>NC_088917.1:56571465-57821465 GCF_963576675.1 Euphorbia lathyris
TGTCAACACAGCCTGTTATATACTCAATAGGGCTCTAGTCAGACCCATATTGAAGAAAAATCCCTACGAACTTTGGAAAGGATGAAAACCCAACATTGGATACTTTCGTGCCTTTGGTTGTAAATGTTTTATCTTAAATACTAAAGACAACCTTGCTAGGTTTGATTCAAAAGCTGATGAAGCTATCTTTTTAGGCTACTCAACAAACAGCAAAGCATATAGAGTTTTCAATAAACGAACTCAGGTCTTAGAAGAGTCAGTACACATTGAGTTCGATGAAACTAACCCTGCAAGGAAAGTTAGTCAAATGACTGAGGATGATCCATACTCAGCAGAAGCTGACCAAAGTGGAGCCGCTGAGTTACCACTTCAAGGGTTGACCAAAGGTAAAAAAGACACTCAAATTGTTTTCACTGACCAATCCATACCTGCAGAGATTGTTGAAATACAACCAGCTCAAGACATCACACTACCGAAAGAAATCAGAATCCAAGAGGACACTCTATAAGCGCCATTCTCGATGCTGCTGAGAACACCCCGATGACAAGAAATCAACTCAGGAGATACCTCAGCAATGTAGCATTCGTCTCAGTTCTGGAACCAAAGAATTTCTCAGAAGCTGAGAACGACGAGTACTGGATGGGTGCAATGCAAGAAGAGCTTGATCAGTTCAAAAGAAATGAAGTTTGGGACTTGGTGCCAAATCCAAGAAGCCAGAAAACCATAGGAACAAGATGGGTTTTCCGCAACAAGCTAGATGAACAAGGGAATGTGGTCAGAAACAAAGCAAGACTTGTAGCTCAGGGCTACAGTCAGCAGGAAGGTATTGACTACGGTGAGACCTTCGCCCCAGTGGCAAGGCTTGAAGCAATTAGAATATTATGTGCATATGCTAGTTTTATGAATTTTAAATTGTTTCAAATGGATGTCAAGAGTGCATTTCTTAATGGAGTTATAAATGAGGAAGTCTATGTTAATCAGCCTCTAGGGTTTGAGGATCCAAAATTCCCAAACCATGTTTATAAACTCAAAAAGGCTTTGTACGGTCTCAAACAAGCACCACGTGCTTGGTATGAGAGGCTGACCAGTTTCCTACTGACTAGAAATTATGTCAGAGGCAAATCTGATACAACCTTATTTATTAAGAGAAAGGGTAAAGACACCCCGCTGGCTCAAATATATGTTGATGACATCATTTTTGGTGCTACTAACGAATCTATGTGCAAGGAGTTTAGCAAACAGATGCAGACTGAGTTTGAAATGTCAATGATGGGAGAACTCAACTTCTTCCTTGGACTCCAAATCAAACAAGGAAAGAATGGCATCTTCATAAGTCAAACGAAGTATGCTAAGGAGATATTGAAGAAATATGAACTTGAAAACTGTAAGCCAATATCGACCCCAATGGGAACGGACACTGTCCTCTGTGCTGATGAAAGTGGTACAGTAGATAGCAAATTATATCGAGGTATGATTGGCTATTTACTTTACTTAACAGCGAGTAGACCGGACATTCAGTTCTCAGTATGTTATTGCGCTAGATATCAATCTAACCCTAAGGAATCTCACTACATAGCTGTAAAAAGAATCCTTAGATATTTGTAAGGCTCGGTGAATGCAGGCTTATGGTATCCCAACACTCATGACTTTACACTTCTCGGATACACTGACGCTGACTATGGACGAGATAAGATGGAGTGAAAAAGCACTTCAGGAGGATGTCATTTCCTTGGAACCTGTCTTGTGTCTTGGTTCAGTAAGAAGCAGTCGTCAATAGCCTTGTCAACCACTGAAGCTGAGTACATTGCTGCTGGAAGCTGTGTTGCTCAAGTCCTTTGGATCAAGCAACAGCTAGAAGATTATGGTGTTCAGACCAAAATGATTGAAGTCAAATGTGACAACAAAAGTGCCATTGACCTATCAAAGAACCCAATCCAGCATAGCAGGATGAAGCATGTCAGTATAAGGCATCACTTCATCAGAGACCATGTACTCAAAGAAGAGATCAAGCTGACCTATGTCCCAATGGATGAGCAGCTTGCTGATATCTTCACCAAGCCACTGGCTCATGAGCAATTCAACATACTTAGAGAAGCTATCAATATGTTCAATCCACTTCAATAAATTTTAAGTATAATTCATGCTGAGTGGTTTGATTACATGCTGAGTGGCTATGCATGCTGAGTGCTTTCACTATGCAAACTTATAAAACTGACCTATACACTCAGCACTTGAACTGCTGAGTAACTACGTTGCTGAGTAAAGCAACTTACACAATTAGGGTTTGCACGCGTATTTAAGTAGCCTCTAGGATGACGTAAGCGTCATCATTACTAAAACCACGCGTTGTTTCTCGCAATTAATGTCAGTAATAACTGACTATCGATCGTTCAAATTCTCACCGTTCTCCCCGACCTATCAAATCAACACTTACCGGCTATAAATAGTGAAAGATTTCTCACTATTTACTTTCTACGCTTGATTTTCGCACTCGAACTCTCTCTCTCTCTCTCAAATCCCAAATCTCTAAGCATTTCCAAAGAAGTCTTCAAGAACACCATGTCTGATTCCCAGAATCTCTCCGATGACCAATACGAAGACAATCTATCAGATATCAATCCTGGCTCTCCAACTGAGCAGGAGTATGAAGAAACTTCTGATGATGAAAATCAAACGGGTCACGGTTAGCACGACAAACCTATGGATGAAGTCAGCATCCTCGGGATTGACCCCAACACAGAACACTCAACTCCTTCTAAGAAGAAGAAGAAGGACAAGGGAAAGAAGCCTCAGGAGAGGACCTTTCAATTCGTATTCTCTGATGTTGAGAACCTCGAAGTCATCCCTTCACGATGGTTCTCCAAGAGCTTCGTCGAAGCTGAGAAGCCCTACAGCGACTGGATATCCAAGAACGGATAGACCAAACTCTTTTCTCTCAGCGGCCTGACCTACCCAAGGCTAGTGACTGAGTTCTACTCAAACTTACTGGTGGCACAAGACGATGTTAATTTCATGGTCACATATGTAAACAAAAAACAAATCATCATCGACCCCTCATACCTGTCCATTCTCTTAGACCTAAAGGCGGAAGGAGCTGAATTAAGGAAAACCAATGACTATAAACGAGTTAAGTACAAAGCTGAGTTCTGTAAACCAGAAGGTCACGTCCGTGAAGTATCGTGCACCTCACTTAGTCAGCATCAAAGACACGCTCACTATCTCCTGACCAACTACTTGTTCCCAAAGGTCAACGCCACATCTTCCGTATCCAACTTCGAGCAGTGCTTCCTCTGGCACATGCTGAA
The DNA here is from genome assembly GCF_963576675.1 of Euphorbia lathyris. NCBI lineage: Eukaryota > Viridiplantae > Streptophyta > Magnoliopsida > Malpighiales > Euphorbiaceae > Euphorbia > Euphorbia lathyris. The sequence goes on from NC_088917.1 coordinate 56,574,771, forward strand.
CTATAAACCTCTAAACATATCTGTGTTTCTGATCGGAGCATTTCAACGAAGCACTGGAGCTCTTTGAATGGGATCACTCATCACCGAGATCCTTAAGGATCATAAGATCAGCTTCAAAGGTGAAGAGAGCATAGTAGGGACGGAAATCACTATTGAGATTCTAGCTGGACTAGCACACAGCCTTCCTTTCAAATCCAAACCAAAGAAAGGAAAGGATACTGTGGATGAAGAGGAGGTTGAGCTGCCCAGTAAAGGGAAGAAGAGAAAGGTAGACACATCAGTTGCACCAAAGACTATGCCGGCACTCCAAACTGCCAAAAGAATTAAAGTGGTACTAGCCAAACCCACTCAAGCTGAGCCTGCTAAGAAGAAAGCTGACCCTTCTAAGCCTTCCCAAAAACGACCCGCTGCTGTCCAAGAGACTGAGGATGAGCATGAGGAAACCGGGCCACCCCTAAAGAGGAAGAAGGTTTCTGGAGATACACCATTGAACGCAATTCCTCTTGGTTTTGCTGTTCCAAAGGACTCCTTCTTCCTGCGAGCTCAGGAAACTGATAACATTGAAACCACCTTTAATACTCAACAAGAAAAGTTTGTCTCTGCTGAGAAGACAATGAAGAAAGCACCAACCAACTCAACTGCTAAAGAACTAGTTGCTCAGTTGGAAATTGGGTCTCCTGCAAATACCACGACTGTTGAAGAATAAGTTGTGGATGTCCCAAACATCATCACTGTTGATCACACTCCGTCTCCAAAACAATCCAAAGATGGCAGTGAAAGGAGAGTCAAAAAGAAATCACGCAAACCACCAGTGTTTGATATATTGGATGATTCCCCTCTGCATGATCCTATTGTTAATTTGACTGACTTGGAGTTCAATTTCTTCTCCAAACCTATTGCCAAGTCCTCGCCAGTCAAGGAAAAACAAGCCTCTGTTTCTCACAGTCAGGAACATGCCGAAGCTGATGCTCTTCAAGGTCAGAAGTCTGCCGACACCGCTGCTCATGCCTCAACTGAGCAAGTGATCGAAGAACCTACTGTTCAAGAAAATGAACAAGTACCTGAGAAAACTCCTACTCAGGACAATCTCGAGCTGACTCCTCCATAAGTCAATACTCATGAAGGAAAATAGGCTAACGTATAACAGCGGAAATATAAAAATTTTAACCTATTTCCATTAACACCAAGATCCGTTAATCGTTATTTCATATAAAGAGGGATAAAAGAAATACCTTTCAGAAGTTCTATCTACCGTTACAAACGAAGTGCCCACAACTCTTACTTCGAGTTCCCGAGGACAAAACAAAACAATGGAAGATCAAGTTAGAATCAACCGTTTATAACAACCAAAGTAGATTGTCTCTAATTAATCAACACAAGATCAAGGATAAAGAGAAAGAGATGAAAATCAATTGAACGGAAGGAAGCGGTAGAAAATCTCGTCCTCGAGCAAGGGGGTCAAAATTCTCTCTTGAATTGCTTAGGGCATTTCGAAAATAGCATGTAGGGGGTATTTATAATCTCTTGTATCTAATCCCTAGTTAGATAAATTAGGTTATTGAATAAGAATTTAATTCGGAATAGAATTCTTAATTATTATCTATTAATATATCTAAATATAAAAGATAATAATAATAACCTTATTGGATAATAATAGGAGTAATATAATCTAATTAAAACTCCTAATTTATTTATCCTTTAATTAGTTTAATTCATAATCCTAATCTAATTAGGATTGATAAAATCGAATTAATTATTTATGTATTAATATACATAAATCGCCCCCCTTAGTAATTGGGCCTTATTGGGCTCAGTTGGGCTTCCGTCAATTAATTAACATTTGTCTCTCTTTTGGGTTCCAAGTCTTATGTGTGACCCATTAGGTTCCTATTGCTTCTAGCCGTATGCAACTATTAAATTAATTTTCAAAGAATTATATTTAATCTTTGCATAACGGAATGATGTACAAAGTATGTGATTAGCAAGTCCGTAATCATTCCCCCAGAGCTATAAGAAGACAGGTTGATTCTGTCGTTGACCTTTCCGTATTAGTTACGGTATAATTCGATCCTTTATCAACTACATCCTTGAACTGAATCTTATGACTATGGATAATGTCAAGTCACATATAGCGAGACGTTCGTTTTACTTGTACAGGCCGAGTCAACTCCAATTAGATAGGTTAAGAGAAATCTGCATTTCAATCTTAAGCTATCACCTTGCAAGGATTTAGAGTCAAGTCTTCCACAAGCGATCCATGGACATATATCCCATTTATCGGGAGTGATAAATGCTCAATCTAATGTATAACTATCCCGCAATTACTTCCTGTGATACCCAACGTCTGCTGTTCACACCCCAGAGTCATATCTGTTAAGGATCGTGTTACAACAGGATCAAAGCGTCATATTTCGTAATCCAGAATGACCAATTAACATTCCTTTGAGTCTGAGGATTATTTATACCTATTAATACCAATGAGATGAATAGGTGACAAGGATGAATCTACCTATCCTGTTATCTCAAGTCGGGTCCCCAATCCTAATGAACTTCTTTTCATCGGATCCATGTAACTGTCCAGATATCTGTATATATGAAGCTTGTGAGATCAGCTTTCTGTCGGGACAGAAGACATTGTTAAGGAGCTTTTATGTGTGCTCACCGATATGGTTGCTTAGCAGCCAAAGCAAGAGTTTGCTACAAAGATGGCTAACCTTCATCTGCACATGGTACACCACATGGATACCATCGAAGGAAAGCTGAATGCCTTATCTGCCGCAAAATCTGGTGTGGCTCAGTCAGCACAAGTAGCTCAAGCCTTCACTCAACTCACTACTGAGCTCACTACCACTAGAGACTTGGTTTCATCTTCCTCTCAATGCACTATCGAGCAAATCGCTGAAGCTATTCGTATGCTCAACTTATCCCATGAAGAGATGAAAACCGACCAGGTGAAGTCATCTGAAATTCAACTCGCCAAGTCTACTTATCATTATGTCACCCATCAATCCAATCAGCGCCATCACTATGATGCTGCACTGCTCAAGATGTACCATCAGTCCTACGCCAAAATGACGGACTCCATTAGCTGGATGGGCAAGTCACTTCAGTTTATACTCAGCGTCATCAGCTCCCATATGGACATTCCGGCGTCAAACATGGCTGGTGGGATCCAAGTATTTGACGGGCTTAAGCACAGTACGGCTCAACTCCAACAGTACTCAACCTTGCTAACTCGTGCTGTTGATCAAGGGTAGTTTTATGCTGTTGTCCCTCAGCCCATTGATGCTGGCAAAACAGGGGAGAAAAACAAACAACCGGCAGAAGGAACTGAAAAGAAGATTCATCCTGGTTCCACTTCTGATGTCCCTCCCAGCACACAACCTCAACGACAAGATACAACAAAGTCTAGTCAGCAAACCAAACCCAAATCGAACCAAGTTTCTGTCAACATTAGACGATAGATGTTTTATTTTGTGTAAACTTATTATTTGCTGACTACATGTTGTTGAAACACCTTTCCACATAATTTTGATTTGACAAAATTGTTTAAGTATAATTTAAAATACATATTCCAAACACACTAAGTTTAAATGCTTTGATTTATTCTACTAATGTGTTTGTTCAATGTTGAGTTAAAATGTTATAAGCCACAAGAATTAAAAAGCCCAAGCCCAATACGGAAGTCAAAGCCCAAGTCAAACAGCTCAGTACAACTCAGCCCGCGTGTGTCAAGACGTTGCCGTTTTGAACAAAACGCAACTCAGCAAGAGGAAGGATCTAGAAGACCTTCGGGAACAACTTCAAGATGAAGCTGCTGAGTAGTCTCGACAAAGCGTACAAGACAGCAGCTGGAAAAGGAAAACTTCCAGACAAAGTATTTCCCCTTTGGGCAAAGTTCAGACGACACAGTATGCTGTCCAGTTGACTTTACCATAAAAGGAGAGACAGTCTGCTGAGCTGACCGAGGACAGAAGATACACAATTCTGATTGGCCGAGAGCTCTGAGCAAGTCAGGATGACAACAACATGTAGCCGTTTCCCTCCAACGGTTATTTCGAAATTCGAAATGACTGATGCCCAGACGTCTCTATAAATAGTGCCATCAGAAGCTTCACTCAACACAAAACTTGATCAAGCCATTACGCTGACCAAATTTCTACAAGTTCTGCAAGCAAAGAAGCAAAGAAAAATCTTACACTACAATTCTTATATCTGTGTAAAAGTCTAGAGTGATTGTTTCAATCGTCTAAAGTGTCTTAGCAAATCTTTGTATAGGACAAAACACTTATCATTTCTAGAGATAGAAAGGAGAGGCTGAGTACTCGGTTTTAGTACTCAGCGAGAGATTAGGATTGAGTAGAGGTATAGAGGAAGGTACTCTTGTCATACTCAGTTGCTGATATTGTAAAAGGTTTGAGGATCTACCTTTAAAGAGCTCAATAGAGGATTCGAAATCTCGGAACGTGTTCCGGGGACAGGACGTAGGCTTAGAAGAAGCCGAACCTGGATAAATCTGCTGAGTGAAGTATTTCTTACCTTTAACTCCTTATTTATATTGCGTGCTTAAAATAACCAAAAACTAACCAAGTAAAGAGGTCAAGTTGAGTTGTGCGCGTTGAACGTCTGAGCTCAGGAATAGACTCTAAGTGCTATCTCCTGACTCAAGCTAAGAAACTGACCTAGTCACCAGTTGACTAAGCCAGTATCTTGCTGTTTACTCAGCGCCGCTGTTAAAACCTTTTTCCTTAGAAAAAGAAGTCTGCCCTAATTGCTAAAAAGTTTAAATAGTTCCTAACCCCCCCTTGGAACTATACTTGCAACCTTACAAGGGACTAACAAGTGGTATCAGAGCTTAAAAGCTCACTGTAAAAGGTCTAACAACCTTGAGCTGATCCCTACCATGGGCGAAAACAGCACTCGGTTTCTCCCTGGAAACCAAACAACTCAAATACTGCCTGAGGGGCTGTCCATCACTAGGCCTCCCCTATTCTTCGGGTCAAACTATACCTTCTAGAAGAATAGGATGAAAAACTTCATTCAGGCTACAAACGTGAGTGCCTGGCTATCTATAGTCCAAGGCCCATTTGTACCTGTCGAGGTTGTAGCTGGCCAAACAGTTGTAAAAGCTGAGGCCAAATGGACAGAGGATGATCTTAAGAAGCTTCAAAATCACGCTTCGGCTATCAATATGCCTCACTGTGCGCTCGATGCTGCAGAATATAATAAAATCTCAGGTTGTGAGTCGGCACAAGAGATCTGGAAAAAGCTGGAAGTCACATACGAGGGAACCAATAAAGTAAAAGAGTCCAAGGTGAATCAGCAGATGAGACTGTACGAGCTGTTCGAGATGAACAATGATGAGGGCATTTCAGACATGAATGCAAGGTTTACCAACATCATTAATGAGCTTAAGAGACTTGGGAAAATCTTCACTGAGGAAGAACAAGTCAAAAAGATACTCTGGAGTCTTCCTAAAGACTGGCAAGCAAAGAAGACAGCAGTTGAGGAAGCTCAGGATTTAACCACCTACAAATATGACGAACTCATCGGTTCATTGCTGACCCATGAGATATCCATGAAAAACTTTGAGGTGAAGGAAAAATCTGAAGACAAGAAGCAGAAATCCCTTGTCATGAAAGCTGACTCCACTGACGGGAGTTCAACTGACGATGAGGAGATGGCTATGTTCACAACGAAGATGAAAAGGCTATTCAGGAAGAGTGACAAATACTCTAAAAAGCCTTACAGAAAGTTTGATAAGTATAAGGCTGACTCAAGTGACAGCAAATACAAAAAGGACAGCTCAAAGCCCATTACATGCTTTGAGTGCCATCAAACTGGCCATATTAAGTCAAACTGCCCCACGCTGAGGAAAGAGAAGAAGAGTGGGAAGAAGGCAATGGTGGCTAGTTGGAGCGACAGCGATGAGTCTTCATCTACAGAAACTGAGGCCACCGAGTCAGCGAAGATATGCTTCATGGCTGACGAACTTGCTGAGCCATGCGTCTCTGAGCATGCTGACCTATCAGATGACGAGGAGCAATCAAATGAGGTAATTTCTCTTCCCCAGCTCAGAAACGATATGGTTAATGCCCTGAGTGATCTCTATACACTTGTCAAGAAGTGTAATAAGAAAGTTAGAGCACTCAGCAGGCGCTGTGACGAAGTGGAAGAGGTCAAACTGAGTGACCTCAGATTCCTTCTTCAGGACAAGTCAACTCTGCATGATAACATGAAGATCATGCATGAGTATGTCTCTGAAGTCCAGTCAGTTTCAAAGAAACTGAGAAAGGACGTCACAACTATCCAGAACCAACTAAAGGTTCCAAATAAAAGAAACAGTCCTCTGAGAACTTAGTACCAAGGTACTCAGCAAAGATGGAATCCCCAGCGAAAAGTCCAGTGTGACTTTTGTGGGAAGTTAGGACACACCACTAAGGTGTGCTGGCACGCTCAGCACTGGGGTGCTGACAAGTCAGTGAAACATCCTAAACAGAAAGTCAGTTGTGACTTCTATGGAAAGAATGGCCATACTGTCCATGTATGTCGCCATAAAATAAAATATGATGCTTTACTTGTTGCACCTAACAAGCAAGGACCCAAAAAGAATTGGGTACCTAAAAGTAACTAGTTACAATGCAGGTAAGCCTGAGATGTGCCGAGAAGTCAAAGATGTGGTATATTGACAGCGCATGCTCAAGGCATATGACGGGTGATGAAACTCAGTTCATCATGTTTGAGCGTAAACGAGGAGGGAGCGTAAGTTTTGGAGACAACAAGAAGGGTAAGATAGTAGGGTCAGGAACCATCGGAGGTAATCCTATTATTGAATCTGTCTCCCTAGTCAGCGGACTCAAATATAACTTACTCAGCGTAGCTCAGCTATGTGACAATGGGAGAAAAGTTATATTTGATGCTACTGGATGTAAAATATACGAGGGTAAAACAAATGAGTTAATTTTAACTGCCCCTCGGATAGATAATGTCTTTATGCTAGACTTAGAGAAAAAGTTTTCAAAAACTGTGTGCTTAGTATCAAAGGAAGAAAATTCCTGGCTATGGCACAGGAGACTTGGTCATGTAAGCATGGACCTCCTGGCCAAACTAGCAAGAAAGCAATTGGTTGAGGGACTGCCTGAACTTAAATTTCAAAAAGATCAATTATGCCACGCTTGCCAAGCTGGAAAACAAACCAAACAATCTTTTCACAGCAAAAATATTGTCTCAACTAAACGTCCGTTAGAGTTGCTACACTTGGATCTCTTTGGTCCAGTCCAGCCGCTGAGTCTGGGTGGAAGAAGATTTTCCTTGGTCATTGTAGATGACTTCTTTCGGTATACGTGGGTTATCTTGCTGACCAGCAAGGATGAGACCTTTGAGACATTTTCAAATTTGGTTAGAAAAATTGAAAATGAAAAAGACCTAAAATTAGCTCACATCCGTAGTGATAACGGTGGAGAATTCAAAAACCAAAAGTTTGTTGAATTCTGTGAAGCCAGCGGCATTGACCATAATTTTTCTGCTCCTAGAACACCTCAGCAAAATGGGGTTGTAGAAAGGAAGAACAAAACTATGGTTGAAATAGCCAGGACAATGCTGGATGAGCATAGGCTTCCAAAGTATTTTTGGGGAGAGGCCGTTAACACAGCGTGCTATATTCTTAATAGGGCTCTAGTTAGACCTATACTCAAGAAAACCCCCTATGAACTTTGGAAAGGACGAAAGCCCAATATTGGATACTTTCATGCCTTTGGCTGTAGATTTTTTATTTTAAATACCAAAGATAGTTTAGCAAAGTTTGATTCAAAAGCTGATGAGGCTATCTTTTTGGGCTACTCAACAAACAGCAAAGCATACAGAGTTTTTAATAAGTGAACTCAAGTTTTAGAAGAGTCAGTACATGTAGAGTTCGACGAAACTGACCCTACAGGTAGATACCAGCCGCTGACCGAAGATGATCCACACTCAGTAACCACCGCTGACCCAGAACCAGCTACTGAGTCATTCACAAAAAGGCTGACCAAGAGTAAGAGTGAACCTAAGATTACTTTTACTGACCCATCTACTTCTGCAGAGATTGTTGAAACACAGACAGCACAAGACATAAATCTACCTAAAGAGATAAGGATCCCAAGAGGGCACTCAGAAAGTGCAATCCTTGATTCTGCTGGGAATACCCTGATGACGAGGAATCAACTCAGGAAGTACCTCAGCAATGTTGCATTTGTCTCAGTACAAGAACCGAAGAATTTCGCTGAAGCTGAGTACGATGAATTCTGGATGATCGCAATGCAAGAGGAGCTCGATCAATTTAGAAGAAACGATGTATGGGAGTTAGTGCCTCATCCAAAGAGTCAAAAGACCATTGGAACAAGATGGGTCTTCAGGAACAAGATGGATGAACAAGGAAACGTAGTCAGGAACAAAGCAAGGCTTGTAGCTCAGGGCTACAGTCAGCAAGAAGGTATTGACTACGGTGAGACCTTTGCCCCAGTGGCAAGGCTAGAGGCAATTAGAATTCTATGTGCATATGCATCTTACATGAACTTTAAATTATTCCAAATGGATGTCAAAAGTGCATTTCTTAATGGAGTTATAAACGAGGAGGTTTATGTTAATCAACCTCCAGGTTTTGAGGACCCAAAATTCCCAAACCATGTTTATAAACTCAAAAAGGCTCTGTACGGCCTCAAAGCAAGCACCACGTGCTTGGTATGAGCGGCTGACCAGTTTCCTGCTGACTAGAAATTACGTCAGGGGCAAAGCTGATACAACCTTATTCATTAAGAAAAAGGGTAAAGATACCCTGCTGGCCCAAATTTATGTTGATGATATAATATTTGGTGCAACTAACGAATCAATGTGCAAGGAGTTTAGCCAACAAATGCAGACTGAGTTTGAAATGTCCATGATGGGAGAACTCAACTTCTTCCTCGGTCGCCAAATTAAACAAGGAAAGAATGGCATATTCATCAGTCAAGCCAAATATGCTAAGGAGATATTAAAGAAATATGACTTAGACAATTGCAAGCCAATATCCACTCCTATGGGCACTGACACTGTCCTCTGCGCTGATGAGAATGGTAAGTCGGTAGACAGCAAATTATATCGAGGTATGATAGGCTCTCTACTTTACTTAACAGCCAGTAGACCGGACATTCAGTTTTTAGTATGCTACTGTGCTAGATATCAATCTAACCCTAAGGAATCTCATTACATTGCTGTAAAAAGAATCCTTAGATATTTGCAAAGCTCGGTGAATGCAGATTTATGGTATCCAAATACTCATGATTTTACACTCATCGGATACACTGACGCTGACTATGGACGGGATAAGCTAGAACGTAAAAGCACCTCTGGAGGATGTCACTTCTTAGGAAGCTGTCTTGTATCCTGGTTCAGCAAAAAGCAGGCGTCAGTAGCCTTGTCTACCACTAAAGCTGAGTACATTGCTGCTGGTCATTGTGTTGCTCAAGTCATATGGATTAAGCAACAGTTTGAAGACTATGGTGTTCAAACGAAGACAATTGAAGTCAAATGTGACAACAAAAGTGCAATTGATCTTTCAAAGAACCCAATTCAACACAGCAAAATGAAGCATGTCAGCATCAGACATCACTTCATTAAAGACCATGTACTCAAGGGTGAGATCAAGCTGACCTTTGTCCCAACGGACGAACAGCTTGTGGATATCTTCATGAAGCCACTGGCTCGTGAGCAGTTCAGCATACTGAGAGAAGCTATTGGTATGTTCAATCCTCTTCAGTAAATTCCTGAACTAAATGTATATGCATGCTGAGTGAATTACTATGCTGAATGATTGTCGTTGCTGTGTACTCATTGAAATTTATTAAACAGCAAATACTGAGTAAACTTGCATACTGAGTAAGTTAGTTTTAAACTTAGAAATCATCCGTAAATGCAATACTGACCACTCAGAATATCAAACGCTTGACATTCTAAACGCTGAGTGTTAGATCCATTAGCATAAATGCAATAGCACGCGTATAGCCCTAGGATGACGTATTCGCCGTATGTGTCATAAATGCCAGGATCTTTGTCGGTACACAATCCCAAGGCAAAACTGACACATGGATTCGATTAAATCCACACCGCTCATTCCATCTATAAATAATGAGTAATTCCCCATCTTTTATTCTTTACGCTTAATCAAATTCTAAGGCAAAGAAACTCTTTCTCTCTCAAAATCTCTCTAAACCTTTTCCATCCTCAACAATGACTAAGATTTCCTACAACGTTTCCAGTGCCGGCCACCAAAAGTCTAGCTCCGATGAACCTACTGGAAATCCTCCTACGCCGAGCAAAGGAAAAGCTGGCCAAACCTCTGGTTAGGGAAAACCCGTAAAGGTCAGGACCTACTCCAAAGTTTTTGAGAACGTACGAGAATGGAAAGTTGAGCCCTCAAGATGGGTTTCAGAAAACTTCGTACAGAACGAACAACCTTTCTGCGAATGGATTTCACAAAACGGCTGGACGGAGCTGTTTTCGGTTAGGGATGAAACCTATCCTGACCTGGTGAGGGAGTTTTACCACAACCTCAAAGTTGCAAATGACAACACTAACTACCTGTGCACTGAGGTGAAAAACAAAACCATCTTCATCAACCCTCTCTACATAGGAAATCTTCTCAAGCTAAAAACTGAGGGAGCAAGGCTGAGAAGATCGGGAGATCAGGATAAAAATGACTATGCACACAACTTCTGCAAACCTGAGGGTCACTCAGGAGAAGTCTCAGCTTCATCAATGGGTCAGCACCAGAAAATGGCTCACTACTTGCTGACCTATTTCATCTACCCGAAGATCAACTGCACTACATCAGCAACAAATTTCGAGCAGTGCCTTATATGGCACATGCTGACGTACACTCCCATCAACATGCCGGTCTTTCTCGTTGCTGGTTTCCTTCGAAGCACTGGCACGATGCGGCTTGGATCACTCATCACTAGAATCCTCATTGACCATAAGGTTGATCTCGAAGGTGAGGAGAAGACTCGAGGAACTGAGATCACAGCTTCCTTGCTGAGAGCCTTAAAGTTTGGACAGCCCTTGAAGAAAGGTAAAGCTGCTGCTAGCCAAGCTGAGGAAACTGCTGAGCCAAAGAAAGGGCGAAGGACTAAGGCCCCAGCTTCCCGCAAGAGGAAAACTGCTGAGACTCCTTCCAAAAACGTTGAGTCTCCAGCAAAGAGGCAGAAGTCAGCTGGTAAGTCAGCTGAGAAAAGAAGCAGGCAAGGTGAGCCTGGAACTGAGGAAGCTGTGGAGCAACCTCAGAAGAAGCAGAAGTCTTCAACACTGACTCCACTAAACGCCATACCTACGGACTTCGTTGTACCGGGTGACTCTCACTTCACCCAGTGTCAAAGTACAGAAGCTGAGCATGATGAACATGAGGTACAACTAGATGATCACTTCATCTCTCAAGTTGAGGAAGAACTTGACGGTGATAGTACCGAAGAAGAAGAAGAAGCCAGCGGTCAGGATGACGCTGAGGACTCTGAGGAAACAGCCAGTGAGATTGAGGTTGAGCATGTCGATACTGAGTTGGCTGCTGGAGTTGAGCAAGTACTCGACCAACACACTGTTGATCCAGCTGAAGAGCAAGCTGACCAGTCTCATACTGAGCAACAAGAATCTTCCCCTTCTCACTCAGGAGAGCCTGATCATACTATCACTCCACCTCGTAGAAGGCGAAAGTTGGTCGCCAGTGAGAAGCTAGTCAGTGAACCTCCTGTGCAACCACCAACTCTTTTTGACTTTGTCCTCTCAAAGACAACTAAGGACCCTTCTACCATCAAACTCAAGTTTTTCAAATGCCAATCCACTTCCACTACATCGGCGCCATTAGAAAAGCAAGCCTCTGTTTCTTCTCAACAGGAACATGCCGACCCCAATGCTTCTGCAACATCAACCAGTCAGGTTGAGCCGTCTACTGTTCATGCTATTTCCTCAAGCATGGTGCTGACTCCACACACCTCTGCCGTCAGCACAGACAGTATTCGCATTACAACTTCTCCAACTCAACTCTCTGTCGATCAATCAACTATTCCTACAACTCAAGTGCAGATTGAGCATACTATTCCAGTCACTGACCAGGTTACTCCTTTCACTCCTCTTCCTTCCGGTCATACTGATGTCCCTGAAGGTTCACAAAGCCATCTGAATGCCACTGAGTCCGGCAAAAAGATCATTGACTCAGTGGAAGCATTAATCAGAGACCTTCAACATTCCACTTCTCCTGCTGCTGGATCTTCAATTCTTGAGACCACCCAGCTCTCCCAAGTCACTCAGCTTCTCAACGAAGTTAAGGGACTCAAGGATCTGCTGAATGTCGTCATATCCTTCCAAGCACAGCAAGCTAAGCAGGATTCAATTGCCAAGCTGGCTGAGATCCAGCTGCAACACCTGAACTCTCTCCATCAACAAGTCCAGAAATTGTCAGCTGTGAACACTGACTATGCCACTTCATCTGAAATCAAAATGCTCTTTGCTCAGCTTCATACTGAGCAACTTAAGACCAATGAGCAAATGGTGTCGTACAGTCAGTGCTCAGTAGAGCAAATTGGTGAGGCTATAAGGTTGCTTAATCTGAATAAGCAAAAGATGGATACTGATGCAATGAAGTAGAATGAGATGATGACTCTCGCACAACAAACTTTCAACCACATTCGTCATAACAACATTCAACTTCAGTATTACGACACAGCTCTCTTAAAAACCTTCCACCAAATCTTTGTTGGCCTTACTGAAGCTCTTATCTGGCAAGGCAAAGCTCAAGCGTTCAGTGTAAATATGCTCAGTGCTGCTGATCTCAAAGTACCCGACGAGGTATCAGCTGATGGAGTTGCCATTTTTGATGGCGTAAATGAAAGCGCTGAGAAGCTTAAGGAGCTATCCCAAGAACTGACTCGCGATGTATTAACTGATGCTTTCAGACTCCCTAAAGTTGACAAAACGGGGGAGAAAGAACATGCAGCTAGAGCTCAGCATGAGCGAAGTCAGTCATCGCAACACAAGAAAAAGAAATACATAGGCTAGCCTAGTTTTAGACTGAGTCACTTGTAATCTAATTCTATTTGCCTTATCTATATATATTTTGCTGTGTAATCACTGACTTCTATCTATATATCATATCTGCATCTTTTATTCAATTCCTGAGTTATGATATATGTTACTAAGTACTGAGTCATTATGTATCTTCAATTAAATCAGCTATGTTTAATACTTGTAACATTTATTGCTAAATCAAATGCTGATAACATGTTTGACATTGACCTATGTGTTTATAAAACATTCTGATAAGAACTCATTGAACAACAAATTACTCAGCGCGCTCTATATGACTAAACCTTCCGCTTAATACTGAGTAAATAGAATATGTTGATATAGCTGACCTATATCTGAAAACTGACCTTAGACTTACTCATTTAAACCTTTAAATGTTTTGAGTAAAACTAAGTCAGTAGCTCAACCCTTACGGGGGAGTTTGCTAAATTATACTAGGTCAACTATCATGGGGGAGCTCATACTGAGTTCCTCGCTGAATAGTTTTGCCAACATCAAAATGGGAGAGTTTGTTGAAACACCTTTCCACATAATTTTGATTTGACAAAATTGTTTAAGTATAATTTAAAATACATATTCTAAACACACTAAGTTTAAATGCTTTGATTTATTCTACTAATGTGTTTGTTCAATGTTGAGTTAAAATGTTATAAGTCACAAGAATTAAAAGGCCCAAGCCCAATACGGAAGTCAAAGCCCAAGTCAAACAGCTCAGTACAACTCGGCCCGCGTGTGTCAACACGTTGCCGTTTTGAACAAAACGCAACTCAGCAAGAGGAAGGATCTAGAAGACCTTCAGGAACAACTTCAAGATGAAGCTGCTGAGTAGTCTCGACAAAGCGTACAAGACAGCAGCTGGCAAAGGAAAACTTCCAGACAAAGTATTTCCCTTTTGGGCAAAGTTCAGACGACACAGTATGCTGTCCAGTTGACTTTACCATAAAAGGAGAGACAGTCTGTTGAGCTGACCGAGGACAGAAGATACACAATTCTGATTGGCCGAGAGCTCTGAGCAAGTCAGGATGACAACGACATGTAGCTGTTTCCCTCCAACGGTTATTTCGAAATTCGAAATGACCGATGCCCAGACGTCTCTATAAATAGTGCCATCAGAAGCTTCACTCAACACAGAACTTGATCAAGCCATTATGCTGACCAAATTTCTACAAGTTCTGCAAGCAAACAAGCAAAGCAAAATCTTACACTACAATTCTTATATCTGTGTAAAAGTCTAGAGTGATTGTTTCAATCGTCTAAAGTGTCTTAGCAAATCTTTGTATAGGACAAAACACTTATCATTTCTAGAGATAGAAAGGAGAGGCTGAGTACTCGGTTTTAGTACTCAGCGAGAGATTAGGATTGAGTAGAGGTATAGAGGAAGGTACTCTTGTCATACTCAGTTGCTGATATTGTAAAAGGTATGAGGCTCTACCTTTAAAGAGCTCAGTAGAGGATTTGAAATCTCGGAACGTGTTCCGGGGACAGGACGTAGGCTTAGAAGAAGCCGAACCTGGATAAATCTGCTGAGTGAAGTATTTCTTACCTTTAACTCCTTATTTATATTGCTTGCTTAAAATAACCAAAAGCTGACCAAGTAAAGAGGTCAAGTTGAGTTGTGCGCGTTGAACGTCTGAGCTCAGGAATAGACTCTAAGTGCTATCTCCTGACTCAAGCTAAGAAACTGACCTAGTCACCAGTTGACTAAGCCAGTATCTTGCTGTTTACTCAGCACCGCTGTTAAAACCTTTTTCCTTAGAAAAAGAAGTCTGCCCTAATTGCTAAAAAGTTTAAATAGTTCCTAACCCCCCCTTGGAACTATACTTGCAACCTTAGAAGGGACCAACACATGTTTCTTGTTTTGCTGAGTTAATATATTATCGTATCTTCTATTAAGCATCTGTGTTATCTGTCTATCGCTTTATGCTTATCTGCTGTGTTGATCTAGATTCATGACTTGTCTCACTTGTTTCCTTATTCAAACTCATTGAACAAAGTAACTAAAGCCTATAAACATAAAAAATTATTCATGTACTTGGCCACTGAGTAAAACTACTCAGCCTCAACTAACTCACTCAGCCTACTCTGATATTAGAACTTAATCTTCCGCTTAACTTAATATCGAAACTGACTAAAGTGAAAATGATCCAAGTACTGACCTTACTCTGAAAACTGACCTTAGACTTACTTGATTAAACCTTGAAATGTTTAAAGTAAAAGTCAGTGGTTCAACCCTTACGGGGGAGAATCTTAAGAAGATAAGAAAAGGTCAATCATCATGGGGGAGCTCAACACTGAGTTCCTTATTGAATATTTTTGCCAACATCAAAATGGGGGAGTTTGTTGAAACACCTTTCCACATGATTTTGATTTGACAAAATTATTTAACAAGAATTAAATCTCCATGATAAAAATATTCTAACACATTAAATTTAAATGCTTTGATTTATTTGTACTAATGTGTTTGTTCAATGTTGAGTTACTTGAATCTATAAGACATCAAGTTGTAAGGGCCAAAGGCCCACAAGAGAAAGTCAAGCCCAAGTCAACGTGTCAATGCCTCACGGCCCAAGCAGATCAAAACGCAGGTCGTACTAAGTAAAACGCAAGCCCAGCTATGAGAAGGATCGAGAAGCCTTCGACCAAAAGCTTCAAGACGAAGCTGCTGAGTTGAGCGACAAGAAAGTCAGGTCAGCGGCTGACCTGAATAAACTTGGAGACAAAGTATTTCTACTTCGGGTAAAGTTCAGAAGACGCATAAAGCTGTCTAGAAGACTTTACCATAAATGTGGAAACATTCTGCCCTGTCTGATGAAAAGCTGTTGAGCACTGCCAAAGACAGAAGATACAAGGTTTTGATTGGCTGAGGACGCTGAGCACGTACTGAGTGATAGCGACAGGAAGCCGTTTCTCTCCAACGGTTATTTCGAAATTCGCAATAACCAGTGCATCAAGTGTCATTATAAATAGGCCATTCAAACGCTTCATTCTATGCAGATCTTCAATTAAGTCGAAACGCTGACCAAATTGTTACTCGAAGTTCTGTGAGAAAAGCAAAGCAAATCTTACACCAATTCCAATTCTGTGTTAAAGTCTAGAGTGATCTAAATCATCTAAAGTGTCTTAGCAATTGTTGTTTAGGACAAACAAACACTTATCATTTCTAGAAGAATAGAAAGGAGAAGCTGAGTACTCGGTTATAGTACTCAGCGGTAGAAATAGGAGTGAGTAGAGGTATAGAGGAAGGTACTCTTGTATACTCAGCTTTCTATTGTAAAAGGTTTGTGCTCTACCTTTAAAGAGCTCAGTAGAGGATTCCAAAAAGCTCGGAAGGAATTTCGGGGACTGGACGTAGGCGGAGAGGCTGAACCAGGATACGTCTGCTGAGTAACATCTTTCTAACCCTTATCTCCTTAAATTATTGCTTGCTATAACACTGCCTAGTTAAACGCTAAAAAGAACATAAGCTGAGTTGAGTGAACTGAGAAGCTGAGTTCAGGGATAGACTCAAGTGCTATCTCCTGACTCAAGGATAAATTCAGTCTTAGTCACCGGTTGACTAAGCTTGTATCTAAAACTTACTCAGTCTCACCGTGCTAAAAGACTTCGAGAAAGTCTAAGTTCGAAATTAACAGTCAGCCATACGTGAAAATTTTAAATAGTTCTTAACCCCCCCCCCCTTGGAACTAATATTGTCACGTTACACGGGACCAACAATTATTCATTAAAGTCCCCTATGCAGCACCATGCATAACCCTCTTGGTCTTTGAGGGATCGCAGTAAATCCCAAGAGGCTCTCCGGCGATGTCTTTCTGGGAAACCATAAAATCCCGTAACACGGCAGGTTGGTATATTTGGAAAGGTAATAAAAGCATTAATATGATTAACTGAAGATGACTGAATTATAACTGTGACATTATCTTTCCATAATAGCGCAATACCACCCCCGTGACCCGGGCCGTTCATAATAAAATATCCACTGTACCCGAGCTTTCTACCAACCAAAATCACTTTCTCCTCCTTAATCATAGTTTCCATTAAGAAGGTAACCATAGGCCTATGAACCCTAACCAGGTCCATCAGAACATTCACTGTACGTGGGTTGCCCAGCCCACGACAGTTCCAACTAAGAATACTCATTGGGCTAGGCGAATCTCGAGTCGGACTTTTTCATCATCAACCAGACAAAATCTCGCATACGCTTCCATCATACCCTTACCTTTATCCATGAATGATCTACTAATAATGGATCACAACGAAAAGAATGGAGAAAAAATCATAGAAAACGATCACAAAAAAAACGCAAACATAAACCCTTCTCACAGAGAGAAGACCTAATACCACTCCATGCGGAGAGATAAACTGCAGACAGTTGGGGTGACTTAAGATAGAGCGAAATTTCGCCTTTAGAGCAAAGCAAATCAAGCTTTCAAATTACAAGAAAGCACAAATTCACCAAATATGATCGCGAAAGAACACAATCATACATAGACAGACAATCAAACAATGCAAAAGAAACCAATAAAAATAAAATTCAAACGAATTCGAAACCCCAAATTCAAACCCAAATAAGATCATATCAATAAGTGAAAGCAACAAATAGAATAGATCCAATTCTAAAAAACAACAATCTCTGCCCTTGATCTCCCTTGATCAACTTTTTTTTAAACGGCCATGGATGTGAGATCGCCTCGGATTTGGTGTTAACGCAGACATAAGACATAACCCTAGGTCTCCACCGCCAGAAAGGAAGAGTTTAGATCTACATACTGTGCTTAAACCTAGATCTGTAATTGTAATTTTATGAAAATCATAATCTAATTAACTTATATACATATAATCATGTATTAAATTAAGTCATGCAAATTAATATCCAATATTAATCCTTTAATTCAATACATGTAATCAAATCTAATTTTATTAAACATATATTTACATTAATTAGAAAATAAAAATATCCAATATATATTATTTAATCTTTAAATTAAAAATGTTATTTTTGAATTAGTTATACATATAACATGTAATGTTATATTATATTATAAAGTTCTTACTATAATATTAATTGTTTGCGTATAAAACAATATAAATATATATTATTCAACAATAAATATATATATATATATATATATATATATATTCTGAATTTACATTTCCAATTTAATCTAATTAAATTGAAAATTAAAATTCAAATTGAACTTATCCCTGTTATTTGTCCCATTTGGACCAGACCGAAACTGAATTGAATCCAATTGAATTTCTTTGTTCATCTGGTCCCAATAACTCGGTTCTATCCATTCTTAAGCAAAACCTTGATTCCGTAGTAGTTTCATTTCGCGAGCGATCCAGATATGTATATCCCGAGGTGGTGGTTAGCCCAAACTTTCGGTTCGTCTAATCCAGTCATCATTATGTTTTAGCTAACCTCTATGACTATCCAACTTAGATATTAATCTTGTGTTCAAAGACTGGGAACCTAATAGTAACCTCAAAGTAATCCTTTACTAAATGATATCATGTTGAAAACGAGGCATGGTACATTCATCCTCATATAATATTCAAACATTCATTGATCTCTTAGTGAAGTAAGAAGTTCGAATAAGCAATATCCATTGCTTCATTCAGGTGTGGCCACACTCTTCTCGTTCCACTAATCAAGTGTTTGGTGATATTTGTTCTTCCTGAAGTGAGTAGCAATCCCCGCACTTCACTTGTGGTCCCTCAACATGATTTAGTACATACCTTGCTAACCCATACTTGGCATCAAGTTACTGGCCCCCTAGGTGGTAACAAAAGCATGTAGTGTCTCATCCAGGTCCCATATTGACTTTGGGTCTAAGGATTCATCTATGACCATTTTATGAGAACCACATGTGACATTTGATAACTAAGTGGTGTTCTCATAGCGGATCAATCCATAGTTTATTTCCATAAATTCTAATGCCCTTGGTTTGACACTCCATGTCTATGACTGGTGAAACACCATCACAACCAATGCACAAACAAGTCTTTAGTGATTTTCGTTCCCACGATAATAACAAACTAGGGATATTTAGATTAGTATCTTATTGCCACATGGCTTAACTTGACCAGGTCCTCAACCTGTTAAACGTGTGCAGGTCACTAATCTTGAATACTTTGTTAATCATCTCGCACAAGTAAGTATGACTTATCATATTATTACCTTACAGTCAATGATACCGTTAAATATAACGTCTCGGAACTAGGGCATACCGCAACATAGTCAACTAAAGAAAGTTCTAGACTTAAATCATTCATGTGAGCTCACTCAGGAAAATATAAAAGGAATTCAGCTTGAGAATGCTCATTGATGGCACAAAATAGTTCACTTAACATAGGTAATTTGCATATTATTTTGTAGTTGCTTTAATTAAAATACAGCAAAACTTCAATCTGCTAAAGCACATGGATTTCTCTTTTCAATTGAAAACAAAATATTTAAAGAGAATATTGATTCCCTAAGTTAATTGGATTTTTAAATCGGTTGATTACATTCAAGTTACAAGGACACCATGGTTTATTGGATTTTTAAAGAGAAGGTTGATTCCCTGAGTTGATTGGATTTTTAAATACAACAAACCTTTATAATGTACAAGCACTATTGAAGTCAATTACTGATTTATGTCGTAACTCATCGAGCTACTGTGTCTAGCTCGTTGAGCTACTTATGTTTACACGTTCTGCGACTTTTGTATGTACTTCCTTCATTGACTCAAAATAGTAGCTCGCCTGCTCAAACTACCAATTCTCTTTGTTTAAGGCCTGAAACTTGAATAAATCGCTAAGATTTTCTCAAAAGTATTACTTACACTATACAATAAATCCTAATATTGAAAGCATGACCTAGTGTAGAACCTCAAAAGGTGATCTCTCCAGGCTTTGTATTTTCGTCTTTTCTAAAGCCTTTATTTCTTTTCACTTAGGGTTGGAGTGTTTTCACACAATTTCAATACTGTTGCAATAGTGGTGATGCCTTTTTAGTTCCTTAATCTCCACCACTTGCTAATATAATTAAAGACATAATCAAAAAGTTCTTTTACAAGGGTTGTACTGAGGGTTTAGGTAAGGTATGGATGGGAAAATAATAAGATGGAATGGAATTAACTATGATCATGTTTACAATTTAGAGCAAAATAGTGTGTTTGATTTGAGAATGAGTATGAGGATGAAAAATGGAATAACTTGAGTCGAATGACATCATCAGACGCTCCATAATTTATTCTAAAAGTATTACACATTGTAACAAAATCCTGGATATGTGTGGGATCTTTATTAGCTAAGCCTCCAAATTGAATTGTGGCTTGTAGCATTTGGATCATGGAGGCTTTGATTACAAAGATATTATTTCCTTCATCAGGAATCACTATGCAAGATACGATTCTCTCAAGTTAAAGTCTTCGAATACTCTATCATTTTAAGAGGTGGATAAGCTTCTAAAATATCATCCTATTTTTCAGCCATGTTGTCTTTTTGTTCCTCCTCACCGTTCTTTGGTTGCTCATCTACTTTAGGCCTCTATTCTATTACTGGTTGAAAATGATCAGCCATCCTTTCTCTTTGTCTAATTCTTCTAGTTGCGTTCCTGCATTTGTACATTTGTTTGATCTCTAAATTAATAATAAGGAATGGTGGTTCAATCTATCGCATAAACTGAGAATAGGTAAACCGAACAAGTAGATAAAACAACTAAAAAATGAAAAAACATGTTAGAACCGACTATTTTATAAAAAAAACAATGATCTTTTTCTATTATACTCGATAATGATGCCAAAAACTTGTTGTCCTCAAAAGAGGTGACTCTAGCAAGAACACTAGGTACAAGTAATAAAGTGTTAAGTAGATTATCGCCTTCATAGGATAGAATAGGTAAACTCATAGTTAAATGAACTAGAACAATCGAATTCTTGGTAAAGAAACTTCTTTTAAATGTAATAAACTAAGATCTACATAATAGTAAACTAAGCTTATGATAAAGTAAAGTCTTACTTAATCGACATATAAATTTGTTATCTTCAACGCAAATAACTAAAGGACATGCTTAAAGCGAAACCAGAATAAGAAGCAAGTGAGAATATTATTATTTATGCATGTGAATGAAGCTAAGAACACATATCTAGGGTCTTTTACACTTTTATCCATTGAGTCAGGTGTCCCATGTTCCTAAGTTTCTTTAAGACTTATTAAGTTTCCTTAGCTCAATTGATTCCTAATCATTAAACTCAAGAAAGCATTTAACACAAGGCAAAAACCCTCTAGCATGTAGTTATTCATGCCTCCAATCCTAACTATATATATATGTGTGTGTGTGTGTGTGTGTGTGTGTATTTAATGGTTTTACATATGCTAACATGAATCTCCTCACAGTTATTCAATTGGATATGAGATGATCAAGCTCATAAATACATAAACTATTCCATTAAATAATGAACAACACATTCAACATTCACAAAATGGGAGGAAACACACTTACTGCTTCCAGCTCAAGGCTAGCTTCAGCTTGTAGAATGACTACTCACACATCTTGGTAAATAACTTCTCACCAAATACCATGGAAGTCGAAGCAAGCATTTAAGAAAAAATTAGAATTGATGGTTGTTGGGAAAATGAATCTCTAGCCAAAAAGATGAAGCATTGATGAAAATTTTGGATACCTAAAACTACTAGAAAGAGAGTTTACATATTCCCTTAAATCCAAAAGATAAAATTCTAGTACTGAAATGGGTAAAAATATCTCTGCACCCATATCGTTCTTCAATGCTAGAAATGATTAAGAAAAGTTAATCACTACAATCCCAAAAAGATTAATTATACTAAAATAAGCAATGGGAGTCTTCAAGGTAACAGAGTCTTTGCGGTCAATCCTTTCTCTTCTCGCTTAGTCTAGTGGGCTTCCTTTCTCCTCTTTAGGCATTTGTATTTCATTTTTTTGCTTCCTCTCCCTTTTTAACTCGTAAATCATTCCTTCGTAAGGGAGAGCAACCTGAATAAGAACAAGCAGTAGTTTGAGGATTTTTACCTGCTTTTTACTCTTAAAATGAACTAGAATGACAATCAAAGATAGGTATAATTTATGCCTATCAAGGTTAATTTGATGTAAATCATTAAAGCATGACAATTAGTTTGGGGTAAAGCCAAATCGGGGAAAACAACATTAGTGAAAATAGAATTATTAATGGAGGAAAATATGAGTGAGTTCGAATGACCGAGATGAGGGCCTTAGCGATTGGGGCGAAGGATGGAATTGGATGGTGCAAGGGTATTCATGGGTGTTATGGTGATAGACGGGTCAAAGTTATTGAATAGAGGTGGTGGGAGAAAGTCATTATGTATTAGGCTAAGATTTATTGTTTATGAGCTACGCGAGTCATTGGTTGGCGAATTCCGCAAGTGCACGGTTCCGCTTGTAGTAATAATAAGATATCGTTCCCACAGAGAACGTTGATTAACTACTATAACAGATTTAATTTATAAATTCGTTTTCTCTTGGTTTACAGAGAATAAATTTGATTCGTAAAATAGTTCTGATTAGAAAGAATGATAATAATACTTAAATTATATTTACTAAGTTTCTATTTCGTGCATAGCTCGGAATACATACAGATCTTTATAAGTTTAAACCTGAAAACACTTTCCAAACTTACTACAGTTGTATCAGGTAGAAATATTTAATCCAATCTCTTGATCAAGGATTAAATAACTTGGATGTTTTTAGATAGATAATTCTAATTCCTTAACCTATCGTAGTGAATTAGAATTAAGAATTAAAAATGAAACAAGTGGATTATGTGATACAATTATCCTTTTATGAACTGAATATCTTCTAACTTCATAAAATGACAACTATTCCTATGTCTTGCTTAAATGGATTTCCCTAGAATATTCATAAAAGCAGTAATAGAATCTGATGATGAACATAGAATAAGTTGCATTTTGATTGAATTGTAATTTTGATAAACAAGTGTTTGACAGAGTTAATGATTTGTCAAAAGTAAAGAATACATATAATAAAGACTGTAACATATGAGAGTATAGGGGTTGTGAATCCTTTTACTGTCTCTGTAAGGTTTGTAAGGCCTCTGGACGTCTTCTTTTTTTGTATCTCGAGGAAGTGTATCTCTCGATCTTGCTTCTTTCAATATTGGAAATAGAAGCTTAGAAACTGTAGAATCTTCCTTGCTATAGTGTACTTTCTGTAACTATGTCTGTATTATTCTTCTTTCTTTCTCTCTCTGTGTATATTTTTGTGAGAGGAGTATCCTTTTTATAGTGGATGAAGAATCATGTCTCTTCAAGATGATAACTCTTCAAGTGTTGTCATGGAGAGTCATAGCCCATGTTGAAGAAGGATGATGATTCAGGATGAAAGAGATGCATTTAAACTGAAGAATCATGCCTTTTTACAATGAAGACATCGGTCACGAACGAGATAGGAGTGTCAGATTCGTGACTTTGCTTTGCCATGCAAAGTTGATGAAAATGTCTGTCACGATCACGACAGATGGTTTTCTGTCTTTGGTTGATTTTGGGCATGATCACGAACGGGACTAGGGCGTCATGATCATGACAGATATTTTTGCCCTAATTTGGCTTTTTTCTTCTGTCTTTGATCTGTTCCTTGCTGATATTTCTTCGTATTGAGCTTTTAATTGTTTCAAACCTATCTCTGGAGAAATCATGAACAAACAAGTGAAATCTTTCCAAAACCTATCCTAAACTAAGCTAAATGCATTGATATAAATATGAATATGCATGCATAAATACGTAACTTAAGGACTTATTAGTCATTATATGAATTAGAGAGGCGCTAAAATATCGTGGGATTGAGGAGGATTGAAAATAGAATCAACAAAAAGGTGTATGTATTGAACTACTATTCAAGAAGAAAACAAGTAAGATTCGGTAAAATATGTGGGGGCAACGGTGAGGGAAAGTGATTTGATGATGAAGATAGTGACTGGAAATTATGAGGGACGGAATGAGAGAGAAAGGAAAAGGCATTATTAATGATGAGAGTGAATTCTGGAAGAGTGGGAGAAGAGTTTGGATTGTTGGAAAGGGAAGATTCCGCCTCAATATGGATGGCCGAAATAGCTGCAGACAAGGTGGCGAGTACAGAAGCAGCCATCATAGTAATGGAAGGAAAGGAAAAGAAGACCATGTTCTTCAATACCATTAAATGAATTTTGGAATTCCAGAAATCTGAAATTTCAGAAAATTCTGAAATTCCAAAAATCTTGAATTTAAAAAAATAGAAGTTTAGAAAATTTTAGAATTCCAAAAATCTGAAATTCTAGAAAATTTTGAAATTCTAGAGATCTAGAATTCCACAATTCTAGAAATCTAGAATTTTAGAAAGTTCTGGAATTCCAGAATTTGAAATTTTAGAAATCTGAATTTCAAAAAATTCTAAAATTCCAAAAATTATGGAATTCCATTAATCTGAAATTCTAGAAAATTATGAAATGCTATAAATTTTAGAATTTCAAAACATTCTGGAATTCAAGAAATTTGAAATTTCAGAAATTTTGAATTTCAGAAAATTTTGCAATTCCGAAATTTCAGAAATTTCTAGAATCCTAAAAAATTCTGACATTCCAGAAATCTGGAATTCCAAAAAATTCTATAAAAATCTGAAATTTTAGAAAAAATTGGAATTCTATAAAATTCTGAGATTCTAGAAATCTGGAGTTCTTGAAAATTCTGGAATTCCAGAAATCTAAAATTTCAAAAATTCTAGAATTCCAAAAAATTCTGAAATTCTAGAATATAAAGTAGAAAGTATGAGGAGGAGAAGTGGAGAGAGTAAAAAAGTTAAGAAGTTACAAAATGAATTCTCGAAATTACCCTTCGATTTTAACGGTGTTAAGAGTTTTGCCGTATTTTTGCTAACGGTAGAAACCACATGAGTTTTTTTTTTTAAATAACCCTAGATTCTGTTAAGTTTTGATCTAACGATGACTAGCGAAATTCATTTAATCAGACACTGACCATGTGAAATCCACGGTCATTTACAACCACTGTCATATGGGATTTGGAAAAGTTTGTTTAAATTGACAACTTCTTCTAATTCTTCAAGTTCAATTATATTACGGCATGCACATTTATGAAATAAAGGATACTCGCAAAATTGATGTAAAATGAAAACGAGAAATGAGAAAACAAGACAAATAAAAAATAGAGAATTAAGGAACAAAAATTAATCAAAAACAATAGAACAGGATTCATTAATGATTGATTGATTTGGCTTTTATTATTATTATTTTACTGCATTTTGATTATATTATCATATATTGATCTGTATTTTAATATTTATATATTAATTATTACATTTTAACGATGATTTTGATGTTCTTTTAAAAAAAAACTATAACTTTGAAGTTTACTTATTATTATTATTAAAATATTAGAGAGAAATAAAAAAAAAATCAGCTAAATAAAAAAATATTGAGTTAAATTGTTATGTACTACCATTCATATTAAATATATAATAACTCATCCAACCATTAAAAAAAAATTCTTACATAAATTGGGTTAAAATTATATTATAACCCATCCAATTCAACATCCTAATAAATACAAATACTAACTTGATAATTGCAAGAGGAGATATAGAAAGATCTATGCAAGGCCATAATTATGTTGAAATAAAAATCAATAACTCAATACATAAAAATTAAAATGATGAGAACTCTTAATGCTTTTTTGCTATAAAATTTTGATTATGTTCGTGGATGAATGTAGATTAAATAATGTATAGCATCCAAGAGTGGTGCTGTATATTTCACATTTTTAGAAATTAAATTTTACTAAATAAAATTTAAAAGCCTTATGGATATATAATTTATCTCATCACTCGATACACTTTTTAAAATGGATTGTCTTTCAATTAATTGTTTTACGTATACTATAACTCGAATTTAACATCTGTAAATTAAGCTCAAATTAAACACTTAACTATTGGTAAATAAAAATTTAAGAGTTGAAAATCCAAATTTGGTGAAATTTTGAAGTCAAAAATATTTTATGTCACATTGATTAAGATACATAAATAAAAATAGAGGAAAATAAAATGATTTTTTTGTTGTAGAAGGAAAATAAAATGTTAGATATTTTTTCCGAAAAGAATGTATTTAACAAGTCTCAACCGGACAATCAAAGTTAAGTACAGATTGCAAAAAAGACGGAACAACATCAAAAAAACATGGGACAAGAATATGAACGAGAGGACTTCGCTAAAAAGTAAGCCACCTCGTTCGCTTGTCACCTTGCAAAACAAACATAATAATTGCTGTTAAGAAGAAGAGAACGACGACATGACACCAACGAACCAAACTCCGATACATCATCAGTTCTGAAATTAATAGCATCGACCACAGATTTCGCATCCGACTCAAAAACCACCTAGTTATATCCCTCCTCCACCCATTTCAGTGCTGAAAAAAGTGTCAAAGCCTCACACTCTTTGTCACGTCCGTGGGTGTGACACTCTTCCACCGCCGGTAATCCAACAACAATTGCGGTTCTTGCTGCAACAAACCTTCCATCCTCATCTCTTAAAACAGGTATCCTCAAAACAGACCGCATCCACATTACATTTTAGACCCGAAGACGGCTTCCGCCACTGAACTTCAAAAAGACCTACTGCTACTCCCAAATTACCACCCCTTCCACTATCGCCTTTCTCCAATCCCTCAAAACCTCAGATAAAATGTTAGATATTTTTTAAATCAAATAAAATAAATAAAAATGGAAAATTGCGAGGGAGAAATTTACTTGAACACCCCATCCCCATCCCCATCCATCACATGGCGGCATGTGATGTGATGAACAACAATACATCTCTCCTTTTTTTATTTTATTACTAGTAACTAAAGGGTATGGGTTGTTTATGGTCCCCCGATTCTTCTGTTCTTTCTTTCTTCTACAACATTACTCCATTTTCATATTTATTTGTTCATTATTCTTTGTCATTCCATCTTCTTTTCCTAATTAAAATATTATCATTTTCTTTAATTAATCCTATTCAATATTTCAATCTTCACTGTCATTTGCTAGATTGCTCTTTCTCTTTTATATATATTGTGTTTATATATATTAAAACAAAAATCTCATCCAAAATTTAGTTTAAATTCATCCATTCGGTTTAAAAAGAAAAATATTTGAACTATAAGTAAAACTCAATATAATTATAGTGCAACATCATTAATATATGTGAGAATTGATATAGACCTTTTATGAGGTTGGTCCGATGAGAACCATGAAAAATGATAAGTTTATCTAAAAGTAAACCGGAAATGTGCATTAACACTCGGACGATAAAGTTAGATTATATATATATAAGAGTGAATAAAAAAAAAATGAAGTGCCTAAAGTTGATGTGTTACACTTAATGTCTTTGAGTGCCTTGTATAGGAGGTTTGACAATTATTGCTCATTAGGTCTCAAATTCCAATTCCACTTGCTAATAACAACAATGTCTTCCAATGGTGCATCTCGGCAATACCTTCTCTGATTAGTGATTAGTGGAGTGAATGGTGAATCTAGCTATATATATATATACTTCCGCTTTCCATCTTCATTGAGTTGTATATATTTATATTTAGTATCAAAGTGTCCTCCGTAACACAATCTCTGTCAGATATGGTTCGACCTCATGTGAGGATGGACTAAAGGGGAAACAACTAGATCGCTCCGCATAACACACTACAAGAAAAATCAATATCACTGAGGACAATTCGTCGGTGATATCCGCCTCCTAGATAAACAGCCGCAACAAATTTTTATCGACACAATTTTCTCGCAGTGCTTTGTGTCTAAAACTCCACTACCTTTTGTTGATGTCTTCCATCAAGTCATTCCAACAACATCACAGATCCAGAGCCGTCTTAAACATTTTTGTGGCTCTGTGCTAAATGAAAAAAATTGAGTCATATTCATTAAAAAAAAATAATACCTACATATAATGTTTCTACAAAATAAAACACCAAAATACTTTTAACTTGATCTTTAACATAATAAATACAATAAAAAAAAATTAAATAGATATTGTATAATAATAATAAAAAAAATTGGACCCCTGAAGACTCTTAGAGCGTTAATTGTCTGGATAAGTTAACATTCACTTAATTTTTCAAGTAATAATTAACAACAATTATTTATTTAGATTTGTATAATAAAAAAAATTGGACCCTCTTAAATTTGGGATCCTGTGCAGGTAGGGCTGTAATCGAGCCGAGCCGAGCCGAGCTTTGGCCTGTTCAAGCTCGGCTCGCTATAAAATTAACGAACTCGAGCCCGAGCCGAGCTTGCTATAAAATTAACGAGCCGAGTCCGAGCCGAGCTTTGGCTTGCTCAACGAGCTTGAACCGAGCTTTGAGCTTGTTTCGAGCCCAAAATCCTCTTTTGGACTTGGTTCATTAAGAAAATTATTTAACCATGAATTGTTTGTGAGTAAATTGTTAATTATATTTGTGAAGTTTGCTCGCAAATAACTCTTTAATTGTGTACATAAACAAGCTCACAAGCAAAGTTCGTGAATAAATAAACAAGATATTTACAAATAGTTCATCTATTACTCATTTATTATGTTTGTGAACGAACTCATCTAATAGCGAATGAAATAATATTAAGTTTAGATATTTGTGAACTAACACAAAACTATATAGTTTTATACTAAACAAAAATTTGTTCATAAATGTTCTAATCGAGCCTGCTCGCGAGCATTCGAGCCGAGCTTTGACCTGTTCAAGCTTGGCTCATTTACGAACCGAGCCAGTAAATCATGTTCACGAGCGGCTCGTTTACAAATCGAGCCGAGTCGAGCCGAGCTTTTATCAAGCCGATCACCGAGCCGCTCATGAGCGGCTCTGTTCATTTACAGCCCTATGTGTGCAGGAGAGCTCCTTGTACACTCTTCTCCTACTCATCTAGGCTATCTTTAGAAAATAATTTTTTAAATAATTTTGCAAAAAATAATGCGTGGAAAATTGTAAATTATTTTCAAAATCAATTTTTTTTTTTGTTTTGTCAATCTATTTGGATCGAATGGAACTCATATATATATTAGAAACAATATAAACACTAAGAATTACAAAAGATATTGCTCCAGCACTAGGATGCACCGACACAAGTACTCGTACGGGTGCAGCAAACGATATTTTTAAAAAATATGAGAGACGGATACGACAGGAAAACACCAAATATATATTAAATACTTCAAACTATTTAAACTATCAAAAAAATGGATGATTGGTATATTCTTTTCCTTTGATATTGATTTCTGTTTTTTTTTTTTTAATTATTTTATTTCAGTATATATCAATCCATCTTTTTTATAAAATTATTAAAAAAACCTTATAGTTTGCTTAATTAACTCAGAAGCTATGTCCCTGAAGTGTCCTCATATTAAAAAAAAAAAACACTTATTTGAAAGTGCTGGATTCATTAATCTCCTAAAAGTGTCGGATGCTTTCTAGCTCTAGCACAAATGAATGTCCAAACTTTACAATTTACTAAGATTGCCAATTTATTTGACTACTTTTCTTAAGATTATTTGGGACTTTTTCTCTGTTCAACTTAGTCCATAAACCTAATATGAAATTTTCTATAATCGATCGCTCCCTTAAAAATGTCAATGAAGATACCAATAACAAGAATTTATTTTGCTAAATGATGATAATAGTTGTAAGGTTCTATAGTAAACTAGACATATCAGCCCTAAGTTGCAAGTTCAATTGAAGTGTAAAACAAGTAATGCACCTGAATCTCCCGAAGATGATTTGGAATCCCCTTGAGGAAAGATGAAGGTTGAGCCATCTATGGCTAATAAAGCACCATAAAATCATTCCTTTAGATGTGCCCTCTCTGAAGCCTTCCAATCCCCTGCATCGTTTTGGTCACTACAGTTCCTACAGAAAAAGAACAATTTAAACTTGAGATTATGGGAAATTGATCTTATCATTTCCGGGACAATTGTGGAAATCTGACTAGGATAGCTGAAAGAGTTGGATCAACCGAACTTGAGACTCATCCTAAGTAGAATCACATAAATATAATACTCAATAAAAAATTATTAATAAAAAATTAAATAGGAGGGGACTGGGAGTGGAGAGAGGCTCCTCAACAGAGAGGATGAGATGGCTTGTTGGAGTTGGTTTTTAACTCTCTCTCCTCCAATTTTAACTTATGAGTTGGTTTTTAACTCTCTCTCCTCCAATTTTAACTTATGAATCCAATTAAGAGGCCGTTGGAGATACTCTTAATCTAATAAATGTGCCTTCTATGTCTTTAAGAAACTTGGTTATGTAATTTTAGGTAATCACCGTCCCTAGGAAAAAGAAAAGATCTCCCTTAAAAATCAATGACATTACTGCACATGTTCCAAGTTTAACATGACATCAAAATAAGTATACAATAATCATGAATCAAAATAGTGTGATAATCATCTCAATTCTATATATCATATATATCACTCAGAATATTTTTATGACTAGAACCTGTCAGAATTACTAGAACCTGTTAATTCACCCATTCTTCTTTCTAAACTACAGTTCTTCTAAAATAACATCCCACATTTCTTGCCAAAGATCAAAACAGAGCCAAAGACTAAAACAGATCAAACAATTCTAATCTATGAAGCACGGAAACTCTTCATGACATATGTGGTTTCCTATTTCCGTCAGATGTGGGAAACGTAAACTCTCATAAACTGATACGAAACGTTTCCGGATACATTTCTGTAATTACCCAAAATATGAAACACGTCTCCCAATTTTTAAACGGTTTTACCTACCTATTTCGATTAAAATTCTGGAAATTCAAACTTTCTATTTTGTAATTCCTATTTGGGAAAATTGAAACTTCCTATTTGAGAGATAATTCCTTCCTTGTATCCTTCAATTTAAAGAACTTACCCATATTTCTTTCTCCTATAACCTTTGTCTCTTGAATCTTGATTGAGCTTGGACTTTCTTCCTCAGTTTTTCAATCTTGTTTTTTTAATGTATTATTATATTTTTAATATTTATAAATATGCCCCCTATATTTTTAATATTTACACGTTTCCCCTACATTCCTTTTTCTATGTTTTTCAGAAATTTCGTTTCCCATTATCTGTTTCCATACAACATAAATTCTAATTAAAGGATCAAAATTACATGCTCTATTCCAAAGGCAGCATAAAAATGGGTAACTGAAACTGACCCATACAACTTGCTCATTCTTGGCCTCGTTTGTAGCTGAAATGCTCGGTTCCAAGACCTTGTAAAGCATGGGAAGAGAAGAGCACCATCTCCAGATGTCTCAAGAATAGGGCAAGTTCGAAGAGTAAACCCACTAGCCAATCCTCTCTTTTCAATACAATCCTTCAAATTGCTAACCATTGTCTCTGTAGGATTTTCAGCTAATCCTTGAAACTTTTTGAATCTAGTAACATGAATTGTTACATCCTTTCCCTCCAAATCCCATCTCGTACACAAATGCAATTCCCAATTTTTTTAATTAGTAGTTCAAGTGAAGAACTCCGCCTGTGAGGGTCACTTGGTGGCCTTTACAGCCGGTCCCAAGCCCGGACAAAGGAGGAGGGTTGCGGTAGGTTTGTGGCGGCCAGCGTAAAACTTAGCCACATCTTATGACATGAACCATAATATAAATACCGTTGGGGCGTTCCCTACTCAGCGACGCGCTGCACTTCCTAGACCCGGGTGTAGTGATAAATGTGCAAGGGTTGCTAGGTCGTCGCCCCGAAGCGGCGCGCCACCCCAGGACCCGGGGGTGGTGTCAAATATGCAAGGGTTGCGGGTAAATAAGCTAGTCCACGGTAATGGTAGGGGTAGGGGTAAGGGTAGTAGGTTACGCTTTGGGACATGGAACATAGGTTCTTTGACAGGAAGATTAGCTGAAATTGTAGATGTTATGAAGAGGAGGAGAATAAATATATTATGCCTACAAGAAACCAAGTGGGTTGGAGCCAAGGCTAGAGAGATAGCTCCTTGGGGTTATAAGCTTTGGTACTCAGGAAAGGATAAGGGTAGAAATGGAGTAGGTATTCTTATTGATAGGGAGTATATTGATGAGGTAGTAGCGGTGTCTAGGAAGAGCGATAGAATTATGAGTGTTAAGCTAGTGATAGGGGATGAGGTTGTGAATGTCATTAGTGCATATGCGCCACAAATAGGATTAGATGTGTCTATAAGACAAGCTTTTTGGGATGACTTAGAGGAAGTGGTGCAACAGGTTCCTAGGGATGAAAAAATGGTACTAGGGGGTGATCTCAATGGACACGTGGGTTCTAGGCGAAATGGGTTTGAGAGTGTTCATGGAGGGTATGGTTTTGGAGATAAGAATGAAGCAGGAAATGATATTTTGGAATTCGCATCAGCCTATGACTTGAGTATCATGAACACATGGTTTATGAAGAGAACATCCCACTTAGTGACTTATCGGAGTGGCGGTAATGCGAGCCAAATTGACTTCTTCTTAGTAAGGAGTGCTTGGAGAAAGAGTTATATTGATTGTAAGGTGATCCCTGGTGAGAGTACGACAACCCAACATAGAGTAGTGGTGCTAGATTTTCGAAGTAGGAAATGTATAAGAAAACAAACACCTCAAGTAGAGACTAAGATTAAGTGGTGGAAATTGCAAGGGGAGAATCAACAAAAATTGGTGGATGAGATGACCAAAAAAGATATTTGGACTTGCAATATGGATTCAGATATAGATTCGATATGGAATAAGATGGAGCATAGTATAAGGGAAGTAGCGAAGGAAGTTCTAGGGGAATCTAAAGGTAGCATGCCACCGGGTGAGGACACATCTTGGTGGACAGAAGAAGTACGACAAGCAGTAAAGAGTAAGAGAGAATCCTATAAACTATTGGGGAAATGTAGGAGTGACGAGAACTACGAAAAATACAAAGAGGCTAAAAGGCAAGTAAAGAAGGTCATACGAGATGCTAGAGCAAAGGTGAATCGGGATCTGTATACAAGATTGGATACGAAAGAAGGGGAAAGAGACATATATAGAATTGCTCGGATGAGAGATAGGAAGACGCGAGATCTCGGAAAAGTTAAATGTGTGAAGGATGTGGACCAGAAAGTCCTAGTTGGAGATAAGGATATCAAGGAACGATGGAGGTCCTATTTTGATGACTTATTTAATGGAAATCGCCAACAAGATGTTGGAGATATAAGTATCCATCACGATATGATAAATCATGAATGCCTGCGGAGAATTCAAAAGGGTGAAGTCAAAATGGCATTAAGTAAGATGAAGTTGAAGAAAGCAGTAGGACCTGATGGCATTCCTATTGAGATTTGGAGATGTTTGGGAGAAAGAGGAATCGAATGGTTGACGACGTTCTTCAACAAAATTTGGAGAAACAATAAGATGCCATCAGAATGGAGGAAAAGTACCTTAATCCCTTTGTATAAGAACAAAGGCGATGTCCAAGATTGTGCCAACTATCGGGGAATCAAATTAATGAGTCACACTATGAAACTTTGGGAGCGAGTGATTGAACAAAGGATAAGGAGGACGGTGAAGATCTCGGAAAACCAGTTTGGCTTTATGCCGGGAAGATCAACTATGGAAGCCATCCATCTAATGAGACAATTAATGGAGCACTATCGAAATAAGAAGAAAGACTTGCATATGGTTTTCATTTGACTTGGAGAAAGCATATGATAAGGTACCAAGGGAAGTACTTTGGTGGGCCTTGATAAGGAAAGGCATTTCGCGGAAATATATTGACATCATAAAGGACATGTATGAGGGAGTATGCACGAGTGTACGTACTAGTGTTGGGAAGACTGAAGAGTTTCCTATTACGATTGGAGTGCATCAAGGTTCCGCACTAAGCCCATTTCTGTTTGCCATCGTTATGGATGAACTAACAAGTTCACTTCAAGATGGTATACCATGGTGCATGCTGTTTGCAGATGATATTGTGTTGGTTGATGAGACGAAAGAAGGAGTGGAGATGAAGTTGGAACTATGGAGGCAAACTCTAGAATCTAGAGGCTTTAAGTTGAGTCGAAGTAAGACAGAATATTTGGAGTGTAAGTTTAGCGGCCGTAGGAGTAGGGAGGCAGGGACAATCACCCTAGATGGGAGAGTTGTTCAGGCCTCGGATTGCTTCCGGTATTTAGGATCTATTATCCAAACAGATGGAGAAGTAGATGGAGATGTTGCTCATAGGATTAAAGCTGGTTGGTCGAAGTGGAAGAGTGCTACGGGTTTCCTTTGTGATCCCGGCATGCCTAATAGATTGAAGGGAAAATTCTACCGGACTGCAATTAGACCAGCATTGTTATATGGTACGGAGTGTTGGGCAGTGAAACACTGCCACATCCATAAGATGTCGGTGGCGGAGATGCGTATGTTGAGATGGATGTGTGGTCACACGAGAAAGGACCGGGTGCGTAATGAAATAATTATGACAAAAGTAGGGGTCACATCTATTGAGAATAAAATGAGAGAAAACCGACTAAGGTGGTTTGGCCATGTGAGACGTAGAGCGCTTGATGCGCCGGTTAGGAGAACCGAAGAGTGGCAAAGGGATGTAGTGGTGAGGGGTAGGGGAAGACCTAAGCAAACTTGGAGGAGGGTGATCGAGAGTGATATGAGTTTATTGGGAATTGAGGAAAATATGGTAGTGGATAGGACGGAGTGGAGGGAGCGAATCTGTGTCGCTGACACGACTTGATTTTCACGGTTTTATATGATGGTTCATGTTAGCCGACCCTGAATCATTTCGGGACTAAGGCTTTGTTGTTGTTGTTGTAGTAGTTCAAGTGAAGCCTATTGAATCCACCACGTTCACCTTCATTCTAAAACAACCAAAAAGAGAAACAAAAACCTTTAGAAGAAGATAGGAGCAAAATCTTGCTACCAAATAATAAACTAGTTTAATACATTAGGGATCCCTCAAACTTGGCCATAAAAAACCAATTGTCGCTGAACTTTGAACATGTCTCATTATCCTTAACTTGCTTAGAGTGGGCTATTGACTGTTTTCATTACATGGACAAACTTTTCAATTTTTCATGTACCAGAGGCCTATTCATTTTCCAATACACTTATATTTCTCCATTTATCCTAACCAAATAATAAAGAATCATCATTAACCATTGAGTCACGAGAAAGTTTTTAAGCTGCAATTAGAAAAATTAAATCAATATAAAATACCTAAACAAGCAAATTGATACTCAATTCATATTAGGAAAAACAGATATTCATCCTCATAAGAATGCACCAGAGACCAACCTTAAGATTCACATTTGATCTCCAATATAAGACACCACTAAATTCAGGATCTTTAAGTATTATTCGCCATTTGCCAGCCCCATGTTTAATAACTCCAGCTTTCAGAGCTTCTTCCTACACTGTCGATTTCTGCTTAGGCGCATGCATGACTAGTACCACAAAAGAAACCCTCCAAAACGAATTAACAAAATTGGTAATTTATGTAGTAGATTTGAGACCATGTGTATGAATATAATTTGAGATACATCTCAATAATGAATTAGATTCATACATGTCCTCTGCCCATATTGTGAATTGTTGGCCAAAAACATAAGTCCATTAAGTCCATTCTTCGTGTTAAGCTTGTCCATAAAGTAGTTAAAATGGAGCTTATATAAAGTAGTCAAAAGAATATCAGGTTCCACTTGATATTAGCTTTCCTTCTAAAATTATGAAACGTGATTCCATATACCATGTCTGCTAGTGGT
Organism: Euphorbia lathyris; assembly: GCF_963576675.1. Taxonomy (NCBI): domain Eukaryota; kingdom Viridiplantae; phylum Streptophyta; class Magnoliopsida; order Malpighiales; family Euphorbiaceae; genus Euphorbia; species Euphorbia lathyris. The sequence goes on from NC_088917.1 coordinate 56,610,602, forward strand.
TTACACACTTCAATCATCAACCAATAATGTGGGTTCTTAAAATGGGAATTTAAACAATCAGAACATGAAGCGCAAGAAACAAGCTAATCAAATTATAATTTCAATCACCAGAATTTCTTTTCAAACTAATCAAAACTCATTAATACTAACCCGCTTCCAGTTTTCTTTTGGAATCTTAATTGGGTTAAAATTGGAACTAGCATAGATTAGTTGTTATGTATGTGAAAATAGATATTAGAGGTGGAGGTGTTTCTCGCAAAAAGTCTAATTACCTCTTCAGAAAGGACACCAAGGGACTAGAATAGAATAGACTGCCTAATTTTAAGAGATTGATCCTAAATTTGGAGAGCGCATTTTCTCAAGGAAAATGAAGCATCAATGGGGGATATGTTAATAATTCAGAATAGGGATTATTCTTCACAACAAAAGAAAATACTATTATTTATTAAATTTAACAAAACAGCAAAAACTATGAAATGACTTTTCTTATTAGTGGATAACAAATGAATATAGTGGGAGGGGACCCAGAAGTTTGCTGTAAAATATCATTCACATATCAGCTGACTGACTTCGAAGTGAAATATAAAAAGGGCGGCCCCGCGTCCCGCTGAACGAGGTCCGGAGAGGGGGCAAGCCTTCGCCTGCCAATTTATTTGGCAAGAGGCCGCTCCACAACGTTTACAGTTTTCAAGTGAAATATAAAATCCTATATATCCAACACAACAATTTACATACCAAGAAAGAAATCAAAGCTTCATTCATACAAAAGATAGCTTTGATAAATTGGGATATCAACCTAGTAAAAGGTACAATCACCAAGGGTTATCAACCTAGTAATTGTCTTAAAATTTGTAAGTATAACATAATCATAAATCAGAGAAGATGAAGCAGGGAAATAAACAGAGGGAGAAGGCGAGTTCGAAGAAACCCTAATTAGAAAAATAAAAACATAATAATGATTCTACATTCCGAAGGAGTAGAAGAGGTTCGCTGTTAAAGTTCTCACCTGAAGCAGAGAAGCATCGATAAGCTTGAAATCGTGAAACTGGTGTGTAGTGAATCCTCTGGAAAAGCAAGGAGAAAAAGAGAGAAAAATAGGCGGAGGAGCTAGAGGTGGAGGTGCGACGCCGGTAGGAGGTGGTTGACGGCGGATCGTTGGACGAGGTGGACGGAGATGGTTTTGGGGAAGTGAGAGCTAGCAAGAGGGTAAAGAGGGCTTGAGATATTTTGGGTGTAATTTTCCTTTTACTTTTATACGGTGATAATCTTTTATCTCCCACCAGAATGAAAATAGTTTTCAAGAATGGCAAAAACGCATGACTAATTCCCTCAATGTCTGTTTTAAGAATAAGCCTCCAATCGATTATTTTTCCACATTGATTCCTTGATTATTGGTTCTACTATAGATTCGGTCCTTATTTAACTTTTCTATCGAGTTTAGACGGCACGTATCGTTAGGAGATTCAGCTTATTGACGTGGACAAATAAAAAATAAGAGTAGAGAGTAAAGAGTAAGAAAAAATTACAGAAATTAATTTCCAGTAAGTTCTTATAAACTCAATCTTTTCCTCTTCCATTTTGTGATTTTCAGCATTAGAATCGTCAAATCGATATTCTTTCCTCCCAAACTCGACGGAAAAGTTAAATAAAGGTCAAATCCATAACAAAATCAATGATCAACGGCTCAATATGGAAAAATAATTGATTAGGAGCTTGATCCTTAAAACAGATAAAGTTCAAAGACTTAATTATATATTTTGACTTTAACAATTTTGGCCACTGATAGATATCCATCGGTGACGAAACATATGTGTCGGTGCAGCAACCAACATATATCATCATCGATCAATTGAGCTGGTGACAATGGGCAATAAATGATTTGACATGTGTCATCGACGAATTTCGGAAAAAAGAATTTGTCGTTAAAATTCGTGGATGATGCTATTTTTACTTGTCATGAAAGAGCTTCATTTCGAGGGGGAAAAACTCGATCGCTTTAAAGAAAGGAGTTCCATCCACAAGAGAATATGAAAGAGGATTATAATAACGAACAAAACTCTTGCTAAGGACAAGTGTATATGAAAGAGGATTATAATAACAAACAAAACTCTTACTAAGGACAAGTGTATCCTATCATATCAACTAAGAATTTTAAAAGACCGATTATTGATACGAGAATTATAATATGAGTATCAAACTAACTCACATAGTGAAGATTTTTTTAACAATTCTACTCTTAATCTTACTAGTGAAACATAATTAGCATTTTAGATACCTAGAATGAAATGATGATGGTAACATTACATATCATACACAAATCACAAGTTAAGTAAATTAAGACTCAATTAACATAAATTTTAAATCTTGGGTATTTAACTACCAATTCTTAAAAGTCCTTAACTTAATTTAATTATGTTTTACGAGACAGATTAATCCTATTAAGCTCATAAACTAGGATTTATAAGTTCCATCTTGTATCAATTCCTTTCGAAATGTGAATTTAGGTAAGGCAATCACCTATATAAGACTTAGAAATATTTGAGAATATGTAATACCCCAAACCAAAGGCGTAAGAAAATGGAAATGATAACAAAACAAAGTGAAATTTTGAGTGCAAATTCAAATACCGTAAGTAATAAAAAATGTTTACACCATATAGCTTAACTCATAGGAAGAGTACAACTAAGCTAGAAATATAAAAAGAAAAAAGTATTTCGTCCTTACAAAATGAAGCTTTTGATTTTGAATCAATAGAAATATATAAAGCTCGCTTAAAGAGTAAGAAATATATAAAGCTCGCTTAAAGAGTAAAATGATTAAAGGTAAAATTGTATCATTTTTAGACGTTAGGGTAAAATTACCAAATATTTATAAGTGTTTTGATTGCGCTGTATTTGTATTGTTTGATTATTGTTTGATTTTCATCCATTCTTCATTACTGGTCAAATTTAGCCCCCCTAAACCATAAGGTCTGGCTCAGCCACCAACAACCAATGTTATACAACTCGGCCCGGACCGGCCGGTTCAACCGGTTGAACCGAAAACCGGTCAAACAACCGGTCCGAGTTGAACTGGTTTGTTGCTTGTGCAACAAACCAGACTGACCCGAAATCAGACCGGAAACCGGCGGTTCAACCGGTAACCGGTATGACTCCGGTTTAAAGAAAAAATTTCAAACTTTCATGCGGACAATAATATATAGCCGCTGATTTGGGTTTTCAAGTTCACTTCATGGTGAACTTTATTTATAACAGCTAATTTTGAATTGTTTTCTCCTGCTTAGCGATGTGGGATACGTTTAATTTATTTGAAATTTCTATAGCAAATCACATGCCTTTTCTCAGTTCTGATCCTTTAACTTCTTTTTCTTTTTCTTTTTTTAAATTCTTGACTTCTTATTATTCTCTAACTATACATATACCATTTCAACATTATTATATATTAACATCTTTTGTACTATGTTATAAAATATTTATTTGAAAAAGTTTTTTTTTTATGAATGAAAAAGTTTAATTTTAATTTTAAAAGAGAAATATGTCATATTAGATTATATAATTTATAAAAGTAATTTCAAATTAATTATATATATTAAATATATAAATATTATTTATTACGTCATCCGGTCCGACCAATCCGAGTCATCCGATCCGACCAAGTGACCCGTGACCCAGTTATAAATCCGGTTTGATGTCCGGTCCGGTTCTGATAACATTGCCGACAACAATATCCTTTAACAATAAATATAGATAAAAATAATTAATCATTAAAGATGATTTTTATAGATCAATGTTTTAAATGAAAAATTGTAAGAATAGAGGAAGTGTCATGTTTTAAGGGAGATATTGGCTCTGATTATAAAGGGATGCTCTAAATGTACATAATCAACTAAATAAAATTGTTGAATTTTGCATTTTGCCCTAAAAAAAAGGTGGAGGTGAAGGTAGTGATAGCCGAAATCATAATGTACCTACATCAAGTGATTTTTGGTCAACAGAAATTTAGTGAGAAATGAAAAATAATAAGAAAGGAAAACAGTTTGAAGCGTACAAATGCAGAAGGATCAGATGGTGGCTGGCTCGTGCAACTTGACTTGTCACCAATCATAAAGAAGCAATTTGATTGGTGGGTCCTCCTATTACAATGATAACTGAGACATCTAATCATTCCCTTCTTCTTTACTTTTGTCTATTTCCACACGCTTGGATTGGATTGGCTTTCTGCCTTGTACTTTTTTTTTATTTTTTATTATTAATGCTAAATATTCAAATATACCCTTCTTCTATATTTTATAGCGCTGTAAATCAACAGAGCCGCTCATGAGCGGCTCGGTGATCGGCTCGATAAAAGCTCGGTTCGATTCGGTTCGATTTATAAACGAACCGCTCGTGAACATCATTTATTGGCAAACGAGTCAAGCTTGAACAGGCTAAAGCTCGGCTCGAAAGCTCGCGAGCAGGTTCGATTAAGCACATGAAGCTGCTTTTTAATGCTTACGCGAGGTAGCTGGCATCGGGGAATCTCGCATTTTCCATTTACACATGTAACGCCAGGTGTCAGTTAAATTCTTTCTATCAGCTTTTGGGATTGGCTGAAGTTCTTCGGACCTTGAATCCCATCATTAATCTCATTTAATTAGGTCACTATAGCACCATTTCCATTTCAGTTGCCTAGAATTGCATATAAATACTTGTCTTCAACATTTTCGTACATTTTACATGTGTTATTTCTTTTCTGATATTCTTTGCGATTTGTTTGTGCTCTCCTCTTTTACGATGAGCTTTGTTTCCTCCGACCAAGTAAGCGTACCCAAATTCCTCTTTCTTATTTTATCTTCATTCTAATATGGCCCCTAAAAGGCTAGATCCGTCTAACCAAGATGGTACCATCAAACCGAAAAAAACCCAAGAGCAAAAACCTAAAACGATGAGTATGTTTCCTCCATGAATAGTCTTTTGTTAGATAACCTCACTACTAAAGACCCTGAATTCTCCCATCTAGAGGCGGTGCTCCTTAGCGATAATCAAGTTATTACACATGCTCAAGAAGGTCACCTAGGCTTTTACAAAAATTTCATGGAGCAAGAGGTGAGGTTTCCTTTAGCTGACGACGTCATTAATTTCTTAAATGAATTCAATCTTTCCCTTAACCAAATTACACTGAATCGCTGGCTCGATCTTTTTTCTATAATCACGATTTGTGATGATCTAGATGTTATCATGATCATATGGCTCTTTCAAAGTATCTGGATCCCTGCTCTTCGGCCAGCCACTGGTGACGTTGTGTGGTTCAAAAAATACCCTTCAAAGAGAAGGCCCTTCATTCGGAACGAATCCTCTAGTGTTAAAGGATTTAAACCATCGGTTCTGGATTCGGATCATAACGAGATAAGTATGGAAAGGCTCTCGAAGGTGCCATGTATCCAGATGGGTTCCCATTTTGGACCTCATGGAACTCCTTTCCCATTGAGAAATAGTCATAGAAATTAGATAGGAAGCTTGCGGCAGATGAAAAGATGACCAAAGACTTCCTTCTTTCTGTTAATCTGTCTTTTACATGTTAGGACTTTTTGAAGCACCTTGGGGAAAACATTCCATTACTTCTTAAGGATGCCAAAGGGGATGTGTATTTTAATGGCACAAATGAATATGATGAGTTGCTTGAAGGTACCTTTCTTTTTTACTTGAACTTCATTGATTTATCTCTTTGGTGTTTATGCATGTGCTAACATATCTTCTATGTTAAAAACCCTAATACCATGAGCTGCTGCCGCGAATACTACTTCCTCTGGGACGACGACTCTAAACATTTCTTTATCTTTAACGACTGTTAGAGGGACTCCTCAAATTTTCTCTCATGGCCCGAGTCCATCCATTCATCCCTCATGTCATTTTAGGTCGACTCTAAACTCCGAACAACAAGGAGAATCGGTTCCCTTAACAACAATCCTCATACTGGCAATGCCCATCTTGTAAGTTGTAATTGTAGTGTCTTCTTCTTTGTCTTCCTTTTCTAGTTCCATTCCGAACATAGTTGTTCAACAGGCTCGGGGGGTCGAGGGTTCAATATCCGATTCCCAGTTAGATGCTTTCCAACCGACTACTCACCCTTCTAATTATTACTCCTCTTGTTGTAGTCCCAACTAGGGATGGCAATGGGTACTCTACCCACAGGTACCTGGCACTATCCGACCCTAATGGGACTACTCGTACCCTGTATAAAAGGGTATGGGATCAAAATCATTACTCGTTAGGGTAATGGGACGGGTATGGGAAGACCCCCCAGGGTACCCATTACCCGTCATAACTTTTTTAAATATTAAAAAATATTATTGTGTTTTAGATGTAAGATGTGAAATTTGAACACCAATATTTTGTTCTTTGACCATTAAGTGATACCACTAAGCTACTTTATTTTTATTGATTAAGGTTCAATTTATTCAATTTTTAGATGAACGATTTATTAAATTTATACTTAGTTAAATTTGTAATATTTTTTGTTTTATTTATTGATTCTTAACGGGTAAGGGTACCCGCGGGTACCCATGAATTAAATGGGACGGGTATGGGATGCAAAACATATACCCGTTAGAATAATGGGAAGGGTACGGGTAATTAAAAAATAAACGGGTAAGAGTTTGGGATTAGCACTACTCGTGGGTACCCTACCCGTTGCCATCCCTAGTCCCAACCGGGGGTGCAGTCACCTCTATCACATTAGTGACACATCCAACTCCTTCCAAATAGGTTGCATTGGTGCAGGTAATTACATAAGGAGTACCGACTAAGAAGGGCCCCTCAACGCCTATTAAGGAAGCTGGTGGCCTTGCTGAACAGGGCTATAAAGGCAAAAGACCAAAGGTTATGGTTTTGGCTCCCAATGTTTTGCTTATCTTAGAGATCATAGAAGTTAGTTGATCTAAAACAAGAAATTTAGTATACATATATGCTAAGACCTAAAAATAAGATGTCATTGGTTATTTTGTTGTATCCATATAAAAAGGTTCAAGCTGGTAGATGGTAGATGCTAAAAAAAAAACCTACAATGATCACACTTCTAAGGACAAGACTAAAAAATTGAAGCATTTTAATTTGTTTCTTTTTCATAACTTATAACTTAGAGAGATGTGACGATTGATTTATCAAAATTGAAGTGAATGGGAGAGGGAAAGTGTGGGTTGTTGAAGAAAAAGTGAAGTGACAGGAGAGTAGAGAGAAAGTCACGATTCAATTTGATAAACTAACTTTTGCAAATGAACAATTGAATGAAGGAGAATGGGTCGGTGAACCCTAACTTTTGAGGAAAAGTCTCTGTTTCCTTAAGTGAGTAAGAGAAGGTGAGAGAAATAAGGGTATTTGATGAGTGTCGAATTCACCAAAAATAAAATACCTACTCTTGGAATCCAAAAACTGTAATAAATATGGAGTACGGTCGAATCCTCAGAGACTGGTAGAATTATAACTTTTCAGAATTAACAATTAAAAGTAAAAGGGGGTTTTTTTTGGTTTATAGAATGAAATAAATAGAAAATAACAAATAATAATGAAATAGAAGAAAAATTAAATAGATGAGAAATATATATGAGAAAGATTCCAGCTAGAGGTTAGGTTTGAGTTTTGAATTGAACAATTGATCATCGATCATAGAAAATATAAATTTCAACCCTTCAAATAAATTAGCTATGGTTATTAAAAAGCATTAACAACCTATCTCTTCTTACCGATTGGACAATTAAGAAAAGTTCATTAATTTTCCCTAATCAATTAAACAGTTCCAAACAAGCTTCGGAATTTAATTTGATTGAAAGCATTAAAGTATGAAAGAGATACCAATTCTATTCAATAATCACTAAAGCAGGATTATTTAAAGCATACTAATTACATTCACAACATAGGTTAAAAGCTTGTCCACAATTAACCATGTTATTTGCTACTTGCATTATATGAATTAAACGATTACGTATTTAAACATCTAATTAGCAAAACGATTACAAGTAAATAATCAAATCAAGGATTCAATTAAATCATGCAATACGAACAAGAACAGAATAGAAATTGATTACTTGAAATAGATGAAAAAGATTAAGTACAGAATGATCTCCCAATTGATTGTTCAAGACCTAAAAACCTCTAGCTAGAAATTGGAAATTAGTTCATATTGGAGGAAGAAGAAGTCATGGAAGAATGATGATGCATGAAGAGCCTTTGATATTTTTTCTTGTTCTCTCTGTGTGTGTCTGTCTCTATGTATGTGTCTTCCTCCCAATGTGGTTCTGATTGTCTCTTTTTATAGCTTTCACAATTGTGCCTCTTGGCTTTTAGGAGAGAGAAACTGACTCTTATTAATTCCTCATAAAAAATATTAAGAGAAACTTTCCTTTAGAATTAAACTCTAAAAGAAACTCTCTTTTAGAATTAAACTCTAAAAGAAACTCAGCTTTAGGATTAAACTCTAATTAGGACTATTTAAGAAAATCCTAATAGAGTTAAAATCTCATAAATATTATATATGTTAAGAATCTCATAACATAAGTCATCAATTCTCCATTAAATGCTCATTGATCCACAGGCATAGGTTAGGACAGATCATCATTTGAAACTCCTTTTCAGCACATGACTTGATAAGTTTCTTCAAATTCTCTTTAAACTCCATAGAATCGCCATTTTAACCATCAATTTGAAATTGTGTCTCAAAAATACCTACAAAACAGAAAACAAGGTAAACTTGTACCTAAACAACAAAACTAAAACTAAACCCTAAGGAATTAAGATATAAAAGTATGCATAAATATGGACCTATCAGTATTAGTGTTGTTTAACTCCGTTCCAAAGAGCATTAGTGTTGTTTAACTTTAACTCTGCCACTAACTTTAAGGATTAAAAGCATGAGTGACTGAAGGAGGGTCCCATGATTGAATGATGGTTAACTTTAACTCTGCCACTAACTCTGTGATTGATTTTTTTTCTTTCTAATTCAATGGATAAAAACAACCAATCTTAATTTTTGAAATATTTGAAAATGGTATCTTTTAAGTGTTTAATTTAGGCATATATTACAAGGTATTTATTTTGTTTTTAGAGAATTAATCTTAGTGTAAAGACTAGAAAACAGAAGGAAGCTCCTACGACGATTTTTTTTCCTTGAACTTAGGTGTGCATGATCGATCCCTCAACCTCACCGGCGGCGGCTGCTGCTGATGGCCCCGAGCAGATGGATACTTCTGAATTCCTCTCTTACCGTGATTCCATCCTGGGCTTTGAGAAATCCCCTCCTATTCGCGCCATACGTGACCTTCAAGCTGAGGGTTTAGTATCCGTAATCCAGGATAACCCATTGAAACCAAAGTTTGTGGTTGCACCCCAACTGCTCGATGATTGGTCTCAGAAGTGGAAAGATGCCTTGATTGTGAAAGTTCTAGGCAAAAACGTGGGGTATATAGCCCTACAGAAGCGAGTTCTTGAATTATGGAAGCTTAAAGGGGGAGTGAACATGATGGATGTTGGTAATGGTTTCCACCTCGTTCGATTTGATGATATGGCTGACAGGGAACGTGTTGTCTGCGATGGTCCATGGACAGTGCAGGGACATTATCCAACAGTTCGACAATGGTCACCAGACTTTGTGGCAGCCTCCGCGACCATTGGCTCCACTTTCATATGGGTTCGACTTCCATATTTACCCGTCCAGATGTATGATGAGGATTTTATCATGACTATTGCCAATGTTATTGGTAAGGCTGTGAGGATCGATAAAAACACCCTTAAGACTGCACGCGTCCGCTTCGCAAGGGTGTGCGTCGAGATTGATTTGATGAAGCCCCTAGTTGCTGAATTTGAGGTAAACGATGTTTCTTATCGTATTGAGTATGAGGGTCTCCATATAGCGTGCACCAAGTGTGGCAGGTATGGCCACTACAGGAAGGCTTGTGTGGCTCTAGCAATTCTAGCAAAGGCTCAGACCGAGGCACAGGCTCCTCAGAATATGGCAATGGATAGCAACAACGCTCCCTCAGCTGATAATACTGAGAATCAGATAGAACAACAAGAAGCAGCAGAGTACGGACCTTGGATGATGGTTCCTCGACGGAATTGCTCCCCGCGAAACGTTAAGCAGCCTAATGTTGTTACCACATGGCCACTCTTTGAGAAATCTCCTGTTCATATCGCCAGCGGTTCAGGATCGGTTCCGCATGCTCCGGGTAGTGCGGCTTCTCCTTTGACTCAGGGGATGATTTCTAAAAACAGTCGTCGAGTGCAGGGCCAAGTTCAGCTCCTTAGAAAGCCTCTGGGTGAAGTTCTCCTTCAGAATGGGTTCTCGGCCCTTCAGAACAGATTGGGGGAGCAACCTAACACAGAAGGATCAGATATGGTCCTGTCGGGTCGGTCCAAGCGAAGCCGTGCAGATAATGCTAAAGAGAACCTCCCTCATTGCCATGGGACTAATAAAGATGAATTTGTGTTTAAATCCCGTTAGGGGAGTGCAGTTGGCTCTTCCGGGGGAGTGCGTGATCAGAACCGGATAAATAGTGGGCCTACCACTGATGGGCTTTTGCCGGAATCTCAAATTGGGGCCCGCACGGGGCAGGAGAACCCGAAGGTTTGATTTGTGTGATTCCTTGTCTTGTTCCTCTTATCTCTTTGCTTATGAAAGTTATATCTTGGAACTGTTGTGGTGAAGGTAGCACCGATTTTCTTCGCTCTCTTAGGCATATGGTGAAAGTCCAAAAGCCTGATATTCTGGTTCTGATTGAACCTCGCCTCCCGGGGACACGTGCTAGGGAGCTCAGCCGTAGTCTTTCCTTCTCAGCTGTGGAAATTATTGAAACTGAAGGGTTCAGCGGTGGGATTTGGGTGTTCTGGTTAGCTCACAACATTACCTTAGATGTTTGCTCCTTTGATCCCCAATTCTTACACACTAAAGTTCTTCTTACTGATGGTCCGCAGGCTGGCAGTAGCTTTTACCTGACATTTGTTTATGTTAGACCGCAGCTCCACTTTAAACGACAGTTTATGGCGAAGATGCTTTCTTTGAAAACTCAGATCACTGAACCGTGGCTCATCATTGGCGACTTTAATTGTATTAAATCTCTGGAGGAAAAAGCAAGGGGGTAATCTCAGTGTTTTGAATCGTTGTTCGCTTTTTGCCACGTGGATTGATAATATGGACTTGGTTGACCTCGGGTTTCAAGGCCCTATTTTTACCTGGTATAGAGGGATCACTGCTCGGACTCGGGTGGCATGTCGTCTTGACAGAGCTCTGTGCAATACCAATTGGAGAGTGGCCTTTCTAGAAGCCTTTGTTAGGCATCTTCCTCAAAATAAATCTGATCATGTTCCCATTTGTTTATCTCTTTTTGGTACTGTACCTCTGCGAACCGCGCGGCCTTTCCGGTTTCAAGCTGCTTGGCTTAATCATCCTAATTTCCAAGAGTTCCTGGCTGAGAATTGGCAGCCCTCCTTATGCATTCGAGATAGTCTCTGTCTTCTTGAGTCTCGGTTAAGGGATTGGAACACCTCTGTGTTTGGGAATATTCATTATAGAAAGCAGAAAGTTCTCCGTCGGCTGGCAAGTACTCAGCTTGCACTGGCTTCTCGAGTCACGAATGGGCTGATCCGGCTTGAAAGAAAGCTCCAAAGTGAACTTGATGAGATACTCAGTCAAGAGGAGATTTTTTTGATGCAGAAATCGCGTGTCAGATGGCTTCAACATGGGGACCGCAATACCCAATTTTTTCATCTGTCTACCTTTATTCGCCGAAGGCGGAACAGAGTTGAGGGAATCCGCGATGCGGGGGGAATCTGGTGTTGGGATGCGGATCAGATTCGGGGTCTTGTTAGAGACTTTTTTGATCACTTATACTATGAAACTAATCCGAATAGGCCCAAGCTTCAGACAGTTCATGTTTTCCCAAGACTTGAGGATAGCGCTATCTATGGGTTGGTCCGTCAGTTTACCCCGAGCGAAGTTAAAGCTGTTCTCTTTCAGATGGGGCCGCTCAAAGCTCCGGGACCCGATGGCTTTCAAGCTCTCTTCTTTCAGCGCCAGTGGTCGATTATCGGAACTGATCTGTGTAAGGATGTGATCAATATTCTCCATTCTGGCTCCATGGATCCGGGTGTGAATTCCACTTTTATTATGGTTATCCCCAAAGTTAGCTCCCCGGAATACTTACATCAATTCCGTCCGATTAGTCTCTGTAATACCATCTACAAGCTGGTCACAAAATGTATTGTGAGTCGCCTAAAGCCGTTCCTTGGGAACATGATTGGGCCTATGCAGAGTAACTTCATTCCAGGGCGGTCCATTTCAGATAATATTATCATTGTTCAGGAGGTCATCCACTCTTTGCAGAAAAAGAAGGGTAGGAAAGGTAGTATGGTGATTAAGTTGGATCTGGAGAAAGCTTATGATAGGATTAGCTGGCAGTTTCTCCGAGATACTCTGCAACTGTTTGGCTTTGACTCTCACTGGGTTAATCTGATTATGAGCTGTGTGGAGGCTTCCTCGATGCAGGTTCTTTGGAATGGAGAGCAACTTCCCGAGTTTAAGCCATCTAGAGGTCTCAGGCAAGGGGATCCCCTGTCGCCTTATCTTTTTGTCATGTGTATGGAGAGACTGGGCCATATAATTGAAGATGCAGTTCAGCATCGGGACTGGAAGCCTATTCAGATTTCAAGAGGAGGACCCAGATTATCTCATGTCTTCTTTGTTGACGATATCATCCTGCTTGCGGAAGCTAGTGTTAATCAAGCCGCCACGATTCGACGAATCATTGATTCCTTCTGCGATTGCTCGGGCCAAAAGATCAATTTTGGTAAGTCAAAAATTTTCTGCTTTCCTAATGTCTCTGATACAGTCAGCCGTGGGATTTGTGATGTCTTAAATGTGTCTCGCACGGGGGATCTGGGAATTTACCTCGAGGTTCCGGTGTTTCATAGACCCCCTACACATGCAACCTTTAATTACATTGTGGATAAAGTAATGAATAGGATGTCAGGTTGGAAGGCAAAATGCCTTTCCTTTGCAGGCAGAATAACACTGGTCAGGTCAGTAACCTCTGCTATCCCAACTTTTATTATGCAACACGTCCTCCTGCCCATGCGAGTGTGCTCAAAGTTAGATGCCTTAAACCGGGACTTCATTTGGGGCTCTACGGCGAAAAGTCGTAAAATCCATCTGGTAAATTGGAAGGCTGTGTGTCAGGCTAAAAAGGCGGGTGGGCTAGGCATACGGTGCACTAGAGATTTTAATGTTGCTTTGGTTGCTAAGCTAGGTTGGAAAATCCTCACGGATAAGCAGGCCTTGTGGATTAAAGTTGTGAAGAGTAAATATGGGAAAGATAATCATGGTTTACCCCTATTTGAAACTCGACCTTTGAGCTCTCGAGTATGGAGGAGTATTTTGTTCGAAGTTAAGCAAGTTCTGCAAAAAGGCTTGGGTCGGATTATGTTTAATGGTCTGGATGCATCTTTCTGGTCTGATATTTGGTGCAGAATAACTCCTCTTGCAGCTCAAGCTTCTAGTCCAATCCCGTCCGATTGGAACCATCGATGCGTGCAGGACTTCTGGGTGCCAGGGTCGGGTTGGAACTGGTCAGCTCTTTCAGATTTCCTCCCGGTGGCAGTTCTTTTGCAGATGGCGTCTTTGGTACTGGATGTGGACGGCGAAAGAAATGATGAGTGGTTCTGGACTCAAACGCCTACGGGCCTGTATACGGTGTCGTCTGGTGCTAGGTGGATAGCGAATCAGATTCAGAACTAGGAACCGTCGGGGCTGGAAGATGTTATTTGGAAACTCAATGTGCCGGAATGGATTCGCTCTTTTGTCTGGCTAGTCTCGAAAAAAGCGATCCTCTGTAACAGCGAGAGAGTCCGCAGACACCTTGCGATGGACCCGAGGTGTGTGGCCTGCAATCTGGACGAATCCCTGATCCATTTGCTGCGTGACTATCCCCTGGTGCGTAGCTGTTGGCAGAATCTCCTCCCCCACCGTTTTCACAGTTCATTCTTTGCTGCAGAGTGGTCCGAATGGCTGTCCGTTAATTTAAGAAGCCAGGAGACACTAGGCTAAGTCCCGTGGTCAGTTATCTTCACTGTTAGCCTGTGGTGGCACTGGAAATGGAGGAACCAACGGACCTTTGAGGGTCTACTAGTTATCTTCTCAAGAAGTGAGTTTATATTTTCAAAAGCCAGTGAAGCCTACAAAGCTAATCAGGAAATCGACAGGTTTAAGGGCCCAGGAAGAGAACCGCGGTGGGTTCAATGGCGACCTTCGGACCGTGATTGGGTTAAAATTAACACTAACGGTTCGAGCAAGGGCAACCCGGGTAGCGCAGCGGCAGGAGGCATGATTAGGGACTCTGATGGTTCGTGGCTTGGGGGTTTCTGTATTAATCTGGGTATTTGTTCTGCCTTCCTCGCTGAATTGTGGGGTCTTTTCTTTGGTTTGTCTCTTTCTTGGAAGAAAGGTTTTCGTAAGGTTACCCTGGAACTGGACTCAACCTCAGTTCTCCTCTTCATGAACTCCACGGCACCTGTTCATCATCCACACGCATGGCTCATTTACAAGTGTCAGGAACTCCGGGATCGAGCGTGGGATATCCGTTCCAGGGTAACCTTACGAAGAAAATTAATAAGGAAAATGAGCCATGAATTAATAAGGAAAAGAAGAAAATTAAGTTTAATTCGAATTAAGCAATAATATGCGATTAAGAGCTATCAGCATCCAAATCAAATGTGATCCAACACATTTACAACAGTGAGCAATAGAGACCAGAAATTGAGAACCTTTAAGTAAAGAAAAAAATTGAATAAAGAAGTTTCCTTGCTCCTTGCCCTTCCTTGAAAATCAATAAAAGCCATCAGAATTGCTTAAGAAAAAGTAATGTTACCATTGTACAAAAAATTGTTGGTCCCGTGTAACGTAGTAGAGTTAGTTCCAAGGGGGGGGGGTTAGGAACTATTTTAACTTTTTCTTAATTAATGTTGACTTAATTTAGGATTTGATGTTTTAACTCAGTTTTAGGTCAGCACGGCTGAGTGTGGTGTGAGACAGCTTTAGACAGACACTGACTAGATTTGTCTCAATCGTGAGTTGGGAAGTAACCCTTAAGTCAGTTTCCAACTCAGCACTCAGATTACTCAGCTTCAGCGTGTACAGATTATTTTACTGAGTAATGTTAAGAAAGTAAAACATACATATATATACATATATATATATATATATATATATATATATATATATATATATATGAAGAGAAAGGGTTAGAAGTTACTCAACAGACTTATCCTGGTTCGGTCTCTCCGCCTACGTCCAGTCCCCGGAATCCTTCCGAGCTTTTTCAATCCTCTACTGAGCTCTTTAAAGGTAGAGCACAAACCTTTTACAATAGCAACTGAGTATGTAAGAGCACCGTCCTCTATTCATCTAGTTCTAAATATATTGCATTCGAGTCATTAGCTAATAAAAACAACTAGTTCTAAATATATAAAAACATGCCACTGTTTCATCCACTATAAAATTACTTTTAAAATATATATATATATAAAAGTTAATATGTGCCGTCTTTTAGTAACTTCTTGAATGACCTGAAAGAAAGGAACAATATGTCAAAGACGAATCGGAGTCCGGCGAACCCATACTGATGCTTAAGTTAGCAAAGGTTAAAGGAAGGTTAGTGATAATAAGAATATTAGTGGTTGTAGTGTTACATACTTCTTTATGGTGCTCACTTTATCTATATATAGTAACTTCAAAGGTGATTCTTATAATATTGGGGAATATGTGTCATAATGACTCATCAGACATGTATCGTCATCTGATTGGTCCCGATGCCCTCAACCGTTATGACATCGGGTAGCACGCCCTATCATATAAAAATGTCATTTGTGTAACCGCCTTACATTATCTAATGACTCTCATTTCTTCGTCGTACTGATTCTGGGCCGACTGGTGGATATTGATCGCCATGCGATATGACAAACATTCTTTATGTAACTGTTTCATGTGATCCAATGGTTATCTTTCCTCTATTATACTGATTTTGGGACGAAGAGTGGACATTGATCCACGTGTTCGGAAGGTACTATAAGAATCTTTAGAGAACATTTCTTAAGCTATCATATGCCCCCCTTTGGTGCCTATCCGAATCATTTAGGGCCCGATTTTCACTCCTTCCGAAGCTTGGAGGATTTCTAACTTTAAACTTGGCAAAAAGGCCCGATTGAATATTTGAAAAGGTAAACGATGTCGTTTTTACTCTTTAATGGGTTCGATTAAGCACATGAAGCTGCTTTTTAATGCTTACGCGAGGTAGCTGGCATCAGGGAATCTCGCATTTTCCATTTACACATGTAACGCCAGGTGTCAGTTAAATTCTTTCTATCAGCTTTTGGGATTGGCTGAAGTTCTTCGGACCTTGAATCCCATCATTAATCTTATTTAATTAGGTCACTATAGCACCGTTTCCATTTCAGTTGCCTAGAATTGCATATAAATACTTGTCTTCAACATTTTCGTACATTTTACATGTGTTATTTCTTTTCTGATATTCTTTGCGATTTGTTTGTGCTCTCCTCTTTTACGATGAGCTTTGTTTCCTCCGACCAAGTAAGCGTACCCAAATTCCTCTTTCTTATTTTATCTTCATTCTAATATGGCCCCTAAAAGGCTAGATCCGTCTAACCAAGATGGTACCATCAAACCGAAGAAAACCCAAGAGCAAAAACCTAAAACGATGAGTATGTTTCCTCCATGAATAGTCTTTTGTTAGATAACCTCACTACTAAAGACCCTGAATTCTCCCATCTAGAGGCGGTGCTCCTTAGCGATAATCAAGTTATTACACATGCTCAAGAAGGTCACCTAGGCTTTTACAAAAATTTCATGGAGCAAGAGGTGAGGTTTCCTTTAGCTGACGACGTCATTAATTTCTTAAATGAATTCAATCTTTCCCTTAACCAAATTACACTGAATCGTTGGCTCGATCTTTTTTCTATAATCACGATTTGTGATGATCTAGACGTTATCATGATCATATGGCTCTTTCAAAGTATCTGGATCCCTGCTCTTCGGCCAGCCACTGATGACGTTGTGTGGTTCAAAAAATACCCTTCAAAGAGAAGGCCCTTCATTCGGAACGAATCCTCTAGTGTTAAAGGATTTAAACCATCGGTTCTGGATTCGGATCATAACGAGATAAATATGGAAAGGCTCTCGAAGGTGCCATGTATCCAGATGGGTTCCCATTTTGGACCTCATGGAACTCCTTTCCCATTGAGAAATAGTCATAGAAATTAGATAGGAAGCTTGCGACAGATGAAAAGATGACCAAAGACTTCCTTCTTTCTGTTAATCTGTCTTTTACATGTTAGGACTTCTTGAAGCACCTTGGGGAAAACATTCCATTACTTCTTAAGGATGCCAAAGGGGATGTGTATTTTAAGGGCACAAATGAATATGATGAGTTGCTTGAAGGTACCTTTCTTTTTTACTTGAACTTCATTGATTTATCTCTTTGGTGTTTATGCATGTGCTAACATATCTTCTATGTTAAAAACCCTAATACCACGAGCTGCTGCCGCGAATACTACTTCCTCTGGGACGACGACTCTAAACATTTCTTTATCTTTAACGACTGTTAGAGGGACTCCTCAAATTTTCTCTCATGGCCCGAGTCCATCCATTCATCCCTCATGTCATTTTAGGTCGACTCTAAACTCCGAACAACAAGGAGAATCGGTTCCCTTAACAACAATCCTCATACTGGCAATGCCCATCTTGTAAGTTGTAATTGTAGTGTCTTCTTCTTTGTCTTCCTTTTCTAGTTCCATTCCAAACATAGTTGTTCAACAGGCTTGGGGGGTCGAGGGTTCAATATCCGATTCCCAGTTAGATGCTTTCCAACCGACTACTCACCCTTCTAATTATTACTCCTCTTGTTGTAGTCCCAACTAGGGATGGCAATGGGTACTCTACCCACAGGTACCTGGCACTATCCGACCCTAATGGGACTACTCGTACCCTGTATAAAAGGGTATGGGATCAAAATCATTACCCGTTAGGGTAATGGGACGGGTATGGGAAGACCCCCCAGGGTACCCATTACCCGTCATAACTTTTTTATATATTAAAAAATATTATTGTGTTTTAGATGTAAGATGTGAAATTTGAACACCAATATTTTGTTCTTCGACCATTAAGTGATACCACTAAGCTACTTTATTTTTATTGATTAAGGTTCAATTTATTCAATTTTTAGATGGACGATTTATTAAATTTATACTTAGTTAAATTTGTAATATTTTTTGTTTTATTTATTGATTCTTAACGGGTAAGGGTACCCGCGGGTACCCGTGAATTAAATGGGACGGGTATGGGATGCAAAACATATACCCGTTAGAATAATGGGAAGGGTACGGGTAATTAAAAAATAAACGGGTAAGAGTTTGGGATTAGCACTACTCGTGGGTACCCTACCCGTTGCCATCCCTAGTCCCAACCGGGGGTGCAGTCACCTCTATCACATTAGTGACACATCCAACTCCTTCCAAATAGGTTGCATTGGTACAGGTAATTACATAAGGAGTACCGACTAAGAAGGGCCCCTCAACGCCCATTAAGGAAGCTGGTGGCCTTGCTGAACAGGGCTATAAAGGCAAAAGACCAAAGGTTATGGTTTTGGCTCCCAATGTTTTGCTTATCTTAGAGAGCATAGAAGTTAGTTGATCTAAAACAAGAAATTTAGTATACATATATGCTAAGACCTAAAAATAAGATGTCATTGGTTATTTTGTTGTATCCATATAAAAAGGTTCAAGCTGGTAGATGGTAGATGCTAAAAAAAAAACCTACAATGATCACACTTCTAAGGACAAGACTAAAAAATTGAAGCATTTTAATTTGTTTCTTTTTCATAACTTATAACTTAGAGAGATGTGACGATTGATTTATCAAAATTGAAGTGAATGGGAGAGGGAAAGCGTGGGTTGTTGAAGAAAAAGTGAAGTGACAGGAGAGTAGAGAGAAAGTCACGATTCAATTCGATAAACTAACTTTTGCAAATGAACAATTGAATGAAGGAGAATGGGTCGGTGAACCCTAACTTTTGAGGAAAAGTCTCTGTTTCCTTAAGTGAGTAAGAGAAGGTGAGAGAAATAAGGGTATTTGATGAGTGTCGAATTCACCAAAAATAAAATACCTACTCTTGGAATCCAAAAACTGTAATAAATATGGAGTACGGTCGAATCCTCAGAGACTGGTAGAATTATAACTTTTCAGAATTAACAATTAAAAGTAAAAGGGGTTTTTTTTTGGTTTATAGAATGAAATAAATAGAAAATAACAAATAATAATGAAATAGAAGAAAAATTAAATAGATGAGAAATATATATGAGAAAGATTCCAGCTAGAGGTTAGGTTTAAGTCTTGAATTGAACAATTGATCATCGATCATAGAAAATATAAATTTCAACCCTTCAAATAAATTAGCTATGGTTATTAAAAAGCATTAACAACCTATCTCTTCTTACCGATTGGACAATTAAGAAAAGTTCATTAATTTTCCCTAATCAATTAAACAGTTCCAAACAAGCTTCGGAATTTAATTTGATTGAAAGCATTAAAGTATGAAAGAGATACCAATTCTATTCAATAATCACTAAAGCAGGATTATTTAAAGCATATCAATTACATTCACAATATAGGTTAAAAGCTTGTCCACAATTAACCATGTTATTTGCTACTTGCATTAGATGAATTAAACGATTACGTATTTAAACATCTAATTAGCAAAACGATTACAAGTAAATAATCAAATCAAGGATTCAATAAAATCATACAATACGAACAAGAACAGAATAGAAATTAATTACTTGAAATAGATGAAAAAGATTAAGTACAGAATGATCTCCCAATTGATTGTTCAAGACCTAAAAACCTCTAGCTAGAAATTGGAAATTAGTTCATATTGGAGGAAGAAGAAGCCATGGAAGAATGATGATGCATGAAGAGCCTTTGATATTTTTTCTTGTTCTCTCTGTGTGTGTCTGTCTCTATGTGTGTGTCTTCCTCCCAATGTGGTTCTGATTGTCTCTTTTTATAGCTTTCACAATTGTGCCTCTTGGCTTTTAGGAGAGAGAAACTGACTCTTATTAATTCCTCATAAAAATATTAAGAGAAACTTTCCTTTAGAATTAAACTCTAAAAGAATCTCCCTTTTAGAATTAAACTCTAAAAGAAACTCAGCTTTAGGATTAAACTCTAATTAGGACTATTTAAGAAAATCCTAATAGAGTTAAAATCTCATAAATATTATATATGTTAAGAATCTCATAACATAAGTCATCAATTCTCCATTAAATGCTCATTGATCCACAGGCATAGGTTAGGACAGATCATCATTTGAAACTCCTTTTCAGCACATGACTTGATAAGTTTCTTCAAATTCTCTTTAAACTCCATAGAATCACCATTTTAACCATCAATTTGAAATTGTGTCTCAAAAATACCTACAAAACAGAAAACAAGGTAAACTTGCACCTAAACAACAAAACTAAAACTAAACCCTAAGGAATTAAGATATAAAAGTATGTATAAATATGGACCTATCAGTATTAGTGTTGTTTAACTCCGTTCCAAAGAGCATTAGTGTTGTTTAACTTTAACTCTGCCACTAACTTTAAGGATTAAAAGCATGAGTGACTGAAGGAGGGTCCCATGATTGAATGATGGTTAACTTTAACTCTGCCACTAACTCTGTGATTGATTTTTTTTCTTTCTAATTCAATGGATAAAAACAACCAATCTTAATTTTTGAAATATTTGAAAATGGTATCTTTTAAGTGTTTAATTTAGGCATATATTACAAGGTATTTATTTTGTTTTTAGAGAATTAATCTTAGTGTAAAGACTAGAAAACAGAAGGAAGCTCCTACGACGATTTTTTTTCCTGGAACTTAGGTGTGCATGATCGATCCCTCAACCTCACCGGCGGCGGCTGCTGCTGATGGCCCCGAGCAGATGGATACTTCTGAACGCCTCTCTTACCGTGATTCCATCATGGGCTTTGAGAAATCCCCTACTATTCGCGCCATACGTGACCTTCAAGCTGAGGGTTTAGTATCCGTAATCCAGGATAACCCATTGAAACCACAGTTTGTGGTTGCACCCCAACTGCTCGATGATTGGTCTCAGAAGTGGAAAGATGCCTTGATTGTGAAAGTTTTAGGCAAAAACGTAGGGTATATAGCCCTACAGAAGCGAGTTCTTGAATTATGGAAGCTTAAAGGGGGAGTGAACATGATGGATGTTGGTAATGGTTTCCACCTCGTTCGATTTGATGATATGGCTGACAGGGAACGTGTTGTCTGCGATGGTCCATGGACAGTGCAGGGACATTATCCAACAGTTCGACAATGGTCACCAGACTTTGTGCCAGCCTCCGCGACCATTGGCTCCACTTTCATATGGGTTCGACTTCCAGATTTACCCGTCCAGATGTATGATGAGGATTTTATCATGACTATTGCCAATGTTATTGGTAAGGCTGTGAGGATCGATAAAAACACCCTTAAGACTGCACGCGGCCGCTTCGCAAGGGTGTGCGTCGAGATTGATTTGATGAAGCCCCTAGTTGCTGAATTTGAGGTAAACGATGTTTCTTATCGTATTGAGTATGAGGGTCTCCATATAGCGTGCACCAAGTGTGGCAGGTATGGCCACTACAGGAAGGCTTGTGTGGCTCTAGCAATTCTAGCAAAGGCTCAGACCGAGGCACAGGCTCCTCAGAATATGGCAATGGATAGCAACAACACTCCCTCAGCTGATAATACTGAGAATCAGATAGAACAGCAAGAAGTAGCAGAGTACGGACCTTGGATGATGGTTCCTCGACGGAAGTACTCCCCACGAAACGTTAAGCAGCCTGATGTTGTTACCACAGGGCCACTCTTTGAGAAATCTCCTGTTCATATCGCCAGCGGTTCAGGATCGGTTCCGCATGCTCCGGGTAGTGCGGCTTCTCCTTTGACTCAGGGGATGATTTCTAAAAACAGTCGTCGAGTGCAGGGCCAAGTTCAGCTCCTTAGAAAGCCTCTGGGTGAAGTTCTCCTTCAGAATGGGTTCTCGGCCATTCAGAACAGATTGGGGGAGCAACCTAACACAGAAGGATCAGATATGGTCCTGTCGGGTCGATCCTAGCGAAGCCGTGCAGATAATGCTAAGGAGAACCTCCCTCCTTGCCATGGGACTAATAAAGATGAATTTGTGTTTAAATCCCGTCAAGGGAGTGCAGTTGGCTCTTCCGGGGGAGTGCGTGATCAGAACCGGATAAATAGTGGGCCTACCACTGATTGGCTTTTGCCGGAATCTCAAGTTGGGGCCTGCACGGGGCAGGAGAACCCAAAGGTTTGATTTGTGTGATTCCTTGTCTTGTTCCTCTTATCTCTTTGCTTATGAAAGTTATATCTTGGAACTGTTGTGGTGAAGGTAGCACTGATTTTCTTCGCTCTCTTAGGCATATGGTGAAAGTCCAAAAGCCTGATATTCTGGTTCTGATTGAACCTCGCCTCCCGGGGACACGTGCTAGGGAGCTCAGCCGTAGTCTTTCCTTCATCATCCACACGCATGGCTCATTTACAAGTGTCAAGAACTCCGGGATCGAGCGTGGGATATCCGTTTCTCCCACACATTAAGGGAAGGAAACAAGGTTGCTGACTGGATGGCGAATTTCGCAGGTACTCTTCCTCTGGGTCATCACGAGCGTGGTGTGCCTCCTGCAGGCCTCCAGAATATTCTCTTTGCGGATCGTTGCGGGCATTCGACATTGAGGATAGTGACTAGTTAGTTGGTTCGTTTTGTTTGTGTTTTCTTGGGCTTTTGCCTTCCTCTTCTACCAAAAAAAAAGAGAATTAATCTTAGTGAAGAAATTAAAATTAATTTGCGCAAAAGCAGCATAAAAATTAAAAAAAACCGTATAAGAGTTAGAATTTTCGTTTGAAATTTTATACTTTCTATAAATTTATTAAATAAATGTGTGAAAATATTATTGGTCGAAAAACTAAATATAATGGAAATGGGCTAAATTGATTCAAAGTCAACATAATATAGTAAACTAACAAGGTTAATTTAACTATAGATGATGTGGAGAGCATTAGAAAGGACCTTTATATTAAATAAACCCACAAATATTGTTTTATGGCAATAGTAGAGGTAAAATAAAAGAAAAAAGCTTAACTCTCTCTCTCTCTCTCTCTCGGCTAGGGTTTATGGTGAAGCGAGTTAGGGATAGATCTAGGGATAGGGGGGCTGTGGCCGGCGAGGGGTGGTCGGATCAGGAGGGGATTTGCGGCAGGGAAGGGGGCGGCGACCTGGTGGTTTGGGGCGAGAAGGGTGAGACGGGTTTAGTTGGCGGCGGGCGTGCGCCTGGTGTAGATCGGGACGGGGCGCTCGGCGGTGTGGAGGCAGGGGAGATCAGAGGCGTCGGTAGGGATCTCGTGGGCATGGATGGAGCGTCGGCAGGGTTCTCGCGAGCGGCGCCCGTGCGGCTGGGGTCGGATCTATGTGATCCACGGGCGGCAGAGTCGGCAATGTTGTCGCGGCTGGGGGCGGATCAAAGGGATATACGGGCGGCTGGGTTTTCTGATGCCGGGGGCAAGGCTCCCCCAATCTCGGGGGGAGATGTGGGGCGGGGGGTGCCTGGCGCAGGGCTATGCGCCGATAGTGCCGGGCACTGCCCAGGTGCTGTCGGCTCCTCAGTCGGGCAGTGGGCTGGGGCTTTCGGCGCAGTGCCTAGCGCGGGATCCTCTCCTTCGGGCAGTGAGGGGCAGGCAGGGGCAATGGCGGGGAGGCAGGCTGCCTCGGGTCTGGATGTTTCTAATAATTCGGGAAGGGTGGGTGTTGAAGGAGTAGCTCATGGAAAGACGGTCTCCCCCAGACCTAGGGTTTAGATGAGCGAGGTTGGTAAAAACTCTTGGAAGGACACGGTCATGGGGGTGGCTGAGGAAGAGCCGGTTTTAGAGGAAGTTTTAATGGTGGGAGAATCTGATGATATGTTCTCGGATTCTGATGAGGAAGATAATGGCCAGGAGGATCCTCTCTGTCCGGTCATTAGACTTTCCGCTGCAGAAAAGCGTGAGCTCAGAGAGAAGTGGAAGGTGTCTTTGATTGTTACTGTCCTGGGTAAGCGAATTAGTTTTAACTATTTTGCCCAAAGAATACAAGCGCAGTGGGCAAGGAAAGGTAAAGTCAGTATTACTGACCTGGAAAATGACTACTATGTCATTAAATTTACCAGGGTTGAGGATTATAATTCGGTTATCAAGGGAGGCCCATATATCATTTCCAATCATGTTTTGGCCTTACGGCCTTGGGTTCCTAATTTTAATCCTCACGACTGTTCGGTTAACAGGATCTTGACTTGGGTAAGATTCCCGGGCCTTCCCATTGAGTACTACAGTGAAAACTTTCTTAGTAAAATAGGAGGTTTGGTTGGTAAGGTCCACCATGTGGACAAAACTACAATTGGGGCCATTAGGGGTAAGTTTGCTAGGGTTTGTATAGATGTTGATCTGGCTAAACCTTTACTTTCAAAGTTCTGTGTTCAGGATAAAGTGTTCTTCATTGAGTATGAAGGTTTACATAACATTTGTTATGATTGTGGCATGTATGGTCATTCTCAGGAGGGTTGCCCTAAAAGGGAGAAGGTTGTTAAAGAGAGGGTTGAGAGTAGTGTGGGGATATCTAGAGGGAACCAGGGGAACGAAGGGAACTTTGGTCCCTGGATGGTGGCAAAGAGGCCCGCTAGACGTAGGAATCAACCTTCAGTGGTTCACAATCGTCCTCCTGATATCAACACAAATTCTAAGTCCCCTTCTTCTAAAGCTACTGTTATTCCAAATGTCAAGGAGAAGCCTGTCCTCAAAGCTAGGGAGGAGACTGGGGCTTCTTCAGTAGTCTTGCCTGGTTCCAGATTTGGGGCCCTGATGATTGAAGAAGTTCAAGAGTCGGACCAAGATGAGAATCATATGGATCAGAGCATGCCAGGATTGGAGTCTGTAGATCCAGTCGATAAGGTGGTTGAATCTGTGAACCCGCTTTTTGTCTCTAAAGATGAAGCCCAGGGGGGGACCCTGACCCTTGCAGCTAGAAGGATGAAGAAATCAAATGAGGTTAGTATTCCTGTTCCTGGTATTGATCCTGGGATTGGGAAATCTATGGGAGTTAACAAAACTAATATGAAAAAGCTTAAAGGAAAACAAAAAAGTGCCCTTAACACTTTGGCTTTTCCAGATAAGAGGGGGCATATGGGTACCTCGGGAAGGCTCTCAGGAGCCCCTAGTAAATACCTGGCTTAGGGTAGGGGTGTGGTCAGTTGTCCTCCTTTCTATGGATTTGTTATGTTGGAATGTTAGGGGTGCGGCTAGCAAGGCTACCCGTATCCATATTAATGATCTTATTAAGCAATTTAATCCATCTTGTTTTGCTCTTTTGGAAACTAAGATTAGTGGTGAGAAAGCAGATGAGGTGGTTAAGAAGTTTAAGAACTGGTACTGTGTTAGATCGGAGGCAACTGGCCGGGCTGGGGGATTTGGCTTTTTTGGAGGCCAGATCGGATTCATTTTGATGTTCTTAGCATGGATAAGCAGTTCATTCATTGTAAAGTGAGTATTTCCGGCAATACTCCTTTTTTTATTACCCTTGTGTATGCCGACCCTATCTTGTCTAATCGAAAACGGCTCTGGGAGGTTCTCTATTCTATGAGTGTCAGCATTTCGGAGCCCTGATTTATGGCGGGTGACTTTAAAGATATCGCCTTTATGAGTGATCAGAGAGGGGGATCCAATCATTATGTTAATCGCTGTCTGCACCACAAGAATAGTATGGATTTATGTGGGCTTTTCGATCTGGGGGCTTCGGGTCATAAATTCACTTGGAAGCGTAATAATACCTTTGTTCGATTGGACAAAGTCTACGCTAATGTTTTAGCTCTGACTTCCTTCCCTGAGTGCTCTGTGTTGAACCTCCCGTTCCGTCATTCGGATCATTGTCCTATTTTGTTTAGACTTTTGAGAGGTAAGCATCCTAGGGATAAGAGACCGTTCCGGTATCAGTTGGCTTGGGAGTCCCATCCTAAGTTCAAAGAGTTCGTTCACGAGAATTGGAAACCTCATTCGAATGTCCTGCAAGCTGCTGAAGGGTTCAGGAATAAGGTGCAGGGGTGGAATAGGAATGTGTTTTGGCATATTATCAAAAGGAAGAACAAGTTATTAAAGAGGATGGAGGGAATTCAACGCAGGTTGGAGGGGAGGTTTGATCATAGCCTGGAGGGCCTCCTCAGAACCCTTCAAAAGGAGCTGGAGGCTGTGCTTAGGCAGGAGGAGTTCCTTTGGTTCCAGAAGTCTCGGAAGTCCTGGATTAGAGATGGGGATCGTAATACCAGATACTTCCATCTTTCTACCCTGATCAAAAGGCAGAGAAATAGAATTGAGGCCATTAAGGATTCTAATGGTGATTGGGTTTATGAAGATGAGGTTATTCGGAACTTAGCCCTGGATTTCTACAAGGATCTGTTCAAAGAGGATCCTGTTCTTTTGGAGAGGGCTCACTCTATTGCTACATTTCCTTTAATCAGTGAGGAAAGTAGTCAGGAGGCCTTTCAACCTATTTCCCGAAAAGAGATTGACCAAGCTATCTTCAGCATTGGGGCTTCTAAAGCTCCTGGGATTGATGGTCTTCCGGCGGGCTTTTACCATTAGCATTGGGATGTCGTGAAGCAAGGCATCTATAATTTTATCTTTGGGGTGTTCAGTGGTTCGAAGGATATTGAGCTGGTTAATAGAACCCTCCTGGTTCTGATTCCTAAGATTGATAAGCCTTCTTCCTTTTTGCATATGAGACCTATCAATCTTTGTAATGTTCTTTACAAAACTGTTACAAAGATTGTGGCTAATAGATTCCGTGGCATTCTTCCTGCGATCATTTGTCAGAATCAGGGTAGCTTTGTGCCTGGTAGACAAATGAAGGATAATGTGGTGATCGCCCAAGAGATGGTCCACACGATGAAGATTAGGAAGGTGAAGAAAGGCATTGTGGCTCTGAAGCTGGATTTGGAGAAGGCCTATGATCGAATTAATTGGGATTTCTTGATGGAGAGCCTTGAGAGAGCTAGAATCCCGGACAGTTGGAGAAGATTAATTAAGGTATGTATTTCTTCTCCTGTGTTTCAAGTTATGGTTAATGGGGATATGTCGGAGGAATTTTCCCCGGGCAGGGGAATCCGTCAGGGGGATCCTATGAGCCATTTCCTTTTTGTTATTGATATGGAGAGGCTCTCTCACCTGATTCAGGATGCGATTGATAATGGGAATTTCCACCCTGTGGCGATCAACAGCTTCTGTCCCCAGGTGACTCACTTATTCTTTGCTGACGATGTCCTTATCTTTCTTGAGGGCAATGAGGAGCAGTTGAGGGTCATTATGGATATTCTGGATTGTTTTTGTTCGGCCTCTGGGCAGAAGCTTAATATCCAGAAATCTAGGATGATGTGCTCTAAGAATATGAATCAGAGAGTTTGTAAAAGATTAAGTGATCTCTCAGGTATTCCTCTTACTGATTCTCTTGGGAAGTATTTGGGCGTTCCCCTCCACAGTGAGCGTGTGTCTAAAGGCTCCTTCAAAGATACTTTGGATAGAGCTAATACGAAGTGTGCCACGTGGAAAGCCAAGACTCTGTCTCTCGCTGGCCGCCTCACGTTAATTCAATCTGTTAATTGTGCTGCTCCCAATCACATCATGCAGGCTTGTAAGCTTCCGGATCCTGTGCTTAATGATCTTGATAAGATTAACCATAGGTTCCTGTGGGGGGAAGCTGCGGAGGGCAGGAAGATCCATCTAGTGCCTTGGAGTGAGGTTTGCCAGCCTAAAGATTCTGGGGGTCTGGGAATTAGGAAAGCAAAGGACAATAATAAAGTTTTATTAATGAAACTCCTTTGGCGTATGTGGCAAAGCCCCTCCTCTCTTTGGGTTCGCCTCCTTTGTGGTAAGTATCGGAAAGACAAAATCTTAGGGGGCCCGAAAGAGAGAGTTGCTAATTGTTCCTTCCTCTGGAAAGGACTTGTGTTTGATGAGTTCTGCTCGGGAGTTGGCCTGGAGGTGGGGAATGGTAAGTCCATTAGTTTCTAGTTTGATAACTGGATTGGGGATAAACCGTTAATTGAGGTGTGTTCCTCCCCCCCGCCTAGTGATATCCGCAACTGGAGGATTGCCGATGTGGTGGACTCGGAAGGGGACTGGATCTGGTCGAAGTTTGATACTTTCTTTAGCCTTGAGACTCTCCTTAGAATGCGGGGAGTGAAGGTGAGTAATCAAGAGGAAGACTTGGATATGCATTGCTGGGCGCTGACTAACAATGGAGTTTATTCTTGCAAATCGGCCTTTGAAGCTTTCTCTCTCAACAGATCTGATCCTCCCTCGGATGTTTGGAAGTCGATTTGGGCCCTCAAAGTTCCTTACCGTATTAGGAGTTTCCTGTGGCTGGGCATTAAGGACAGGCTTCTTACTAATTCGGATAGGCACAGAAGGCACTTGGCTGATTCTGGAGCTTGCAGTAGATGCAGAGGCCATGTTGAGACTTTGTTCCATGCTCTTAGAGATTGCTCTAATAGTAAAGAGGTTTGGAGGAAAATTCTCCCACACCATATTTTCTCTTCCTTCATGGCCCATTCTGAGGTCGACTGGTTCTCTGATGGTATTAGTGGCAAGTTACTTCCATACATGGAGCATGGTGACATTTTCTTTGCTATTATCTGTCACCAAGTTTGGAAATGGAGAAACAAGGAGATTTTTGGAGATAAAACTGTATTTATGACAAACTTAGCTGAATTCTTCTCGAAAAAACTTTTCTCTATTATCGATAGTTTCAAAGAAGAGTCCCTTGCCAGATCCTCTCAGTGTTGTGATGTCCATCTCGTTGGATGGAGCAGGCCAAGAGAGGGGGTTGTGAAGCTGAATACTGATGGTTCCTGCCTCAGTAATGGTAAGATTGTGGCTGGAGGTGTGCTTAGAGATGCAGGGGGCGCCTGGCTTTCTAGGTTCTCCCAGAATTTAGGGTTGGGTTCTTCCTTCTCTGCGGAGCTCTGGGCTATTCTCACTGGATTCAATCTTGCTAAAAGGCTGGGTATTAAGAGGCTCTCTGTGGAGTTTGATAATATGGAAGCCATCAAAATGATTTCTAAGAATCATTCTATGGGTCTTAACAGTCGCAACCTCATCAAAGCTATTAAAAGGCTTTGCTCCTCCTTTGAGTTCTTAGAGTTCAGTCACATATTTAGAGAGCAGAATCGAGTTGCAGATCGCTTGGCGGCGGCGGGCCATGAGGGGACGTTAGGTGTTACTACCCTTTCTGTTTCCCCTAGTTTCATCTCTCCTCTTCTTTTAGAAGATAGGATTGGGGTTAGCTTCCCTAGGCTAATTCCTGGGTAGTTTGTTGTTGTTTGTTTTTTCTTTTCCTTTTCTACCAAAAAGAAAGGAGAGCATTAGAAAGCACCAAAATTTATTTAAAAAATAAATAATAAAATAATTAGTTGTAATTTTGGTTATTTCATTTAAAAAATAATAGAAATTAGTTAAATTGATTTTTTTTTGAAAACGGAATAGATTAATGAGCCACAATCGGGCAAAAGTTCAACAAACTAGAAGAGATTACATCAGGAATAACATCATAAATAAAAGGAATAGCATGTAAACAGGAAAGCCGAGTAAAAGCATCAGCTAAACCGTTAGCTAAACGTTTGACAAAACGGACCGAAAAACCGTTGTTGAGACTGAGTAAAGATTTGCACTGAGCAATGATATCACCAAACTCGCTTTCGTCGGGTAGAGACGAATTAACTGCTTGAACAACAGTTAACGAATCTGATTCCAGAAGCACATGCTCAAAACCAGCTAATTTAATCCAATTAAGTGCATTCAACAGAGCCGTAACTTCCCCTTCGTGCACCAGCTGAAGACCATCTGCAGAATTAACCCGAGCAGACAAAAAGCGCCCCTCATCTGATCGAAGAACAGCAGCAGAACTAGTTTTTCCTGCTGCAGCATCAACGCTGCAGCAAACTAGACCCTGAGGAGGGCGATGCCACTTCGAGCAGACCACAGGCCGATCCTGCTGAATAGCAATATTCCTAAGGTTACGGACAGCCACCCAATTGGACTGGCAGTCCAAACCCCTCATAATAACCTGACGGCTCCTAGTTATTTTGCATTTCCATAGCTTATCATTACGAGATTTCCACCAACTCCACAAAATCACTAAGAATTTGCAGCATATATCTTTAGATTGAGTATTGATGATTTCGAAGAATAAAGAGTTAAAACCATCAGCATCCAAAGACAAAGAATCAATTAGATTAAGCAGATTACTGTCAGCCCATATTTCCCTTATATATGGACATGCAACAAATAGATGCCAAAGGTCCTCATATCCAGTATTACAGTTCACACAAGTAGAGGGAATTGACAAACCTCATGACAGTAGATTAGCACGTACCGGTAAACAGTTTCGGGCAATTCTCCAACAAAAGTAGCGAACTTTTGCTGGAATCTCCATACGCCACATTTTCCTCCAATTACTCGCTTCCCTCCAGGTCATTTTGAGCCACTACTTCTGTTCCTAATCGATATGCACTCTTAACCGAGTAGAGACCATTTCGCGTTTCATTCCATATAATTTTGTCAACAGTACCAGGTCTGTTCATGGGAATGTTCTGGTTTGCTTGCACATCCCTGGGGATAAATATTTCGTTTAACATTTCCACATCCCATTCGCGAGTTCCCGGGATAAAAAGATCACAAACCTTTAAATTCTCCAATCCTGCAATCATCGGGGTTTCAACCATTTTTCCATCAACTTTTCTCAGCCACGGATCCGACCAAACATTAACAGAATTACCGTCTCCAATTTTCCACCTTATACCTTCACGAATGATAATTTGAAATCCCCAGATACTTTTCCATATAAAACTAGGAGAGTGACCAAGTCTTGCTCTCAAGAAATCCGCTTGACGGTAATATTTAGCTTTGAAGATACGACTGGTTAAAGAATCTGGAGAGGATAGCATAGACCACCCTTGCTTACCCAACATCGCCACATTGAAGGCAGTGAAATCACGGAAACTTAACCCTCATTAACACTTGGGAATACAGAGTCGCTCCCAAGACATCCAATTAAGACCCCGAGACCCATCTTGCTTATTACCCCACCAAAAGGAGTTAAGAATTCTCTGAAGTTCAGTAGCGATAGAGACCGGTAATAGAAATACACTCATGAAGTAGATAGGAATGGCTTGTCTAGCTGCCCGAATGAGAGTCGCCCTGCCAGCTTTGGACAGATTACGACCCCTCCAACTCTGAAGTTTATTCCAAAGCCTATCTCTAAAGTGAGCAAAAATAGCGGATTTTTTCCTACGCACAAGGGAAGGGAGCCCAAGGTATTTGCCCGAATCTAGTGAATTATCAACCCCAATGATTTGTGACATACCATAATCTAGAAGAGGGTTCACATTATTGCTACACTTAATTCCGGATTTCGAGAAGTTAACCGCTTGACCCGAAGCCTTTTCATATATGGATAAAATATGCTTTATTTCTCTAGCTTCCTCAATTGACACCCTAAAGAACATGAAGGCATCGTCAGCAAATAACAAGTGAGACACCGAAGGAGCTCCTTTAACAACTCGGTTACCATGTAATCTTCCTTCTGATTCAGCACGATTTAATAAAGCAGACAAGCCTTCACCACAGATAAGGAAAAGGTAAGGAGATAATGGGTTGCCTTGTCTTATTCCTCGTTCTGGGACGAAGGGCCCAATTACTTTGTCATTAACTTTTACTGAATATCGAACAGAAGTAACACAGAGCATAATTAAGCGCACCCAAGCTTCTTTAAAGCCCAATTTCAACATAATTGCCTTTAAGAAATTCCAATCCACCCTATCATAGGCTTTGCTTATGTCAATTTTAAGAGCCACATCACCCTGTTTTTTAGTCACATTACATCTCATACTGTGAATAGTTTCAAAGGCAATCATGACATTGTCAAGAATTGAACGACCTTTGAGAAAAGCCGACTGGTTTTCAGAAATAATGTCAGATAATACTCCTTTCAATCTATTAGCCAACACCTTTGAAACGATTTTATAAAGCACATTACACAGAGCGATAGGGCGAAGGTCTCGCATAGTAGATGGAGAGTCGCATTTAGGAATAAGAGCAATAATTGAATCATTAAGATTGGGCGGGAAAGTACCTATCTCAAGCCAATGGCATTCGGCTTTAAAAATTTCAGGACCAAGGATACCCCAGAATTTCTGATAAAAACGAGTCCATCTGGGCCCGGAGCTTTGTCGGGATGCATTCCAAATAACGCGATTTTAAATTCCTCCAAGGAGAAAGGAGCTGACAGAGCCATATTATGTTCATCAGTGACTTTCCGAGATACTGCCTTTTCCACCTCTTGAAAATCTATATTGCTTTGAGAGAAAAGAGAACCAAAATACTCTTGCGCAACCTTACAGAGATCGTCAGCTTCAGTAGCAATGCTACCGTCATCACACTGAAGTTTAGGAATGAAGTTACGACGCCTTCTTCCATTAGCAAAGGAGTGGAAAAACCGAGAATTAGAATCCCCTTCTTGGAGCCATTGAATTCTGGAGCGCTGACGCCAATGGTCATCTTCTTGAACCAGAATTTTAATAAGATCAGCCTGCACCTTCTCGTATTCAGACGCCGTCTGACCGTGGCTGGAGTTGCGCAAAACCTCAAGCTGACTTGAAAGGTATTTAACTTCTCTCCTGAAATTCACATTTATTCCACGACCCCATTTATCCAGACTATCCGCAATTGCCTTCAGTCTATCAGACAGACTCTTATCACCACTATTAAGCCATTCATTTAATACAATCCTTTCCATCTCAGGTTCCCTTATCCATTTATTCTCGAAACGAAACTGCTTACTAGAACGAGAAGTAATAGAATCTTCCATTTAGAGAATGATAGGAGAGTGATCAGACACTGGCGTAATGGTATTGTGAGAAGAGCCATTAGGGAAGATATTAAGCCAATTATCAGTCGTGAACGCTCGATCTAATTTTTACTGCACCTCATTCCATTTACCTCTATGACGGATCCAAGTGAATGGATAGCCTTCCAGAGGAAGGGAAGAAAGACCACAATCTTCCATAGTTCCGCGGAACCCTTTGAAACACCATTCTGGATGGTCATTAATTCCCTTTTTATCCTCACGAGTTAACAAATCATTAAAATCCCATATAATAGCCCAAGGAAGAGTAGACAGTGAAGCTAAATTTCGTAGAATTTGCCACGATTCCTTGCGTCTAGACCGTTCTGGGCAACCATAAAAACCAGTCAAGCGCTAGTTCCAATGTTTATCGTCTTCAATCTCCATATCAATATGATTTTGAGAAAAAGAAAGCAGAGAGCAATCATTAGTATGCTTCCAAAAAATGCATATGCCACCACTCCGACCAACACAGTCTACAGAATAGCAAGAATCAAACTGTATTTTATTTCGAAGAAAATCAATACGAGACTTAGAAACCAAAGTTTCAAAGAGAAATACAACATCAGGCTTGTGAACTCTGACAAGTTCACAAAAAACGGGAACTGCCCTGGCATTACCTAGCCCACGACAGTTCCAGCTCAGAATCTTCATATCGTTGGGCAGACCTTCTCCTTGAGGCCTTCATGTTTCCCATTTTTTGGATCGGTACCTGTAGTAATAGAATCCTTGTCAGTGTTATTATCTGTCTCATTTACTCCAGACTTGGAGCTATCCTCATCAATCTCCATACTATTGATAATAGAGTTATCAGTAGAAACTCCATCACTATTCCCTCTGCGTCTTTTCCTTTCTTCAATTATCTCAACCCCACCCATACTTTTATCTGTTGTTGGTATAATTGTATCATCAGAATCAGCCAAGAGTTTATTTGAACTTCCCAGATTCCTATCGAAGAATTGGAGATTTTTTGGGCCTTTCGATAATGGCGGGTTGGTAAGAGATCTCGGACGCCCCTTCCTTCCTCCAATTTCATCAGGTTCTACTTCCTTCAACCAACGTTCCCCTCCCAGTGATACACCTTTCTTAAAAGGTGCCCTTATAGATGAGTCCCATTTACGAACCAGGTTTTCAGGATCCTCTACAGATAGGAAGATTTCACAGTGTCTATCAATATGTCCAATGAGACCACATATAAAGCAAAAACTGGGTAATTTTTCGTACTTAAAACCACACTCAATCCATTCATCCCCTTTCTTCCTAACTCTGTAACAAACCTTCAAAGGTTCCCGGATATCCACACATACTCTAATTTTCATATACGGTCTTTCGAATGTTGGTTTGTTCCTCTGATCGTAGGCAATAAAAACTCCAATATGATTACCCAAGGCCTGCCCGAACTTTTCAGAGAAAAAAACCGCGGGAAGATTATAAATCTATACCCAAAATTCAACTTTATGTAAGGGTACATGTGAGGGATCTTGTCCTGGCTTGATAATTTGCACAGGAAGCAAACAATTATCATACGTCCATGGACTGTTATCAATTACCCATTTAAGATCATATTCATGATAAAATCGGAAAAGGATCAAACCACCTTCCAGTTCCGTGACAGTCATCTTCCTTCCCGGTCTCCAAATTCTCGCCATCATATTTGAGAGATACTGTATTTTTACCATTTTATCGGATATTAGGGTTCCGATTAAGCACAGGTCCGTGTCAGCGGTTGTCTCATTTTCCAATAGGCCATCAAATTCCAGACCATCACTGTTTATACCAAGATTCTCCATCTGTGATTCCATTAATTCAGTCGACAAACAAATCAGAGCCAAAGCAAAATCAAGACGCACAAACAAGATCTTGATAACAGATCAGATCCACCATTCAATTAACGGAAACAGATTTTGAAATTAAAATTGGGAAACGTCGACAAGAACAGGAAAGCCGAGAGGATCGATCGATAACACAGAACCACGCCGCCTTGATCGGACTCTTGCTCCAAGAACAGGGAGAAAAAATTAGTTAAATTGATTTAAAAAATAAATAATAGAAAGTTGAATTATGATATAATTTTTTTAAAGGATATAGTTTTAGTCAATTGTTAAGTTAAATAAAAAATAATAATTATAATTTTTATACATTTTTTTATCAACATATATATACTTTTTATTTTTAATATGATAACACTACAAAAAAAACGGCATAATAGCAGCGGAAATCAGCAGCAGAAATGATTCCGCTGGTAATATTGGATACTCCGTAGCGGAATAGCAGCGGTTCCTATTCCGCTGCTATATTGGATGATCAGCAGGGGAATAGCAGCGAAAAATGTTGCGCTGCTATTATTTGTTAGTAGTAGCGGAATAGTAGCAGATAATTTCTGCTACTTTGTACAAGCCAATATTTTTTAGCCTTAAAAATAATAAAAAATAAAAAACAAAAATCTTATTTTCACTTCCGAAATTGAAGCGGGATCTTTTCACTTCCCCCTCTTTCTTATTTTTACTTCATCAAATAATATGATTAAAACCCTAAATTGAAGTAGGATTCTTTTCACTTTCCCCCTGTCTTTCTCTCCCAATCCCGTAACCTAGCAGAGATGAGAAAAATCAAGGAATCCTAAACTCTTTCTCTATTTCTCTGTTTCTCCATCGACAACTAAACCAGAGAAAGATTTCAGCCGAAGTTCAATCGGTTTCAATCGAAGGATTTTTCTGTCTCTCTAGCGTCAATCGAAGGGGTTTTCTGTCTCTCTGTTTCTCCATCGAAGCAAAGTATTTTTCTTGATTTCAGTCGAGTTCAATCGAGGTAACTTCTTAATTTCGAACGTAAGTTTAGATTATTTTGAGTTTTCTTTGACATGAGTTTGCTTGATTCTAAATGGTTCTGATTATGGGATTAGGTTTAGATTATTTGTGGCTCTTAATCTAGGATTTAGGGTTTTACATTTGGGGACCAATTGATTGATAGATACAAAGGATTTAGGGTTTTTAATTGGGGCTTTGTTTTTCTGTATTTTAAGAGGTCAGTAGAATATCATTGTGAATATTGCCACTAGCCGAGTTGTTCAATTTTAACTTTTTTTTCTTGTTTTTTCTTGGCTTCTCAGCCTTACTCTGTAACCAAATAAATTTGAGTATAATAATTTCTAAGATTATATTAAACCGTATCCCAAATCTGCCTGTATAGTTCAATTTGCATTTATAACTTGTTCCAGTGTAAAGTTTATTGGCCACCATTGGGTAATTAAAACCCGATCGTTATTAAGTTCCCCTTTGAACCTAGCATAATAAAAAATAACTAACAGGCTTAGAAGACTAGCAGTTTTACTAAGAGGATAAGAGTGAGTTGGCAAAGGCTATTCTTTCTTATCATTCCTTCCTTGGATCTGACAGTGCTAAGTAAGCCTAAATAACATTACCAGTAATTCGAGGCAAGCGCATAAGAGAGCTAGCTTGTATAAGAGTCATAAGAGGACTAAGGATAAGAAAGGTCCAACTCGTACTAAAGCTATCGGTACTACTCTTCCTAAATTCCTAACGTGGATAAGGCGTCTCCTATGTTTACCGTGTCTAACAGTAAGATCAACTCTCCCCTAAATAGCTAGATAATCTCCCAGGCAAGCTAGTTCTTTAGCAAAATCAGTCTTCTTTCAAGCAAGCTATGAATAAGAGAGATAGGTCAAAGGTAAAGGACCTAAGCTCTTTTTTATATTTACGATTTTAAGCCAGTTCAATTCCTTTTCCTAGCCAAACACTCGGCAAAAGTTGGTTCACTACTTCTCATCTCAACTTGGTTAACTTCATTATAAAACTAACAACTTAAAGGTTTGCAAGCCATTTTTCACTTTTTTTTTTAATTTCTTCTGCCAATGGAGAATATGAATTCAATCAAAAAGTATATTCATGGAATACGAGATGTTAAATTAAATAATTATGGATATCCAATATAGTACTAGTAAAAATCACTAATCATCGTCACTTTCATCACTGTACAACACAAGACCAGTCTTTGAAACACCCTGTTGTTCAGTAGCATCACCATTATGTGAGTTCACTAAGTCTGATTCTTTTGTATCAACATCAGGTGTTTTCACAATTTTCGTTGCTTCTTCAATATTTTCCTGATCTATTTTGGCTTTCTTTGCCCGTGGTCTGACCTTAATAATCATACTCAAAGGACGAGCAGTTTAAATGAATAGATAGATTAATGAAACAGTATCAATGGGCTGTTTGATATTTACTATCATATTTGTTAAATGAATAGATAGATCAATGAAGTTAATTGCTTTTGCTTGTTGTTTTCATCTCATTTCCTTACAATTATTTGATTAATTCATTACAATTTGTATTTAATTGAATCGTATAGGTTTAATACAATAACCTATAATGGTAGAATGTGGATGTATAAGATGCACTTGGCTAATGGGATGCTTGATCCATAATTCGTTGATGGGGTTGATGCATTTGTAAGTTTTGCAATTAGCAACCCTTCTTCTATGAACGGGAATGAGATCAAATGTCCGTGTAAAAAATGCATTAACCGTTTCTTTCAACATGTGAATGATGTTAAGTTGCATTTGTTAATGCACGGGTTCGTTGAAAATTATTTTCAATGGCATCATCACGGAGAACCGTTCATTAGGAGTAGCTCTAGGCCAACAAATGAGCATGCAGATAATGATAACCCTCTTCATCATGATGAACCAATGAGTCCTCTCCGTCAAATGATCCATGATGTTGCTGGGCCTAGTTTTACTGCATAAATTACAGAAGAAAACCCTAATGTAGAGTCAAAGTCTTTCTTTGACATGCTAAATTCATTGGATGAGGAACTATGGCCTGGGTGTGAGAACCATTCTGTTTTGTCCATGATGGCACGTTTGCTGAATATAAAATCGGAGAATCATTTGTCTGAAAAGTGTTTTGATTCTTTTCTCAAAGCAATGAAAGAAGCGTTGCCACCTGATAACAAATTATCAGGCAGCTTCTATGAGACCAAAAAACTCGTTCAAGGACTCGGTTTGCCTATTGAAAAGATAGATTGTTGTCCACAAGGGTGCATGTTGTTCTGGCGGGAGGACAATTAGTTATCTAATTGCAAGTTTTGTGGGCATTCGTGATACAAACAGAGAAGAGTTTCAATTAAGCAAAAGCCAATTCCATATAGAACGATGTTTTACTTCCCTCTAACTCCAAGATTGAAAAGATTATATGCTTCTCGAGCGACTGCTGCTGATATGAGATGGCCATGTGTGCGATGAAGGGACAATGTGTCATCCATGTGATTCTGAGGCATGGAAGCATTTCAACAAAACAAATGAATCATTTGTTGCAGAGCCTCGTAATGTGAGATTAGGGTTATCTACTGATGGATTTCAACCGTTTGGGCAATCTGGTCAACAATACTCATGTTGGCCGATAATAATAACTCCTTACAATTTACCCCCTTGGATGTGCATGAAAGAACCTTACATGTTTTTTACTGCACTTGTTCTAGGTCCGAATAATCCGAAGCAAAAACTAGATGTGTTTTTACAACCATTGATATCTGAATTGATACATCTTTGGGAGAATGGAGTTGACGCTTACGATGTTTCTCTAAAGCAAAATTTTAATTTACGAGCTACTTTGATGTGGACAATTAGTGACTTTCCAGCTTACTCGATGTTGTCTGGTTGGAGTACCGCAGGCAAGTATGCTTGTCCACACTGCATGGAGAATACACAAGCTTTCTCATTGCCAAATGGTCATAAAACATCATGGTTTAATAATCACCGAAAGTTCCTGCCAATGAATCATACATATAGAAAGGACAAAAAGAAGTTCAGAGCTAATCATGTTGAAAAAATGCCTCCTCCACCCATTAAAAGTGGCGAATAGATATTGAGTGAAATAGATGAATTGGGGTTGTTGAAGGTTACTGATGCAGATAATGAACATGTGAATAGGCAGATCCAGCGTGAGGAATGTGGTTGGAAAAAACGAAGCATATTCTGGGATTTGCCTTATTGGAAGACTAATCTCATTTGTCACAACATCGATGTAATGCACACAGAGAAGAATGTATTTGAAAATGTGTTCAACACTGTAATGGATATCAAGGGTAAGACGAAAGATAATTCCAACGCTCAGGAGGATGTTAAGTTGTTTTGTAATAGACCTGAACTTGCTAAAGATCCTTGAACCAACAAATATCCAAAGGCATGTTATACACTAAATCAGAGTCAGAAGAAGACATTGTGTGAATGGGTCAAACAGCTTAAGTTCCCAGATGGTTACGTTTCCTACTTGGGCAGATGTGTTGATATGAAGAAGTACAAACTTTTTGGCATGAAGAGTCATGATTGCTATGTATTCATGCAACATTTGCTTCCCATTGCCCTTCGTGAGCTACTTCCTAGGCAAATTTGGGAAGCAATTATAGAGTTATGTATTTTCTTCAAGAATCTAAGTGCAAACGTTATTAAAGTTGACGATATGGAACGATTAGAAGAAGAGATTCCGATCATTCTTTGTAAGTTGGAAAAGATATTTCCGCCAGGGTTCTTCGACTCCATGGAACACTGATACGAGCATATTGGACAAGATTTATTAGCTAGAACATACATGGAGAAGAGCATAAAAGACCAAGTTTGTAGCCAAATCCAAGATGCAAACAGATATTCTGACAAAATAGCCCAAGCCAAGCAAACAGTTAAGCAGAGAGATCGAACAGCCTGTTCCCATCCAAATTCGGGTCAGAAAGTGGGAAAATGGACTTATGCGCAGATCCAGCGTTTGCAAATATCTATTCTGATAGAACAGCTATGCGAAAGGATTGAACAGTTGTGCGAAAGGATCGAACAGTTGTGCAAAAGTATCGAACAGTTGTTCGTCGTTCCGATTCGGGTTAGAAAGTGGGTAAACGGGTTGACACGCGGATCTACAAAGGATAAGAGAGATGAGAAGTGCTATACAGCTGTAATCCACCACCTGTCACCATCCTAACACATGTATGCAATCTAATGGCTAGGAATAATTGCTTTTTCTGATTTAAACAGCCGTTTGACAGTTTTACCCTTTTAACCTAGATGAACTTTATTTAGTATAAATAGATTCATATTTCTTCTTTGTAAGGAGCCACCATACCATCTAATCAATATATTTCCAGCCTCCATTTAAGGAGCTTCTTTTATAGTGTTCGAGGCTGTTCCCTCATGAAAATGAGGGAACAACCATCTTAGCAAGCTTGGCCAGCCTCTAATGGTGATTGTGAGTATGTTGTTTTTATAATGAAGCATGTTTATCTCTGAATGGTTATTTAAGAGTTACTTAAATGCTTAGATTATGATCAAATCTTTGTAATAGTGACAATAGATGACATGAGAGTGCTCTAGCGTTGTGAAAATACTCTTTGAAATAGCAACAATAGATGACACGAGAGTGCTCCAGCGTTGTGGATTTCCTTGAGATTACTTAAATTCTTAGATTAGGATCAACTCTCTATAATAGCAACAATAGATGACACAAGAGTGCTCTAGCGTTGTGGAAATACTCTTTGGTTTAGGTTGTTGAGGACGGACACGAAATGGGCCACCTATCAGGGTTTCATTTATGAATGCTTTCTGGATCTTAATGCTTGTTTGTATGTTAATGCAAGGAAACTTGGTTAATCTTACCTACTTAGAATCTTTGGAAATGGGACACCGGACCTTAGTGATAAAAGAGAAAGATACCCGAACCAGGAACTTTATGTATGCTTCTATTAATGAAACGGCTGTTCGAGCAGTTAACTGTTCTGAGTTTGTGCTAATCTTGTTATTTTTATTTTATGCATTTACTTACTGTTTTATTAACACAAAACCAACCTCAAATATATTTCGCACATTCAAACAACTGTTTAAGTTAATATTTTACATAATTTCCATCTCAATCCCTGTGGAATACGACACTTGGTCTTACCGAATAATACAGACGACCTAGTACACTTGCTAGCGTCCGTATTATACACACCAAAAACCTACCAATACATTTACTGTATGAAGCGAAAATTGCTGGTCTGGTTCAATTTAGATGGATGTATCCATTTGAGAGGTAACAAAATTTGGCATAAATAAAAAATGTATAAATGAACACAAGTAATTCTTTATTAACTAAAATATTTTTATAGGTTTTTGCGTCACTTGAAGAAGAACGTAAAAAATAAAGCTCGAGTAGAAGGATCAATATGTAATGCATATCTAGTTGAAGAGGCTTCAACTTTTTGTTCTCACTACTTTGAGCCTCAAGTGCACTCTCGAATTCGGAAAGTACCTCATAATGATGATAGGTGTGATGGGGGCAGCAAAGAACGAACTAAGTTGACAATATTCTCTTACGATGGCCGAGGGTACGGACACAAAATAACAAAATGGTTGGATGATAAGGAGTATGTAGCAGCTCACACTTACATCTTGCTTAATTGTCCAGAGATGAAACCATATGTGGAGTAAGTTGTTTCTTTTACAAATCACTGAATTAATCCTTTATTAGTATATTGGATAATTGAGTTTGATCAATTTTTCAGAATGTACTTGAATCATTTGCGTGAATTGAATCCTCAATTAAGTAATTCAGCATTTGAAGCAGAATTGGAAAAGAATTTCTCTAGATGGTTTATGAATTACGTAAGTATTTTTTAACTCAACCACATCTAATTTTAATCATTCATTCCTTAATACATGACAAATCTTATTTATGCTTATCATTAGGGTCAAAATAATCTCATTGAGAACAAGTGCATCTGTGATTTGGTGTATGGTCCTTCAAAAGCAGTCAAGGCATTCAATGTTTATTTTGCCAATGGGTATACATTTCACACTACAAGTCACGGTGGAAACCGATCATCTTTGAATAATGGAATTTGCGTTGTAGGAGAATGGTATGAATATTATAGAACGATTGAAGAGATTATTGAAGTTGAGTACCCTAGTTTGCCTTTGAAGACAATAGTGTTGTTCAAATGCAATTGGTATGATCCTATACCGAACATCGGTGTAAGAATCCATC
The DNA here is from genome assembly GCF_963576675.1 of Euphorbia lathyris. Classification (NCBI taxonomy): domain Eukaryota; kingdom Viridiplantae; phylum Streptophyta; class Magnoliopsida; order Malpighiales; family Euphorbiaceae; genus Euphorbia; species Euphorbia lathyris. The sequence continues at coordinate 56,652,697 of NC_088917.1, forward strand.
CACGTTACAATATTATGGAAGTGAACATAAAGCGAAAGTTCAACAAATTTGAACCATTTTGTCTGGCTTTTCAAGCAAAATAGGTTTATTATGTTCCATATCCAAATATGAGGCGTGATAAAATTGATTGGAGAGTTGCATGTAGTGTAAAAGCTAGGGGAGTATTCGACATACCTAATAACAAGGTGGTGGCAACCCAAGAAGATATGGCATTCCAAGAGAATAATGTGCAACTAGTTGAAGTTGAAGTGCATGATGCAGATGATATTCAACATCTTAATGATCCAAATAATGTGTTTGTGGAGTTGCAAGAACAAGAAACTAACGAAGAAGAGGATTTTCAATTTAACTCTGATTCTGATGATGAATTAGAGGACAATGAAGACCTTCTTTTGGAATGTAGTGGCGATGATTAGTTTTTTACTTAAGGCATTTTACTTGTGAACAATGGATGATTTGGATTTCATTTTTATTAGAATTATGGTGTTACTTGATGAAAGTATTTATGTTTTATTGTTATGTTCCTTTTAATGTTGATGTGTACTTGTTCTGTATGTTATACACCTATCTATACAGGATGTCAGATCATGGATCATCACATTCTCAAGGTGAGAGTTCGAAAGACCATAGCCCTGGATCATCTCAGAATCAGACATCGCCTCGGAATCAGACAACATGTTTACCACCTTTATTTCGTCGTATGGTACTACCTGATTGGTTGGCACAAGGTGTGGATGCTACAAGGGATCCTGGTAGCTCTTCCAGAACATGTAAGTGCTCCTATTTTCGTAAAATTTCAATTTTTTTATTGCTGCTAATCATTATATGATTTGTCATTAGCTCAAAGTCCATCTCCTACTTCTGCCTCCCCAACAAACAGTGCCCAATCTGATCCAATAATCAGGCATCAGTCTAGTTTGGCTCCATCAAATATGCATCAGTCTGGTTCTGCCCCATCAAATAGGAATCGATCTGCTTCTGCTCCATCAAATAGGAACCTATCTACAGCTGCTTCAAACTTTAGGAACCGTTCTACTTCTGCTCCTGCAATTCCAGCACCTCCACTTGTTGCTCATGTGCCCCCAGTACAACCAATTCATAATGGTAAGTTTGTTTATGGCAATTTTACTTTGGTTTATGTTATGTGCCTTGCTATTCTTGTATTTGAATGAAAATAGTAAACAAAATTGGTTGAACATAAAAATTAACCCTTGAACATCATTGGCCTCTCTGCTATTGTTTTTGTTTACTATTATCAGATACGTAGTCATTTTTCTTAGAGTATCTTCAGTTGCATTTTCTATGCCTTCTTACATGATTTTGATGCTTCTATGTAGGTGAACCACCTATTTTGATGCTTTTATGCCTTCTTTTAAAATTAATTTCTTTGATATACGAGGATTTAACTTGTCCTTTTTTCAGATTTGATAACTTCATATCTTCTTGCTGGATGTAGTTGAAATCATTTTGTTTCTGTTTTTTTCAACCTTACAATCTTCCTCTTATAACAGTTAAGACTGTTACTGTTTTTCCATGCTAGTAAAAAGTTGAACACGTGGGAGTTGTACTACATGCCAAGGCCCTCATGTGTTCCACTTTTGCAGTTTAAGTAACACTTGTGCTTTTCTAAATCCTATGGTGATGTGTTTATCGTTAATGTTTCAAATACTATTTTAGATAACAGTATGTTAATTTAAATATTAATGTTTCGATTATAAATGTAAAATTCAAATAAGAATGATGAGTTATTTTTATGAACATTCAATGGCTACCAATGAAGACATTTGGGCTTTCAGTGAATCCTTTCATCCAGTTTTCCTTTTTTACAATGAGAATCAGATTATTGTCATCTTGTCATATGATTATTGTTTAATCTTGAAATCATCTAAGGTCATATCTGTGCACTTGTGCAGTTATAGACCACTTTTTTTGTGTATTTTTTTTAACCTGGGGGCAGAAATTAGATTTCTTCAGATTTTATTAGGGCTCAAGTTGAGTTTCTAGGATGTTGTTAAAGCAACATAGATGCCTGAAATGTTCTAGCTGGTGAACTATTGACTATTGTGTAGATAACCTTATGGCTATTGATATATTGGCACTTAAAAATCTCCATGCTGCTTTTCATAGTCAGGTGAGTTAGTATAGGTCATTCATAAGCTTGCTTAGTTTTTCTATATTGTTTAGCTTCACCCTTGTTAATTTAGTTTGACTGAGGTAGTGGTTCATTTTGTGGTCTTTCACTTCTAAAAAACTTGGTACAGATAACTATTAGCTGCAGAATTTTGATTTATACCCTACTTGCATTTTTAAATGGACATTTGTGAATCTTTGAGTTTTTATATGGTTATAAATCATTTCACTAATGATAAAGCATTTATCTTTTTCCCATCTTTTGTGATAAAAGAAAGCATTTACTTACTGCATGAGCTAAATATGTTTTCCGTGTGAATTTTAGTGAAAATTGGTTGAACATAAAAATTAATCCTTGAACATCATTGGCCTCTCTGCTATTGTTTTCGTTTACTATTATCAGATACGTAGTTTTGATGGACTTTGGCATTCATGTGCTTGTGAAAATCCCAACTTGTCTACCCCTGAAATTTCTAATGCTTAATTTACTTGTATTGGTGAACTTTAAATGAGATTCTACTAGTTTTAATTATCTCTATTCAAGGGGCTTAAGCTTTATATTATTGTTCTTATTACTTGTCAACTACCTTGCAGCAGACTAGTTGTTACAGTCATTGTTCTTAGAGTATCTTCAGTTGCACTTTCTATGCATTCTTACATGATTTTGATGCTTCTATATAGGTGAACCACCTAATTTGCATCAAGGCGTACAAAACAATGAATTGCCTGATCAAGTTCAAGATCCTGGAGGAGCAGGAAATGAGGGCAAATTAGTAGTTAAAGTTGATGCGGGAGGCAAGTAAGTGAAATATCATTATAGGTTCGATTATTTGTTTATCGTAATATTATTACTAGTGTATATTTTTTCTATTTCAGCTTGCAACCTTCACATAAAGCATCAAAGAAAATTAAAGATGGTTTTATGATGCATACTCATGCGCGGAGATACTTTTGGAAGATCGTTCCTCCAAATATTGTGGAACTGTATTGGGAAGAGTTTCAAGTAAATTCTTTTTTTGTTTGTTTTTTTCCTGTACTATTTGAAGATCTATTAGCATATATTATATTTATTACATGTTTGTGTAGAAACATTGCACTTGGGACAAGAATATATACAACGACAACCAAGTTTGTAATGCTTTCATAAAGAAGCTTCAGAAGAGATATTCTGATTATTTTAGTAAAATGAGACTCAGGAATCAACAACCTAAGTTTGTGAGTGATGAAATATGGAAAGCATGGACTGATGCATGGGGAACTGAAGACTTCAAAAAAAGATGTAGGCAGAACAAACTGAATAGACATAAGGGAGATCTGACACAGCCTGCTGCAGCAACGCACACAGGAGGGTCAATCTCTTCTGCTGAAACTATGGAGCGCCTGGTATGTCTTTATTAATCTTTCCCTCTTAGCTAGAAATTTGACATGGTTATACATTATTGATCTAATGTCCAATTGTGGATTCTCTGATCTGTTTGGTGAGTTTCTTTTTTTTATGGTATATTTGTTCATTGGATTAATTTCTTGTTTTTGGTATACATGCAAATCAGTTAAGCTTCAGTTTACAGTAGCTTGTTTTTATGTTTACAAGCTTGCTTTTTACAGTAGCTTTTGAATGTGCAGATGTGGTTAAGAAAATGACACTAGCTTTTGAATGTATGTGGTTAAGAATTTTTTTATGTTTATAAGCTTGCTTTTTACAGTAGCTTTTGAATGTGCAGATGTGGTTAAGAAAAGGACACTAGCTTTTGAATGTATGTGGTTAAGAAAATTTTCCCCTTAGCTAGAAATCTGATAAGGATTATATGTTCATTGGATTAATTTCTTGTTTTTGGTATACATGAAAATCAGTTAAGCTTTTTACAGTTAGTTTACTGCTGATAATGTAAATGTATTGATGTTTTAGGAATAAGTTGTTCATACAATTAATTTTATATGCTATGCACCTGAGTCAGTTTACTTTCTTTGAATGAGAACCCACCATCAAACTGCTTGCGGTCCTAATAATCTGGAAGAGTCAAGTGGTGCCAATGTCTTGATACATGACATTATATATAGCTGCTATTAAATTTGTTTCCTTCCTAAACATCAGTGGATCCAATCCTTTTTCATTTTTACAGACAATACTCCTTGGTCGAGTACCTACTGCTCATGAATTATTTGCTTACACTCACACAAAGCGCCATGATGGTACTTCATGGTCTGATCCTCGTGCTCAAGCAGTTGGGGTAAGTAACAAAATTAACAGCAGCTTTGGTGACATAATTTTTTTTTGGTAGTCTTGTAGTAATTAACAACATTTTAAATCATTAATATGTAGGAAGAGTATGTAAGGGCAGTGGCTGCAAGTATCCAGGGAGAAGAAAATAGAGCAGTAGACATGTTGAAGGCTTATTATGAAGTTGTTGGAAGACACAATAGAAAGAAAAGACTTTATGGATTGGGTGATGCAGCCTGTAGATACTACTCAGCAGCTTCATCCCAGTTTTCATCTACACCAGGTGCATCAAGTTCAACATCATCTCTTGATATGACCTCTCATTTGTAGTCACAGTTAGATAGGTTGAATTAAATAGTGCAAGCTCTTCAAGAGAGTCAACAGCGAAGTGAGGAGGGAATGCAACGGGAGGATTCTGATTCACGTCAACTTCGACTTGGTGTAACTCCTAAAATGATTGAGCAGGTTTTAAAGAGGCAAGCTGATTTAGAGGGGCAGATGAGAGATCAGTTAGGATCTTTGCAGTTAGTTATAGGACGCTTTCAGTTAGAGCTAGCCGAGCTACGTGTGCATCACAAAGAACATTCGTCTAACCAGGTTGAGTCTATAGATGACGATGATCTCAATGAGAATGATTTGACTTAGGAAGTTTGGCTTGGCTTTATCTAGATCATGTGGTTAGGATATATCTAGTTTATCTTAGGTCGGACAAATATATATAGTCAATTTGTCTAAAATATTTTGGATTGACTTAGATTTATGGATATTTTGATTTTATGGTAATTATTGAAGACTATTTACTAAATATGTATTTTGATTTAATATCTTTCATAAATGTTACAATTATCTGTCTAGTATACAAAAATATCAGTGAATTTATGCTGTCAAAAAATCAGCAGCTAAATCAGGTATGAAAAATGATCTGCTGTAATCAGCAGTGGAATTGCGACTAAATATTCCATCGCTGTAGAAATAAATAGCAGCCAAAACTGGTCGGAAATTGTTTGTAGCTGTGGAAAAATCAGCAGCAGATTTTTGTGACCGACACGTGGTCGAAAAAATTTACTACGGACACGAATACTGTGGTCGCTATGCTGTTGCAGCGGGGGTATTTCCGACGGATTCGGATCCGCTGCTGCTTCGTTGCTGATATATATTTGTTACGGAATATGGCTTATCTGCGATAGATTTTTTCGCTGCTGATCAGCTGTTTTCTTGTAGTGTAAAACTGATTATTTTTCATTAATCTTTTATGTATCTTTTTCATTTATTGAATTTATTTTTATATCCTTTAAATTTCAAATTCAAATTAATATTGTATAATTGTTCCTAAAAATTAATATTTAATATTTATATATATTAATAAAATAAAAAATAATTTTAATTGTAATATTATAATATATAATTAGTTTTCTTTTATTTTTCATTGCATTGTACCTGAATGCAACAATTATAAGTTTAGTGCTTTTCTTGGCTTTACCTTATGCTTTTTTAAGAATTTAAACAAATTGTTAACTTAGTTTAGGTAAATGCAACATGTCAAACAATAATTAATATTTTAGTTGCAATTTTTTTTTATCATTTTGCTAATTTGAAGCTTCATGCAACATTATTGAAATAGAGCAAAATAAACTTATCTAATGCATCAATTTGCAAGTAAAAAATTTAAATTTAGCTGTAGAAGAGGCTTTATGATGTACTCGAGCCATTATCGATTAAAACACTAAAATTAGTCTTCCTTTTGAGGTGTGATTTTATGTATAATGGATGGATGAGCCTTGACATTTTCTTGAACGGCTTCTCGAACACTACCTACTTAAGTCTGCACCTTGGCTTTAGGTCTTTCTTATCTTCTATCTATTGTGTCTCCTAAAGCACATCACTTCATTCTTTTAAAGCGGCTTATTTGTGTTTTTGAATCAACTTCTTTCTTTGTTAATGTCTCTTTTATGTTTGGGTGAGTGGAATTGGAAACTTTTTTGTTGTACCACCTACCATTCTTTGGTTGGTTTCTTGGTTAGTGATATGACAAAGTGTGGTTGGCTCTTGCTAAACTTTTTGGTCAACAACTTGGATTTCTTATTCTTTAGGAACTGGATTTTGAACACGTTGTTATGCCCCGTCTTTAGTGCTCCTTGAGCCATCATTTACTTCTCCTTTGGTTCAACATTTGCCTAAAGTCTACGAACGCTCCATTGACTGATATAATTGGGAAAATGGATCCTCATTAATCAACATGACTTATTTATTGTCTGGAAACCTCATTATCCCTCGATTTTGCGAAGCCTAACATGGTCTAATCTCGTGATTCCATGAATCATGAAACTTACAATCGGATTTGCCTCAAACTTATTCTCTACTTGGAATTTTGTGACTTGCAGAAAAGGAAATAAAATTTTCATTGACCAGGAAATCAAAGATATTTTTGGTCTTACAAACGTCAAAAGTATAGTTAATCAAGTTTTTCTTTGTATATGGTTCCTTTTTTTGCATGAGTAATAATGGGAATATCTTCGCTCTCGCCTTTAAAAGTTAAGATATTTATATCTCCAAACCGTTAATGTATTGGAAGTAAGAACTTATGGATATCTACTTCCTCTGACTGTCTTCCTGATGAAAGTCTTTATATTCTAATACCTTGACCGCCAGTTCATAGAAATCATGAAATTCCATTCTTTGAAATTTCTTTCCGAGTTTGATGTATAGAACTTTTTGTTCCATCCTCACAAATTCATTTTTAGTTAAGGAAACCTTGCTTTAGTTCTCATCCTTTTGAACCGATCAATATAAGCATCCGCTAGTTCTTCACTTCTTTGCATGACTCGAGATAATTCCTCTATGTATACTTTTGGTATGCATGGAAGAACGGTGTATGGAACTATCTTTCCATCTGCTGCTAAGAAAAAAATGGAATTTCAGGTAAAGGGAAGTACAAAGAGAAAGTCATACTAGTGATGTAATTGGGGAACATGCACAATTTGTAGTAGTAAAAATTTGGCCAATTCATTAATTCTCTGCATTGGATGGTGAAACAGGCCATATGCTCAATGGTGGATTAGACATCTTCTCCTGAGAATAAGATGAAGTTAAGAATTCAAGATCCATGGGGAGATGGATTCTCTTGATGGTTAGAGCGTACGTCTTATGGAATTTCCATCCTTCCAACTTGTTTCAGGTCTAAGAAAATCTACATGGAAAATAAACTTTAAGAGTGTGACGTATCAAGTCTCCATCAAAATTAAGTGAAATTTTACCGATGGGATAGTTTAGAGACCAAATATAACAAAATAATTAGGTTGTAATTCATAAATTGTTTTTTTAAAGTGTTAATGTTTTTATAGGGAAATGTGTATTTTAATTTCTAGGACAGATCATGCATAAAAAAAAAGTTCAGACAAATAAGAGTAATGTAGAGGCAATTAAAAAAAAACAAAATACAAAAGGAGACCAAACGGAATAATTAGTTCTGTTGAGATTTTTTTTACTATAAAAAACTAACATAAAAAACCCTATTATATTTGTAAATAAAAAAAACACGAGGCCTCAAATTTAGTGAGGCCCTAGGCGTCGGCCTAGGGGAACTCCCCCTAAAGCCGACCCTGTATATAGCTCCTAAATAGTTAGAATCATGTCTTGTTGGGATGTTTTCCTATTTAGAACAGATTCAATTTATTCATATTCAGTAAATGACTTTTAACTCCTATATAGAAGTTCTTACTCCTTCAAAAGACACCTCTTACACATTACGCAATACTAATCATTACTTTTGCTATTACTTTACCTTTCTTAAAAAAGTAGAATTCATTTGAGTGTGAGAGAATCTCTTAACAAGATCTGATCATTCTTTGTCTTCCAGGAACACGTGAGGAACGTTGAACCGAATCCTCCAATAAAATTATTAAATCAGTTAGTGATATTTGTCGCTAACATTATCAATATATATGTTTTAATTGGAGATAGACTTTCATGAGTTGGCTTAGGTATGTATATTTTACCATTCAAACCCGAACATATTTGGATTAGTCTAAAGAATTTCTCACAAAAGCCCAACTCGATACGCCTTATATATTCTATTTTTTTAACGTGGATTTAATATTTTATGTTTATTTAAGGTTATAGGTTGGGATGAGCATGAAATTAGTTTCTTTAGTCTGATCCAATCTAGGACTGTACAAAACTAATCGAAAAACTGAAAAATCAAATTTCAAAACCGAAATTGAATCGGAAAATAGGTTAACCAAAACCGATGGATTAGGTTATGATTTTTTGTTTCAAAATCTGATGGTTAACCGAAACCAAAAAATAAAACGATTATATATTGATATACATAAAACTAGTATAAATATATATAAAACTTTAATTATCAATGTATAAAGGATGAAGGCGTGGGAGCGGAAGGGGAGTTTGCAGAGGGTGTAGGGAGATCGGATGGCTCGGGGAGAGGAAGGTGTGGGACCGGGGAAAGGATTCGTGACCGGTCGAGGGAGCGGGATCGGCCGGCTTGGATGGGGGGTGAGGGGCCGGATCCGGCAGGGGGTATGTGATAGGGGTCAAAAACCCCTATCTTTGGGTACGGCTTTAGAACAGTTTTTAGCGTTATTTAGTTAATAAGCGAGCAATTGTCGCATTTAAATGCTTTTATGTGAGTTAGTTAGAAATTGGAAATGTTTTATTTATTTTTCGTTGTTTAGGCTCGTTTTATGACCAATTTAGGCAATTACGGCCCAAATAGCATGCATAGTATAATTCCATTATCTTTTGAAGCTAATTGGTCCGTCAAAAGTCGCACCAAACGAAGCGTTTGATCAAAATAAGCGATTGGCGGGTCAATTTAGCCTTTGGACTAATGTTATCTGGAGTTTTTGTACATGCGCAGGTATAAGTTCGGACGAAAAAGGCATCGAAGGCAGTCGGCAAGCACGCGGGGGCATACCGGGCAAGAATGCTCGACGAGCGGGCCTCCGTAGGCCATGCCTGCTCGCCGAGCAGGCCCCTGGAGGCCTACTCGCCGAGCAGGCCCCCGGAGGCCTGCTCTGGCCAGCAGGATGCCTGCTCGCCGAGCAGGCCACTAGAGGCCTGCTCGGGCGAGCAGGATGCCTGCTTGCCGAGCAGGCTGCCAGAGGCCTGCTCGCCGAGCAGGGCGCTGCTCGCCGCGAGCAGCGCCTGCTCGCCGCGAGCAGCGCCTGCTCGCCGCGAGCAGCGCCTGCTCGCCGAGCAGCTCGCCCTGCTCGGCGAGCAGACCTGCGGGAATTGGTCAAAAAGACCAATTCCGCCCCCATGATGCCATGACGGACCCCACGACTTCCTACCTGCATAAGGACACGAAAATAGGTCAAAAAGAGGGCCGAGCCACGCCTATAAATAGAGTTTTTCCAATGTAAATTAGTATCTTTAATCTTTGTAATTTTCTTAGCTTTTCATCTTGAGAAATCCTCTCCACCTCCTCCATATCCTTCAAACCTCCATTGAAGACACCTCCGAAGCTCCGTTCACCGAGGATTGCTCAAGCTCTATCCTTAAGTCCTAGGAAGACGCCTGCATTGGTAGACAGGTTCCCTGAAAGGGATTTTTCTTCTTTTATATTCTGTCTAGCCTCTGATACATGTTATGAATCCTAGGCTCATTGTAACTTCGTGACAATACTTTCATCTTTGATATATATTATAGTTCTTGTTCATTCAATTGTTTTAATGCTTTAATCTTTGTCTTACGCTTTGTCTGATTGGTTTAACTCATTCGATAATCCCAAAATCAAGTTGGCACATATTGCGAGCTGAATCTGACCTAGTCAGTGCCTATAGGATTGACGACCCTATAGAAGATTAAGCCCAAATTGCTGAGCCTTAGAGCTAGTTTCGGCCTTACAAGGGAATCACGAACTAGGGACTTTAGGAGGATAGGTCGGGTTAATCGCCTCGGACACAAGTGACTTAGGTTTTAATTCAATTGCTTAAACAATCTATTTTCATTATCATCGTATTCCTTCATGTTCCTTCGGATAATTGCATTGGTAAAAGATCACTTAGGAGTAGTTTAACTTAATTAGGGGTAGAGTAACTTAATTAGGCGTAGAATAACTTAGTTAGAATCAGATAACTTAGTTAGGAATAGTATAATTCAACCTAGGAGTAGATTAACTTAGAAAAACCAACTCAAAACCCCCTAAGCCTAGATAACACCTGAAACCAAGTAACTCGATACTTGCAGAAATAAATCGTGTGGACGATAACCTGAACTAAACCAGAAATTTATTACTTGATAACGACGGGGTACACTAATCCCTTAGTGAGTCTTCATCCCAACTTAGGTGAAGGCGCATCAAGTTTTTGGCGCCGTTGCCGGGGATTTATTTCTTCTGCAATATCGAACCAAAGGTCGATTTGTTAGTTTAGGCATTCCTTGTGAATATCCTTTGTTTATATCGTTTATACTTGTTTATATATAATTCTTTATAACTTCTATACTTGTTCATATCTTTTGTATTTGTTCTATATACTTTTACTTATCAACTTTTGTGCTAGAACTTCACTTTTTCTCAGCATTCTCTGATCAATGAGTTGGCAAGAAAGAGTCGAGTGGCAAGCTCAAAAGTTTACTATCCCATCAAGACAATACATTCATGCCCTGGAGAATGAGGCTCCCAATCCCTCCATGGCCGACATAAATGAGAAAATGGATATCTTGATGACGAAACTGAGCCTCAACACCAATGAAAGTGTAAGTTTTGTGGGTAATCACCAAAGGTATAATTCTAACCCCAATTCTTACAGCTTTTATGGTAGTGATTGGAGGAGACCTCAACACTCAAATCTGTCCTACGGGAACCATAACATGTTGAGGCCTCCAAATAGGTTTGTTAATGAGCATAGGGAAAACGAATTGGGAATGTTCCCTTACGAACAAGCAAGCCAAGTTCCTCCACAGCCCTCTAGCTCACGAGATGAGGTGATGTCCCTTTTGAAAGGAATATCAGCCCGACTTACAATCAACGAGGAGGTTTGGAAGGACTTGAGCAACCAATTGGCTCAAATAAACCATGAGATGCAAGAGCAATCCCGAGATGCTCTCCCAGGCATAAAGGAAAACATAGAAATCCCACAAAGGGAATCAGCTCAAGCCATCTCCTTGAGGAATGACAAAAAGGTAGAACCAAGTCCACTATCACATGCATCACTCGAGGTAAGTGAGGAACCGGAAGCGGTAAGCAACCCCGGTTCAAAATCTGAAATTCTAAATCATGTGATAGAGATAAAAGATCAAATCAAAACTTGTGTATCTCAACTACCTTTTCCTCAAAAATTAGAAAAGTTTAGGTTTGCTTCATGCTCAGAAGTTTTCATTCTCTTCGACCTACCAAGAGAATCCAAAAGGGAGCAAACCAAACTTTTTCATAATATGTTTAAATTCGACCTCCTGCTTTCATTAAACTTATTAGAGGCTCTTAATCCGTTTTGTAGGTACGGGTTATTTCTCAAGGAGTTCGAGTTCCTAACGCGAGTAGAAGCTTACACCTAGGAAGGAACTCCATGTCGAGCTAACCGACTATAAAGTAGCGCTTCTTAGGAGGCAACCCAAGTTTGGATTAAACTTTTTCTAGGTTTGTTTTTCTTTTTAATTCAATTATAGATTTCTGTTTTTAACTTTGGTTAGTAAGTTGTCTTCTCCACCCTAACTTTTTGCACATGCGCTTGATAGTTTTAGATGCAATGTTGGAACTTATTGCATATTTTTAGTGTGAGGAGGAGGGGTAGACAAACTTACAGAAATTTGTATAATTTTTAAATTTTTGTGGCGTCGTGTCTAGTTTAGTTTAGCGTTTTCGGGTTTTATTTATGTTTTTGCATGTTTAGGACCTAAAACCGTGAACCTCCTTCGAATCTAAACTTCGTTATTTATCCTTGAGGGCTGAGAACCGAATCTAAGATTGCATGACAACTAGTTTAGGTGTAGGACACAATCCTTGTATCTGTAAAAGCATGAGCTAAAGTTTGCATTTAGACCCTACTTTTGAAGAAATGCTAAAATCATTACTTAGGTAGATAACTTAAGAATTGAAGGCATGTGATGTTAAACTTGAGTTTGGGGAGAACTAGTAAACACAAAATTGAAATCCAAAGAATTGTGAGTTGAATTTGAGCCTAAGAGCGAACATCAAAAAGCTCTTTTTCTTGACATTTTTGTGTGAATGCTTTGACTTGTGGAAAGATTACAGATTTTGCACCTAATACTGTGTTGAACCTACATGCAATGATTTGAGATGATAAACGATGAATCAGCCTCATTAGAATTAACCCTTTCCTTTACCTTATTTTCTTTTTTTTCAACCACTCTAGGAAGCCCCTTTGAGCCTGTATTTTTGTAGCTTGTAGATTTTTTTCTTTCGTTCTAACCCTTATTTTTGCAAACTATCACTTAGTTTGTTACCTAACCCAAGTTTTTGCAAAGCTCAAATTGAGCCTTTGTTTTCTTCTAGCGCTTTTTCCTTGTTTATGGCATTATAGTAGCAAGCCAAAAGGCTAAGAAGTGATTGAGCAATGCTACCCGAAAAAAAAAGAAAAAAGAAAGAAAAAGAAAAACAGAAAAAGAAAAGAAAAAGAGATGAACAAAAAGGAGAACTTCATTCCTCAGTTCTTAAAATCAAAACGTCTCAAGAAAACGTCCTAAAAAGAGAATAATGAATGAATAAAAAGCTCAGTCACTTCATATTTGCTAAAGCCACTAGAACTATTAACCCTTGTTGTACCTTTAACCCTCTAACCACATTACAACCCCAATTCGAGGCTGTTTTTGATATCATCGGAGTCATATAGCATAGTAGAGGAACTCGGATGAACGTGCAAAATCAACGTAATCCTAAGCAAGAACATAAGCCGAGAGTAAACACTTTAGCCACCAAAATTGTGTGAAATGAGTGAACTACCTATGGTGAGGTGTTTTACTTAGCGATCCCCTCAAGCTCGTTTAATTGAACATGTGTCCTTTTTCTTAAAACATATGACCTATGATAATTGAAATGCGGCTTTTGGATATCGTGTCTCTACTTTGTATTTCCGAATGCATGTAATTACAGATGCTCGAAATTGTGTCAAGCACCTAGTCAAACCGGGAGGTTTTCTAGCTTGCTTGTGATTGCGGGTTTAGTTTTTTAGTTTACTTGGGGACAAGTAAAGTTTTAAGTGCGAGGAGGTTTGATAGGGGTCAAAAACCCCTATCTTTGGGTACGGCTTTAGAACGGTTTTTAGCGTTATTTAGTTAATAAGCGAGCAATTCTCGCATTTAAATGCTTTTGTGTGAGTTAGTTAGGAATTGGAAACGTTTTATTTATTTTTCGTTGTTTAGGCTCGTTTTATGACCAATTTAGGCAATTACGGCCAAAATAGCATGCATAGTATAATTCCGTTATCTTTTGAAGCTAATTGGTCCGTCAAAAGTCGCACCAAACGAAGCGTTTGCTCAAAATAAGCGATTGGCGGGTCAATTTAGCCTTTGGACTAATGTTATCTGGAGTTTCTGTACATGCGCAGGTATAAGTTCGGACGAAAAAAGCATCGACGGCAGTCGGCAAGCACGCGGGGGCATACCGGGCAAGAATGCTCGACGAGCGGGCCGCCGTAGGCTATGCCTGCTCACCGAGCAGGCCCTTGGAGGCTTGCTCGCCGAGCAGGCCGCCAGAGGCCTGCTCGCCCTACTCGGCGAGCAGACCTGCAGGAATTGGTCAAAAAGACCAATTCCGCCCCCATGATGCCACGACGGACCCCACGACTTCCTACCTGCATAAGGACACGAAAATAGGTCAAAAAGAGGGCCGAGCCACGCCTATAAATAGAGTTTTTCCAATGTAAATTAGTATCTTTTATCTTTGTAATTTTCTTAGCTTTTCATCTTGAGAAATCCTCTCCACCTCCTCCATATCCTTCAAACCTCCATTGAAGACACCTCCGAAGCTTCATTCACCGAGGATTGCTCAAGCTCCATCCTTAAGTCCTAGGAAGATGCCTGCATTGGTAGACAGGTTCCCTGAAAGGGATTTTTCTTCTTTTATATTCTGTCTAGCCTCTGATACATGTTATGAATCCTAGGCTCATTGTAACTTCGTGACAATACTTTCATCTTTGATATATATTATAGTTCTTGTTCATTCAATTGTTTTAATGCTTTAATCTTTGTCTTACGCTTTGTCTGATTGGTTTAACTCATTCGATAATCCCAAAATCAAGTTGGCACATATTGCGAGCTGAATCTGACCTAGTCAGTGCCTATAGGATTGACGACCCTATAGAAGATTAAGCCCAAATTGCTGAGCCTTAGAGCTAGTTTCGGCCTTACAAGGGAATCACGAACTAGGGACTTTAGGAGGATAGGTCGGGTTAATCGCCTCGGACACAAGTGACTTAGGTTTTAATTCAATTGCTTAAACAATCTATTTTCATTATCATCGTATTCCTTCATGTTCCTTCGGATAATTGCATTGGTAAAAGATCACTTAGGAGTAGTTTAACTTAATTAGGGGTAGAGTAACTTAATTAGGCGTAGAATAACTTAGTTAGAATCAGATAACTTAGTTAGGAATAGTATAATTCAACCTAGGAGTAGATTAACTTAGAAAAACCAACTCAAAACCCCCTAAGCCTAGATAACACCTGAAACCAAGTAACTCGATACTTGCAGAAATAAATCCTATGGACGATAACCTGGACTAAACCAGAAATTTATTACTTGATAACGACGGGGTACACTTATCCCTTAGTGAGTCTTCATCCCAACTTAGGTGAAGGCGCATCAGTATGGCGGGCGTATGGGATTTGGCAGCGGATAGGACCAGGGAGCGGGGTATGAGAGCTGCGGAGCAAGGGGTTGATGGGGGCGGGTTGGCGATCCCTAGTTTTCCTAAGGAGCCTACGCCTGCTGTGGGATTGGCGGATGGGGGTTCCAGATCTGGGGAGAATGGCGCGCAACGCCCTATACCTGGAGTGGTGATGGCCTGTGCTGCGATGGGCAGCGCGCCAGCTGGGGAGCTTGGCAGGAGGGAGCCTAGTGATGGTGTGAAGGTGGGCGGCAATGCCTATGGAATGTCGGCAGTGGCGGAGGCTGCCCTATCAAGGGAACTGACGGTGTCCCCGGGCTCTAGGGAAATAAGGGAGGTTGAGGTTGCCCAGATGGGCGGGTCGTTGGCTCAGGACGCTGCGGGCCAAAATGTTAATTGTTCTGTTAGAGTTCCGGGCCCGCGACAATTTGGGGATACAGTTGATAGTTTCGCTTTTGAGAAAGGCTTGGGGCGATCTTCCTGGAGAGATAAGGTGTTGGGGGTAGTCGAGGAGGAACCCATGATGGAGGAGGACATTATCGAGGATGAGTCAGAGGAAGTCTTTTCCGACTCTGATGTTGAGGATGGTGAACAAGAGGACCCACTGTGTCTTGTGATCCATCTCTCCTCTGAAGATAAACGCGTCCTCAGATCGAAATGGAAATTAACCTTATTTGTCACTGTGCTTGGGAAAAGGATTAGCTTTAATTACTTTGCTCAGAGGATCCAGGCACAATGGGCGAAGAAAGGGAAGGTTACCATTACGGACCTTGAGAATGACTATTATGTCATCAAATTTACAAGGGCAGAAGATTTTAATGCAGTTGTTAATGGTGGACCTTATATCATTTCCAATCATGTTTTGGCGCTGAGGCCATGGGTCCCAAATTTTAATCCTTATGATTGCTCTGTGAATAGGATCCTTACTTGGGTTAGATTCCCAGGATTACCTATTGAATACTATAACGAAAGATTTCTGAATAAGATTGGTGGCCTAGTTGGGAAAGTTCACCATGTTGACAAAACTACCGTTGGGGCAGTGAGAGGCAAGATTGCCAGGGTTTGTATTGACATTGATCTTGCCAAGCCTCTTCTGTCAAAATTCTGCGTTCAGAATAAGGTCTTTCATATTGAATACGAAGGTATTCACAATATCTGCTATGAGTGTGGCATGTTTGGCCATACTTATGATGGCTGTCCGAAAAGAAGGAAGGTGGTTGAGGAGGTGGTGATGCCTAACATAAGTAGAGCTGAGGAGATTCAAGGTGAAGGGAGGAATTTTGGCCCATGGATGCTGGCCAAAAGGTCGGTCAGAAGGAAGCCACAAAGCAAATGCTGCTCGGATTCAATCTCCAGATATCAGCAAGGAGATGAATTCTCTCCAAATTGCTCCTGAGATCAAGGTCAGGCCCCCTAACATCAAGATTGGTGCTGGTGTTGAGTCATCATCCGGTTTAAGGTCAAGGTTCGGAGTCCTGTCTATGGAGGATGGATAGGATTCAGATCTATCTAATGAGCATATGGAGTTAAGCATGCCAGGCCTTGAATCTGCCGAGCCAACTTCCATCCTTGGTGACTCTATTAATCCTCTTTTCGACTCCAAAGCTGTTGCCAAGGGGAGCTCCCAGATCATGGGATCAACAGGAAAAGTGATGACTAATGAGGTTAGTAATTTGAAAACTCTTGTTGATGTCCCATTTGGAAAGTCTATAGGAGTCAATAAGTTGAATATGAAGAAACCTAAGGCTAATCCTAAAAAGAACCATAGTTCTTTGGATTCTTGGGATAAAAGGGGGCCTGCTGGCACCTCTTCAAGGCTCCCAGGAGCCCCGAATAAATACCTGGTCTAGGGTGTGGGCCTGTGGTCAGTAGCCTTCCGTTCTGATGGACTTTTTTATTTGGAATGTTAGAGGTGCGGCTAGCAAGGCTACCCACATCCATGTTAAAGATCTTATTAAGAAATTTAATCCTTCTTGTTTTGCTCTTCTTGAAACCAAAGTTAGTGGTTCCAAAGCAGATGAGGTGGTTAGAAAGTTTAAGAATTGGAGTTGTGTCAGATCTGAGGCTACTGGTCGGGCAGGGGGGATTTGCCTTTTTTGGAAGCCAGGCCGTGTTAATATTGATATTATCAGTATGGATAATCAGTTCATTCATAGTAAGGTTTGTTACCCTGGTAATAAACCTTTCTTTGTCACCTTTGTTTATGCCGATCCTGTTTTGGCTAACCGTAAAAGGCTGTGGGAGATCCTGTATTCTATAAGTATAAGCATGGTGGATGCTTGGATGGTGGCTGGGGACTTTAATGATATTGTCCTTATGAGTGATCAGAAAGGGGGGGGGGGGGGGGAAATCATTATGTGAACCGGTGCCTAAACCATAAGCAGAATATGGATTTATGCGGGCTGTCTGACCTGGGAGCCGCTGGTCACAAGTTTACTTAGAAAAGGAATAGCGTGTTTGTTCGGTTGGACAAAGTTTACGTGAATGTTGCTGCGATTTATAGATTTCCCGAAGTGAACGTGCTGAATCTCCCTTTCCATCATTCTGACCATTGTCCTATCCTCGTTAAGCTGGTTAAATGTCATCGGCTTAAAGGGAATAGACCGTTTAGGTACCTTGTTGCCTGGGAATTCCATCCTGAGTTTAAAAATTTTGTTAAAGACAATTGGCAACTTCATTCTAATGTTCTCCTTGCCGCTGAGGGATTTAGAAGGAATGTGGTGGGATGGAATAAAAACATCTTTGGCCACATCATCAGAAGGAAAAATAAACTTTTAAGAAGAATTGAAGGCATTCAACGCTGTTTGGAGATCCGTTTTGATCACAGTCTGAATTGTCATCTTAGATCTCTCCAGAATGAGTTGGAAGCTGTGCTTAGATAGGAAGAGCTTCTTTGGTTCCAGAAATCTAGAAAGGCTTGGATTAAGGATGGAGACCGGAATACCAGGTTTTTCCACCTTTCTACTATTATTAGGAGGCAGAGGAATCAGATCGATGCTATTAAAGACTCCAATGGTGATTGGGTCTATGAGGATGAAGATATTCATCGCCTGGCCCTTGACTTCTATAAAGACCTATTTAAAGAGGATGAGGTGGATCTGGATAAAGCCCTCTCTGGGATTTCCTTTCCTAGGTTGGAGGAGGAGGCTATTAAGGAAGCTTTCCATCCTATTGACCAGAAAGAAATTGATCTGGCTTTCTCTAGTATTGGAGCTACTAAGGCTCCGGGGATCGATGGTATTCCTGCTAGTTTTTACCATAAACACTGGGAAACTGTGAAGGAGGGCATTTACAGTTTTGTTAAAGGTGTTTTCGACGGTTCCAACGATACTAGGCTAGTGAATAAAACCCTCCTGGTTTTGATCCCAAAAGTTGAAAAACCTTCCTCCTTTTTACAAATGAGGCCGATTAGTCTTTGCAATGTGTTATATAAAGCTATCACTAAAATTGTGGCTAATAGACTCCGGCGTATTCTTCCTAAGATTATAAGCCAGAATCAAGGCAGTTTTGTTCCTGGCAGGCAAATGATGGATAATGTGGTTATTGCCCAGGAGATGGTTCACTCCATGAAGATGAAGAAGGGTAAGAAAGGGATAGTGGCGCTTAAGCTGGATCTGGAGAAAGCTTATGACCGTTTAAACTGGAGTTTCCTTCTGGATAGTTTAAAGAGAGCTGGTATCCCGGATAGCTGGAGGAGATTGATTGAGGATTGCATTTCTTCTCCTATTTTTCAGGTTTTGATCAATGGAGATATGTCTGATGAGTTCTCTCCCTCCAGGGGTATCCATCAAGGGGATCCTATGAGCCCCTTCCTTTTTGTTATTGCTATGGAGAGGTTGTCTCACTTGATCCAAGAGGCTGTGAGCAAGGGGATTTTCCATCATGTGTCCATCAACAAGTTTTGCCCTCCTATTACCCATTTGTTCTTCGCTGACGATGTGATGATCTTTGTGGAAGGGAATGAGGAGCAAGTTGGTGTGGTTATGGATATCCTTAATTGTTTCTGCGCTGCTTCTGGCCAGAAGATCAATATCCAAAAATCTCGGATGCTTTGCTCTAAGAACATGGATAAAGGAGTTTGTAAAAGGCTAAGTGATTTATCTGGTATTCCTCTTACTCACTCTTTGGGGAAGTATCTTGGGGTCCCCCTCCATAGCGACAGAGTTACCAAAGCCTCTTTTAAATAGACACTAGATAAGACCAATGGGTTGTGTGCTAGTTGGAAAGCTAGTTCTCTTTCCCTGGCAGGCCGTCTAACATTAATTCAGTCTGTCAATTGCACGGCTCCTAATCATATCATGCAAGCCTGCAGACTGCCTGAGCCTGTTCTCAATGAGCTTCACAAAATTAACCGACGTTTCCTTTGGGGAGAGTCTGGAGAGGGGAAAAAGATCCACCTTGTCCCTTGGAAGGAGGTATGCCAGCCGAAAAGTAGGGGGGGTCTTGGAATAAGACAAGCTAAGGACAATAACAAAG
This sequence comes from Euphorbia lathyris, assembly GCF_963576675.1. NCBI lineage: Eukaryota > Viridiplantae > Streptophyta > Magnoliopsida > Malpighiales > Euphorbiaceae > Euphorbia > Euphorbia lathyris. The sequence goes on from NC_088917.1 coordinate 56,672,325, forward strand.
TCTTATTAATGAAGCTTCTCTGGAGAATGTGGCAATGCCCCTTGATAGGGGTATTTTACCCCTATCTTTTAGCGTGATTTACGGGTTAATTTTGGATGAAATAAATAAGTTTAATTACAAAAATAGAGTGTTTTAATAAAATAACAAAATAAAAATAAATTCTGTACTTTCGGTTAATTTTCCTTATGTTTGATTAATATTAGAAAATAAAACGTCAAGCTAACTCGACTCTCGAGAATTGTATTTCAGGTACAAGCAAGGAGTGGAAATCTACCAAAATATGCGGGGCGTATCACTCCTCACGCGGGGCGTGGAACACTTAGTCAGAAATAATTGCCTTATCCGCAGACTCCACGTGGGATCCAACCACTGATACGCGGGGCGTACCCCAATCTACGCGGGGCGTAGATGCAATGATGAGCCCAATCATAAACGTCAGACTGCATTGTCTCCTAAGTCAACCATCGGTACGCGAGGCGTGTTTTAGGATACGTAAGGCGTAAATGGTGTATTTCAAGCAATAAAATGCCAGGAGCTCAAACACGCGCGGCGTATATCACTATACGCGGGGCGTGGTCGAGACAACAAGACCCGGATTAACTCCACATGTAGGAAATTATTGGAGGAATGGGTCATTATGATCATGATTGCTCCATGCTTTGCTCCATGCTTGTAGGAATGGGAAATATGCACAAAATCATGTTGCTCCATGCTTTGCTCCATGCTTATATCTTGTGGAATTATGATTTTGCCCCTAGCTTGATGTGTATAAATAAGAGTGACTAGCACTCATTTGAGAGACCCTTTTTGATATACAACTTTTGTATAATTTAAGTTCTTGTTATTTTAGTTTTAGATTCAGATTTTAGTTAGCAAAACTCTCCCACCTTGAGAGCTTGTTCGTTTATTCCGGCATTCCATCAAAGTTTCGTTCCACCTCCATCCACCAAGCTCGAGAGTTCCACCTCCAAGTCCTAAGAGACGACCTTGAGTCCGGTTAGCTAGTTCCGAGGGTGAATTCTTCCCTTATCACTTGCTAATTAGCTTGTACTCTTCCTATGTACTAGGCTTGGTTGTATTCTATATTTTTATTCTCTATATTTATAATTTATGATTTGCAATTTCCGTTTGTATATACGTGTTGATGTTTATTGCTTGTTTTGATACTTATAATTGATTATCGTGTAGGGGAACGCGATTTCCGACACCATTTGGGTTATCTTTAGGGATTCATATAGGTGTTGCCTTACCGGAAGTGACAAACTGGAAACCGTAGGAATTGACAAGCCACGGAACTTACGGGCCCTAGTTTCTGGTCTCCAACATTAGACACGCCTTGACTAGGAACCACGTAGTCTAAGTACTTCACGGGTCGGTCGAACTACACGTAGTCGTCTTTGCAAGAGTAAATCATCAATCGAATATATTCAGAGTTATTGCCTATTATATTTATAACTTATCGTCACCCATATCATCCCGTGGAGTTTTCCGCTACATAAATCTGTTTCACCTATAGTTAGGAGTAGTTTGTAGTTGTGTCTCACACCAACCCCAAAGTATTCACCGCTTAAATAACGTATAAAATCGAGTCGTTTAATACTTGCAATTATAAATCCCGTGGATTCGATACCCGGTCTTAATCGGATTATTACTTGATACGACGGGGTACACTTGCCCCTAAGTAGTGACGTCTAGTAAAGATAGAGCACTTAGAAAGATCACATCCATAGTCACAACGCACTTACCATATATATTTTGTCGTAGAAAACACCACACTAGACGGCACGCATCACCCCTCCTCTCTTTGGGGTTGTCTTCTCTGTGGTAAGTATCTGTTAAGTCCAAAATATACCTAAAATATCATTAGTATTTACATCAGTTCTGCTACGAATTTGTGCTATTTATAACTATTTAGAATGCTTTTACTCTCGAATATGTTTCTTTCTTATAAGGTATGTAAATATTTGGTAAAATCCAAATAGGAACGAAAAGAGCTTAAAAACAGAAGAAAAACCTTATAAAAGGAGTCAAAAACGACAAAGATCGATTACACCTAAACGAGAACAAAGACGAAGTCAGCAACAGAAGAAAATGCCCAATTCTCGGTTGAGGAAACCAAATTCTCAGTAGAGAATTTGTGGAAGCCGCGACCGAGAATCTCAAATTCTCGGTCGCGACACGCGTTTTTCAGCTCCCCTCTCTTTCATTCGAAGACAAAGTATTTACTCCCCATTCTCGGCCGAGAATTGCCATTCTTGGTAAGTGCAGAAATTCCTCCAAGTACAATGAACACATGTTTAATTCAAAGAAACATGTTCGTTCGGATGGATAGAAACGTCCCTTCACAGAGGATACGATCCTTCACAACGGACACGACACTTCAATCACGACTCTTCAACATCTATAAATAAAGAGTTGATGGAGAGTTGGAAAGATATAGAAGAAATAGATTAGTATAGAATTTATGCAGAAATTCCGAGTCAAGTGATTCAGAATTTAGATTTCATTTCTATAAAAAGCAATATGATGTACACACATTGTTTATTCAATAATTATAAACACAGTAGCGTTTAGATTTGTTCATATTAGTTTACATTTTGGTAGAGGCCGACCGCATCCCTATTACGAAGTTACAACGAGAAGATTGAGTAGAGAATCCGCCCTGAGTCTGACAAACTCTAACGAAACCCAAGGAAAGGATTGACAACCCATTCACTTGCAAGTCGTCAAATGTTTTCATGCTTCTTGTTCTCTGTAAACTTGTATCAAATTTATATTTCATCTAATAAAGTCTGTTCTATTCGATAGATTTTCATGCAGCACTTTGGTAAAGGATCCGAAGTGGATTGCCGGTGTTTTCATTAAAACGTAGTTTAATTCAAAATCTTTACAAGGAAACTTTGTTGAACACTTAGACAAATTGATATCTCGGTAGAGTTTTAATTTGGTTAAGGTAGCGATCTAACCCGACCGTAGGAGGATTGACTACAGTTCAAAGCCTAAAAATTAGAGGTTCCGTCATTTATTTCATCGTTATAATTTATACAAAGTTTAAAGTTGTTTTCTTTGCTTAATGCAAACGAATACATTTGTTTACTTTTCTAAGAACTAAACAATCCTGTTTTGTAAATTTATCCCTAAGTCAGAAGTATTTTCTAACATTTGTTATACTCTATTCTATTTCTTATTCTAGCAATTTCAAAACCAAATCCGATTAAACGATTTTATTATTATAAACCTTAAAAGCAAATTTAACCAATTCAAAATAAGTTTTTGTTAAAAAAAAGTTCCCTATGGGATCGATATCTTTTATTACTACAAGCGTATACCGTGCACTTGCGGAAATCGCTCAACAAGTTTTTGGCGCCATTGCCGGTGAACGCCAAAAATTTTGACAAAAATTTAGATTTCTCATGTTTTATTTCGAATCTAGGTTTATTTATACTTATTCAAAATTTTATATTTTACTTATTTCAAATTAGTAACATATTTATTTTTCAAATTCTGTTTTGAAGGTAGTTTCGGTTCATGCGAAATTTCAAGTTCATGCGCAGTTCTCGAAGTTCAGGCATTCCACCAAAACCGCTAGACCCAGAAATTGAAAGAACGGTTAAAAAGAACAAGAAAAACAAAAACAAAAACAAAAACAAGACTCCAATAAAAACTAGAATTACTAAGCCAGAAATTATGGCTACGCTTATGGATTACGCTAGGCCAGGAGTGGCTGGTGTAACAAACAGCATAGTTAGACCCCAAATAAATGCAAATCAATTTGAGATTAAGCCAGCATTGCTTAATATGTTACAAAATAACGTAACATTTTACGGGTTACCTAACGAAAATCCTAACACCCATTTGACAAATTTTTAGAAATTTGTGACACTTTTAAAATAACAGATGTGACTGCGGAAGCAATCAAACTTCACCTTTTTCCTTTTACTTTGAAGGATCAAGCCAAAGAGTGGTTAACTTCTATGCCAGCCGCAACATTTGAAACTTGGGAGCAATTAGCCCAAGCATTTTTATCAAAAAATTTTCCTTTAGCAAAAACCGCAAGAGTCATAAAAGAGTTAACATCTTTTTCTCAAAATGATAATGAAACTCTTTATGAGGCTTGAGAACGTTTTAAAGAACTTCAACGTTTATGCCCACACCACCAATTGCCCGCTGAACTTTTAATGCAAACATTTTATAATGGATTAAATCCTACAACAAGAGGTTCATTAGATGCTATGTCCGGAGGGTTATTCATGAAGAAAACGTCAACCCAAGCCAGAGAACTTTTGGAGGAAATGGCAATCAACAGTAGTATGTGGCCCGCGGAGCATGGACACGTACCAATGGCGAAACCATCATCCTCAACTACGTCGTCGGTTAAAGGTATAGTGAATCTTGATCCAGTTGCGATGTTGCAAGCCCAATTTTCTGCCTTATCGCACAAAATTGATAGGTTTATGGCACCGTGTGATCCTAATGGTCAGCCAATCCAAACAGATGTAGATTATGAAGGGATGAGCAAAATTGAACAGGTAAATTTTGTCCAAGGACAAAACCAAACTAATAACCCTTATTCCAATACATATAATCCTGGATGGAGAAATCATCCTAACTTTAACTGGAGAGATAATAATAATAATACTAATGCTAATCAAAATCGTACAACCAATTATCAAAATCAATCAAGAGATACGATTAGCACTTTATCTTCTAAAATCGACAAATTTATTGATGCTATGAGCGGAAAAATAAGTAATCACGACGATGGTTTTAAACGGATCGAGAATAAATTCGATCAGCTTATTAAAAACCAATCATCTAGCATCCATAATTTGGAGGTTCAAATTGGACAACTCGCTAAATCAATTCCATCCCGTAAAGAGGGAAGTCTTCCCAGCCATACGGAAGAAAATCCGAAAGAGCATGTTAAGGCAATCACTCTTCGTTCAGGGAAAAATTACTTAGGTCCGGAAATGCCCGGAAATTCAACTTTACCAGGAACTGATTTACCAAAATCCAAAGAAGATATGTTAAATCAAAAAGATACACCAATTGACCAGAGTACAAAAACTTTTGTACCCAAACCACCTTTTCCACACAAAGTCCGAAATAAGGACTATGACAAACAACTTTTAACATTTTTAGACAAACTTAAAAATTTGCATATTAATTTGACGTTTATGGATGCAATTACGCAAATTCCCAATTATGGTAAATTCCTAAAAGATTTAATTTAAAAAAAAATCAGTTGGAAGGAATTTCATCCATTTCACTAACCGAAGATTGCAGTTCAATTGTATCAAGTAATTTGCCCACTAAACTCAAAGATCCCAGATGTTTTACCATTCCGTGTAAATTGAGAGATATTGAATTCCCAAGTTGTCTTTGTGATTTAGGAGCAAGCATAAACTTGATGCCATTATCAATTTTTAATAAGTTAGGCTTAGAAGAAGATATCAAACGTACCAATATGGTTTTGCAATTAGCGGATCAAACCACTAAAAGACCATATGGTATAATCGAGGATGTTTTAGTTAAAGTTGACAAATTTATTTTTTCAACCGATTTCGTTATATTAGATTTTGCATATGACGTTAATTGTCCGCTAATCTTTGGTAGACCATTTATGAACACGGGACGTGCTCTAGTTGATGTGTCGGAAGGGAAAGTATTTTTAAGAATAGGAGACGATAAGATCGAGTTTGATATGAACCAAGCGATGAAAAATCCTATGGAGGATTTCGCTTGTATGAAACTTGATTTAGTTGAAGAATGTGTAAATGACATTGTTCAAAAAGAAGAAATAATAGAACCTATAATGAGTGAAGAATTAGAAGATAAGGACCCAGAGCCTTTGATTCGAGAAGATGGACCAGTTTCGCCTTCAATTATAGTTCCACCTAAATTAGAACTTAAAGAATTACCCAGTCATTTGAGGTACGCTTTCTTAGACGAAGGCGATTCTCTACCTATAATTATCTCTAACAAATTAACACAGGTTCAAGAAGAGAAATTGAAAGAAGTTGTTAGAAATAGGATAGGAAGTATGGGATGGCAAATTTCAGACTTAAAAGGAATTAATCCTAGCATTGTAATGCACAGAATTCACTTAGAAGAAGATAAGCCGCCTAAAGCGGATAGACAAAGACGCCTCAATCCGAATATGAAAGAAGTAGTAAAAAATGAGATTACTAAACTTCTAGACAATGGAATCATTTATCCTATTTCGGATAGTGAATGGGTTAGTCCAATCCATTGTGTACCTAAAAAGGGAGGCATAACAGTTGTAAAGAATGACGAAGGAGAATTAATACCTACACGAACCACCACCGGTTGGAGGGTTTGTATAGACTATAGGAACCTAAACAAAGCAACTAGGAAAGACCATTTTCCTCTACCTTTCATTGATCAAATGATCGAAAGGATAGATGGTCATGCTTTCTATTGTTTTCTAGACGGTTACTCCGGATTCTTTCAAATATATATTTACCCGTATGACCAAGATAAAACAACCTTCACATGTCCTTACGGAACATTTGCATATAGGAGGATGCCCTTTGGTCTATGTAACGCACCAGCAACATTTCAACGTTGTATGACTGCAATTTTTAATGATTTCATTGAAGATATCATGAAAGTTTTTATGGATGATTTTTCCGTTTATGGAGATTCTTTCGATTCATGCTTACAAAATTTGGATAAAGTTTTGTCTAGGTGTGAAGAAATAAATTTAGTATTAAACTGGGAAAAATGTCATTTCATGGTTGACGAGGGAATTGTTTTAGGTCACAAAATATCTGAAAAGGGATTAGAAGTGGATAGAGCAAAAACTTCAGTAATAGAAAAATTACCCCCTCCAACTACTGTTAAGGGAGTAAGGTCATTTTTAGGACATGCAGGTTTTTACAGAAGATTTATTAAGAATTTCTCTGTAATTTCCAAACCACTTACTAATTTACTCATGAAAGATTCGACCTTTGATTTTAATAAAGATTGCGTTAAAGCTTTCGAAACATTGAAAACAGCTTTAGTTAGTGCACCTATTATTGCTAAACCCGATTGGGATTTACCCTTTGAAATTATGTGTGATGCAAGTGACTTGGCCGTCGGATGTGTTTTAGGTCAAAGAAAGGATAAGAAACTTCATGTCATTTATTATGCAAGTCACACACTGTCTGGTGCACAATTGAATTACACCACGACCGAGAAGGAAATGTTAGCTGTAGTTTTTGCTTGTGATAAGTTTAGGTCATACTTGTTAGGTTCGAAAGTTATTATTTATACTGATCACGCAGCTTTAAGGTATTTATTTGCTAAAAAAGATGCAAAACCACGTCTAATTAGATGGGTTTTATTGTTACAAGAATTTGATATAGAAATTAAAGACAAAAAGGGAGTAGAAAACCTTGTCGCCGATCATCTATCAAGACTCGAAGATGAAAATGGTCCTATAGGTGAAACTATCGGTATACGAGATGATTTCCCCGATGAATATCTCTATCAAATAAAAAGTGTCATGTCACCATGGTACGCGGATATTGCAAATTATCTTGCAGCCAATATTGTTCCGGAAGGATTAACTTTCCAACAAAAGAAGAAATTCTTCTTTGACATTAAACAGTATTTTTGGGAAGATCCTTTCTTGTTCAGAACTTGTGGTGACGGGATAATTAGAAGATGCGTTAGTGAAAATGAATATGAATCCATAATGTCAGAATGCCATTCTAGCTCTTATGGAGGACATAATGGGGTTAGTAAGACAGTAGCTAGAATATTTGAATGTGGTTTCTTTTGGCCTACGATGTTTAAAGACGTCCGTTCATTTATTACTCGTTGTGACAAGTGCCAAAGAACAGGAAATTTAGGAAGGAAAGATGAGATGCCCCTCACAACCATGTTAGAAGTTGAAGTCTTCGACATGTGGGGAATAGATTTCATGGGACCTTTTCCCCCTTCTTTTGGTAAAACTTACATATTAGTCGCCGTAGATTATGTTTCGAAGTGGGTTGAAGCAATTGCAACCCCGACGAACGATTCTAAAGTGGTTACTGGTTTTCTAGAAGATATATTTTGTAGATTTGGTTGTCCTAGAGTCATTGTTAGTGATGGCGGTACCCATTTTATTAACCGAAGTTTTGATATACTTATGAGGAAATATGGAGTACGCCACCGAGTGTCAACGCCATACCATCCTCAATCAAATGGTCAGGCGGAGATATCAAATAGAGAACTCAAATGGATTCTAGAGAAAACAGTTTCATCTTCAAGAAAAGATTGCTCTTCTAAACTAAACAATGCGTTATGGGCATACCGTACTGCATTTAAAACACCAATAGGAATGACGCCATACCGATTAGTGTATGGGAAAGCATGTCATTTACCAGTCGAATTAGAGCATAAAGCCTATTGGGCTATTAGGGAACTTAACTTTGATTTGCACCAAGCAGGTAAGAAACGTTTGCTCAATTTAAATAAGGTAGATGAGTTACGTCATCTATCTTACGAAAATGCGAAAATATATAAAGAAAAAGTGAAAAAATGGCACGATGCCAAGATTAAAGTCAAAAACTTTAATATTGGAGATAAGGTGCTGTTATTTAATTTACGACTCCGTTTATTTCCAGGTAAACTTAAGTCCAGATGGATAGGACCATATTTAGTCGTCAAAACATTCGATTATGGTTCTTTAGAACTTGAAGGACCTAACGGAGTTCGTTTCAAAGTTAATGGTAATCGATACAAAATCTATTATGAAAATGTTTCGAATATAGGAATTGAGTTCGTAACAAGATTATCTGAAGTATAATTCGTTTAGCTTTTCTAACACAGCTTATTTTGTTTTATTTTCTTTTAAATTTTTGTTCATTTACATTTTATTCTTAATTAATTATTAAATTTTTTTTGTTTTACATGTGCCATTTTTATGATTAGATGACTTTATATTATGATTTAGATGCATAAATTATGTTTATTTCATGATTTTAAATTTGATTTTAGGTAATTAGTTCGAATTTGAAGATTTAGGCGATTCTCTGCCGAGAATTTGGAATTCTCGGTCGAGAATTCTCCTTTTCAAAATTGTCCAAATAGGTAAGATTTTTTCTGAACTTACCGAGAATATTTAATTCTCGGCCGAGAATCGGAAAAATCGGTTTCGACGCCTGATTTCCGCAAGGAAATCAGCGTGTCGCGATCGAGAATTTGGAATTCTCGGTCGCGACACGCGCTATTTTTGCACCATCAGACCTGAATCATCTTCAACCTGTAGACAAACCCTTTCATAAACGAAAAATTAAGTTTCTTCAATTCAGAGAGATATAATTTTATGCCTTTTCGCATCAAAACAACACCTCATTTCATCCTAAAATCTTATAAATAAGTCCTAGAGGATCATAGTTCTGTTACATTCTTTTCATCTTTGTCAGATCAATTTTCTGATTTTCTTAAAATACCATTTTTTCCCCTAAGTTACAGACACCTTGTTTCTTTAGTTCTTTACCATGCCTACTAAACACAAAACCTCAAAAAAAAAAAAATGCTGCGTCAAGCAACAAACGTCCAGAGTTGCAGGCCTGGTTTGGTTTTCCCCCGAGGGATACAATCAAATATCATCCTGGCAAAGACATGACATCCACAGACATATGGAGAATGCTTACTGGTTTTTGGCGATCCTAGACTCGCCTACAATCATTCCTTTCACTCCAACTCCATGCTGTATTTACACAAATTTTTGTGTCACAGTTTGTTCGGTCGCACATTTAGTAGTGTGGCCCGTGACATCGATTTATATGTTCTTGGAGATATATTCCAAGGAAATACAGTTGATTCTTCAAAAATTCTGATGGAGGGTCTTGTCGCCGCTTCTCGATCCAAGGATAAAAAGATTGGGTTCGGAAATATAATCTGTGGAATAATTCTCGGTACCAAGGGTACTATTGATGTTCCTTGGAGTGATGCTGAATTCTTCCCGACGATAGACTATGAGTTTTTAGAGTTTGAAGGACTCGTGAAACGTGTCTTTCGTGCAGGCCCGCATTTTCTTTCTGCACCGGAACATCAAGCTTTCGTGCAGTTGAAAATTGACCGCTATAGGGCCACAGAAATCCCGCTTGATAGGGATGAATATATAGAATAGTTTAGGTTTTTACATTTTATTTTGTAAATATTTTTTTTTTGTTTTGTGTTAATTATTTTGTACATATGTTTGATTTAATAAAAATTCTATTCATTTTAGTTTATTTCTTAATTTTACCATAGTTATATATTTGTTCCATTCCCTATGTGATCATGGATAAATCTATACTTAGTACATTTAGTATGGACCAATTCTAATCATTCTTGCTCAAATAGAGATAAAAAATGATTCACATGAACTAATATGGGTTTTCTTAATCCACACATATATTCACATTTAATTAAATTCATAACTTAATTTATTATTTTCAATACATTAAGATTTAATTCAATTTATTAATACATGACCTAGTATTTATTTGCACTTAATATGATTCATTTAACTTATATACATAAATATTCATTAAGGTTTCATTACTTCTTAATATGACACATTTATTTCTCTTAATTTTCACAATTAATAAGGATAAACCTTTGATTTTCCTTGCATTTAATGTTTTCATTTCAGTATTTAAGTGCATGTACAGTTCACATTAAGTTTAGGGCACAATTAATCAACCAAATTACACAAACTAGGTCCAAATACACAAAATCAGCCACTTTTGACCGATTCTCTACCGAGAATTTAAAATTCTCGGTAAGTCCAGCAACAACAGGCCGAAATCAGAGCAACAAATTCTCTGAATTTCGCGTGCCGCGACCGCGGATCGTCATTCTCGATCGCAACACGCGACCTGTAGGGCGAATATTTCCAGATTTTTGACACATTTTCAAGCCTATTCCTATTCCTATTCACCCTCTACATCTCCCTATTTCACCCTATATAAACCTACTCCTTACACAAACCTCACATCACCTCAAATTTCACCCAATCACCTACCCTAACCTCTTCCCCATACATTACTTTTACTCTTCCCCAATTATTCTTTACCCTCTCTTATCACTTCTCAATTCATTACCTCATTTTACAACTCTCACTTCATCTTCATCCTTTGCTTCTCTCTCTTTTCTTCACTTCTTCTTCTTCTTCTTTGCTCAACCCTAACCACCACCATTACCATGCCTAGACAAAAGCGTGTTGGTCAAAAGCCTCCGGTTACGGAAGCTAATCGCCTTCGTTTACATTGCGGAGCCTATTTCGATATCGAAACGGAGGAGGAAGCCGCTCGATTTCTTCATTTTTCCCATTCCGATAGGCAGTTTGTGGATATGCACTTTCTTGACTTCGATTCGGTAAGAGCATTGGATTTCTCTACTCGAATTGATGCTTTTATTGAAACATTGTGTTGGCAAGAATTTGTTTCTATGCGTTTTCCCCGTATTCATGAATATGTGGTAGAATTTTTGGTCACCTTGACCACGAATAAGAAGAAAACATCAATATCTTTTAGGAATCATGGTGTCACCTATACCATTGATTATGAAGCTATGGGAAATATGTTTGGTTTCCCTACTAGTGATTTCTATGACAAGCCTAAGGATTTTGATAATGACTCTATTTGGCAAACTCTTTCGGATCAAGAATATTTTAACTCCAAAAACACTTCAAGCAAGTTGATTAAGGACAATTGTGTGTTCTTCTTTCACAAATTTTTGAGTTTTTCCTTATTTGGTCGTGTTGAGAGCTCTAAGATTCAAGTTCGGGATTTGTTTGTTTTGGATTGTTTGTTTAAGGGTTTGAGGGTTGATAGCATCGGTATGCTATTTGACAATTTATTTCGTGCTTCGAGGGCTTCCACAATTCATGTCCCTCTCGGTAATTTTATCACGGCTATTGTTTTGGGAGCACGGGGTGAATTGGCCGATTATGACATGTCCACCTACCATGGGTATGTTCCGATTTTGGACATTTCGGCACTTGAGCGGGCTCACTTATTGCTTACTTCGGTTCCTCCCGTTTTTATTTTATATGCTTCCCGTATTGCCCATCTTCGAGGCACTATGGGTGGAGGAGCTTCAAGTTCTCAATTTGTAGGTACCGAAGGCGGAAGGAGCGGAGGATGCACCGCAAGCACACCCACCACCCCAAGTACCTCAAGAGGATGATCCGGTAGATTTAAGGCGGATTTTGAACCAAATCAATTCCAATAATCGCCAAATGAATTTAAGAATTGATGTTTTGATGGAGAATAACATGGTGATGCATGACAACCTCAATACTTTGAGGCGCGAGCATAGGTCTACTCGGCATCAGATGCTTTCATTTTTCCGTCGTCGCAATGTGGACACTTCACCAACACCTTCGGATTCCCCGCCTCAAGCTTAGGTTTTATCTTTTCTTTTTCATCTTATTATGGTGTTTTTCTATTTAAGTTTGGTACAATATTTTTATTTATGTTTCGTACAATTTTTAATTTTATTATGATGGATGTTTTTCATTTGCTAAAAGTTCTATCTTATTTTCGTATGCGTTATTTCGTGCTTGTTTTTTTTTCATGGTATCTCAATATTTGCACCAATGAGGACATGGTCCAATTTAAGTGTGGGATGAGATATACATATATCATTTTTAATCTTTAGTACGAATAATAAATGCAACGAATACTTTTTATGCAACAAATAATTTTTAAATAATCTTTTTCAAATGCAACATATATTTTTAGGTTATCATTATCGATAGAAATGATATTTCTATACGGGTATTATTTTTCAAATTTTATCATAAATCTCCGATACGATTTTAAGTAAAAACTTCTCGAGTGAATGTATTTAAGTAAAAAATTTTTATTTTCAATCTCTATTTTATATCATGAAATTCATGATACAATAAATCTTATTTTAAATTTTCAATTAGGTTTATAGGCATTAAATTGAACTAACATTTTTAGCTCGGTTTGATTTCGTCTTACATTAACACCAATTGAAGTTTTTAAGGAAACTTTAGCCATAATACATGTTGAATTTTAAAAGTCAATATAGGATGAATGTGCTATCTTTCTTTTTCCCAATTTACAATTTTATATTTCATATTAATTAATTAATTAGTTGAATTCTTAACTTTTGGCCACGATTGAGACCAACCTTATCACAATCGAGGTATGAAAGGGAAGAAAATTAAGTACCGTTTACTTTTGGCCACGGTTGCGACCACCCTTATCACAATCGAGGTATGGAAGGAACGTTTAAACAAAATAAAGAGTGTTTAAGTTTAAAGTAACGATTGTGTCCACCCATGGCATGGTTGATACCTCTTAAGCAAACACAAAGCAATAAAATACGTATAAGGTTACGATCAAGACCACCCTTATCTCGGGCGTAACCAAGTAAATAAATTAATCCTAAGTACTTATTCAAATAATATATCTTATATATTAATTTAGGTTTGGGAAAGGAAATTTTGTGCTTTGAAATGCCTTGAGACGAAAGACTCAATAAACATGCGTGCTTATTATATTGTCCCAAATACTTCAATTCAAAAATTGAAAATACAAGACGAATGATATATCGCCTTTATACTAAGTTAGTTTTATATTTTACGTATAAATTTGCCATGAGAAGTTAGTCTTTTTCGGCTTAACTAATTCAAAAGGTAATACAAAGATATATGTTTTATTTTCATAAAGAGATTAGTTAAAGAATAAAATCAGTAAAATTTTGCTCGGGACTAGCAAAAGATTAAGTGTGGAGATTTGTTAAGCCCAAAATATACCTAAAATATCATTAGTATTTACATCAGTTCTGCTACGAATTTGTGCTATTTATAACTATTTAGAATGCTTTTACTCTCGAATATGTTTCTTTCTTATAAGGTACGTAAATATTTGGTAAAATCCAAATAGGAACGAAAAGAGCTTAAAAACAGAAGAAAAACCTTATAAAAGGAGTCAAAAATGACAAAGATCGATTACACCTAAACGAGAACAAAGACGAAGTCAGCAACAGAAGAAAATGCCCAATTCTCGGTTGAGGAAACCAAATTCTCGGTAGAGAATTTGTGGAAGCCGCGACCGAGAATCTCAAATTCTCAGTCGCGACACGCGTTTTTCAGCTCCCCTCCCTTTCATTCGAAGACAAAGTATTTACTCCCCATTCTCGGCCGAGAATTGCCATTCTTGGTAAGTGCAGAAATTCCTCCAAGTACAATGAACACATGTTTTATTCAAAGAAACACGTTCGTTCGGATGGATAGAAATGTCCCTTCACAGAGGATACGCTCCTTCACAACGGACACGACACTTCAATCACGACTCTTCAACATCTATAAATAAAGAGTTGACGAAGAGTTAGAAAGATATAGAAGAAAGAGATTAGTATAGAATTTATGCAGAAATTCCGAGTCAAGTGATTCAGAATTTAGATTTCATTTCTGTAAAAAGCAATATGATGTACACACATTGTTTATTCAATAATTATAAACATAGTAGCGTTTAGATTTGTTCATATTAGTTTACATTTTGGTAGAGGCCGACCGCATCCCTATTATGAATTTACAACGAGAAGATTGAGTAGAGAATCCGCCCTGAGTCTGACAAACTCTAACGAAACCAAAGGAAAGGATAGACAACCCGTTCACTTGCAAGTCGTCAAATGTTTTCATGCTTCTTGTTCTCTGTAAACTTGTATCAAATTTATATTTCATCTAATAAAGTCTGTTCTATTCGATAGATTTTCATGAAGCACTTTGGTAAAGGATCCGAAGTGGATGGCCGGTGTTTTCATTAAAACGTAGTTCAATTCAAAATCTTTACAAGGAAACTTTGTTGAACACTTAGACAAATTGATATCTCGGTAGAGTTTTAATTTGGTTAAGGTAGCGATCTAACCCGACCGTAGGAGGATTGACTACAGTTCAAAGCCTAAAAATTAGAGGTTCCGTCATTTATTTCATCGTTATAATTTATACAAAGTTTAAAGTTGTTTTCTTTGCTTAATGCAAACGAATACACTTGTTTACTTTTCTAAGAACTAAACAATCATGTTTTGTAAATTTATCCCTAAGTCAGAAGTATTTTCTAACATTTGTTATATTCTATTCTATTTCTTATTCTAGCAATTTCAAAACCAAATCCGATTAAACGATTTTATTATTATAAACCTTAAAAGCAAATTTAACCAATTCAAAATAAGTTTTTGTTAAAAAAACGTTCCCTGTGGTATCGATATCTTTTATTACTACAAGTGTATACCGTGCACTTGCGGAAATCGCTCAACAGTATCGAAAAGACAAAATCTTTGGGGGCCCTAAAGAGAGAGTTGTCAATTGTTCTTTCCTCTAGAAAGGGCTCAGCTCTGTGTTTGCAGAGTTCTGCTCGGGGGTTGGCCTGGAGGTAGGTAATGGCAAGTCCATCAGTTTCTGGAATGATATCTGGATTGGAGACAAACCGTTATTAGAAGTGTGTAGCTCCCCCCCGCCTAGTAGTATCCGTAATTGGAGGATAGCCGATGTGGTAGACTCTGAGGGGGTCTGGATTTGGTCAAAGTTTGATACCTTCTTTAGCCTGGATACTCTTCTTAGAATTAGAGGAGTGAAGATTAGTAATCAAGAGGAAGACAAGGATAGGCATTGCTGGGCCCTGACTAACAATGGGGCTTATTCCTGCAAATCGGCCTTTGAAGCTTTTACCCTCAACAGGTCCGATCCTCTCTCTAATACTTGGAAATCCATTTGGGCCCTTAGAATCCCTTACCGTATTAGGAGTTTCCTGTGGCTGGGAGTTAAGGACATGTTGCTTACTAATTCGGACAGGTACAGACGGCATTTGGTGGATTCAAAAGCTTACAGTAGGTGTAGAGGACATGATGAAACTTTGTGCCATGCTCTTAGAGACTGCTCTAAGAGTAAAGAGGTGTGGAAGAAAATTCTCCCATACCACATCCTCTCTTTCTTCCTTGCCCACTCTGAGTATGACTGGTTCTCTGATGGTGTTAGTGGGAAATTACTGGCTAACATGGAGCATGGTGACATTTTCTTTGGTATCATCTGTCACCAAATTTGGAATTGGAGGAACGAGGAGATATTTGGAGATAAAACTGTTTTTATTCCTAACTTAGCTGAGTTCTTCTCGAAAAAACTCTATATTATTACTGAGAGCTTCAAAGGGGATTCCCTTGCCAGGTCTACCCAGAAAAGAGATGTCCACCTCGTTGGATGGAACAGGCCGAGAGATGGGGTGGTGAAGCTGAATACGGATGGCTCCTTCCTTAAAAATGGGAAGATTGCTGCCGGAGGTGTTCTTAGAGATGCGGGGGGCGCCTGGCTGTCTGGGTTCACCCAGAATCTGGGGTTGGGCTCTTCCTTTTCTGCGGAGCTTTGGGGTATTCTCTCTGGTATCAAGCTTGCAAAGAGTCTGAGTATTAAGAGGTTATCTGTGGAGTCTGATAACATGGAGGCCATCAAAATGATTTCTGATAATCATGCTATTTGTCTTAATAGCTACAACCTTATTAAAGCTATTAAAAGGCTTTGCTCTTCCTTTGAGTTCTTAAAGTTCAGCCACATTTACAGAGAGCAAAACTGGGTTGCGGATCGCTTGGCGGTGGCTGATCATGAGGGGATGTTAGGCGTTACTACCCTTTCTGATCCTCCGATCTTTCTCTCTTCTCTTCTTTTAGAGGATAGGATTGTGGTTAGCTTTCCTAGGCTGATCCCAGGTTAGGTGTTCTTTGTTTGTTTGTTTTTTCCTTTCCTGTTTCACAAAAAAAAAATAAATATATAAATATATTTATATTTAATACAAATATTAAAATAATTTAAATTTATTTATTTAGGTAATTTTGTTGACTGAATTTAAATTTTAATATTTTTATTTAATATTTAAATAATTATATATTTATTTTAAAGTGAATAATTATAAATTTAAAGTATTTTTTCTACAAAAAGTCACTAATAGTTAACCGACCGAAAGATAGATTAACTAATTGAAGTAATAAATTAATTGAAATATAATTAACCAAAATAATGGCTTGGTTAATATTTTATCCGACTATATGTACATCCCTAATCCAACCTAAAGCACGAGATTATAATACAAGTTAAGGGTTAGACTATGCTTACTTTGTTTTTGACAAAGTAAGTCTTACTTTGTTTTTTTCACCATTGGATGGTGATGAATTTTGATAAAGTAAGCTCATCCAATAGTAAAAAAAATAAAGTAAAGCGTACTTTGTCAAAAACAAAATAAACATAAAAGACACTTACAAGTTAAACTAGATTGAACAAAATAATTACATGTAAGTTTGGTTAAATTCAGCCCGAACTCGACACAACCCATTCTATCGAAATGTTTAGTTCGTGATAAATTATTGAACCATATACATATAAAGTTACATTTATTTTGGTTTGATTGGAAAAAAAGAACTAAATTATTGAATGAATGCATATAAAAGACTTTTGTTTTAAAAAATCTTTGTCGCACAAAAAGACATGATGATTAGAGTGATAATCTATTTATTTCCATCAACTCTTATCTTATCCCACCACCACTTTTTGATTGGTGCTATACTCACCAGATTGACGTTTATTTTACTACGTAAAAGCAGAAAAATTAAAATGTTCACCAATTGCAAATTTTCTTCAACTCCAAATTATTAAATTAAAAAATAAAAATAAAAATAAATGTTACGGAGATGGGACCAATTTAATTGCAAAAATGATCATCTTTGGAAACGGGACGGAGTTGATTAAGAAAGCAAAAGTTGTCTTTATCCGTTGTGGGTCATATAACAGGCTGTAGTTCCAGCAAAACCCACCGCCCCCTATTAGTCTATTGCTATGGAGCGTTGGATCTGTTATTATATTTTAAATTTTAACCCAAACACTAAAGACGGAAAGGAAGGGCCCATGAGAAAACAGTATATGTCTCATTTAGTAAATTGGGCCCATTCCTCAATTATGTTCTTTCACATGCTTTTAATGTAATTCTTTTGTCATTTTGTTATTATTTACAAACTAATTATTAACTTCTTTTCGTAGTTGTATCTGATAAAAAAAATCCATAAAAGGAAAAAAAAGGGATAGATAGCACTTTTGAAATGGTTCTCAAATAGAAAATTTAGAAAGCACAACTAATTGGAGGAAAGATTGTTATTTCAATATTCAATATATTTCTTTTTCATTT
This sequence comes from Euphorbia lathyris, assembly GCF_963576675.1. Taxonomy (NCBI): domain Eukaryota; kingdom Viridiplantae; phylum Streptophyta; class Magnoliopsida; order Malpighiales; family Euphorbiaceae; genus Euphorbia; species Euphorbia lathyris. The sequence continues at coordinate 56,690,513 of NC_088917.1, forward strand.
ACTTATAGTCTAGTCTAGAAGTATATTAACCGTAGTGATAACTAGTTGCGGATATCCAGTGTACATCTAATTTTGGTTGGTATAATAGACACCAGATTATGTTTATTGGGCCTTCATGGGAAGCCTATTTATAAATTTGTGACTTGATGTAGAATAATATAAATAGAAAAAGGCTTAATTGACACCCAACCCCCTAAACTTGTAACTTTTTTTCACCTGACCCTCTCAACTTAGGAGACAACCTCTCAACCTCCTCAACTCTCCAAAAACATCACATACAGCCCCTTACACTTCCTATGTTCGGTCAAAATATTGACCCGTGTAGAAAACGCGCTTGACTGTTGACCACACCAATCCCACGTGTCATTTTTATTAAATTTTTCCATTGAGACCCCTGCTCGGCGAGCAAGCCCATTTGTGCTCGGCGAGCAACTACCAGAGATGGATTTCGATCAGAATTCTTATGCCAAAATGGAAAATTTTCATAAAAAAGTGACACGTGACATTGGTGTGGTCAACAGTCAAGCACATTTTCTACACGGGTCAATATTTTGACCGAACATAGGGGTGTAAGGGGTTGTATGTGATGTTTTTGGAGAGTTGAGGGGGTTAAGAGGTTGTCCCCTAAATTGATGGGGCCAGGTGAAAAAAAGTTACAAGTTTAGGAGGCTGGGTGCCTATTAAGCCTAGAAAAAAAATATCATACAATGAATTTTGGCAGTGGAAGTTACCAAAATTTTGTCACAAGACGAGCTATCAAAATTTGAATAAATGGATGGAGACATGTCGTGATACAACCAAAAAAATCTTATACTGTTATAAACCTCGATCAGATAGAATTTCATCTTTAAAATGGAATTTATAGATCACGGGTTAAATTTTGACAGGGTGGAGAATCCAACCTCAAACTTGAAAATGTTTAAGATTCAACTCCTTACTATTTGGATCAATCCTCATTGGCAATACGTTATATTGTTGATTCATGCAAAATCAACATAACATAGTCCATAAAATTGGACAAAAAAATGAGAGTTAAAATATGGGAATATGAGAAAAAGAAGAACTGAAGCTGGTGAATTTGAGATAGGATTTCATTTTTATTAGTAATATGAATCTGCAAAAAGAAAGGGAAGAAATGCAAGAAAGAAAGTGTTTCGAATTTTCCATATAATTTATGATGATTGATTTAGCTCAACGAGACAGTAACGGGCTTTAAGAAGAAGATTTTGTGCCGATTGATGACTAAGATCATTATTGATTATCTTTATTGCAGAAGAGTGAAGGACATAGGGAAGCCGGATAGCAAAGCACCTACTGATAAAGGCAAGGTAATTGCAAGACAGGAAACAGGGAAGGAGCCACCTAGACGCCAAATTTGGCAACGTATAGAAGGGGCCGAGAGTCCCAAGAATCATGCCTTGGATATGGAACCGCAAGCTTTGAAGGGGCAGCCGATGCCGCCGCTTCCCCTTTCGAAGGAGGGTGAACTCTCTTCTCCTCCACTTGACCCAAACAAACCTCCTGGAGTTGAGCTTATTCAGCAGCAGACAATTGATAATGACTCCTCGGATTGTGACGAGACGGAAGCGGCGTATAAAGGAGCAATGGATACTGCTATTGCTAATGATGGGCAGATGGTTATTTTCGAGCCTCCGAAAGCCATTGAGCACCCAATGCCTTTACAAGCAATTCATAGCACTGATGAACTTCCTCTCCAGGAGGTGACCGCGACTGCAAAATCTAACTGGGCAGATGAATGTGATTTTGACGAGGAGTCAACCAAATCTGATAAAGTTGATAGTGATTAGACCCCGGTTACTTCGAAAAAGAAGAAGCGCAATAAGATTAAGAAACAGCAGCATCAGTTGGTACCTCTGCGGACTTCAGGTAGAATTACCCAGTTACCTCTCTGTCTCCGATGATTGCGCTTTTCTGGAACTGCAGGGGCATCGGTAATGCCTCCACCCAGCGACGGCTGCGTAACATTTGTTTTGCTCACAAACCTGATGTTTTGTGTCTTGCGGAGCCAATGGTTAGTTTCAGTTCTCTTCCTCCTACCTTATGGATGAATTTGAATATGGATTTAGTTTTTACTAATCCACAGAATTCTTTGTGGATCTTCGTCACATGTGATACTCCTGTTTCTTTAATTGTCAGACATGAACAACATATTAGTTTTAATGTTACGGTTGATAATATGGAAGTTTCGCTCTCTGCTGTTTATGCTGCTAATTGCCCTATTGCTCGATGCGATCTTTGGGATAGTTTGATTTCAGTTGCTCAAGTTTGTTTTGGCCCTTGGGTAATGATTGGTGACTTTAATGTGGTGCGTGGTTCCCATGAGAAATTAGGGTTGCCCCCTAACCGGTCTGCTTGTGATGATTTTAATAATTGCATTGCCCAGTGTGATATGTCTGATATTGTTACTAGAGGTGCATTTTATATTTGGTCTAATGGTAGAAGAGGCGACCAACGTGTTGAATGTAAGCTTGACAGGGCGGTTGGGAACTTTAATTTTTTCAACGTTTGGACTTCTGTGCATTGTGTTGCTCTCCCTCGACACTGTTCTGACCACACACCTTTGCTTCTGGATTGTGCAGTCAACACTAATATTATCCCTCGGTTTCAATTTCTTCAAATGTGGATCACTGACCTGTCTTTATAGGATATTCTTGTTTCTAGTTGGGCTGAACCCACCCCTCATTTGCATCCCATGCAGCGTTTGAGCTATAAGCTTCGACGCCTTAGACCGATTATTCGGGATTGGAATAAAAATAGCTTTGGGCATTTGCGCATCAAAATTGATTCTGCTGCTAGGGCTCTTTCTGAGGTTCAGGAGCGAATAGCCAGAGAAGGTTTTTCTGATTCACTTCATCAGCAGGAGCTGCAAGCTCATGCTAACTATGAAGCGTCCCTTTTACAATAAGAAATTTTCTATAAGGAGCAAAGTAGAACCAAATGGCTTAAGGAAGGAGACCGTAACACAAATTTTTTTCATCAGAAAGTGCCTAAGCGCAAATCTAAGATGGGGATCCGACATTTGAGGATCAACGATGAGCTTTGTTCTGATAGTAGTATAATCGAACAACATATCCTGGGGTACTATTCGGAGTTGTTTGCTACCCCTGATATGGGGAATCGGGATTTTACTATTGTCAGGGACATTATTCCTAATTTGGTGTCTGCTGCTGATAATGATATGCTTACAGCTATTCCTAATCCTGAGGAAGTTAAAGCTATTGTTTTTCAGATGGATGATCAGAGTGCACCTGGTCCTGATGGTTTCACTGGGGCTTTCTTTAAAACTTATTAGGATATTGTCGGTGCTGATGTTTCTGCTACAGTTCATAGTTTTTTCTGTAATGGCTGGATGTCTACAGGCTGGAATTCTAATCTCATGGTTCTTTTAACTAAGGTGTCAGATGCAATTACAATTGAACAGTTCCGTCCCATTGTCCTGAGCAATTTCTGCTTTAAAATTGTGACTAAAATCCTTGCTGCTAGACTTGCTATCATCGCTGAATCTATTGTTTCTCCTCAACAATTCGGGTTTATTAGAGGCCGCTCTATCACTGATTGCATCTCTGGAGCCTCTGAAGGGATTAGCCTTTTAAATAAATCCACGTTTGGGGGCAATATGGCTGTTAAGGTGGACATCAGAAAAGCATTTGATACTATTGATTGGGATTTCTTGATGGAGGTTCTGGGTTCTTATGGCTTCAGTGATAAATTCAGAAATTGGGTGCGGAGCATTTTTAATTCTTCTAGAATTTCTATCCTAATTAATGGGGCTGCCAAGGGTTATTTCTCGTGCACTCGTGGTGTTCGACAGAAGGACCCTCTTTCTCCTTTGCTTTTCTGCATCACAGAAGACTTTCTAAGCAGGCTTATCACACATAGAGTGGACATTGAGGCAATTCAGCCTTGTATGTATTCCAGGAATGTAAGTTTTCCTAGCCACCTTTTTATATGCAGATGATGTTATTTTGTTCCTGAGGGCCACTAAACGCAATGTTAGAGCAATGACGGATATTTTTCATATTTATTCTACTCTTTCCGATCAGAACATTAATGTGAATAAGTCCACTTTCTTTGTGGGGAACACTCTGTCTTCCTCTCTGGTTCTTGAGCTCCGGAATCTGATGGGGATGTCTCAAGGAAGCTTTCCGTTCAATTATTTGGGGGTCCCTCTTTTTCTAGGTGCACCTAAAAAGTGTTGGTTACAACCTACTGCAGACAAAATCATTTCTCGTTTTGGGAACTGGAAAGGTAAATCTCTCTCCATGGGTGGCAGGCTTGTTCTTATTAATTCGGTAATTAGCAGCTCCTTGCTTCATTCCTTTGCTGTTTATCGTTGGCCCCGTTCTCTTCTTAAGAGAATTAATCAGGCTATGCGGAATTTCTTGTGGTCCGGGGATATTCATTCTAAAAAGTTTATCTCGGTTGCTTGGAGTACAGTTTGCACTCCTCGGTCTGCCGGCGGTTTAAATGTCCCCAATATTGCCGACGTCAATACGGTTATGCTCCATAAATTATCTTGGCGGGTTCTTCAGGAAGACAACTTGATTCCTAAACTGTTAAGGGGTCGGCTTCTTACTGCCAACAATATTTCTAAAAAAAATCACCGACGGCTCTTCCATTGGAGTTTCTCTTCGTTTCAGTCTCATTGCTGTACGGCATAATATTTTTTGGAGCATCAGTGTCAATTCCAAACTTTGTTTCTGGACTGATAATTGGATTGTCCTTAATATTGCTACTCAATTGCAAATTCCGCTCTCTGCGCAAAATGTTTTGAAGGACAAGGTCTCGGATTTTATTGTTGATGGTACTTGGAGTCCTAACCCGGTCATCGCCAATATTGCCCACTATATTAACCAGGTTTGCATTGGTAGCCAGGAAGACGATGTCTGTGCCTGAAAACCGAGCTCAAATGGGATTTTTACGGCGAAATCTGCTATGTCTATCATCCGTCCTTCCCGTTCAGTTGATTGGGCGCGTTTCCTTTGGAAAGAATTTTTGCCACCTTCAAGATCTATTGTTTGTTGGAAAGCAATTTTAGGGAAGCTTAGCACCATGGATTTATTACGCGAAAAAGGTCTCATAATAGCCTCGCGTTGCCCTCTATGCGAAAGGAGTGAGGAATCTATCGCTCATATTTTTCTTCATTGCCCGTTTTCTTCACAGGCTTGGCGGAGTATTGGGGATGCTTTTGGGACCTCTGTTAATTGCACCTCGACTATTAAAACTTTAATTATCTCGACAGACCTAGCAAATTTCAGCAGTCAAATTTTTCAATTATGGAATTCGGCCATTGTTAGCGGTTTCTGGACTCTTTGGAAGGTTAGAAATGATAGCGTCTTTAATGATGTTAAACCTTCCATTATTCTCACATTGAAGACTATTTGGAAGTGTGTGAAGGAGGCTAGCATTGGGATGAAGGGATATATGCACAATATCATTCTTGATAAAAAAAAATCTTGGACAATTTCGGAGTCAGGGGCATTGCTCGGCCGATTCTTACTGTTTTCTCTCTGAAATGGCAGCCCCCTCCTCAGCGGTGGATTAAAGTTAACACCGACGGGGCTGCAGGCTTGACGGGAGCGGGCGCCGGCAGAATCTTTCGGACTTGCCGAGGTTTTCCTTTAGCTTGTTTTGCGCATCCCTTGGGGCAACAACAAGCTTTCATGGCTGAGTTGAAAGCGATAACCATTGCTATCCTCAAAGCAGCTGAGCGGAATTGGTTTCCTCTGTGCGTTGAGAGTGACTCAATCCATGCGATTAAGTTACTGAAATCGAGATCGAGAAATGTTCATTGGAGCCTTCTTTCGGATTGGTTGGTTTGTTTTGACATTATTCGTACTCGTGCAGTTCGAATTTCTCATGTGTTTAGGGAGGGGAATGCAGTTGCAGATTGTCTTTCCAAGTTCGCTGTCACAGTTACCTCTGACTGTTGGTGGAAATCTTTTCCTTATTTTTGCTCTAATACTGTGTTTAGAGATGCAAATAGGACAGAGTATTTTCGCTTTGTTAAGTAGGCTTTTGCCTTCATTGTATTGAACTTTTCTTTTTTCTTTTTTTCTTCTCTTTAATAAAGTTTTTTGGTTTCTTGGTCGGGGTTCGGTTGCTTGGTTGATGCCAACCTAATTGGGATTAACCTTCTTCCTTCCCTTCTTGAAACTAGTTTCACTAAAAAAAAGAAAATATTTTCCAACTCAGCAACCCGAAATCTAGATAAATTTGCAGTAGAAAAAATAATCAAATGGGTTTCGATCAGACACTATCGAAAGATGTTTTTTTTCTTTCAAATGAAGACTTAGAACCATTGGGAGCTATAATTTTGGATTTTTAGTTTTTAAACCTTTGTAGCTCTATTGCTATGTACAAAGGTCTAACATAAACTTAGAATTCCATATATGGCGTCGTTCTCATAAATTTTTTGATGAACTCTTCATCTGCGTAGGATCTCCTGATCTTCTTTAATTTACTTATAATATAGATCTGGACATGGGCCAAACTTGTCGGGCTTTTAATAAAACTTGACGAGTCCAAGTCCAGTACAGCCCGCAATAAATTGAGTCGGGCTTGGGATCAGGCCTAAAATATTAAAAAAAGTTTGTCAAACATACTTTTCTTAATAAAAAACTGAGTAAACACAACACAATACTTAATAAGTTTGGAAAAATTCTAATAAACTAATTGTCTATCGAAACGTTAAATCCAAAATAAATTACAACATAACAATAAAAAATATAATTAATATATATATATATATATAGGGGAGGGATCAAGTGAGAGCCCTCCCTTAGATGAAGACACTTCCTTATGGTGAGAACACTCAAAACTACGTCGTTTTGAGTGTAAAAATCAATTAAAAACATTAAATGATGTGAATGGGATTTGAACCCTAGCCACTTAATTATACTACACTCTACTTACCACTAAGACAATTGCTTCTCTTGTGCATCATGTCACGCGTGCTGCTTAATATACTATTATGCTAGTAGCTTCTATTGTTTAATATTTGACGCATGCACTTATTAATATCGATTAAATATGCATAATAATTAATTATTAATAGAAAAAAAACGAAATATGCATAATAATGAATTATTAATAGAAAAAAAATATAAGAACATGCTCTAATTTCTTATTTAATTCCTTTATATTTTTGTAATTTATGTTATATAAGAAAATATATGTTATGTTTTTTTAGAACATGTGTTATGTTTTTTCGAAATGAGTTATAAATTATATTATAGAACAAATGAAAAAACGATCCTGATATCTACTGATTTTTATAGAACATTATACTTAATTTTTGGAACACAAACTATAAACTTTAGAACATACATTATGTTTTTTAGAACATGCGTTACGTTTTTTCGAACATGAGTTATAAATTATATTATAGAACAAACACGAACTATGAAGTTTAGAACGTATGACATACTTTTTAGAACATACATTATGTTTTTTTAGAACATGTGTTATGTTTTTTCGAACATGAGTTATAAATTATTATAGAACAAATGAAAAAACGATCCAGATATCTACTGATTTTTTTAGAACATTATACTTAATTTTTGGAACACAAACTATAAACTTTAGAACATACGTTATGTTTTTTAGAACATGCGTTATGTTTTTTCAAACATGAGTTATAAATTATATTATAGAACAAACACGAACTATGAAGTTTAGAACGTACGACATATTTTTTAGAACATACGTTATGTTTTTTTAGAACATGTGTTATGTTTTTTCGAATATGAGTTAGAAATTATATTATAGAACAAATGAAAAAACGATCCAGATATCTACTGATTTTTTTAAAACATTCTACTTAATTTTTGGAACATAAAAACTATAAACTTTAGAACATATGTTATGTTTTTTAGAACATGCGTTACGTTTTTTCGAACATGAGTTATAAATTATATTATAGAACAAATGCAAAAATGATCGAGATATTTACTGATTTTTTTAAACATTATACTTAATTTGGAGAACGTAAATTATAAAGTTTAGAATTATGTAACATTATTTATAACATCGTCCTTAACATTTAAAAACATAAATTACAAAAAATATAGAGGAATTAAATAAATAAAAAATTGGAGCATGTTTTTGGATTTTTTGTTCTATTAATAATTCATTATTATGCACATTTCTTTTTTTATATATTAATAATTTATTATTATGCACATTTAATCGATATTTAATAAGTGCATGTGTCAAATATTAAACAGTAGAAGCTACATGGATACTGGTATATTAATCAGCGCGCTCCACAATGGACAAGGAAAACAATTATCTTAGTGGTAAATTGCATGGAGTATATGTGAAGTGGCCAGGGTTTGAACCCTACCAACAGGCATTTCGTTTTTATTAATTTTTATACTCAAAACGACGTAGTTTTGAGTGGTTCTTACCTAAGGAAGTGTTTAGAATTATGTAACATTATTTATAACATCGTCCTTAACATTTAAAAACATAAATTACAAAAAATATAGAGGAATTAAATAAATAAAAAATTGGAGCATGTTTTTGGATTTTTTGTTCTATTAATAATTCATTATTATGCACATTTCTTTTTTTATATATTAATAATTTATTATTATGCACATTTAATCGATATTTAATAAGTGCATGTGTCAAATATTAAACAGTAGAAGCTACATGGATACTGGTATATTAATCAGCGCGCTCCACAATGGACAAGGAAAACAATTATCTTAGTGGTAAATTGCATGGAGTATATGTGAAGTGGCCAGGGTTTGAACCCTACCAACAGGCATTTTGTGTTCTTACCTAAGGAAGTGTCCTCACCTAAAAAGGATTCTCACAAGAGCCCTCTCATATATATATATATATATATAACTCACCTTAGGTGAGAACCACCCAAAACTACGTAGTTTTGGGTAGAAAAATAAAATAAAAAACACTGCTGCTTGGGAGAATCGAACCTGAGACTTTATGTTTAGACTCCACATAACTTACCATTGAGCCAATTGCTTTCCTTATAATTTATGTCGCGCGCTGATTAATATATCATTGCCCTTTTAGCTTCTATTGTTTAATTTTGATGCATGCACTTATTAATATCGATTAAATATGTATAATAATAAATTATTAATAGAAAAAAAAGAAATGTGCATAATAATGAATTATTAATAGAAAAAAAATCTAAGAACATGCTCTAATTTCTTATTTATTTAATTCATCTAGCTTCTATTGTTTAATATTTGACGCATGCACTTATTAATATCGATTAAATGTGCATTATAATGAATTATTAATAGAAAAAAAAGAAACGTGCATAATAATGAATTATTAATAGAAAAAAATCCAAGAACATGCTCTAATTTCTTATTTATTTAATTCCTCCATATTTTTTGTAATTTATGTTTTAAAATGTTAAGGACGATGTTCTAAATATTGTTACATGTGTTCTTAACTTTATAATTTGTGTTCTAAAAATTAAGTATAATGTTTAAAAAAACAGTAAATATATGGACCATTTTTGCATTTGTTCTATAATATAATTTATAAGTAATATTCTAAATAACATAACGTATGTTCTAAAGTTTATAGTTTGTACTCCAAAAATTAAGTATAATGTACTAAAAAAATCAGTAGATATCTGGATTGTTTTTTCATTTGTTCCAAAAATATAATTTATAACTCATGTTTGAAAAAAAAAACACATGTTCTAAAAAACATAATGTATGTTCTAAAAAACATAACGTATGTTCTAAAGTTTGTAGTTTGTGTTCCAAAAATTAAGTATAATGTTCTAAAAAAATCAGTAGATATTTGGATCGTTTTTTCATTTGTTCCAAAAATATAATTTATAACTCATGTTCGAAAAAAAATAACACATGTTCTAAAAAATATGTCGTACGTTCTAAACTTCATAGTTCGTGTTTTAAAAGTTAAAATATATGTTGTTTCAAAAAAAAAAGTTAAATTATATGTTATAACGTATGTTTAAAAAAATATAATTTCTTATATAACATAAATTACAAAATATAAAGGAATTAAATAAATAAGAAATTGGAGCATGTTCTTGAACTTTTTTCTATTAATAATTCATTATTATGCACATTTCTTTTTTTATAATGTTCTAAAAAAGTCAGTAGATATCTGGATCGTTTTTTTATTTGTTCTATAATATAATTTATAATTCATGTTCGAAAAAACATAACACGTGTTCTAAAAAACATAACGTAAAATATGTCGTACGTTCTAAACTTCATAGTTCGTGTTTTAAAAGTTAAAATATATGTTATAACGTATGTTTTAAAAAATATATTTTCTTATATAACATAAATTACAAAAATATAAAGGAATTAAATAAATAAGAAATTAGAGCATATTCTTGGATTTTTTTTTCTATTAATAATTCATTATTATGCACATTTCTTTTTTTTTTCCATTAATAATTCATTATTATGCACTTTTTTTCTATTCATAATTCATTATTATGCATATTTAATCAATATTAATAAGTGCATGCATCAAATACTAAACAATGGAAGCTAAAAGGACCGTGATATATTAAGCAGCGCGCGATATTATAAACAAAAAAAGCAATGTGGATGAAGAGACCCAGGTTTGAATCCCCTAGGTAGCAGCGTTTTTTATTTTATTTTCCTACTCAAAACTACGTAGTTTTGGGTGGTTCTCACCTAGGGAAGGGTTCTCACTTGATCCCTCCCTTATAAAAAAAACACTGATGTTGCTGGGGTTTGAACCCTGACCTCCTCACTTACACTCCACACTGCTTACCACTGAGCCATTTGCTTCCCTTATGTATTCTGCCGCGCGCTGATTAATATACCAATGCCTTTGTAGCTTCTATTGTTTAATATTTGATGCATGCACTTATTAATATTGATTAAATTCGCATAATAATTATTAATAGAAAAAAACAAATGTGCATAATAATTAATTATTAATAGAAAAAAAACCAAGGACATGCTCTAATTTCTTATTTATTTAATTCCTCTATATTTTTGTAATTTATGTTTTAAATTGTTAAGGACGATGTTCTAAATATTGTTACATATGTTCTAAACTTTATAATTTGTGTTCTAAAAATTAAGATAATGTTTTAAAAAAATAGTAAATATATGGGCTATTTTTTTGTTAAAAAACAACTTACATTCTAAATAACATAACGTATGTTCTAAAAAAACATAACATATGTTCTAAAGTTTATAGTTTGTGTTCCAAAAATTAAGTATAATTTTCTAAAAAAAGCAGTAGATATCTGGATCGTTTTTTCACTTGTTCTATAATATAATTTATAACTCATGTTCGAAAAAACATAACACGTGTTCTAAAAAATATAACGTATGTTCTAAAAAATATGTCGTACGTTCTAACTTCATAGTTCGTGTTTTAAAAGTTAAAATATATGTTGTAACGTATGTTTAAAAAATATATAGTTTGTGTTCTAAAAATTAAGTATAATGTTCTAAAAAATCAGTAGACATCTGGATCGTTTTTTCATTTGTTCTATAATATAATTTATAACTCATGTTCGAAAAAACATGACACGTGTTCTAAAAAACATAACGTATGTTCTAAAAAATATGTCGTACGTTCTAAACTTCATAGTTCGTGTTTTAAAAGTTAAAATATATGTTCTAACGTATGTTTAAAAAATATATTTTCTTATATAACATAAATTACAAAAATATAAAGGAATTAAATAAATAAGAAATTGGAGCATGTTTTTGGATTTTTTTCTATTAATAATTCATTATTATGGACATTTTCTTTCTATTAATAATTCATTATTATGCAATTTTTTTTTTCTATTAATAATTTATTACTATGCACATTTAATCAATATTAATAAGAGTATGCATCAAAATTAAACAATAGAAGCTACAAGGGCAATAGTATATTTATCAGCGCGCGACATAAATTATAAGGAAATCAATTGGCTTAGTGGTAAGTTGTGTGGAGTGTAAACAAAGGGTCTCAGGTTTGACCCCACTAAGCAGCAGCGTTTTTTTTAATTTTTTCTACCCAAAACTACGTAGTTTTGGGTGGTTCTCACCTAGGAAAGGGTTCTCACAAGAGCCCTCTCCTATATATATATATATATATATATATATATAAGACCAGTCCGGCCTGATGGAAAGTTTCCAAACTCGCCCAGTTTCTGACGGGCTTATACCGACTTGGACCGAACCAGACCTGACACCAATTTCATGTATCCAATCCCGGTTAAATGGGCCTGGGCAGGCCGGGTAGGCTCGCCGGCCCATGCCCAGGTCTTAGAGTGAATCCCGAACTCATCTAACATATAAATTTATTAGGCTTTGATTCTCCTACAATGAAATTCATTTTGACATCTTTCTCTTTCCATTTTCGGTTTTCCTCATTTTACTAAATTTGATGAATTAGGAGAATTGGGAGATTTTTTTTTTTTTGATTAGTTTGAATTTGTTTTGGGTGAAATCAACCAGTAGAAAAAATATATACTTTAACCTAGTTATTTTTGGATTAAATTGGATTGGATCCAGACAGGGTCGGTGCTGAGAATTTAGGGACCTTAGGCAAAATAAACAATCGGGGCCCTTTTAATAATAACAAATTTATACATAATAAAATCCTTCAAAAATCGATTTTTAAATATTTTTTTTTGCATTCGGATCACTATTCTACTATTGTCGTGGTTTATCATACAAAATTCTTCTAAAAATCACCGCCTCCTACGGTCTCACCTGCAAAACAAGATATAATTTCTCATAAGAAGCGAGTTCTTCTAGCATTTTGAGATGCAAAATCATTAATGATAGCATCAACATCAATAGCTCCTAACATATCCTTCTCAATAGCTAAAGTTGCTAAACCATTCAACCTTTTCTGCGACATTGATGATCTCAAGAAAATTAAGATTCATTTCTCTTATAAGGTCCTTTTCAACTAAAATATCTCTCTTTAACCTAGTTATTTTTGGATTAAATTGGATTGGATCTAGACAGGGTCGGTGCTGAGAATTTAGGGGCCTTAGGCAAAATAAACAATCGGGGCCCTTTTAATAATAACAAATTTATACATAATAAAATCCTTCAAAAATCGATTTTTAAATATTTTTTTTTTTTTGCATTCGGATCACTATTCTACTATTGTCGTGGTTTATCATACAAAATTCTTCTAAAAATCACCGCCTCCTACGGTCTCACCTGCAAAACAAGATATAATTTCTCATAAGAAGCGAGTTCTTCTAGCATTTTGAGATGCAAAATCATTAATGATAGCATCAACATCAATAGCTCCTAACATATCCTTCTCAATAGCTAAAGTTGCTAAACCATTCAACCTTTTCTGCGACATTGATGATCTCAAGAAAATTAAGATTCATTTCTCTTATAAAGTCCTTTTCAACTAAAATATCTCTCACATTGTTGTCCATACCCTCCCAATTTCTAGGATCATACATATCCCAATGAGGAAGTATTTGCTCTTCATTATTAATGCTTAAATTTTCAATATTAGATGTAATTGGCACATCATTAGGATCAATTGGATCATTAACTTCATCATTTTCAGGATTTTCATTATGCAAATTTTCATTTACTTGGTCCAAATTTTCAATTGTTTGATCCAAATTTTCATGAGAATCTGGCTTCTTAAACACAAACTTATCTAGGGCCTCTTGTTGCGATTTCACCAATTCTTCATCTCGTTTTTTCCTTTTTCTTTTTTCACTTCTAGATAAATGTTTATTAGGCAACATCTCATCAACAAATATAATATCTAACTATTAATTAATATAAAAAGAACAATTACACCTGAAAAACTTTAACTCTCGATTCTTGAAGTAGGAAGACGAAATTTGAAGCCAACTTCCACTTTAAAAAGAACCAGAGCACCAAATGAAATTAAATCAAAGTTAATGTCTCAATTCAGACTGATTTTAAATTAAAAAATACAATCCAAATCACAATAAAAAAATATAATTCAATTCAATCACTGTCTCTAAATTCAGAGACACAATCTTAAATTCAAAAAATACAATAAAAACCATAATTCAAACTGATCTTAATTTCAAAAGTAAAATCAAAACTAAAACTAAAAAATAAATAATTAAAACTAAATCTTTAAATCAATAATAAACTGAAAAAAATAACAATGAAATACATCAAATTCAATCAGTGGTGGTGGGTGGTGAGTGATCACTGATCACAAATGAAATATTAAAAAATAATAAAGAAAATGTGAGTTTTCTATTATAATTTATATCTATGACTTTTTTTACTACTACTGCTGTTTATTTATTTGCTTCTCTTATTATAAAAAAAGAAAAAACAATGATGAAATACCTCTAAACAAAAAGCAGGCAGCTGCCGACGTGAGTTGATGATTGAATCGTTGTGGTGGTTTGAAGGAGTAATGTAAGCAGCAATGAGTGGCGTGTTGGTGTTTGAAAGGGAAGGGAAGCGGCATAGACGACGTGAAGCACAACGGAAAGATCAGGTAGAGGAAATAGAAATTACGTGGGAGTCTAAAAGGTAAGGTATAAAATTTTAAGTAGGCCATTTTAATTTGTATTTATCAATGAGCTTCCACAAATAATAGGCCCTCTTTGTAAATAGGCCCTCTATTTATATTTAAAATAATTAATTTTTGTGAAAATTACATAGAAATTCATCTTTTAAAAACTATTTACAACTATGTCAAGATATAATTTTGGATTATGTCAAACGAGTAAAATTAGTACTTTTAATATATTTTAAACATTAGAATTTATAAATTAGAAGTCTAGAATATATTTTCTAAGGTTTATGATTTATGAATTGGAGTCTAGAATTTTTAAATTATGGTATAAAATCATAATATATGAAGAATAATGACATATTAAGAATTATATTTGATGATATGACTTAGTTATAATTTTGAACTTAATTATGATATTCATGTATTTGACCTTTAATTTTTTATAGGTATATAAGGGTAAAAAAAAAATTTGAGCCCCCTCCAGCCCTAGATCTAGAAAAATTTGGAACAACACCATTGAAGAAGAAGTTATGTAGTAACCAGATATAATGGATTCAATCAATGAAAAATGAGATACATATCACTTGAAAATTATCACATTTTTATTTACAAGATTATGATAAAATTTCTCTCTAAATAGAGGTCAAAGCAGTTGAAAGTAACTAATTAGAGGCATATATTTGTGTATTTGAAAACATTCATAATTAAATATTTAAGCATATTAATCATATTCATGTCCTACTGGTCTTCCGTTTTTCCACTATTTATTTTATTAAATTGGATCACAGCAAGTGTTTAAATGTGAATTGAGAATCTTCCAATCTATATATAATATAAAACAGTAACGATGGAGCTGAGGTGTCACTTCCTCCTTTTTTACTTATAAAAAATATAATATAAAATATAATATATTAACTTTAGTTATATTATTATATTTATTTATAAAAAGATTATTTTATCCGTACTATATCTAAGAGATCTACAGAATTTATATTAATCCCTAAAATCTCTCTAATTTTCTGCATATCTATATCTAAAAGTTCTACATAATTTAAATTAATCTCTAAAATCTCTCTAAGTCTCTGCATATCTATATCTAAAAGTTCTACATAATTTAAATTAATCCCTAAAATCCCTCTAATTCTCTGCATATCTATATATATAATATAAAACAGTAACGATGGAGCCGAGGTGTCACTTTCTCCTTTTTTACTGATAAAAAATATAATAAAAAATATAATATATTAACTTTAATTATATTATTATATTTATTTATAAAAAGATTATTTTATCCGTACTATATCTAAGAGTTCTACATAATTTAAATTAATTCCTAAAATCTCTCTAATTCTCTTCATCTCGATATCTAAAAGTTATACATAATTTAAATCAATCTCTAAAATATCTCTAATTCTCTGCATATCTATATCTAAAAGTTCTACATAATTTAAATTAGTCCCTAAAATCTCTCCAATTCTCTGCATATCTATATATAATATAAAACAGTAACGACGGAGCTGAGGTGTCACTTCTTCCTTTTTTACTGATAAAAAATATAATAAAAAATATAATATATTAACTTCAGTCATATTATTATATTTATTTATAAAAAGATTATTTTATCCGTACTACATCTAAGAGTTCTACATAATTTAAATTAATCCCTAAAATCTCTCTAATTCTCTGCATATCTATATCTAAAAGTTCTACATAATTTAAATTAGTCCCTAAAATCTCTCTAATTCTCTGCATATCTATATATAATATAAAACAGTAACGATGGAGCTGAGGTGTCACTTCCTCCTTTTTTACTGATAAAAAATATAATATAAAATATAATATATTAACTTTAGTTATATTATTATATTTATTTATAAAAAGATTATTTTATCCGTACTATATCTAAGAGTTCTACAGAATTTAAATTAATCCCTAAAATCTCTCTAATTCTCTGCATATCTATATCTAAAAGTTATACATAATTTAAATTAATCCCTAAAATCTCTCTAATTCTCTGCATATCTATATCTAAAAGTTCTACATAATTTAAATTAGTCCATAAAATCTCTCCAATTCTCTGCATATCTATATATAATATAAAACAGTAACGACGGAGCTGAGGTGTCACTTCCTCCTTTTTTACTGATAAAAAATATAATAAAAAATATAATATATTAACTTTAGTTATATTATTATATTTATTTATAAAAAGATTATTTTATCCGTACTATATCTAAGAGTTCTACATAATTTAAATTAATTCCTAAAATCTCTCTAATTCTCTGCATATCTATATCTAAAAGTTATACATAATTTAAATCAATCTCTAAAATATCTCTAATTCTCTGCATATCTATATCTAAAAGTTCTACATAATTTAAATTAGTCCCTAAAATCTCTCCAATTCTCTGCATATCTATATATAATATAAAACAGTAACGACGGAGCTGATGTGTCACTTCCTCCTTTTTTACTGATAAAAAATATAATATAAAATATAATATATTAACTTTAGTTATATTATTATATTTATTTATAAAAAGATTATTTTATCCGTACTATATCTAAGAGTTCTACAGAATTTAAATTAATCCCTAAAATCTCTCTAATTCTCTGCATATCTATATCTAAAAGTTATACATAATTTAAATTAATCCCTAAAATCTCTCTAATTCTCTGCATATCTATATCTAAAAGTTCTACATAATTTAAATTAGTTCCTAAAATCTCTCTAATTCTCTGCATATCTATATATAATATAAAACAGTAACGATGGAGCTGAGGTGTCACTTCCTCATTTTTTACTGATAAAAAATATAATATAAAATATAATATATTAACTTTAGTTATATTATTATATTTATTTATAAAAAGATTATTTTATCCGTACTACATCTAAGAGTTCTACATAATTTAAATTAATCCCTAAAATCTCTCTAATTCTCTGCATATCTATATCTAAAAGTTCTACATAATTTAAATTAGTCCCTAAAATCTCTCTAATTCTCTGTATATCTATATATAATATAAAACAGTAACGATGGAGCTGAGGTGTCACTTTCTCCTTTTTTACTGATAAAAAATATAATATAAAATATAATATATTAACTTTAGTTATATTATTATATTTATTTGTAAAAAGATTATTTTATCTGTACTATATCTAAGAGATCTACATGATTTAAATTAATCCTTAAAATCTCTCTAATTCTCTGCATATCTATATCTAAAAGCTATACATAATTTAAATTAATCCCTAAAATATCTCTAATTCCCTGCATATCTATATCTAAAAGTTCTACATAATTAAAATTACTCCCTAAAATCTCTCTAATTCTCTGCATATCTATATATAATATAAAACAGTAACGATGGAGCTGAGGTGTCACTTCCTCCTTTTTTACTGATAAAAAATATAATATAAAATATAATATATTAACTTTAGTTATATTATTATATTTATTTATAAAAAGATTATTTTATCTGTACTATATCTAAGAGATCTACATAATTTAAATTAATCCGTAAAATCTCTCTAATTCTCTGCATATCTATATCTAAAAGTTATACATAATTTAAATTAATCCCTAAAATCTCTCTAATTTTCTGTATATCTATATCTAAAAGTTCTGCATAATTTAAATTAATCCTTAAAATCCCTCTAATTTTCTGCATATCTATATTCTATATAAAACAGTAACGATGGAGCTGAGGTGTCACTTCCTCCTTTTTTACTGATAAAAAATATAATAAAAAATATAATATATTAACTTTAGTTATATTATTATATTTATTTATAAAAAGATTATTTTATTCGTATTATATCTTAGAGTTCTACAGAATTTAAATTAATCCCTAAAATCTCTCTAATTCTCTGCATATCTATATATAATATAAAACAGTAACGATGGAGCTGAGGTGCCACTCCCTCCTTTTTTACTGATAAAAAATATAATATATTAACTTGAGTTATATTATTATATTTATTTATAAAAAGATTATTTTATCTGTACTATATCTAAGAGTTCTACAGAATTTAAATTAATCCCTAAAATCTCTCTAATTCTCTGCATATCTATATCTAAAAGTTCTACATAATTTAAATTAATCCCTAAAATCTCTCTAATTTTCTGTATATCTATATCTAAAAGTTTTGCATAATTTAAATTAATCCCTAAAATCTATCTAATTCTCTGCATATCTATATTCTATATATAATATAAAACAGTAACGATGGAGCTGAGGTGTCACTTCCTCCTTTTTTACTAATAAAAAATATAATATATTAACTTTAGTTATATTATTATATTTATTTATAAAAAGATTATTTTATCCGTACTATATCTAAGAGTTCTACAGAATTTAAATTAATTTCTAAAATCTCTCTAATTCTCTGCATATCTATATCTAAAAGTTCTACATAATTTAAATTAGTCCCTAAAATCTCTCTATTTCTTTGCATATCTATATATAATATAAAACAGTAACGATGGAGCTGAGGTGTCACTTCCTCCTTTTTTATATCATTAATTGTAATTATTAATTATATTTTTGTTAATATTTATATATTAAGATGAATCCGTGCATCGCACGGGTCAAAAACTAGTTATTTAATATAAGAACTCGGTTTTTTTGTGATGGAGTTATGTGCTCTAGGGCCATTGAATTTAAGACAAAGTTCACAGTAACTATAGGGTTTAGAACTTTGAATATATGGCTGAAGATATATTCAAAGTTCTAAAGAAACTATTATATGGTGATTTCTTTCCATAATTAGTTTCCATTTTTTGCTCCTATATAACAAGGCATTTGGGTTTAAGGAAAAGGAGGAAGATTTCTGGTTATCTTTAAAATTCTCTCCATGAGGAAGTTCTATGGTCATCTTCTAAATTCTCTATATCATTTATATCTCTCTAAAGGTAGGTTACAAAAACTAGAGTGTTTTGACTCTTTTTAGGTTAAAACATATAAATCATAGTTCAAATTCAATCAATCTAGTGTTCACGAGAGAAGAACATCATTTGCATCCTTAAGAAATCCTTAGACGATCCTCAACACCAAAAAGGGTAATTTGTTGAGGATTTAATCTAAGGAAAAGTATAAAAATAAATCTTGTAGTTACATCTGTTTTCGAACAACACACCCATGTGGTTTAAAAGTTTACAAAATGGTATCTTGAGGTTCATTCCGTTAGAAAACACATACCAAATTGACTAACGGTGTTAAAAGTCAAAGGGAAAAAAGTTAATTGGGTCCTTATATTTATTTATTTTATAAATCAACCCTCTTATTATTTAATTGTCACAAACAAATCCCAAAATAAAAAATAAAAATCAATTATACCATCTTCTTCATCTCCTTAATTTCTTATTTTTTTCTTCTTTTTCTCTCTTCTCTCTTAATTTCTCTCTCTAAAATCAATTGAACCACCAAACAAACACCCTATTATTCAAACTCATTATCCCCTCTAACAAACACCCTCTTAATAATCTGAATGTCTAATCTATTCTAAATTCTTAACTGAAGTCAGATTAATGAAAAACCACCAAACTCTTAGTTTTTAATTCCCAACAGTACTCACTTATTATAAAAAGGAAGTAAACTTGCATTTCTTGAATATCATCTAACCCATCACATAAGAAAGCTATCCCATCCTATCTTATCTCATGGCTCGGACAACACCTAATCACACCCAAACTGTTTCTGGCTGGGCAGCTCATGATTCTGATATCTTAATTGTATTAATTTAAGTTTAATTAACTATAATTAGGCATGAGATCACTGGAATCGTCACAAAAGTAGGAAGCAATGTGGAAAAATTCAAAGTAGGAGATAGAGTGGGAGTCGGATGCTTACCAGCTTCATGCTTGGACTGCGATTTCTGCAATCCCTCCGACGAAAATTACTGCGACCAGATACCCTTAACTTATAAGGGTATTTTCTGGTACCGTAGTATTACCTATGACTTTTTCTCTTAATATGAGATTTAGTTTGAGTTTAGAATAGATTAGACATTCAGAGTATTAAGAGGGTGTTTGTTAGAGAGGATAATGAGGTGTTAGTTTGGTGGTTTAATTGATTTTAGAGAGAGAAAAAAATGAAAAGAGAAGAGAAAAAAAAAATTAAAGAAATGGAGAAGATGGTATAATTGAACTTTATTTTTGCAAACTTTTAAACCACGTGTTGTTCGAAAACAGATGTAACCACAACGTTTATTTTTATACTTTTCCTTTTAATCTAGTTTTCAGACTCCAACATTTTTATTTGTCATTCCAAACATGTTTTTGTTTCTGTTTTCATTCCATTTCCTCTTTCTTTTAAGTTTTCAAATCATTTTCATTTCATTTCTCTATCAGAGGTTCTATGGTTTTGATATAACCAGTATATATATCAGAGTCTAGATGGATTGAAGCACAAAGTTCTGGCTGGAAAAAGAAAAGTTCAGGGTTGTTGATAAGTGACCATCTGCGGCTGGTAGTATTCTAGGGCACCCTGACGTTTTTGGCTAGTTTTCATGATTCTGGACCACTTTTCTTTGTATCCTTCTTGAAGGTGTATAAAACCTGAAATGAGATGAATTAGAGGATCCCTCTGGCCCCTTCCTAGCCATGGCTAGTGCCTCTAGAGGCATGCTAGCCGTGGATGATCCTGCTATACACGGGAGAATTTTTGTTTTGTTTTTGTTTTTTACATTTTAGGGTTTCTAACGTACTTTTTGACATACAGGGATGCTTTCCACCACACAATAAGGAAACAAGGCCCAATAATGCCCAAATGTTACTTATGTAATGTTCATTTAAGTTTTTTTTTTTCTTTGCTAGGAGTGTCATGGAACTATTGAACTAAAAACTCAAACTTATAGTTAAGACGCAACGTGTACAATAGTTGCAAGGATTCCAACCTTCGACCATTTGATCTAAGAGACTCTGAAACCATATCATGGAACCGATTGAACTAAAAGCTATTATAGTTAAGATCTAATCATAAATTTTATATTTATATAATTTATTATAATTACACATTTATTTATCATTTTCATATGAAATTAACTGAAAATGGACTTAAAAGATGGATGGGTAAAACCTAACGAAATATGACTTGAAAGTGATAAGTAGGAGGCTGGTGGTAGTGTCAAACTTCTTTATATACATATCAAACTTTCTAAATTTTCCAAATTCAAGCTAGTGTGGTAGTGTCATCCAGGACCTCCCCGTTTGTCCCGTTTGATGTAAAACCTTCAATGAGGAGACAATCCTGACAACTGTTAATGTGGGCACAATGGTCATAGAGGCATAACAACTGACGGGATCAATAAAACAATTAAAGAAGTTTTGGTTAATTTCCCCGATTAAAAAATAAACAGTTGAGAATGAGGTTGGGTAGTCATTTTCTTCCAATCTAAGGCATAGGGGATGATGTTCTGTTACAAAAAGTTAGTGGAGGAGATGTACACAATGGAAGTCCTGAGTACAGCCTCTTATAAGCAATTCGGTGGTAGGTTTGATAAAAATTTGGATTGCCTCGATTTAATTTATAAACGAGCCACTCGCAAACATGATTTAAAGGTTCAATATCCGAGATTGAGTATGATAAAATTCGGTTTGAAAGTTTGCGAGCAGGTTTAGTTATAGGCTCATGAACAAGTTCATGAATGAGCTCAATTATAATGTTCACGAATAGCCTCGACATAAGCTGGTGAACAAGCTCGATAGAAGCTCATCAGTAAGCTCATGAATAATATATAATATTATTTATATTTAATAATTATAATTTGGTATGTGTCTATTCCAAAAGAAACGAGTTGTTCACAAGTAAGCTTCTGAACAAAAGAAACGACCTACTCGGCAGCTAAGCTCGTGAACAAGATAAACGAGCTAGCTCGTGAACAAACGAGCTTCTAAACGAGCCGATCTCAAACACAAATTTAAGTTTAAAGCTCAGCTTGAACTCGTTAACATTATGACGAGTCGAGTCTAAACAGACTAAAATTTGATTCCGTTCGGTTCGATTACGAGAGAAGAATTTAACAAAGAAGCTCATTGAGAAAATACTAACATGCAATAGAAGTTTGTATCAAAAAAAAAAAAAAAGGACAACTTGAAAAATCAAGTGAGGGAGAGAAATTGTTTTCCGTTGACTATTAGTGAGAGATTTTAAATGTAATGGTTTATCAGATTTACTATGATTTATCTTGCCCTTTTGAAGACATTGAAGTGCTTGAGAATTTGAAATAGATGGATGGTTCAAAATGTTCCGGGCTCGGATGGTATGTCACGTAAGTTTTTAAAATTTTTGGAATGTATTTGATGCGGACATCCTAACTGGGCTCAATAATAACACGCACCTTGGCGGATCTCATCTCGGCGTATCCACAGAGGGTGTATCTAAGAGGGCGGATTCCCTGGACACGCGAGCGGGGCGGATCTAGGCGTACGCCCTGAGGCGTACCAACAACTACACTGGGCGGATCTCAAGTTTACTTCCTGCCGAAGGAATTCACCAACAACCTCTGACGCTCCGTACCTGCACCTCTGTACCTGTTGTCTAGGCGCATTACCTATTTTACCCTTTATTTGTTAACCATATTGTAACCCTAATAGGGATAGCCCTGTCCTTCTATTTATCTGTTAGAGGTTGTATTTAAACCCTCATTTCGTAAGGATAGGGCAACTTTTTTTTTTATCAATCAACTACATTTCTCTTTGAGATTAAGGTTTATACCTTGTTTATCGGGATTCACTCCTTCTAGTCTAGCTAGAGAAGAAGATCTTTGTTGGTTTACGATTAAAACCTCCATTTATCGCTTTCAATCTGTATCAGTTGGTATCAGAGCCAATCGTTTCCTGACCCGAAACTTCTTTTGGCAATGGTTCAACCCCGACAACCGCTAGATTCTATGGAAACCAGTGACCGGAGATATGAGGAGCTGAGAGAGCACCTCGCGGAACAAATCCAGGCTAGCCTTGAGCGGCAGAAACAAAACGACCAACGGTTCCAGGAGCTAACCGCTTCCCTGGAAAACCTCAGATTGGAGATCCGTGCAGTGGTCAGACCAGCCGCCGGGGAGTCCGACCAGAGGAGGGAAGGAGTCCTTGAACCACGACCCCAAAGGCAACCCACGCCACCTCGACTGCCGTTGACAAATGTCCAACTTCCACAAATGGGTCCTAGGGATCCTGAGGTAAGAAGACCCAACTTTGTCCTTGTGCATAACGCTGATAGCGATAGTGATGATTTTGAGGATCTTGGGAATAATGGTGCCTTTAGAAATATGAGGGATGTTGGTCCGATTGATAACAGGCGTGTGGGTATGGCTAGGGCAGAACCAGACATAGGAAACTTTGACAGAGATGACGCCTTTAAGCTAAAAATAGATTTACCATCTTTTGGTGGCGAGCTGGATATAGAGGGATTCTTATATTGGTTATCGGAAGTTGAACGTTTCTTTGAGTATGCTGGGATTCCTGATGAGAGGAAAGTAAGGCTGGTGGCGTATCGCCTGAAGGGTGGCGCATCAGTTTGGTGGGATCAGATGAGGGAAGAAAGAAGAAGAGGGGGCAGAGATCCGATTAGATCTTGGCTACGGATGAAGGCGATGCTGAGGGAGCGGTTCTTACCGCCGGACTACGAACAGTATATCTACAGCTCCTACAGAGGATGCTCTCAAGGGACCCGAAGTGTCCATGAGTATACTTCTGAGTTCTTAAGGCTTTCGGCGAGAGCCAACCTGTCTGAAACTGAAAGCCAAAAGACCTCTAGGTATCTAGAAGGGTTGAGATACAATATCCAGGATCGTATTGGCACACAGATGGTGGTTAGAGTACAAGATGCTAGGAATTTAGCCCTCAAGGCTGAGTCCCAACTGACCGGGAGATCCAGGAGATCCGCCACTACTGAGTATACGCCTGGAGGAAGAGATAACGTGAAGTCTTACGACAAAGGCAAGCAGGTGGCGAGTGCTAGTGGGGCCAAGGTTAACAGTGTGGGAAGGGGATCCGTTGGAGATACTAGACCATACAAAGAAGCACCTATACCACCCAAGAGCAACAATCCGTATGCAAGGCCAGCACCTTTCAAATGTTTTCGGTGCAATGAGCCAGGACATAGATCCAATGAGTGTCCTAGAAGGAAGAGCGCCAACATGGTGGAGAGGTACGAAGATGACTATGACGAAGAGGATGAAGTATTTTGTGAACCCTTGGGAGAAGATGATGAGGTGGCGGGTGAAGAGAGGTACGCCATTCATGTGGTACGGCGTTTGTTAGTCTCCAGCCGGATAGAGGGCGATCAAAGGAACCGACTATTCAGAACCCGCTGTCTTGTGAAGGGTGGGCGATGTAATATGATAATAGATAGTGGGAGCCAAGAGAACATTGTGAGTAGCAGCGCCGTTCAGAAGTTCGGGTTGTTGGTAGAGGCGCACCCTGATCCCTACAGGGTGGGATGGATCAAGAACGTGGGCGAGTTGAGGGTGA
The DNA here is from genome assembly GCF_963576675.1 of Euphorbia lathyris. Classification (NCBI taxonomy): domain Eukaryota; kingdom Viridiplantae; phylum Streptophyta; class Magnoliopsida; order Malpighiales; family Euphorbiaceae; genus Euphorbia; species Euphorbia lathyris. Next base: position 56,715,508 of record NC_088917.1, read on the forward strand.
CCCAGAGATGCAAGGTACCGATTGAGATTGGTAACTATCATGATGAAGTCTGTTGTGATGTGGTCGATATGGACGCATGCCACCTATTGTTGGGCCGACCCTGGCAGTTTGATAACAACGCCACCCACGCCGGAAGAGAGAACACTTACAGATTTATGAAGAATGGGGTGAAGTTTGTCCTTACACCAATGGTGAGAGAGCCAAAGGCCGACGAGAAGTCTACCTTGGTAGTCTGTCCTACACACAAATCGTTTGTCAGCGAATGTGAAGAGAGCCAAATGGTATACGTGGTAATGGTTAAGGCGAATCATGAATCCGCCCAAAGGGACGAAAGGGAAATGCCGAGTGAAGTGACCCGCCTACTTGGCGAGTATCAAGATCTGTTGCCCGATGAACTGCCGAGTGGGTTACCACCTTTGAGGGACATCCAACATCATATCGATCTTGTGCCCGGGGCTAGTTTACCAAGCCTCCCACATTATCGAATGAGTCCAAAGGAGAATGATGTCATGAGACAAAAAGTGGAGGAACTCATCGAGATGGGATACGTTAGGGAGAGTATGAGTCCTTGCGTTGTTCCAGCTTTACTTACACCGAAGAAGGATGGGTCTCGGCGGATGTGTGTTGACAGTAGGGCTATTAACAAGATCACCATCAAGTATAAGTTCCCGATTCCAAGGTTGGATGACATGTTAGACCAACTTGGGGGATCTCGAGTCTTCTCCAAGATTGATCTCAGGAGTGGGTATCATCAGATACGAATCCGATCTGGGGATGAGTGGATGACTGCCTTCAAGACAAGAGATGGATTGTATGAATGGTTAGTTATGCCCTTTGGGATGACTAACGCCCCTAGTACTTTTATGAGACTGATGAATCAGGTGCTTCGCCCAGTAATTGGGAAGTTCGTAGTTGTGTATTTCGACGACATTTTGATCCACAGCCAGACCTTGGCGGAACATGAAGAGCACTTGCAGACCGTGTTTGACCTGCTAAGGAAACACCAACTATACGCCAACACCAAGAAGTGTGACTTTGTCATGGAGAGCTTAGTTTTCCTTGGATTCGTGGTCAGTGGGAATGGAATCCAAGTTGATGGGGAGAAGGTAAGAGCCATCCGAGAATGGCCTACCCCGAGGAACGTGGGGGATATCAGGAGTTTTCATGGGCTAGCAACGTTTTATCGCCGATTCATTAAGAACTTCAGTTCCATAGTGGCTCCGTTAACAGAATGTTTGAAGAAAGGAAAAGGGTTCGAGTGGGCGGACGCCCAAGAAGAGAGCTTCGCCTTGATCAAGGAAAAGCTGAGTACAGCGCCAGTGCTGGCGTATTCCGATTTTGACAAATTGTTTGAAGTTGAGTGTGATGCCAGTGGAATTGGGATTGGTGGTGTCTTGATGCAAGAAAAGAGGCCCATTGCCTACTTCAGTGAGAAGCTCTGTGAGGCACGGCAAAGGTGGGCAACGTATGATCAAGAGTTTTATGCTGTAGTGAGGGCACTGAAAGTATGGGAACGTTACTTGGTGGGAAAAGAGTTCATCCTCTACACTGACCATCAAGCTCTCAAATACCTGGGAAGTCAGAAGCAACTTCGAAGCGCCATGCAGGCCCGGTGGTCTGCCTTCATAGATAAGTTCCCCTATAAGCTTATCCATAAGGCGGGAAAACAGAACATAGTGGCGAACGCTTTGAGTCGGAGGATTGCACTAATAAAAACAGTCAACCTGGAGACCGATTGTTTCGAACACATCAGAGGAGAGTACCTGGCGGATCCTGACTTTGGAAGTATCTGGAAGAAGTGCCAGCGCCAACCTGGGGATGGGGCGTATCACTTAATGGATGAGTATCTAATGAGGGGCAACCAACTTTGTTTACCCTGCACTTCTATCCGCGAGAAGGTGGTCCGAGATCTACATGGCGGATCCCTGGGGGGGCATTTTGGGCGAGACAAGACATATGCAGCAGTGAGTTCCCGTTATTTCTGGCCCAAAATGAGAAGAGATGTGGCGTACCTGGTAGAACGATGCTATATCTGCCAGACCGCCAAGGGACACGCTACAAATGCTGGCTTACAACTGCCCTTGTCTGTACCAGAAACCATATGGGAGGATCTGTCCATGGATTTTGTCCTAGGGTTACCCAGAACTCAGAGAGGCATGGATTCCATCTTTGTGGTTGTTGACCGGTTTTCGAAAATGGCACACTTCATACCATACCGTAAGACTAACGACGCCTCAGCGACTGCCAAGCTATTCTTCAAAGAGGTTGTCAGATTACATGGTGTACCAAAGAGCATTGTCTCAGACCGTGACACAAAGTTCCTGAGTCACTTCTGACGGACCTTGTGGGCTCTTTTTGATACTTCTCTGAAGTTTAGTACCACCGCCCACCCTCAGACAGACGGACAGACAGAAGTGGTCAATCGGACTCTGGGAAACTTACTGCGCAACAAATGTAAGGATAAGCCCAGGATGTGGGACGTGGTTTTAGCACAAGCTGAGTTCGCCTACAATGGATCTGTACACTCGGGAACTGGAAAGTCACCCTTTGAGGTGGTATACACTAAGACCCCGAATCACGTCCTTGATATAGCCCATCTTCCCAAAGGAAACGTGACGGCAAACCAGCTAGCGAAAGACTATGTCCAGATGCACCAAGAGGTGAAGGAGACTCTTGAGGAGAGAAACTAGAAACTAAAAGCTAAGGCGGATGAGCACCGCCGCAGGGACCTACAGTTCGAAGTGGGAGATGAGGTTATGGTACACTTGGGAAAAGAGAGACTCGCCAACGCCACAAGCAGCAAGCTTCGACCGAGAAAGTATGGGCCATATAAGATCACCAAGAAGGTCAATGCTAATGCCTATCACATAGCTTTGCCAAATTGGCTTGGTAAAGTCTCACCGGCGTTCAATGTTCGTGACCTTAGCCTGTGGAAGTCAGATGGCCCTTTGGAAAACAACACAGACAAGCCAGTGCCGAATTCTTTTAAAGAAGGAGAGAATGATGCGGACATCCTAACTGTGCTCAATAATAACACGCACCTTGGCGGATCTCATCTCGGCGTATCCACAGAGGGTGTATCTAAGAGGGCGGATTCCCTGGACACGCGAGCGGGGCGGATCTAGGCGTACGCCCTGAGGCGTACCAACAACTACACTGGGCGGATCTCAAGTTTACTTCCTGCCGAAGGAATTCACCAACAACCTCTGACGCTCCGTACCTGCACCTCTGTACCTGTTGTCTAGGCGCATTACCTATTTTACCCTTTATTTATTAACCATATTGTAACCCTAATAGGGATAGCCCTATCCTTCTATTTATCTGTTAGAGGTTGTATTTAAACCCTCATTTTGTAAGGATAGGGCAACTTTTTTTTTATCAATCAACTATCATTTCTCTTTGAGATTAAGGTTTATACCTTGTTTATCGGGATTCACTCCTTCTAGTCTAGCTAGAGAAGAAGATCTTTGTTGGTTTACGATTAAAACCTCCATTTATCGCTTTCAATCTGTATCAGTATTTAGTTTTGATATAATTGAACTTTCCTAGGTATTCTTAGTGGAAACTAATTTTCTCCAAAGCATGAATAATATTTTGTTACACTTATCCTAAACTTAAAGAACTCGATCTAAGAACAACTAGTTTCTATAACGTGATTTATATTATTATTTTTTTTGATAATCAGTTAAACGGCTTTATTGAGTTTTATTATCCACTAGTCCCAAAGTGTTACTCTAATTGCATTTGAATTGTTTCATTTGATAAAATATACGATTAAAGGTAGAAATGTTTCTTGCGTGTTTTTTTTTATTTTTGAAAAATGCTTGTAATTTAATTAGATAAAACATAAAGAAGTACAACAAGCAAAATGTAAGAAATAAAACCTCACATGATTACAGACTAAATCAAATACAATATCCACAAAGGAATGAAAATGATATATCTGCAATCCGAACTTCATCCTTTAAACCATTCCGAACATTCGGATCTGAGTCCTTTTTTTGTTGTAACCACGTAGATTTATTGATCTACGGATAAGATAAATCATTTCCGCTCTTGCTAAATCCGAAAAAAGTATAAACGACAGAATAATAGAGAACAGATACAATCAGACGGATAAAGAGTTCCGAAGAAATATATGAACACAAACTATAAAAAGATTATAAAAAAAATACAGAAGAAACCTAACCCCCGATGTGAGGAGGAAGAAGGAAGATCTTTCATCCTCCTCAAAGGAGATCAACAAAATAGAAAGATTGACAGAACAATGGAAGAGAAAGGAAGAAGAAAAGCATGAGGAGTTTTTTTGGTTTTCGCAAGAGAGGATTTCAGTTTTTTTCAACTGCTATGTTTCTTGCGTGTTGAAGCTTAATAGAGAGTGGAGTGATATTTTCTTTGAGATATTATTATGACTGATAAGTTTATAAATTTTGTCATTTTCGTTTCTTATAAATAAATGGCGTTTGTCAAACCATCTAGAGAGCTTTTTAAAAAGGGCTGCCCTCAAAATGGGTAGAACGAGTCCATTTTTAATGTTGGGGAAGAACCCAGTCCAATGGGCGAAGGAGTAGACTGCTATATTGAGCTGGATCCAAGCCCAATCTTATTCTTTTGGACTTACTTGCCCTCTTCCTTCATTATAACTTTCCTAACTTTTCCTATTCTTTTCTAATTCGCCTAATACATCACCATCTCCCTAAACTTGTCCATAATAGTAGATTGACTCCCTAAACTTTATAAGTATCTTATCAGCTTATTGAACTTGATTATTATGTATCACCAAATCTCTGAACTTGTTCATAAAAGTCATAAAAGTAGATTAGCTCACTGTCTTACCAACTCCCTAAACTTGATTATTCGCTACAACTAAATACAAAAACCATAATAGTAACTCCCAATCTGCATATATTCGATTTATCAAACTTGTAACATTAACTCTTATAATATGTTGAAAGGTATGAGAAAAGAAAAAATTACCTCTCGAATAGATGAAGATGTATTTTTAGAATTTAGGTTCAATAGGTTTTGTATTTAGTTCTTACGGAATAAGCAAGTTTAGGAAGTTGATGAGACACTTATAAAGTTTAAAAAGCTAATCTACTTTTATAGATAAGTTTGGGGGAGTTGGTGATACGAAATAATAAAATTTAAGTAACTAGTGAGACACTTGTAAAGTTTATGGAGTCAATCTACTATTACTATTATGGACAAGTTGAGGTAGCTGATGATGTATTAGGACTTTCTAATTCTAATATAACTTTCACAACCATTTATTATTATTATTGTTTTACCATTCCAAACTCCCCCAACCAAGTTTATGGAGTCAATCTACTATTACTATTATGGACAAGTTGAGGTAGCTGATGATGTATTAGGACTTTCTAATACTAATATAACTTTCACAACCATTTATTATTATTATTGTTTTACCATTCCAAACTCCCCCAACCCAAGCTAAAAGGTCTCTGGAAAACTCTTGTGGCCATGCACAAAACTTGAATAAATGCTTTTATTTTAGGAGGAAAATCATTTAAAAAGAATTATCTTATTAATTCTAAAACTCTAAGAAACATATTAAATATTATATTCTAAAAGTTACTTCGTTTCATGTATATATTCGTACTTAACAGATTCCTTACAACAAAAATGAGAGTCTGCACCTATCATCAAAATGCACATAAATGACCATCAACTACTCTTTATGCCATAAATTAGGTAGAACAAGCTCACAATAATATATATATGTCCAATTTTTATTAGAAAAATAATTAAAAGTGTTAAAGATAATTAATCTTAATATTAGAAAAAATCTGAAAAACATTTGTTTGAAGTCTGTGGAATCAATTTATGAGATAAATAACAAACAAAGCCAAGTATCCGATGCTATAAAAACGTGTCACTCTGAGATCTGAAGCATATTCTTTTTTTAATTGCTTATGATCCTTCTCACTATATATGTTCCATCATTATCCCTTTAATCTTTCATTTTGTGGCTAAATAATTACTGATGGGTTGAGTAATTATGAATATTCCAACATAATTATTACTGAAAATTGCAATACGTTAATGCTCATCCACTCAAATTATTAAGTTAGGAGTAAATTAAAATTATGAGTAGAAACTTAATATCATTCACCTATTTTAACTATTGATATCATAATAAATATTTCATAAACATAGATCAATATCATCTTTAGATCAGAAAGACTCACACGAGCTGTTTAATTTGAAGTAGGGAATATTCCCTAAAAATGTGAACAGTATCTTCCAACCACGTATATTGATATTCACCATCCATCTCAATATATGTACGGTGAAAGAAAGAGAATTGTTGGATCATGAAAAACAGTTATGCAAAAGATAGTGAGTACATAACATGACATAGGTCGCACTAAAAATGGTCCAAAGGCTTTTGGTCCCATAAAGCAGTGACACCTGCCAAATAGGCGTTTGGTTTCTTCAAAGGGCATTATTGTCTTTTTAGGTTAGCTATTTGTGTGGTGGGATCCATTTTTAAGTGTAACGTTGGTTGAATAAGCGTTGACCGATCACATGTATTTAAATGTCCAATCATCCTTGGAATGTATTTTTAGGATAAAATGTAATAAAAGTACTAAAGCGTGAATTTGGGTATAGGTCAGATATTATTGATGTAATTTATCCTTCAATTTATCCATAAGCTTGTTTAAAATCTATGATGTGGCAATAAAATAACAGTCAAACCAACATTTTCAAATTTTCGACAACACATCGCTAAAATTGATCTTGTTTGAAAACGTTAGGATTTAATTTGCACCATTTACTACGTTACTTCTAAGCATTTCCTTCAAAACATTAGGGTTAACTTGCCAGTCATCAAACAAATTACTCCCAATCACCATAGGAAGAATAACATCTTATATCTCTAGTGAAGTTTTTGGTTTTCTCTAATTTGTTATGAAGGTGAACATCAAAATCAATATTCCAAAAGCAACAAAAGAAAAGTTAATGTAGGAATATATAGTTTCTCAAAAGAAAAGGATATTTAACGCGCTTTGTGGGATCAAAATACCGCGTACCTTCTCCGATGCTCTTTCCTCCAAACATTAATTTCAAATTTCAACTCTCTTCTCTTCTCCTCATTCTTTGCCCCTTTCCCTTTCTTCTTCTTCTTCTTCTTCCCAATGGCCATTACTTTTTTCCTCCTTATATTCCTCTTCTTTGCTGCCTTCCTTTACTTCTTTCCCCTTCCCAAACATCTCTACTCTTTCTTCTCCAGTCGCCCTTCCCCTGCCGCAAAACGCGATCCAGAAATCACTCGCGATAATCGCAATGATAACAGCAACGACTTCAAGGATGAGCTCAAGAGTGTGTTTGCGACCTTCGACAAAAACGGCGACGGATTTATAACGAAGCAAGAGCTGATAGATTCTCTCAACAACATCAGAATCTTCATGACGGAGAAAGAAGTCGAAGAAATGTTAGTGAAAGTCGATTCCAATGGAGACGGATTGATTGATTTCCAAGAGTTTTGCAGCTTGTGTCAAAATAGGAAAGACGACGCCGAAGAAGAAGAAGAAGATGTGGATCTGAAAGAAGCTTTTGAGGTATTTGATAGGGATAAAGATGGATTAATTTCAGTTGAAGAATTAGGATCGGTGTTATGTTCTATGGGATTAAAACAAGGAAGAAGAAGTGAAGATTGTAAAGAAATGATTAGAAAGGTTGATAAAGATGGAGATGGAATGGTTAATTTTGATGAATTTAAGAAGATGATGACAACTACAAGTGGAGGAGGAGGCAACTCAAAAAACCTCATTTCAGTCTTCTAATTAATCTCAATTAATTCTCTGCTAATTATGTATTAGTAGTTATTTTCCAATCCCAAGCATTTTCCAATTATATACATATTCAGTAAGCTAGCAAATTTAAGTTTAATGTGTGTGACAATTTTAGTATATATTTCTGTTTTTTCTTTTCAATGTAAATATAAATAGATGTGTGTAACTTATTTGGTGTACAGACATTTAAAGTGTAAAAAATATACATGGTTCCTATCCTAAACTATAGCATTGTCACTCAATTTTATTTCTTCGTAGAAAACATAGCAAATGAATTGTAGATTTCTTTTTTCTTTACGTGTTGTTGCTTCATCTTGTTATCAAGGAAATGTTAGTTTCTCAATGGTAAATTTCTTTTGTTAAAAATAGAACATTTTTAGTGGGAGGTGTTTGGTGAGGTGGATGGTGGTTGGAAGAATGTGTATTGGAGAAGCAATAGTTATCTACTTAAAAATAGATGTGCTATTAGTTAATGAATTTACATGATTGTCTATCAAAATCATCACTCTATTTCAATTTATCTCAGTAAAATCATTCAACTTTAAGTTTTATTTCAATTAGATCATTCCGCCGATTTCAATGGTTAAAAGCATCAAATAATGACATGGTCACACGTCAACATGAGTCAGTTTAGATCTTTGACTGAAACGAAACGTGACCGTTTTTTCATGAAAATAACCGACACGTGATAACCAAGTGGTATATAAGTGGATGTCATGTATCGTTTCAGTTAAAGATCTGAGTTGACTCATACTGACATGTAACCTATATCATCAGTTCCATACCTTTTAATCATTAATTATCAAAATTATTAGATATATATTAGAGAAATAGATTATTTACTCACTTACTGTTCGTATAAAATAGTTAGTTAGCATTAGTCTTTCACTGAAACGTGAACTGTACTTATTATATATACTCATTTGCAAATCAATGGAATCACAGAACAATTACAATTGTTACATGGTATCAGAGACCTAAACCTAAACCTAATTCCTTCTCTCTTCAAACCCTTCGAATCACCTCCCCCTTCCTCTTGCTTCCGACCTACGGCCGCCGCAGCCACCTCCGGCGCACCTCCTCCGATTCCGTAACACTAAAACCCGCAACCACTAAATCATCACATACCCTGCAACCATGAGCACCAATACCGAGAAATCCTCCACCGGCACTCCTCCAACCAACAATTCTCACATAAATCAGTCAGACAAAAACCCTAGCCATCATCCATCCCTTACCGTCTCCAACATCTCCACCTTTATCAAAATAACCCTTGATACTGAAAAAGGGTACTATCCAACCTGGGCCGCCCTATTCAAACTCCACGCCAAAGCCTTCGATGTTCTTGACCACATCATTCCCTCACCCGAAAACGCTTCCGACAACTCTCTAGAAATTACCAATCCTGCCCTCTGGTCCCGAATTGACGCTGTTGTCCTCCAATGGATTTACAGCACCATATCCCTTGATCTGCTACAGACCATCATTGAGGCAGACTCTACCGCTGCCATAGCCTAGAGCAAACTCCAAGACATTTTCTCAGACAACAAACATTCCCGTGCCCTATTCCTCCAACAAGAATTTTCCAAAATCAAATTGGATAATTTTTCAGATATCTCTTCATACTGCCAACACCTAAAATCCATCTCTGATCAACTTTCTAATGTGGATTGTCCTGTCACAAATGATCAAATGGTCCTCCAACTTATCTCTGGCCTAACTGATGCCTATGACACAGTCGGTACTCAGATTCGTCATGGGGATCCACTACCTTCCTTTCCCAAGGCTCGCTCAATGCTCATTCTTGAAGAAACAGCACGCTCTCGCAAACATAGTACCTCAACTGAATCTGTCGCCCTCACAGCCACATCGGCCGAACCAGTCGTGCAGCCTTCGCACCACCAACCTGCGCATAATCGCAACTCTGCACCTTACCGTGGTGGAAGGTACAATAATCGGAACTACAGGGGCAGAGGGGGCCGATATCCATACCGACCTGCACATAACCAGAATTATCGCCCCTCCTCTTCCCCAACTTGGGCTTACTCTCAGCCATGGGCGACACCTCCTTGCCCGTTTCCAACGAACTCATGGCAGCCCCAGGGTCCATCCGGACATCAGACACAGCAACCAGGAATCCTAGGACCACGCCCACATGCTCCTCAGGATCATCTGAACATGTATCAACAACCCTATTCGCCTACTGACATTGCTGAAGCCATGCACACGATGTCAATTGCACCACCTCCTGATCAGTGGCATATGGACACAGGAGCAACATCTCACATGACTGCTCACAAAGGTACACTCACTTCTTATTTTAATTCGAGCCTCAATGGAAATATTATTGTTGGTAATGGTCACTGTGTACCTATTTGTGGTTCTGGTAATGCTAGTTTGGGTCCTAAACACCACTCATTGAAATTAAATAACGTCTTGCATGCTCCTCAACTTATCAAAAATCTTGTTTCTGTCCGTCAATTTACTAAAGATAACCAAGTTTCTGTCGAATTTGATCCCTTGGGTTTTTCTGTGAAGGATTTACAGACGGGAACACATATCATGAGATGTAACAGTACCGGGGATCTTTTTCCAGTCATGTCAAGTCCGGTCACCTCGTCGTCCTCCCCTTCCGTCTTTACTGCACTGTCTTCTGAAGTCTGGCACAATCGTCTAGGACATCCAGGGCCCCCTATTCTGCATGTTCTTATGAGTCAAAATTCAATTTTATGTAATAGGAATAAGAATGTTTCTGTTTGTACTTCTTGTATTAATGGAAAACAAGTTAAATTACCGTTTCAGTCCTCGCACAATTTTACTTCTATGCCATTTGATTTAATTCATAGTGATATCTGGACTTCTCCTATCTTAAGCTCTAGTGGTCATCGTTACTATGTATTGTTTCTTGATAATTACACAAATTTTCTATGGACATTTCCCCTAGCTAACAAGTCTCAAGTATATTCGATATTTCTTACCTTTCGTTCTTTTGTTCGAACTCAATTTGAACGTGATATAAAAGTGTTTCAATGTGATAATGGCGGCGAATTTAACAATAACTCTTTTCACCAATTTTGTAATCAAAACGGAATGCAATTCCGATTTTCTTGTCCGTACACATCACCTCAAAAATGACCTAATTGAATAAATTAAAGTTGAGTTACCATTTTAAAATAACCATTTAAATTTAGAGAATAATGTTACATTTAATCCCTACTTTTTATAAAGAGTGTCAGGCACATCTTTAGCACATTTGTTAAATTTATTTTGCTAATAAAAATATAATTAAATATTAAAATGTTCTATTATTTAATTTAATAATATTTATAATTAAAATAGTTTATACGTAAAATAATGATTTGTGATATCATTTGTTAAATATATATGTATTATATTTATAAATAAATTAAAATAAATCAATTAGCTTAATTAATAGTAACTAATTTTACTGTTATTTTAGTACTGAGACATTTAAAAAAATGTTAAAGAGATAAAAATAAAATATATTAAAATGATTTGTTATTTTTTTGGTAACTTTTGAAATTACATATAAAACATGTTTTATGCACTAACCTAACTCGAGACTTCAACATACATGGTTTTTTTTTTGTGACTTCAACAACCTCTACCAAGATGGAAGGAGAGTGCAAAAAATATCTTATTCGAGAAATTTGAACAAAAAGAAGAAGAAATAAACTGCTTCAAGTTGTAGAAACCTTTATAAAATAAAATCTACCGCTTGCAAAAGGATAATAATAATTATAAAAAAATTCCCGTAATCTTTTCTAAAACCTTCAATATGTCATAAATGTAAGTTATTCATTAAATTAGAGTATCTTCAGGAGTCTTTTAGTTTGGCTTTTAAGTTTAAATTTGAGAATGAAGAATTAAAAAATCGGCTCCAATGGCTCCTCAAATTACTATAAACATCTCCATTTTCTCTATTAATAAAGAACATCTATCCACCTCTTAGTGCCTATAACTTGATTTTTTATTAATAATTTATTATTAAAAAGTCTCTCTCATTCACTATATGGTAAATATAACAATCATTAATAATTTTAATTATAAAATAATAAATAAAAAATGAATGAATATAATAAATATTATTAGAGATGATATATCTTAGTCGTTCTTAGATCATTAAGAGTCAATTATTTATATTAATGATCAATTATTTATATTATTAAGAGCCTTTTGGAGGGGACTCGTCAACGGGATCCGCTGTCACCGTATCTTTTTATTATCTGTACGGAGGGTCTTTCTCTCTACTTATCTCGGCTGGAGTCAGAGGGCCGGATCCAAGGTTGTGTTGTTGCGGACCAAACACCTGCAACCTCTCATCTGTTCTTCGCTGATGATAGTTACTTCTTCTTCGGAGCGAATCGATAAGAAGCTTCAGCAATTAAACAAGCTCTAAATGACTATGAGCGTGCTTCTGGACAGAAAATAAATTTATCAACATCTTCTATATCTTTCAGCCGAAACTGCCCAGAGATTAAGTGTGCAGAAACTAGTAATATCTTGGGGGTTTCCACTGTAGCCCTCCCGGATAAGTACCTGGGTCTACCTTCGGTGGTGGGAAGGAATAGGTCACAGGTTTTTGGCTTTGCTGATGACATGGTGCGGTCTAGATTGAAGAGTTGGAAAGCCAGGTTTCTATCAAGAGCAGGAAAGGAGACTATGATCAAATCAATAGTGCAGGTGCTTCCTACTTATGCTATGAGTCTCTTCCTATTTCCTATGAATATCTATGATGATCTAGAGAAGTTGATGAATTCTTTTTGGTGGGGATCAGATGGTTCGGGTAAAGGTAGTTTACACTGGAAATCGTGGGATAAGCTGTGTTGTCCTAAAAAATAGGGTGGAATGGGGTTCAGAAAGTTGCATAATTTCAACTTAGCTTTATTGGCTAAACAAGGTTGGCGACTTAGCTCAAATCCTGAGTCTCTTGTGGCACGAGTTTTTAAGGCTCTTTACTATCCGGATAGCTCTTTTCTTGAAGCATCGTTATCTGATGGGCCTAGCTTTATCTGGCGTAGTATTATGGGTGCTCAAGAGTTGTTAAAGTCAGGTATTCGCAGGTTTGTAGGGGCGGGTGGTGAGGTCCGGATTTGGGAAGACTCGTGGCTCCCTGAAGATCATTTTCCGTATATCGAAAGTGAGAAATTGGATGGTTTAGGGGTGGAAGTGGCGGCTGATCTTATGGAGGAGGGTCGGCGGTCATGGGATGTTGGGTTAGTTTCGGGCATTTTTGTTCCTCGGGATGAAGAACTTATTCTCCGTATCCCCTTATCTAATCAGGTCGATCATGATGTGTGGTACTGGAAGGATGACCGATGAGGCAACTATACAATTAAAAGTGGGTACCGAAAGCTTATGTCTGAATTTGGAGCAAATTGGTTCATTGATTCTCCAGTATGGAATAGAGTTTGGAATCTTAAAGTTCCCCCTAAGGTTAAGAACCTTCTTTAGCGGGTTCTTGCTAACTGTTTCCCCTTTAAAGTTGTGCTGAAAGCTCGGATGGTTTCAATCTCAGATTTATGTGAGCTCTGTCATGGGGCGGTGGAAGATTCTTATCATATTTTTCTCAAATGTACTATGGCTCGAGCTATTTGGACTCTTTCGCCTATTGGGGATGTGGGAATCCAATTTCATAACATTTTTTATTATTAGGGCTGGATCTTCTCTAAACCGGTGGAGCTTGTAGCGGTTTTATGGTGGATTATTTGGTGTTATAGAAACGACATTGTGTGGAATCGGAAGGATTCACAAGCCTCGATCCTGTACCATTCGACCGGTTTCTTTCTGCAGGCCTGGAAGAGAGCGCAGGCGTCGGTTTCTCCTTCAGGTACTCCGGTTGTGCCAAGCCCGACGGTGTGGCAGCGTCCTCTAGTAGGTTTTCTAAAACTGAATGTGGGTGGTGCTTCATTTGCGGACGAGAATGTGGCTGGGTTTGGGTGTATCGTTCGGGACGAGTTGGGCCGGTTTGTTGCGGCTAAAAATGGTATCTTGTAGAATTATTAAGATGCATCGTTCATTGAAGCGCTATCGGTCCGTGAAGCTCTCAGTTGGATCAAAGACCGTGGATAGAAGGATGTAATCATTGAATCAGATTCTTTAATCGTGGTACAGTCTATGGCCCGCCCGTTAGAGGTTTCATCTCCTTTTAACGCCTTAGCCAATGAGTGTCATTTTTCATTAAACGAGTTTTTTAATTGCTCTATTCAATTTGTCTGTCGTTCCGCAAATTCTGTTGCTCGTTTGTTAGTTAGAAGTAGTATTTTACCTTTACATCGGGGTGAGTGATTTTCTGTACCCCTGATTTTATTTGTAATATGCTTCTTCTTGATTCTTAATATATGCTTCATTGGTTGTCAAAAAAAAAAATGTCTTTTGGAGATGCTCTTAGCGTTTAACCGGCTATCTCTCTCCTCTCGCTTTCTAAAACCTAAAATTACAATTTTACCCTTCCTTTCTTGCACTCTTTCTATGTGTCTTTCTCTCTCATCCCTTTCTTTGTCTCTCTTTCTCTCTCTATCTTTTGCTAAACTGAGGGGGAAAGAGTTTGAAGGAGATGGAGGAAGAAGTGGAGGAGGAGGAATTATTGGTTGACAGTCTCCGCTAATTCTAATCTATTTTTCTCAGGGTTTTGCAATTCCCAAATCAAACCCCCAAAATCGCGCAACTTCCACATCTCTCCTCGTTGTTCAATCTGTCGCTGCTACTTTACACAGTCTCCTAATCATCATCACCGATTCTTACCGTTCAAAAGAAACAAGTTTTAACAAGCAATGGTTGCGAATAAAACATAGGCATGACGTAATGATTCACATAAAATAGCAGCAGCAGAGCAGAAACACATAATCAAAGGTTCTGCAATTAATTAATTTACCAGAATAAGGGTATTTTAGAGAGATACTGGTTTTAGAGAGAGGAATTGAACATGAGATAGAAGTGAAGGGTAAAAAGGGTACTTTAGCTTTTAGAATGAGGGAAGAAGAGAAAACCCTGAAAATTAAAAATCAAAGAGAGTCAAAAGTAAAAAACGTTGGTAAATGGTCACAGTGGCTAACGGTGTAACAAAGTGTAAAGTTTGATGGTCATACCATAAAAAATTGAAGTTCAGTGACCGCAATATTAAAAAAGGTAAAATTCAATAACCATAAATATAATTTATCCTAAATTATATATATCATTCAATCTTTATGTGCGAGGTTGATGATCTCAAATAAATTTTCAATAATTTTAATTTAAATAAAATGTTTCAGCAGATAAAATTCATTTTCAGGAAAATTCGAAGGAATTAAAATATTCAAATAACAATTTGCTATTTTGACAACTTCAAAAATTTCACCTAACAGTTATTTGCGATAGTTTCATTTTTGAAAGAAAACATTATCTTTTGAAATTTTAATTTTTTCCCCCTTTTTTATAAAAAATTATTTTGAACCCTCCTCCCTCTTCGAGGTGGTAAAAGTACACAAGATCCGACCGACACAAAATCAACACATAATTTTAATGTCGACCGACACGAAATCAACACATAATTTTAATGTTTGGATTTAGCTTCTAAACATGATATTAACAAACTTTTCAATGGTTAGTATTAATATACTAATATAAAAATGACATAACGTATTTAAAAATAGTGTAAAATATTTTTATATTTTTAAAAGTTATTATTAATATATATACATAGCAAAATTACAAGTAACCGAAAACATGACACTAAATCGACACTAACCCAAATATGTTAACACGAATTTTTTTGGATTGAGTTTGGAATTACTCTTTTCAACACGAACCGAACCCAAAAATGAGACAAACATGACTCCACATGAAATTGCCAGATCTACTCTACTTAGATATTGCGATATCTTTTAAGATTTAATAAACCTATCCAGCTCTAGGCAGACAGACGGCCTGCCTATCATTTTATAATTTTCATTTAATATTGTCAATTTTATTTTGTTGAATGCTTGAATTGTTTCCTCAAACCAACAGCTTCAATCCTTGTTATTACTACAACTGATTATAGACTGGTTTAATGCATAAATTCCCTTATCCAACCCAGCCTATTCATCAAACAAATCATATATATATATATATATATATATATAGAGGCTAAAACAGGCTTCAGCAAGCAGACTGAAATATACATGTCTAAATGTCTAAACCCAACTCATGAAGAATGAACCAGACGAACTAACTCGCATATAAACAGGTCTAAACCCAAATCCGCATAAGGCCGCAATTATGCAACATAAATTCCCACCTTTCAGTTATAATAAAGAGTTACTTATGACTATGCATATCAATTATTAGCATATGAAACCAAATCTATTAGATTATTTAGACCATAAAAACACAATCTAAAACAGTAACTTCACAATTTATGTATCACAAAGAAATAGCCTCACTTGGTATTATGATAACCCCTCTGTCGTCAATGGTTCACAGAGGGAATAAAAATTAAAAAGCCACGTTTGCAGTCCGAAAGAAATACATCCACCGAGGCTTTAAAAGACATCAGGGTGGAAACGCCCAGGCATTGAGCTGCTTTGCTGAGCCTGCTTCAGGTGCATTGTTAACGCATAGTTGCTAACCTGGTAATAATTGAATTAAGAAAAAAGATCATTCATCACATCACTATTACAAAGGAAAATCAAACTCGACTACCAGTTAACGGGCTCAAACCTCCAAGGCTCTTAGCTGATCTTGATATTGGGACACCAATTGCTTCAGATGTTGCAACTCCTGGCTCCGGTCCTCATATTCTTTCTGACGCTCATGCTGAATCGTTACAGCTCTCTTTAGAAGTGAATTTTCCTGAATAATGGATTGCAATTGCTCCTTCAACATCATATTTTCCTAACAAGATTTCACCAAAAATAACCATCAGCACAACTCAAAATGAAGAGGAGGCACATTGCATCCGTGTTGAAAGCTTCTGAAAGAACATTCACAGGTGACTAAAAACACCTGTTGAAAGCCTTTGGCAGCTTCAGCATGAGCACGTGCATAAACGGACTTCTCAAAGGCTTCCAGTGCCCTTGAAGCACGTGCTCTAGCATCATCTATGTTTGCAGCACCCTTCATTTGGCTAACAAAGAACTCTACCCACTCTGCACCACCCATTTCAAGTTGTGCAGCAGCTTGCGGATCATCAGTTGGTGCTTCTGCATTATTTATAGCTACTCCTGAAACAAAATGTCGTTCAGCCAATTCAAATGTGTTACATAAATTACCCCTTTTTTCTGTAGGAGCTCGGTAATGCAATTTTCATGATCATCATATATAAAATAAAATAAAACAAAACCCTATTAAAAAAGAAATCAAAATCTAAAGAAAATACAGCAACCGCCCCTTTTTAGGTAGTTTAAATAGTTTGAAGTATTAAATATTTCTTTTTTAGGAATTAACGACTTATTATGGCTGTTTTATGGTTTACAATGACTATGAATGTTATTTATGATATATATATATATATAAATTTGGACCGTACCCGTGTCTCGCATAATTTGAATGCATACTCTAATAAAATTCCTTAAAAAAGATCTCTCTCTCTCTCTCTCTCTCTCTCCCTCTCCCTCTCCCTCTTATAACTTTGGGCACTAAAACTTTCCATTGCGAAGTATTATTTCTCTCTTATAAATTTGGACACTAAAACTTCCATTACGAGGTATTCCACATCCAACTCGTTATTTCTAATTCTACTCAATGCATCTCTCTCTCTCTCTCTCTCTCTCTTATAAATTTGGGCACTAAGACTTTCCATTACTATGTCGTCCACATCCAACTCATTATTTCTAATTCTACTCAATCTCTCTCATTAATTGGGCACTAAAACTTCCCATTACGAAGTATTCCACATCCAACTCATTATTTCTAGTTCTACTCAATGCATCTCTCTCTCCCTCTTATAAATTTGAGCACTAAAACTTTCCATTACAAGGTATTCCACATCCAACTCATTATTTCTAATTCTACTCAATGCATCTCTCTCTCGCCCCCTCTCCCCCTCTCACAAATTTGGGCACTATAACTTTCCATTACGACGTATTCGACATCCAACTAATTATTTCTAATTCTACTCAATGCACACCGACTCAATTTCTACAAGCATGTGTACTAGGTTAGAAAACACATAAAGAAAAGGACTAACTTTAACCTTTGATGCTCATTTTAATATGATCAAAAGCTACTAATTGGTTAACCCTAGGAACGTATCAATTAGCATGCAGAATTCTGAACATGGCTAACCATTTGGTAGTACTTTTGACCTTAACAGCTACAATTAAATCCTATAACCCATACTGCTATAAGTGCTGCACAATGAGTGACACAAACACAAGAGAGAGAGGGAGAGGGAGAATGAGAGAGATTCTAAAAATAATAATAAAAGAAAAAAAACCCAAGCATTTCAATCTTAAGCACCCGAGAATGAAAATTTTACTTCTCCAATACAAAATCTTTAGGCCTAAATCATAAAGGTACACCAATAAAGGCACAGGTTGAAAGATACAAGCCACTTGTCCCATGCTCACAAAGAATAACATGCCGTTAAACAAGTCTATGGGTTAGGCAATGGCTATTAAAGACGCACAGGGCAAGGAGGTCCTGGAGCCTTAGCAAGGCACAGGTGTGTCCCTCAGCGACACAAGGCGCACTAGATGAATAAAAATATATAAAACCATAAATGATAATTTTTAAAATATAAGAAATGATAAATTCTAAAATCAAAACGCAATAGCTACTAAAGGCATAAAGGTTTATTTGGCCTTTGTGGTATCCAAAATTGTCATTTGCCCCCAGTGGTATCATTTGGTAATATTTGTCTGAGGTGTTCTCATATGTGCATTTAGCACATTTTGGATGAAAAAAAATTAAACCAAATGTCTCGTGTACATGTCACGACAAATCAAATAATATTCCATTCAAAATGGGTTAAATGTCACCAATAAAAAAACACAAGGGGGAAAATGATGTTACCACAGGGTGCACAAATGACAAAATTTTGGATACCATATCACAAGGGCCAAATAAGGCTTTAATCCATTACTAAATCATCACAATATTCTTAATCATAAATTCTAACATGAAATAAATCCCATATTCTAAAGTTAAAATGATCAACTAAATAGTAAATCCTAAGTTGACTAATAATAGCTACTTCTCATCAAAAGTCCCCAAATTCATCAATCATCATTCATCATCATCACTCTTCTCATCTCCAACATCATCAAATTCTTTTTCAAGGATCTGATCCTCTTCATCCTCACCATACTCTTCTAAAAATTTAGTTTCCCGTTGAGTATCTGTGCCTCTTCAAAGTCTTTCCTTCTTTTTTGTTGTTTATTTTGGACATTAAATGTGTCTAATCCAATGTTGGAAATTAAAACCCTAAAAAATACTCACATGACATAAAGGCATGCCATGACAAGCCTCTTATAACCACAACCTAGTGCACAAAGGCGCGCCTTGCCGTCACCATGGCAACAGCTTGCACCTTAAGGGGTTTGCTACAGTGATCAGCCTAGTGCCTTGTGAGCCTAGAACCTTAGCGGCGCATTTAATAACTATGGGTTAGGCACGATGTGTGCAATGTGTGGTTGAAAGTGTCAAGATGTGTCTAAAGAGGATGCATTGATAATGATATGAAAGGAAAATTTAAGCCAAATCAAAAAGTCTTAGAAGGGAAAGAACGAAAACAAAATAAGCATACTGCATGGAAGAAGAACTTTCTACTAAACTTTGAGAATGTAACCTCTTCATTTCTGTTAATTTTGTGCAAGCATAATTTCACCAAAAACATCATGATTTTCCATTACATGGCTAACATTATTCACAATAGAGGGAAAAATTAAATGTCTTCATACATTTTACATTTACCTCTGCAACATAAACACATAAAGAATGGCAAAAACATGAAGCTTAAACGATCACCTCTGCAACTTTAGAAAAACACAAAAGGAAGGCTTCAAACATCCAAGGGGTATCTCTGAACAAAAGTTTTTGAGTGTTTACCTTGTTGAACATTAGCCTCAAAGACTACATCAGATCTAACTCCACAAGGATCCAAGCTGTTCTCAACAGATCCCAAACGTAGTTCAGTCAAACTTCTGATGGCTGAATTTAAATCATCGCCACATTCTTCAAGTGCTCTCTCAAGAATCTAAAATGATTAAATTTACTAACAATTAGCAGCTTGTCTTTCAATGATTACAAAGAGTTAATAGCTTCAAAACCCAAAATACAAACTTTAGCAGCCCAGGCACAAATAAAAATGAAAACCATCACATACAAATATAATACAATTTGGGCAAAATAATACTCCCTCTACTTCATATTATTTGTCACATTTGACCAAATCAAACATATTATGCAATAAAATACTCCATCCGTTTCACAATAGATGTCTTTCTAGAATTTTTTTTTCATAATACATGACATTTGATTCAATACATTCATATATTTAAGTTGCTTTTTATTTTGGAAATAGATAAATTGATTAGTAGATGCAATTGATACAGTGTAACAAAGTTTTTTATTAGTTCAAATTAATTGGATTTCTTAATTCTTGTGGATTGAACTCATTAATTGGGGTAATGATCATCATTTTCCGTAACATCCATTCAATTACACCAATCTTCATAACTTGAAAACATGTAACATCCATTCAGTTACACCAATCTTTCATAACTTGGAAACATAATTAATGCTAAACTCATTAATTGGGTAATGAGTTTAGCATTAATGCAAGATTAAAAAGGTAAATTGTCAACCATAAATGTTAAATAAATAGTAAACAAATTCAAAAAAAGAGATAAGAGAATTTATAATTCAAGAACAAAAATATGATATCGATTCCTCCAAATAATTCAAATCCTAGGGTTGCGTCACACATTCAATCAAAAACTTTATAAGCAATCAATCAGCGATTAACAATTAAAAATCCAGAAAATCAAGAAGTTAACCTTGTTGTCCATGTCAGGAAAGAGAGCGATGAGTTTGTGAATCAAGATCGAAGACGTCTGATTGGAAGATGGAGAAGTAAAAGAAACAGAGCTGTGTGGCCTTGGAGGAGAGAAACGAACAGGAGAAGAAGAAGAACAACGGATTCTCTTGGAAACGGGAGGGCTTGTCACAGTCAATTCTTCAAAAAAGGATCTCTTACCGCACACTATGGCAGACATAGTTTCAATTTCTCCTCTCTTCTCCTCTTCTTCTTCTAATTCTCTCTCTCTCTCCCTCTTTCTCGATCTATCTATCTATATATCCTCTACCCTAATTTCTTCTTTCAACCCCCTTCTCCCGTTCATACAGCGCCGATCGATCTAACCCCAGATCCCAGAATCTCCAAATTCAACCACAATAAAACAGAAAAAGGACCAAAGGAGATGTCTTTGCCCTCTTCCTGATTCAATTACCTTATCTTTTAGTAATTTTTAACTATTTTGTAAAAGAATATAAGAAAATTAAACTAAAGAAGACCTAGTTGGGTTGGGGTTCTTCCTTCTATACCTAATTCATATCCTTATTTATTGTTCCCTGAAGAAAAAAATAAAATAAAGGGATTCCAGATAGGAAATGGGAGAGAAACTTTTAAAAGATAGTCCCATCGGCCGTGATATTCAAGGTCTCTGCACAACAGATAAATGCTAAAGTTACGTGTTGGTTAGTGAAAGGCGCACCTGTTTAGCACACGTAAGGAATTTGTGAAGAGAGATGCTTTTCATTTACCCTTTCACCCTTTTACGTGGACCACTTACATTGGCTTTCTTTCAAGGTTGCCGAACCATCATCTAATCCACCACCTTCAAAAAGAAAACAAAAGGAAAAAGAAATTAATATATTACTACAAAACTCTAATTATAAAGCTATTTATGTCCCATAAAAAATAATAATATAACGTCTTAATGTTTTGAAATTATGAGAAACGCTCTGAAATTAGTAAAAAGGACTAACATTAATTTAAGACTTTAGTAACATAATGAACTATGCAATTAATTCAATGACGAGTGAAACTAAGATAATATCATTCATTTACCTAATTAGATTTCGACAATTATGCGTCATAAAAAAAATTAGACGTTTTCCTCATTTGATTTTGAAATTTCCTAAGATTGTTGTTAGGTTTGCTAAAACAATTATTTTTATATTATCCGTTGTGTGTCCATTTTAAAGTTTAATTTTATGGGGACTTTTGGTAAAATCAATTGTTGCATTTGTTCTACATTATTCGGTCGTTGAATCCAAGTTAACTCTTGCACAAGCAATGATGTACAACTCAATCTAAGCTGTTATAGAGAATGTGAGATTTAAATCGAAGTAGTGCAATTATATGGATTTATTTTACTTTTGCTGCTTGAATTCTAAATTCATTATTTTGGAAGTTTGTGCGACTTTAAAAGTGAGTTACTTTTTTTTTTTTTTGCCGATGAATTTTATACACAATAACTTCTGAATTATACTTTTCTTTTTTGTTGTTATCTCGTTCTATTTTCTACTAAGACTATCTTACAAGTAGACATATCTACAAATATGGTGACCACTTTCTTTCCGATCATAAAGAATGTCAATGGGCTTTTTTGAGTTTAAATCTTTATTATAAAAATTCTACTTGATTAGGTTGTGAACTCAGTAAAACTTTGCATTACAAGTTATAATGGAATCATTTTAAAGGCAACTAGTCTTCTACATGTGCGATGCACGGTATATATATTTTTAAATATATTAGAGTTGAAGAATTAAATTAATATGATATCTGATTTGAAAAAAAATGCATATTTAATCACTGGGACAATTATAAAACTAGCACCTTTTAAAGGGTTAGTTTTCTTTTCTAACACACTTTCAAAATCTCACCAAAACTAACACATTTCATTAACTAAATTCCAACCTTACCCTCATCTCTAACCTTTTATAACGTTGTCTTTCCCCCCCCCCCATTTTCCCCTTTTCCTCCCGCTCACGCTCTCGCTCTCTCTCTCTCTCTAAAGAACGGGATCAATTTACAGACGCCGATCAACATTCAATCCAACCCACAGTGTGTGCTTCAAGATTTTATACACAATCATGTAAGTTTTACATTTATTTACAATATTTAAAGCTTCGTCCTATTCATGGTTAAGATGTATCATTTTGTTTCTCTAAAACCCAATGTATATCGTTGCTGTAGCCATTTCATGCTATTACTGTTCGTGCGAAACCCTAAAATGAGTGACATTGTTGTAAGAAGATGCATTTGATTTGGAACTTCAATCTGCGGAAATATGTCCACCCCGAATATTTGTCTGTGTATGCTTTCGTGGGATGGAGAATGGAAAAAAGAGGGGCCCATGGACACTATGATATACGTTGGTGGGCAATCGAAGGTGCTCCATTTTTCAACGCCAACTGACTATCAAACTTTGAGAGATAGAATTCACGCTTCCTTGAATGTTGATGCAGCCTGTTTTGACATACAAATGGCAATGCACACAACATACGGTTTGCTGCTTCACTACAAGAAAAATGATTTTTTGTGGGGAAATATTTCGCAACAAAATGCTAAAATTTTGCCATTATAGCCTTTTGTGGCGAATATTAACTTAGCCACTAGGAACGGGACACTAAAGGATTTAGTGGCAAAAAAGATAGTTTGCAACAAATAAATATTATTTAGTAGCAAAATATACTTCACCACAAACGGTAGCCTATTGTGTCGAAATAATACCGCCACCGAATAACTATATTTTGTGGCGCAAATATTCGCCACAAATATGGATCTAATGTGGCAATCTTGAACGCCACAAAAGCCTCTCTTTTGTGGCGTTAACTAATGCCACAGAAAGTAGATTTATTGTGACAAAAAATAACACCATAATAGACATGTGTTTTTTGGCGATTCATTTTTGCCACATTAGAATACCTTTTGTGGCAATCTTGATTTTCCACTAAATGTTGACTATTTGTGGCAAATTAATTTTTTTTGCCATTAAGATATATTATGTCACATTTCCATTGTGAAAATTTGATTTGCCATAAAGGGCTTAGTGGCCAAAATTCTGCACAATTTTTTTTATTTAAAATTGAATTCACTATTGAAAATATATATTTAATAGAAAAAGTTACTATTAAAATATCCTTTAAATTATAAAATTAAAATGGTAACTAATTATTGCTATAAAATAATTATAAGATTAAATAGTAATCTAGAAAAGTACTTATCCATAACAATATATGTTATAAGTTATATCCATTACAAACTATCAACATAATGAAAAATTGTGTTGTTATGCTAAGGCATTAATTAAAATGGGGCAAAGTATATTAATTACAAACTATCAACATAACAAGTTCATGCATCGATTGATCATCATTTGCAAAATAGAATTTCTCAAAAGTTGTTCTTGTCTGGATGACCTGTGAAAACAATACAATAATTAAAAGTTGAAGAATAAAAATATTAACTTAAACATAAAAGTTCAAGGTTTATAACATATAAACTCAAGCTTACAAATTGTTAACTTTATATACACAAGAAAACAATTGTTACTTTACATATGGAAATTTAAACATATAAAATCTTACTGCACAATTTATTAGCAGCAGTGCAAGTAACAGGATAGCAGTCAACAGTCTAGTGATAAAAAAGAGATATATGCTGTTAAGAAGAGAAAACAGAGACAATGCAGTGGGTTATGTTGTGCTTGTTGGTCCCGTATAACGTGACAATATTAGTTCCAAGGGTGGGGGGTTAGGAACTATTTTAATATTTTCTCGTATGGCTGACTGTTAATTTCGAACTTAGACTTTCTCGAAGTCTTTTCGCACTGTGAGACTGAGTAAGTTTTAGATACAGACTTAGTCAACAGGTGACTAAGAATTAATCTATCCTTGAGTCAAGAGATAGCACTTTGAGTCTATTCCTGAACTCAGCTTCTCAGTTCACTCAACTCAGCTTGTGTTCGTTTTAGCGTTTAACTAGGCAGTGTTATAGCAAGCAATAGTTAAGGGAGATAAGGGTTAGAAGGATATTACTCAGCAGACGTATCCTAGTTCGGCCTCTTCGCCTACGTCCAGTCTCCGAAAATCCTTCCGAGCTTTTTGAATCCTCTACTGTGCTCTTTAAAGGTAGAGCACAAACCATTTACAATAGAAAGCTGAGTATACAAGAGTACTTTCCTCTATACCTCTACTCACTCCTATTTCTACCGTTGAGTACTATAACCGAGTACTCAGCTTCTCCTTTCTATTCTTCTAGAAATGATAAGTGTTTTTGTCCTAAACAACAATTACTAAGACACTTTAGATGATTTAGATCACTCTAGACTTTTACACAGAATTGGAATTGGTGTAAGATTTACTTTGCTTTTCTCACAGAACTTCAAGTAACAATTTGGTCAGCGTTTCGACTTAATTGAAGATCTGCATCGAATGAAGCATTTGAGAGGCCTATTTATAGTAACACTTGAAGCACCGGTGATTTCGAATTTCGAAATAACCGTTGGAGGGAAACGGCTTCCTGTTGCTTTCACTCGGTACGTGCTCAGCGTCCTCGGCCAATAATATTCTTGTATCTTCTGTCTTCGGCAGTGCTCAGCAGCTTTTCGTCAGAAAAACCAGAATGTTTCCACATTTATAGTAAAGTCTTCCAGACAGCTTTCTGCGTCCTCTGAGCTTTACCCAAAGTAGAAATACTTTGTCTTTAAGTTTGTTCAGGTCAACTGCTGACTGGACTATCTTGTCGCTCAACTCAGCAGCTTCATCTTGAAGCTATTTAGACGAAGGCTTCTCGATCCTTCTCAAAGCTGGGCTTGCGTTTTACTCAGTACGACTGCGTTTTGGTCTTCTTGGGCCGTGAGGCTATGATCCATTGACTTGAGCTTGACTCTTTTTCATGGGCATTGGGGCCATTTAACTTAATGTCTTATAAATCAAATAACTCAACATTGAACAAACACATTAGTGTGAATAAATCAAAGCATTTAAATTTAATGTGTTAGAATATATTTTTTTATCATTAATATGAATAATTTTGTCAAATCAAAATCATGTAAAAAGGTGTTTCAACAGTGCTATTGCGAGAGAACAGGGGAAATAATTTTGATTATGCATTCAAAAAAAGTTAGAAGGATAACATAAAGCATGCAGGCCCCTTAAAAGGACCTTACTTGTCTGAAATGCAGTTGGCGAGTGGAATGATAAATAGAGCTTAGATTTATGCTTAATTAACAATGTAAAAATAGAGCTTAGATAACAAGAATTACGAGGTGCACTTCGAAGGCTCCTACTTGTGAAATGCATTAATATATGACATGAAACTTAAAAAATTGGCTCACTTAGTACAAAACCAACAATTATAGGTAGTTCCAAAATAATTGACACAAGAACTAATTTAAATTAATGGCCATGCTTCATATACTTTAAGTTAATAATGGCCATGGAAGCATATAATTTAAGTTAATGGACAAGCTGTATATAATTTAAGTTACCTAGCTTTTCAAATGGTTGCTCACTATTAATCAGTCAGAGGATTCCCGTAGAGCTGTTATGGAGACAAATAAACCATAATAGTTAAACCAAATAATATATAGTTTACTTTTTTTTATATCAAAACTTGATTAAGTTGAAGTACTAAATTGACTTTCCATCCAACATTCAAACGGCATATTTAAGACGAACAACTATCAGTTGAATTTTTCTTTTTCAAAAAATAGTCCTTGTAAAAATTTCAGCTGGCTCAATAAATTATTCGTTTATCAAAATTAAGTGGGAAAGAAATGGAGTTTCAAATTGACAAGACTCAGGACATATCAGAAACAAACTGATAATAGAAGCAATTCTGCTGCATTTTCCTAAGGGACATGTTAGAATATGAGAATTACAACCACAAGGCACAACTGTGAGTGCAGCAGATCAGCTTACAGCAGTAGATAGAGCAGAGGATGATTATCATAGATCTGCAGATAATAATGCAAATCACTAACAATTTGTTTGCAGAAGTGAACCTTGGGTTCATCTTGCATTAAATTAAGACCAAGAGAATAGTAGTAGTGTCTTTCAGCAAGCATATGGTCATATGTGAACAGTAAAAGCACCAGCGCGATAGTTCCATTTCTATCTCTAGCTAAGAAAATAACATGGTCAAAAATATAGTTTTGCCTAAAAATTAATAATAGATTTAAACAAGAAAAAGATAGACTTGCGAACTACCATTTCAGAGTAATTATCTTGGAGAGGAGCACAGATGGATTAGCAACCCTTTTGATAGGGCCTTTCCTTGTAGATTTTTCAGCCACACCAAACACCATACCTTATGTTGACTATTATTAGTATAAGAGTCAAAAGGCAAATGAGTTCAGAGACACCATTAAGCCTATTACATGGCAGTGAAGTCTAACACGAAGAACAAATAAATATAAGCTCATATTAACTATTAGGATTCAAGAGAGAATTGTGTAATTATTCAGGAATTGAGATTGAAGCATGTAAATTAACACCTAAAGCATCATACCAAATGTGAGAAACGTGAGTAGGCCAACCCAAAAAAAATGCAAGCTAGTATCTATGTTCACATATTGCACCACATATAACCCTCAACCGTGGTTGAGTTTTGATTTTGCAACTCATACAAGGCTCTTTTTCAATATTTTCCTACAGGGGACATCAAATCTTATGTAAAGACTGTAAGAGAATCATCACGGAAGTAAATCTAAATCATAATTCAAATTAAATGGAAAGTGAAAAATGCCTTCACCAAGCACCAGAGCATTATTTGTGTACTTCTGGTTCCGTACCTTAACCCCAGATAATTGGAATTAAAAGCACACCTCATATAAGGAGCTCACTTCTGAACCTCTCTGCCTTTTGCATATCACAGGGTACTTTCTTCTTTTTTTGAAGCTAAAGTTACCTAATTACAAACTATTAATTATGAGAAAACCTACTACACAATATTTGGACTATTAAATCATGATGAGATGAATTTACATCAGACATGTATAAAGCAAGTAACATACCAGGAACCCGAGATTCCATAGTAAGAGCAGCCTTTCCTTTGTATAGCAGAGTGACCAACAAAGACCTTAGGTGGAAACTCTCCCACTGCACTGTTAAAAATAACACAATGATACCATTTCCAGGCCCAAAAAATTTGAAAATTTAACGCAAGCAAATTAAGGGATTGTTCAGCACCAAAAAAAAAACATGTTAGACTTTTCTCCCTATTCTTTCCATCTCCTAAAACAACAAAGAATACAAAATACAAAAGCTACCCTCACCACTTTATTCGTGGTCAAACTTGGAAGAGAGATTGACAAACATGAAGAAAGGAAAAGAAACCAGAGAGAATATGATTCGTACAAAACCTAATTAGAAAAATCTAGACATAATCAAATATTAAAGATCTGAAATAAGAATGATGACTATAGATTCCAAATGAGGAGAAAAGGGTCGCTTAAAATGTCATACCTGAAGCAAAGAAACAGATCATGTACGAGTTTCAAATCGTGCAGTAGAGACGAGAACGGAACATGAAAGAGACGAAGAGAAATTGAGAGAAGAAAAGGGAAGGGAAATAGAATTAGGTTTTCTAGCTACTAATATATTTGGGGGGAATATGTTTTACTTTCCCCCCAAAACGAAAAAATAAAATAAGATATTTTTATATCATATTATATATATATATATATATATATATATTAGAAAATATATTAATAGGTATAATTTAATAAATTTTTTTTTGAAAGAATCAATTATTTTATAACATTTAAACACCTTATATCCCATAATTTTTTTATTAAAAATGAAAAATATAATAAGTCGATAAATTATATAATCAAAACTTTACTATTCTAAAATTTATATTTTTATAGTTTATAAATGAATTTGTTAATAACTAAAAAATATAATAAATAACTAAAAATGATAACACAAATATTTAATTACTAATTAATTATACTTAAATTTTTTAATATAAAATGATTCCTTATTAATTTATATTCTTTTGTTGCGAATTTTTCAAATCCCCACTGTTGTCTTAACATTTGTGTCGATTTTTATTTTCCGCACTATTTTTTTGTGGCGAATTAAATCTTTCCCACAGTATATACCATTATTTGTGGCGAATTTGATAATTCCCCACAATCTATGATATTATTTATGGCGAACTATGATATTCGCCACAGTATATAACATTAAATGTGGCGAATATCAGTGTTCCCCACTAATTTACCATTTTATATGACGAATTCTGAAATTCCCCATTGAAAATTAATTTTTTGTGGCAATTTTATTGTCCGCCACATATTTGTATGATTTAGTGGCGAAATAGTTTTCCCCACAATTTTTTCCCCACTAAAAGTCGGATTTCTTGTAGTGACCTAACTGTGATGACGCTTTCCGTTCCAAATGTTTTTTTATATTTATATGCAGATTTCTTCTTGGCTTTCTTCTTCGAAGGAGAGCCATGCTCATCTCTCTTCCTCTTGTCTGCACGATCATGCTGAAAAATATCGAGTGACATATCATCAGGAAACATACAATTAAGCTAATTATAACGTTGAGCTAGAATGAGCTAGTGTATGCTAAAATAAGAGAGTTATCAGTAATAGGTCGTCGATATGAATGTTCTATCGGCAATAGGTCGTCGATATGAATGTTCTATCGGCAATATAACGTCGATATGAATGTTCTATCGGCAAAATGATCGACGATATGAATGCTATATCGGTAATATATCGTCGATATGGATGTTCTATCGGCCATTAGGCTGTCTATGACTATGTACTATCTACAATTAGGTTGCCGATGAACATACACATCGACGAATTTCAACCAAACCGAATGACTTCCTAACACCAGACGAACCCAGAAAAAACCCTAACACCAGAAGCAGTAAACGAAACGAAACGAAACGAAATGTTCCTTCTCAAACACAACAAATGTACATGCAATAGAAGAGAGACACGCAAATGTAAAGTCAAGTTATTTACCCTCTTTTTCGTTCTTCCTTCTGAATTCGATTCGTTGTCTGAGCTTGGTGTTCTCGCCATGTCCACTCGAAGTAACAGAGATTCGCCGGATGAAATGTATAGAATCAGCCAATGAATCGCCGGAAAGTTAGAGAGAGGAATAGAGGGGTGTTAGGTTAGAGTGATGGAAGTTCGAATGTTGAAGAGCGGGAGCGGAGTGTTAGAGATGAGGGCACGGTTGGAATATAGTTAATGAAATGTGTTAGTTTTGGTGAGATTTTGAAAGTGTGTTAGAAAAGAAAACTAACCCCTTAAAAGGTGCTAGTTTTGTAATTGTCCCTTAATCACTTGATCAATTTAATTTTTATATTATTAAATCCTTGATCTTTTAAATGCATACATTAAACCCCTAATTCATTATTTTTAACATATTAAGCTCTAATCCTTTAAATGAAAATATTAAGGTCTTAATTATTTATTTTTTAACACATTAAATTCCTCTTGGACGATCCAATTGTGAGTGACTCAAACTTCATCTAGCGCAAATAGAATTGCGGTATGTTAGTCGATTGATATATAGACTGTCGCACTGGATAATTTTATAACTATTTTACTTTAGAGGAAAAGTGATATCCTGACAGTTTTATACGTGTTAAACAAAGTTTGAATTATTCACATAATCGATGTGTCAAATATGAGCTTCAAAATATCATAAAAATCAGTCATGAATCATTTATATATCATTTTCGGATAAATTAGGCAACAAATAGATCATTTATGTATCATTTTTGGATAAATTATATCCATGTGTCGTTTAAAAATTAGTCATTTCAGTTAAGTTATTGTTATTTTTATGTGGAACTTAGAAATATATTATATTTAATATAAAAAAGTATAAGGGATACATGAAAGAAATATAAGAATAACAAAATGTATAATTTATACATAGTTATGTATATGTGTTTAATTCTCCTGAAAACTTTTTTTTTTTATATAAAAAGAAAATTAAAGTATAGCTTTATATTTGAATAAAAGATTTTGATAGTTTGTAGCTGAATGTAGGTCAAGAAAGCGATGAATGTTTTTACATTGTTATAAAAACACGACCATACCAATTATATATAGTAGATTTAATTTATTACCAAAAAAAATTTATAACCAAGAAATTAAATATTTATGATAGATTTAGAGTAAAATCACAAACATTTATAGAGTGAATATATATTTTTAAGGACATGTAGTAAAGAGGTTATTCAAGGAAATGAAAGCTAAATAACCATCAAATGCCTCTATTTCAACTATTTTATTAATTTTGTTCATAGAATTTATTTTAAGAAAAAAATAGGCATTTAAAATTCATGTTAACATGTGCAGCAATAGAAATAGATGAAAAAAGTATGCTCATAGAGAATGACATAACCGGTTAGAAAAATACTCAAACCTTATAAAGTATATAAAATCAATGTTACATGAATTCTATAAAACACCTTTAAAATCTTCAACCAAAAATTTCAATTGAAAATTATCCACATAACACAACAATAATCGATAGATTAACTATATATATAGGGGAGGGATCAAGTGAGAGCCCTCCCCTAGGTGAGAACCACCCAAAACTACGTAGTTTTATACATTAAAAAACCACCAGCTACTCCAATTACAAAATCACGCCATTCACTCTTGCAAAATCACGATCAACGATCGCGGAAATCCTCCCTCACTTCGATCTTCATCATTCTTCTGTCATTCAACCTCAGATCTTCCTCATCATCGTTCCTCCTTCCTTAATTAGATCAACCTCCTTCCTCATGGCTCTGTCATTCAAAAATACAGATATCAGTGGAAATCGCAAATCAGATTAACAAAAACGAGGAATAAGAAGACGATCTACAGTCAAAGAAAAAGATTCAAAACAATTGATCTCAATAGCATCAATCAGGTAATGTAATATCCAACAACTATAAATGAATATTAATTTGTGTTATGTTTTTTATATTTATAATTATTCAGAAATTGCTTAAATCTGAAACAAATTGGAAATCATTCAGATTCTATTCCGAAACAATGGAATTGCATGAAATAATAGACAATGATCTACAGGATAATGATGATCACCATGAAATTTCTCTGTCTTCAACTATTGAAAGAGGTACATTCGCAATTAACGTTCTTCATAATCTAAAAAAGCTAGTTCTAAATAATTGTTCATGTGTTCTATAGATAATAGTACATATTATTCGTTTCTTATTTATAATTAGTTCCAAAAATTGTTGAAAAAATAAAATTGAGTATATTGAAATATATAGTTCAATACATTCTTCAAACTGTACCTAATGTTCTAAATATTTGTTCACACGTGTTGGATGTCAAACACAAATTGTTTTAAAGTACTGCAATGATGGAAAATATATTGTTTTTCATTTAAAAGAGGAACATACACACCCACTTTACAGTCCACGCTGTATGAAATTTCAAAAACAGGGAAGAAATCTGACAATACTACACAAGAAGATGATTGTTGATAATTCTAAGGTGAGTCATATTCTAAATTTAAAATGTTTACAAACATCTTTACTTATACATTTCTAACAGTTCACAGTGAAACATAGAACATAACATCTATAATTTTTCAAATTGTATTTACTTTCCTTATAAAATCTCTTAATATGTTTTCTGTAGATGAATGTTGGACCCGTAAGAACATACAGACAAATAAAAGAAAATGTTGGAGGATACAACAATGTAGGTGCATCTAAGCAGGATTTCAAAAACTTCCACAGATATTTAAAGGCTTACATTTATGAGTCAGATGCCCAAATGTTTATTGACATTTTCAACAAGAAAAAACTTCTATGGTCTGCATTCTTTTTCGACTTTGATATGGATGAAGACGATAATCTCTGTAGAGCTTTATGTGCAGACCTAATTTGTAGAAAGAATTATGTTCTATTTGGTGATATGGTATCTTTTGACACAATATACCAAACAAACAGGTATTATATTATATGTACCCATTTCTTATTGCAATGTTCTAAATATTTATTAATGAATTTCAATATCTTATTGGCATGTTCTAAAATCTTATTCTTATATTCTTAATAAGTTTTCTTATTTACAAATTATTGTATATTATTTCCACAGATATAACATGATCTTTGGCCCCTTTACTGGAGTAGACCACCACAAAAAATGTGTTACGTTCGCTGCTTGTTTCATTGCTAAAGAAGATATTGCATCATTTGAGTGGGTTTTCAAGACGTTTCTTAACGCAATGGGAAGCAATGAACCTACGTGCTTAATAACAGATCAAGACCCAGCAATGAAGATTGCAATAAAAAATGTTTTCCAAAAAACAGAACATAGATTCTGCATGTGGCACATTATGAAAAAAATGAATGATAAATTAGGTAAGCCGTCTAAAACTTTGTTTACAATTAAATTTTTTACTGCTTGACTGTTCTACTATATGTTTTGATCAAGTATTACATTGTATGTTCCAATATATTATTGGCATGTTCAAAATATTTGTATATTATCAAGATACTAACTCCTTTTTTTAATAGGTCGTGCAATTATGTAAGAAACCAATTTCGTAAAAAGGATTCAACCAATTGTTTGGAGTATTGAGATTGAACCTGCAAAATTTGATGAAAAATGGAAAGCAGTCATTTCAGAGTTTAATTTGGAGAAACATGAATGGCTATGTCAAATATTTGAAATCAGAAAAATGTGGATTCCAGCGTATTTCAGGGACTTATTCCTAGGAGGAATTATGAGAACTACATCAAGGTCAGAGAGTGAGAACAACTTTTTCACTGCTTTTACAAATTCACATCTAAGTCTTGTAGAATTTTATTTGAGATTTGATAGTGCAATAGATGCACAAAGGCATAACCAAGCTCACAATGACAATGATGCCAAACATAAAAGACCTGTATGTAAAACACCAATGGGTATTGAAACACATGGAGTTGATGTTTATACAACCACTGTCTTTTATGAGTTTCAAGAAGAGGTTTATAATGGTTCTTTTTTTTTGTGGAATAGACGGATTCTATAAACAACCTCCTTTCGAAATTTACACTATCAAAGAGCAAAGGACATCAAAAAACTTTCAGGTTATGTACAACACCATTGAAGACGAAACAAAATGTTCGTGCAAGAAGTTTGAGAGACAGGGCTTACCATGCAGAATGGTGTGGGTTTGGAAGGAAAAAATGCTTGAATCAATTCCTAACAGGTATATGCTTAACAGATGGACTATATTAGCAACAAGTCAAAAAAATATAAATCTGCAAGGAAATCTTATGGAAGAATATGCTGCTACAATTGATAAGAAAACATTGCTGAATCAACTATGGTCAGAGATTAATGTTTGTGTCTACTTAGCTCAAGGTAGTGAGGAAAATATAAAGGATCTTGTGAAGAAGTTTCAAGGAATCAAAATGGATTTAGAAGCTAAAATCACTCAAAAAGACACTGAGAAAAACAGAACTCTTTCAAAAAATCAAGACATTGAAATATTGATTGGAACTAGTGTACCAACTGAAATTAATGTCAAAGCACCAAAAATATCAAAGAACAAAGGTACAGGTGTACATATTCCAAAAGGAAACAGTGATAAATGATTGAAGGGTGAAAGAGAGAAAGTTGTTGAGGAAAACTAGAAAAAAAAGAGGTTATGCAGAGTCTGTAAACAGCTTGCTAAACATGATAGCAGAAACTGTCCAGAAAAAGAGAACAACTGATCTCATATATTGTTTAGAACATATGATATAAGGTTTAGAACGTATGATACTTGTTTTAGAACATACGATATTTTTTTAGAACATACAATAATTTTTTTTCTATGTAAGAAGTTGAAACATAAATATTTTCTTATATGGTACACTATTTTGATGACAAAGTGGATATAACATGTTTTTTTAGAACATACAATAATTTTTTTTCTATGTAAGAAGCTGAACATATTGCTGTCATTTGGTTCTCATTATATCCTTCATTCTCAACACTGAGATATGACATCCAGAAAAAGAAACCACTATTTCATCCAATCTAATTCAAAATATGTGTTTCAAACACTTCATTACTGATATCAAAATCGTGTATGTTCCAAAAAAAATATGTTTCATGTTCCAAAATAATATGCCTTACGTTCTAACATATATAATTACAGTAATTACAGAATATACAATTATTTTAATTGTTCATTCTTCCATTTTAATGCATTCTCATTTACACTAGCAACTTCTTTGTTTCCAGAATTTGACAGAATCTTCCAACAGTACTCAATTCTAAAATTCTTCAACTAGAGAGCAAATCATTGTCAGCAGGAATGGCTGGCATTGAAGGTCTTTTAGAAGTCCTCTTAAATCTTCTAGATGTATGTGTTTTTACAGTTTTATCTTCAACAGGAACAACAATTTCACCTTTCTTCTTATTTTTCTTATCTTCATCAGAACCATATTCTTCCATAATATCATCCAGCAAATTCTGATCAACCACATTACTTGGAAAAATCTCTTCTCCATTGCAGCCCATTTTCTAAAAAAACAGAACATATACTCAACATTTTAGAACAAACAAATGCAAATATAAAACAAATATACAACGAAACATAAAACAAATGGAATAACTCATCAACCAAACATAAAGTAATTTAACAAAGCAATAACTCAACAACAGAACATATGATCAATATTTTAGAACAAAAAATGCAAAAACATAAAACAAAAATAGAACAAACTCAAAAACGTTCTAAAACTAACTACATTTGAATACAAAAAACATACAAAATCATACCGCAACAAACTTTGAAAGTTCAAACAAGTGAAAACACCAAACAAACCAATATCTCATTAACAGAATAATTGTTCAATATTTTAGAACAAAACACATGCAAATATAGAACAAACATAGAACAAAAATAAAATCATTTTGAAAAACCTACAAAACAAAAAGCTACAAAAATTAGGTCTCAAAAATTAAAAATAGAGAACAAACATAAAACAAAACAATATCTCTCATTAACAGAACATACGTTCATAATTTTAGAACAACAAATACAAAATATAAAACAATAACAGAACAACATAAAAACATTCTCAAACTCAATACATTTGAATACAAAAATCAAAGAAAAACATACATAAACTTCTTTATAAAGATCAAACAAACGAAAACCTAGAAAATAAAAAAAAACTATAGAAAATCGAACTCAAAATCAACAAAGAATATAAAACAACAAAATAAACGAAACACATAAAGCAACAAACCTCGTTCAGACGAACAAATTCACAGAAAAAAACCAAAAAACGAAAAAATGCAAACAAAAACAATGAACAGAAAAAACGAAAAAGATAAGCAACTAACCAGATGTAACACCCTGTTCCAATACCATGTAGATACTGTCCGCTCTGGCCCAATTCCAACACATTGGGCCTCACGGCTTTAAAACGCGTCTGCATGTATTGGATTCACATCTTACTAATAAGCTCCAATCACTCCCTCTCCATTTCCAATGTGGGATTCGGTTCATTCCTGCCCCCATCGCCATCCCTTAGGGCCGCTCCTTGCTCAGGCCTTCTTACCCCGGCGCCACCCACTCCGGACCGGGTCGTTACAGGCCACCAGCTTCCGCCTGGTTCGTCCCCGAACCACACATCGTACGTGGAGAGTCGGCTCTGATACCAATTGTAACACCCTGTTCCAATACCATGTAGATACTGTCCGCTCTGGCCCAATTCCAACAAATACACGGTAGAATCGATGAAATACAGAGCGCAAATCTTCTATCAAAACCAAAGTTGATCGATGCTAGATTATAAGAGAAATGACAGAAGATAGAAATGAGCAAGAAGACGAGGAAGAAGTCGAGGAACGAAGCGACTGAACTGTTCAACTTCAGAAACGCGCGCAACTTATTACCAAAACACAAAGTTTTGGTTAATGAAATACCCCTAAAACTACGTAGTTTTGGGTGGTTCTCACCTAGGAAAAGGTTCTCACAATTTCGGAAAAAAAAATATTTCATCAAAAGATTAATTATACTATAATACAAACATGACCAGGTATCCATCACAATAAGGAAGAAGAAACTAAGCTTTTCAAAAAAAAAAAATAGTATGTACCTTGCCATCACTTCCAACTAAATGCCTAGTGAAAAATATATTTTCACTTATCCATAAGCAAATACATAATAAATTTATAGAATTTATTCATACCCATGATATGTTAATTGGAATGTTAAGGAGTACCATATGATAACATGACTATAGTGCTACATCCTACTAATCATTTGGTTTCCTAAACATATACGTATCTCTTTTGTTCATTAAAAATGTTACTGAACGGATTGTAATAATTACTATCAATTAGGAAGCATACCTTAAAAAAACTAAAATAATTAGCCTAAGCTTTTATAAACTAAGTATAGCGAGTAAGGAAACAAATTTGAAAATAGGAAGAGATCAGTGCTAATTTCCAATACAAACTTAGAATGCAATAAACAAAGACTGAAAAGAATGCAAAATAATTAGCCAAAATTAGAGTTCATCACCAACTATTGTGCCTTTGTGGCAAAAACAAAGAGACATAAAAGATGATCTATTAGCAACAGGCTTTTGCAAGTGCATACCTACCTTTCTAATGTGATAAACTCTCCATTTAAGCTCCTTAACCTGAAATTAACAATTAAAAAAAAGATAAGAAACCAATATATCATAGGCCATTGATCATCATCATCAAGAACGTCTAAAATTAGATAAATAAAAAAACATGAATTAATAAGGAAAAGAAGAAAATTAAGTTTAATTCGAATTAAGCAATAATATGCGATTAAGAGCTATCAGCATCCAAATCAAATGTGATCCAACACATTTACAACAGTGAGCAATAGAGACCAGAAATTGAGAACCTTTAAGTAAAGAAAAAAATTGAATAAAGAAGTTTCCTTGCTCCTTGCCCTTCCTTGAAAATCAATAAAAGCCATCAGAATTGCTTAAGAAAAAGTAATGTTACCATTGTACAAAAAATTGTTGGTCACGTGTAACGTAGTAGAGTTAGTTCCAAGGGGGGGGGGTTAGGAACTATTTTAACTTTTTCTTAATTAATGTTGACTTAATTTAGGATTTAATGTTTTAACTCAGTTTTAGGTCAGCACGGCTGAGTGTGGTGTGAGACAGCTTTAGACAGACACTGACTAGAGTTGTTTCAATCGTGAGTTGGGAAGTAACCCTTAAGTCAGTTTCCAACTCAGCACTCAGATTACTCAGCTTCAGCGTGTACAGATTATTTTACTGAGTAATGTTAAGAAAGTAAAACATACATATATATATATATATATATATATATATATATATATATATATGAAGAGAAAGGGTTAGAAGTTACTCAGCAGACTTATCCTGGTTCGGCCTCTCCGCCTACGTCCAGTCCCTGGAATCCTTCCGAGCTTTTTCAATCCTCTACTGAGCTCTTTAAAGGTAGAGCACAAACCTTTTACAATAGCAACTGAGTATGTAAGAGCACCGTCCTCTATTCATCTACTCAATTCTATCTACCACTGAGTACTATAACCGAGTACTCAGCTTCTCTCTACCACTGAGTACTATAACCGAGTACTCAGCTTCTCTAACCTTTTACAGATGATACAAGATTTGTTCTCACTTAGTGAAGAACACTTTAGATGAATAAAATCACTCTAGACTTTTACACAAAAATAGGAGTTGGTGTAAGAGCTTGCTTTTTCTTTTCAGACAGCTTCTATTTTGGATTTTGCAAATGAATTGACTTGATGAAGATTTGCTTGTCTGTCTTGTGTATAATCCAAGTGATGAATTGGCCTTTTTATAATGATCTTTGGGCGCCAATGATTTGAATCCCGACATAGCCGTTGTGGGGAAACGGTCTTTATTCGTCATCACTTGGTCAGCACTCAATATTGCAGGCCAATCCTGTCTTCTGTTTTCGTCAGGAGCCAGGTTTGCCAGGTTTGTTTTCTAACGCCAAGTTTGTCTTCTTGCGCCATGTTTATCTTCTAGTAATTATCAGATGGTCCATGCTTCTCGAAAAGGTCCTTCCGACAGATTTCTTAGTCTTCTGAATTTTGCTCAGAATACGACAGATTTTATTTTCAACGCTGATCACTATCGAAGCTGATCTGACGACTACTCAGCTTGACTCAGCGGCTTCGCCTTCAAGCTTTTCTGAAGAAGACATTTCTTTCGCTAAGCTGAGTTGTATTTTACTCAGCTTCTTGCTGTGTGAGTTGCATCTGCTGACTTCGGCTTGACTTTCTCTTATAGATTTTTAGTTCCTGTTCTTGTTAATTAACTTTACTCAACATTGAACAAACTCATTAGTAAAATTAAATCAAAGCACTAAATTTAATTGTTTAATCATGGGATTAACTTAAATAATTTTGTCAAATCAAAATCATGTGGAAAGGTGTTTCAACAAACTCCCCCATTTTGATGTTGGCAAAAGTATTTAGTAAGAAACTCAGTGTTGAGCTCCCCCATGATAGTTGACCTTTTCTATTCTTCTGAAAATACTCCCCCGTAATGGTTGGATCTACTGACTTAGTTCAACTCTAAACCTTCTAAGATCTAATCGAGTGAAACAAAGGCTTGAATCCACTGACTTAGTTCAATTCTAAACCTTCTAAGATTTAATCGAAATGAGTCTAAGGTCAGCTTTCAGAAATAAGTCAATACTTGGAACATTTTGTCATTACTCAGTTTTGATACTTAGTTAAGTTCAGATTTCAGAGTTAAGGTAAGCTGAGTAAATTAATTTGGAACTGGGTAGTTTTGCTCAGTGGCCAAGTACTTGTATAATTTTTTATGTTCACAAGTTTCAATTTATTTTGTTTAATGAGTAGTTATATGAGAAAGGTCAGCATTTAGCACAGCTTATAAAGCATCATAGATAAAAGACAAGTATGTGAGAAGATGCTTGTATTGATAGTATTCAACAATAAAGAAATATGTCAACAACAAAGTATCTAAACAATCAAGCTAACTAAGAACTCTATTTTCTAAGGTTGACTTGAATTTGTTTGGACTTGGATTTCGGTTGCTGACTAGGGTCTTATTGCTGGGTTTGCTTGCCGGAGGCAGCAGAAGTTGAGCCGGGATGATGTTTCTTATGTTGAGTTCCTTCTGCTTGTGGCGTATCTTTCTCCCCCATTTTGCCAGCATCACCGGGCTAAGGGGGCAGCAGAAGTTGAGTCGGGATGATGTTTCTTGTGTTGAGTTCCTTCTGCTTGTGGCGTATCTTTCTCCCCCGTTTTGCCAGCATCACCGGGCTGAGGGGCAGAAGCATAGAATTGCCCCTTCTGAACAGCATGAGTCAGTATGGTTGAGTACTATTGCATTTGACTCGTACTTGCTTGAAGACCTTTAAAGACCTCGAGACCATTTGCCATACTGGATGCGGGTATCTTAATGTTGGCGCTGAGTATACTGAGTAGAAACTCAAGTGACTTCCCTATCCATGTGATGGAGTCGGTCATCCGTGCATACGACTGATGATACATCCTGAGTATGGAAGCATCGTAGATATGACGCTGAGCGTTCAGATGACGGACATGGTCAAGAATCGTTTTAGTGCAGAATAAGATGTCGTTGGTCTTCATCTGGTCAGTTTCCATTTCTTCTCGGCTCAGGCTAAGTAGGCGAACTGCCTCACCAATCTGTTCAATGGAGCATTGAGAAGTGGAGG
Source organism: Euphorbia lathyris (assembly GCF_963576675.1). Taxonomy (NCBI): domain Eukaryota; kingdom Viridiplantae; phylum Streptophyta; class Magnoliopsida; order Malpighiales; family Euphorbiaceae; genus Euphorbia; species Euphorbia lathyris. The sequence goes on from NC_088917.1 coordinate 56,756,015, forward strand.
AGATAAGTTCACGAGCGCCGGTTAGCTCAGCGGTCAGCTGGGTGAAATGCTGAGTGACTTCAGCAGAAGTTGCGGATGATGAGTTCACAGCAGATAGGGCATTGATTTTCCCTTCAATTGAGTCCATGTGATTTACCATCATCAGCTGAAGCTCCGCCAGCTTGACCATAAATTCTTGGTTGGGCTGTTGAGAGACCAAAGATGTCATAACACTCATCAGCTCCTTAAGACCTTTGAGTTCGATCAAAAGTTGTGTGATGGAGGAAAGTTAAGTCGGCTCAGCAGGAGTGGACCCAGCAACAGTGGCTTGAGATTGATCGATTTCTTGCAGAAGCATGTGAGCTGAGTAGATGATTCTACATCCTGACTTAGAGGCGTTTAGAAAATTGTAGGAATCATCTTCTGTGTTGTTCTGTGAAGTCTCAGGGGCCATTTTCTGGTTGGCAGCAGGTGTTGAAACATTTGGGTGCTGTCCAGAAGTAGAAGTGCCAGCTTGGTCAGTAGCGGCATTCTCATTATTGAGGCCAGCAGCAGGAGTTGGCTGGCTTACTATCTGCTCAGTAGAAGTTGAAAGTGTTTGCCCAACAGAAGTAGTGTCTACCTGCTCAGTGTCAACTGGAGGCTGAATTGGGATAGTTGGTGGAATCAATTCAGAGTTGTCTTGAGCAAGGGTATTTTCCTTTGCTAGCTCGTTGGGTTGAGCAGCTGGAACTTCGATCACTTGCTCAGTAGAAGGTTGAGCAGCAGTGTCGGCAGAAACTTGACCCTTGGGAATTTCTGGGTCGGCTTGTTCCTCAGTTTGAGAAACAGAGGCTTGTTTTTCCTGTACCTGACTTGGAGTGGGTTCAGTGATGTTGGTGAAAAAGTTGAATTGAAGCCCAGTCAGGTCAGTGATGGGGTCCCTTAGCGGCGAGTCATCAAGGATATCAATGAGTTAAGGTTTGTGCGACTTCCTCTTAAACCGCTTTTCACTGCTGACCTTTGACTGTTTGGTTTTGGGTGAGGGGTCAGCAGGTGTGTGTTCAGGGGACTCAGGAGAGGAGTTGAGTCTAAAGTAAGCATAAAGGTCCTCAACAACCTTGTTCTTCATTAGAGACTCAGCTCCTTATTCAACAGCGTGCTCAGCAGCAACTATGTTACTGGGTTCAGCAGATTTAGACTTGTCAGCTTCAGGCTGTTCCTCAGTAAGGGTTTGTTCTTCCTCCTGACCACAAAAAGTCTTTTCCAAGTCGATTTCCCGAGCTTGCAGGAAATGTGAGTCCTTTGAGATGACGAAATCGAGTGGAGCAGCATCCAACGGCGTCATCCCAGAGGTTTTCTTCCTCTTTAGGGGTTGCTCAAGTGTCTCCTCACTTTCTTCCTCAGGCTCGTGAAGATATCTGCAAGCTGTTCATCTATTGGAACATAGGTCAGCTTGATCTCACATTTGAGTACATGATCTTTGATGAAGTGATGCCTAATGCTGACATGCTTCATCCTGCTGTGTTGGATTGGATTTTTTGATAAGTCAATGACACTTTTGTTGTCACATTTGACTTCAATTGTTTTCGTCTGAACTCCATAGTCATCCAGCTATTGCTTGATCCATAAGACTTGAGCAACACAGCTTCCAGCAGTAATGTACTCAGCTTCAGTTGTTGACAGGGAAACTGGTGACTGCTTCTTACTGAACCAAGATACTAGACAGCTTCCAATGAAATGACATCCTCTTGAAGTACTTTTCTGCTCAAGCTTGTCTCGTCCATAGTCAGCGTCAGTGTATCCAATGAGTGTGAAATCATTTGTATTAGGATACCATAAACCTGCATTCACTGAGCTTTGCAAATGTCTAAGGATTCTTTTTACAGCTATGTAATGAGATTCCTTAGGGTCAGCTTGATATCTTGCAGAATAACATACTAAGTACTGTATATCTGGCCTACTTGCTGTTAGATAAAGTAGAGAGCCTATCATACATCGGTACAACTTGCTGTCTACTGACTTACCTTTTTCGTCAGCACAAAGTACAGTGTCAGTACCCATTGGGGTAGATATTGGCTTACAATTTTCCATTTCGAATTTCTTCAATATAGTGGCATACTTAGTCTGGCTGATAAAGATGCAGTTTTTGCCTTGTTTGATTTGAAGTCCAAGAAAGAAGTTGAGTTCTCCCATCATAGACATCTCAAACTCAGTTTGCATCTGCTTGCTAAATTCCTTGCACATTGACTCATTAGCAGCACCAAAAAGAATATCATCAATATATATTTGTGCCAGCAGGGTATCTTTACCCTTTTTCTTAATGAATAGGGTTGTGTCAGCTTTTCCTCTAACATAGTTTCTGGTTAGCAGGAAGTTGGTCAGCCTTTCATACCAAGCACGTGGTGCTTGCTTCAGGCCGTACAATGCCTTTTTGAGTTTATAAACATGGTTTGGGAACTTTGGATCCTCAAACCCTGGAGGCTGACTAACATAAACCTCTTCATTTATAACTTCATTAAGAAATGCACTTTTGACATCCATTTGGAACAATTTAAAATTCATAAAGCTAGCATATGCACACAATATCCTTATAGCTTCTAATCTAGCTACAGGGGCAAAGGTCTCACCATAGTCAATACCTTCCTGCTGACTGTAACCTTGAGCTACAAGTCTTGCTTTGTTCCTGACTACGTTTCCTTGTTCATCTAGCTTATTACGAAATACCCATTTTGTTCCTATGGTCTTTTGATTCCTTAGTTTAGGCACTAAATCCCATACTTCGTTTCTTTTGAATTGATCAAGTTCCTCTTGCATCGCATTTATCCAAAATTCATCGTTCTCAGCTTCTGAGAAGTTTCTTGGTTCAAGAACTGACACGAAGGCTACGTTGCTGAGATATCTCATGAGTTTATTTCTGGTCATCAGGTGTTCTTAGTGGCATCAAGAATGCTACTTTCAGAGTGTCCTTTTGGAACCTTGATCTCTTTTGGCAATGTAGTGTCTTCAGGGGTAGGTGTTTCAACAATCTCTGCAGGATTATATTGGTCAGCAAAGATAATTTGAGGTTCGTTTTTACCTTTGGTCAGCCCTTGAGGTAGTGACTCAGCGGCTCTATTTTGGTCAGCGGAAGCTGAGCATGGGTCATCTTCTACAGGCTGACTTATCTTCCCTGCAGGGTCAGTTTCATCGAACTCAATATGTACAGACTCTTCTAAGACCTGAGTTCATTTATTTAACACCCTATATGCTTTACTGTTTGTTGAGTAGCCTAAGAATATGGCTTCGTCAGCTTTTGAATCAAACTTAGCAAGGTTGTCTTTAGTGTTTAGAATAAAATATTTGCAACCAAAGGCATGAAAATATCCAATGTTGGGTTTTCGTCCTTTCCAAAGTTCATAGGGGGTTTTCTTAAGTATAGGTCTGACTAGAGCCCTATTGAGTATATAGCAAGCTGTGTTGATAGCTTCACCCCAGAAATATTTTGGAAGCCTATTCTCACTCAGCATTGTCCTAGCTATTTCGACTAAGGTTCTGTTCTTCCTCTCAACTACCCCATTTTGTTGACGAGTTCTAGGAGTAGAAAAATTATGGTCAATGCCGATGACTTCACAGGATTCATCAAATTGTTGATTTTTGAATTCTCCGCCATTATCACTTCGGATGTGAGCTAATTTTAGGTCTTTATCATTTTCAAGTTTTCTAACCAATGTTGAGAACATCTCAAAAGCTTCATCCTTGCTACTCAGCAGGATGACCCAAGTGTACCGAGAGAAGTCATCTACAATGACCAGGGAAAATTTCTTACCACCCAAGCTCAGCGGCTGGACTGGTCCAAAAAGATCCAAGTGTAGTAACTCTAATGGACGCTTGGTTGAGACTACATTTTTACTTTGAAAAGATTTCTTAGTTTGTTTTCCTTGCTGACAAGCATTGCATAATTGATCCTTTTCAAACCTGAGTTTGGGCAATCCCTCAACTAATTGCTTTCTTGCTAATTTGGCAAGGAGGTCCATGCTTACATGACCAAGTCTCCTATGCCATAGCCATAAATTATCTTCCTTTGACACTAAGCATATATTCTTTGAAAACTTCTTTTTTAAGTTTAGCATGAAAACATTGTCAACACGAGGTGCAATTAAAATCAACTCATTTGTTTTACCCTCGAGTATTTTACACTCAGTGGCATCAAATACAACCATTCTACCACTGTCACACAGCTGAGCTACACTCAGTATGTTATATTCAAGTCCTCTGACTAGGGAGACTGACTCAATAGTAGGATTACCTCCAACAGTACCTGACCCTACTATCTTACCCTTTTTGTTGTCTCCAAAACTTACATTTCCACCTCGTTTATGCATAAGTGTGATGAACTGAGTTTCATCACCAGTCATATGCCTTGAGCATGCGCTGTCAATGTACCACAACTTTGACTTCTCAGCACACCTCAGGCTTACCTGCAATACAACTAGTTATCTTTAGGTACCCAAGTCTTTTTGGGTCCTCGTTTGTTAGGGTCAGCAGGTTATACATCATATTTAATTTTATGATGACACACATTAATAGTGTGGCCATTCTTCCCATAGAAGTCAGAATAGACCTTCCGTTGGGGATATCTTATATTCTGGTCAGCACCTGGGTGCTGAGCATGCCAGCATACCTTTGTGGTATGTCCTTTCTTTCCACAGAAGTCACATTGGACATTCTGCAGAGGATTCCATCTTCGTTGACTAGTACTTGAGTACTCAGCTTTTGGATAGAACCTTTTCTTTGCCGATGAACTCAGCTGGTTCTGTATGGATGTGATGTCCTTTCTCAGTTTCTTAGAATCTGATTGGACTTTAGAGACAAACCTATGCATGATTTTTAAGTTTTCATCTTACCTGGTATTGTCCTGGAGAAGATGTCGGAGGTCACTGAGTTTGACCTCTTTAATCTCATCACACCGCCTGCTGAGTGCTCGTATTTTCTTGTTACACTTTTTGATAAGTGTATAGAGATCACTCAGGGCATTAGTCATTTCATTTCTGAGCAAAGATAGAGACATTACCTCAGTTGAGTGTTCCTCATGGTTAGACCCACCAGAGAGGTCAGCTTGCTCAAAGTGGCAGATGTCAGCAGACTCGTCAGCCATGAAACAGATATTTGCTGACTCGGTGGCATCAGCTTCTGACGAGGTTGACTCATCACTATCACTCCACGTGGCCACCATTGCTTTTCTACTGCCTTTCTTGTCTTTCTTCAGGGTAGGACAGCTTGACTTGATGTGACCAGCTTGATGGCATTCAAAGCAAGTAACGGGCTTTGTGCTGTCTTTCCTGTGTCTCCTGTCACTTAACTCAGCTTTGTGTTTGTCATTTTTCTTGAATGGCCTTTTGCTGTATTTGTCATTTTTCCGAAACAGCTTCTTCATTTTTCTAGTGAACATGGCCATTTCCTCATCATCTGATGAGTCAGCTTCGGTTGAGTCAACTTTCATGACAAGAGATTTTTGCTTCTTGTCCTCAGTCTTTTCTTTGGCCTCAAAGTTCTTCATGGAGATCTCATGGGTCAACAGAGATCCAATGAGCTCATCATATTTGTATATGGTGAGGTCCTGAGCTTCTTCAACAACTGTTTTCTTTGCTTGCCAGCTTTTGGGGAGACTTCTTAGGATCTTCTTCACCTGTTCTTCCTCAGTGAAGTTCTTGCCGAGTCTCTTGAGCTCGTTGATTATATTGGTGAATCTTGCATTCATTTCCGAGATGCCTTCATTGTCATTCATCTCGAACAGCTCGTACAACCGCATGTGTTGATTCACTTTTGACTCTTTGACCTTACTGGTTCCTTCGTAGGTAACCTCTAGCTTCTTCCAGATTTCTTGTGCTGACTCACAACCTGAAATCTTATTGTATTCTGCAGCATCTAAAGCACAGTGAAGCATATTTATAGCCGAAACATTATTTTGCAATTTCTTAAGGTCATCTTCTGACCACTTAGCCTCGCTTTTGACAGTTTTTACACCGTTAATGATTTCATAGGGAACAAAAGGGCCTTGGACTATAGCTAGCCATGCACTCAGATTTGTTGCCTGAATGAAATTTTTCATCCTGTTTTTCCAAAACGTGTAGTTGGCCCCAAAGAACAAAGGAGGCCTAATTATGGATAATCCCTCAGGGAGTATCTGAGTTGTTTGGTTTCCAGGAAGAAAACGAGTGATGTTCTCAGCCATTACAGGGATCAGCTCAAGATAGTTTTATCTTGATTAGTGAGCTATTAGACTCTGACACCACTTGTTAGTCCCGTGTAACGTAGTAGAGTTAGTTCCAAGGGGGGGGGGGGTTAGGAACTATTTTAACTTTTTCTTAATTAATGCTGACTTAATTTAGGATTTGATGTTTTAACTCAGTTTTAGGTCAGCACGGCTGAGTATGGTGTGAGACATCTTTAGACAGACACTGACTAGAGCTGTTTCAATCGTGAGTTGGGAAGTAGCCCTTAAGTCAGTTTCCAACTCAGCATTCAGATTACTCAGCTTCAGCGTGTACAAATTATTTTACTGAGTAATGTTAAGCAAATATATATATATATATATATATATATATATATATATATATATATATATATATATATATATATCAAGAGAAAGGGTTAGAAGTTACTCAGCAGACTTATCCTGGTTCGGCCTCTCCGCCGACGTCTAGTCCCCGGAATCCTTCCGAGCTTTTTCAATCCTCTACTGAGCTCTTTAAAGGTAGAGCACAAACCTTTTACAATAGCAACTGAGTATGCAAGAGTACCGTCCTCTATTCGTCTACTCAATCCTGTCTACCACTGAGTACTATAACCGAGTACTCAGCTTCTCTCTACCACTGAGTACTATAACCGAGTACTCAACTTCTCTAACCTTTTACAGATGATACACGATTTGTTCTCACTTAGTGAAGAACACTTTAGATGAATAAAATCACTCTAGACTTTTACACAAAAATAAGAGTTAGTGTAAGAGTTTGCTTTTTCTTTTCAGACAGCTTCTATTTTGGATTTTGCAAATGAATTGACTTGATGAAGATTTGCTTGTCTGTCTTGTGTATAATCCAAGTGATGAATTGGCCTTTGTTGAGCGATTTCTGCAAGTGCACGGTTTCGCTTGTAGTAATAAAAATATCGATCCCACAGAGATACGTTTTTAACGAAAAACTTATTTTTGAATCTTTAATTTCGAACTTGTTAGATTTATAAAATGTAAATAAAAAAGTGAAAATTGGATTAATTGAATTTAGAAAATTTATTTGATTGAATTTGAAAACTTTGAGTATTTGAAAATGCTGGAATAAGATTATATATTTAGAATAAATCGATTGTTAGAAAGATCTTCTGATTTTAAGGATGAATTTTACAAAACAGGAACATTTAGAACTTATTAGAAAAAGGAATGAATTTGTTCATTTCCATTAAGCAAAGAAAACAACTTAAACTTTGTATTATTATGATGATGAAATAAATGACGGAACCTCTAATTAATTGGCTTTGAACGCGACAAAACCCTTTCGGGGTAGTTGCCCTTACTCAAATTAACACTCTTTCGAGATGATAATTTGCCTAAGTGTTCAACAAAGTTTCCTTGTAATGATTTCGAATTCAAGTGCATATTAATGAAAACACCAGCCTCACTTATATTGGATTGGTTACCATAAGTGCTGCATAACGATTTGTCGAATAGAACGGACTTTATTAGATGAAATGTAAATTGATACAAGTTTACAGAGAATAAGGAGCATCGAGTTCTTCGAGGGCGTGCAAGTGAAGGGCTTGATCGGTTCCGCTTCCTTGGGTTTCCTAGGAGGTTGTCAGGCTCGGGGGCAAACACTTTACTCAATCTTCTCGATGTAACTTCGTAATAGGGATTCGGTCGGCCACTACCATGATGCAAACTAAAACTGGAACAATGTCTAAAAGATACTGAGTTGTAATTAAACTATAAACAATATGTGTACCTCATCTTGTTTTGTACAGAATCTAATTTCTAACTCTCGAAATGTTTTTACTTAGAACTTCGACATAAGTTCTACGCTCTGATTTCTATATCTATATTATAACATTTCATTACACTTTTTCTCAACATCAACTCTTTATTTATAGATGTTAAAGGGTTGTGTTTGAAGTGATGTATCCGTTGGTTAAGAGTCGTGTCCGTTGTGAAAGGACGTCTTTATCCACTTGAACGAACGCGTTTCTTGGATTTTCAGCATGTGTTAAATGCTCTTTGTAAATTTTCTGCACTTACCGAGGATGGTAATCCGCGGCCGTGAATGACGTAGCACTGAGCTGAGCGACGGACGAAGGGGAGAATTGGTTGTACCGCGCGTGTCGCGGTCGCGGGTCTGGGATCCACTGTCGCGGCCCGGCAGGTTTTCTTACTTCTTGCTTTCGTTCGTGTCCTCGACTTGGCGCTTTCGATTTACGTCGTCTTTGACTCCTTTTGAAGGGCTTTTCTTCTGTTTTTGATCCTTTTTCGTTCATATTTGGATTTTACCAAATATTTAGGTACCTCGCAAGAAAGAAAGATATTCGAAAGTAAAAGTAATCTAAACAGATATAAATAACACAAATTCGTAATAAAAATGATGTAAATGTTAATGATATTTTAGGTATATTTTGGGCTTAACAAATCTCCACACTTAATCTTTTGCTAGTCCCGAGCAAAATTTCACTGAACTTATTCTTTAACTAATCTCTTTATGAAAATAAAACATATATCTTTGTGTTTACCTTTTAAATTAGTTAAGCCGAAAAGACTAACTTCGTATGGCAAATTTATACGCAAAATATCAAACTAACTTAGTATAAATACGATATATCATTCGTCTTGTATTTCAATTTTTAGATTGAAGTATTCGGGACGATGTAAGCACGCATGTTATTGAGTCTTTCATCTCAAGGCATTTCAAAGCACCAAACTTCCTTTCCCAAACTTGAATTATTATATATGAGTATTTAGTTTAATTTATTTGCTTAGTTACGCCCGTGATAAGGGTGGTCTCGATCGTAACTTTATATGTAATTGTTTTGTGTTCGCTTAAGAGGTACCGACCATGACATGGGTGGACGCAATCGTTACTTTAAACTTTAAACACGCTTAATTTTTCTAATTTAAACGTTCCTTTCATACCTCGATCGTGATAAGGGTGGTCGCAACCGTGGCCAAAAGTACGCTTTACTTATTAAGTTCTTCCCTTTCATACCTCGATTGTGATAAGGTTGGTCTCAATCGTGGCCAAAAGTTAAGAATATGATTTATTGATTAATTAATATGAATTGGGAAAAAGAAAATTAGCACATTCATCCTATATTGACTTAAAATTCAACATGTATTATGACTATAGTTTCCTTAAAAACTTCAATTGGTGTTAATGTAAGACAAAATCAAAACCGAGCTAAAAATTGTTAGTTCAATTTAATGCCTATAAACCTAATTGAAAATTTAAAATAAGATTTATTGTATCATGAATTTCATGATATGAAATAGAGATTAAAAATAAAGAATTTTTACTTAAATACATTCACTCGAGACAATTTTACTTAAAATCGTGTCGAAGATTTGTGAAAAATATTTTGAAAAATATTACCCGTATAGAAATATTTATTTCTATCGATAATGATAACCTAAACATAATCATAAAAATTTTAACTTATGATTAATTTAAAAAGTTTTTTTTAAAAAAAAAAAAAAAAATTTGCGTTGCAATATAGTTAAAAAGTGTTGCAATATATATGTTGCTTTTATATTTTGAAAAACAAGTGATGCATACATTCATTCATTCATTTGCATACATTCATTCATTCGTTTGCATAAAATGATATATGTATATATCTCCTCCCACACTTAAATTGGACCATGTCCTCATGGGGGCAAAAATGGAGATAAAACACTAAAGATAAAACAAACGGAAATAAACGAAAGATATAGCAAAAACATTCATCATAAAATTAAAGTGAAATTAGAAATTGTACGAAACATAATAAATATAAAAATGTACGAAACTGAAATTGAAATAAGATAAAAAATAAAAGATAAAACCTAAGCATGTGGCGGGGAATCCGGAGGTGTTGGTGAAGTTTCCACATTTTGGCGATGGAAAAACGAAAGCATCCGATGCCGAGTTGAACGATGCGCACGCCTCAAAGTATTGAGGTTGTCATTCATCACCATATTGTTCTCCACCAAATCATCAATTCTCAAATTCATTTGTCGATTATTTGCATTGATTTGGTTCAAAATCTGCCTTAAATCCACCGGATCAGTGTCTTGGGTTGCTTGGGCTTGTGGTGCATCTTCCACTCCTTCCTCCGCACCTCCTTCTTCCGTACCTACATTTTGGGAACTAGAAGCACCTCCACCCATAGTGCCACGAAGATGTGCAATACGGGTAGCATACGAAATAAAAACAGGAGGAGCCGCAGAAACCAATAAATGAGCCCGCTCAAGTGCCGCAATGTCCAAAACCGGAACATATCCATTGTAGGTGGACATATCAAAAGTAGCCAATTCATCCCGTGCCCCCAAAACAATAGCGGTGATCAAATTACCGAGAGGGACTTGAGTGGTGTGAGCCCTCGAAGCACGATACAAGTTGTCAAAAATCATTCCAATGCTATCAACCCGTAAACCCTTGAACAAACAATCCCAAACAAACAAATCCCGGACTTGAATCTTCGAACTCTCAACACGACCAAAAAGTGAAAAACTCAAATACTTGTGAAAGAAGAACACACAATTGTCCTTAATCAACTTGCTTGAAGTGTTCTTAGAATCAAAAGAAGTTTGGTCAGACAGAGTTTGCCAAAAAGAGTTATTATCAAAATCCCGAGGCTTATCATAAAAATCACTAGTAGGGAAACCAAACATGTTACCCATAGCCTCATAATCGACTGTATAGGTAATACCCTTATTCCGAAAAGAAATTTCTGTCCTCTTCTTGTTCATTGTTAAAGTAACCAAAAACTCAACCACATACTCTTGAATTTGTGGAAAACGCATAGAAGCAAAAGTTTCCCATCCCAAAGTTTCAATAAAAGCAGTAATTTGTGTAGAGAAGTTCAACTTTCTTACCGAATCAAAGTCAAGAAACTGCATATCCACGAACTTACGATTGGCGTGTGAAAAGTGCTTGAAACGGCCAACTTCTTCTTCAGAATGAATGTCGAAATAAGCCCCACAACTAACCCTAAGGCGATTAGCCTCAGTTACAGCTGGCTTGTGTCCAACACGCTTTGCTCTAGGCATGGTTGTGGTGTTTATGTGTTATGAATGTTAGGGTTTAGAGAAAAAGATGAAAAAGATGAAAAGAGAGAAAAGGTTGAGGTTGAAGATGAAGTAGAATGGTTGTGAATGCTTGGAATTGAAAGGTGTAGGTGATTGAAAAGGGTAATGATGAAATTGGGAAAAGTAAAAGTAAGGTATTGGGAAGAGGTAAGAGTAGGGGATTGGTTAAATTTGGAGGTGATGTAAGGTGTGTGTAGGTAATAGGTATATATAGGGTTTGAATAACAAGGTAAATAGTTAGAGTAGGAATATGAATTGGAATAGGTAGAGGTGAAATAGGAAGAGTAATTAATATAGTTAGAGGTTGAATAGGAAAAGGTGTAAATAGAGGATGAATAGGAAGAAGAATAGGTATAGGTTAAATAGAAAAGGAAAAGGTATAGGAAGAATGGAAAAATAGGTCTAAAACCAGACCTGGAGTGCCTGAATTACGCGTGTCGCGGTCGTGGATGTATATCCGCGGTCGCGGATCGCGTTTTTCAACCAACATATCCTCTGAAATTTGAGAAGAAAAATCTGAAGTTACCGAGAATCCAACATTCGCGGCCGCGAATCGCGCTGGGCAGCGAATCTTGTGTCTGAAATTTTCTGGAATTTTTCTGATGTTACCGTGGAAGCGCATCCGCGGTCGCGGATCACCTCGCGGCTACCCAAATTCAGCTTATTTACTTCATTTCGTGCATTTGCTTGATAAATCCTATCCTGAACTCCTTAAAAATGTCATCTGTACTGAAAACATAAATGTAAAACATTAAATGATAAGGAAAACCAAAGGTTTATCCTTATTAATGGAAAATTAAACAAAAAAAAATGCATTAATTAATGAATGTTAAAATTAGTAATATGAAAGGTTTGGAATTAAAATTAAATGAAGCATTAATGTGCATTTATTAATTGAAGTTAAATGAATCTTATTTAAGGAACTTGAAATGCAATTATTAACATTTAATTAGTCATGAATAGATTAAGTTTGCATTTAATTGATTCAATGGTCTAAATTCATGAAATTAAAATGCAACCATATAACCAAAATCGAAATATAGTGCAAAAAGAAATTTTATTTATTAACATTTATGTACATATATTTACAAACAATATAAAACACAAACTATGCTAAAAATTCGTCCCTTTTAATCGGGATTTTCTTAGCCTTAAATCGATCAATTTTCAACTGCACGAAGGCTTGTCGTTCGGGTGCAGAAAGAAAATTTGGTCCTGATCGAAAAACTCGCTTCACTAGACCTTCAAATTCTAAAAATTCATAGTCTAGCATCGGGAAAGATTCAGCATCACTCCAAGGAACAGAAATACTTCCCTTGGTCCCTAGTATTATTCCACATATAATATTCCCGAACCCAATCTTCTTAGCCTTGGATCTAGATGCGGCAACAAGACCCTCCATCAGAATTTTTGAAGAATCAACCACATTGCCTTGAAATATATCACCAAGGACATAAAGATCAGATTCTTGGACGACACTACTGAATGTGCGACCGAACAGGCTGTGACTCAGAAACTTATGCAAATATAGTATAGAGTTGGAATAGAAAGACTTATTATAGGCAAGTTTTGGGTGGAAAGGCCAGATACCGGTGAGCATTCGCCAAATATCAGTGGACGTCATATCTCTTCCATGATGGCGTTTGGTAGCATCCTTCAAAGGAAAACCAAACCAAGCATGCAATTCAGGATATCCAAAAGTGAAAGTTTTGCCATCCCGACGAAAACTGAGACGCACACGACGCTTGTTAACAAAACGCACAGTGCAGAAAAACTCTAACACCCAGTCTCCAATTATAGGAAACTTCATATCGACAAATCTGGTCCTTCCTAGTCGCTCCATGTAACGACTCATATCTTCCTTAATTCCTAATTGATCATTAAGAAAGTCGTCCATGTACAGCATTCCGACAAAGAAAGTGTATCGAAGTTTCAAGAAGCGCCTTCCCTCATCGTGATTGAAGATAGGAAAGTTACATCCATAACGCTCTGATATATCCACATGTTTATTGCGTGAAGTAATAACTTTCTTAGATGAAGTGTTTGAGGAAGCCATGATTTTTGGAAAGAGTAAGGAAGAAAAGTTTTGAACTTAGTGTTTGGATTTTATGAATGGTAAGAAAATCAGAGATAGTTCTGATAGAGATGAAAAAGAAAGTGACAGAAAACTGGACCTCTAGTACCTATATATAAGATCCTAGGACGAAAAGAGGTGTTGTTTCGAAGTGAAAAGGCATGAAACAAACCTTTTAGAAATGAGAAAAACTTAGTGTTTCATTCTGAATAGTTACAACTGCTGAGAAAAGGTTCAATCTGGGCAAAATTTCCCCCGTGTCGCGACCGAGGATGCTGACCCGCGGTCGCGACACGCTGATTTTCCTGCGAAAATCAGTTGTCAAAACTCTAAACTCCTGATCCTCTACCGAGAATCCTCATCCTCTACCGAGAATCCTCATCCTCGGTAAGTTCAGAAATTTTTCCCTTCAATTTTCAATCAGAATTCTCAACTGAGAATCTGAAATCCTCTACAAGTCCAGAAATTTTCCTGACTTCTAGCCATGCCTAAATTCTCAACTGAGAATTTGAAATTCTCTATAAGTCCAGAAATATTTCTACCTCATTTCAAATATGTGAATTCTCAACTGAGAATCTGAAATTCTCAACTGAGAATCACTGAATTTTCTAATTTTTATGAAATTCCTAAAAATTAATTAAAATCATGACTTGAATATATTTTTTTTATATATCTAAAATTCTAATAAAATGATATAATCTAAAACAAAACAAAATAAAAAAAATAAATAAAAATAAAAATAAAAATAAAAAACTAACTATTAGAAAAAAATAAAATGATTTATATGTCAGGAAATCTTGTTACGAAATTAGTTCCTATTTCGGAGATGTTTTCGTAATAGATTTTAATAAGTTCCCTACTAGCCCAATATTCTTTGTTGTACCTTAAATGGTTTGGTAACTCTTTAAGTTCTAATTTAGGTGGAATTACTACTGAAGGCGGAACTGGTCCATCTTCTCGAATCAAAGGCTCTGGGTCCTTATCTTCTAATTCTTCACCCATTATAGGTTCTATTATTTCTTCTCTTTGAACAATGTCATTAACACATTCTTCAATTAAATCAAGCTTCATACAAGCGAAATCCTCCATAGGATATTTCATCGCTTGATTCATATCGAACTCGATCTTATCGTCACCTATTCGTAAAACTACTTTTCCTTCCGACACATCAACTAGAGCACGTCCCGTGTTCATGAATGGTCTACCAAAGATTAGCGGACAATTAGCATCATAAGCAAAATCTAAGATAACAAAATCAGTAGGAAAAATAAATTTGTCAACTTTTACCAAAACGTCTTCAATTATACCATATGGTCTTTTAGTGGATTGATCCGCTAATTGCCAAACCATATTGGTACGCTTGATGTCTTCTTCTAATCCTAATTTCTCAAAAATAGACAATGGCATCAAGTTTATACTACGTACACCACTTGCATAAACATTCCATCTGTAGAATTTGACTATAAAAAATCCCAAATGAGGAATACAAAATGAAAATTCTCTAATATTATAAAAAGTCCTAAATTCATGAGAAAAATGAAATGCTACTTTGAAAAGATATAAGCCAACCTGATGGATCTTGCATGTCCTTCATCGACTCCATAAGGCGATGGGTTTCGAGATAAACCCATTTGAGATGGAGAAGAAACAGAGATGTAGAGGCGGACCTGCAGTTCGGAACAACAGAAAAAGAGGAGAGACGGAGAGGAAACCGCGTTGTGAAGGCCGACCAGCAATTCGGAACAACGGAGAAAGAGGAGAGACGGAGAGGAAACCGCGTTTTGGAGGCCGACCAGCAGTCTGGAACAACGGAGAAAGAGGAGAGACGGAGAGGAAACGAAACTGTGGAGGCGGATCAGCAGTTTGGAACAATAGAGAAAGAGGAGAGATGGGTCGAAAACTTGTCATGAGGAGCCGCCATCGTGAAAGAGATGTCGTCGTTTCTAGTAAAAGTGAAGAAAGGTAAAGGTTTCAGGTGTAGGCGGAGAGACAGCCACAATGAGAAGAAAAAGTGTGGCTTTAGAGAAATGGGAAACAAGGATTAGGTTTTATAAGTTTACTTATATAGGGGGATAAGATGGCTTTAGGGTTTCTAGAAAATTAATTAGTGGGCTTTAGGTTCCATAAGTGGGCCTGTCATTTGAACCCAATCCAATTTCAGCTCTTTAGCTTGTTTTTTTATTTTTTGTAAGCATTTCCTTTCTTTTATTCAATTTGTTACTTAATATTTGGTTTTAGTTAAGCAGGATTTATGTTAGAGATATAGTTAAATTAAATTCAAAAGTAGGATTAAAATTCAAGTAGAAATATATTTATCGTATAACTTTTTTTAAAAATTAGTATAAACATACTTAAATACTAGTGAATAAATGAATTATAAGAAAAATAAATTAGATCCAAATATTTAATTATAAATTTTATCGAAAAAATATTAAATGATATAAAAATATTATGGGATAAAGTGCAAAAATACCCGTAACATTTATATTCAGGAGGAATTTTACTCCTAACGTCTAAAATGACGCAATTTTACATCTAACATCTAAACAATATATTAAACACATTAAGAATAAAAAATAAATTCCCATAGATATATTATTTTCATAAATCTATCTATAACCAACATAAAATTAAGCATTTAAGTTAGAATAATTTGATTTTTGGTAAAAAAAAATGTGAAAATATATTGATTTTTTATATATCAATTACTTAATTTTCTGACGGAATTTCATCAATAATTCCGTCAACACGTCGCAAGTCTGACGGATTATATTCCGTAAAAATATAATGTCAAAAATAATTGGCGGGAATGTTCCCGCCATAATATTTTGACGGAATTTTCATTCCGTCAGAACATCCGTCAGAAATTTTGACGGAATCTCTTTTGACAGAATTCTATCAAAAAACGGAATTGATTCCTTCAAAAAATTCCGCCAGCAATCAAGCTTTTTCTAGTAGTGTATAACTTCACGAACCTTTATTACATCCTTTATACATATACTGAATTCACATCTAAAGTATAAGAACACGACGAATCAATTCATACCTATTCAACCATAAACAAAACATGAACCAATTAGTAACATAAAACATCTTCTTCGTTTGCTACATGCTTCATACACATACTCACAACCCCTTACAAATATCCCTGCAAATATTATTTTCAAATAAAAAGAGACTTGGATCAATTCATAATCCCCTTACTATATGCTTCATACACATACTAAATTCATATATAAAGTATAAGAGCATACATATAACTTCACTGACCCTTTACTAAATCTTTCATACACGTACTCAATGAACATCTAAAGTATAAGAGCATGGCCAATCGGTTCATAACTATTCAACCATAAGCAAAACATCAACGAATTAGTAACATGAAGCATCTTCTTTGTTTACTGCATGCTTCATACACATTTATATCCATACACATACTCACAACCTCTTACAAATATCCCTGTAAATATTATTTTTAGATAATCGGTTCATAATCCCTTTACTATAGGCTTCATACACATACTGAATTCACATCTAGAGTATAAGACCATGCTTATAACTTCACTAACCCTTTACTATATGCTTCATACATGTACTCAATGAACATCTAAAGTATAAGAGCATGGACAATCATTTCTTACCTATTCAACCATAAACAGAACATCAACCAATTAGTACATGAAGCATCTTCTTCGTTTACTACATGCTTGATACATATTCATATTCATACACATACTCACAACCCTTTACAAATATCCCTGCAAATATTATTTTCAAATAAAAAGAGACTTAAATCAGTTCATAATCCCTTTACTACATATTTCATACACATATTGAATTCACATATAAAGTATAAGAGCATGCCTACAATTTCACTGACCTTTTACTACATGCTTCATAGACGTACTCAGTGAACATCTAAAGTATAAGAGCATGGTGAATCAGTTCATACCTATTCAACCAATTAGTAACAGAACATCAACCAACAAAACATGAAGCAATTTTATAATCCTTTACTACATGCTTTATACACATACTAAATTACCATCTAAAGTATAAAGCATGCATATAACTTCATAACCCTTTACTACATACTTCATACGCATACTAAATTACCATCCAAAGTATAAAGCATGCATATAACTTCATAACCCTTTACAACATGCTTCATACACATACTCAATGAACATCTAAAGTATAAGAACATGACAAATCAGTTCATACCTATTCAACCAATTAGTAACAGAGCATCAACCAATTATTAACATGAAGCATCTTCTTCCTTTACTATATGCTTCATACACATTTATATTCATACACATACTCACAATCCTTTACTGCAGCTTTTCTCGAATAAGATAACAATCAATCACATATACTCAATAAGTTAAAGAAATCTCCCTATGTTATACTCTTTAATCAATCTTCCTAGGTACATAAGTATTCTTAATATCCATGCAAATATTATTTTCAAATAAAAAGAGACTCAGATCAGTTTATAATCCCTAATGTTAATAATATTTGCAAATAAAAAGAGCAAGATCTACCTATCTCAGCATCACCCACAATATCATCACGAAGCATATTGTCCACCTGCAAAATCAATTGAAATGGCAAAATCAGTGTAGGTAAAATAAGTGGATTACTATACCCAGCCCCAATTTCACACTTCCAGCCCCGAAAAAAGACGTAACCGCCCTTTAACCAAAAACTGAAAATTCCAATCCCTCCCAAACTCTCTCAAAGTCTCCCAAATACATTTTGATCCGAATCAAAGACAACACGTTTGATGGAAGGCAATCCGTTATCATCGGGAAGAGACGGGAGTGATGCTGTGTCTGAAGTCGAGGTATTTTTCCGATTGAACTTCCTTTCATTTCTGTAATTTGATTTAAAAAAAATCTGGTTCGGCACTCGGGCGTGTGAGCATCACGCCTCACCATGTGGTGGGGCGTATGAGTATCACGCCTCACCACATGGTGAGGCATGATACTCATACGCCCACCATGATGTGGGACGTGATGTTCATACGCCCCACCACATGGTGAGGCGTGATGCTCACACGCCCGAGCATATTTGTGGTTGTTTTTCGAGTTTAGACACCGAAACGCTGTAGAAATGTCACGTTTTGGAATGTAATGTTCGTTATTTATCATTTATAGGAGGTTTCGTGGGAAGAATTTGACGGAAACGCCATAGATTACAGTTCGCAGTTTTTTCCCAAACAAACGTTTCAAACATATCATGAAGCTGTTAACTGGGCAAAACAGACGGTAATTGGGATCGGGTTCGAGTTAACCACAGCGTCGCACAAGACGGGGGGCAAGCCAAAGTGGATATTGGTTAAATGTGCTCGTGGTGTTAAGAATTATAAAAGGAAAAAGGATATGGATATGGATGTTATACTATGGAAGAATACAAAAAAAAAGTAATGTGGTTGCAAATTCCAGATAAAGGTTATGGAAATCGCTGAATTGGGCGGTTGGGTGGTGAATGGGATTCCTGGAGATAGAGGACAGCACTGTCATCAGTTGACTGTATATCATCAGGGCTACAGATAGATGAGCGGACTAAGCCCGGGTTCTAAAAAACTTGTTCGTGAAATGAGTTCAGCTCAAGCTAAGCCTTGTGCTATTTTTGCTGCAATCAAAGAAAAACATCCAGAGGATTTCCCGACACAAAGACATATCTATAATTACAGGGAGAAAATCAGGACTAAGAGCTTTGAGGGTCGGGATGTAATCGGTCAGTTTTATCGGCTTGCTATAGATAAGGAGTACATACATTGGACGCAAGTGGTGCCAGGCAGCAATGTTGTGACTCACTTATTTATGGCACATCCAACATCGATCACACTGTTCTGATCTTATTACTTTTTTGTTGGTATGGATTCAACATATAAAACAAACAAGTATAAGATGCCATTCTTTGAAATCATTGGAATGACGCCTTCAAAGAAAAACTTCTTGATCGCCTATGCAATCATGAAGGATGAAACTGAGGGAAGTTATATGTGGGTGTTACAAAAATTGAAGCTTTTGCTCCAACCTGATGTGCATCCGACAGCCATTGCCACAGACCGGGAGTTAGGACTGATGCGGCCGGTTCGTGAGGTATTTCCTCATAGTCATCATTTATTGTGCACTTGGCATATTAATAAAGATGTGGAGGATAGAGTATGCAAGTTGTGTGGAATGAAGAGGTTTGGTGAAATTTTTAAGAATTCCAAATGGAAACGTATAATTGAAGCCCCGACAGTAGCCGAATATGAGGCGGCAGTGGTAGCCATGAAGAATACTACTACCAACTGGCCTCGTGTGATAGAGTACGTGGAGACCACATGGCTAGTGCATAAAGAGAAGTTTTGTCGAGCATGGACGAATAATGTGTTACACTTAGGAAACACCACAGCCTGTCGAGTGGAGAGTTCACATGCACAGTTGAAACAGTGGTTGAATTCATCTACTGGTGCACTCGATATAGTGTGGGCGAAGGTGCACAAGGACATTGAGGCTCAGATCGAGGCGATCAAGTAAGACATTTATTCTGTTATTTGCTTTAATCTTTTAAAATTTAATACATTAGTTTTGTAATCCTTCACTGTATATAATCAGATACTCACTCGAGGACTCGAGAAGAAGATCTGCGGTGAATCACTGTGGAGCACCTTTCACGTATCTCGACTTACACGTTTCACATTACTGCTTGGCTGTACTAAATGATGAGCTCAAGTGTATGCACGGATTGAGTATGGATGTGGTAAGTGAATACGGATGCGTGTTGCCTATGACTCATGGCATTCCGTGTGCATGTGAGCTTAAAACATATATTGACACAGATGAATCGGTCCGTGTTAACCGCATCCATCCTTTTTAGAGATCTCTTGCGTTTGAAGGGTTGAGTGACATACCAGTTACTGCTCTAGTACATGCTGACGGGTCTGAGGATCACCGATTTTTTCACTCTCTTGTGGAAAAGGTTGAAAAATTAGATCCTTCAATGGTGCGTAGCATATCGATGTACATTCATGATCAGATAAACCCGGAACAAAGTGGCTTCAAAGAACCTGAGGTCAAAGACACTGTTAGGGGTAGACCAAAGGGAAATTCATCAACGAAACGAAATTCGAGTGCATGGGAGTACAGTCAACGAGGTCGAGCACGATCATCAGGTTCGAGGAGTAGTCGTAGTCGAGGCCGTTCCTCATCCTCATCTGTGTATAACAGCCAGATGCCGGGTATATTTTATTTTATTAATATATATGTTGAAGTTAAAGTAAATATATTTTTATTGATGAATTTCATATATTAATATTTTCAGTCAGATTTGATGCGGATATCGCCGGTTACCACCATTTACATCGGGTTCAAGGTCTCATCGTACTATTTATTACTGGATTCCATGATGTTGTAGCAGATGGTAACTGTGGATTTCGTGTTTTAGCCGATGCCATCACCTATAACCAAGAGGAGTGGAAGCTGATGAGAGTGCTCATAGAGATTGAGATGCAGGCAAACCGTGATCTGTATGCGCCAATGTACGGGAACAGATTTGATGCTGCCCTCACACGTATTAAATAGGCAGGAGCGGGTTGTGGTGAGTCCCACTGGATGGTGAGTCCGGATGACTTATATGCTGCTGCATCTGTATTGAACTTAGTAATATTCCTCTTTACTACACAACAGTTAGGATGTTGCACTATACTGCCGATGCGTTCGGACGATGGAAGACCACCAGAGCGAGAGATTGTGATTTGTCATTTGGGGAGTTATCATCACTACATACATCTTTATTTACATCCTACGTTTTCAGTGCCTCCCATTGCCACCCAATGGCATTTATTTCGTCATCCGAGTGTTCGTCACTTGGAGAATCTATACGCTGAAAGGAGAGAGGCTTGGACTAGATTATATTAGTTTTATATGTTGTGGTTAATAATATTTATTAATTAACTTATATTATTTTTACTGATTTTAGGACTAAATTGTATGGTATTTTTAGGTTTTAAGTACAATTTTGTAGTTACGGGTTTAACGGCCTATTTACGGGTTTAACGGCCTATTTACGGGTTTAACGAACTATTTACGGGGTTAAAAAGCTATTTTTTTTGCCAATCCGACACGCGGACGTGTGGCGATCACGCCTCACCGTGTTGTCGGACGTGATAGCCAACTGCCCGACCTTGCGGTGAGGCGTGGGGCTATCACGCCCGACCACACGGTGAGGCGTGATATCTATACGCCCGACCACGCGGTGAGGTGTGATAGCCACACGCCCGCGTGTCGGATTGGCAAAAAAAAAAGAAATTTCCCTCCCCAAAACCCATGAAAGGGCATTTTCGTCCTTTCATGGGGCTAGGGGTAGGAATTTGTGGCTGGGTTTAACAACACCCTAAAATAAAGACCCACCCTTTTCATTAGTGAATCTGACAATTAATACAAAGAAATTAGTGTATCTAAGCGAAAGATCTAACCTTTTCATTGGTAAGTCTAGCAACTAATACATCCTTATTCCAATAACTGAAATCAACATCTGCAAGAGTAAATCTGATGATTATTACAGATTTGATCAGGAATATATAGATTAAGGAACAATGAAACCCTAATATATCGAGGAACATAGTAAATATGGCTTACCATTTCTATGTTTCGATCTCAGAAACAGAGATTTACATGTAGAAAGCTTCCATAGAGATAGCCAAAGAGAGGGATGGGAGAGCTAAAGCCTGAATCATTAAACTGAAGGAAGAAACCTAATTGACTATGTAGGTTTTGGTTTATATATGAGCTAAATATTAGTCAAAATGTTTGAGCGTCTTAAATTTGAGAAACGTTTTGGTTGGCCGCGTGACTAAATTCATTTGCCTTTTTTTTCCAGACAACCATGACAGTCATATATAACTTGTGTCATCTGATGGTTAAGTACATTTTCAATTAAAAGAGCATTTTTCGGGGATGATAGACGTGTGTCATCGTAACGCCACATGTTATTTGAGGTTGTTTGCACTTAAGCTTTTAGATGACATAAATTTATTATAGTATCGCGAAAAACATTCAGACAATAAGAAAGCAAATGTCTGTCATATATCTCGTGTCTTGTGAAAGGGAAAAATTTATTGGTTGCAGTTACTAATATATTTCCATAATAATTTTGTTTGGCATTTGATAAGGCTAATGTTTCTTTGTGTTCATATGTTTGCATTCCTTTTGGCTTACATATTGAATTTTTACTTATGGTGATTTGTTGGAATGTGCTCGCCTTGGCTCCTTTCAACTGTCATAATTCAGAAATTTTTAATAAAATGGCAAGATGCTATTGCTGCCTT
The DNA here is from genome assembly GCF_963576675.1 of Euphorbia lathyris. NCBI lineage: Eukaryota > Viridiplantae > Streptophyta > Magnoliopsida > Malpighiales > Euphorbiaceae > Euphorbia > Euphorbia lathyris. The sequence goes on from NC_088917.1 coordinate 56,778,680, forward strand.
TATTTATAATTGTAAAATGTGCACTGAGAAAAAAGGATAATGACACTTTTTTTAAAGATGCTAATCAAAATGTGTCCCCATATTTTCTAACTTAACCACACTCTTGTATTTATGTTGGTTTCTATTGTTACTTAATGATGCTTTTATGAATTTGTTGGTATTTTTAAAATTTTAACTACGCTTTTGAAAAAAGCATTGGTATTTTTAAAAAATTAAAGAAGGTTTTGATTTTGTGTCTACAAAAATGTTCGGACTAAAAGACATTTTTTTAATATTTATCTACATATCTAAAATTTACCAACAATTTTTATTTGTGTTGTCTTTTATAATCATTTAACAATGTTTTTAATTTTTTATTGGCATTTTTTAATATTTAACTACACATTTTAAAAAATGCGTTGGTATGTCTTTTTTAAAGTAAAAGATAACATGAATTTAATTTGAAACCATTTAGGATGTTCTAATCAACTAATTCATAAAAAAGTTTAAATATTGAAATAAATATGAACATTTTAAATATGAAAAGAATGAATTTTTTTTTATGATAACACTTAAAAATGAGCTTAAATGGAGGTTTAATCATTCTAAGAGGCTAATAGGTTTAATATATTAGAATCTCTCTAAATTTGGCCCAAGAATTTGATTGTTCTCTGGAACTTATAAAGTGCCTGGTTAGTCCTCTGAACTTGTTTCAATGACATTATTAACTCCCTAAGTCCATTTGGCGGTAGGGGTGTGCAAAGACCGAACCGAACTGTTTCGATTTTTGAGTCTATTAGGTTCGGTTTCTATTTTATTTTTTATAATAATTCGGTAATTTCGGTCGGTTCGGTTTTTAAATCAAAATTATCGAATTAACCAAACCGACCGAACTAAATTAAATTTATTTAGAAATTAGATTTATTAATTATTAGTTAGTGTAAATTAATTGTTCCTGATTATAAGTTAGTTATAGATTTAATAATAAACAAGTAATAAGTTGTTGAAATTGGATTTTTCCATCATTATCTCTTATCTTAAATTTAAATTGCATCGATAGTTTTTGAAATCAAAACCAACTCTTCAAATTCCTTCCTTGTAACAAAAAAAACTCTTCATCTTTTTTTTTATTCCGTTTACTGCACAAATTAAATTGCCTATATAATAACAACAATAGTCTATTATTAAAAAGCACAAACTCTTCATCTACGAACTCTTCTTTCCATATGTTAATTCACGTCAGTGCACATTGTCATTTTCCATCAAAGATTTCTCCACTCAAGATTTGATCATCTTTTTGATCATTTAAATAAAAGGTTAGTAATACAAACTCATTTATTATTTTAAATTTTTTATTAAAATTCATTTACAGTCATCTCGAATCATTTTATTTAAAAACTCATTCCATGCATCTCTGTTTTATTTAAATTCAGTCCATCTTGAACTCTAACTTTTGTTTGTTTTATCATGAAAATTATTTTAGATGTCTAAAGAAGTTCAAGATCAAACTGGAGCTACTGAACCAGTAGTAAAAGTTGCTTCACAATCACAACAAACTGAAGTAGTTCCAAAGCTAAAAGCAAAAAGGTAGCCAATAAAGCCAGAAGCTAAAGTGTGGGGTCATTTCACTAAATTTATGGATCAGGAGGGCAATGTAAAAGGCAAGTGTAATTATTGTGATAAAGATTTCTATTGTGATCCATATAAGAATGGTGCCACTGCATTGAATACTCATATGCGTGCATGTAAGAAAAATCCACATGGTGTTGAGATTAGGCAAAAACAATCAGCTTTACAACCTATGATGGCATTGGGTAATGTTGAAACTAATATGGGTTATTTGTCTACTTGGAAATTTGATAAAAAAGCATGTAAAGAGAGTCTAGCACTTATGATAATTGTTGATGAGCTTCCATTCAAGTTTGTTGAAAATGAGGGATATAGAAAACTGATAACACTAGTGAAACTTCCGATCGGATCACGTCCCTGAGCGGCGCCGTTGGGATCGGCCGGGGACACTCCGATGCCAAAGTCAGTAACGAATATGGAGAATAAACTGAATGGACAAAGCTTAGCGAAGAGTAAGTATGAGTGAATGTACGTTGATAGTCTAGACGTAGGCTATTTATAGTAGATGGATTTGTAACTTCTAGGTAATTAGAGAGTCTCCATTAATGCTCATTTAATGGCGGTTACAAGTTACTCTTAACCTGGCGGGTTAAGACTATTAATGATTCATTTAATGATCATTATGGCCGAGTTGACGGTTAGCCGTTACTTAAGTAAATGGAGAGATTCGCCTTAGAGATCCGCCAGCGGATCTCTTAGAGCTAACCCAGGGGGATCCGCCGGGCGGCTTCCTATGCCTCATGGCATACTTGAGGCGATTATCTCTTTTGGTCCTTGCGATAATATCCCGATGTTATCAGAAGCCCCCCCAAAATGCCTTTAAAGTCCTTTAGGGCTTTTAGACTTCTGCGCGCCGTCACACGCTTCCGCATTAATGAGCACTCTGTTCGAGGTTCTTTGATGGTTGACACGTGTAATCACACTGCCCTAGGAGCATTTTAAAAAGCCGTCTTCTTTCTCCGGAGTTCTCTTTCTCCCTTGCTTTCCATTTTCTTCTGCTTTTCGGAGCTTTTTCTCAGAAACCTCAAGCTTTTGCGTTTCTATGTAAGTGTTCTTTATATCATTTTTTGAATGTTTAGAAGTTCATCTTCGTCTTCGGGGTCAACTTCAGAACTTTTTAATTTGCCCTTTTCTCCTCGCATTGAAGTAGATTTTAGTTGGTCCTCGTCCTCGTCTTCGTCGGAGGATTCCCAATCTCTCGCCGGAGAAATTAATTCCGATTTAGCTGAGTTCAATAACTCGGCGCAGAGCCATTATCGGACTCGTTCTTCTGGAAATCCTTCTTTTCCTTCTAGTTTCGCTCCGGCCGGTGCCCGTAACCGGTTTCTGGGTTCAATGGCTTCTTCTTCTGTTCCTGTTAGGAAGAAGAAACCTCGAGCAGAATCCACTTCGTCTCGCATGAGTGCCGCGGATTTGGCGAACCTATCGGATCGCTTTCCGTGGATTAAAAACTACGAAACCCAACTCCCTGCTTCACATCAACGCCCTTCCAATCCGCCGACAGGCTTTTTTACTGTTTTTTGTAGTCATGTTGAGAGAGGGTTTCGCCTTCCTCTTCCCAAGATGTTGGCGGATATCCTCTCGTATTTTGACATCGCTGTCAGCCAACTACATCCTAATGGTTGGCTTGATATGGCCTTGGATTGTTATCTGGCGTCGAATTTAGGCGTAGCGTATAATGGCCGTATCTTCAGAGCCCTTCATAAACCTTCTAAGAGGAAGTCAGAGTCCTATCTTACATTCGCCAAATTTGGCGTTTATTCGCCCTTCTACCATAAAATGTCTAACGTGCACAGCTGGGATGAGAGTTTCTTCTATGTGAGGATAAAGGAGGACGAGCCATTGGACTTTCCTTTAGTCTGGAACTCTCGTCCACTACACATAGCGGGAGACATGCGAATCTTAACGCTTGGTGATGAGGCTGTGGCGGATCTCATGAAGCAAATTAAGGCGGATGCCTGGACCTATGAGGATGCCTTAGCCTTCATGATGAGCGACGTTCCTTTGATCCGCCGAGTGGAGGATCAATTTGTTTACTCGAAAATAACTCAATTTGATCAAGGTACCTTATTTATTTTTGGAGCTTTAATTTATTTTGATATCTTCTTTTGGCAGGGCTGCATCTAAGGCAAATCGTGCTCTTGCAGAGACGCGCAGGCAGTTTCGAGAAGAGGAAGCCCGCAAGAAAAATCAAGAGGCTATTCCTCAAACTGATACAGGCAAACGCCCTATGGAGACGACTGCTGACCCGCCACTAAAGAAGAGGCGGCCCAATACCGTTGGGAGTACCAAGATAATGGCGGATGCCATTAAATCTGCCAAGACTACTGAAAAAACGGTTCAGGTAATGCATCTCTTAATTCTTTTTCCTGCTCGTCGGATTTTGAAGTGGCGTATGGTCTTTCTTACTTGTGCAGACGGTGAAGCCCAGTACTGGCGAGTCTTGGTCCGCCAAGTTTGCTGGACGAACTTTCGAGGATGAATCGCTTTTGAATAACCTGGACGAAGCTCTAGGACAAGTAGGAGAAGTACAAAGGGGCTATGACCAAATCCCCGGATCGATCCACGTCCAAAAGGGAAAATCAGAGCTTCTTTCAGTAAGTTTTTGGAAGAGTGTGATGATTTCTTTGTTTCTGCTTTTTGGCTAACTTATTTTGCTTTTCTCAGCTGTACGCCCGCCTACGTACCTTGGAGAACGGGCTGCTTCAGAATGTGGCGGATAGGGCTACTGTTGAGAAGCTGGAGAAAGAGTTGGCAAATGCCAATTCTTCTTTTGCCATCGCCAATGACAACCTTGCTTCTGCTAATGCGAACTTGGCCTCTGCCACATCTGCTTTGATTCTCCGAGACGAGGAGATACAGAAGCTAAAGGCAAAGATAGCCTCCGATGCTAAAAATCATGATGATGCTCTCGGGGAGGCGGAATACACGGCAGGCGAACAGGCATTCTTTTATGGAGAGATGCTTATGGCGTACTTCTCCTTAGCTCATCCCGGAATCGATTTCACAGATCCTGAGTTCGCCGTTCCTGAGCCGGAGGATGTGGCGAGGTTCAAGAAGATGCCTGATGCCAAGGGGTATCTCCGCGATTATGTAAGAAGATGGATGAAAGGAACCTTGCCTGAGGCTAAGCCTTCTACCATAGTTGTAGAGGATGATCCTCAGGAGATACCATCTAAGGCTGATTCAGAACCAAAAGGGGACAAGGAGGTATCTCTTGGTGGCGAATCTACAACTGTGGAAAAAAAGGATCCTCCGGTGAGCACTGCGGGTGAGGGAAGCGCAAAAGGGGATGCCCCTGCTATCATTTAGTTTTTGTTTGTATAAGTTTTTGTAAAAACCAGTATGATTCCAAACATTGCTATTTAATTCACTTTTACACTTTGTGCCCGATAGTGTTTTGAATGTGAATATGTTCAGGATTTTTGTTTGAAGTAGGTGGCCAGCCATACTTCACCGTATGAACCTTTGTGAAGGTTTGAAGCTGTTCTATTCCTCCTTAGAGGAAGTAAAGATGCCCAGGGGTTCGTTTTGCCACCTATCTTTGAGGTGAAACGATCCGCCCGCAGGACTTGTAAGTCCTTCTTAGGGAAGGACAAGAGAGTGTAAAGACCTTGCGTCCAAGGATCGTTTTAACTCTATTGGTGACCATGATCTGCCAAGTGGCGGATCTGTTGTGATTGTGAGGAGCGTTGGATGCCTCCTTTTTATGACTGGAATATTGATATTGCAGTAGTGAATCATAAAAAAGAAAATGGATAATAAAACCAACAATCTCTATTAATGGAAGAAACACCTTATTACAGGAAATAGGTCTTTGCAAATGAGCGTCATTAAAACCTTTAACAAGAAAAACCTCGTGGGAAAAAGCTTGTTAAAGAAAAAAGAGTACTCAAGACCATAGGTGTATTTCATTCTCTGACCAAGTGTTTATGTCGGCTCGAGAGATTCGCCATGTGTGGTAATGTATTGTCCTCCGCATCATCCTCATCCACTGCTATTGTGGTGCATTCCTCTTCTGTTTCCTTTTTAGATTGAGGGCGAATCATTAACGAAGCCGAATAAGTTTCTTGAGCCACTTTTTGACAACCTCTAACCATCACTCCCCCCTTGACCGTAGGAATGTAAAGTGTTAGATGGCGAATAGAGATAAGGGCTGCAACTTCGGAGATAAATGGTCGTCCGAGGATAATATTGTAGGCCAATTGTCTATCTAGGACTGAAAACTCCAGATCTCCTTTCCAAACTTGATCATCCCCAGCAAGTTCGCACTCCAAAATAACTTGGCCTTTCGTCTGAATGGTATGACCAGTGACTCCCAGAATATCGACCATAGTTGGTTCCACTTGGACAGGATCAACTTTGAGTTTGATGAATGCTTCTCGAGTGATGACGTTACATGAACTTCCCGTATCAATCATCACCCGTCTAATTTCCCAGCCTTCAACTATCATTGTGACGACCAGTGCATCTGCATGGGGTGCAATCTCCAGACCTGCGTCTGAAAAAGGGCGATTTAACGATATCCTATCAAGGTTGATCATTTTTGCCTTTTTTGATGCTGGCTGATAACCAGGTCCGCCAGCTATGACATTAATAGTGCCCTTTCCTTTCTTCTTTGAATCCTCCTTGGATCTATCATCGTCTTTTCCTTCCGTTTGGATGAACCGATCCAATTTACCTCTTTCAATGAGTCGTTCAATTTCTCGAGCTAACTCCCAGCAAGCATCCGTATCATGGCCATTTTTCCTATGATATTTGCAATAATTTTTAGGATCCTTGCCTTTATTGGTATATTCCCCCCCTTTTGGCTCGGGGTATGAAATGCTCCGTTTGTGCTGGCTATTCTCGATCCACATAAGAACCTCACTTTTAGAAGCATTAAAAGGTGTGAAGGAGGTGACAAATGTTGATTTGTTCCTGGAATCTCTTCGTTTGTTTCGAGGAGAATCCTGACGTTTGTCTCTGTCCCGATCTCGATCTCGGGAGCGGGATTCGCCCCGATCCTTCTTTGGCGATGATGGTGAGCCTCAGCGAATATCATCTATCTCTATAAAATCTTTGCAATGTTCCATTAACTCCGCCATGCTGGTTGGTTTCTTGCGGATGAGGTCTTCTTGCAAACTTTTACAAGTAGTGTTTCTCACAAAGCATTCCACAGCTACGGAGATATCTACGTCAACAATCTGTATACACAATTGATTAAAAGTGTCTACATAGTCTCGGAGGGATTCATTCGCCTTTTGTTTTAACTCAAAAAGCTTTCCGGATTTCACCACTGCAGGAATGCAACCGGCGAATTTAGCACAAAATTCCCTGCTCAATTGATCGAAGCTGTTTATTGAGCCTGGAGGTAGGGATTGAAACCACAAATAAGCCGGGCCTCCTAACGTGGTGACAAACATTTTGCAAAGCACAGGTTCGGTGGCTCGATTGAGTCTGGCCATGATTCTGTATTTTCGAACATGAGCCTCCGGGTTGTCTTTACCTGTATAAATTGCCAGATTAGGGATTTTAAACGCTCTTTCGGTTTTCTCTGCTTCAATCCAAGCTGCAAAAGGCGAATCCCTGTTGGCGAATGGATTATGCCTAGCATTTTCTTCATTCATTTGAAGCACTAGGGCTCTGACTCTGTCATCAAAATTCTCCGGCTCCGCCCTGGGACGATCTCTTCATGGCGATCTGCTCGGAGAAGATGAAGAACTCGATTCGGACGATGAATCCGATGGCGAATGTCCTCCTCGCCCGCCTCCCCTTCCTCCTCCATTGCCTCCTCCCCCACTTCCTTTGTTTGGAGGATTCAGCTCGTTTCCTCCTTGTTGACCTCCTGTCAGAGTGTGTCCAACAGTTCCCGAAGATGGATGGGGTGGCGGTCCTCCTAAATGAGACGTTTTTTCCGGTCTCTTACTCCTTTTACGACCAGTAGATGGAGGAGATCTGCCACGGCGTGAAGATTTTGTTCGCCGGGGCGAAGGAGATCTTGGCTGCTTATCTTTGCTCTTTCTGTGCTTTTTGCGAATGGGCTCTTTAAATCCCCCAAGGGACGAATTCGTCCGTGGTCGTCTGGGTACATTCGGCCCATCAAGATTAAACCTTGGAACTTCTGATCCGCCAGGGGGGACCACGTCATTCCTGCGGCTTCCTTCACCAGGAAACAACTCCCTCATAACTGGTCGTGATCCACTTGGCGCCGTGGTAGTTACCGTAGAGTCAACGTTATGAGCTTAAAGGAATGAAGAGCTACGAGCCCCTAGTCCCAGACCAAAGTTTAACGGAGGTAGAGACGAGACCACTGACATAGAAACCGTACTACTATGAGGAATAGTCGTGAACGCTCGAAGGCGGTTTCCAATTTTAATCCCATATCGTGCCTCGATATCCAGAGCGCACATATCAAGGAAGGATGCTGGGGGCATATTTCCATCGATATTCATTGTGGGAGCGGTCGTACTCGTGTGCCCAGCACTGGATGGTGTGATTACTGGCGACTCGATCCCTGAGGAGGGATTTAGTATTTCATCATTCATGATGTTTCAATGTGACCGAAAAATCCTTTATTGGGTTAAGGATTCCACGTTCACCGCACCAATTGATAACACTAGTGAAACTTCTGATCGGATCACGTCCCTGAGAGGCGCCGTTGGGATCGGCCGGGGACACTCCGATGCCAAAGTCAGTAACGAATATGGAGAATAAACTGAATGGACAAAGCTTAGCGAAGAGTAAGTATGAGTGAATGTACCTTGATAGCCTAGACGTAGGCTATTTATAGTAGATGGATTTGTAACTTCTATGTAACTAGAGAGTCTCCATTAATGCTCATTTAATGGCGATTACAAGTTACTCTTAACCTGGCGGGTTAAGACTATTAATGATTCATTTAATGATCATTATGGCCGAGTTGACGGTTAGCCGTTACTTAAGTAAATGGAGAGATTCGCCTTAGAGATCCGCCAGCGGATCTCTTAGAGCTAACCCAGGGGGATCCGCCGGGCGGCTTCCTATGCCTCATGGCATACTTGAGGCGATTATCTCTTTTGGTCCTTGCGATAATACCCCGATGTTATCAAAAACATATGGCTGCTCAACTTCAGTTTAAAATTCCTTGTAGAACCACTATGGCACGTGATGTTTATCAACTTTACTTGAATGAAAAAACTAGGTTGAGGGAATATTTTGTAGCTAATAAGCAAAGAATTTCCATCACTACTGATACGTGGACTTCTATCCAAAGGTTAAATTACATGTGTATCACAAGACATTACATTGATTTTGAATGGAAATTGCAAAAGAAGATTTTGAATTTTTGTACAATTTCTTCTCATAAGGGTTGATGCTATTGGTAAGAATGTTGAATCATGTTTGCTTAAGTGGGGGATTATTGGTGTTTTCACAGATACAGTTGACAATGCTAGCTCGAATGACACAGTAGTTGCTTACTTGAAAAAGAAATTTGTCAATTGGGAGGGTTGTATTGGGAATTGCAAATACCTTCATATGTGTTGCATTGCCCATATTCTTAACTTAGTGGTGGCTGACGGATTGAAAGAATTAATTGGGCCTATAAAAAAATCAGGAATGTTGTGAGGTATACTAGGCAATCACCTGATAGGTTAAAAAAGTTCAAAGAATGTATTGAAGCTGAAAAAATTCCTAACAAGAATTTATTATGTCTAGATGTGTGTACTCGATAGAATTCCACTTATCTAATGTTGGACACTGCACAAAATTTTGAGAGGGCTTTTGAGAGATACGGGAGTGATTATGATCCATTTTATAGTGTTGAACTGAATGCAGATGAAGGTGTGCCTCTTTCTGGTGATTGGGATGTTGTTAGATCCTAGTGTACTATGTTAAAAGAATTTTATGATGCTACTTTGCGTATTTCTGGATCTTTGTATGTCACTTCTAATACTTTTTGGGGGTAAGGTTGCACATCTATATGGTGAAATATTAAAATGGCAAAAAAGTGATGATGCAGACATCAGTTTAATGGGAATGAGAATGAAAGTTAAGTTTGACAAATATTGGAGGGATACTGCAAAAATTAATATACTCATTTATTTTGCTGTTATTCTTGATGCCCGTGAAAAACTTGAGGTTATGGAAGATGTTTTCATTGAAATATATGGTGAATTTGATGGGGCTACATTATTTAAGAATGTGAAAAAGGAAATATTTGAGTTGTATGAAGATTATAGGAAAAAACTTGTACCTCCTATGCCTGTTGTAAATGATTCTCTAATTAGGAAAAGTCAAGTGGATAATCTGAGTGAGATTTTGGTTAAAAGGACAAGGCCTCTACTTCGGGAAAAGTATAAGAAGACAAGAATAAACAGCGGGAGTGGGGAAAGTAAATCAGATCTAGAAAAGCATTTAAGTGAGGTGGTACAAGATGACCATGAAGATTTTGACATTTTAAAGTGGTGGAAAATCAATTCTGAAAGGTTTCCTGTCCTTACACAAATGGCTAAAGACGTATTGACATTTCCTATATCTACTGTGGCCTTAGAATTTAGCACAAGAGGGAGAGTTCTTGATCCATTTAGGAGTTCTTTGACTCCTAAATTTGTAGAAGGTTTAATATGTGCTCAAGATTGGTTGAGGACCTCACTTCACAAACCAAGTGTGGAGAAAAACATTGATGATATCCAAAGACAAGAAGATGGTAATTTTCTTATTTTCTATTTTTTTATGGTTATTTGTTTTACTTAGTGACTAATCTCTTTTTTCTTTTTCTTTTTCAGATTTATTGCAATTAAATAAATTATAGATTATATATATGGTTAATTATTTTAAAAAATATATGTTATTAATTTTTTGTTCAACATTTCAGAGACGATGGCTATTTAGTGTGAAATATTATTGGTTGCTCAACTTTTTTTTGGTGCTATTCATCATATAGGTAAAAGTTATATTTGTTCTTGTTGAATTATTGTGTTCTTATAAATACAACTAATTTTTAAATAATTTTTAAATTTCAGGTTTGGATGAAATGATCAAGTGATTTTGGGAATATTGATGTCCATTGAAGTTGGAGATGCTTAGTTTTTCTTTTGTTGTTTTTTTTATCAGTGTTCTTTTTTATCATTAAAGGATAAAACTGGAAATATGCATTGGATTATATTGTAGAATTGCAATTACTAAGCAAATTTAATTTTTTTTTGTTTATATTTGAATCCAAATAAATTTCATAAATACATAACTAAATTTGTACATGGTTTAAAAGAAAATTATTCCATTATATAGTATAAATAATAAGTTATACTAAATCTAAATGAATCTAGGAGTACATCGCACAACATAAACATTGTCTCCTCTTGGATTCATTTGATTTAATATAAATTATCATTTATATTTTAATTATATGATATAATAAAATATTTTTTTTCAATACAACATGTAAACATCAGGATACAATATAACAGCCACTGAAACTAAATCTATTTATAAAAAATACTAAATCTAAAGAATTGTCCTACACTATATCTACTAAATATATTAATAAACATTAGTCGAAGTTCCTTATTTTGTTTTAACCGAATAAACAAACCGACCGAATTATTCGGTTCGGTTCAGTTATTTATTGTTATTAGGTTAGGTTCGGTTTTTATTTTTAAGGTTATTCCGTTTTTGGTTATTTCGGTTCGGTTTTGTTTTCAGACCGAACCGACCAATGGACACCCCTATTTGGTGGAACAATATTGCTTTTAAAAAAAATTAAAATGTGTATCACTTTAAGTAAGTTCAAGGGCTAATAGGTAACTTATCAAATTAAGATGACCAATATATCATTTTCAATTAAGTTTAGGGGGCTAACAAAACATTTTATAAGTTTAAGGGGCCAATTGACCTGTTGAGCCAAGTTTAGGGACTAATCATGTATTAAGTCTTAAAATTCAACTTTTTGCTCCATTACTTTCACCACCATCATCCACGTGAATTGACATTTAAAATGGATGATTCTCAAAATCTTTGTAGATAATCTTTATTAATAATTGTATTTGAGTTAATCTGAAATCTTTTTAGTTAACCAATTTTTATCCTTCCAAATATCTAAAGAGGAAAAATGGGTTTTATAGGGTTTAGGTCTCTCTTCCTGAATATATATATAAAAAAAACAAAATCATTCTAAATATCTAATTCCTATCTCCTAATTTTTCCTCTTTTTATCTGCTAACTTTCCCTCACGTTCTTCCCTCTTATTTTTTTTCTTCTGATCGTAACACACCATAAATGAGATAAAAATTGCTTTTTATATACAATATATTCCACTATAACACCATGGTTGTGTTTTTCTTTTTTTTTACATATTTCTTGTTATTTCATTGTTGAGAATTTCTTAGTGTAAACATCTTTTACTTTTATAATTTAAACATAATCATCAAGTTAATTTCAACAAAAATACATGGCAAGGAGAATATTGAGAGGTATTCACATTACTACAGGTGGGGAAAGCGAATCAGATGGATTAGACAATCTGAATTTAAATAGTGAGACTCAACCACCCAACGAAAATGAATTGGATGACTCTCAAAATCCAAATCTAGAGAGTGAGACACAAACTCCAAATGATTCTCACTCAAACCATGATCCCGGGCAAGGATATTCGGCAACCAATAAAGTCAATATTAAGGTTGAAATAAGAGGTTAGATTTTATATGTTGTTAGATTTTAATTGACAGAACATTCATTTGCTGAGTTAGTTTGCTCAATAGAACTTACAGAGTTGTTAGATTTTAATTTAAATATGAGTTATATTTGAATTAGTTTCATTTGCCGAGCTTAGATACAACTTCAAAATTATATTGTAGGTTTTTGGTTCATTGGAGCTGCAATTTTTATTATTATTATGAGGATTGGTTTAACATTGATTTTGTAATTTCTATATAAACATGTTTCATGTTTTACATTTATTGATTCAATAATTTTTAACCAGTTTTCAAATATGGTGTATATTACATATTAATATGGTTTTCATGTCATTGTTATTGATGCACAAGGGATGTTGGTCCATAGAAAATGCGGGACTATTCACCTTCAGGAGGTTTGGACATTTCCTAAAGGACATAAAATTGTTGTTAATTGCAATGATTTAGGGCAACCTATTAAAGAGGGAGCTTGTATTTTGGGAGGATGGTTGGGTAATGTAGCTAGAAAGAAAGAATTTTGCTCAATAGAATTCAGAGATTGGAGAAAAATGCCTCGCCAGTGTAAGCATGATATTCTTAATTTGACTAAGGTATTGGACTAGTTCAAATATTTGATATTGTTTCCTTTGATTATAAATCACTTGTATATTATACCTTAATTTTCTTTTTGATATTTGTACTAAACTATGTTCATGTTAACATTATAGAAATATTTTGAGTTTCATGATGTTGAAAATGTGCAAAAATGGATATTGACATTTATTGCTCATAAATGGAGAGAATTCAAGCATAAACTGAAAACAAACATTTTCTGCATGGAAAGGCTCAAGAAGAAATAAAGAATGAAAGATCACAGGTTACTTTTTCAAAGAATATTACCAGTATATCATTTAGTTTATAATACTTATTACTAAATAATTTATTTTTCAACTATATGTTCAAAAGCTTTCAGAAAAAGGCAAAGCATCACGGGAAAAAAACACATTGCATACAACTGGCTCAAAAAGAGTTTTGCAAAGAAGAAAGACGAATATGTAAGTTTTTATTTTAATTTTCTAATTTATTCTTTGTTATTTTGAGTTTGTATAGCTACTTTTTAATGAAATATTAACATAGGAGGTGGTTCATGGAAAAAACCCAGGACAAATCGATTTTTTTTGGAATTACTCAAAAGAGACAGGATGGAAGTTTCATCAATGATCAAGCACGAGAGGTTATGGTAAATTCTTGTAAAATAATATTTATGATTCAATTTTTTATGTTCTCTGTATACAATTATATCAGCTATAGACTTTATTACTTTTAATAATAAAATAGGAGCAAGCTACCAACATTATTGTCGAACGTTTTGCAACATCTAAAGGTTCCAATCTAAATACAATCGAGGATGATGTGTTCAATGAATTAATAGAAAGCGATAAATATGGTCGAATTAGAGGATACAGACTTGGAGTTATTAGTAAGCAATTGTTTGGACCTGAATTTCAACCGAGGAAAAGGGCTCATCATGATGTTATGATTCAAAGGCAAATCAACGAGATTCAAGACAATTGTGAGAGGAAGATTGCTGACATGAAAAATTATTATGAGATGAAGATGATAGAAATGAAGAATGAGCATGAAGATAAGATGAGAGAAATGAAGAACGAGCATGAAAATAAAATGGCCAAACTTTAGAAGAATATGGACTTAATTAATTCAAAAATATCTGCTTTTAACAATGTTTATGAGGTTAGTAATTTTACAATCGTACATAGCTTATTATACCTTTTTTTATATATGAACATAATTTTATTATAATCTTCTTTTTTTCAGACCCAAACTCGATACAGTGATTCACAAGGTTATCATGTGGTTTCGAGAAAATGAAATCAAGTTGCAAATAGAGCTGTCATTACTTTATTTTTTTATGTGATTTTTTGAAGAATTTCTTTATGTTGCTTTATCTAGTTAAGAGATTTGATTATGTTGTTTTTGAAGACTTAGGAAATGTGAAGTCCTTATGCTAATGGTGTACCGTTAAATGTGGTTGAAACATCTGTTATTGGTTTATGTAGTCTTTTACCATGTCTATTAGATGCAAGATGTTCTAATAATCTGTCTAATTAATTTTTGTTTGGTTAACTTAGTTATAATAGTGTTTCTTATAATTACTATAATTGAATATTTCATTAAGTATGATTATTAATTGATAATAACATTAGAAAAAAATAAAAACTATTATGTTACGGATGAGAAAGAATTCAATTGTATTAGTTGCTTTTACTTTTTTTAATCAAGTTAAACTCTTCCTTAATCATGGTCTTGATGTAAGACTTTTTGGTATGTCCTGAATGTGAAGAGGCTGGAAAAAATTGTATATGGTGCATTTGTAGATGTGCTGCGGGTAAATGTGTTAGCATGGCCTTGTCTAAGTACTTTTTCTATAATAAAATAGAACTTTAATACTAAATATGACATTTCATGAATGTTAGAACTAAAATTATGTAGTTTTGTACGGACTAAATTAGTTGTTCCTAAAACATCTTAACACCATTTTGATACCTTATTTTGAACCAATTGGGTTGACTGTTTTTTATTATCACACCGTCTTTCTAAATAAGTTTATCGATAAATAGAGGTGAGCACGATTCAATCTAATTCAGGGATTTGAAAAAATCTCTAAAATTATATCTATTAGAGTCAATCGTACAATTCGGTTCGATCTTAACGAAAAAGTCAATGGTTCGTTATGCTTTTGGATCTTTTTATTCAAATATTTGGTTCGATTCTAAAATCTCCAATATATAAGGCTAAAATTGATCTTGATTGAAAATGTTAGAGTTAAATTTAGATCATTTCTTATCAAGATAATGATCAAGTTTAACCCTAATGTTTGAAGCGAAGTGCAAACATACGAAATAGTGCAACGTTTTCAAACATATTCAATTTTAGTATTACACTAAATATATTAGACATAATTGATTTTTGGAAGGTCTCAAGTGAGAGTTATATACAAGTCAAACCATTTTTTTCTATTTTCGATAATGTAGGGCTGTAATTGATCTTGCTTGGAAACGTTATGGTTAAATTTGCACCATTTCATACATAAGTTAAACTTTGCACTTTCCTTAAAATGTTATAGGGTTAAATTTGGTCTTTATCCATTTCGTATATTAGGGTCAAACATCTTCTGCATTTAACTTAATTTTTTTTACAATCGAGTGATCAATCGATTATGTTTTACACAAATCCATGGGGCTAACTAAACATTTTATGCAAGTTGAAGGGGCTATTAGGATATTTTGAAAGTTCAGTAGACGAATCAAACTTTTTGGACAAGTTCAGGAATGGAAGCTAAATTACCAAATTAACAATTCCCAACTCCAATATTCCAAATTCCTAATAATAATTAAACGTTTTTATTCAAAAAATAATAATAAAAAATTTATATTAAAACGTTTATACTAAATTTCCTTCAAATCCCCGACTCCCAATCGCAAGAGAGATAACATACCTAAATTTTATAATTTACAAATTGGCGAATCCCCACTTACGAGATTTTTTTTCCAAACGAATGTGCTCGTGTAGCCGGGATCTAATTTAAGATTCAACCCCCTTATTGTTTTCCAGCCATCGTAATCACAAGTCCGATCTCTTTCAGGTTAGCTCACCTTATTATTCTTGATTTTATCATTAACTTTATTTTTTTGCTTAAATTTTTGGTGTACTGCGTGCTTGGCCTTGTTGTGCGTTATATTCAGCTTGTATGTATTATATGAGTAGAAGACAATGTAAATGGATTTGAAGAAGGGAAGTGCAACTCTAGTCCTTGAAAGGGTATTTCCTATTAGATCACAAACATTGAGTAAATTTATAATTATTTAGTTAACTTCAACCTTTATTTATGTCAACTTGTTGCTTTCACTAATTAAATTGCCTTAACTAACATGTTGTTGCAATTGAAATTTCTTCAGATTATGCATTGCTGGTGATGAATGTACTGTGATATTCCTATTAAAGAGGTTGAATTCAACTAACATATAGTTTTATGCATTTTTTTCTTTGGGTCATCTAGTAGTGCATGAAAAATGTTGAATTTGTCATCTAACAATGCATATAAGAGGTCATATTGAATTAGCATAACATTATGGCTATTAGTTTCAACACTTTTTATGAATGTTAACGTGTTTTTATTTTGATCATATAGAAAATGATAAAAGTTGGATCAGTGAATGTAGATCAAGTGTTGCATATTTGAATGGTGTAAGTAGTTTTATAAGTTCGCAGTTGAAAAAACTATTGTCAATGGATCGATTTGTGCTCCATTTTTAAGGGATTGTGTAGCACAACCCTTGATCCAAATGAACTTGACATCTTGGAATCAAAGGTGCCTAAAACACTTTGTCGATTAGAGAAGACATTCCTTCCAAGCTTTTTTACCATTATGGTTCATTTGACAATTCATTTAGTTGCAGAAGTCAAACTTAGAGGTCCAGTACATTATAGATGGATGTTTCCAATTTGGAGGTTAGTACCTTTGGTTTTGATACTATATATTTCCATATTAATATTTTCAATATTACTAATACTTACTTTGATTTATGAAATAAAAAGGGACTTAGTTTGGTTTAAAGCAAACGTTCGAAATAAAGCGCATCCAGAGGGTTCAATTGCAGAAGGTTATGTTGCAGATGAATGCTTGACTTTTTGTTCATGATATCTGCATGGAAACAAATTTCAATCACCCATAAAGAAATTTTGATCGCATTGATAGAGTTGAAAAGTATATGTTCTCAACTAGAGGACGAACATTAGGTAAAATAGATAGTGCATTTCTTGATGAAATGTCATTTGCACAAATCCATCGTTATGTTTTGCTTTATTGTGATCAAATATGTACATACAGGAGGTTAGTTACATCTCATTTCATTTGAATTCGTATTTATTGTAATTACTTGTTAGTGATATTTGCAATTTGAGCAATGAATTTTTGGCTGCTCAACAAAGAGCATATCGTCCAAATCGATCTACACAACGCATTGAGCAAAAGTGGCTTGTGTACCAGGTAATTTACTAAGTGATACTATTATTTCTATAAGCATTTATATCTTTTATTTACATTAAATCATTGTTGTATGTATTGTATAATATTAGGTGGAAAAAATGAGAAAGAACAATATTTTAGAAGAACTAGTATCCGTTGTTAGAGGACCAAACAATGTCATCAAACGATGTAGTGGTTTCATAACAAAAAAGTTGTGAAAAGTACCGCAAAATGCAAAATAGTGGTGTGGTTGTGGAGGTAGATGATATATCTAATTATGGGGTTCTTAATGACATAATCGAGTTAGATTATTATAGGAAGTTTAATATTGCGATGTTTAGATGCGATTGGGTTGATGTTAGTTCTAAGGGTGTGAAAAAAATATGAAAATGGTTGTACTATAGTTAATCTTTCTAGGTTAATCCATAAAGAAAATTTATTGCAAGATGATCCCCTTGTCTTCTCGGCTCAAGCAAAACAAGTATTTTATGTACAAAATCCAAAGCATAATGAATGGTTTCAAGTGTTCCATAGAAAACCAAGAGATCTATATGATATGGGTACTTGTATGCAACTTGATGATGAGGATGCATACACTCAATGTGTGCCTAATAATGTGGCCGAAACTGTTGATGTCAATGAGCCTATTAATTGGGTTAGAGAGGATGTACATGAACATGACATTTGATTTCGTAGAAGGTATATTATGCCTATTTTTTAATTGTAGATTGCACTGGCCACTGCTATTCTTAACATTTTAGAATGATTTTTTTAATGTTTGCTGGGTCTAATGCATTTACTGTATACTCGGACTAAGCTCATACTTGCCTTGAATTTATTGAACCCCAAAATAATTGGTTATTTATGTTTGACTTTTGTAAGAAGAAAAGACTTAGTATAGAGATTTAAAGGTGTGAAAGAAGTTGTTTAAGATATAAACAATATGCTATCTGACTGCTCACACTTTTATCAGTCTTCCATCTTAATAACCAGTATATGCTAATAATTATCGTGTGAATACAACAAAGAAGAATTATGAAGCAATTTTGACTCTATGAACATCAATAATCTTGGTGTGTCTCCTATATATAACTAATATGCTCAATCTACTTTTAGTTAATCTTGTTTACAAGTATATGAAGACTTATTGGGTCTTCATAGTAGTGTATTTATGATGTATCTAAAATGTATGCACGTCTATTTCATGGATAGTCAAACTTGGGGAATGTTGTTCTCTCAATCATATATGGTGGCTTTTATTAGTGCTTTGGATCGCCTAGGAGAGGTAATTCCCCAAAAATAATTTTTTCTATAAATATTGTTTCACATTGCGACTAAATTCATGATGCACGAGGTTTAATAAGTGTTGTACACGCTAAAAATGCCGACATTTGATTTAACAATGTTTGTAATGACACTTTGAAAAGTTTGGATAAGCGTTTAACGACACCGAAAAACGTCATTAACCCATAAATTTTAGCATCATTAGATACCTTTTTTTTTGTAGTGGTGATTACATGCAATATGGATTTATAGCCTGATTGCAGTATTAGCAATTAGGGCTGATCGGATATCAATGTGCACTAATTCTTTATTCGTTCAATAAATGTAACTCTATCCAACACCCAGTGTCCATCGACGTGATTAAAATAAAAAACACAACTTTTTTTAATCCTCATTGCTCTTGGGTAAATTTCATCAATGGTGTACAACATTTGCCCCATTTCACACTTTGGTGTACAACCTTCAATTTATCTCACAAATATGTACGAACTTATAGGTGACCTTACACTTTGGTGTATGACCGGTTAAAATGACCACATCATCATTTTTTCATCCCTCTCATTTAAAAATGTGGGACCTCAAAAATTGAAATGTCTAAAATACCCTTATTTCTTTAAGGGTATCATTTATCTCTTAATCTTCTTCCCTGCATTTTTTTCTCTCTCCAAATCTACTTCCCTCATTTTCTTTCTCTCTCTAACTTTCCTTGCATATAAATGTTTAATTTCTTTCTCTTCTTCTTTGCATCTCTTCTCTCCTACATTTTCTTTGATTGTTTATTCTTCACCGAACACAGCGGTAAAAGTACCATGGGAAAAAATGTATCAGCAGCAAAAAAATCCCCAGGTTTTTCTTTCGATCTATCTTAGAACTTAGTAGATCTAAGTGTTAAGGGAGTAAAATGGATAATAAAAACCTAGGAATTGAAAAAATAATGACAAAAAAATCCAAAGTTCACTGGTATAACATTAGGAACTTAGGATTCTTAATAAAAAGATACTCATCAGTTCGAATTCAAAGTAAATATTATACCTATCAATCAAATATTATAATAAATCTACTATGTCTTGCACCTCGTTGGGAAATGAAATTTCCAAGAATGGGACATGAAACTAACTGATATAAATTAGTTTTGGACTTTTGTGGTATTAGCTTGACTAAATACTTTACCACCATATTCTAATGTTTACACTTTGTCGATTTTCTCCCTATTAAAAAGGTATTTTTTTGGAAAAAAATTGATTGCTAAGGGTTTTTAATATTTGGGCAGAGAAGATAGATAAAAAATACAGTAACGGAGTAGAAAATGTGAGGGAATCAGAAGAGAGAGGAAGATAGCTATTGCCAAATCCAATTATGTTTCCTTCTATACCATTTAAGTTGCTTTCTTCTGTTTAAACAATCCTTAAATTAAGATACAAAAAACATATAGTAGAGAGAGAAAGAAAATGAGAGGAGAAGATTTGGAGAGAGAGAAAGCAATGGAAGGAAGAAGATGAAGAGATAAATGAATGCCTTTAAAGAAATAAGGGTATTTTAGACATTTCAAATTTAGGGGTCCACATTTTTAAATGGGAGGGATACAAAAATGATGATGTGGCACGTTGACTGGAGTTAACCGATCATACACCAAAGTGGGAGGTTTCTTATAAATTCGTACATATTAGTGAGACAAATTGAAGGTTGTACACCAAAGTGTGAAATGAGGCAAAAGTTGTACACCATAGATGAAATTTACCTCATTGCTCTTATACTAGCAACTTATATCATAGGCACACTTTCTATTGTATAACAACGACATTAGTTATTTATCGTCTTTATAATTTTAAATAAGATATATCAAATTATTATGTTGTAAAAATATTGTCCACGTTGCTTTGATGGAAGAATTAAGCAAAATAATTGAAGGTAACTCTAACCAACTTTTATTCTTTGCATTACAATTTTATGAACTATCAATAATTTTTTAGTGTCACTGCAGTACTAGCAGAACTATGGGGTTTGTATTTTGGCCTCAAGTACGCATGGGCTAGGCATTACCGCAAGGTAGTATTCGAAATGGACTCTTTGGTAGTAATTCGACTTGTTAGTCATAAGGTGGTTCAACGACATCATTTTTATTGGCTTATTATGGCATGTCGTGATCTATATGACAGATTGGGAAGTGTGGCTCGTTCATATCCTACGAAGGGAACATGGCAGCTGATTGGATGGCAAACTACACATGGAGTTTGAGTTTAGGTCTTTACAGGCATCCAGGACATTCTATTTTCTAATTTTTATGGTTATGGGCTTCCCAGAATGACCCACCTTTAAGGGTTGGTCTGGTTTTGGTCTTTTATCAGGGTTAACCCCTCCATTGTAACAAAAAAAAAATAATTTTTTAGTGTTTGGGGATTGAAGAAATTTAATTAAAATGTTTTGTATGTTTACAATTGAGGAATCAATGACTGGTGTATTAAATGATAGAAAATTAGATAGTTTAGTATCACCAGCAAGCTTAAGGATAAAGTGAGTGTCTCTAAAAAAATTAAGATTGAAAAGGAGGGTGATGCCTTTTCTTTTAACTCATTATTTATTTCAAAATATTTATATATGGATAAAAAATAGTAACATTTATGGATGATGAAACTTTTCAAACATCCCATGCAGTGAACGGGTTCTTACGCTAGTTTCATTAAAAGGTTAAAACTCGAATCATCAAGCAACGAAGAACTAATGGGAAGCGCTCCAAGATTAGTAAGAAGGACTAACATTAATTTAACACTCTAGTAAGACAATGAGCTATGCAATTAACTTAATGACGAATGAAACTAAGCTAATATCATTTGTTTACCTAATTAGACTTTGACAATTATGCATCATAAAATTGAATTCAAAAAGCACGTCAAAATCTTAGTGGGAAGCATTAACAACTAGCTCAAAATTTGAGAATAAGCTTAACATTTTTAAAACGACAATAACTTAGAGAAGCAACCAACAATATTATTCAGGTGATCTTTGAGAACGAAACTCCAACTCTCCCAATATCACTAAAGATAGCCACATCCACATTTAGTTTCAAAAAGTGTTGAGGGGTGTGTAACAAATGAGGCATCAGATGAGACATGTGGTTAGCTGGAGCATAAGGATTAGATTTCACTGAAGTTACATGGTACTATAGCAAAAAGCTAAAAGAGAGGTTGGCTGCAATATACACTAGTCCGATGGGGTTACGCCAGGGGCGACTCCATTATTTTATGGGGTCTATACAACTCTCATACTCCATATAAAAAAAATTAAATATATGTTGACTTGACTATAAAGAACTAAATAAAAATCAAACGTTTTAAGTAATTTGTAGTGAACGAAGCAATTAATATCTTTATTATTTGTGAGATAAGTTACAAATTTAACTATATGGTTATCGGAGAAAAACATTTTTAGCCCCTACGTATAATACAATAATTTTAGGTTCAATGTTTACTAGACAGTGCAAAGTCAAACCTTGTTAATAAAACGTGAGTTTTTTTCCATGTGTCATGTCTATCTTCCAATCTCTAGCATTTTTTCCATCTCTTAAAGCTTGAAATTACACATCTTTTGTTAAAAAAAATCATTTTCCGTTAATGAGGTTTGCTATTGTAGCAGCTGGTAAATGTGAGGTTTAAAAGTTATATTGTTTTGTACGCAGAGGCTAAATCTACTATGGCTAAACTTGTATATCTATTATTCTTTTTTTGATGAAAATGCTCATATCATTTCACTAGATAAGAAAAGTAAAAGTACAATATGAAAATAGTAAGGAATAAAAGCTCACACCAGTACAGACTATGCATAATATAGGACCTAAGAAGGTAAGGAAATAAATACAAAGAGAAAAAATCATTAAAGGTACAACTAACACAAACAATAAATGAAACGTATACTTCTCATAACTCTAAATTCACAGAGAAGCAATGCTAATCCAATCTTCATCATTTAAGCCATCCTGAACCTTCGAATCTGAGTCTTTTCTTTTGAAACCACGTAGATCTAGGTCTATGAATAAGATCTATTATTTATACTCTTGCTAAATTAGAAAAGGTTACAAATAAAAAGATAATAAACAACAGATGCACTTCAAACAAATTAAGAGGTCTGGAAAAATATATGAAATTCAACTAAAATAAACTTAACAAACAAAGAAAAGAAGAAAAAACTAGGAAAAAAGAATGGTGGAGCAACCCGAAAGAGAAGAAACTTCAAATAGCAGGAAGATGGAGGACATCAAGTTGATAAGGAAATTTAAGCAAACTGATTTATAAGATGCCTCTAATTTCTCTGATCTTTATTGTAGATATCAGGAGAAGGAGAAGACTCTACTGAAGTTTGCGATTAGAGCAAGTCATATGGTGAAGAATGACGATGATGTGTTGCTTTTGGGGAAGCTCAATCAGAAGAAAATAGGGGCTTCATGTTGTTAGCTCGCACATACAAACTAGGGGCTTCTAATTCATAAACAACCTTGGCCCTATATATGATGGCGATCATGACAACATCCTCAGAAGTTAGTAATCTCACCATGTTATCCATATGATACAATTGGTTATTCATTTTAGGGCACACCTGGCGTTCAAAGTGGCTCCCCATCTTAGTTCAACTATACACATCTGTTGGCAACAACTAATTCCTGACCTCCCTATAGAACTCGATAAGAATGACATATTCCTTAAAAAAATAGGATGGCTAAGAATAATGATCCATTATAGGAAAGGTTCTCACTGCAAGCTCTTCAAGCCTTTCTACGGAATGACTCTCATTGTTCTCACTAGAATCATTGGTCCAATAAACATTCAAATCTGAGAAAAGTTTGGACATCTCCGGCTAATGGAACCCCACGTTCATATTTGCATGCAACAAACTAATACCAGAATGCAAGGAAAAGAAATAAAAAGGATGCAAATGAAAAACTAACCTACTTTATAGCCTCATCGAAAAGGCGATTAATAAAATCCCTTATGTTATGAGTACTCAAAGTCACTTACGAAGGCAAAAGGGTTCCTCCTCACTCAGTTTAGAGCTATATGCCCTTCCATAGTCAGACTACAATAAATGATCTATAAATCCTAGCCATCCATCACTCAATAAATGGTGGTTATCCAATTGTTAAATGCATATCGAATGGAAGATATTTCATTTTTTATCTCATATATAATGATTCGAAATACACATGTGAGGGAGGACATCTGTTACAGATCCTCTAAATTAAAGACCCAAAACCAAATGAGTATGACCCTTAAGGGGCCCATCCCCAACAATTGGTAATATTAATAAAAGGATAAGATTTATGTGAACCACAACCTCAATCGGATTTACCTCCTCTCCCACGTGTTGAAACAAAATGAAAATATCCTTTGCTGTTCCTTTTATTTTAGTTACTCTTATCGAGCGCAATAGGGTCAACAACTTTATTAACATCAGAGATCCCTTGATTCCAAAAGGTTTAATTCTGATTATCCTCCATAACTTGATTAGGTTCTGAAATCTTAGGTTGCTTGTTTCATGGAGTGTATTTTCTATGAGGCACCATCATCTAAGGGATGTAATCAGCATGCTCCACACTAACATTCTCACCATATTCTCATGAGGGTTAACATTAGAAGAGGTCGCATTGGGTTGATCAACCATTGTAACTTCCATACACTTATCCCCTTCCATCATCTTAGGTGAGTCTGGTCCATTAATAGTATTCCTATAAAACTTAGGGGAAGAAGAATCCCAGAAGAGCCCAATCCAGCCCTAATAATAGGGATATGTGGGTCAAAAACGATGAGTTGGAAGAATGAGGGGAGATGCACCACATAGACTAGGCTATGGCTTCTCTGAAATCTAACGTCCAAAGTATATTTTTTTGTTACATCTCCTAAATATTTAACATGTGTATTTTGAGTAATTTTCTAAAAAAAAAACCCTTAGGATATAGGTGGATAATAAAATGGAAATTTGGCCATTTTGAGGGTAAATTTTAAGAACTGAACTAACTAGATATGTTTGAGAGAAAAAAACTTTTATATGTTCGGGATGCTTGATGTCAAAGGTAAAGTGGCACCATTCGATTAAGGATGTTGTGTGAGTTCCAAAATCGCCATGGGGTGAGTGAGAGTATTTTCATCTCTTCAATTGCAGAATGTTGGCCTCTTTTGTCATAACAAAAAAAATACAATCATACTTTTAAATACATTATATTCCCGTTATTTTCCAATTTACATCCCTTTTAATTTGTAGAAACTAATTAAAATTTTAATATATAATACTTATTATTAATAAAATGTGACTCACACCTAGTATTTTATTTAAGCAAATTTCTCTCTCCTCATACTAAATAAACACGCAAGCTTGCAAATATGATTAGAGATAAATATAAAAAAAATGATACCTAAACATTTACAGGATGTTTATTAGAAGGGATATAGGAAGTGAGATAGGGATAAAAAACACAAGATAACTTATCCCGTGTTTGTTTGGGAGATAGATGAGTGAGACAGATGAGGGATAAACCTTTTATCCCTCAAATCCTATACCTAGGAGGGGGGTGGTATAAGGAGATGAGATAAGCTCCTATGATTTTAATAGGATGAAAATATCCATCTTATCCCTCAAATTAATTGAGTTCCGCCCCCTTTCATTACTGAGGGGCCCAATCTTTCATCGTACGGAATGAGTATGACTTTCTCAAATTAATGTTATATAGTTTAAATAAAGTTAAAATAGTAAAATGTATTATTTTATCCTATTCCTATCTAACATGTCAAACATTGAATAATAATTCTCAACTATTATATTTTTATCTTTATCTTAACCATTTATCATTGTCTCTATCCCAACCTTTATCCTTATCCCTATCCCAATAAAATACCAAACGCCCCGTTATAAGCTTGCAATTTTACAAGCCAATTGAGATACTATGTGTGCCTCTTGTCAAGTAACTAGAATTTTAATTATAGCAAAATGCAAATATCTACATATGCTAGTACAAATCCATTATCCATTCCCCAATTTTTCAACATACATAAATAGCATTCATCTTGAGAAAAAGAAAGATTCATTTTTCCACTTCATTTCTTCATTTCTTTGTTTTTGCCCCATAATACGCTGTATAATCCGCACACTATCAATGTCGATCCTAATAGGCTGCAAATAAATTAATAACAAATCAAAATTATATAAATATTCTAATTTTTTAAACAAGGATAAAGTACAAAAATAACTACTATATGAATCAAGATTAATTTTATTTTTAAAGTTATAAATGATATAATTGAGGGGTTAATATTGATAAGTTGCACCCATTTCACACGTGATTAAAGAAACAAAAATATTTTTATTTTAATACGTGCAAAGCTAGGGATGGAAACGGGTATTGTACTATGGGTACCCGGCACTACCCAACCCTAATGAGACTATCCGTATCCTGTATAAAATGATATGAGATCAAAACTATTACCCGTTAGGATAATGAGATAGGTATGGGAATACCCCTCAGGGTGCCCGTTACCCGTCATAACTTTTTATATATCAATAAATATCATTTTTTTTAAATGTAAGACGTGAGATTTGAACCCCAATCTTTTGTTTTTCAACTATCAAGTGATACCATTAAGCTACTTTATTTTTATTAATTAAGGTTCAATTTGTTCAATTTTTAGATAGATAATTTATTAAATTTATACTTTGTTAAATTTGTATATTTTTTATTTTATTTATTGATTCTTAACGGGTAAGGGTACCACCCGCGAATTAAATGGGACTGGTATGAGATGCAAAAAGTATATCCGTTAGGGTAATGAGACGGGTATGGATAATTAAAAAATAAAAAAAGTAAGAGTTTGTAATTAACATTATGCATGGATATCCTACTTATTGCTATCTCTATGTAAGACGCCTCATGATTTTTGTGTTTTTGTATTTTTTTTCATGTATATACATCTATTATTTTTTATTTTTTTTATCGATCTATAAAAAGTCCGTTATTAATATATAAAATTGGTCTAACCCGTTGACATGTAATGTAAGAGATAAAATTAGTAATGACTAGGAAAGTTACCTTCCAAGATGCAACTTCTCATCAAGAAATAGAGATCCGGCAAAAGCAGTGCAAACGAGCAATAAAGGGTTAAAAATGGATACAAAAAGAGGACCTCTCACTCGTACACACCATGTTACTAATGTTATCATCAATCCAGCCATTACTACTCCCTGTAAAAATAATTATCTATAAGAGAAAAACTAATATTTACTTTAAATATCATACATATTATATTACTAGTATATACTAAAAAATTTACACAATTGGTAGACCTTAGTAGGACTTAATGAGATTATTACATAGTCCTTTCAAAAAAAAAAAACTCAATATATATGTCATACTAATTTTTTTTTTTTTTTTTTTTTTTTGTAATGAATAATATAGATTGCGATACATACCGCATAAGCCACAGTGAGCAGCCTTATATTCCAACCTAATTTCCATTGACTCCAATCTTTCTCTGTAATAACTGCAAACATAGTTGCTTGGATGGATGCCATCAACGTCGTCAATGATGTGCTTGAATACGGACATGGATATGCTTTGCTCATTTTTGTCTGATCCATAAAAATAAAAATATGAACTTAGAATATAATTATATGGAAAATGTCATAAGATGTGACAAAAATAAAAAAAAGATACCTGAACAATTAACCACAAAGCATAAGAAAAGCAATTGGCCACAGCTAATGAAGAACCCAACAACATTTGATTGTGATTAGATGAACCTAATTGGAGATTATTAGAGGATTGATAATGCTTCAAAAGATTAATATGTGAATTCCATATATTAATTTCTATTCCTTTATAAAAAGTGAGAAGCATGGCTCCACTAATTCCTATTATTGTCCCCATTATTTTTGCCTTTCCTGCCCAACTCCTTATTCCTGCCTTCTCCAATCTGAAAATTCAAGTTGAAACTAATTAAAATTCCATTTAATTTAATTTAGTCAATCACGGAGCAGGTAAAAATTACACGAATAGATAGATACCGAAATAAGACGGCTAGGATGAAAGTAACAGCAGGTACAAGATTAAACATGGCAGTAGCAAATGTCATTGATGTTAGCATCATGCTCTCCAAGAACAGATTTTGACTTAGTGATCCCCTGCATTTCAATTATATATTATTATTATGCAAGAAATAAATCTTATAGAGTAACATTTTCAGTCATATAGAACAAAAAGTTGAGCAATTAAGCAAAATAAATTACAAAAATAAGGGTGAAAAGTGAAATTACCCCAATAAGCCACAAAGAAATGCTTGAAAGAATAGTGTCCATGTCCATTTAGGCCTTTTATTTCTGCTTATCAAAATGAATGCCAATGTTAGTATCCAATTTGTAATAATTTGAGATTTTTAATGTCCGACGTGGCTATAGAGAAATTATGAATGAAATTTCAGATGTAAATAAAACGACAAACGATTCAGATCTTTTTTTTTAATTAAAATTAATTAATGAATCAACACGTGTAGTTATACGTGACCGAAAGTTCAATATGTCAAATTGAAATACCTCTCAAGAAGGAAAGCAATAGGAGAAATGAAAGAAGTAGCAAATAAGAATCTATAAGCAATAAGTATTCTGAGATTCATTCCATCAGCAGCTGCCAATTTGTATAATAGAACAACACCAACATTTCCCAATTGAAACAACACCATTATTATCACTGGCTTCAATCCTTCCACTAACTCTCTAATCTTTCCCATTAATTAATTAATATGGATCGTCTTCTCAATTCAATTTCAAGACATGAAATTTTGAAATCATGAATTTTCTCCGTGCTCTCTTGTTATGTTTTTCAATCCGATACCCATATTCTATTCTAATGCTTTTATTTATGGTTTGGATTCAGTTGGATTATACTAAATAAATTTTTGGATTGAATTAGATTGAATTCAGTAATTGACTTTACACTTTAATAATTTACACTCTCATCAGACACATATTTATGGACTAATTTAGGTTTTTATAAAATGATACAAATTTGACACAAATTTTATTTCTATTTAATGGAAATTTTGATCGGATTGGCTTGACAATTGTCATATCAAACATTCTAAATAAATTTATAGATAAATTGAAATAATTTCGTATATTTTTTTATTGGTTATTTATAATTATAATATATAGTAAATAAAGTTTCAAGCATAATTAATTAGGATCAATTTTGTAATTAATTGCATTTTCTGGCCTAATAAATTAAACTAACTAAATTAATTAATTTTCTTATTAATTAATAAAATTAACTATGAATTAGTTAATTAATTATAATTAGTTAATTTAGTTATAATAGTTGATCAAGTGGAAATTAGGGATCGTCAGATAAGCATTGATTGAACGTGATATGTTTTATTTATTGCAAGTTGAAAGTGACTTGATGGAAGAACTCTCGACAACATGGAGAGGTTACGAAAGAGCAGTTGATGGTCACGAAGATTTTTTAGAAAAAGTGGAGAGTAGTTATGATAAGAAACTCACGTTATTTTCAAGTATAAAAAGGAGAAAAAAAAAAGCAACACAGAGGCTCCAATAAAATTCAACCAAAATCATCGACAACTCAATGTCATATCTCGTCATGGAGATTTTTTAGAAAAAAGTGGAGTAGTTAATGATAAACAACATTTATCTCACGCTATTTTCAAGTATAAAAATGGCAAAAAAAATACAACAGAAAGGCCCCAACAAAATTCAATCGAAAATTACCTACAACTCAATATCAAATCTCCATTAATTTCAATCTTTAGTCTTATAGGTTCTTTTTCAATTTCAAGACTTGTAGTTTCAATTCATAAGTTTGCAAACTTTCAATTTTAGCTTCAATTCAAAGTTTTTTACAATTCAACATCATTTAGTCTAAATAAACCATTGTCTTTATGGTTTTAATTGCGAGCCTTTGGCTTTTTCTTCCTTTTAGTTTTTTCGTCCTTTTAGCTTTATACAATTGTATGTTAGAAGTCAGTTTTTATACTTTGGAAGTTTTTGTAAAACTTTTTGGCACGCTCACACAATTCAAAATGGCAACAAATAGTTTTGCTACTCTCGGTGGGACCTTAAAACGTGAAATCAAAAGAACATGGATTTAATGAAGAGGAAAAAAATTGTTGTATTGCAAGATGTAGAGAATGCGCCTGTTAATATAGGGAAAAGTGCTTCAATCATGGAAATGGCGCACAATGCCAGGGATGTTGTCCTTTTGACATACTTATGTGATGTAGAAAAGGTGACGAAGTCCCTTCAACAGATTGTGGATGACTATCTCATGTTAGAAAAGAAGAGATCTCTATCAAAAGTTAGGGGACCACAAGATGGAAAAGGTGTTGGCAAGATTCATACTAGTTCCTTATTGGAACGCCAACCTATTTATTTGCCAAAGAATGAACCGAATGATGCAAACATAAGTCGTATGGGAAACTAGACTTGGGATGTCAATTCAAGTGCAAACAAATCAATAAAACGTTTTCATAAAAGATCTCCCTAAGGAGAAGCAGAGTGATCCTACTAAAGAGAAGCCAAAAGCTTCATTTGACTCAGGGGCATCATTAAACGCGAGTTACCGGTTGAACAAAGATATCATTCTTTGGTTCTAAGGTACAATATTTATATTCTTATTTATATTTTTTTTATCAGTTGGACTAGGAAAAGACTAATGGATATCTTATTGTATTAGGAGATTACTTAAGGATATGTGTAGAGAATAGAAATTCCCAACTTGTCAACATTGGTTGATTCATGGCTACTTCATACCTCTCTAAGGTAGCAGTAACGACGTTCTCCATCCCTTCCCATTAGTATTGGGATTTGGGTTCACTATATTGGTTGAGTTAGTTGTTCTTTTGTGTATACCAACTTACGTGGATATGCATGCAGTGGGGGATGAACTGGCCTATTAGGAAGTGGTAGATCATTACACCATCGTAGATATGAATCCTGCATACAATAAAATGAAGAATATGAGGTATTATATCCAATAGGAAGTTGACTACAGGTGGAAATCCACCAAATGTATGGTACATGTACATATTCACGGGTGGAAACGTTTGGCAATGACTACCCATTTGTGATACATCTCCCATAGAATGCTTGATTGTTGATCTAATGGTCACAATAGTGATTAGAAGTTGTGGGATTTCAGGTGTTTGACTGACCTCCCATAGATGAACCATGAGCAATGAATCAATAGATATTTACTCATGGCCACTTGTTGTCATGCGCCTAAAATTTCCCCTACACTCCTAGTGGGATAAGGGAATAGAATTATAAGGTTACCCCTTATCCTAGGGTGCCATCGCCAACTAGGGTTGGAGCATTTTTCTCATATGTACTCCGACCATCAAACTGATGGACACATGAGGGATATCTGTTGCTTTTCTTAGCCAGGTAGCTATCTTGGACAACACCATATAAAAGATGTCATCTTCTGGTCCAATGAATTTGTCGACGGATTTCGTGGATTGGGTGGCCTGTGGAGGAACGCTAGAGTCATCCTCATTTGTAATATATTCGATGATCACCTCCTCCATTTCTTTCATGGAACCACCATCAACATGTGTTGTCATCAAAGCTAATGAATTCATGGGAAAATCTTTGCACCAATGATATTTGTGTGTATTTCCGATGTACGAGTCTCCAAAGCTCATTCTCGTTCGAATGCTTTCTCGAAAAATAAGGGAGGTGTTGGTTGCCCGAATGAGATACTTTGATACCTGATAACATTGTGATATTATCCCAATGATCAAAAGGGATATTTGCTTAAAGAAAGCCACGTGTTGGTCACCTGATACAGGAATTCCGCGGTGTATCGAAGTAAAGAGATCCGACGGGTGGATCACCTAGAACTCGCCAAGAGAGACCCGCTAGCGAACCTGTGAGGCGGATCTCCATAAGCTCTCAATCCGCCATGAGAACGGCTGAGCCGACCTTGTAATAAAGACCATTAATGGGCTATCAATTAGCTAACCGCCAACTTAAGGGTAACCAGTAACCGCCATTAATGGGGCATTAATGGAGACTTTCCAGTTACTGAGAGTTACAACTTCATGACTATATATATAGCCTATGTCTCAGGCTATCAAGGTACACATTCACTTACCCTTCGTCAATTCAGTTTGCTCTTTTGTTCTTCCTTACTGACTTTGGCATCGGAGCTTCCCCCCATCGAACCCAACGATGCCCCCACAGGGACGGAAGCTGATCGGAATTTCTCCACTAGTCATCAATTGGTGCGGTGAAGGTGGACTCCTTAATCAAATAAAGGGTTTTTCATTCACTTTAAAAAGACATGGCAAATGGGGAACCGAACCCCACATCGGGGGTAGAAACACCATTAGTAACACCATCGAGCCAACCTATAACTAGTGCTGGACGCGCTGATTCAAATGCTCCCACAACACAAGCTGAAAGTAGTATGCCCCCGGATGCATTCATCAACATGTGTGCAGAAGCAATAGGAGAGAAGTTTGGCTCTGAGACAGGTAATCGCCTACGGTCATTCATGACCATTCCTCCGTTTTAGAACATGGCGCCCACATCTACGATATCTTCTTAGCCCCAGATGACTCTAGGACCGAATGCCCTCAATTCTTCATTCTTCCAAGCTCACAATACAGAATCCATGGTAACTTCCACGGCGGCGTTTGGGGAACTACCGCTCAATTGGGAATTATTCCCTGCTGGCGCAGGAGGAAGTCAAAGGAACGATCAAACTCTTCCTGGCGGATCTGCAAGCCAAGGGATAAACCTAGGCGGATCAGGTATCCCAAGGCGACCACGGTCGAATCTCTCCTTGGGTGGATCAGAAGGGCGAAAACACAAAAAGCGTAGAAAAGAGAAAGGTAGGCGGTCTGAATCACATTCGCCTCGGAGACCGAGATCCTCCCGTAAGGGTAGATCACCCCCTTCTACTGGACGTAGACAGAGCAAAAGGCCAGTAGAGACACCACGTTCGAATGGGCCACCGCCACCACCACACCAAGGGAATGATGGGCACATTCCTTCGGGAGGCCCTGGAAGGGGTAGCGGTCAAGCTCCCCCAGGCGGACAGGGTGGAGGAGGTGGAGGTGGAGGAGGAGGCGGACGTGGAAGCGGAGGCAGATGATCACCCTCGGATCCGTCTTCTGGATCTAGCTCTTCATCTTCTCCAAGTAGATCTCCACGGAGGGGACGCCCAGGGGCGGGTTCGGAGAATTTTAACGACAGAGTTCGAGCTGCGGTGCTCCGCATGAATGAGGAGAATGCCAGGCATAACCCATTCGCCAATAGAGATTCGCCCTTCACGGCTTGGATCGAGGCAGAGGAAACGGATAGGCATTTTAAAATACCTAATCTCCCTATATACACGGGTGCTGACAACCCAGAGGCCCACGCTAGGAAATATCGAATACTGCTTCACCTTAACCGTGCAACGGAGCCAGTGCTATGCAAAATGTTTATCACCACGTTAGGAGGTCCCGCTTATGACTGGTTCCAATCTCTACCTCCTGGCTCGATAGACAGTTGGGATCAACTAAGCAGAGAGTTTTGTGCTAAATTCACCGGCTGTATCCCTCTAGTGGTCAAGTCACATAAGCTTTTTGAATTAAAACAGAAGGCGAACGAATCCCTTCGAGAGTATGTAAACACTTTCAACAAATTGTGTATACAAATTGTTGATGTGGATATCTCCATGGCAGTGGAATCTCTGGTAAAGAACACAACTTGTAAGAGTTTACAGGAGGATCTAATTTGAAAGAAGCCCAGCAGCATGGCAGAATTGATGGAACGCTGCAAGGACTTTATGGAGGTGGACGACATTCGCCGCGAATCACTATCTCCGCCTAGAAAGGACAAAGGCGAATCTCGCCACCGAGATAGAGAAAAAGACAAGCACCAAGACTCCTCCTCTAGAGGCCGGCGAAGGGGTTCTAAGAACAAATCGACGTTTGTCACGTCCTTCACACCTTTCAATGCCTCTAAGAGAGAAGTGCTCATGTGGATAGATAACAGCCAGCACAAACGGAGCATTTCATACCCCGAACCAAAAGGGGGGAATACACCAACACTGGTAAAAATCCTAAAAATTATTGTAAATATCACAGGAAAAATGGCCATGAAACAGATGCATGCTGGGAGTTAGCCCGGGAAATAGAGCATCTCATTGAGAGAGGCAAATTGGATCGGTTCATCCAAAATGATGGCAAGAAGGGAGATGGTGATAGATCTAGAGATGACCCGAAGAAGAAAGGAAAAGGGACCATCAATGTCATAGCAGGCGGACCTGGGTACCAACCAGTACTGAAAAAGGCAAAGACCACCGCTCTTGAAAAGGCATCACTAAATCGCCCCTTTGCCGATGTAGGTCCAGAAATCTCTCCTCATGCAGATGCCTTGGTCATTACTATGATGGTGGAAGGCTGGGAGATGAAAAGGGTGATGATAGATACTGGGAGTTCGTGCAATGTCATCACAAGAGGAGCATTCGCCAAACTAATGGTAGACCCGATCCAGGTGGAAACCACCATAGTAGACATCCTGGGAGTGACAGGACACACCATTCGCACGAAGGGCCAAGTAACGTTGGATTGTGAGTTAGCGGATGACGAGCAAGTCTGGAAAGGCGATCTGGAATTCTCTATCCTGGATGGTCAGTTAGCCTATAATATGATCCTTGGGCGACCTTTTATCTCTGAAGCGGCGGCCCTTATCTCCATACGCCACTTAACTCTTTACATCCCCACGGTCCAGGGAGGTGTAATGATCAGAGGAAGTCAAAAAGTGGCTCAGGAGACGTACTCAGCATCACTAATGATTCGCCCACAGTCTAAAGATGAGGACGAGGAAGAACTAGTCGCAATGGCCTTGGGCGAAACAGAGATGTACCTCATGGCGGATGAAAAACAGGTACGAATGGCTAAAGGGCTCAAGGGAGAAATTAAAGAAGCAATCACCAAGGTTCTCCATGAAGCAGAAGACGTCTTTGCTTGGAAGGATGAGATCCTCCCCGGGATTAGTCCAGATGTGATCACTCACAAACTCAACATCGACAAAGATGCAGTCCCGGTTGCCCAAAAGTGGAGAAACCATGGCCTAGAAAGGCAGAAGGTGATAGAGGAAGAAATCACCAAGCTCCAACGGGCGGACGCCATTGAAGAGGTACTTTATACACAATGGCTGGAGAATGTCGTTCTAGTGAAGAAAGCAGGCGGATCCTACCGCATGTGTATTGACTTTACAGATCTCAATAAAGCTTGTCCAAAGGAAAATTACCCCTTGCCGTGTATCGATATCCTCATAGATGGAACCGCGGGACACGCTATGTACTCCTTCACTGACGTGAAATCCAGCTATCACCAAATCCCAATGGAGCCCTCAGATAGAATCAAAACCTCGTTCGTGACCCACCAAGCCACTTATTGCTTCAAAGTCATGCCTTTCGGGTTTAAGAACGCAGGTGTAACCTATCAACGGATGATGAATAAAATATTCGCGGAAAGCAAAGGTGATAACTACTCCGTCTATGTAGATGACATGATCATCAAGAGTACCACTGTGGAAAAGCATGCAGATGATGTAAGGGAGGTACTGGGCGTACTCCGACGTCACAACATCAAACTAAACCCTGAAAAATGTACCTTTGGTGCAACGTATGGAAAGTTTTTGGGATTCATGATTAGCCAGAAGGGAGTGAGCCCAAATCCTGACAAGGTTAAAGCCGTTCTGGAGATGCAAACGCCACGGAATATCAGGGAAGTACAACGCCTTAACGGGCGGATCGTAGCCTTGGGCAGGTTTATCTCTTGTTTGGCCCGCAGATGCCAACCCTTTTATGAGGTCATCAAGAAGCAAAAGGCGTTCGAGTGGAATGAGGATTGTGAGAAGGCCTTCGAAGGAATCAAACGGTTTCTCACAGAACCGCCCTTAATGAGTCGGCCCTTGAAAGGTGAGGATCTTTATATGTATGTCTCGGTTACAGATAAAGTTGTTTGCACAGTCATGATAAGAGAAGAGGACGACCAGCAGTATCCAATTTATTACGTGAGCAAAGTATTAAAAGATGCTGAAACCAGATACTCCAAGCTTGATAAAATGGCGTTGGCTGTTGTCACCATGGCAATCCACCTTAGGCCATACTTTCAGGCTCATACTGTCATAGTTCGAACAAACATACCCATGAGGAAGGTATTGCAAAAGCCGGACACTTCAGGCAGATTGATGGAATGGGCAATCCGCCTTGGAGGGTTTGATGTACGATACAAGAGCAGATCAGCCTTGAAGAGTCAAGTCTTGGCAGACTTTGTGAATGAATTCACAGAAGAAGGGATGAATCTCCCCAAATCTCAAGTTGAGGAATGGACGATGTACACAGACGGAGCTTCCTCAGCAGAAGGAGCTGGTATAGGCATCGTAATCACAGGCCCCCAATATATAAAACTAAGGTACGCAGCAAAATTGGATTTCATAGCAACCAACAATGCAGCGGACTATGAGGCCTTAATATTGGGACTACGCCTGCTGAAAGAAATCACTCCCGAGCGGATCGTGATCTATAGTGACTCCAAGTTGATGGTCAACCAGGTGATCAAAAACTACGAGGTAAAAGATGACGTTTTGGCCAAATACGTTGCCGAGGTTAAAAAATTACTGGATCACCTTGAAGCCAAAGAAACTAAATGGGAGTTGATCCATGTACCTCGCGGTTCAAATACTGAAGCAGATCATCTAGCTAAAATGGCTTCCAGCAAGGAGAACTGGGCGGATCCACAATGTCCATTCAAAATTAAAACAGCTCCGGCCTTCGCCTCGGAAGAAGTATCCCTACTCACGACAGTAGAAGGTGATTGGAGGTCTGCCATCCGCCAGTATCTGTTAGATGGAGCACTACCTACGGACAAGGAGGAAGCTCGGCGGATAGTCAGGAAGGCGGCCTATTTCTCTATAATAAACGATTGCCTCTACAGAAAATCTTTTAGCCATCATTGGTTGAAATGCATTTTGCCCGAAGAGGGACAACAGGTTCTCAAGGAGCTGCACGAGGGAACATGTGGAGCCCATGAGGCATCCGCCTCCATCTTGAAGAAGTCGAGGTTAGCAGGGTTTTATTGGCCCACAGCGGAACTGGATGCACAGAAACTGGTGGAATCTTGCCATAGTTGTCAGATTCATGCAAATGAATCCCATACCGCCAAACATCTCCAGAGGCCCATCATTGAAGGTCGACCCTTTGCTGTCTGGGGAATTGACATTGTTGGACCATTTTCTCCTACTCGTAGACAAAGGAAGTATGTGGTAGTGGCAGTAGACCATTTCACTAAATGGGTAGAGGCTGAAGCCGTCTCCTCCATTAATGCTGAACGCATGGTGGAGTTCGTCAAAGATAATATTGTGGGGAGATACGGAGTTCCGCACACGATCATCACCGACAATGGAACGCAATTCAACTGTGGTGAGTTCAAAGCTTTCTGTGAACAATTGGGCATTTTAAACAGATTCGCCTCCGTATATTACCCACAATCCAACGGTATGACTGAAGTCATGAATCAGACAATCGTAAAAGGAATAAAGAAAAGACTGGGGGAGCATGATAAGAAATGGGCGGATCAGTTAACAAGCGTCTTATGGGCGTATCGTACTACTCCTTGCACGGCCACAGGCGAAACCCCATCCGCCCTTTCTCATGGCGTGGAAGCTGTAATCCCAGTCGAGATATTGGTTCCGAATGACAGAGTTGCATTCTATTGTGAGGAGGACAACGGTCAGAGATTAAGAGAAAGTCTTGATCAAGTGGAAGATAAGCGAGATAAGGCATATGTGCGTATGACGGCTTATAAGCAGCGGATCGCAGCTTATCATGACAAAAACGCCAGACTTGTAGAATTGAATGTGGGAGATCTCGTGCTCCGCAAGGCCGACAAAATCCAATCAAAATAAGGGAAGGGCAAGCTAGGGCTCACCTGGACTGGTCCATATCGCATAGTGGATAAGATTGGGTTCGCCACATTTAAAATCCAGGACATGGACGGAAATACATTGCCACGCACTTGGAATCTCCAAAATCTCCGCAAGTACTTCGCCAGAAAATAGAATGTAAACAAGGTCTTGAGCACTCTTTTTCCTTTAATAAGCTTTTTTCCCATGTGGTTTTTCTTGTTAAAGGTTTTAATGAGGCTCACATATAAGACCCGCTTGCTATAATAAAGCATATCTTCTATCAATAAAAAGCAATTGTTCTATTGTCCATATTCTTTTTAAGTATTTTCTTGCAGCAATATAAATATTCCAGTCTCAAAAAGAGGGGGGGCATCAAACGCTCTCCACATTAAAAAGTACTGCTATCTCATAGCTACTTTTTCTCCTCAAAGATAGAAGAACAATCTCATGGGCAGATCCATCTGTAGATGATCCCCATTCGAGATAGAGTTAAAACGTTCCTTGGATGCAAGGTCTTTACACTCTCTTACTCCCTTCCTAAAGAAGGGTTCACAAGTCCTACAGGCGGATCACTTCACCTTAAAGATAGGTAGCAAGTTGATCCCTAAAGGCAGCTTTACTTCCTCTAAAGGAATAAAACAGCTTCAAACCTTCACAAAGGTTCGCACAATGGAGTATGGCTGGCCACCTACTCCAAAATAAATCCTAAAAGCCTATATATATTTCCTTACGCAAACGTAAAGGTAAAATAAATAGCAAACATAAGGATTAAGAAATTGTATTCAAGTTTTACAAAAAAATAAACATCAAGTAACAATAGGAGCATTCTCTTAACATTCTTCTCGCCAGAAGCACCTGCTTAAGAAGCTTCCTTCTCGGCAGCCCCAGATACGCCCACCAAGGAGACCTCCTTTTCCATGGAAGGTGTTCCCCCAGGAAGAGGGGTGCTATCGGTTATCGGCTCCTCACTTGACTTCGGAGGCACTTCCTCGAGGTCCACTAGCTTGACGTTGGTGGAAGGTTTGCTTTCCTCGACGGGTCCCTTCATCCATTTCCGAACATAGTCACGGAGGTAGTCCTTGATGTCCAGGATTTTGTTAAATTTCAGAACATCTTCTGGGTCTGGAACGGCGAACTGCGGATCTGTAAAATCGATCTCAGGATGCGCCAGCGCGACATACGCCATGATCAGTTCACCGTAAAAGAAAGCTTGCTCACCATCCATGTACTCTGCTTCTTCTAAAGCATTCTCATGCTCCTTGGCATCAGCCTCAATCTTCTCCTTTAGCTTCTTTATCTCGGCATCCTTAAGGGCCATGGCGGACGTGGCGGATGCAATATTCACCCTGGTGTCAGCAATTTCTTTCTCCAACCTTTCTATGGTAGCCTTATCCGCCACGCCTTGAAGGAGCTCAGCTTCCATAGCGCGTATGCGAGTATACATCTGTCAAAGACAAACAGTTTTGTTAAAATGAAAGAACAAAGGTACAACTTTTTCTAAAAACAAAGAAATCCATTCTAGCAAGGGGACCTACCGTAAGAAGCTCCGTCTTTCCCCTTTGAGCATGGATTGATCCTGGAATCTGGTTCTAATTCCTCTGTACCTCGCCCAGCTGACCCAGAGCCTCGTCTAGGTCGTTGATAACCGATTCATTCTCCAAAGATCCCTGGACACCATACTTGGCGGACTAGTATCTGCCTAGGTCAGGCTTCGCCGTCTGCACGAAAATGTAAGGATCGAAACTTAGAGTCCAAACATAGCCAACAGATAAAAAGATAAAGGCAACCTACTTGTTCCATCTCCATCACGGGCATGGCGGATCTCATTGCATCCGCCATGAGCTTTGGACCACCGGAGGCTGCAGGCTTTCTCCTTTTCAGAGGCGGATCGGCCGCCGTCTCAGCCAGACGTTTCCCAGCATCCTTTTGGGGATTCGCCGCCTGAGTTTTCTTGCGGGCCTCATCCTCCAACAACTTCCTACGCTTCTCTGCAAGAGCGTGATTGGCCTTAGATAAACCACTACCAAAGAAAACAATGAAGTAATCAAGGTTCAAGAAGAAAACAAAGTTACCTTGGTCAAATTGTGTAATCTTCGAGTAAATGAACTTGTCCCCATCCTTGCTAATCAGGGGAATATCGCTCATCATGAAGGCTAAAGCATCCGTATATGTCTAGGCATCTGCCTTGACACTCTTCATGAGCTCCGCCACCACCTCATCGCTATCCGTCAATATACGCATATCGCCCGCCATATGCAAAGGTTTGGGATTCCAGAATGTTGGAAAACCCAGTGATTCGCCCTCATTTATCTTCACATAGAAGAATTTTTCGTCCCAGCAATGGACGTTGGACATTTTGCCACTAAACGACGAATACACTCCAAATTTTGCAAAAGTAAGGAAAGACTCAGACTTTCGCTTCGACGGTTTATGAAAGGCTCTGAAGATACGGGGAGTGTACACTATTCCTAAGTTCGAGGCCAGATAGCAATCTAAAGCTATGTCTAACCAGCCATTAGGATGTAATTGGCTAGCCGTAATGTCAAAATAAGCAAGGATGTCCGCCATCATTTTGGGAAGAGGCAGTCGAAATCCTCTTTCTACGTGACTAAAGTACACTGTCAAGAATCCGCTTGGCGAACAGGCGGGTCGTTGATGAGCATCCGCCAATTGGGTCTCGTAGTTATTTATCCATGGGAATCTACTCGCCAGATCCGCGGCACTCATACGAGACGGAGTGGACTCCGCTCGAGGTTTCTTTTTCCTAGGTAGGGTAGAAGAAGAGGCCATCCTCCTAGAAAAACGCCTAAGATCTACGGCCGGAGTAATTCCGGTGATCGGAGTTGAGAGGTTTTGACTACTACTACCAAAATGAGTTCGACCGTGATTACACGTCGAGTCAAGCAACTCAGCTAAATCGGAGTTAACCGTACCTTCGGAGGAAATAGAATTTTCCGACGAAGAAGAGGTCCAGCTAAATACAACCTCGGAAGGAGAGGTCAAGTTAAAAAGTTCAGAGGTTGACTCGGAGGATGAAGAAGAGCTTCTAAACATTCAAAAAACACAATATACAGAACGA
The DNA here is from genome assembly GCF_963576675.1 of Euphorbia lathyris. Lineage (NCBI taxonomy): Eukaryota > Viridiplantae > Streptophyta > Magnoliopsida > Malpighiales > Euphorbiaceae > Euphorbia > Euphorbia lathyris. The sequence continues at coordinate 56,819,283 of NC_088917.1, forward strand.
AAAGATGAACTTACATGAAGAGTAGAAGATTAAAAGATTCTGGAAAACTCCGAAGAAGCTTTGCACAGAAGATGCGAAAGAAAATGGAGAAGAAGAACGAATGAGAAAGAAAGAGAAAAGGGAAAAAGAAGAAGGCATCTTCTCTCTCCTTGGGCGATGCGCCTGCTACATGTGTCACTCCACAATTGGCATCGAACAGAGTGCTCATTAATGCAAGTAATTATGACGGCGCGCAAAGAAGCTCAAAAGCCCTAAAGGACTTTAAAGGAACTTTGGGGGGGCTTCTGATAACATTGTGATATTATCCCAAGGATCAAAAGGGATATTTGCTTAAAGAACGCCACGTGTTGGTCGTCTGATACAGGAATTCCGCGGCGTATCGAAGTAAAGAGATCCGACGGGCGGATCACCTAGAACTCGCCAAGAGAGACCCGCTAGCGAACCTGTGAGGCGGATCTCCATAAGCTCTCAATCCGCCATGAGAACGACTGAGCCGACCTTATAATAAAGACCATTAATAGGCTATCAATTAGCTAACCGCCAACTTAAGGGTAACCAGTAACCGCCATTAATGGGGAATTAATGGAGACTTTCCAGTTACTGAGAGTTACAACTTCATGACTATATATATAGCCTATTTCTCAGGCTATCAAGGTACACATTCACTTACCCTTCGTCAATTCAGTTTGCTCTCTTGTTCTTCCTTACTGACTTTGGCATCGAAGCTTCCCCCCGTCGAGCCCAACGACGCCCCCACAGGGACGGAAGCTGATCGGAATTTCTCCACTAGTCATCAATACCATTGTTAGTATATCACTCAAGAAAGGAGAAAGCAATGAAGATTATGGTTTAGAGCATACATAGAAGTTTTTTTAATCTTCTATTTGTAGTCTTCTCATAGTCCATGTTAGTGTTTTAGGATGTTGTTACCCTATTAGAGGATCGTTGTCCTAATAAGAGGCATCCATATGTATCACATTTCTTTGGTTGTATTCATATTGAACTTTTCTAGTTTTATGTCCCTTAACCTTCATTTATAGTCAATCATCTAAATCCTAATCACATGATTATGAGACATTTAGATGATCGTATGTTGACTATTGTATGGGTTCTTGACATACATTGTTGAAACACGAACTCAGAAAATAGGAACAGACCGAACAAAAATTAAATGGGCAGAGTCGCGGACAATGTCGCTTTCTTTAAGACGTTCGCAGAACTGCCGGAAATTAGCAAACAGTATGAACTCCGGTCGCCTCCAGGATAAAACAGCCATCTGAATATACGATTTTTGTATTGCACCGTACAAAAATCGTTCTGTATACACTCTCTGTCTATTTGCTCAGTTTCGAAAAACACAGAAAGAATGAAAAGTAAATTTTGTATTAAAAGCAGTCTCACATCACCTATTTATACAGGGAAAAAAGAGTTGTTGAGCTCTGATTTCATGGAGAAGGTGAAGGAGGAAAATCAGGAAGGTGGAGGAGACTGAAGACACGTTCAGAAAAAATGGACGTTATGAACAACGTTCACAAAGACTAAATCAAAGTAAAAAATAATTAAATAAAAATTGATTTCCGAAATTAAAAAATAATAAAAAATATTATTAATTTTTTTTCAATAAAAAAATATACATTTTACACCACACCAACCCAATCCAACCCGGCTCGGCCCGGTTCGGTTCGGTCGGACGGACGGCGCGCGTGCGCGTGTGTGGTGGTCAACCAAAGAGATAGGTCCTCACCCTTTCACAAAAGTGGGTACTGTTGGTCCCTTATAACGTAACAGGTTAGTTCCAAGGGGGGGGATAGGAACTATTTAAAATTTTAGTACGTTAAGGCTGACTTTTTTTACTTTGAATCAGGAATTACACAGCGCGCTGAGTGAAGTAAGACACTAGTTTAGTCAACTGGTGACTAAGTCAGCTTCTTTCTTTGAGTCAGGAAATAGCACTTGAGTCTATTCCTGAACTCAGATACTCAATGCACACAACTCAGTGTGACCTCTTTACTTGGTCAGTTTTGTTTAAGCAAGCAATATATATATTAAAGGAGTTTAAGGTTAGAACGATGTTACTCAGCAGATTTATCCAGGTTCGGCCTCTATGCCTACGTCTTGTCCCCGGAACACGTTCCGAGCTTTCGAATTCTCTACTGAGCTCTTTAACTGTAGAGCATCAAACCTTTTACAATAAGAAACTGAGTATAACAAGAGTACCTTCCTCTATACCTCTACTCACTCCTATTCTATTGCTAAGTACTATAATCGAGTACTCAGCCTCTCCTTTCTAATTCTAGAAATGATAATAAGTTTGTCCTAAACAACAATTGCTAAGACACTTTAGATGATTGGATAATCACTCTAGACTTTTATACAGTAATATGGAAATTGGTGTAAGTATTTGCTTTGCTTTTTCACACAGATTCTTCAAGTAGAAATTTGGTCAGCGTAATGGCTTGTTGAAGATCTGCATCGAATGAAGCAACTGAAAGGCCTATTTATAGTGACACTTGAGGTATCGGTTATTTCAAATTTTGAAATAACCGTTGGAGGGAAACGACTTGATGTCGTTGTCACTCAGTACACGCTCAGTGTCGTTGGCCAATCAGATTACTTTATCTTCTGTCTTCGGTCAGTGCTGAGCAGCTTTTAGACAGACAGGCAGAATGTTTCGCCTTTTATGGCAAAGTCTTCCAGACAGCTTTCTGTGTCTTCTGATCTTTACCCAAAGTAGAAATACTTTGTCTTGAAGTTGTTCCTTGCTCAGCTGCTGTCTTGTACTCTTTGTCGTCCAAATCAGCAGCTTCGTTCTGAAGTAGATAAAGAAAGTCTTCCAGATCCTTCTTCATGCTGAGCTGCGTTTTGTCCACAACGACAACGTTTTGTTTACACGGGCCGAGTTGTCTTGGGCCTTTGACTTTCCTTTGGGCCTTTAGCCTTTTAGTCTTTATGTCTTATAAACAATTTAGCTCAACATTGAACAAACACATTAGTGTAATAAATCAAAGCATTTAAACCTAGTGTGTTTAGAATATTTTTTAATCATATACTCAAATAATTTTGTCAAATCCAAATCATGTGAAAAGGTTTTTCAACAAACTCCCCCATTTTGATGTTGGCAAAACTATTCAGTGAAGAACTCAGTTTTGAGCTCCCCCATGATAGTTGACCTTTTATAACTTAATAAACTCCCCCGTAAGGGTTGAGCTACTGACTCAGTTTTACTCTAAACATTTTAAGGTTCAGTCGAGTACGTCCTATGTCAGTTTTCAAATAAAGGTCAGCTCATGAAACATATTCTATTAACTCAGTGTTAAGCGGAAGATTTAACTATCAGAGAGCGCTGAGTATTTTGTTGTTCAATGAGTCTTATAAGACAATGTTTTAATAGTGTTAACAGCATACAATCAGAAGACATTAAGAATGATAAACACAGTTGATGTATGCAAAACATAATAACTCAGCATCACATAAGATTTTAATCAAGTTGAAAGATTTGATGCAAGCATAGTATTAATAAGTAGTCAAGCATTGTACACAAAAGCAGGGATACTTAAGACTTAGAAACTAGCTATCTTAACTGAAGCTATTTCTTCTTAAAGTTCAGTTTGCCCTTTCCCTTAAGCTGACTACTTCCAGCAGCTTCTTGCTGAGTTCTTCCTGTTTGTTCTTTCTCCCCTGTTTTGGCAGCATCGGGAGGAGGAGGAGGTCTAAAGGTGCTGTTTTGAGCAGCTTTAGATATGCGAGCTGAGAACTCCTTAAGCTTGAAAGTGCTTTCATTGATGCCATCAAATACAGCAACACCATCATCTAAAACCTCTTGAGGAACACCAATTTCAGCAGCGCTGAGGATGCTCAGTGCGTAGGCTTGAGATTTACCCATCCAAGTGAGTGTATCAGTCAGTGCAGCATAAGCTTGATGAAACATCTTGAGCAAAGATGAGTCATAGAACTGACGCTGAATGTTGGAGTGACGCACATGGGTGAAGATTTGATGTGTATACTGGAGAATCTCATTTTTCTTCATCTGGTCAGTATCCATCTCTGCCTTGTTTAGATTCAGAAGACGAACAACTTTGCCGATCTGTTCTACTGAGCATTGGGAGTAGGAGGAAAGCTGATGGTTTGTCTTCTCTTACTCAGTTTGAAGCTGGGTGAATAACTGATGAACTTCGGCAGAAGTTGCATACCCTAAGTTCGCAGCTGACAAGGCTTGAAATTGTCCCTGTAGGGAGTTGATATGTTGAACCATGGTCAGCTGGAGTTCAGCCAGCTTTGTTATGGACGCCTGCTTTGGTTGTTGGGCTTGGGTATTGATCATTACACTCAGCAAGTCTTTTAGACCTCGAACCTCGTTGAGAAGTTGAGTGACTTGTGGAAGCTGAGTGGATTCATTATCGGCAGACCCAGCAGCAGTGTCTAAAGTTTGATAAAGGTCTTGGATCAAGGCCTGAGCCGAGTTAATTATCCTTCTACCAGAATCAGTGGCAGTGAGGTAGTTGAATGATTCTTCATTAGTTTGACCAGCTGGTGGAGGAGTGAGATTCAGTGCATCATTTGTAGTGCCAGTGGGGTCAGTGACTGGTCTTAGTGTGTCAATTTGCACTTGTTCTTAAGAATGGAGAGGTGATTGAACAGCAGCATTGGATGTAGGTTCAGAGTCAGGCTAAAGCTGACTTTCTGTTGAAGGTTGGATAGGTTCAGTGCTGACTGGAGCAGGAATTTCCTTAGCCGGCAGAGGGCTAGGGTCAGCATCTGCTCGGTGTTGGTTGGGTTCTCAGAAGCATCTAAGTCGGCTTGTTCCTGTGGAAGAGAAATAGAGGCTTGCTTTTCAGTTTCCTCTGGCAGAGTCGTAGAAGGTTTTCTGAAGAATTTAAGCTTGATATTCGATGGATCAGTGGTTGGTCTTTTCTGCGTTAGATCATCCATGAAGTCAAGCACTGTTGTTGTATGTGCCTTGACAAGTCTTCTTCTTGTTCCCTGGGTCCTTGGAGGAGTGGGATCAGCGTGAATTGAATGAGATGGAAAGTTTTCTCCTTCATCAGCATCCTGCTGTTCTGTTTGTTCAGTACCTTCTTCTGTAGTCAACTCAGTGTGAGTTGGCTCAGCATCTTCTTCACTTGCTGTCTCCTCAGTGTCATCCTGACCACTCTCTTCTCCTTCTTCTTCTTGCTCATCATCCTGATCTTCCTCATCTAATTCTTCTTCCAACTGTTCAATGAACTGATCATCTAGTTCAACTTCATCGTTCTGTTGCTCAGCGGCAATACCTTGACTCTGAGCATAGTGAGAGTCGTCGGGAACAAAGAAGCCAGCAGGAATGGCATTGATTGGACTTAACTCCGAAGAGCTCTTCTGCTTCTTACTCAGAGGTTCTTCATCAACGTTTTCCCTTTCATCTGCCTCAGGCTCATCTTGCCTAGGTCTTTTCTCAGCTGACTTGGGCTCAGTTTGTGCAGTCGTTCTTTTGGACACAATCTTTATCTTCTTAGGAGCGGGAATAGCTTCCTTAGAGGTGCTTTGCACAGCTTTCCTCTTTCTGTCAGCAGGGGCCTTAGTTCTTTTGCCCTTTTTTATTACCGTCCCCTCAGCGTTTGGGTCAGCAGCACCTTTTGCTTTCTTGATTGGATGATTAAACTTTAAAGCAAATAGGGCAGCGGCAGTAATCTCTGATCCTTGGCCCTTAGTTTCCCCCGTGAGGTCTACTCGGTGGTCAAGGAGGATTTTGGTAATGAGTGAATCCAGCCTTAGAGTGCCAGTGCTCCTTTGAAAGCCGGCAATCAAGAATACTGGCATGTTGATGGGCTTGTATGTCAGCATATGCCATATGAAGCATTGCTCAAAGTTTGTTGCTGAGCTGGTGCAATTAATCTTAGGGTAGATGTAATTGATCAGTAGGTAGTGTGCCATCTTTTGGTGTTGGCCCATTGAAGTACTGGAGATTTCTCCAGCATGGCCAGTAGGTTTGCAGAACGTAGTGGAATACCCAGTGATGTCCTGATCTCCAGACTTCCTAAGAATGGCTCCTTCATTCTTGAGTTTCAGAAGGCTGGCTAGGTAGGTGGGATTGATGAAGATGGTTTTGTCCTTCACCTTGGTGACTAAGTGGTCCTGGTTGTCATCAGCGACACGCAGGTTGTGGTAGAACTCCCTTACTAAGTCATGGTAGGTATTGTAGCTTATTGAGAACAACTCGGTCCAGCCATTCTTTGAAATCCACTCACAGAATGGTTGCTCTCTTTCCATAAATTCTTTCGAGAACCACCTTGAGTAGTCAATCTTGTATTCCCTGACGTTTTCATAAACCCTGGTATATGTTCGTTGCTTAGGTTTCTTTCCCTTGGAGGAGGTACCTTGCTCAGTATGGGTTTTCTTGCTCGGTGTGGTAACTTTGGTTTGATCATGCTGGGTAGGAGGCTTAGGGTTTCTAGCAGATAGATGACCGGCATCGGAGATGTTTACAGAATCATTCGTCATTTTCGTAGAGAAGATATGAATGATTTGAAGTTTTTTTTAGAGAGAAAATATTTATGCCAGAGAATTCTGTAAGCGTAAAGAGATAAAAATGGGGATTTGCCCATTATTTATAGAGGTGAGAGATGGATCTTATCGAATCCATGTGTCAGTTTTGCCCTTGGGATATTCAACCGACAAGAATCCTGGCATTTATGACACATTCGGCGCATACGTCATCCTAGGTGGCTATACGCGTGCTTTTGCATTCAATGCAACGGATCAATTTACTCAGTGTGAGAATCCTAATCGTTCTATATTCTGAGTGGTCAGTTTTATACGAACGGATGATTCAAGTAATTTGTTGCTCAGTTTGAGATAACTACTCAGTGCGCATATTTGCTCAGTATGTGATATTCATTCATTTAGCATTAAACACTCAGCATACATCTATTCACTCAGCAAATAATAGCATAAATCATTCAGCATGGTAATTCACTCAGCATGAATTTACATTTAGAACTGGAATTTACTGAAGAGGATTGAACATACCAATGGCTTCTCTCAGTGTGCTGAACTGCTCACGAGCCAGTGGCTTTGTGAAGATATCACCCTTGAGTACATGGTCTCTAATGAAGTGATGTCTGATGCTGACATGCTTCATCCTGCTGTGCTGAATTGGGTTCTTTGATAGATCAATTGCACTTTTGTTGTCACATTTGACCTCAATTGTCTTTGTTTGAACACCATAGTCTTCAAGCTGTTTCTTAATCCATAGGACTTGAGCAACACAGTGTCCAGCAGTAATGTACTCAGCTTCAGTGGTAGACAGGGCTACTGACGCCTGCTTCTTGCTAAACCAGGATACAAGATAGCTCCCTAGGAAGTGGCATCCTCCAGATGTGCTTTTTCGTTCAAGCTTGTCTCGTCCATAGTCAGCGTCAGTGTATCCAACGAGTGTAAAGTCATGAGTGTTGGGATACCATAAACCTGCGTTCACTGAGCTTTGCAAATATCTAAGGATTCTTTTTACAGCTATGTAATGAGATTCCTTAAGGTTAGATTGATATCTAGCGCAGTAGCATACTGAGAACTGAATGTCCGATCTACTCGCTGTTAAGTAAAGTAGAGAGCCTATCATACCTCGATATAATTTGCTGTCTACCGACTTACCATTCTCGTCAGTACAAAGGACAGTGTCAGTGCCCATAGGAGTAGATATTGGCTTGCAATTTTCAAGATCATATTTTTTCAATATCTCCTTGGCATATTTAGCTTGACTGATGAAGATGCCATTTTCCCCTTGTTTGATTTGAAGTCCAAGGAAGAAGTTGAGTTCTCCCATCATTGACATTTCAAACTCAGTCTGCATTTGCTTGCTAAATTCCTTGCACATTGACTCATTAGTAGCACCGAAAATAATATCATCAACATATATTTGAGCCAGCAAGGTGTCTTTACCCTTTCTCTTAATGAAAAAGGTTGTATCAGCTTTGCCTCTGACATAATTTCTAGTCAGCAGGAAACTGGTCAGCCTCTCATACCAATCACGTGGTGCTTGCTTGAGGCCGTACAGAACCTTTTTGAGTTTATAAACGTGGTTTGGGAATTTAGGATCCTCAAACCCTGGAGGCTGATTAACATAAACTTCCTCATTTATAACTCCATTAAGGAATGCACTCTAAACATCCGTTTGAAACAGTTTAAAGTTCATATAACTTGCATAAGCGCATAAAATTCTAATAGCCTCTAGCCTTGCCACTGGGGCAAAGGTCTCACCGTAGTCAATACCTTCTTGGTGACTATAGCCCTGAGCTACAAGTCTTGCTTTGTTCCTGACTACATTTCCTTGTTCATCCAGCTTGTTGCGAAAGACCCATCTTGTTCCAATGGTCTTCTGACTCCTTGGATGTGGCACTAACTCCCATACATCATTTCTTCTGAATTGATCAAGTTCCTCTTGCATTGTGCTCATCCAGAATTCATCGTGCTCAGCATCAGCGAAGTTCTTTGGTTCCTGAACCGAGATGAAGGCTACGTTGCTGAGGTATCTCCTGAGTTGATTTCTTATCATCAGGGTATTCTCAGCGGTATCAAGAATAGCACTCTCTGAGTGTCCTCTTGGTATCCTTATCTCCTTTGGTAGATTGATGTCTTGTGCTGTCTGTGTTTCAACAATCTCTGCAGGTGTAGACTGGTCAGTGAAAACAATTTGAGGTTCACTTTTACCTTTGATTAGCCCTTGAGGGAATGAATCAGCGGCTGTATCTTGATCAGCGGGTACTGAGTGTAGATCATCCTCGGTCAGCGGCAGATATCTTCCTGCAGGGTTAGTTTCGTCGAACTCAACATGTACTGACTCTTCTATAACTTGAGTTCGTTTATTGAAAACTCTGTATGCTTTGCTGTTTGTTGAGTAGCCTAAAAAGATAGCTTCATCAGCTTTTGAGTCAAACTTAGCTAAGCTATCTTTGGTATTCAAAATAAAACATTTACAGCCAAAGGCACGAAAGTATCCAATATTGGGCTTTCGTCCTTTCCAAAGTTCGTAAGGATTTTTCTTTAGTATAGGTCTAACAAGAGCCCTATTAAGAATATAGCACGCTGTGTTGACAGCTTCTCCCCAAAAGTACTTTGGAAGCCTATGCTCACTCAGCATTGTCCTGGCTATTTCAACCAAGGTTCTGTTCTTCCTTTCAACAACCCCATTTTGTTGAGGCGTTCTAGGAGCAGAAAAATTATGGTCAATGTCGTTGGTTTCACAGAATTCAACAAACTGTTGGTTCTTGAATTCTCCACCATTATCATTTCGGATGTGAGCCAATTTTAGGACTTTGTCATTTTCAAGTTTTCTTACCAAATTTGAAAATGTCTCAAAGGTCTCATCCTTGCTACTCAGCAGGATGATCCAAGTGTACCGAGAAAAGTCATCTACAATGACCAAGGAAAATCTTCTTCCACCCAGACTCAGTGGCTGGACTGGACCGAAGAGATCCAAGTGTAGTAACTCTAATGGACGCTTAGTTGAGACAATGTTTTTGCTATGAAAAGATTGTTTGGTTTGTTTTCTAGCTTGGCAAGCGTGGCATAGTTGATCTTTTTCAAATTTAAGTTCTGGCAGTCCCTCAACCAATTGCTTTTTTGCTAATTTGGCCAGGAGGTCCATGCTTACATGACCAAGTCTCTTGTGCCATAGCCAGGAATTTTCTTCCTTTGATACTAAGCATACAGTTTTTGAAAACTTTTTCTCTAAGTTCAGCATGAAGACATTATCAATGCGAGGGGCAGTTAAAATTAACTCATTAGTCTTACTCTCGAATATTTTACATCTAGTGTCATCAAATATAACTTTTCTCCCATCATCACATAGCTGAGCTACGCTGAGTAAGTTATATTTGAGTCCGCTGACTAGGGAGACAGACTCAATAGTAGGATTTCCTCCAATGGTTCCTGATCCTACTATCTTACCCTTTTTGTTGTCTCCAAAACTTACGCTTCCTCCTCGTTTACGTTCAAATGTGATGAACTGAGTTTCATCACCAGTCATATGCCTCGAGCATGCGCTGTCAATATACCACATCTTTGACTTCCCAGCACACCTCAGGCTTACCTCAGTTGAATGTTCCTCATCATCAGATGTAATGGAGGGGTCAGCATGCTCAGAAACACATGGCTCAGCAAGTTCGTCAGCCATGAAACAAATCTTTGCTGACTCAGTGGCATCAGCTTCAGATGATGATGAATCATCACTATCACTCCAGGTTGCCACCATTGCCTTCTTACCGTTCTTTCTTTCTTTCCTCAGCGAGGGACAGCTTGACTTGATATGGCCAGTTTGATGACATTCAAAGCAAGTAATGGGCTTTGAGCTGTCCTTCTTGTACTTGCTGTCGCTGGAGTCAGCTTTGTACTTATCAAACTTTTTATAAGGCTTCTTAGAATATTTGTCATTCTTTTTGAACAGCCTTTTCATCTTTCTGGTAAACATAGCCATCTCTTCATCGTCTGTTGAGCTTCCATCAGTGGATTCAGCTTTCATGACAAGAGACTTTTGCTTCTTGTCTTCAGACTTTTCCTTCACCTCGAAATTCTTCATCGAGATCTCATGGGTCAGCAGTGAGCCGATGAGTTCATCATACTTATAGGTGGTTAAGTCTTGAGCTTCCTCAACAACAGTCTTCTTTGCTTGCCAGTTTTTAGGAAGACTCCTAAGAATCTTCTTGACTTGTTCTTTCTCAGTGAAGATCTTCCCAAGTCTCTTGAGCTCGTTAATGATGTTTGTAAACCTTGCATTCATGTCAGAGATTCCTTCATCATCGTTCATTTCGAACAGCTCGTATAGTCTCATCTGCTGGTTCACCTTGGACTCCTTCACTTTGTTGGTTCCTTCGTAGGTGACCTCCAGCTTCTTCCAGATCTCTTGCGCTGACTCACAACCTGAAATCTTGTTATATTCTGCAGCATCAAGCGCACAGTGAAGCATGTTTATAGCCGAAGCGTGGTTTTGTAGCTTCTTGAGATCATCTTCTGTCCATTTGGCCTCAGCTTTGACAATTGTTTGGCCAGCTACAACTTCAACAGGAACAAATGGGCCTTGGACTATTGAAAGCCATGCACTCATATTTGTTGCCTGAATAAAGTTTTTCATCCTATTCTTCCAGAAGGTGTAGTTAGACCCGAAGAATAGGGGAGGCCGAGTAATGCACAGCCCCTCAGGTAAGATCTGAGTTGTCTAGTTTCCTGGGAGAAACCGAGTGCTATTTTCAGCCATAGTGGGGATCAGCTCAAGGTAGTTAAACCTTTCACAGAGAGCTTTTAAGCTCTGATACCACTTGTTGGTCCCCTATAACATAACAGGTTAGTTCCAAGGGGGGGATATGAACTATTTAAAATTTTAGTACGTTAAGGCTGACTTCTTTTACTTTGAATCAGGAATTACACAGCGCGCTGAGTGAAGTAAGACACTAGTTTAGTCAACTGGTGACTAAGTCAGCTTCTTTCTTTGAGTCAGGAAATAGCACTTGAGTCTATTCCTGAACTCAGATACTCAATGCGCACAACTCAGTGTGACCTCTTTACTTGGTCAGTTTTGTTTAAGCAAGCAATATATATATTAAAGGAGTTTAAGGTTAGAACGATGTTACTCAGCAGATTTATCCAGGTTCGGCCTCTATGCCTACTGTTGAAACACCTTTCCACAAGATTTTGATTTGACAAAATCATCCATGATTAAGAGGCAATTAAATTTAAATGCTTTGATTTAATTGTACTAATGTGTTTGTTCAATATTGAGTGCAAAAATATATATAAAGTAAAGACAGGACAAAAGTCAGCACAAGCAAAGCTGAGTAGAACGGAACTCAGCATGACAGAATGTAAGCTGAGTGGAGTAGGACTCAGAAGCAAAACGAAGCTGACTAAAATTGAAGACTTCCTCAGAAGCGTTTACACAGAATGGAGCTGACCAAGAATGAACTCAGCATAGAAGTTGAACATCCAAAGATTACGAAGAAAGCTGAATGACAGTCAAGACAGCATGAAGGATCCATTCACTAAAGGACAAAGTCTGCCAACCTTCTGCACCAATAATTGGAACCTCGAAGACACACAAAAGACTAATTCCAAGAGACATGGGTCATTGGATTATTGGTAAAAGACAACTGGCACAAAAAGACAAGCCAGACGCAAGAAGACAAACCTGACGCCTGAAGAAAACAGAGAAAGGGAATGGCGGAACAGTCTGAAGCTGACCAGAAATTGTTTCTCAAAAGAGCCGTTTTGATGTTAACGGTAACAACAATTCAAACGATCCAAATCTACAATTTCCTTCTATAAAAGGACAATGAAGAACCTTGGATCATCACTGAAGCATTAAGAGAAAAATACAAGGAGAGAAAATCTTGAAAGCACTCAAATACAAAAAGATCTTACACCAACTTTTCATTCTCTGTGTAAATGCTAGATTGATTGTTGTATAATCATCTAAAGTGTTCTTTAGCATAAAAAGAACAAGTTTGTGATCAATAGGAATATTGAGAGTGTGAAGCTGAGTGCTTGGTTGTAAGCATTCAGTGATAGAGAAATCTAGGTGCTGAGTTGTAGTACTTAGTAGGAGTTGAGTAGACGAATAGAGGAATGTACTCTTGCATATTCAACTGCCTTGTAATTGGTTTGTGCTCTACCGTTAAAGAGCTCAGTATTGGATTCAAAAAGCACGGAGGATTCTGGGGACTGGACATAGGCAGAGAGGCCGAACCAGGATAAGTGATACTGAGTAATCTCTGAACTCTCTCATATATTGCATGTGTTGTTTGTTATATTTACTCAGCATATAAATTGCCTAAGCTGACCTTGAGTAAGTAAGTGGTGCTGAGTTAGAAGCTGACCTCCAAGAGTGTCAATTCTCAACTCACAAGAAAACAACTTTAGTCAACATCTGACTAAAGCTGTCTTGAAACATATCTCACCAAGCTGACCAAAAACTGAGTTAATAAACTCTCAAAATAACTTCGAGTCAGCTTAATTAAAACACGAAAAAGGTATATTAGTTCCTAACCCCCCTGGAACTAATTACCAGGGACCAACAAGTGGTATCAGAGCCTAAGCTCACTACTCAAAGATTTAACAATCTTGAGCTGATCCCTAAAAATGGGTGAGAATAGCACTCGGTTTCTTCCAGGAAACCAAACAACACAGATACTCCCAGAGGGATTATCAATCACCAGACCTCCCCTATTCTTTGGGTCAAACTATACATTCTGGAAGAATAGAATGAAGAACTTTATACAAGCCACAAACATGAGTGCATGGCTTGCAATTGTTCAAGGTCCACATGTGCCATACAAAACTGTTAACAATGAGAAAATTGTTAAAAGTGAGGCTGAATGGACAGAGGATGACCTCAGAAAATTACAAAATAATGCTTCGGCTATAAATATGCTTCACTATGCGTTAGATGCTGCAGAATACAATAAGATTTCAGGTTGTGAGTCAGCACAGGAGATTTGGAAGAAGCTTGAAGTAACCTATGAAGGCACAAGCAAAGTTAAGGAGTCTAAAGTCAATCAACATATGAGACTCTACGAGCTGTTTGAGATGAATGAGAATGAAGACATCTCAGAAATGAATGCAAGATTCACAAACATTATAAATGAGCTAAAAAGGCTTGGAAAGAACTTCACTGAAGAAAAACAGGTGAAGAAAATTCTGAGAAGTCTGCCCAAGAGCTGGCAAGCAAAGAAAACAGCTGTAGAAGAAGCCCAAGACTTGACTACCTATAAATATGATGAGCTGATCGGATCCCTGCTGACCCATGAAATCTCTATGAAAAACTTTGAAGCCAAAGAGAAAGAAAAATCAGAAGATAAGAAACAAAAATCACTTGTCATGAAAGCTGACTCAACTGAAGCGGAGTCAACTGATGATGAGGAACTGGCCATGTTCACCAGAAAGATGAAGAAGCTGTTCAGGAGAAATGATAGAAACAGCAAAAGGTCATTTAGAAGAAAGGACAAATACAAAGTTGAGTCAAGTGATAAGTACAAAAAGGACAGCTCGAAGTCTGTCACATGTTTTGAGTATCATCAAACTGGGCACATCAAATCAAGATGTCCCAACCTCAAGAAAGAAAAGACGGGAAGCAAAAAGGCTATGGTAGCCACATGGAGTGACAGTGATGAGTCAACATCATCTGAAGCTGAGCAAAATGAAACAGCCAACATATGTTTCATGGCAGATGATGGAGCTGACCAATCCCAATCTGAGCAAGCTGACCTTTCTGATGAAACTGACCAGGAGGATCACAACAATGAGGTAACATCCTTACTTTTGCTTAGAAACGAAATGGTAAATGCCCTGAGTGACTTATATACACTAACTAAGAAGTGTAACAAAAAGATTAAATCACTCAGCAGGCGCTGTGATGAGATTGAAGAGGTCAAGCTGAGTGACCTCCGATATCTTCTCCAGGACAACTCTGACTTGCATACCAACATGCAAATCTTACATAAGTTTGTCACGGAGATTCAATCTGAGTCAAAGAAACTTAGAAAGGATATCACAACGTTACAGAGTCAAGGGAAGGGCTCAAATAGAAATAAACCCCATACTGAGTACGCAAATACTAGTCAGCATAAGCAATTCACTCAATGTGAGTGTTGTGGAAAAAGGGGGCACACAAAGGATGTGTGTTGGCATAACAAGCGGATTGTCCAATGTGACTTCTGCGGAAGAAAATGGCATTCCCCAAAAGTATGTTGGCATGCCCAACACAATAATGCTGACCATACTCAGTTCAACCCACAAAGGGTATCTTTTTGTGATTTCTGTGGTAAGCCAGGTCACACCATAAAAGTATGCTGTCACAAGTTAAAATATGATTTTGCACCTGTTTATACTAACAAGAAAGGACCCAAAAGGAATTGGGTACCTAAAAATGAATAGTTTAAACTGCAGGTCAGCTTGACATGCGTGGAGAAGTCAAAACTATGGTATATAGACAGCGCATGCTCAAGGCATATGATAGGTGATGAAACTCAGTTCATCACACTAGAGCTTAAACGAGGTGGTAGTGTAAGCTTTGGAGACAACAAGAAGGGTAAGATAGTCGGCTCAGGTACTATCGGAGGTAACCCAACCATTGAGTCTGTCTCCTTAGTTAAAGGTCTCAAATACAATCTGCTGAGTGTAGCTCAGCTTTGCAAGAGCGGCAGAAAGGTTGTATTTGATGATACTAAGTGTCAAATACTCGAGGGAAATACAAATGAATTAATTTTAACTGCCCCTCGTGTAGAAAATGTATACATGTTAAACTTAGAAAAACAGTTTTCTAAAAACATATGCTTGGTGTCTAAAGAGGACAACTCCTGGCTATGGCATAGAAGACTTGGGCATGTCAGCATGGACCTTCTTGCCAAATTAGCTAGAAAGCAATTAGTTGAGGGATTACCCAAATTAAAGTTTGAAAAAGATCAACTATGTAAAGCTTGTCAGCAAGGCAAACAAACTAAAAAGTCATTTCATAGCAAAAATATCGTCTCAACCAAAAGACCATTGGAATTACTACACTTGGATCTTTTCGGACCTATCCAGCCACTCAGCTTGGGAGGTAAGAAATTTTCCTTAGTTATTGTAGATGATTTCTCTCGGTACACTTGGATCATCTTGCTGAGTAGCAAGGATGAAACCTTTGAGATGTTTACCACATTGATTAAAAAACTGGAAAATGACAAAGACCTAAGAGTAGCTCACATTAGAAGCGACAATGGTGGAGAATTCAAAAACCAAAAGTTTGATGAATTCTGTGAAACCAATGGTATTGACCACAATTTCTCCGCTCCTAGAACACCTCAACAAAATGGGGTTGTTGAAAGGAAAAATAGAACCATCGTCGAAATAGCTAGGACAATGTTGAGTGAAAATAGGCTTCCAAAGTACTTCTGGGGTGAAGCTGTTCACACGGCATGTTATATACTGAATAGGGCTCTAGTTAGACCTATACTTAAGAAAACTCCATATGAGCTTTGGAAAGGACGAAAGCCCAATATTGCACACTTTCGTGCCTTTGGGTGTAAATGCTTTATACTCAATACAAAAGACAACCTCGCTAAATTTGATGCTAAAGCTGACGAAGCGATCTTTTTAGGGTACTCAACAAACAGTAAAGCATATAGAGTATTTAATAAAAAGAACTCAGGTTGTAGAAGAGTCTGTACATATTGAGTTCGATGAAACTGACCCTACAGGTAAGTCAGCTCAGTTTGAAGAAGATGAACCAAGCACAGCTTCCGCTGATCAACCAGAAGCCTCTGTGTCATCTATACAGAAGCTGACCTCAGGTAAGCAAGAAATTGAAATATCATTTGCTGACCAATCTGTTCCTGTAGAGATCGTAGAAACACCTCTTCCAAACAACTCAACATTGCCCAAGGAAATAAAGATCCCAAGAGGACATACAGAACAGGCCATTCTTGATGCTGCCAACAACAAGTTGATGACCAGAGATCAGCTTAGAAAATACCTTAGCAATGTTGCCTTCGTCTCAATGCTTGAGCCAAAGAATTTTGCTGATGCTGAGCAAGATGAATATTGGATAAATGCCATGCAAGAAGAATTTGACCAATTCACCAGAAATGCGGTATGGGATCTAGTACCTAGACCTAGGAATCAAAAGCCCATAGGAACCAAGTGGGTCTTTAGAAATAAACTAGATGAGCATGGAAATGTGATTAGAAACAAAGCTCGACTCGTAGCCCAAGGCTATAGTCAGCAAGAAGGTATAGACTATGGAGAAACATTCGCACCTGTTGCTAGGCTAGAAGCTATACGTATATTGTGTGCCTATGCTAGTTTCATGAATTTTAAACTGTACCAAATGGATGTAAAAAGTGCATTTCTTAATGGCCTTATAAACGAAGAGGTATATGTTAATCAACCTCCTGGGTTTGAAGATTCAAAGTTTCCAAACCACGTTTATAAACTCAAAAAGGCCTTGTACGGCCTAAAACAAGCTCCAAGAGCTTGGTATGAGAGGTTGACCAATTTCCTGCTGACCAGGAACTATGTCAGGGGAAAAGCTGACACAACCTTGTTTATTAAGAAAAAGGGTAAGCATACCCTACTTGCACAGATATATGTAGATGATATAATATTTGGTGCTACTGACGAATCTTTGTGCAAAGAATTTAGCCAACAGATGCAAACTGAGTTTGAGATGTCCATGATGGGTGAACTCAACTTCTTCCTTGGACTTCATATGGCACATGCTGACCTACACTCCGCTCAATCTCCCCGTCTTCCTAGTTGGAGCTCTTCAACGAGGTGGTAAGAAACTCTGCCTGGGGTCTCTAATCACAAAAATTCTTGAAGACAAGCAGATCGAGACGATAAATGAAACAAGTAGCTTGGGGAGTGAAACCACTGCAGTTCTGCTGGATGGATTGTTGTACAATCAACCCTTGAAAGGATATGAAGAAGCTGGAGATGCTGAGGAAGATGAAGAAGCTGAGCAACCAGAAGTTGAGCTTCAAACTGAGCCAGAACAAGAAGTGGAGACTCATACTGAGTCCCCTAAGATAGCTCAGCCTGAGCAGAAGAAGAAGAAAAGAAAGGCTCTTGAAACCTGCTCTAAAGACATCCATGCTGTCCCCAAAAAGGTGAGACTTGTGTCTCAGGAAAAAGCTAAAGCTGACAAGGCTAAAGAGCAAGCTAAATTAGCAGAGAAGAGAAAGAGGCCAGAAGGGCCTGAAGATGAGGAAGAAGAAACTCCAGAATCCCCTTTAATGAAAAGGAAGAAGGGTAATTCCTTAAAACCAGTTGAAGCTGATCCGATAGATTGGATTGTATCCTCCAAAGGTCATGGAACTGACCTAGAAAAGGAAACTGAGAAAGAAACTAAGCAAAGGGCTGAACAAGAGCAGGAAGCTGAGAAAGGAACTGAGCAACAAGCTGCAGATGAAACTCATACTGAGGAAGAATTTAATACTGAGCAGGAAGAACCTACCAATGTTGAGAAATCTCAGGATGATGCTGAGCAGGGAGAAAGAGAAAGTGATGCTGTTGAGGGTCATGTTGAGCAACTTGTAGAAGAGGAGACAGTTGCTACTGAGTCCAGCGACGAAATTCAAGCTGACCTTTCACTACCCAAAGCTCCTCCACGAAGGAGACTGAAAAAGAAGGCCCAAAATCCAATTGATCTTATGGATGCCTTCCCTCCAGAAGAAATTGAGGATGACCTCTCCACCATCCAGTTCAAATACTTCTCGAATGAGACTGAGTCACCACTAGAAAATCCTGTAGAAAAATAAGCCTCTGTTACTCAGGATGAGGAACAAGCCAAAAACCCTGCAGATCCAATCCAAGCTGCTCAAGGTGGCACACTTCCTGTTTCCACTTCACCTATTCAAGCTGAGCAGATTAACTTGTCTAATCAAACTCCACCTCCAACTCAACATGTTGATAATTCAGCTCCAGAAATCCATCAAAGTCCCGTTACCAATCAAGGTACTCAATCTGGCAAAGAGCCACCTCCTCCACCACCATCAAGCTCAATACCAGCCTCTGAGCCTAATGCTGCTCAATTCGCATACTTGAATGCTACTGAGTCAGGACGCCGTGTCATCGCTTCTTCTCAGTCCTTGCTTCAAGATTTAAACACTACTCAAGCTGATGCACACCAATCCACTCAAGCTGAGTCCACCCAACTTTCAGGTATTACTCAGCTTCTAAATGAACTCAGAGGATTGAAAGATCTGGTCAGTATCATAACTACGGTTCAAACTCAGTAACCCAATCAAGGCCAGATAGCCAAACTGACTGAACTGATGCTGACAATGGCCACCCATATGAATTCGCTTGAAGGCAAAATTCACCAACTGTCAGAAGTCAATCCAGGGTATGCCACTTCCACTGAGCTTCAAAGCTATTTTGCTAAGCTAACAGCGGAACTGACCACCTCTAGCGCAACTGCCAATCCTGAGTCTGCTACCTCTGCTGAGTTACAAGACTGCTTTACCAAGCTAAATGATGAGCTGACCAGTACACGTGACTTAGTATCCTCCTCCTCTCAGTGTACTATTGACCAACTAATTGAAGCGGTCAGACTACTCAACATCGACAGAGCACAGATGGATGTTGATCCAGTCTCCAACAGTGAACTCATGAGCTTTTCACAAGCTATCATAAAGGCAATGCGCATCAACAATGCCCAGCACATGTTCTATGATTCTGCCTTGCTTAAGCTGTACCATCAATCTTTTGGTCAGATCACCAGCTCGCTCACCTGGCTGAGCAAATCCCATGAATGCCTCCTTAGCATGATCAGCAGCTCCCTTCGGGTTCCTAGGCATGTCCATGACGATAGTGTACCAGTAATTGATGGTTTGGGTGAAAGCACTAAGAGGCTTCAGCGCTACTCCCATTATCTCTCATCTGCAGCTCGGAATGAAACCTTCCTCTACAAACCCGATGATGGCAAAACGGGGGAGACAAGTCAAGGAGGAACTCAGCCTGCAGGTAATGCTTAACTCAGCCTGCAGGTAATGCTTCAGGGAGTAAAGAGACAGACAAAGGAATTGCTCAAGCTGATCACCCGGCTCAGAAAAAGAAGAAGTAGAACTAGATGTAGTCTAGTAAATGTTGTTTGTTTAGAACTTGCATAGAAACATTTATATGTTCTGGTTAGCTTTATTGTTTAGCCTTATCTTGTTGCTTAAATCTATGGCAAGTACAATTTCCTCAAACTGGTCGATAAAATTGAACAAACAAATTAAGAAGTAAAGAATACTCAGTTACAATAACACCCAGGTAATAAACTGAGTAACAACATACTTGAAAGCTGACTTAAAATTAAAAGAAAAATATTTAACTAAGTCAGCATACACAAATGTCTTAAAACTAATTCAATTAAACATTGGAAGGTTTAGAATTAAGTTAAGACAATATGTGCAACCCTTACGGGGGAGTCATTTCAAAAATATCAATCATGGGGTAACTTATAACTGAGTTCCATAATTATGTATTTTGCCAACATCAAAATGGGGGAGTTTGTTGAAACACCTTTCCACAAGATTTTGATTTGACAAAATCATCCATGATTAAGAGGCAATTAAATTTAAATGCTTTGATTTAATTGTACTAATGTGTTTGTTCAATATTGAGTGCAAAAATATATATAAAGTAAAGACAGGATAAAAGTCAGCACAAGCAAAGCTGAGTAGAACGGAACTCAGCATGACAGAATGTAAGCTGAGTGGAGTAGGACTCAGAAGCAAAACGAAGCTGATTAAAATTGAAGACTTCCTCAGAAGCGTTTACACAGAATGGAGCTGACCAAGAATGAACTCAACATAGAAGTTGAACATCCGAAGATTACAAAGAAAGCTGAATGACAGTCAGGACATTATGAAGGATCCATTCACTAAAGGACAAAGTCTGCCAACCTTCTGCACCAATAATTGGAACCTCGAAGACACACAAAAGACTAATTCCAAGAGACATGAGTCATTGGATTATTGGTAAAAGACAACTGGCACAAAAAGACAAGCCAGACACAAGAAGACAAACCTGACGCCTGAAGAAAACAGAGAAAGGGAATGGCGGAACAGTCTGAAGCTGACCAGAAATTATTTCTCAAAAGAGCCGTTTTGGTGTTAATGGTAACAACAATTCAGATGATCCAAATCTGCAATTTCCTTCTATAAAAGGACAATGAAGAACCTTGGATCATCACTGAAGCATTAAGAGAAAAATACAAGGAGAGAAAATCTTGAAAGCACTCAAATACAAAAAGATCTTACACCAACTTTTCATTCTCTGTGTAAATGCTAGATTAATTGTTGTATAATCATCTAAAGTGTTCTTTAGCATAAAAAGAACAAGTTTGTGATTAATAGGAATATTGAGAGTGTGAAGCTGAGTGCTTGGTTGTAAGCATTCAGTGATAGAGAAATCTAGGTGCTGAGTTGTAGTACTTAGTAGGAGTTGAGTAGACGAATAAAGGAAGGTACTCTTGCATATTCAACTGCCTTGTAATTGGTTTGTGCTCTACCGTTAAAGAGCTCAGTATTGGATTCAAAAAGCCCGGAGGATTCTGGGGACTGGACGTAGGTAGAGAGGCCGAACCAGGATAAGTGATACTGAGTAATCTCTGAACTCTCTCATATATTGCATGTGTTGTTTGCTATATTTACTCAGCATATAAATTGCCTAAGCTGACCTTGAGTAAGTAAGTGGTGCTGAGTTAGAAGCTGACCTCCAAGAGTGTCAATTCTCAACTCACAAGAAAACAACTTTAGTCAACATCTGACTAAAGCTGTCTTGAAACATATCTCACCAAGCTGACCAAAAGCTGAGTTAATAAACTCTCAAAATAACTTCCAGTCAGCTTAATTAAAACACGAAAAAGTTATATTAGTTCCTAACCCCCCCTTAGAACTAATTACCAGGGACCAACACCTACGTCCTGTCCCCGGAACATGTTCCGAGCTTTCGAATTCTCTACTGAGCTCTTTAACGGTAGAGCATCAAACCTTTTACAACAAGAAGCTGAGTATAACAAGAGTAACTTCCTCTATACCTCTACTCACTCCTATTCTATTGCTAAGTACTATAACCGAGTACTCAGCCTCTCCTTTCTAATTCTAGAAATGATAATAAGTTTGTCCTAAACAACAATTGCTAAGACACTTTAGATGATTGGATAATCACTCTAGACTTTTACACAGTAATATGGAAATTGGTGTAAGTATTTGCTTTGCTTTTTCACACAGATTCTTCAAGTAGAAATTTGGTCAGCGTAATGGCTTGTTGAAGATCTGCATCGAATGAAGCAACTGAAAGGCCTATGTATAGTGACACTTGAGGTATCAGTTATTTCAAATTTCGAAATAACCGTTGGAGGGAAACGGCTTGATGTCGTTGTCACTCAGTACACGCTCAGTGTCGTTGGCCAATCAGATTACTTTATCTTCTGTCTTCGGTCAGTGCTGAGCAGCTTTTAGACAGACAGGCATAATGTTTCGCCTTTTATGGAAAAGTCTTCCAGACAGCTTTCTGTGTCTTCTGATCTTTACCCAAAGTAGAAATACTTTGTCTTGAAGTTGTTCCTTGCTCAGCTGCTGTCTTGTACTCTTTGTCGTCCAACTCAGCAGCTTCGTTCTGAAGTAGATAAAGAAAGTCTTCCAGATCCTTCTTCATGCTGAGCTGCGTTTTGTCCACAACGACAGCGTTTTGTTTACACGGGCCGAGTTGTCTTGGGCCTTTGACTTTCCTTTGGGCCTTTAGCCTTTTAGTCTTTATGTCTTATAAACAATTTAGCTCAACATTGAACAAACACATTAGTGTAATAAATCAAAGCATTTAAACCTAGTGTGTTTAGAATATTTTTTAATCATATACTCAAATAATTTTGTCAAATCAAAATCATGTGAAAAGGTGTTTCAACAGGTACCCCTTGGGGCACACCCCAAGCATGTGAGGACCTTCCTTATAAACATCTCCACCAAGTGCTTTGAAAGCAATGTGGGATGTTTTTCACTTGAGAAAATTTAAAAGCACATGAGTGGGCTAATTTTATAAATTCTAATTGGGCCAAGCCCAACAATCCCCCACTAGAATTTTTGAAATCGTTTTACTGAGCAGTTACATAAGGTCAGACATAAACAGATGTATCTTTCGATTTGAACCTTTGCGTAGTGAGTATAGTTCAGATTTTACTAGAGTGACTCGTAGTTTTGAACTCTATCTCTAATGTATATCACGCCATAACCTTTTCAGAGTGTAGTTCTAGTAGCCCGTGCGTTTATGGCCATGCACGTCTATCCCGGTTTAATGAATGCTCTAGAGTTTTGCCCTAAACTCATAGGAAGCGGCCTCACTTCCACATTCATATAGGCGAGTCTATCAAAAGTACTCCTGTAGCTATGTACTTCACTCCAAATGGAGTATAGACTTCATTAAGAGTTTCTATTATCTCAACCTCAAGTCGCTTCAGGATATTCATGCTTCAAATTGCATGATCTGACACATATTACAACACAACTTGTTATTACCCATTGAACCTATTTCTTGGGATCTCCAGTCTATAGGTTGGGTTACCATTGTGTGTAACTCATCACTGTAGGGGCATAAGTCCCATACTCTTTGCCGTATTATGGACTTTCTCTCTAGCTAATCCTTTCGTCAAAGGATCGGCTAAATTCTCTTCTGAGCGTATGTGATCCACTCTAACAGCTCCTTTAATGAGTAGCTCTCTCACAGTGCTGTGCTTACGATGTATCTGTCGTTTCTTATCGTTGTAATAACGATTCTGAATCTTAGCAATAGCCGCGGTACTATCGCAGTGGATCAATACAGCTGGAATTGGTTTTTCCCATAGGGGAATCTCAGCTAACAGACTTCTCAACCAACCGGCTTCTTCACTAGCCACAGCTAGTGCAATCAGTTCTGATTCCATGGTTGATTGAGCTAGGATAGTCTGTTTCTTAGACTTCCATGAAACAGCACCACCGGCTATATTGAAAATATAGCCACTGGTAGCCTTGGAATCATCTGATAAGGTATTCCAGTCAGCATCACTATATCCTTCAAGGACTGCTGGAAACCTTTGATAATGTAATCCAAGTTTCATGGTTCTTTTAAGGTATCTCATGACCCTTTCTATAGCATTCCAATGCTCCACACTAGGTCTACTAGTAAATCTGCATAGCAATCCTACGACATACGCGATGTCGGGTCTAGTACAATCAGTGGCATAGCGAAGGCTGCTAATTATGCTAGCATACTCTGATTGTCTTACACTGTCTCCAGTGTTCTTAAAAAGTTTTATACTATGGCCATAAGGTCTACATGCAGGTTTACAATCAAAGTAGTTATATTTCTTTAGAATCTTCTCAACGTAGTGAGATTGATCTAAAGAAATTCCAGTTTCAGACCTAGTTATCTTTATGCCAAGAATGACGTTCGCTTCTCCTAGATCTTTCATGTCAAAGTTTTCACACAACATTGACTTAACAACATTCACAACATGAATATTAGATCCAAAAAATAAGCAAGTCATCAACATATAAGCAAATAATGGTGCAAAGACCATTTTCATATTTATAGTAGATACACTTATCACTTTCATTCACCTTAAAGCCATTTGAAATAATCAAGTTATCAAACTTTGCATGCCATTGCTTAGGTGCTTGTTTTAGCCCATATAAAGACTTATCTAACTTACATACCTTATGGGCTTGACCAAAGACTACAAAGCCCTCAGGTTGATCCATATAAACCTCTTCTTCTAGTTCACCATTCAAAAACGCAGTTTTAACATCCATTTGGTGCACCACTAGATTGTGCACAGAAGCAATAGCAATCAAAACACGTATAGACGTAATCCTAGTGACAGGTGAATAAGTATCAAAGAAATCAACATTTTCTCTTTGTCTAAATCCTTTAGCTACAAGGCGAGCCTTAAACTTATCTACTGAACCATCAGGTTTCAGTTTCTTCTTAAGGATCCATTTACAACCTATTGGTTTACAACCTGGTGGTAAGTCTACTAAGTGCCAAGTTTGGTTTGACTCAAGTGAGTCCATTTCATCATTAATGGCTTCTTGCCATAAATCAGCATCTAATGAGGTTAAGGCTTCTTGTATAGTAAGTGGATCCTCTTCTACTGTGAAAGCGTAAAAGTCAGAACCAAAGTCTTTAGATACTCTAGGTCTCTTACTTCTCCTAGGTTCAGATTCCTCAATCTCTTTTTGCACTATAGATCTAAGAGCAGGTATGCTACTAGATGATGCACCCCCACTATTTCTTAATTTAAAAGGAAACCTATCTTCATAAAAGTCAGCATCATTTGACTCCAAGATGACTTTTGCATTCAAATCATAGAACCTATATGCTTTGCTATTCACAGCATATCCAATAAACACACATTCATAAGCCCTACTGGCAAGTTTGACTCTCTTAGGGTCAGGAATCCTAACATAAGCCAAACAACCCCAAGTTCTAAAATATGATAGAATACGTGTTTTATTTTTCAAGATCTCATAAGGAGAGATTTTGCTTCTGGATTTAGGGACCCTATTTAGCACATAGCAAACAGTCAAAAGAATTTCTCCCCACCAATGTGAGGCGGCACCTGGACTAAGCATAATAGCTACTACAGATTCAGTAAGTGTCCTATTTTTCCTTTCAGCCTTTCCGTTCATTTCAGGCGAGTAAGGTGCCGTGGTTTCATGTATAATGCCATGTGTTTTATAGAAATCAATAAACAGGCTAGAACCATATTCTGTGCCTCTATCGCTACGAAGTCTCTTGACTTTCCTATTGTATTGATTTTCTATTTCAACTATGAACAACTTAAACATGTCAAACGCTTCACTTTTATTTTTCATAAGATAAACAAAAGTAAAGTCAGAACAATCATCAATAAAGGTTATAAAGTACCGTTTGTCATTTCTAGTCAACTTTCCATCTAATTCACATATATCTAAATGAATTAAATCTAGAGGTTCAGAATCCCTAACAACAGATTTATGAGGTGTTTTTGTGATTTTTGCCTGACTACAATAATCACATTTAAGAAATTCATTCAAATTCAATTTTGGAATTAATCCTAAGTTACTCATATTTTTAATGATACGCTTATTAACATGACAAAAACGAGCATGCCAAACATTAAAAGTACACAAGGAGTAAACAAAAGCATTCACTTTATTAATCTCAACATTCAACTTAAACATGCCTTCAGTAGCATAACCTTTTCCTACAAATACATTGTTCTTAGTCAAAGTAAATAAATATGCTCCTATAGTCTGAGTAAAACCATCCTTGTTGAGAAGATAGCCCGAAACCAAATTTTTCCTCATTTCTGGAGTATGCATCACATCCTTCAAAGTTAAGGTTTTTCCAGATGTGAAGTTCAATTCCACACTACCAATTCCAGCAACAATAGTGGTATGGGAATCACCCAATAACACTTTCTTATCTTCGGTCACAGCACTGTATGTTTTGAACATACTTCTATCATAGCAAACATGGCGAGAAGCACCAGTGTCTACCCACCACCCATCTGATCCACCTATGAGGTTGATCTCAGAAATCATAGCAACAAAGTTATGTTGCTCTTCAGTCAGGTTAACACTAGGAGTAGTGTTTGGCCTGTTCCTGCACTTACGTGCCATATGACCTGGTTTCCCACAATTAAAGCATAGGAAAGCAGCATCATTTCTAGGTGGTTGTTACTGTGGCCTATTTTGGTTCCTTTGAAGGTTCCAATTCAAATTAACTCGGGTGTTGCGGTTTTGGATTGGTTTGCGGTTCTGATTCTTAAAATTCTTTTGAGTGGGTTTCAGAACCGCAGTGGACCTTTTAGTGCTATTAGAAACAATAAGCACTTCCTCTTTTAAATCTTGTTTTCGAGCTTCCTCCTCAATTCGGAGGCGAGTAATCAAACTTTCCATCGAAAATTCTTTTGTTTTGTGCCTCAAAATATTTTTAAAATCTTTCCACGAAGGAGGAAATTTGTCAATAATGACATCAACTTGAAATTGATCGTTTAAAAGCATACCTTCTGAAATAATTCCATGTGCTATCTTCTGTACTTCATGAGATTGAATTTCCACTGACTTGTCATCAGTCATCTGGAATTTGAGGTAGCGGCTTACATCGTACTTTTTCGACCCGGCCTCCTCAGTGTCATATTTCCTCTACAGTGCTTCCCAAATTTCTTTTGCTGTTTTTTCTTCAGCAGTATAGTAATCGTAGAGATCGTCTGTCAATCCATTCAGTATATAATTTTTGCACAGAAAATCATTTTCTGTCCATTTTTCAGCAGCACGAACATCTGCCTCATCACCATCTTCAGGAACAATTGGTTTTTCAGAAGTCAGAACAGAAGCTACCTTCTTTGTTGTGAGGTAGAACATCATCTTCTGTCTCCATCTGCGGAAATGAGCTCCTTCAAACCGGAATGGTTTATTGATCTCAGCAATCCCATTTGATTGTTCGGTAGCCATTAGTAGTGATTGAATCGTCTTAAAATTATTGAAACACGAACTCAGAAAATAGGAATAGACCGAACAAAAATTAAATGGGCAGAGTCGCGGACAATGTCGCTTTCTTTAAGACGTTCGCGGAACTGCCGGAAATTAGCAAACAGTATGAACTCCGGTCGCCTCCAGGATAAAACAGCCCTCTGAATATACGATTTTTCTATTGCACCGTACAAAAATCGTTCTGTATACACTCTCTGTCTATTTGCTCAGTTTCGAAAAACACAGAATGAATGAAAAGTAAATTTTGTATTAAAAGCAGTCTCACATCACCTATTTATACAGGGAAAAAAGAGCTGTTGAGCTCTGATTTCATGGAGAAGGTGAAGGAGGAAAATCAGGAAGGTGGAGGAGACTGAAGACACATTCAGAAAAAATGGACGTTATGAACAACGTTCACAAAGACTAAATCAGAGTAAAAAATAATTAAATAAAAATTGATTTCCGAAATTAAAAAATAATAAAAAATATTATTAATTTTTTTTTAATAAAAAAATATACATTTTACACCACACCAACCCAACTCGGCCCGGTTCGGTCGGACGGACGGCGCGCGTGTGTGGTGATTAGGGGTGGACACGGTTCGGTTAATCGGTCCATTAGATAAAAAAATTAACCGAACCGTTATCAACGGTTTTTTAACCATCCAAACCGAAACCGGTCCATATCAATCGGTTAACCATACAACCGGTTAACCATTAATTTCGGTTAGGTTTTTCGGTTAACGGTTTTTAACCAATTCTCACTACTTAACCAAAAATCAATGATTAACTATAATTTTTACCCAAACCTAATTTTTAAACAATATTAAAATACACATTATTTCAAAAATTCAAACGATAAGTACCGAACTAAAAAATAATCCATCAAATTTACATTTAAAACATAAAGAAGGGTAAACAATATTTCGTCAAAGTACTTATTACAATATAAAGCAGTATAATCTATGTTATATATTTATATTAATCTATGTTATAATCTATATATTTATTAAGTAGTATAATCTATGTATTTATATTTATATTTGCCTTGCCTTTGTCGTCAAATGGCCTATATATTTTTTTAAAATTTATATTTATTAAACGGTTCGGTTAACCGTTAACCGCGGTTTTTAAACACTCTAATCCGAAACCTAAACCGAAACCGTTACCTATCTATTTTTTAACCATTAAGAAAACCACTGGTTC
Organism: Euphorbia lathyris; assembly: GCF_963576675.1. Taxonomy (NCBI): domain Eukaryota; kingdom Viridiplantae; phylum Streptophyta; class Magnoliopsida; order Malpighiales; family Euphorbiaceae; genus Euphorbia; species Euphorbia lathyris. The sequence goes on from NC_088917.1 coordinate 56,847,466, forward strand.
GGTTAACCGCTTTTTTCGGTTCGGATTATCGGTTTTTGATTCAGTTACCGGTTTGACTGGTTTTTTTGCCCACCCCTAGTGGTGGTCAACCAAAGAGATAGGTCCTCACCCTTTCACAAAAGTGGGTACCCCTTGGGCACACCCCAAGCATGTGAGGACCTTCCTTATAAACATCTCCACTAAGTGCTTTGAAAGCAATGTGGGATGTTTTTCACTTGAGAAAATTTAAAAGCACATGAGTGGGCTAATTTTATAAATTCTAATTGGGTCAAGCCCAACAACGTGAATATCCTTTCTTTGACCTGTTATCACTCAGTATGTACTTTACTCCTATGTAGGGGTGAGCAAAATAACCGGTAACCGATTACCAAACCGATAACCGAGCCAAAGTTTTAGTTTGGTTCGGTTATTTTAATGTTTCAGTTAAATAAAATTCGGTTACCAATCTTATTCGGTTCGATTCGGTTATAAAAATAGAACAAACTTTGGTTCGGTTAACCGAACCGATGCTCACCCCTTCTCTTATGCAATTTAAGAGTTGTAAGCAATTACTACAGTAAAACCTCTATATAGGAATACTCTATATAGGAATAACCTCTATTTTGTTATAAAAAATCTCGGTCCCAACTTGGACCAGTCATAAATAGGAATAACCTCTCAAATGTCATTTGTTATACACTTTTCAAGTCCCACCTTTAAAAACTATGTCTCTATATAGTAATAATTATATATATATATATATATATATATATATATATATATATATATATATTAAGAATTCAAACTAAATTATAAAATATTTAAAAAAAACTATTGAAATTATCTATGAGTTGGAAACACAAACTACAACTTGAAATTATAAATATTTAGTATTATCATTGATGTTTACATTTTTCCCATAAAACTCTTTCAATTATCTATATATTGCAAACCTAAACTCTAAATTGAAATTCTAAATATTTAATTTGTTCCATTAATGTATATTGTTATACATTATATATAAACCATGCATGCCTATGATAAAAATTTAAAAATTTATGTGTTGAGAAATTTTAATATACAACACTCTATTTAGTAACAACCTCCCAATTGTTATACAAATAGTCCGATCCCAATTGTATTCCTATATAGAGGTTTTACTTTATTTAATGGGTCAAAATAATTTAATTGATCTCCTCATTGTAGAAGATATATAATGGTTCAAATATTTAATTATAGGAGAGAGAGGGAGGGGACAAAAGAGTCCATCTTTGATTTGTAGGAACTAAAATTAGAGTTAAGGAAATTTGGTTGAGATGATGATATTGTCTAGTTGATGATGATTAAAAGTTGTGTAAGTAATATAACTTTAAATGGGTTAACCAATAGAGACATATAATCAATCACCGAAAGTAAGAAATAAAATTGATTTACAAATTATAAAATTGAAGACTCACCTAATCCAAAAAAAAACCCAAATTGGAATTGGCCATGTGATTCCTTGGCTTTGATTTGAATATTCACTCATTATTATTATTTACAAGAGAAATGAGATAATTAATATAGTTGGAAACAACATGATTGTAAATAGGAGAAATGGGAACCATGTTGCACTAGTGCTTCAATGTGTAGTGTAGTATACATCAAAAGAAGCAAAATCTAATAATAGTAATTTGTGTGATTTCTAAGGACCCAATAAAACTAAAAGTAACATCATATATTTGTTTTTCACTTCAATCTCTAACTTTATACCTTCAAAATTAGGATATCTTGTCTGTCCATATAGATAACATCATCTTCAGTGGGCTTCACTACAAATATGTCCAAATTACAAATTTATTGCAAAAAATATAATAATAACAATAAATCTCTTTGTTTGGAGCATTCACAAGTAGAGGAGTGTACTCCTTTTCATTACAAATTACATCTCGTATTTTACACTGTTAACAAAATAAATAAAAAACTTCGATCAATCGTACTAATTAATACGACTCGTTGAACTTGTTAATGTATCATGTTGATTTTATTGAAATAATACGTTGAATTATTGATGTGATATATTGACTGAATAATATGTGAAACGATAACGTGTGAAGCATATTATATATTTAGCTAAGCAATTTATAAATACACAAAACTATAAAATAAATTAAAAAAATTGTATGGTGGGATCCAAAATAGGAAGCATATTGATAATGGGTATCCTTTCCAACAAGAAAAAAGGATAGAATAGAATAGGATCTCTGAATTTGCTTTTGTTGAGTGAAAGCATCATAAAATACCCATTTAGTTTAATGAAATGACCTTTCAACAAGCTTCCCATACAAATTAGATTTTTAGGAAATAGAATACATACATGTATGTATGTGTGATGGGATTGCACTCAAATGTGCTCTTTGACTATATATAATTAGTTTTGACCAACAATATGGATTGATTCATTAATTAATTTAATGAAATCTTAGATAATCTTACTCATGCCTAACTCTTTTTATGGAAATTAACAAATTCTATCCACCAAACTATGATTTGGTCATCCAAAACCCACTTAACATATATAGTCTAGTAACCAAAATATTATATTATGCCTCCAACCACATGTTTCTTAAAATATAGTAATTCAAATTTTGTAACATTGGAAAGCATATTAATTAGTATAGATGTTTAGATATACTGAAACTTTAAAAATATAAAATAAATTTTATTTTACAATATATTGATTGAATTCGGACTAGTTTGATATTGTTGTGGCTAATGATAGGGACGTGTTATTCCTATTTCTCGGTACGGTTTATTTTTAAGCTAATAATAACGTTTAATGTTTAGTTTTTCACATATTTCAATAAATTAACGAAATGTAGTAAAATGTGTACTTTCAGTTAATTTTAATCATTTTGAATCTCGTTTCGTTATAAATAAAGTAAATGATATCGGAATATCGATTACGTCTTGCTTGATGACTTCAAGTGACCTGGGAACACAAAACACCGTCAAACAGGGGCCGAAGTCTGGCAAACCCCTCTCTGATGTTTAAGTCAGTGAAGAGGATACTAACTTGAAAGCAATATAGTGAGAATGAGACAGTAAATAAAATCACATACCTATAGTGATCACTCATGTACTATTTATAGATAACCTTTTACCTTTTAGTTTGTGCTATGTACACGTGTCAACATATTATAGGTTTCGGACCCTATAATTCCGCAATAAGTGGAGTTGAGCGTGTTTTTGACATCTGAATCTTTCTTTCCTGCTTTGTCTTCCAGAAAGAACCTACTTAATGGGCTGGTCCGATGTCTAGGTAATTATTGGGCCTAGTTTTAGTTCATTAAGCCCATAAACCATTAATTACTATATTAGTAATTAAATAAATCAAGTAATCTCAAGTTCAATGGTTGTATTTTACAGGCTTAAGGAACGCACACAAGATGCAAGAGAAAGAGACGAAAAACACAGAAGCCACGCATTACACGCCAAGTGAAAGGAAGAAAACACTCTTCTAGAGTCCCACACGGCGTGTGGAAAGTCAACACGGCATGTGGGTGTGAAGGGGACAAGACAACAGTCAACAGAGACATTTTCGGATAAGTTTCCTAATCAATAGGCATCCCACACGGCCTGTGGGAGCCTAAAACTATTTTTGAGCATCAAATTTCGCCAGTTTTAGAGACATTTTCAAATAAGTTTCCTAATCAACAGGCATCTTACACGGCGTGTGGGAGCCTAAAACTGTTTTTAAGCATCGAATTTTGCCCAGTTTTGGACAGAAGCAAGCCCACACACCGTGTGGGACCGTTTTTCAGCATTTTGCGTGTGAAACAATCGAAAAAAAATGTAATTACGATTGTGCCTGAGCTTGATTTCTGTATAAATAGGAGTGCTTGACACTCAATTATCCTTACACTTTGAGAGCTTGTTGTAATTCTCCCGTTACTCTGACGAAGTCACGTTCCATCCGCATTCTCCAAGCTCAAGAGTTTCACCTCCGAATCCGAAGCGACGACTTTGAGTTTGGTTCAGTGTTGTAAAAGTCGCTAGACGCTAGTCGGACGGAGAAGACCTCTAAAGATGAATTGGGGATTAATCGAAGATTAATCAGTGATTAATCGGATTTATATTTTTCTATTTTATAGATTTACATTAAATAAATATTATTTAAACACATTTAAAATATAAATTATACTATCTAAAAATAATAATTATAAATATTATATAATAGAAAAATATAAATATTTATTTTAAATAAATAATAAAATATTTATTAGTTAATACTAATTACTTGTATTATCTTTTTGCTAATTGTAATTTATAAATTGGGCCGATTTTAACCCATTTCAGTCGATTTTAACCTGTTTCAGTCGATTTTTTCCGCCTAGACCGTTTTTCCCGCCTAACCCGACTTGACCGACTTGCCTGACTTAACCCGATTTGAACCGCCTAGGTAGAAGAAAATCAGACTCCCAACTTATGCCGACCAGTTATATAAAATCATTCGGTGTTGTAAAAATCACTGATATATCAGCCGATTAGTCGCTGACTTGACCGATTTTTACAACATGAGTCCAGTTAGCTAGTTCTAAGGGCTGATTCTTCTTCCTTTTCCTTGGTTAACTAGTTTGTACTCTTCCTATGTGCTAGATTCGGTTGTATTATGTATTTATGCTTTTCAGAGTATTAATATATAATTACGATTTTCAGTTTCACTATACTTGTTACTGTTTATTCCTTGCTTTGATTCTCATAATTGATTATTGTGTAGGTTGATTAAAAACTCCAAAATCCATTGGGACTCACACAGGTGTTGCCTTACCAGAATTGACATCACGAAAACCGTAGGAATTGACGAGCCACGGAACTTACGGACCCTATTTTCTGAACCTAAGAATTAGAGTCGCCTTAGGAGGGAACCATGACCTAAATACTTCACGAAGTTGGTCGGTTTACATATTATCGTTTTTGCAAGAGTAAATTGTTAATCGTATATATTCTGAAATATTGTTTATCACATGTTATAACTTAACACCATCTGTGTCATCCCACAAGGGTTTGGAACGCATAAAAACAGTCTCACTATAGTTTAGGAGTAGTTTATAATTTTCACCAAACCAACCTGAAGTATTCACCGCCTAGATAACGAATAGATTCGAGTAGTTTAATACTTGTGGGTATAAATCCCGTGGATTTGATACTTGGACTTAACCAAATTTATTACTTGATAACGACTGATACACTTATCCCTTAGTTGATGTTGGAGTAGGAATCACCTCGAGTGCATCACAACTCCTTGACTCATCAAGTTTTTGGCGCCGTTGTCGGGGATTTATTTTTTTTTTTGCATTATTAGACCAAAACGTTTTATTGTTAGTCTAAGTATTTTTTGTGAATAATTTATTTTATACACATACATTAACGCCATTCTTTTAGGAGAAAGTACAAAAATAAACCTTGTGGTTTGGACCATTTGGAAACATAAACTACGTGGTTTAAAAGTTTATAAATTGGTACCTTGTGGTGAATTCTGTTAGTAAAAACAGTCCAAACTGACTAACAGTGTTAAAAAAAATCAAAAGTCAAATGGTAAAGAGCTATTTTGATCTTTTTATTTATTTTATAAATTAACCCTTTATTATTTTATTTTTTTGATAAATAAGAAAGGAAACAATAAAAAACGAAAAGAAACTGAGGCGGAACCATCCTAGGAAAGCTAGCTCCTACGAGATCATCCAGTAGCAGCCTTCGAATATCAACCGGCGGGAGCAGAAGATGAGTAACACCTAGTTCAAGAGCATGAGCATTGCTAGCCATAAAATCAGCAACCCAATTTTGCTCCCGGAGCACATGCCAAAGACGAACACACGCGAAGTTCCTGAGAAGATGCTTGATACCTTTGAAAAGGTTCCGACCAATACACGCAGTATCTCTATCCTCATTAATAGCCGCTACTATCTCGGCATTATCCGACTCAATCTCAATCCATCGACAACCCCTGCTCAAAGCAAGAGAGATACCAGGAAAAAAGACCCCAAATTTCCGCATCATATGTGTTACCTATACCGATATTATGGCAGAAAACAACCACCTATTCCCCATGACAATCACGAATAACCCCTCCGGTAGAAATCGAATCATCACTTAACTTCGAGCCATCAGTATTAAGTTTATGTCATCCTACTGGAGGCTTCGCCTAGTGAACGAGAGTTTCCACCCAAGAAGTCCCACCACTACCTCTTTCCAAATTATTCCAGGCCTCCTGAAACTCATTAACAGTAAACTGTATAATCAACAATGGGCTAGATGGAATATTCTCTTTTCTATCAAACACGAAGCAATTACGCCACCTTCACAGCACGAAATAAACGTAATCTGCCAGTTAGCACTCACATTTAGCTCCTTCTCCCACAAGCACCACGAAAACCAGTCCAAATCTGATTTAGCAAAAAAAAAAAAAAGGTAGCAGACGAGACGTAACAAGCAGTCGCCACACATTAACCCCTTATTATCTAATTATTGCAAACAAACCCCAAAATAAAAACAAAATATTAAATTCACCATCTCCTTATTCTCTCACATCTCTCTTTAATTTATTTTCATTCTCTCTCAAAACACACTTACTCTCCCTCTCTATTTATAATTTTCTGTTCTACTCCTTCAATTAGGAAACATAATTAAAATTGTGAATGACAATCACAATCCAAGTTCAATGTTCGCATTATCCATTTTACGAAGCCCTTTTGCTAAAAAAGGCTTCACAATTCGTCATAAGGCTTCATATTTACATATTTGTGAAGTTCTTTTGCTGAAAAAGGGCTTCACAATTTATTAAAAGGCTTCTCATTTACCTATTTGCAAAGTTTTAGATGACGGTTTAGGATTTATTGCTTCGCAATTTTGTAAAATGCGAAGCAAAATCATAAATCGCGAAGTATCGCAGATGAGCTTTGAACCCAAATTTTTTTACTTCTAAACCAATAAATCAAACAAATACATCCCAAATTATTGCAAAAGCAAACCTTATACCATTAATACTAACCTTAACCAAACATAAGACATTAAATCCTTGCTCAATCACAACAAAACCAAAACTATAAAACCTATCTGACATACCTAATGAAAAATCAAACTATATGGAAGAAACTTACCTTTAATTTGGTGTTATCAAGCTTTTACCCCTTCTTTTCTGATTTCACCATGATTCCACTTAAGTTTTGTTCTCGCAAATTTCATCGCAAATCGTTCGTAAATCACCTCGCAAATCGCAAGAGAATAAGGGTGATTTGAGGTTAACAGGTATTGAAAGAGTCTAATTTGATAACATATATCTAAATGAGTCTAAAAATATAAATGTGCCTCTTATTGCGCTAGTTTTGTAAATTTCCCTTTAAAAAATACAAAGGAGATAGGTTAATTTAGAAATAAGCAACCCTTTTTATGATTATTTATTTATTTTATTAGAACAAAGTTATAGTAATAGTATGGAGAGAGAGACCATTCATTCTCTCATCCATTCCCCACAGGAAAAGGTGGTAGCAAAAAAGAAAAAAAAGTTCTTTTTGTATACACTGCGATGATGGCTATGAATATGATGATGCCTGCAATCTCCATTACTAACACTATCTCCAACATTTTCATTTTCTCTCTCTCTCTCTCCTCTTCTTTCTCTTTTTTTGGGGGAGAGGGGGCTTCTTCTATTATCAATATTCATAGGAGCCATGACCAATCCAATGCAATTACACTTTCAAACTTAGCCTCTTCACCTTAAATTGAAGTTTTCATGGAAAACAAGTGTGGCTGTTGGTCTCTTTTTAGACGAGGTGTTAGAGGCACCTCTAGAGACTCTGCTAATTCTATCCCCCGTACTAGTCTTGTTTATGATGCAGGTATTTTCATTTTAATCTAACTATTGGCTTCTTATACTACTTTGTGCCTCTTTTTCCACTTCAAAGTTAGTTCCTTTTCTGGGTTCTCTTTGCTTTTAGAGTTCTTGAGCTTGGTATAAACATCACCTGGAATTCATGGTAAATTTAGCATTTTTGGAGCAGATCTCTATCTGGTTTTCTGGTTATTTTTCCTCTGAAATCAGCTTCTTTCAATTCCAAGACCCCCAAGTTGAAATCTGTCCTTTTCATTTTCACTCAAATTCCCAACCTGCCCAATTTTTTTGTGTTTCACCTGTTTATACCTTGAAATATGTAGTGAATTCAAGGCTTATAACTAAGGAAAGTTTTGTAAATTTGTTTTTCTGTTTTTGCAGCTACTGAAACAAGATACCTAAATGCTAGCAATAGAGAGCTATGCCCTCCTAATGAAGCACAATTAACTTCTGATAATCCAAATCCAGCACCAACAGTTAAAAAACCTCCATGCCAGTTACTACAATTCACCTTTCAAGAGCTAAAATCAGCAACTGGTAACTTTAGGCCTGATAGTATCCTTGGAGAGGGTGGATTTGGATATGTGTTCAAAGGATGGATAGAAGAGAATGGGACAGCACCAGCAAAACCTGGGTCTGGAATCACTGTTGCTGTTAAGAGTTTAAAGCCAGATGGCCTTCAAGGCCATAGAGAATGGGTGGTTAGTAGAAATTCATCTGCTTTTCTTGGGTCAGTAGACTAATATTCAGGATACTATAGTATGCCATTTCCAGATACAAGTTATTTAACATCTTTTCTCCTGCAGGCTGAAGTTGATTTTCTTGGTCAGCTTCATCATCCTAATCTTGTTAAGCTTATTGGTTACTGCATTGAGGATGATCAACGCTTGCTTGTTTACGAATTTATGACTCGAGGAAGTCTCGAAAACCATCTCTTTAGAAGTGAGTTTAAGCAACTTTGATCTTGTTTTACCTTTTTTAGTATTTTAGTTCTTCAAATAGTATCATTTCTTCATACCTTTTGTTCAGCTGGATTGGAATTTCTTTTTGCAACAACTCTGTTTGTATACCTAATTAGCTATTGGTGAAGCTTAGATTGTGGGAAAAAAACTCCTTTTGTACCTTTTCTACTTCTATTGACAGTTTCTTCAAGCTCATGACTGATAATACTTTTGAAAGCTTCCCATTGACACTTGTTTCTATAATTTCTTTATTTTTCTTGGCATGGTTCTACAAATTTAGAATGTATTGATTGAAAAATGCTGATTGTGTCACAACTTTTGAAGGGACAATACCTCTTCCATGGTCTAACAGGATTAAGATTGCACTTGGAGCAGCAAAAGGATTAGCCTTTCTTCATGGTGGTCCAGAACCAGTCATATACAGAGATTTTAAGACATCAAACATTTTACTTGATTCAGTAGGTGCTGTTTTTGAAAATATAATGTTTTTAACCTTTTTCTTTTAATGATTCCTAACCAGAGACCATCTAATTGACAGGAATATAATGCAAAGCTTTCAGATTTCGGTCTAGCAAAAGCCGGACCTCAAGGTGACAAAACTCATGTTTCTACCAGAGTTGTTGGAACATATGGCTATGCTGCTCCAGAATATGTGATGACAGGTACTTTTTCTGATCTCGAGTTTTATGCCTAGTGTATCGTAACAACCTCAAATCAATTAATCGGATCCATCACCGTATGAATCTGTTGGCTAGGACTAGGTGTTTGTGGATGTTGTAAATCTAACAAGTTGTGCAATTCTGGTTCCTTTCACAGGACACTTGACATCTAAGAGCGATGTTTACAGCTTCGGTGTTGTGCTGCTTGAGATTCTAACAGGCAGAAGATCGGTGGACAAGAAGCGTCCTAGTGGCGAACAGAACCTTGTTGCATGGGCTAGGAGTTATTTGGCTGACAAGAGAAAGCTGTACCAGCTGGTAGATCCTCGATTGGATCTGCATTACTCGGTAAAAGGAGTGCAGAAAGTTTCTGCATTAGCTTACAACTGCCTCAGCCGAGACCCTAAGTCCCGGCCTACAATGGATGAAGTTGTGAAGGTTTTGACTCCATTGCAAGACTTAAGTGATCTGGCCACGTTATCTTATCATTCTCGTTTATCGCAACAAGCAAGGCGTAAGAAGAAACCGGATGGAACTCTGCAGTATACAAACGCCTCGTCCAAAAGCATTAGAGATTCTCCCTTGCACACTGGAAAGCCGCGTTGTAGATGATGAATGATCATCCAGTCTCCTGGATTGGCCAATCCGAGGTTGGTTAAACGAAGAGCTTGCTCTAGGCAGAGAGACATCAGAAGAGGAAAGGTAAATGAGGTCCTTTAAAACCTTGTAATAGAAAGCTAACCATTGTTGTTTATTTACCTTGGCATTTGTCTGTGTTGTAATTGATATATATTTTTGTAATTAGATGAAAATGAAAACTCTTCCATTCTGAATGTGAATTTGCTTTGAGTTTTTCTTTGCTTATCATGCCTGATTTTATGCCCCACAGTTTCAATTTTTATCAGTTTAGATGCAGAAAAATCAGCACATGTATGTATCTTGAAGAAGGCACAAATATTTAAGACATTATAATGCACTTTTTGATATTGAAATTCCATTCACATTCAAACTAGAATCAATCATATTAGAATCTTATCTTGCTTTAACTTTCATGTAATACCTTACAGTGACTTGCCTTCATAAATTAAGAATATGTTTGGTTATCTTCACCAATCAACATTCAACACTTACAGTTTGAATAATAAGAATGCTGATTACCATTTTAATTAAAACATATGACTAGAGACTGCTTTTATTGACCTATTTCAAGCCGGTTAAGATGTATAAGTGTCGGTTTATTTCTATTTTTTTAACTGCTTCTTGCCTTTTTAATCCTAAATGGGAAATAAAGCTTTTAAGAAAAAAATCAACTAATATATATAACCTATGAATATACACTAACAACAACATGTAAAATCAAACGTACCTTAAAACATGGAATGTAATACCTCCACTATGATTTATTTTCTTGAGATCCCTGATTTTTTTTTAAGGCTTAATACATCATTTATCCACTGAACTTGTCCAAAAAGTTTGATTGACCCTTGAATTTTCAAAGTGTCCCGATAGTTCCCTCAATTTGCATAAAATGTTCAGTTAGCCTCCTGAACTTGCGTTAAAATGTAATCAATTGATTACTCGGTCGCAAAAAAAGTAAGTCAAATTGGGAAGATATATTCCACGCATCTTAGAATGTTATTACATAATTCAAAAATAGATTAAAAATGAAGTTATTACTTGCTCAACTATACAACTTGTCTTTTCTAATATTAGAACCGTATACCCCGATTTTGATCATTTTACTTTTTTTAACACTCATGCAATACATCTTCCGCATTTAACTTAGTTTTTTTTTTGCAACCGAGTGATCAATTGATTACATTTTGTGCAAGTTCAAATGGCTAACTGAACATTTTATGCAAGTTGAGGGGGCTATCGTGACACTTTGAAAGTTCACAGGACCAATCAAATTTTTTGAACAAATTCAGAGATCAAATGATGTATTAAGTTTTTTTTTTTTTTTTTTATGTAGTAAGCTTCTGATCTTTCAATTTGACACGGGACACTTTTGTTCAATTAGAATTAGATGTACTAAGCTCCTAATTAATAGAAATATTAGACTCAACGTCAAATTCATTTAAAAGTAAATGACCATTTCATATACATTTGAGATTGTACTTTTAGCAAGTCCTCTTTTTCCATTTGAAGAGAGAAAAGCCACACAGTCGTGTTGACTAAGAACTCAATGTAGAGCTTAATATAACAAATAAAAAGTCAATAGTTGAATGTATAAAAATTGAAAATATGAGGGCCTCAGAAAATGTTTTGTCCTATCATTTCTTTTAATGGGAGTTTTCACATTGTTGGATCAAATTGTACAAAAATTTATTACAAACTCACAAATTCTTTAATTGGAATACATGCTCATGCTCATGCATGCCTCTTAACAGCAGAGATCAAACTGGAGGCAGGTGAAAATGAGTCATGGATTCAAAAAATCAATGATCTAGTGTGTTAAATTCTTGGTCCCATACATGATTATTATTCAATGAAGAATTTTGATAATAACTGCGTTGTTTAATTAGAAAGTTATATATCTCTTTGTATAGGTGTAAGAAGATCAACACTATTTGAGAAGCTCTCTATTTCTAGGAAAGAGAGAAAGAAGAACTCGAAAGGTTGAAGAAAGAGAAGGAGGTAGAGGAAGAGTCCGAAATACAAACAAAGGGGACTAAGCCACTTTGGCCTTTATTGACCGAAATACCCTCTTGGACCACCAAGGATATTTCGGTCATCTTACACAGCCAAGGACTTTTATGTCCAAATACATATTCAGTATATTTTAGAAGCTTGAGGGCATATCTTATGGTGCACTACACTTCAGCCAATTAGACCCATTTTCAATCACCACCATCCATCATAAGCCCTAGAATCAAAGCACCAAATTTCTTCAAGTGTCACTGTCCTTTGTCCTTTTATTTCCTTAATGTAATTGCATTACTTGTAGGGCAAACCTAGGAACAATATAAATATGTAGGTTATAAGGTGTTAAAATTAATGAGAATCAAATACAGTAAATGTGATTTATCCTTTTACCTCATTCATCTTTTCATGGTATCAGAGAAACACACTCTGTTTTCTTGAAGCTTTAGCATCAAGCTTTAATGGTTGTCCCTATGATAAGCACGAGCAGCCCATACCACCTCCCACAAAATGAGACTCCATCTTTGGCTCTTGTTTCTCAGGTCCTCACCGGGTCTAACTACCATCAATGGTCCCGATCCGTCAAGGTAGCATTAATGTCCAAAAATAAATTCTCCTTTGTGGATGGAACCATCGCAGCACCTGCCGTCGGAGACAACATGTACAATCAGTGGGAGCGCTGCAACAACATGGTGATGTCCTAGATACACCATGCCCTCTCCCCATCAATAGCACGAAGCGTCCTGTGGATAGATAAGGCGGAGAAAGTTTGGGCAGACTTGAAGGAGAGGTTCGCCCATGCGGACTCGTTGAGGATCCTTGAGCTGAGAAGAGAAATGCATGGTCTGAAGTGTTGGTCCCTTATAACGTGACAAGTTTAGTTCCAAGGGGGGGGATAGGAACTATTTAAAATTTTGTCCGTTTAGGCTGACTTCTTTTCTCAAGAAAAGGTTTACACAGCGGCGCTAAGTAATTCTAAGACACAAGCTTAGTCAACTTATGACTAAGTCTTCTTCTTTACTTGAGTCAGGAGATAGCACTTAGAGTCTATTCCTGAACTCAGCTTCTTAGTGCACTCAACTCAGCGTGAGTTTGTTACTTAGTCAGTTTTTATAGCAAGCAATATATGTAAAGGAGTTTAAGGTTAGAAATGAGTTACTCAGCAGACATATCCTGGTTCGGCCTCTCCGCCTACGTCCAGTCCCCGGAACTCGTCCGAGCTTTTCGAATTCTCTACTGAGCTCTTTAAAGGTAGAGCACGAAACCTTTTACAATAGAAGCTGAGTATACAAGAGTACCTTCCTCTATACCTCTACTCACTCCTATATCTACCGCTGAGTACTATAACCGAGTACTCAGCCTCTCCTTTCTATTCTTCTAGAAATGATAAGGTGTTTGTCCTAAACAACAATTGCTAAGACACTTTAGATGATTGAAAATCACTATAGACTTTTACACAATAATATGGAAATTGGTGTAAGGATTTTGCTTTGCTTTTCTCACAGAACTTCGTGTATGAATTTGGACAGCGTTTCGGCTAATTGAAGATCTGCATCGATTGAAGCAAATGAGAGGCCTATTTATAGTGACACTTGAGGCACCTGGTCATTTCGAATTTCGAAATAACCGTTGGAGGGAAACGGCTTCCTGTCATTGTCATTCAGTACGTGTTCAGTGTCGTTGGCCAATGAGATTCTCGCATCTTCTATCCACGGCAGTGCTCGGCAGCTTTTAGTCTGGCAAACAGAATGTTTCGACATTTTTGGCAAAGTCTTCCAGACAGCTTTCTGCGCCTTCTGAAATTTACCCAAAGTAGAAATACTTTATCTACAAGTTGATTCTTGTATGCCGATGTCCTGACTGCTTGTCGCTTAACTCAGCAGCTTCCTCTTGAAGCTTTTGCTGGAAGGCTTCTAGATCCTTCTTCATGCTGAGTCGTCGTTTTGCTTAATACGACTTCGTTTCATCTTCTTGGGACGTGAGGTCTTGATTATGTTGACTTGGGCTTGACTTCCACTCATGGGCTTTTAGACTTTATATCTTAATGTCTTATAGATAAATAAACTCAACATTGAACAAACACATTAGTATAAATAAATCAAAGCATTTAAATTTAATGTGTTAGAATATTTTTTATCAATTACTTAAATAATTTTGTCAAATCAAAATCATGTGGAAAGGTGTTTCAACATGAAACAGGGGAATGGAAGTGTGATAGAGTACTACACAAACCTCAAAATCCTATATGACGAGCTCATTAACCTCAGGCCCATGCTTAAGTGTTCATGTAGACCTGCTTGCTGCTGCTGCGCCTTCAAAGTGTTACGTGACCAGCAGGACGCCGACCAGGTGATGACTTTCCTCCAAGGCTTGATTGAAGCCTACTCAACCCTTTGCTCTCAAATACTCCTCATTGAGCCCTTGCCATCCCTAAACAAGGTTTTTGCCTGTCCATTCAATGTGGGAGACAAATAGGCCTTGCACCTGCAAGACAAAATGAAGCAAGTGAGAACACATCATTTACTGGGTTCACAAACCAATAAAACAGGCAAAGTAATTACCAAGGCAACGCTAGAAATTCCAATCGCAAGGGAAACAACAGTAAAGGTTCTTCCTTGTGCACCTTTTGTGGCAACACAGGCCACACTGAAGAGATCTGGTTCAAGAAACACGGTTACCCCCTGAGATTTACAAACTCACCATACTCCCTCGACAGGCATCTCTCTTATAGCAAACTCTCCTCCTCAAAACAAGCTTTTACTATCAACATAGCCTGCCATGCGGAGCCTGCATCATACAATCAAGCAAAGTTAGACACCAACTGGATACAAGTGATGAATGAAGAATTGGTGGCACTTGAATCAAATCAAACTTGGTAGTTGGTACCATTACCTGAAGGGAAGAAGCCGATTGGTTGTCGCTGGGTATATAAGATCAAGCACAAAGCGGATGGGAGTGTATCCAGGTTCAAAGCGAGGCTCGTGGCCAAGGGGTACACCTAGTAGGAGAGCGTAGACTACACAACAACTTTTGCACCTGTGGTAAAATTTACGACCATTAGAACATTGCTTACGATATCTGTGGCAAAAAAAAATGGAGTATACAACAATTGGATATTGATAATGCTTACCTCCATGGGGAGCTGCATGAGGAAGTGTAGATGACCTTGCCCCCTTGCATGACGGGAACCTCACCCAATCTAGTGTGTCACTAAACAAGTCACTTTATGGCCTCCGGTAGGCCGGTAGACAATGGAATGCCATATTGACCTCCATGATATTGTCCATGGACTTTGTTCAATCCAATGTTGATCCCTCCTTATTCATCGGAAAGGTAAAACATTCTTTCACAGCCTTGCTCATCTATGTTGATGATGTGATTATCGCAGGCAATGATGACGAAGCAATCGCTGCAGCAAAGCAACATCTTCACAGTTCCTTCAGTATCAAGGATCTCGGCCATATCTACTATTTCCTAGGCTTTCAATTTGCTCGAAGCTCTAAAGAACTACACATGTCACAGAGAAAATATATGTTAAAACTTCTCCAAGATATGAATTTCATAGATTGCAAACCAGCATCTTCTCCGGCTCTACCGAACCACAAACCTAGCATGGAAGCTGTTAGTGTTTAGTGTCCTATAGTCAATTGCTAGGATATAAACCAGCTGTAAATGAATTATTCTTTATATCATTTGTTTTAATAAGATATGGTTTTTCAAACTATATAAAGGCAATTACTTTTAAGAACTAAATAAGTCTAATAAAAGGAAATCCCTAAGTTTATTTAAAGTGATTATAAAGTGTTCATACAAGCATGAAGTGAGACAAAACATTATAATAAACTAATAAACTTAAAACCACCCCAAGTCAAGTAATATGTTTTGAATAGGGATTGACATAATACTGTAGAGACTTGCATGTGACAATGTTTTCTATCGAGACAGAGAGCTGATCTCACAAGCTTCAGATATGCAGATATCTGGATAGTTGCATGGATCCAGTGAAGGAGTTCATTAGGATTGGGGACCCGACTTGAGATAACAGGATGGATGGATTTATCCTTTGTCACTTGTTCATCACATTTGTATTAATAGGTATAAGTAATCCTCGGACTCCAAGAAATGTTAGTTAGTGATTCTGGATTATAGAATGTGATACTTTGACTCTGTTCAAACATGATCCATGACAGAGATGACTCTGGGGTGTGTGCGGGCAGGCGTTGGGTATCACAAGAAGTAATTGCAGGATAGTTAACATTGGATTAAGCATTTGTCACTCCTGATAAATGGGAGATACATCCAAGGATCATTTGTGGAAGACTTGACTCTAAATCCTTGCAAGGTGATAGCTTAAAACTTGAAATAGAGATTTCACTTAACCTATCTATTCGGAGTTAACTTGGCCTGTACAAGTAAAACGAATGTCTCGTTATATGTGACTTGACATAATCCATAGTCATAAGATTCTGTTCAAGGATGTAGCTGATAAAGGGTCGAATTATACTGTAACTAATACGGAAAGGTCAATGACGGAATCAACCTGTCTTCTTATAGCTCTGGGAGAATGTTTACGATTCTGCCAATCACAGTCCTCGCACTCATTCCGTTATACAAAGATTAAATGTAATTTTGGGAAATTAATTTAATGGTTATATACGGCTAGTAGTAATAAGAACCTAATGGGTCACACATAAGACTTGAAACCAAAAAGAGGAATGGATATTAATTAATGGATGGAAGCCCAACTTAGCTCACTAAGGCCCAAATATTGAGGGGGGCGAAATTTCATGTGTTTAGACACATGTGGGAGTTAATTTAATTTTGACAATTTTAATTAGATTATAATTGTGGATTAAATTATTTATAGGATAATTAAGTTAGAAGGTTTATTGTGATTAAATTGCTTCTAATTATTATCTTATTAAATAAGTTAATATTATCTTTATATATTTAGATATAATTATAGATAATAATAATAATAATAAGAGTATTATTCCGAATATAACTCTTAATAAGTAACCTAA
The DNA here is from genome assembly GCF_963576675.1 of Euphorbia lathyris. Classification (NCBI taxonomy): domain Eukaryota; kingdom Viridiplantae; phylum Streptophyta; class Magnoliopsida; order Malpighiales; family Euphorbiaceae; genus Euphorbia; species Euphorbia lathyris. Next base: position 56,864,603 of record NC_088917.1, read on the forward strand.
TTCTATCTAACTAGGGTTTAGATACAATAGGTTATTTATACCCCCTCCTACTGTGAATTTCGGCCAACCCTGGTCTATCCCGCAGACTGAGATTTTCGACCCCTACAGTAGAGGACGGAATTCCACCGCTTGCTTCCATTCGATTGATTTTATCTCTTTCTCTTTGATCTTGTGTTGATTTGTTGGAGACAATCTACTTTGATTGTTTTCTTGGTTGAGATTCTAACTTGTTTGATCTTGTTTTTTTCTTTGTGCTCGTGAACTCGGAACTAGAGTTGAGGGCACTTCGTTAGCAACTGTAGATAGTTCTTCACAAAAGGTATTTCCTTCTATCCTTCCTTGTATGAAATAACGATTAACGAATCTTGTTTTAAGGAAATAGGTTAAAAATTTTATATTTCCGCTGCCAAACGTTTGCCTATTTTCCTTCACAAGCTACCCCCTTGCCCGACATCACAGCATACAGACAGATCATTTGAAAAATTATTATACTTAACCCACACAAGACTAGACATCTGCTACATAGTTAATCAACTTTATCAACACCTCAATGAACCCAACATAGATGATCAACAAAGGGCACATAGGGTTCTATGTTACCTGAAAGGCACCGTTGGCCTAACACTTTGGTTTTTCGCAGACAACGCTTTGAAAACGTAAGCCTTCAGTGACTCCGATTGGGGAACATGCACTGAAACCAGAAAGTCCATCACCAATTATGTGGTGTTTTTAGAGTCTGCGATCGTCTCTTGGAGGTCTAAAAAGCAGAACACCGTGTCGCGCTCCTCCTCTGAAGCCGAATACAGAGCCATTGCCTCCACTTCGTGTAAACTTCACTAGCTTAAGCTTTTGGTCACCGATCTCAACGCGCCACCGCAGATGATGACTCTCCTCTTTTGCGACAACGCATCCGCCATGCACATCGCCTAGAATCTCGTATTTCACGAGCGAACGAAACACATTGACATAGACTGTCATGTGGTTCGAGATGGGGTACAAACCGGTCTCTACGGCTGATGCCGATCTCCTTCGCCATGCAACTAGCCGATCTCTTCACCAAGGAACAACACTCCCCCCAACTTCGTTTTCTGGTTAGCAAACTTGGCTTGCTCAACATCTACCAAGCCTAGTTTGAGGAAGGGCAAGAAGATCAACACCATTTGAGAAGCTTTCTATTTCTAGGAAAGAGAGAAAGAAGAACTTGAAAGGTTGAAGAAAGAGAAGAAGGTAGAGGAAGAGTCTGAAGTACAAACAAAGGGGACTAAGCCACTTTAGCCTTTATTGACTGAAATACACTATTGGATCACTAAGGATATTTCGGTCATCTTACACAGCCAAGGACATTTATGTCCAAATACATATTCAGTATATTCTAGAAGCTTAAGAGCATATCTTATGGTGCACCACACTTCAGCCAATTAGACCCATTTTCAATCACCACCATCCATCATAAGCCCTAGAATCAAAGCAAATTTCTGCAAGTGTCACTGTCCTTTGTCCTTTTATTTCCTTAATGTAATTGCATTACTTGTAGGGCAAACCTAAGAATAATATAAATATGTAAGTTCTAAGGTGTTAAAATTAATGAGAATCAAATACAGTAAAAGTGATTTATCCTTTTACCTCATTCACCTTTTCAAGGCGAGTCAGTCATCCTTCTTTAAAATACCTTTTAGATAAATTATACACATGGCTCATTAACTTTGCTTTTACTTTTATTGTGTTCCTAAACTTCAAAACCGGAGATTAACCTCATTATAAAGCTGATCGAAATTATATTATAAGCAATTTTAATATTTAAACCTTTTGATTTCGATGTTATTTAACTGTTGTTTGGTTATTAGGAGAGAGAAATGGTTATTTGAAGAAAATACCAAAAATAATGATTTGAAAAATCGAGAACAGTGATTCAATGAGAAATTTGTTCTAAACAACTTCAATTCTTAGACATATTTGTCAATGGTAAAAATGGGCATTATAGGTTTACACCGTATTTTATTCGGGTCGGGTTTGTCAAGTTTGGGCCTATGGTTATCATAAGGAAATTTATGTAATTTCGAGTTCCATATAAAAAGGCATTTTTGTCCGGGGATAATTTTTGTAATTTCATTTAATTATAATTTTTATGGTGGAAATTATTTGATTACTCGTGGAGAATTCCCGATGAACTTCCGTCTCTGTGGGGGCGTCGTTGGGTTAGACGGGGGGAAGCTCCGATGCCAAAGTCAGTAAGGAAGAACAAGAGAGCAAACTGAATTGACAAAGGGTAAGTGAATGTGTACCTTGATAGCCTGAGACATAGGCTATATATAGTCATAAAGTTGTAACTTTCAGTAACTAGAAAGTCTCATTAATGTCCCATTAATGGCGGTTACTGGTTACCTTTAAGTTGGCGGTTAGCTAATTGATAGCTCATTAATGGCCTTTATTGCCGGATCGGCCCTGCCGTTCTAATGGCGGATTAAGTGCTTATGGAGATTCGCCTCACAGGTTCGCCCACGGATCTTTTTTGGTGAGTCCCTGGCGATCCGCCCGTCGGATCTCTTTGTTACGATACGCCGCGATATTCCCGTATCAGGTGATCAACACGTGGCGTTTTTAGGCGAATATCTCTTTTGATCCTTGGGATAATATCACAATGTTATCATTATTAATTAAAGGAAAATAAAAAAAAAATAGGAAATGAGAAATGGGAAGGTGGATGCTAGAATTTTATATAGGGATGGCGACGGTTACTCTACATGCGGGTACTCGGCACTACCCGGGCCTAATTGGACTACATGTACCTTGTATATGATCAAAACCATTACCCGTTAGGGTAATGGGACGGATATGCGAAGATCCCCCAGGGTACCCAGTACCCGTTATAACTTTTATATATATTAAAAAAATATTTTTGTGTTTTAGATGTAAGATGTGATATTTGAACACCAACCTTTTGTTCTTCGACCATTAAGTGATATCACTAATCTACTTTATTTTTATTGATTAAGATTTAATTTTTTCAATTTTTAAATGGATGGTTTATTAAATTTATACTTTGTTAAATTTGTAATATGTTTTGTTTTATTTATTAATTCTTAACGGGTAAGGGTACTCGCGGGTATCTATGAATTAAATGGGACGGGTATGTGATGCAAAACATATACCCGTTAGAGTACGGGTAATTAAAAAATAAACGGGTGAAGGGTACGGGTAATTAAAAAATAAACGGGTAAGTGTTTGGGATTGACACTACCCGCGGGTACCCTACCCGTTGCCATCCCTAATGTTATACACTAAAGAGAAATTAAAGCTAATGGAGATAAGAAGTTACAACTTACTGCAAATAGGGGAGAAAAAACATGTATGATTTTCAACAATTTCCAAGAGGTGGTTTTTTTCCAAGTCTATAAATAGAGAGCTACAATATCATTTTACAAGCCCACTCAACCAACCAATCAAATCTACAACCAAATTATAGACACAAAGTCTCTAAATTCTTGACAGATCCAAAGATCTTCAATATTCGTTATATCCAAATAGTTATTCTTTATCATGATTCAAAATTGATACTACATCGAGGTAAGCACATCTTTACTCTTACTTTACTTACACATAGAATAGATATTCTCACAATCAATTCATAGTTGTTACTTTGTAAGTATTTGCATTTTTATCGATACAATGTCTTTGTTCAATGTCTAGTTTGTTTCTAATGAAATCTCATGCCAAAGCATGATGGTTACAAATCTTATCTCATTTTTGTACTTTCGATATTCACAACCTTTTGATTGGAAGTCAAGACTGTGCGCAATTAAATTGAAAATACAATCCCAACAATTAATTTTTCATTATTTATCTTTAATGCACATTTATATTCGAAAGACATTTTTAGAATCAATTTTTCAAACCTTTGTTTTTTCAGTAAAAAAAATCTAGAAATATATTCTCATAATCAATTTCCACACGTTTAAAATTACGTTACAAAAATATCTGACACGCTCATAAATTAACCAAAAAATGCATGAAATGGTATGTTAGTAAAGTACAAAGTTTTCGGATTATATAATATCTGGTTTTAAAGTTTAGATATCATATCGAAAGTAAGAATAAAGTTGAGATATCATGAATATAACTTATTAATATCTTTTGGCTGAGTTAAACTTTTGTTTAGATATCGGAACCTTGTATGTAATATTGGATCATTGGTTGATACGCTCCAGATGATTTGGGCATGAGAAAGGTGTATGCTATATTTCAAATTGCTTAATTATCGAGCTATACGACTCCTCATATATCCTTTAGGATGAGTTGGAATTTTATTAATGTCACATAGTTAATTTTGTATTTATTGTAATCACTTTGAGGTCATTTTGACATTTTTTTATGTAAATGATTATTGTTCATTATAGGGTAAATTGCACCCATGGACATTGAACTTTGTTAATTTTCACGGTATGGTCATTGAACTTCAAAACGTAACATAAAAGTCATATTTACACTTTGTTAGACCCGTGTCGTTGACTCACCTTTTTTACATTGATCTGTCTTCAACAAGTTAACTTTTCTATCCCTCTCTATTTTACCCCTAACTTCCTTCTTCTTTCACAACTTCTTCTCTTTCTTTTTGTGTAGTTCTTCTCTTTTTCATCTCTTTCTCTCTCTTGCGCTGCCTCGTGGAATGCGTTTAAGGATCTCAAGCAAACATTCATTTGGAAGAACATCAATTGACGGCTTCTTCTTCTCTTTCTCTCTCTTACGCTGCCTTGTGAAATTAATATATTATATATTATTTTTTACCAGTAAAAAAATGAGGAATTGACACATCAGTTCCATATAGATATAGATTATGTAGAACCCTTGAATGTAATATAAATAAAATAATCATTTTTATAAATAAATATAATAATAATATAATATAATTAAGGGTAAATTCCAAAAACAACCCATGTGGTTTCATGTTGTTCAAAAAAAACCTCTGTGGTTTGTTTTTACTAAAAAAAAGGACCGTGGTTACGCCGTTACTCGAAAAACGGAAAATGGGTTAACACTGTTAAAAGTGCTGACGTGGCAAGGGGTAAAGTTGGAAAAACGATTTTTTTTTTAATTTCTTCTTCTTCTTCTTCTTCTTCCCCTCTCTCTTCTCTTCTTCTTCTTTTTTCTTCTTCTTCTTCATGAACGGAATCTGGGAATTTCCAGAATTTCTAGAAATTTCCAGATTTCTGGAAATTTTCAAATTACGTCCATCCATACTGATTCCCTTCTCTGTCTCGCCATTCCCTTCTTCGTCGCCACCATTCTCTTCTCACGAATCGGAAATTACGCAGGGTCACGATTAACACCATTGATGACAAACAGCAGTCATTGAATTTCTCAGTTCTGGGCATCTCAAACATTTAACGCCATTGATGACGAACAACATCCATAAATATTCAAACTGTAAACAATGATAATAAGGAGAATAAATTAGCACTGCTTCTTTTAAAAAAAATACAACCTGCACAAAATCATCGTCGTCATCCCCAAAACCAGATACGAAACAATCAGCAAAAACAGAGTAACAAAAGCCTTTCACCAGCAATTTCCCGTCCTCCTTCTCCCTCTCAAGCAATTGCTCCATCTGCGCTTCCACATCGGTCCGCAGCGCCCAAATTATCGCGCAAGAATAGAGCAGAGAACAGCCCGATGGAATCCACGACCTCTTGCACGTCGGACCGTTCAAAATTGGGTGAATGGAGGACGAATTGAAGAGGAGGAGAAGTGAAATTGAGTGAAATAGGAAGAAAAAGAGGTAGAGATGAGTGAAATAACAAATCAGTTTCAGGGATTTGGTGGAGGGGATGGAGGGGTTTGGGTTCCATGATTGGGGAATTCAGAAGATTTTTGCACAAAAAGAGAGAGAGAGAAAAATAAAAAAATAAAAAAAAATTGGTTTTCCCCGTTTTACCCTTTGCCACGTCATGAAATTTAACGGTGTTAACCCATTTTTCGTTTTTCGGGTAACGGCGTAACCACGGTCCTTTTATTTGGTAAAAACAAACCACAAGGGTTTTTTTTTTAACAACATGAAACCACAGGGGTTGTTTTTGGAATTTACCTTATAATTAATATTAATATTAATATTTTATATATTATATTATAGATATAAATTAGTTGATAATACGTAATATTATCTTTCTTCTCTCCTTTTAGAGGACAGAGTTGGGGTTAGCTTTCCTAGGCTAATCCCAGGTTAGCTTTTTGTTTCGGTTTTTGTTTGTTTTTCTTTCCTGTTTCTACCAAAAAAAAAATTATATATATATATATATATAATTTAATTATCTTTTTCTACTTTATTATCTAGTTTTCTTAATTTGATATTATTATTTTTTTCAAATATGGAGAGAATTAGAGAGAACTTAGTGATTAATATAAACTTTTAGATATAATAAGAATAAAATAATTTTTTATAGATAAGTATAAGAATATAATTAAAATTATTATACTATATATTATATTATATTTTTTGTCAATAAAAAAAGAAGAAGGTGACACATCAGCTCTATCACTACTTTTTTAATATATATATATATATATATATATATATTTGGAGATTCTATTTTGTTTGTGATAAAGTTTGATCCAATGTACGTGCATTACATTATATTTCTACAATTGATCAAACGATGAATGTTTTATACTAAACCACTAGTCCAATTTCAGTTTTTTACAAAACAACCTAATTGTTTGCTTACACTACATTAACTTGAGGAGACTGTAAGGAAATCTAATCGGTGGCGGATGTAGATGGGGGCAGGAGTCCACGTTGCCTTGGAAAAGTAAAATTTTTTCGTTAACTTTTTACTTAGGCACTTAATAACCTATAGCTTTATAATTAACTAATTCTCTAGCCTTCTAAAATTATCAATTAGGTCCTTAACATAGTCCTTAAAATTCAATTAGATCTCTAACCTTTTAAAATCACCAATTAGATCCTCGATCTATGTTAAAATTAGTGTTAAATAGATCTCTTCATCACCTATACTTTCAAAGTCAATTAGGTCCACAATTTATATCTTAAAAGTCAATTAGATCCTCAATGTATGTTGACACTGCTAATTGGATCCCTCTTTTAATTAAAATAAACTTTTAATATATATATATATATATAGATTATCGGTTTGGTTGCTTTATATTTTTAATTGACTCTGCTTATTATTTTATAATATTTTCAATTCAATTATCTTACTTCAGTTTTAGTATTAATCGAAATAAATATTATAGAAACACATATAAATAATATTTTTGTATGTTATATTAATTTTGGTTCGGTTTAAAGGAATTTTATTTACTGTATCTGAACTGATACTCGAAATCTAAAATATCAAAAAATACTAATCCAAATCGAAAAAAATATAAAATAATCGAACCAAATTTTATACCAATTATCTAAGGACTCCCAATTCACGGTTTCACATTAAGTACCTAATTGAAGACACTTTTTAAAAGGAAAAAAAATATCATCCTCTCTCGGGGATTGCCACTGAGTCTAATGGTAATAGAATTGTATTTCCTATTATGTTGTATTTCACATTCTATTAGCTAGGGTAGGGCTAGGGTTTCGACTCTATGAAGTGTATATTTTCGTCTGTGATTAATACACAGAAGTCAAGATGTATTTCTCACAAGAGTAGTAGAAAATCAGAAAGCATCAAAGGAATAATTCTAAAGATAACAAATAAATGGTATTTAGATTGTAGGGATTCTGGATTTAGCTACGAACAACAGTATATATGTGAAACCTAGAACTCATCCTTCGTATAGAAATTCTACGATACATCTGATGTTGTTCTATTATTGGTGAAATGTATTACCCAAAATAAAAAATTAGTCTAAGTTGAATCAATCTTAAGAACAAGGACAAAGGAAAAGAAAGAGAGAAAAGTGAAATTAACAATAATGTCCCGACACAGCTATTCTGGCAGTATTGGATAATGCAAATATCTCACTTTTACAAACTTCATTTTCTTTAATTCTTTTCATTTCAACTAAATTCATAACTATACTTTACCAATAAATAAATCAATTTAAAGGCGGTCTAATATTTTTATATGCATGTAGATGGAGCAGGTTTAATCCAATTACACTTATATAATAATTCCCATTTGCAATTGATTTTGTCCATTTCCTAATTAATTATGTTTTTTCTAGTGAATAATTTCTAGCATTAAAACGACAACTTAACGTCTAGTAACAAAGGTAGAAAATCTCCAATTAAAATACTAAAACAGAAAACAATATATATGAAACATAAAAGAAAAATTAAAATGAAGAACCCTAATGAATATATATGAAAGAGAGATTACAAGAAAAATAGATACCTTATTTGGTCTGTCTTTGCAGTATAACAATTCTTCTTTCTTCGGCAATATAGATAGATAGATAGATAGATAGATAGATAGAGCCGGGAAAAATAGAGAAAAGTTGGGGAAGCAATTAATAAAATATGATACGAAAGTGATATTGGCGCGGCTCAATCTGAGATCGTATTTAACACGAGTATTGTAAATCCGTCTTCGGATTGAACCTCACCAATATCGCTATCTTAATTCATATTAATATGCTTCCCTCCTATGTTGAACATAAACGGAAACAGGAAACGAAACAGAAATGGAAACAGATATGGAATTATTTCTAAGAAAAATTAGCTAGGAAACCGTAAAGGAAACAGAAACTGAACACTAATAAAAAAAAAAGTTTCCGTGCAACATAGCTTTCCTCTGATATTTCTCTGCATGAATGTATATATATATGTGTGTGGAAGGAAGAAGCATATAGATTGAGATAAATGGATTTTAAATACTATATTTTAGCTTTTGAAATGCATAAATGGCCGGTGTAGCTACTAGCTACCACTCATTCACCAACCATAACCAAAAGGCAATTAATTTATTTTTCTTTTTTCAAAGGAAAAAAAAAGTGTAGTTGATAAAAGAAAACTGGATACGGACCAAGAAAAGCATTAATAATTAAAAGAAGAACAATAATATATAATTATCATCTTAATTTGGTAGGGAAAAGGAAATAGAAATCGATGGCTCCTTCAAAATAATGCTGGTGGTGGTTATTGTCAGGTGGGGTTTCCAGTCAACTGTTTTCTTTTTCAAGAAAAAAAATTGGGGAGGAATTAGTGAATTTTGAATTCAAAATATTTAGAGGCGGATGCAAGGAGGGATGACGGAGACTCTGATACCATTTAAACTCGGGGTGAACAAGAATAAACTCTGATACCATTCAAATTCGGAGCAAACTTACTCGTAAAAGACACCTTAAAACACAAGAATTTACTCTCACTCTCGTTATATTTACAACGAGTCAATGTGAGATACTTAACGGCATGATTTCTCATATGAAGAAAGAAGAAAAGCTAGTAATATGTAATGAAACACAAAGAAGATAGGATTGAAAAAAATGGAATGAAAGAAATGAATATATAGTAGAAGAGGAAGGGGGGTTGTCTCGGGATGAGAAGGAGGTGAGTGAAATGATGTGAAAAGTAGCTAAGTTAGTCATGCTTAGTTTCTACTCAAATCAATATCTAACGCATGCACTTGAAAATATTCCTTCACCATAACTCATTTTTTATTTCTATAAAGACAACCTAAAACTAACTCCTTTTCCTTGTACCTTTCTTTTTTAGAATTAACTCTTTTTTAATCATGCTTTTTTTATACTATAGTACTATACTATACTATTGTTTCTATAGAATCACATAGTTGGCTTATGTGTATAACCCTATCTATCTATTAAATACGTACACTATCAACTACCTTTTGTCATCCATATTTAATTAATTAAAACATATATTAAGTGATAGAGATATAAGCTAGATAGAAGTCTAATAACCTAATCCTATCTTGTTTATACTTGTTGTATCCTTGTTGGTATATACAACTCATGTGGTTGATCCTGAAAGTCCACTTATCAACTTGCGATCGTACAAAAACAAAATCAAATGGGGTTATTGTCCGGTTAACTTGCTTCGATATGTAAATCAATATATGAAAGGACTAGAGAATGATCACAATCAGTAAATAGAAGTTATAATAAGTTTAATAGCATGAATAAAGTAGTATATCTGAGCTGAACTTACTCTATTTTTACTATTGTAAAGTTGTATAAAACAGTTATGAATTAAGGATCGGGGTGGGCCACGTGTCTTCTGTTGATAGGAGGACGTGCGCTCAGATATTGGGACCTTATACTCTTCAAGCCCACTAGGCTCGTGTAGTGATTCCCGAGATCGGACCTGATCATGGTAACTACTACATCTTTGACTGAATCTACTGAGAGTTCCTAAAACAAGGTTCCTAATACGCAGTCGTACTACTCTATTTCACTAAGGAGGCATCGTGTGTTCTCTTTTTTCTGTGTGTTGGTTCGGGTTTCTTAAGTGCCACGTGGCTGGGTTCTATTCGCTGGATATCAGATGCCCCCTTGAATCTAAGTTATCGCTCTTTATGATGAGAAAGTGTTTGGCTTCAGAATGCGTTTGTTTTACTGATGATTTTAAAGAAGGAGATTGATCCTTGATGTCTTTTGGAATTTTTGAGAAATTGTGGACTGATAAGAAGGTTACACGGGCTCCTAACGATTAATTTTCCCTTTGCTTAGTTTACTTATAAATTTTACTGTCAGGGCGCGTTTGTCTATGCTTTTGGGCATTTTTCCAGTTGACGACGGTTCGCTTCTACCTTGCCATGTGTCGTCGTTTTTTCGATTTCTGAGAGGGTGTCCCAAAAGCATTTAATGCTCTTCAATCATTGCTTGTTAGTAATAATGACGTATATCGATTCATTTGGCTTCTTAATAACATAAAAGGAGAAAGATATTGGATGCAATATTTTCACTCCTTATTCGTTTGCCTCATCCTCTGGGTATTTCTTGGCCTTCTCGAGATTGTAAGTTTCTTTTGAGTGGCGACTTCTCGACTTCTCATTTGATCTCAGGGAGATCGTGGTTATCCTTTAATGGTGGACATGCCTCTCCTTCCACTTTTTTGTCGACGATTGAACATATTGGGTATTTATGCCAAATATGGGGTGACGATTTTCTTTTATGAGCAGCATTGTGGGAATTCTAGGGGAAACTCCATCTTATACCTTTCCCAAGCCTTTCCTAGTCCTCGAGTGGAGCTTCTGGCCATTTGCGAGAATTGTACCTGACATAGGCTTTGGCCCAAATATTAGAGTCTGGTACTCTCCTCAAGCCCATTAGGCCCATAATTTCCATAATCGGGCATGATCATGGTAATGAGTGGATCATTTACTAGGTCTAATGAGAGTTCCTGAATCAAGATTCCTAATACGCAGTCGTACTACTCTATTTCACTAAGGAGGCGTCACGTGTTCTCTTTCCTCATATGTTGGTTTGGGTTTCTTATAAGCGCCATGTGGAAAAACTATATTTATCGGATATCAATAACAATTGAATAAACATATATTTATTTTTTTGTTATTGGTGCATTTTATAACGTGAAATATGCTATAAAATGCAATAAAAAAACTAGGGTCAAATACATGAATATCATAATTAAGTACAAAATTACAATTAAGTCATATCACTAAACTTAATTCTTAATATGTAATTATTCTCTATATATTATGATTTTACATTATAATTTAAAAAAATTAGATTCCAATTCATAAATCATAAACCCTAGAAAATATAGTCTAGATTTCTAATTTATAAATTACAATCCTTAAAATATATTAAAAATACTGATTTTACTAGTTTGACATAATCCAAAATTATGATTTGACAAAGTTGTAAATAGTTTTTCAAAGATGAATTTCTGTGTAATTTTCCCAAAAAACTATTTATTGTGATGGACATAAGCCTGTTAACAAATTATTGATAACACCTACAATTGTAACGGGTAGACCCGACCCATGACAATGTGTAACTTAGGAATGGTAGAAGAGGAGGTGGGAATAATGGAGAATACATGATTGATCGGCTATGGGGGGCAATTTTATATGTGCGTGAACAAAAAAAATTCAAATTGAAGTCATTATCCGAGTTGTGTAGAACCAATTTTTACGTATCACTATAAAACGTCTTAAAATTAGGATAGATGTGGACTATCAAATAAGATTAAGTCGTTATGAGTAAATTAACTACATTAAACTTTGATTTGTCGGAAACAAAGGGACTAAGGCCCTGTTCTTTATCACTTAATTTCAGTAACAATCAGTTCAGTTCAGTTCAGTTCAATTCAGTTCAGTTCATTTCAGTTCAATTCAGTTCAGTTCAGTTCAGTTCAGCATTCAGTTTCAGCATTCAGTTTCAGCATCCAGTTTCAGTATTCAGTTTCAGTATTCAGTAATTTATCCTTATTTATTATATTATAGTTATTTATATATAATTTATTATAATAATTATTATTATTTAATTTATTATTATTTATTATTATTATTATTTATAGTTTATCATTATCTATAAATTAGATAAAAGTTAAGAAATGATAGTCATGATAGTTTATTAAAGTATATATCGTTTAATAAAAAAATTAAAACTAAAGTATGCTTCCATATTTAAAAATTAGGAATTGCACTCAAATTTATCGAATTTATCAATGTTAGGGATAAAATTGCATCATTTTAGATGTTAGGGGTAAAATTACCCATGACCCAATCAGACTCATTTTTATTTAATTTTATAGGCTTTTATCGAGCCAAAATTTTATCAAGCCGAGCTTTTATTTGATATTCAATTTAGTTTTATCTTTAATAATATATTTATTTATTTATTATTGATATTATTAAATTTATTAGAACCATCATTGTTATTATTATAAGTTTATTAATGTCCAATATTATCAATTAAATTATTTTAAAGTCTAATATCATCATTATTGTTTAGTTCGGTTCAGTTCGGTAGCATTCAGTTAAGTTCAGTAGTATTCAGTTAAATTCAGTTCAGTTCAGTATTCAGCAGTATTCAGTTCAGTTCAGTTCAATTCAGTTCAGTTTTTTTCAGCAATAAAGAACAGAGCCTAAAACTATCCATAGTGGTGATAATTCTAATGGGTGAGGGGGCAAAACCATTAATAATATGGGAGGGTTCGGCAGCTGGGGTCTAACCCCCTTCTCTCTCCGCCTCTGGGTCGGAGAATCAAGAGTTCGATTCCAGACAATCGCATTTGCTGATTTAATTTGAACACATGATAGGATTTACATGTCATATGCGGATATTAGTGATGATTAATATAAAAACTATTATTGGAAGTTATTAGCTTAAACTTGATGTGTAATCTAGAAATGGTAGAAGGGGAGATGGGAGTGCATGAAATGAAGAATACAATAGAAATGTAGAAATGGTCAAAGGGCAAGGTCATAAGATGAGGAGAATATTGGAAACAGGAGTGCAGAATGTCAGCGAATGTATTTGTACTTACCTAAATTATATAAAATTAACCATAGCAATTAGCAAGAAAGCGGAGACACCGGCGCTAAAGGAGCCCTGCCTTGGCCAAGCAATAGGGAACACTATTCTTCTTGGGTTTTGCTTAATCCTTTTTAAGTTTAATTAATCTTCTTCTTCGTCTTCCAAATGAATTTGGGGAAGTGTAAAAAGAGTTCATGATTTAGGGCGATAAGTTGGCGTGCCACTACCTAAACAGATTCCCTCACGCCTTAAACCATTCACAGTTTTTCACCAGATCCTAGGTCACTTCTTCTTCCTCTGAGAAGAGTCAAAAGCTATGCTTCAACTTTGGCTTTTATTATCATGAATATGATGTTTCATCTATTCTATTCTATTCAAAACTCTCTTGTTAACATCAACAACCAAACGTGCATGTGCCTTTTTTACACTTACCAGCGAGAATGCCCTTTTCTTTTTTAAATATATGCAGAAATTCACAATTAATCATCTGTTGGAGTGAATTTATGTGACCCAACCCAAATACTTGTTTATGGGAAAAGTAAAAGTAGTAGAAGAAGAATAAAATAAGGTAATGGGACATGAATTCCTAGGTCAAATTTGATGGTCTTGATACTTTTGATTAAAGGAGTAGGGACAAAGTGACACCCATGGTCTCCAACCTACTCAGGTTTCTTCAACCTTTAATGGCCCATGTTTGCCTTTCCTTAATCCCCAAAGCAAACATACTTTCTATTCTACACAATTATTCATTCATTTTAATTAATTACTTTTTATCATACTTTTCCTTCAACTACTTCCAATATCCTTAATTTATCCTCCTCCAACAATGCAATTAAACAGTTGCAAAGCGAGAATTCAGAATTAAAGGCAGACAAAATTACACCGAGATATGATTATACGATACACGAAATGTATTGTTTGGGTTTAGCTTAATAAACTCGACAATTGACAACACAAACACGATATTAATTCGATATATCTCTCACACCATTATCATTTTTATTAGACTATATTTTAGGTGAATAATAAATAAATATAATTTATTGGGAATTTAATGACTACCCGGTTGGATATGAATTTAGATGAAAAGGAGCATATGGAGAGTTTGAGTGGGTTAAGTTTGGTGAATGATGTCTCTCTTTCTCATACACATTCAATCACAAATTTAGCATGAAATACGGGCGACTTGTAAGAATATTCACTTTTCAGAAACATATATTGATGCCTATGTTTCAATCATGCATGCCAATCTCACTTGTCATTTTCTGGGGACAGCAACACATCTCCCGCTCCAACTCCACTTGCTACTCTCCTTTTTTACAGTTTTAACTGAAATCAGGGAGACAAAAATTTACTCACCATTCCTTCGACACTCCGTCGGTAAATTTTTGAATCCGTCACTGCATGCACTTGTTAACCAAACAAAGGCGTTTTCAAGCAATTGTGGATGGGAAGAAGTAAAGAAAATAACTTTCCAAAAAGACTGAAACATAAGTGATTGAGAAGCTCATCTTTTCCCTTTTTCACCTTGAGGGCGACATGATCCCCCACTTAGGTATAAAATATCCCATTTCAGAAACATAACCTACCCACCCAACTTCAATTTTTAACATGATTTTAACAAACACTATCAACATGTCTCATATCTCACTCAGAGTTTGTAGATAGATACTCTTCAGTATCATTGTTTATCAGACAGACAGACTTCTTCCTGGGTCCCATAATAACCCCTTCTTCATGCAACTTTGGAGAACAACCAAGGAAATTAATTAAGATGTCTTTGTTTCAAGTAACAAATCCATACACTCATTTAGTACAACACCATTCTTCAGCCTAAATTTTGGGTTATCTTTCTAGTAATCACAAATTTAGTCGTATCTAGAATGATGTCTATTCTCTCAAAATTCAAAAGAAAAGCATCACAACTTTATCTACCGAAAGTTCACTTAGGAAAAAGAAAACAAGGACCCAAGAAAAAGTCTAGTAAATTCAACTTTGCCTCATCTGAAAGCAACATATATCATTAATTTCCTATTAGCAAAATCTCTATTTATTGGCATAACAATTGTAAACAAATTATCTAGCTCACCCCGAAACGTTACTCAAAAGGAGAGGATTAATTAAGCAATGTTGGATATCTAACATACCCCTCACGCCTTCATTTTAAAGTGTGAAGCTAATATTAGCGGGAAGGTATTGAACCATGTTTCTAATAAATGTAAACAAAGAGCTAACTTACTTAAAACTTCATTAAATTTTCATATTGTTAGGAGTGATGGATTGTGCACTAGTGAATTTAAATCCAGCATTCTACAGAGATTGCCCAAATGAGAATTAATGCTTACTATATCATATGGAAGCCCACCAAAGAGTGCCCCGCCAAGTCCAATGGTGAAAAAAAGGTCCTACAACAGCATAAATAGAAAAGGTTTTTTTAAACCCTAAAAAACTATATTCTAGATCCCAAATAGAAAGATATATCAATCATGATTTGGATAATATTATCAAGAAAAGCAAAAGTTTGAATTCCTCGAACTATTTTCGGCCCAGAAATATAAACTTTCATGGGCTACTACTGACACTACTTTTTATGGTTTTAAGCATAATAGAAACTGGGCTTTTTCTTCTATAGACCATTAAGAAGGAAAAATGTTCTGCAGATAATTATTGAAGATAATTAACAAGTTCCGGAGAAACAGATGTCTTTTATAACTTGAAATTAACTTGGGTATACAATAAAGAGAGCGATTGGGTGTCAAAGGAATTTAGTAATTGAGATGATTTCTAGCAAATGATTAAGATAGCTAAATGAAAGCTTCTGATTATATAGAGCGGTGTTCAGATAGACTTTCACTCCGTTACATCTAGACTTATTAGATTTAAATGTTCTGATAATTTTAACTTCATTTAGCATTTTTTTAGGACATCATGAAGCTAAAACAGTTGATTACTCACCCTCATATTACCGCAGATTGTTTGTGTAAGGGCTGAATTAAGTGTTGTATTCAAAAATACAAAATAATTTATACAGAAAGCCATTACACATGAGAGAAGCATCACAACCTGCAAAAACATCAATTAAGCATTTCAGTTAGGCTCCAGAAGTTTAGAATTCAGATTTGTATAATTTGAATAGAAGAGCATAAAGGATAGGGGACATAATTCAACTAGTTTAAGTGATGTTCTCTTCTTAACAGTTCCTAATCCCAGAGGATTTAAAGCAAAGCAAGAAATGTGAAGCTTTAAAAGATTCAGGACACAATTGATATTCTGAAAATAATGCACCTGAAATCCTGGGAATGAAAGATAAGGAAAGCCTAACGTAGCTGTAAGGTCTCCTCTGATTGATGTCCAGACAAGCAAGATTGGCGGCAAATAATTCCTAAAAGAATAATAACCAATTATGCACTGGCTAGAGAGGTATAGTTATTCCTAAAAGATCCTGAACAGCAACATATAATTTTATGTTGCCCCTTTTTATCTCACCATTGCACCACATAAGACCAAAGCTATTAAGACCAGTAGATTTACCTGAAAAGGAAGGAAATGTTGGAATTATATCATAAAAAAAAAAAAAAGGCGGCCCGGTCGCATTACGCGTCCCGGGAGGGGTCCCACCACAAGGGTGTAGTGGGGGCAAGCCTTCCCTTGCCAATTTAATTGGCAAGAGGCCGCTCCTAAGACTCGAACCCGTGACCTCTGGTCACACGACAACAACGTTTTACCGTTGCGCCAAGGCTCGCCCTCTAGGAATTATATCATAGAAATATAAAAATTAGACCTAGGAATAACAAACTAGAAATAGAAGAGAAAGGACAAAGATACAAATTCTTGAGATTGAAGTAAGATATACACCTTAAAACCTAGATCATATAGCTACTATGGATGCAGTTGTGTAACGATTCAGGTCATGTGCCTTTCATGCTCCGATATAATGTTTTTTTTTAATAAGTAACATTCTGCATTTATTATGCTAGAAGTGTAACAATGAAAGCAACCTCACTAACCTATATATACCAACATAGATAATATCTAAGTTGACTGAATTACATATCTGTACGCATATAACAGCTTCATGTTTCTAGAAAAAAACAGATATTTGATAGAACATGATACCACATGTAGTGTATAGCCCCTTCATAATAGGAATTCTCTGTTTATCACATTGGCAAGGTACCACCAGTTATGGACACTGATAGCACATTCATTTTCAATAACTGTGGATAATTATTAAAATCGATGAGTTGTATAAAGTCTTAGTAAGGAGCGGTTCTAAAGGATGCGATGGGCGCATGAATGAACTGAATCCTACATCGGAAATGGAGAGAGAGTGACTGGGGCTTATTAATAAAGAGGAAATTTAATACATGCATGCGCGTTTTAAATCCGTGAAGTCCAAGGTGTTGGATTTGGGCAACAGCGGACAATATCTACATTGTATTGGGCCAGAATGTTACAATAACAAACAAAGCGTTCACTCACCTCAAGAGGTACCTCAAAAGGAAAGGATTGTCTCACACGTAATAAAATATCATATAACTTCCTAATTAAGCAACGTGGCATATGTAACAAGAATATTGAAAGTAATAAAAACTCATGTCCCTCTCATAATTAAAAATTTGCCTAGCTGGTACAACAAATATCTTTCTACCAAGAATGAAATTAATTCAACTTCATTAGATTTTCATATTGTTATTGTCTAAAGTTACAATTTTTCAGCTGATTAACTAAAGGAGTGATCAACTGTGCATTAGTGAATTTAAATCCAGCATGCTACTGTGTGGTCTGTGGAGCTGTACGTAGTTTCCCATTTATTTTCCATTGATTTTAGAGAAGGCATATAAACAGGATCCGAAGAAACCAAGAGATTGCCCAACAACATTCAACTGTAAAGATAACAGTAATGAAAAAATTAGATTATATTCACAAATGCAAACAGAATAATATTATTAATTAAAAGCCCAGATGAGAATTGACGCTCACTAGATCATATGGAAGCCCACCAAAGAGTGCCCAGCCAAGTCCAATTGTGAAAAGGTCCTACAACAGTATAAATAGAAAAGGCTTTTTAAACCCTAAAAACTATATTCTAGATCCCAAATAGAAAGATATATCAATCATGAGCTTGGATATTATATCAAGAAAAGCAAATTAAGTCTTTAAACTTTAGATTACACTAACATTGTTAATGTCAAAATCAAAGAAATGTCGTTTTCAGGAAAAAAAAATCAATTTTTTTTTACAGAGTAACAGAGATATCTTTTATAACTTGAAAATAACTTGGTATACAATAAAGAGATTAAGATAACTAAATGAAAGCTTATGACTATACAATATATAGACCCTGAATGACCAAATGAATTTGGTAATTCTCTGTTAGATCTAGACTTATTAAATCTAAGTCTTTCGATGATTTTAATCTCCACATAAGTCATGGTTGAGATGGTCTTAGTGGCAGCATTTCTTTTAGGACATCATGAAGCTAAAACAGTTCATTACTCACCTTCATATTACCGCAGATTGTCTGTGTAAGGGCTGAATTAAGTGTTGTATTCAAAAATACAAAATAATTTATACAGAAAGCCATTATACATGAGAGAAGCATCACAACCTACAAAAACATCAATTAAGCATTTCAGTTAGGCTCCAGAAGTTTAGAATTCAGATTGGTATAATTTCAATAGAAGAGCATAGAGGATAGGGGACATAATTCAACTAGTTTAAGTGATTTTCAGAAATAAAAGAATTCAAATTCACAATCCCTTCAAAGACTGTTATTTTAGTTTCTGCAGTGGTCTTCTTAACAGTTCCTAATCCCAGAGGATTTTCACCTAAGCTCCTCAAAGGAAACCATTAGGGTTTCCTCTTTTGAGACAATTTAGTCTGAGGATGAATATATGTTCTCATTGTCAAAGTGAACTGTAGCACGTATGGCAGAGGAAAACAAATTAAATTAGTTGATAAAATAAAATTGTGATCCCAATACTTGGTTTGGTGCTATTATTTTCACTAATTGAGTTGCTGACAGATAATTACGATACTTATGTTGCAGAAGCTTGAAATTAGTGGAGACCAGATATTAAGATGAAGAATGCCTAAAAAAGATAGAGACAAAACAGGCAATGTAAATTCAATGTTTTCCTTCATTTTGGTATGAAGGGCATGGATACAGGATTTGATTTAGTAAAACTAGACATTTTGCCAGCAAAGCAAGAAATGTGAAGCTTTAAAAGATTAAGGACATAATTGATATTCTGAAAATAAAGCACCTGAAATCCTGGTAACGATAGATAAGGAAAGTCTAACGTAGCTGTAAGGTCTCCTTTGATTAATGTCCACACAAGCAAGATCGGCGCACAGATAACTCCTGAAAGAATATTAATCAATTATGCACTAGAGAGGTATAGTTATTCCTAAAAGATCTTGAACAGCAACATATAGTTTTATGTTGCCCCCTTTTATCTCACCATTGCACCACATAAGGCCAAAGCTATTAAGACCAGTAGATTTACCTGAAAAGGAAGGAAATATTGGAATTATATCATAGAAAAATAAAAATTAGACCTAGGAATAACAAACTAGAAATAGAAGAGAAAGGACAAAGATACCAATTCTTGAGATTGAAGTAAGATATACTGCTGTGCAGATGTTTGCTAGGACAACAACAGCATAGCCATATGCATCAAATGACAAGTCTCGAGCTCCAGCAATAAATGCTCCAAGTATAATTATCCCTACACTGATGAAATCCTAACACCTTAAAACCTAGATCATATAGCTACTATGGATGCAGTTGTGCAACGATTCAGGTCATGTGCCTTTCATGCTTCGATATAATGTTATTTTTTAATAAGTAACATTCTGCATTTATTATGCTAGAAGTGTACCAACGAAAGTAACACTATATATACCAACATAGAAAACACAGATATTTGATAGTACATGATACCACATGTAGAGAATAGCCCCTTCATAATAGGAATTCTCTGTTTTTTTTATAAGGTTCTAGCTTATTAACATGCCTACTTTTAAAATCAATGAGTTGTATAAGCATCAAGGGGCTACCTACCTGCCAACAACAGGCAAGGAATGTTTCTGTCCACTCAAAAGATATTCCACAACCATTGTAAATGCAATAGTAGTCCGCCTAAGGGTGGTATACATGGGAACATTTATGGCTCGTACAGATTCCATTGTGACCAGCTTTATCCAGAAGAAAAAAAATATCAGGGGACAGATAGAACAATACTTCAACCTTGTGCCAAAAATAATGTACTTCGATCAAATACCTACCATGTAAAGCAAGTACGATGCTGCCAGAGGAAGGGTACGAAATAATGTCTTCACAGGTACCAAACTTCCTGGGTTATTGGTCACTATAGTTGATCCATCACTTGTAAAAGATACGATCTTCCAATATTTCATTGCATAGAGCAATAAACATGAACAAATTGTCTACAATAGAACAAAGTTTTTGAAAGGAAAAAAAATAAGTCTTCATGCATAAAAACAGAAGAAAATATAATTGAGGCGATTAATACTTTCAATAATGAGAGCATAGTTATATTTCACGCGTCCAAGCGACACAAAGCCCGCTATAAAATTTTATAAAGGACAACAATTAACATTTCTAAAATACAACAAATAATCAAATAACAACTCTTGGTGAAATAATTTTAAATTAACTCTTTCATAATAAATCTAGGAACTCTGTTTTTGGCAACACCAGAAAAAAAAAGCTTAATACTTCTCTAGCTCCCTCAACTTGTCACTTTTTATCACTTAGCCTCCTAAATTTAGTGGTCTACCTTCCAGCTCCATAAACTCAATAATTGTAACACATTTTGTCCATTTTTTCCTACATGACACGTGCCATGTCACTGTCATGTAGATAATTAGTGGCTAAATGTGTTACAATTATCGAGTTTAGGGGCTGAAAGGTTCACCACTAAATATGGGGGGCTAAGTGACAAAGAGAGACAAGTTCAAGGGACTGAGGAAGTATTAAACCAAAAAAAAAAAAAAAACATTAGAAACGTGGAATATTCAATATTGTACGATCTGTATCTATTCATCTTAATCTTCTTTTCTTTGCGTTTGCTATTACTTATTCTAATTGATCTTGTTTCCTTTTTCTATTTTTACTGTTCTAATTGATATTATTTCCTTCTTTCTAATTCTAGTTGATGTTATTTTCTTTTTCTATTTATTCATTTATTTATTATTCTAATTTTTGCCTTCATATCTTAATCTTCTCTCCTTTTTGTTTTTTCTCTTTCTAATTTAATCTCAGTATCAGTACTTCATCATAAAGATATCATATGGCTGGCTGAGACTAGAACCACTTATTATAATTAAAAAAACCCTATAAAAATCACCCCAGTCACGCGCCCAATGAACATCACCAGCCTCCTGCCGCAGAAGCGCTAAGCCCTGTGCCTAGGGTCTGGCGCCCTTTTACAACTATGAATGAGAGCAATCGTGTATGCTTGCTTATGAAAAACTAATAGCCAATTAGCACTCAAAACCGTGAAAATAATTTCTAACAATTTGCAGAAACCAATGTTTATACACTCGATGAGCCAGTCCAGTCCAGGACATTAAGCTAGTAAAAGAAATACCTGAAGCAGCGTTATAACATTTGCATATGGGAATCTGTAAGAAGAAAGTGCTGCTTTGTTGAACATTATCAAGAGAACTGCAGAAAGGACAAAGCATGATCAGAAAGAAATCTACATTCATGGATATGGCTAGGAGTAGGACAGTTAAATATCATAAACTGGGAGGACAAATGAAAATTGTATACATAGGAGGAAGTTTCTCCCAATTTAGTTCTCTGTAACAAAATAATATTCTGCTTTCATCCATCTAAATATTGTTCTGCATAACAAAATCATAGAGTTGCCTCTTTCACATCTAACTAACCACAAATTTCTTTATTTCGTCCTGGAATTCATCCTATTTAAGTTGATTTCCAGTAAATACCTTTGGCCCTTAACTATACCCTTAGGGTACTAGTGGGATTAACTCTCTTCATAATCTTAATTAATAAATTATCCCAATCATGAAAACATTAGCTAATCAAACTTAAATCTATGTCGCGTGATTCACTATAACTATAACTTATCTTCTGTCACATAAATAGCACTATTTAAAATGCAAGCCTAATGTGATTGACAATGAAGTTTGTCTCCTCTGATTCCTTCTCAAAGCTTGTGCTATTCCATTTCCTTGTGTCCCTTCATGGAATCAATAATACAGGAGATATTCTCTATCTTAGGCCCACCCACCACATTATCTCCATGTATCAATTTGTTCATACACTTTTTCTCAGCCAATAATATAATTACGACAATTCTTTCTTTTTTTCTCCTTTCGTCCTACTTTTGTCTTCTTTCAAACACAAAATATAGTCAAAATTGATCTTCCAAATATTAACGCTTCATCTAAAACCAGAAAGCAAAATCGATTAAAATAATGCCCCCGCAAAAACAACCAAACAGCATCTAACCAGTAAAAACAAGGAAAACGGAAGAAAAAGTATACGGAGAAATTAATTACCTGCACTAGCCATGTAAGAAATGGCAGCAAAAGCTCCTCTTCCGGTGATAACAGAGTCATTGTGCTGCTTCTCGTCGGTGGTAGAGGAATACATGAGGGGCAATACGTTGTCGTCTTTCTCTGAATCCATAACCGAAGCAGCAAGAGACGAAAACGTACGTAGCAGAGAGTGCAGTGAGTATGTGTGCGTGCGTGCGTGCGTGGGTTGTAACCTGTAGTGATGAATGAAAAAGGAGAGGGAAGAGAATATTTGAGTGAGTGAAGTTGGTAATTGTGGACACGTGTCGATATCTGGAAGTGAGGGCCCACGAAGGAGTTAGGTCCCAGCGAAGATATTGAATGAATTTAATCAGAAAATATTTCTTAATTTGGAAGGATATATCAGACAGATTTTGTGCTTGGAATTCATTATTATGAGCAGGATTCTTTCCCTATTAACTACTATTAATTCCGTTCATAAAAAGAAAAAAGAAAAAAAAAACTATTATTATTTCCTCTAATTAATAATTTACCCACTCCAATTATAGGTAATTTTGACAGACATCTCTTCGTGGACAATCATCCTCTCTTTTTGTACCGTTCGTGAACGGTCGTATCCGTTCGTGAACAGTCGTGACATTACCATTCATGAACATAATAGAATTGTCAAATTTCATACACTTGATAACAAAATACTCTATGGAATTTTTATGCTCTCTATACGTTCATATTGTTCCTATCTTTCTACTCTAGTGATAATGAATTTACACATGGTAAGAGTTCGCTTGCGTAATCTGTTGTATAATGTGAGACGATAATCAATGGCGACGAAATCTATCTTAAAGAAACTGTTAATACAGACCTCAAAATACTCCGTCCGAATTTCAATTCGTCGGTTTAGGTTTTTCTAATTTCATTTGTATTACGTAATTTCAGTTTAATAATAATTTTATACTGTTATTGTTGTTATTCATATTTCGATGATCTTTTCGGACTAATATTTTCCTAGAGGTAATTCTCTATTATAGAGTTTGATAACAAGCAGATAAATATACTCTAGAAATGTGTCATCAACTCTTGGCCAATAGTCTAGAGTTGGCTTGCAGAGACTTAGACAGTTGGCTTTCAAATGCACTGAGGTCATTTGGTTCTATAAGAGGCTGAGAGTCTCATGTGTGAATAGAGAGCCGCCCTTTGATGTCCTTGAAGATACTAGCTCACTTGATATAAAAATCGAGTGTCTTTTATGAATGTAACACTAAAGGAACTTTACATATGAAGGATTCCGATTGGAAAATCGCATTGTCCCAATGGAAGCGGTGCACTTCAAAAGCCCTAACAGAAAGGCACATTAACCTATAAATACATGGTTTTAGGTAATCTTTCAAGCATGTCAAAAAACCTTAGCCTTCTTTCCTTTTTTTCTTTCTCTTCATCAGAGACTGAAAACTAACTTAAACATCGGAGTGCTTACGTCAGACAGTTACACCTCCTTTATTTTGCAGGAATCAACCCTGCTAACTAAGAAGCTTGAAACCTTTCTCATCCAAAAATTTACACAAGATAACAATTGGTGTGGTAAGCATGGAATTGAGAAGTTGATCATGACTTCGTCAGTTTTAGACACAAAACACATTTGATGGAGTTCCAAGCAAAAACAAAGACAAAAAAGAAGGTCTCGTCGAGGATCTTACTGGCCAAGATGATTCTGACGCGTCTCCTCGGGATAGATCTATAGAATCCATTGAACAGTGCTTCAAGCGAGTGCAATTGGAGATGAGGTTTGAGGATGTTAACACCTTCTCAGTGGTGATGGCCCAAATCACGTCACAGTTAGGCTAATCGAAAGATCTCCCTTCAAGATCCGTCAATACCATGGCATATATGCAAACTCTAAACAAGTTTGAGTATGTTTGGGGTGGGCTTGCCTCCGAGGGTCCTATTTCCAACCACAATTGAGAGCCCATGAAAGAATTAAAGGGTGGCATCTACCATCGCTAGATGTAGTGAGATGATGAATCATACTCCCAATTTATTTGGGGGACAACTGGTCACCATAATCTTAGTGACATCAGAAAAGACAAACATTGTCATGGAGACAAAAACTTAATAGTACATGCCCACAAGAGCGAGCCACATGATTCGGAGAAAAATAATGATGTGGATCTAGAATGGTTCGGACCCAACATGGGACATGGACCCGAAGTAAAGAGAAATGCTCATTGGAGAACATGGATCTTGCTCAAGATCAGGGCACAAATGTAGACCCGAGTGCAAAAAAAAGAGTAGAAAAGATAGCTAGTTGAGAGATGTGGATATGGCTTAGGATCTAGACACAGATCTATGTGTGAGCGTGAAGAGGATAAAAGAATAAAGATCATTAGAGGATAGAGGTTTGGCGCATGATTCTGAACACGAGGAACAATAGAGACCTGAACAACCCACTGAAGGTCGCCTAGGCGTTCGAAATTGAGAATTCGTCCTGATTTTCTCCGATTAGTTCATCCTGATTTTCTCCGATTAGTCCCTTTAGGCGTTTTTTTTGTTTTGTTTCTAGCCGATTTTTAGCCGTTTGGGTTCTCCTTAGGACGTCTCGACGTCGCCTAGACCGCCTAAGCGACGCCTAAGTGATATGAAGAAAAACATTTTTTTTATTGTGAATTTATTTTTTTCTTTATTATAATTCATTTTTTAGTTGTTTCAATGATATTGTTGTTGAAATTTTGATGTTTGAACATTTTTAAAGATATATGTTCCAAATATACGTGTTTTTCTATACTAAATAATTTTATACTATTTTTTTAGATAGTATAATATATATTAATTGAATTTATATAATAATTTGTTGATTAAAAAATAAAAAATATAAAAATACAAATTCGATTAATCTCCGACTAATCTGTGAGGACCATGTCCGTCCGACTAGTGCCTAACATTTTTTACAACCTTGCATACCCTAAAAATCCAACGCACCCCCCAAGAGCAATCAACTCATCCATACCAACACCTTCAGATCCTAAGGCCTAATGGCACAAACCAGTAGCATCAACTTTGGAAAGATATGTCGTGGCCATGAATCAGACGATACTAACAAGTCAAGACTCTCCCTTCTTAACTTATATTCTCAATTGGCCAAGAGATAAGAAGTTTAAGCCTCTAGTTTTACTGAAGTACAAAGGAGATAGTGATCATATTGTGCATATCGGGAACTATAACGAGCTAATTGATGTGTATAGGGAAAATGAAGCATCCTTGTGCCGAATGTTTTCAACTACCATGATCGAGTTAGCATCCTACTAGTTTCATGTGCTAGATGCACGTTCTATTTATAAAAAATTTATAAATTTATCTATTTATAAATATAATTTTTTTTATCTATTTCCCTTTTTCCAAGATCAGTTAATCGTTATTTCATATTAAAAGGGATTAAACGTATGTACCTTTTCTGAAGAACTGTCTACCGTTGCAAACGAAGTGGCCACAAACTTCTCAACCGTGTTTCACAAACAATGAAAACAATAGAAAATAAAACGGTTAGTAATCAACCAATGAATAGTAATATAAATTGATTGCCTCTAAATGAATCAACACGAGATCAAAGAGAACGTAAACGAGAAAGGTAATTATTCGAGTGGAAGTCGAAAAGAATATTTTCTCCCTGTCTCTTCAACCTTTTAGAATTTTGGTTCACTGCATTACATGTAGTATATGGTGTATTTATATTCTTTTTTGCAAGTTGTTAACTCGTAACAATTAATAGAGTTTAATTGTTTATCAATACACCATTAATTTGTCATTTAACTTTGCATAAATCCTGCATTTAATTTGTCATCAATTCTACACTTAGACTGAATAACATTTTATCATAATTTCTATCAATCACCATTATTCCTTCAAGAAGAAATAACAGTTGATGACATCAATGTAAATTAGGATGTTATCAGATTTTAATTAGTGTTATAATCACATTATATTTACTAATTAATTTAGGAACATTATCATTATATATATATATATATATATATATATATATATATGGGCATTCTTAATAGAGAGTGGTAAATTATCTCCATATATGGAGTGTTTAATAGCCATTGGATCAAAATCCAATGGTCCATGATTTAAGTTGTGATTTAATATTAAGGCTTAATATATCATTTGCTCCCTGAACTTGTCCAAAATGGTTGATTGGCTCCCTGACCTTTCAAAGTGTCACGATAGCCCCCTGAACTTGCGTAAAATGTAATCAATTAATCATTTAGTTGTAAAAAAGTAAGTTAAATGTGGAAGATATGTTACATGTGCTTTAGAATGTTATTACATACTTCACAAAATACATTAAAACATGTTAAAAAAGAATTTCTTACTTATTCAATTATAAAACATTTTCTTCTCTAATATTATAATCGCATATCTCGATCTTGGTTGTTTTACTTTTTTAAGATGCGTGCAACATATCTTTCGCATTTAACTTACTTTTTTTTTACAATCGAGTGATTAATTGATTACATTTTAAGCAAGTTCAGGAGGCTAACTGAACATTTTATGCAAGTTCAGGGGGCTATCGAGACACTTTGAAAGTTCAGGGGGACAATCAACCATTTTAGACAAGTTCAGGGGGCAAATGATGTATTAAGCCTAATATTAAAATGAATTTTGCATGATGACATGTCAGTTGTAACTTGAAATATTGTGTTTTAAAAAACGTTTTATTTCCTCAAGATTTATTCCAACTTCCAAGATATAATCAACTTTTAAGAAATAACTTTTTTTTTGGATGTTTTTTTTTTGGTTAAGGTGCAAAAATACCCCTAACGTTTTGGGTTAGGAGCAATTTTACCCCTAACGTCTAAAATGGTGCAATTTTACCCCTAAAGTTTGTAGCCAAGAGCAATTTTACCCCTAACGTTGGTAATTTGGGTCAATTTCAGACACTATTATAAAACACAGATATTTTTGTTCATTATTTTGCATCAATTGCATATCAATTCATTCTAAAATAAAGGATTTCATGTTTTTTGTAATTTAATAATTAAATTGGAGATTAATATTTATAAATTCGGTGAATTTTTTGAATTTTTTTGTCTAATTCGTACAAAAGACATTATATTTTTTTTATTTTTTTCACATTCCAACATATGTTTATGATTTGTTACTGATAAAATGACGCACATGTGAAGTGTAGATGATAAGATTCTGACCGAGAAGACAGTTTGATGAATTATTTCTGAAATTGACCTAATTTATCAACGTTAGGGGTAAAATTGCTCCTGGCTACGAACGTTAGGGGTAAAATTGCACCATTTTAGACGTTAGGGGTAAAATTGCTCCTAACCCAAAACGTTAGGAGTATTTTTGCACCTTCCCTTTTTTTTTTTTAAAGTTTTCTTTGGATGTTTTTATTTTACATAAAAATACATCTTCTTTTGAGTAATTTTGTATCCGTATAATCAATGTTATATGCATTCAATTTATTTCTCTTAATAAATGATTATTCATTGAAAACATGAAAAGCTTGACATTCATACTGTACAACATTATTTATGACAACCAAATACAATATTATTAGGGGTCTATCTCCCTTTTTCTATTTCTTTTTTTTTCATTCAACTCTTTTTTCTTCCTAATTTCCTCTCTCTACCATCAACCCTCAACCTCTTTCTCTTATTTATTTTTTCTTCTTCAGCTTTTTTTTTTCTTTCTTAGACCCCTCTTATCCTTTTCTATTTTCTTCTCCTCTAGATCTGCCCCCTTAAATCTTACAGCTCTCTTCTTTTATTTAGTACAGCCCATGTTTTAATTTCTTCTATTTTTTGTTTATTATCTTTACAAATCAGATCCCCTTTTTTCCGCACCCCCTATATCTTACATTTTTTTTTTTGAGATTTTGGTCTTCTAATTAGTCCTGGGCATGGACCGGCGAGCCCGCCCAGCCCACCCAGGCCCATTTAATCGGGCTTGGACACATGAAAATGTTGTCAGGCCTGGCTCGGTCCAAATCCGTGTAAGCCCGCCAAAAACTGGACAGTCTTGGACTTTATGAATTGGGCTGGCCCGGTCCGGCTCGGCCCGATATACTATATAATATATATACATAAATAAAAATTATAATATATAAATACAAATTATAATATATTTTTATAACCATAAATATAAATAACTTAAGTATTACCTTCACTTCTCCGTTGCTGTGATTCACCACCATTTAAGGTTGGTTTTCATTCAAATAAAATATCAAGTACATAAAAGATCAACAGTGTTAGAATACTTTTTGCAAATATGTTTTGATTATTTTTTATTTTATTTATTTATTTTTCAGTTGTTTTGAGATGTAGCCAAATTTCTTTACGTACATGTATTTTGCTATTTTTTGTTAGACGTAATTAAATTAAAAATTGTGTTAGTAATCATATTTTCATTTATACAGATGCATTAGTAATCAAATTTCTTTAGGGTTCAATTGAGCATACAGTATGTTTTTTTGGTTTAATTGTTTTTGGATTCAATTAGTAATTTTATGATTTTAATTTTTTTTTTCAGAATGGCTGAAATTCCAATGAATGAAAATGTTTTTGAAGTTTCCTAAACGAAAATGTTTAATTGTATTTTTTTTAATATACAGATGGGCTTGGATGGGTGGGCTTGGGATTCATATCTTAGGCCCGAGCCCGACTCAATTTCTTGCGTGTTGGACTGGGCTTGGGCTCGTCAGGTTTTATTAAAAGCCAGACAGGCCCGGCCCGAGCCCAGCCCAACCCGGCTCATGCCCAAGTCTACTTCTAATTAATGGTGATGTTCCCCTATTTATTACCTTCATCCCTTGTCTCTGCCTTTTTTCTTTTCAAGTCCCCTTTCTCTCTTTCTTTCATACTCTTTTTTTTATTGATTTTCTTGTTTTAACTTAAAACTAAGTAATAATAAGTGTAATGAAATTAGGTAAACTAAAAACTAATAATAATAATAATAATATAAAAATGATGTAAATTACGAAAACGCTAATAAAAAAAAGGGTAGATATGAAGAACTTGTGTTTTGAATTCACGAGAGTCTGAAATTGGTCTGTTTTCTTTATTCGATTTTTTCACATTTTCAGACTACTAAGACAAGGAGCCATTTCTAGCTTTTCTCATCAGGTTCCAAACCGTGATCCTATACGATGAGACGTGGGGCCCACCTACAACATTCTGAACAAAGGCAACTATATTTCATCATGAGGATCGGAAAAGTTCGTGCTAATAGTAACATAACATAACATAACGTGTCATAACGTAACGTAACGTAAAAGTGACGTAATGTGACGTGACGTAACGTAACATAACATAACATAATATAAGGTGACATAACATGACGTGACGGGACGTGACGTAACGTAACATAATGTAACGTAACATAACTCGGCATAATGTAATGTGACGTAACGTAATGTAACGTAACATAACATAAGTAATCTAACGTAACATAACGTAATCTAACATAGCATAACGTAATAACATAAGGTAACATAACTTGACATGACGTAACGTGATGTAACATAATGTAACGTAACATAATAATATAAGCTCAATTTACGTAAAGTTATTATGTTACAAAATCAAAATCACTAACTTTCACAAAAAAAATGTTACTTTCATGTAAAAAATTTGAATTTTATGTAAATCTCACATCTTTAGAGATAATTTATGTAAAGTTGGACTTAATTAATGTAAAGTTGTATTTTTGCAAAAAAAAAAAAAAAAAATCATTAACATTGCAAAAAATCGAGTTTTACATAAAACATTTGAGCTTTACGTAAATCTTATATGTTTAGATAATGTTACGTTACGTTATGTTATGTTATGTTATGTTACGTAACGTAACGTAACGTAACTTAATGTGACGTAAGTAACATAACTTAATGTGATGTAACACAACGTAACTTAATGTGACATAACGTAACGTAACTTAACATTACCTAACGTAATGTAACTTAACATTACGTAACTTAACGTGACGTTAATAAATATAAGCTCACTTTATAAATCCTTAGCATTGTAAGATCGATTTATAAATCCTTAAAATTTTAAGCTCAATTTGTAAATCCTTAGGTTTTTTTATTTCTTTAAGCTTTCTTTTATTTATAAACAATCATTGAGCTTACAATCCCTAACGTAACGTAAAGTAATAAATATAAGCTCAATTTATAAATCCTTAGAATTGTAAGCTCAATTTATAAATTTTTAGGATTGTAAGCTCAACTTATAAATTTTTAGGATTGTAAGCTCAATTTGTAAATCCTTAGGATTGGAAGATCAATTTGTAAATCCTTAAGTTTTTTTATTTCTTTAAGCTTTTATTTATTTATAAACAATCATTAAGCTTACAATCTCTAGAATTCATATATTCCGATGGCACATTAATGACAATAATAAATATGTAATGTCATCCATTTAGATGCCGTATTAAATACTACTCCCTCCATACAATTGATCAGATTTATATCCTCACACAAACGTAACGTAATGTAATATAATGTAACATAATGTTACGTAACGTAATGTAATATAACGTAACCTAATAATTCAAATAAGGATTATACGCTCAATTTACAAATCCTTAGGTTTATTTATTTATTTAAGCTTTCATTTATTTATAAACAATCATTGAGCTTAAAATCTATAACGTAACGTAAAAAATATAAGCTAAATTTATAAATCCTTAGGATTGTAAACTTAATCTATAGATCATTAGGATTATACTCTCAATCTATAAATCCTTAGGATTATAAGCTAAGTTTGTAAATCCTTATGATTGCAAGCTCAATCTATAAATCCTTAGGATTATAAGCTCAACTTGTAAATCCTTAGTTTTTTTTATTTCTTTAACCTTTCATTTATTTATAAACAAACATTGAGCTTACAATCCCTTTTTTTTTTGGTAGAATTGAGCTTACAATCCCTAATGTAACGTAATAAATATAATCTTTATTTATAAATCCTTAGGGTTGTAAGCTCAATCTATAATTCCTTAGGATTATAAGCTTAAGTTGTAGATCTATAGTACTGTAAGCTCAATCTATAAATCCTTAAGATTGTAAGCTCAATCTATAAATCCCTAACATAACGTAACGTAATGTAACATAACTTAGAATAACATAATGTAACATAACGTAAATTAGAGAAACATAACGTAATGTAATGTAAACTTGATGTAACATAACTTATCATAACATAACATAATATAACATAACATAACATAATGTAATGTAACGTAACGTAAAAGGTTGAGTATAATTCGATCCTTCGTCAGCTATATCCTTAGACAAATCTTATAACTATGGAATATGTCAAGTTACATATAGCGAGACGTCTATTTTACTTGTCTGGGTAGAATTAACTCTGAAAAGATAGGTTAAGTGAAATCTCTATTTCTGCTCTTAACCCTATCACCTTGCAAGGATTTTAGTTAATTCTCCACAAGAGGCCCATGGATATATCTCCTATTTATCAAGAGTGACGAATGCTCAATCTAACATTAACTACCCTGAAATTACTTTATGTGATACTCAACACCTGCTCGCACACACCCTAGAGTCATCCCTGTTATGTATCGTGTTTAAACAGAGTCTAAGTATCACACTCCATAATCCAGAATCACTAATTAATGTTTATTTGAGTATGAGAATTACTTATACCTACTAATACCAATGAGACGAATAGGTGACACTAGATAAATCCATCCATTCCGTTATCTCAAGTCGGATCCCCAATCCAAATAAACTTCTTCACTGGATTCATGCAATTGCCTAAATATCTCCATATCTAAAGCTTGTGAGACCATCTATCTGTTCACAATAGATTACACTATTACATGCAAGTCTCAACAGTATTATGTTAATCCCATAAACATATTGCTTGACTTGGGGTTGTTTTAAGTTTATTGGTTTATTATAAAGTTTCGTCTCTCTTCATGCTTATATGAACACTTTATGATCACTTAAATAAACTTGGGATTTCTTTTATTTAACTTAATTAGTTCTGATAAAAGATAAATGCCTTTATATAGTTTAACATATTATATCTAATAAACGATAATGAACGATTAATTTACAACTGGTTTATATCCTTCAATAATTGCCTATAGGACACGTAACCCCAACAAACATGACATGTGAGCGATTAAGAGAATAATTGGTCCTAAGAAAACCAACAAATATCACCTCTCTTGTGGAAATAGCAAAAACCTTCGTGGAGTTAGATGAAATTAGCATTGATTAAGGGCATGCAGCAAAAACCAAAAAGTAGAGCTGAGGTCATAGCTCTCGGAATGAATCCGTAAAGATACCTGGTAGATTGTATGAGAAGGACAAGCGGCCATAGTGCACATCGTTGAACACATCTAAGAAAGATCTGCTTCTGTGGATTGAGAAAAATGTAGCTAAATGGGACATCAAATATCCCACGCAGAAGGAAATGGAAAATTATGGAAAAAAAAAACTTGAAAGCCTACTATCGATTCTATATAATCAACCACCACGACATGGAACATTATATAGAGTTGGGGAAGGAAATAGAGAGGTTGATTGAGCAATGGAAGTTAGATCATTTTATTAAAAAAATAAGGATCCAAGAGATAGCCCATAAAGAGAAGGATGTTAACCAGAAACTAAGAAGTTAAAAAGATTAATTAATATGATAATCGAAGGACCAAATTTTGCGCCTATAAAAATGCAACATTTTGAGAGTCTGATCCTGGAACACCAATAGGTATGATATGTTGAATTACTCCTTTCATCATTAAATCATATCTCTAATCTACATGTAGATGCCTTAGTCCTTAAGGAAGTTGTGAAAGGGTATCAAATCCAAATAATATCAGAGGCTTTGCTCGCGGGAGGTCTGTCATGACTCTACGACACTATTTGAGATCGGGCTCAATTGGAAAGTTCTATAAGCTCGATAAGGTCGATTATCTAGAATGGAGTCGCCACATCTAATAGGTCCAAGAATGTTGCAGACACCCCCAAAATGTATGCTTGGGAAATGTCAATATCCCACTTGAATTGAATACCAAACACCCCCAAAATGCCTGGAGAACCTGTTATCTTCCTACTCAACACCCTAACATACTATCTTATGCATTATATAATCCTTTTAAGTCTATGTGAAAGTGCGTGCATGTTATATTGTGTCAATTAGCATTCTAGGATTAAATCACCCATTTTATTGAGTCTTTAGCATGCCACGTTTTCGGATCATGTGATATGGAAATCGAAATAAAAATGAGATAAAATCCCCAAATACACAGTACTCAAAAGAAAATGAAATAAAATTACATACACATCTAGGCATTCTCATGCCTTCGCTCCATGCTTCATTCTCTATATTACTGTTTTGATGACTAAAATAAAGCTTTACAATAAATCAAATCGAGTTAAATAAACAAAAATACAATATTATACTTTTATGGGTCTAAGAGTGTGTATATATGGACCCAAACCATTTATGGGAGGTAGGAGGCCTCTAGCATTAGGAGGTAGCCAATGCGTCTAGGTGATAGCTGAAGGTTTATAGGCGGCAGTGGCACCTTCTAGACTGTAACCCAAGGCGTCTGGGTGATATCTTGAGGTTTCTAGGTGGTAGTGACGCCTTTTGGGAGGTAGCCTGAGATGTTTAGGCGGTAACTGATGCGTCTAGAAGGTAGCTTGAGGTGTTTGTGTTGTAACAGAGACCTGGACAATTACCTTTTCACCACCAAATTTACCAAAATGTTAAAATCACATCCCTTCGTGTTTGATTACAATATAATACGAATTAAATTTATAAATATAGCATTACATATTTACATATTAATAAAAATATGATTTTTGGCGGAACTATCAAACTTGAGTGACGTGAATAGTGGGAACACTCAGACTATTCCAACAAGGTTCATCATCCTCTTTTCTGAATATCGGTTATAAAATTCATTTTTAGTATCAATAATATTAACTTGGTAATATTATTAATAAATATAAGGTATCATTTTGAGGTACCAGACACACAGAAAACATATCTATCAAAGTCACCGTTGAAATGGTATAAATACAAAAAAAAAAGTGTGAAATGAAATTAAATTAGAATAAAAGGCGAATGTAGAGGATACGATTCCCCTTAGAACTCCATTTTTATATCAGGTTGTGGCATTGCAATGATCCTCGAATAACAAAAGGGGAATGACGGCTCAATTTAATTTAATTAAACCTATGATTTTTAGATGACAAGTGTGTTTTGGTGGACCTAAATCAATTAATTAGACTTCTTAATCGAAATGTAACCTAGAATTAAGCCTAAAAGACTTAATTTAAAGTATGAAAATAACAAAGAACACTAAGAATTATTTAATAAAAAATCAATTTTAACTAAAAAAAGTGAAATTGATTACCAACCTCCAAATTAATTCATTACTCTATTTACTCTATTGTATGTCTTATGCAAAAGGATGCCGCTAATGTTAAAGATAGGGGCAGATTCAAAGAGTTTCTACAGATGAGATGTACTCAGTTGTCAAGCCATGGCCCTTTAGAGGATGGCCGAGTGATTTGATAGGGAAAATTTATCATGCATCATCAAAAAGGCATATCTTTATGATCGTGGTAATAGACTTTTTCACAAAATGGGTGGAGGCCTTACTAATAAAGAAAGTGGAGCAGACAGATGTGGCGAAGTTCATCAAGGAGAACATCATTCACATGTATGGGATCCCTCAGTCAATTACTACAAACTAAGGGACATGTTCACCGGAGAGGAGATAAAGGACTTCATGGAAGA
The DNA here is from genome assembly GCF_963576675.1 of Euphorbia lathyris. Lineage (NCBI taxonomy): Eukaryota > Viridiplantae > Streptophyta > Magnoliopsida > Malpighiales > Euphorbiaceae > Euphorbia > Euphorbia lathyris. The sequence continues at coordinate 56,900,338 of NC_088917.1, forward strand.
TTATGGCATCAGGTTGTTGCACTCTACTCCTCATTATCCATGTGCTAATGCTCAAGCTGAGGCCTCTAACAAAGTTCTCATTAACATCCTTGAAAGGATGATCGATGATAATCCCATAGAATGGCACGTCTTACTTTAAGAAACTTTATAGGCATACATATCGCCAAAAAGGAGTGTCAAGGGCGTCAATTCTTTCTCATTAACATATGGACATTATGATGTGCTTTCTATGGAGGTAATAGTTCCATCCCTCAGAATAGTAAAACAAAATGAGACCGCTCTACTAGAACACACAAAAGCTATGATGATGAAACTTGAAGAATCTGATTAAGCTAGAATGCAAGCACTATATCGAATTATCGCCTAGAAAAAGAAAGTAACCAAAGCATATAATAAGAGAGTGAAAGAAAATACGTTTGAAGAATGAGATATGGTTTGGAAACTCATCTTACCAGCTGGAAGTAAAGACAGAGCATATGGAAAATGGTCTCCTAATTAGGAAGGACCGTTCAAAGTTCTAAAGGGAAACTCTTATTGGTTAGCCAACTTACAAGGGGAACCACATAAGAGGTTCATCAATCGGAAGTACCTCAAGAAATTCTGCCCCACCCTTTGGGAACTAAGGGAGCATCAGCCATAAGATGTAGACAACTTGTATTTGATGTAATGCAAAGCAATTTCTACTTGAAAATTGTAAAGCTAGCTTATACCCAATATTTTGTTGTAATAAAATAACAGCAGGCCTACGAGCAATATCTACCAAGTTTTATCTAACAAAGAAATCTATCTAAGAGGATAATTTACATATCTCTTAGTGGAATCATGTTGATTGTCTCTATTGAGATGACTGGTGGTGTCTTTAGTATGTTGAAAGGGGTATATGAAGGTCAAAGGAGGTGGATGTTGGATGTGCATATGTTGTCTTGATCTCATCTGATTTATCAATTCAGTAGCGTTATGATTAAAAAGAACCGATCAATGATTTGGCATCTAATCCTTGGTACCAGTAAACCGTTCGTCAAAGTAGGGACTAGTAGTGCACTGATCTACACACCAGCCCTATTGACAGCTTTGTTCATACTCCAATCCAACATCCAAGCGAGATAAATGATGGAATCTTCATAACAATAGTTGGTAGTGCAGTCATGAACAACTTGGTAGCACTATGATTAAAAGGGAACCGATCAATGATTTGGCCTCTAATTCTTGGCATCGACAAGTTTTTTCCCCGTCATAGTAGGGACTAGTTGTGCACTTATATATAAACATCAAGCGAGCTGAATAATGGAATCTTCATCAACAAGAGTTAGTAGTGCAATCATGAACAACTTGGTAGCATCATGATTAAAGAGAACTTATCCATTGTTAATTTGGCCTCTAATCATTGGACAAGTTTTTTTTTCATAGTACGTACTAGTTGTGCAGTTATATACACAACAATCCTAATGACAAACAACAACCTACAATTGAGAAGGAAGAATCTACAGTTTGACAAAAGAAAAAAAAAATCAGAAATTACTCTAAAAAACAATAGATACGTGATAAGTGTCCAAAACGACAAGTTTATTATGTTCTTTTTGTGAATATTCCGTTCTTAATTGTGTCGTTTTAGGACCTTTTCACTTGTTTTGTTGCATAAGTGATTTCAGGGATCAAATTGGAGAAAAGAAGGCTTGGAAGGCTGTTTTGGACCTTTTCTCACTCAAGGTTCAACTTTGCGGACGCAACTGGCTTAGTCTTGCCCAAGACTAAGAGGGTCGACTTATTCAGATCGCCAAGTCAGCAGAATCCGAAACTAACTTATCTCCACAGTTTCAACAACATGTTTTGAACGAAGAAAATCCCTGAAATCAAGGAAGGAACTCAGAAGATTGAAGATTCTTGAATCAACACTATAAAAGAAACCCACCATTGCTTTTGGGAGGACACTTTTGAATTAATAGTTTCATTTTCCTTGTTAGGTTTTTTGTAAGCTTTTAGCACAATTTCTCATTTCATATCTACGTTAATCATTTTCATTTTTGTAAGCTATCATAGTCGATTCATGACTATGAGTAGCTAATTTCCTTTATCGGTTAAGGGATTAATCAAAGGCTAGTATTATTTCCAATTGTGAGATTGTCATTCTTCATTACAGTAATCTAATTTTATGATCCGTTTACATGTTCATCAATCTTTGAAATCAGACCTTCAATGAAAGTTTAGTCTCTAGTTCGGTCGGACTTCGGTTTCCTCATTCATTGAAACAACGTTAGGCTATAGGATTTGTAATCATCTGAAACCCTAACTATTACCACGCATATGAATATGTAATTTGGTTTGAATCGGAATCGCTAAGAATTCGGTTAACTTAGGTTGGGTCCTTCTAATTCCTAATGCTTTCGACAGATTAAATTCTAAGCGCTAAGCTATAACTGTCTGTCGAATAGGAGCTTATCTTTAGGCGCACTAGGATTTGCTTTACAATTAAGGAAGGATTAGGTCAGGAATGAATAAGGAACGACTATAACCAACTCAGGTCATGTTAATCATGATATTTTCGCACTTTCAATGATCAAAAGGAAATAATTATCGAGCCTGCGGATATCCCTTGATCGGTATCTTTTGTCAGATAAGAGTAACATATTTAATTGCAATTCAACTTTACGAAGTTCATCTCAAGATAATCAACCCAATAATCATTTCCCCTCATTTACATACATTTAGATTTAGTTATTGTATGAAACAATCAGTATTAATCCTTAGGGTACGATCTTTACTTATCATTTCTGCAAATCAGTAGTCGGTCAGTAATTAATTATTTATTTGGTGGATTCGACGCCCATCAAATTTTGGCGCCGTTGTCGGGGATTAATCTAACTTGATTTTGTTTCGTATATGACCAGGTCTGAACCTTCTAAAGAACTCCTTTTCGAATCAGAAATAGAGTTGTTGACAAGAAGAATTCGTAAAGAGATAAGGCTACAAAAATCACAAACATTTGGAATTCATAGCTCCAGCGAAGAAAAAGAAATTTCAGACGAGGAAGTTGAAATAATTGAAACTGAAACAGAAACCATGGCAACCCTCAGGCAATTACACGCCCCTCAAGCTGACCAACAGCCTCTGTGCGTGACATATCCGAATCTGGACGCAGCCTTCGAGCTCAAATCGGGACTGATCCACTATTTACCGAAGTTCCATGGAATGGAGAGTGAAAATCCACACAATCATCTGAAAGAATTTCACACTGTTTGTTCAGGTATGAGCCCACAAGGAATTACTGAGGAACAAGTTAAATTGAGAGCTTTTCCTTTTTCTTTGCAGGATGCGGCCAAAGATTGGTTCCTAAATCTACCTTCAGGATCCATCACAACATGGGTAGAAATGACCCAAGCATTTCTGGAAAAATATTTCCCAGCCTCAAGAGCAGCAATGATCCGTAGAGAAATCAGCGGCATCAAACAGAAGGACATAGAAACGCTCCATGATTATTGGGAGAGGTTTAAAAGGCTTTGTGCAAGCTGTCCCCAACACGGTATAACTGAACATTCCCTCATTCAATATTTTTATGAGGGAATGTTGAGCATGGAAAGAAGAATGGTAGATGCCGCTAGTGGGGGAAACCTCATATTCAGCAATTGAAGAAAAGCTTAATTCTCTGACCTCTCTTGTTCAGAATTTGGTTTTAGGGAAAACAGTATAGGTAAAGGCATGCGGGATATGCACGATGACTGGACATGCTACGGACGAGTGCCCTACATTGCAAGAGGATACTCCAGAACAGCTTAATGCTGCTCTCGGGTATCAAGGACAGTCCCAGCGGAGGTATGATCCATACTCGAACACATACAATCCCGGATTGCATGATCACCCGAACCTGAGTTATAAACAGCAAAACAATGTCCCGCAGCAAAATACTCCACAACAGTACCATAAGCCTCAACAGTACAGACCTCCCCAGTCCGACCCAAACCCAGGTATGGCATCTAGTTCTAATGATCATTCTGTCATTGCTAACTTGGTTAAGTTTCAAGAAGAACAAAGCAAGGTGAACGCCAGTCTTCAAGCAAGCATACAGAACTTAGAAAAACAGATGGGCCAGATTGCAACCTCGTTGAGCGCAATTCAGACACAGGGAAAGATGCCTTCACAAACTGAAACAAACCCTAGACAGAACGCAAGTGCAGTCACATTGCGCAGCGGGAAGGACTTGGTCTTGCCCAAGACTAAGGCACCCTGCATCCAGCAGCAGGCCACTGCGAAAGAAAACGAAGTGACTGGAAGAGAGACTGAGAGCTCAACAAATGACAAACTCCTAGAAAAAGAAGTCGAGGACCAGGACCCACCTTTGGTGATTAGACCACCGTTTCCTAGTCGACTAGCCAAATCAAAGAGAGAAAAGGAAGAAAGGGACATCTTCGAAACCTTTCGAAAGGTGGAGGTAAATATCCCTTTACTTGATGCAATTAAGCAAATACCTCGATATGCAAAGTTTTTGAAAGAATTATGCGTAAATAGGACTAAGCTAGCCGGACATGAGAAGGTAGTTGTAGGAGAAAATGTCTCTGCTGTTTTACAAAGAAAAATTCCCCAAAAATGCAAAGATAAGGGTATGTTTGCTATTTCATGTTTAATTGGTAATACCAGTATCAAGAGAGCAATGTGCGATTTAGGCGCATCAATTAATGTTATGCCTATGTCTATTTACTCTGCTTTGAACGCTGGTCCACTAACAGAAATGGGCGTAGTAATACAACTAGCAAATAGAGCTTTGGTTTACCCAAAAGGTGTTTTAGAGGATGTTTTAGTGCAGGTCAATGATTTAGTTTTCCCAGCCGATTTCTATGTGTTAGATATGCAAAATGACGACAATACCTTGGAATCTTCTGAGATATTGCTTGGAAGACCCTTTCTAACCACGGCGAGAACCAAAATTGACGTCCATAAGGGCGTACTGACCATGGAATTTGACGGTAAGGTTGTCCAATTCAATGTGTATGATGCCATGAAATGCCCAATTGATGTATCATCTGTATGCGGAGTTGACGTAATTGAACCTGTGACCCAAAATATGTTTAATATGAGTGGAAAAGATAAGTTGCAGGTAGCGCTAAGCGAGAGCCTGACCGCAGACAGCGAATACATGGAGGAAAGCATAAAAGAAATTGTCGAAGCCTTGGAAAAATTCGACCAGCAGGTAGGAAATGTTCTACATGTTCCAAAAATTAAAGCTAATCAGCGCCCTTTACCATCTATTGTGCAGGCACCTCGATTGGAGTTAAAAGAACTGCCCAAACATCTGAAATATGCTTACTTGGGGGCCGAAGAGACGTTGCCAGTAATAATTTCGAACGAGCTAAGTCCGGACGAAGAAAGGCAGTTAATCGAAGTGTTACGGCAACACAAAAAAGCCATAGGATGGACAATAGCTGATATGGAAGGCCTGAGCCCGTCAAGTGCATGCATAAAATTCATCTTGAAGAAGGAGCAACACCAAAACATGAGGCTCAGCGACGACTGAATCCACCCATGATGGAAGTAGTGAAAAAAGAGGTCCAAAAGATGTTAGACGCCAACATAATATTTGCAATTTCGGACAGCAAATGGGTAAGCCCGGTCCATGTGGTACCCAAGAAAACCGGGATTACGGTGGTTCAAAATGAGAAGGGTGAGATGGTTCCAACTCGTGTGCAAAATGGATGGCGCGTCTGTATCGACTATAGGAAGCTAAATGCCTCTACGAGGAAAGATCACTTCCCACTCCCCTTTATTGATCAGATGTTGGAAAGATTGGCCGGGAAGAAATTTTATTGCAACATGGATGGTTATTCAGGTTTCTACCAAATCCCGGTGGCACCCGAAGATCAGGAAAAGACGACGTTCACATGTCCCTTCGGTACATTTGCCTACCGACGAATTCCGTTTGGATTATGCAACGCACCGGCGACGTTTCAACGATGTATGGTAAGTATTTTTTTTTATTATGTCGAGCAAATTATCGAGGTGTTTATGGATGATTTCACTATTTACGGTGATTCCTTTAATGAATGCTTAATCAACCTTGGTAAAATACTGAAACGATGCTTAAAGTTTAATCTGGTCCTGAATTATGAAAAGTGTCATTTTATGGTGAATCAAAGTATAATTCTAGGGCATGTGGTTTCATCTAGGGGCATAGAGGTAGATAGAGCAAAAATAGATGTAATTCAGTCTTTACCTTACCCCGGAAGTGTCCGGGAAGTTCGTTAGTTTCTTGGCCATGCAGGTTTTTATCGGCGTTTCATTAAAGACTTCTCCAAGATAACACAGCCCATGTGTAAATTGCTGCAAAAAGAGGTCGTATTTGAGTTCGATCAGACTTGTAAGGATGCATTTGATGAATTAAAAGAAAAGCTAGTGTCAGCACCTATCATCCAACCACCAAATTGGAAATACCCCTTCGAGATCATGTGTGACGCTAGCAACTATGCAATCGGCGCTGTTCTGGGACAGCAGATGGATAAGCTACCTCATGTTATCTATTATGCATCAAGAATGCTTAACAATGCACAAAGCAACTATTCGACCACTGAAAGAGAACTTTTAGCTATTGTCTTTGCTTTAGAGAAATTTCGTTCCTATTTACTCGGTACTAAAGTCATTGTGTTTTCTGACCATGCAGCGTTGCGGTATCTAATGAAGAAGAAAGATGCGAAACCTCGCTTAATTCGATGGATACTCCTGCTTCAGGAATTCGACCTTGAAATACGTGACAAAAAAGGGTCTGAAAACTTAGTGGCAGATCATCTTAGCCAGCTTCTCTCATCGGACAATGACAATGGAGAGCTCAAAGACGAATTTCCTGACGAACACTTGTTTAGCATCAATACAATTGAACCTTGGTATTTTGACTTGGTAAATTATATGGTTACAGGGGTGATGCCGAAAGATTTCACCAGGAACGAAAAAGACAAATTAAGGAAGGAAGCCAAATATTACGTCTGGGACGAGCCCTATTTGTGGAAACACTGTTCTGATCAAATGATTCGGCGATGCATTCCAGAAACCGAAGTTGAGTCCATACTCCAGTTCAGCCATTCGAGCTCCTGCGGAGGCCATTTTGGACCCAAGCGAACAGCACGAAAAGTACTAGAATGTGGTTTGTTTTGGCCTAATATTTTTCGTGATTCGTACTTGTTTTGCAAATCTTGTGCCAATTGTCAGAAAACTGGAAATTTAAGCCAGCGAAGTCAAATGCCACTTACGTCAATTTTAACTTGCGAAATTTTCGACGTATGGGGCATTGATTTTATGGGCCCATTTCCAAAATCTTTCGGTTTCCTGTACATTTTATTGGCAGTTGATTATGTATCGAAATGGGTGGAAGCAATTGCCACCAAGACTGATGATGCCCAAACAGTTGTTAAGTTTTTGCAGGGAAACATATTCAGCAGGTTTGGCATGCCCAGGGTGTTAATCAGTGACAGAGGAACTCACTTCTGCAATCGGATAATGGTATCCATGCTTAAAAAGTACGGAGTCAATCATCGTACATCCACAGCTTATCACCCACAGACCAATGGTCAGGCTGAAATCTCGAACCGTGAAATTAAGTCTATACTGGAGAAAATGGTAAATGTCACAAGAAAAGATTGGAGCATCAGGCTTGAGGATGCCCTATGGGCGTACAGGACAGCGTACAAAACTCTTATTGGGATGTCTCCCTACCGGATGGTTTATGGCAAACCATGTCATCTCCCCGTGGAATTAGAGCATAGGGCATTTTGGGCGGTTAAAAAATGCAACATGGCCTACGATGAAGCAGGGGAAGAAAGGAAATTACAGCTATATGAGTTGGAGGAGCTCAGAACCGAAGCCTATGAGAGTTCCAGAATCTATAAACAGAAGTCCAAAAATTACCACGACAGCCTACTCACACCAAAGCAGTTCCAAGTTGGGCAGAAAGTCCTTTTATACCATTCTCGACTAAAGATTTTTGCAAGAAAACTACGCACTAAATGGATTGGCCCTTTCATAGTAAAACATGTGTTCCCACATAGTGCGGTGGAAATTGAAAGTCTGAAAAATAACAATTGTTTCAAAGTCAACGGGCATCGCCTTAAGCCGTTTTACGAGGGATTCCAAGCTCAGGGGACTGAAGAAGTTTGCCTTGAAGTTCCCAAAAACTGAATACTAACATTCAGTTACGTCTGGCTACAGACGTAAAATAGCAGCACTACAGGGAGGCAGCCCTGAGACTAGTCTTGCCCAAGACCAGTCACTCTTTTCATTTCAGTTTTTTTTCCCACTGTTTTTAATCTTCAACTAACTTAACTAACTTCGTCCCTTCCTTGGATGATTTTTGGGTTTTATTTTGATGTTTGCAGGTAGGAGTAATGGCTTTCCATGGAGTTGGGCTAAGAAATTAAGCAAGATAGGCATAATGGGCCCAAAAAGGGTTAAAAATTTAAATGAGAGGTAAAAAAGAAAAGGGGGAAAATGATACATTTGCCTTTTTACCCCGTTTAAAGTTTAGACCCTTTTAACTCATTTTGCCTAAACCTTTCATCTTCACCAAAGGACCCAAAACCCTAAACCCCTCATCTCCCCCTAACTCCGATGGATGGCTACTTCAGTGACATCCCCAGACGGAGCCGCTACCACCAACCTCCGTCCCCTCCCCGCCAGTACCGCACGGACGCCGAGTCTCCATCACCACCAGCGGACCTTCGCAGATACTCGAGGAAAGGAAAAGGAAAGGCCCCGATGGCAGTCGAAACTCCTCCACCAAAGAAATCCTCCGACAACCAGCCGCCGCCTCCAACGGGATCCGCGCCGCCTTCCCCATACCAGTTCCACTCTCCCTCCGCCTCCGAGATAGCCGCTATGTTAGAGCGGACTCAAAAAGCCATTTCTGATGAAGAAACACCAGCGGCAGACCGCCATTCACCAGCTTCGTAGAGTCCGAGCCATTCACCACAAACGGCGAGCCACCATTCTCCACTTCCAACCGGTTCGGCACCTTCTTCGCCAACGGTCAGTCACCATTCACCACTTCCAGCAGACACGACACCTCCTTCACCAACGGTGGACCATCAGTCACCAGTCCTTGGAGGTTCAAACTCCCCAGCACCCACGGTGAGTAACGATCCCCCAATTTCTACCGGTCCGGCACTCTCACCTCAGGTGTCTGACCACCACTCTCCACCACCAAAAACACGGAAAAAGAGGAAGGCACCGCCACTCAAGAAGCCAGCTCCTACCCGGAAGTCTCGGCGACTTGCTCCTCCTCCAAAAAAGACAATTTCCATCGAACTCTCCGAGTCAAGCTCCACTGACTCAATAGAGACAGATTCGAGCTCACACAACAATTCCTTCGAACAAGCAGAATCGGACTCCTCCGAAACTCACAGCGAACAAGCCGGACAATCTGAGCCTCCAACACAACCAAGGAAAACAACTCGGGCTCGCCTTGAGAAAGGACCACAACGCTCCAAACCGGTCGTCATCGACACCGAGATGACCTTCGACTTGCCGGCACATCAACAGAGGTACAATTCTTTGAAACTTAAGACTTTTGTTGCGGGTCGTTGGATGCATGAGCCCACTTTAGTTGCCCTGAATATCAGGTTTGATATGCATGATTTGATGGATAACATTGGCTGGAAGCCATTTCTACTGCTCAACTATCCTGTTTATAACTGTTTGATACATGATTTCTTTTCCACATTCACTGTAGATAAGAAGAAAATGAAGAAATCACAGGCCTCATGCATTCAATTTCGACTATGTGATAGATTACATACATGTCTGTAGCTGAGTTTAATGTAGCTTTGGGCTTGTTTGATAGAGAGTTTTGCTACACTGATGCCTATTCTACCATGCTTTGTGATTATCCTGCTGAGTTTAATGTCGTGAGCGTCTATTCTGAGTTAACTGGTTTAGCTAACACTGTTTTTAGCCCCTCAAAGTCTAAGGCCAATTTAATTTTGAGTGAACCTTTACGTTTTATGCATCGATTCTTGGCTATTAACTACTCAGCTAGGAATGAGGACCCAACTGTTGTGTCAAAGCAGGAATTATTCTTCCTATTGTGTATGGTGACTGAAAGGAAAGTCAATTTAGGCTATTGGCTGACCTTAAAATTTTCTGAAATGATGAAAAAGGTAGCTAAATTTCACTTAGGGCATATCATCACTTGTTTGGCTGTTAACCTATGTGCACTTGATGTGGATGAATCCCCTTTGCATATTGCTTGTCGCATGCTACCTTTTGATTTGCAACTGTTAAAAGCCATGAAGTTAATCCGAACCGAGGAAGGAGGTTCTGTTTCTTTTATCCCTGCAGGAGACTTACCCCCCCACGACGGGCAGATTCCTAGAAAATTTGCTGCATCCTCAGCCGCACCTCCCCCAGAACAGGGACAGACTTCAGCTCCAAACAGGCAAACTAATGATCCCTCCGAGCAACTAGCTTCATTAGCCGCCACTGTTGGCACAATGGCTGAAACAATCCAAAAAATTTATCAAAACCAGGCAGCTTATTTCAAGGAGGTTGGATTCACTCCTCTACATCCCTTCGCTCCTTGATTCAATTGGATTCACTCCTCCACAGGGTAGTTACTCCTATCCTTTCTCCTTTCCATTCTCATTGCTGCCTTTAGTTCTTCATTATTCCGTTTTCTACATCAAGATGATGCATCTTAATAGTGGGGGAGGGACAATTGAGTCTTACAGGAAGGGTTCGCTAGTCATTAGGAGTCTTTTTGTTTTGTTTTTGTCCTTTGCTGAGTCTTGTGAATTTTATGAGCTAAACTTGTGCAGATTTTTGTTTTTGACTAAGTGCGAGGTGGGCACTCAAATGCATGTTCCTAAGTGTCTCTGTCGTCCCTATTCTACACTTGGAATTGTTGACAACCGAAGCTAGTTTAGTACGGAACCCCCTTGTTTTATGAAAATTCACAACCTTTGGTTTGAAAAGATCAAGGATGAGTAGATAACCCATCATGCCTTGTTTAATTATTTAATAGCTTATGAAGTCTTTCAACCCGGACTTGAAAAACGTTTTGAAACCTGTACCACCATTTTTTTACCCCAAATCATGGAAAGTTTTTGAGCCAAATTGCAAGAGCAAAAACAATACACTTTGCTCTATTTTTCTGAGTGTTGTCCAATTCTAGTTTGGGATTCTAGAACTTGCCATGTTATGCATTTCGAGACCACATTGATGAATCCAAGTATTAAATATGATAAAGGCAGTAGGTTTTCTTTCTTTCAGCCACTCCAAATAAACTTTGAACCCTTAGTCTTGGTCAAGACTAACAAAAATAACAGTACCAGTCCTTAGTTAGCCACATTTGAGCCTTTTCCCATTCTTGACACACTTTTGTTCGAGTCCCTTGGCCAGGGACATTTTAGCCGTCAGAGTCTGTATAATCTTTGAGCTTATTCAATGTTCAGTTGCTACTTTGAGCAATGCCCGTATTCAAAATAACCACAGGTTCACTAAAGTATGAGGATCCAATTGAATGGTCCTTTAGTTATAGTATATATGGATGTGCTTCAAAAAGGTGTCTAAATAGACATTAGTTTGCAGAATAGCAGCTTGCTTGTTGTAGTTCAAAGGTTTACCAAAAAATAATAATAAAAAAATGGCGAATTTCTTGCTAATTTTTTCCATTTCAGTCTATTTATAGTTGTTAAAGTACATCTTGAACATTCATTCTGAAGTTTGAGAATTGTAACTCGTATGTAAGTAATTGAACTTTGATTTCCATTTTGGCCATTTTCAGAATAGAATGTACATCTTTTTCCTTTCTTCCTTTCCAAACCTTACCCCCAACCCACATTACACCCTGTTTTAAGCCCTTTTGATTTAATGTCTTGAATTCATGCTAAGTGGTGGAGATTTGATATATTGGCAAGCTTATGGTAATTTCATTCTAGAATTGTGAATTGAGTGATTCCCAAAAATAAATCATTGCCCAAACACTTGAGCGACATGAGTGAAATCCAGCGAGGGTGGTACGTTTTTCAAACTGTTTTTCAACAAAGGTTGACTACTTTATTCCTTGTCATATGTAAAGCAAGCATGTTTGGGATAACAAAAGTCCCTTTTCTACTTGATTCGATGGATTGTGATCTTCATAACGCTAGGGGGGTTGGAAAAATTAGTAAGTACGTCTCATTTGAAAAGGGGGAGTATTGACTTAAACATAGACATGCTTAGGGACAAGCATTTGGCAAGTGTGAGGTAATTTGACAAGTGTCCAAAACGACAAGTTTATTATGTTCTTTTTGTGAATATTCCGTTCTTAATTGTGTCGTTTTAGGACCTTTTCACTTGTTTTGTTGCATAAGTGATTTCAGGGATCAAATTGGAGAAAAGAAGGCTTGGAAGGCTGTTTTGGACCTTTTCTCACTCAAGGTTCAGCTTTGCGGATGCAACTGGCTTAGTCTTGCCCAAGACTAAGAGGGTCGACTTATTCAGATCGCCAAGTCAGCAGAATCCGAAACTAACTTATCTCCACAGTTTCAACAACATGTTTTGAACGAAGGAAATCCCTGAAATCAAGGAAGGAACTCAGAAGATTGAAGATTCTTGAATCAACACTATAAAAGAAACCCACCATTGCTTTTGGGAGGACACTTTTGAATTGATAGTTTCATTTTCCTTGTTAGGTTTTTTGTAAGCTTTTAGCACAATTTCTCATTTCATATCTACGTTAATCATTTTCATTTTTGTAAGCTATCATAGTCGATTCATGACTATGAGTAGCTAATTTCCTTTATCGGTTAAGGGATTAATCAAAGGCTAGTATTATTTCCAATTGTGAGATTGTCATTCTTCATTACAGTAATCTAATTTTATGATCCGTTTACATGTTCATCAATCTTTGAAATCAGACCTTCAATGAAAGTTTAGTCTCTAGTTCGGTCGGACTTCGGTTTTCTCATTCATTGAAACAACGTTAGGCTATAGGATTTGTAATCATCTGAAACCCTAACTATTACCACGCGTATGAATATGTAATTTGGTTTGAATCGGAATCGCTAAGAATTCGGTTAACTTAGGTTGGGTCCTTCTAATTCCTAATGCTTTCGACAGATTAAATTCTAAGCGCTAAGCTAGAACTGTCTGTCGAATAGGAGCTTATCTTTAGGCGCTCTAGGATTTTCTTTACAATTAAGGAAGGATTAGGTCGGGAATGAATAAGGAACGACTATAACCAACTCGGGTCATGTTAATCATGATATTTTCGCACTTTCAATGATCAAAAGGAAATAATTGTCGAGCCTATGGACATCCCTTGATCGGTATCTTTTGTCAGATAAGAGTAACATATTTAATTGCAATTCAACTTTACGAAGTTCATCTCAAGATAATCAACCCAACAATCATTTCCCCCCATTTACATACATTTAGATTTAGTTATTGTATGAAACAATCAGTATTAATCCTTAGGGTACGATCTTTACTTATCATTTCTGCAAATCAGTAGTCGGTCAGTAATTAATTATTTATTTGGTGGATTCGACGCCCATCAATACGTGACATTGCAAACTGCAATTATTAGAACCTAAGATGAACACGACCTACGCTAGGGAGATGCGAGTAATCAATAATTTAACGAGATGTTTTGATGAAGTGTCTTATTGTAGTAAACAAACTTCAGCAAAAATAATAAATTGGATCGCAATCACAAGTCAGTAATTATTACATGATAAGGAAGAAGAAGATGATCCATGTTAAGGAGAACCAACATGTTGTAATTAACTATTGTGCCCTTTATATTATTTGTTTTATTGCATCCTAATTGTTTTTTTTCCTTTCCATACGTTGTTTGTTTTTCTGTCACTCTCTCAGAGCATCCACAATGGTTGGTAACAACCATTATAACATTTAGGAGTATAGTGACAAAGTGTAGTAACATCTCACTTGAAGGGTTGTTACTTTTAAAATTTTATGAGGTCAAAAAATATTACTATTAATTATAGGTATCAAATCTGTAATTATTCAAGTACTGAAAGATAATTTTTTTTTACTTTTTAAAAGCAAAAAGTTAAAGCTGCGAGGGCATTTGACGCGCAAGATCTGACGCATGTAAGCCACACTCCAGATCTAAAGTTTCTGACGCCCTCCGTGGCTTAAAATCATCAAAATTTTGGATTTAGAGAGATTTAGAAACATTGTAACCAAATAAATTTACAAACTATATTTGTTTATAACCACTCTAGTGGTTGGTTGTAACTAGCAACAACCAAATTACTACCACTAGAGATGATCTTATTTTTTTTTTTTGAACCAGAAAGTGAATATCAAATAACTGATGGATTCGCATCCATAAAAATAGTGTTCACAAGCCATTCCGGCACCACAATTGGAAAAATTTCTAGCATGGGAACAGGCAAGCCTAGCTACCAAATGAGTTGCACTGTTCGCTAAACGCGGGATAAAAACTAAATTAAAAGATGGGATGGATCTTAACAGCTCTCGACAGTCCTCAATTATCATACCGAACTCAGATATGTCCTGTTTATCAGAATGCATAGCATTAACCACAAGCTTAGCATCAGATTCAAATTCCACAGCAGTGTAACCCATGTTAGAAAGCGAGATTAAGCATGTACGAATTGCAAGAGCTTCAATAACACGTGGTTCTTTAATACCTTGGATATGACTGCTACTGCATAACAGAAATACTCCTCTTTCATCTCTGATAACTGCACCCATACCGCTGCTGCTTGAGTCTTTAAATATTGCCCCATCAATGTTGCATTTGATAAATCCTGGACTAGGTGGTTTCCATCTCTGGTTCACTCTACGCTGCCCCTCGGTAAACATTTCAGCCCTTACGGGTGTTAGACAAGGTGCCGAACGGCCTCGCCCGGGCGGACCGGGGGATGGACACCTCATGGCGATGTAAGCGGTGATTGGCACCGAAAGCAACCAATCATGGAATCAAGCTGCTCGGCAGGATCGGAGCTCGGAGTATGGAAGAGTCGCCACCCACGAATGGGAAAATAAACACCGATCCCTTGCAGGAGACCGGTGAGGGTTCGAGAAACTTAGGTACGAGCCGAGTAGGCTAGCTCCTTTCCAGAGAAAGGCTACTAGGCACCCCGACATCGCCCGGTTATGAACCACCGACCTCCTACTCAGCGTGTTAGGCGATAACGGACTAATCGCATATTTCTTTAAGTTTAAAATTCATTTGAAACCTTTTCTTTCTCGTTTTGAAAACCGTTTTGAGCATATATTATTGAAAGCCACTTTGGTAAAGAATCACCCATTTACATTGATGCCAAATATATAAAAGAGAGAGGGGGAGAAGGAAGAATTGATTTGTTTACAATGTGATTTATGCTTCGTATTACACACTAACTCTAAACTAAACTCACTTCCCAAAAACGAGTTTATTTACATGGTTCGTATCTTAATCGCCGTTGGAACGATTTAGGTACGTTTCAAAACCCCGTTTAATGACGTTCACTCGAATCGCCGTTGGAACGACTCGAGCGTTCGAAAATGTTGAGATAAAAGTTTTAACAAGAAAACGTGATTAAGCATACAAGTCAATTTATTTTGTTCAAAAACCATTTAGGAAAACAATTCAAAAACTCTATTATTTACAACTAAAAGCAATTTTAATTACAAGGTTCGCTTAATCCGTCATTGGAACGAATTAAGGTTTTAAAACGTGATGTTTTAAGAAATGGTTTAAAAATGTCAAGAAAACATTATTTATGCTTTAAGAACATCTAGAAAAGCTTTAATTTAAACAAACAAATTAAACTCTCTTTTTTGTAATTTATTTTCCCCTTTTCACTCTATTAATCCTTACTTGAATATAATTACAACAATAAATGAACTAAACCAAAATTCATCAATTGAAATCTAATTTAAAACATATATCCCCAAATGCCAAAAGAATAAAGAAATGACCATATACATATATATATACTTATATATTAAAAAAATAATGACATACATATAACTTTGAAAACCAAGTAAAGGATACCCCCTAATATAGCTAAGTATATGTATAATAATGAAAATAACACTAAGTATGATATACTATAATCAAAACTCATGAAAATAATGAATAAAGCTTACAAATAAGAAAATAGCTTTCGGTTCAAAAATAGAACTTATATCATAACCCCAAAAATCAATTAATCGTCCAAAAGTCCAAAAAACTATACATATATACTTATATATAATTTATAAAATCAAATCAATATAAATCAAATTCTTAATATAGAATAAATAGATATATAATATGTAAATAATAATTATATAAATCCAAAGTTCATTTATCAAATATTTTACATAATTAAATAGAGGTATATTTAAGAAGAAATGTTAAAAGAATTAATAAAAAGGCTCAAAAATGGGTATTTAGAGTTCCAGCAGATTTACCGACGGAAAATCCGTCGGTAAACAGCAATCAGTGACAGAAAAAGAAGAATTACAGAAACAGTCCACAACTTTCCAGATTTATTCAAAAACCTTAAATTAGATCTATTCTATCGTTTTGGAACTCCGAACTACAAAAAATGGATCATAGTCTATAACGGAGGTTCTTAAACGATGTTTTTTATTTAAAACGTTATTTAGAAAAAATTTCTAAAACTTATAATTACAACCTTTTTAATACCCGAACTATCTTTGAATCGGATCACGGTTCGTATTGGGATATTAAAACGAGGTTTTTATTTTAAAAACAAAACCGAACGTTTATCTAATACGAGACGAAAATTAAATAAATACGAAAAATTAAATAAAACGTGATAAATAAATAAATAACTAAATAAATAAAATTATAACATAAAAATAAATAAATAAAATAAAATAAAACGAGTCTAGTCCTCGGATAATACCTCAAGTTCGGTATCTGACAGTCGAAGTCGGTCGATTCCACGAGTTGTGATTTTCCGGTGTTTTTTATGTTTTTGATAAAATATTTAACTTTTTGGAGATTTTTAATTTTTAGGAAAAAAAATGTTTTCTCCCAAAAAAAATTAACTTTCTCTCTCTAGAAAATGTTCTAGTATGAGAAGCTCTCCAAAATCATCCCTCTAAATGCATTGGGATCCGTGCCTTAAATAGGCAACGGATCCCGGAAGCTTTGGGCGACGCCCAAATAAAATTGGGCGTCGCCCAAAGCCGGTTGGGCGAACGCCCAGCTTATGTCCGCCCAACATGGTTGGGCGAACGCCCAACCAGCGTTGGGCATGCGCGCCCAACCAGCGTTGGGCATGCGCGCCCAACGTCGCTGGGCGCTCGCCCAGCGGCTGCCGGGCGTGCTTGCCCAGCGGCCGTCGGGCGTGCGCCCCGCGCTGTCGGGCGCGCGGGCCCCACGGTCGTCGAGCGCGCGCTCCGCACTGCCGGGCGTGCGTGCCCAGCGGGCGTCGAGCGTGCGCCCCGTGCTGTCGGGCGTCGAGCGTGCGCCCCGTGCTGCCGGGCGTCGAGCGTGCGCCCCGCGCTGCCGGGCGTGTGTCCAACTGTCGTCGGACACGCGTCGGCTGCCGCTAGGCGCTCGCACCACGTCGCTGAGCACTCGCGAGCCGTCCACTTGACGACCGCGACTCACATTAACTTTTCTTTTCTTATTATATATTTTTGTTTTAAAACTTCCGTAATCAGCCGCTTCGCCCGTCTTGTTTACAGGTTTTCATCACAGGTCCTCCGACTCGGTGTCTACGTACTATCTACCCCACTCCCTATACACAAGCTATACATTGGGGTAATTCTAATAAAAGCTACGAAGCTATACATGATAAGCCTAGTAAGGAGAGAAATCCCAGTGGGCCTCAAAGTCCCTCAGATGTGACGCCCGCTCCGCAGATAGGGTCTCCTCGGCGACTCGAAGTCTCTCCTCGGCAGCAAGGCGACCCGCGGTCTCCTCCCGCACCCTCTCCTCAACAGCAAGGCATCCTGCGGTCTCCGCCCGCATCACCCCGGACCAGTGGTCGTTCCTCTCCCGATACATCTGGCAAACCCTAGCATCGGCCTCCCGCAGCGCTTCGCTCTGTCTCAGCTCATGTGCACGGAGATCGCTCTGTAAAAAAAAAGAAAAAAAAACAGATATAAAAAAGAAATACAGACTAGAATAGAAGTCATACATACACATGTGCATACATCCCACTACACTAAAATAAAATAAAGATACATACCAGGTGGCTGGCGCAACGCAAGCTGAGTCGATCTCTAAAGAAACCAGATAGCCCCACATAGTCGGTGCACGTCTCCCTCGAAGTTTGGAGAGCGTTTGAGGGATCAAACGGTATCCTCGACGTAAAGGTAGGAGGGGCCATCTCGACACCGACATAAGCCACTCCGGACTGGTCATAGCAAACTGTCGCGAAATCCCTCCCAAAGTCAGGGATGGGTATGCCCAAAGGGGACCTCTCCGGTCGGGCGGCGCCGGAGGACTCGCCGACATAATAGGGCGGCTCGCTCGCAGACGTTTGAGCTCGGGCACTATCAAAGAAGTCTGACGTGTGGGCACTCCTCCAGGAACCCTTCTGCAAGTAGAGACACAATAAACATCCCTGACCATCTCGTAAATAAAAATAAATAGGCCGAACCATTCACCGGAACCGCCTCCTGACCAAAGACTGCAGCGACAGCCTCCCCCGAAAACACGTCCGCCACGAGGTCCACCTCTATCGCCACCGCTGGGGCATCCCTCGTGCTCAGTAATTTCGATAAATAGGGAACACGGCCCCCGGTATGAACCCATACATCTCTACCAGCAAAGCGGCGAGTCAAATCCCGACGAATGACCGATAAGGGCATAGTCCGCACCGCAAACATGGAGATGGGGATCTCGCCTGGTGTCCAATGCAAGGCACTAACCCCGGTGATGCCCCGGTCGCCCAAGTACCATGCCCGCACGCAAGGGCCGGTAAGCACGCTCTGCTGCTCCTGGATCAGGGTGACGTACGCGTAATCGGGACGGAAGTCAAGGTCGTCCCACCTGAATCTAATCTGAAAGCATAAAGAAAAAGTCAGGACTGATCAAACAAAAATCTAGCGCGATTAGAAGATATTTACATGCCCCAAGGTTCGTGAATCAATCCAATCTAGGAGCTGCGCCACTGTCTGCCTCTCCCCGGTACCTAGACCGAACTCGCTCCACCGAGCCATAAGTGGGGGCTTCACTACCCGTGGCCTGCACCGACGCTCGCTGGGAAGAATCCGCCTCTCGTAGGCCCAAACCTGCGTGTAAAAACAAAGGTTATGAACAGAAGGCGCGAAGAAGATAAAAGGGGCAAGTTAAGGATGAACCACGTACCAGAAGAGCAAAAGTGTAACCGCCGAAGTCCTTGCGCTTCCGGCAAGTCAGATCCAAAAACTTGTACAGGTAAGCTAGACCCGCTCCTGCCCAATCGTAAGACGCCACCGCATTCAAATCACTGAAGGCCTGAATGAGACCCGCATGTATCGTCCCGCTCTTGGTGCGGAAGATCGTCTCGCCTAAAGCATACACCAGGAAGCTGCGGACAGCCAGATCAGTGTCGTCGGTCCCACAAAAGTCCCTACGACTCAAAAGCCTCGAGGTAGTGATGAACTTCGCCGGGGTGGATTTGACACCCATGTAAACTCCCGGCCTGATCAAAGCAGCCAACTTAGCACGGTCAACCCGTGGACGCATCGTATCAAAGGAGAAGGGAACCGGAGTACCACTCCCCCATAGCCCGGTCAGTAAAGAGAAGTCGCGGGGCGAGATCGTCATCTCCCCGAACGAGAGGTGGAAGGTGTGGGTCGAGTCAACCCATCTCTCACATAAGGCCCGTAGGCCGAAACGGTCGCACACCCCGTTGGCGCGGGGCATCGCTAAAATAAAGGGCTCAAAGCCCAACTCTCGCACATGGGCTCTCGCCGCAGCACCTAGCATGGAATACCATACATGAATATCTGCCGTAGTCCCGGAAATGTCGATGAACTGGAAAGAACGGAACAGGTAAGTTTAAATGTTGTTCCTAGGCTTGCATCTGATGAAAGCACGTTAATCTAGCTATTCTTTCGGTCAAATCTAACCTAGAGACATCTTGTCAATTTGGACCGTCATTTTGTGAAATCTCTCCCTTAGGGTTGTTTGCATAGTATTTGATTAATTCATTATTCTTTGATCTACTCTCGTCCGCATTGGCAAAGAGAATTATTCAAGTTTTTACTATTCACGTGCATTAGTCAAGTTTTCACTATTCACGTGCATTATTCGAGTTTTTACTATTCACGTGCACTATTCACGTTTTACTATTCACGTTTTACTATTCATGTGCACTATTCATGTTTTTACTATTCACATGCATTATTCACGTGCGTTAGTCAAGTTTTTACTATTCACGTGCATTATTCACGTTTTTACTATTCACGTGCACTATTCATGTTTTCACTATTCACATTTTTGGTTTACAATTATCAGGCATTGTTCGTAGTTTTACTATTCACATGCATATAATTCGCATTCTTCCAAAAAGACAAATAAAGTGTTACTTGCAAGCAAAGGAATTCATGTTTTCTAACTAAGGTCTTCTAAGGCAACCTAGGGGTTAGCATGCAAATCATGTTCAAAGTAGGGATACTAAAGCCTAGAAATTTAGTCAAAAGACGAGGAAGTAAGAAAGTACTTACTTGGTTACAGCGGGTCCGGCTCAGATGAGATGTGGGGTCCTGAAAATGGTCCACTGTAGTAAGGTTCACGAAACCCTCCTCCATGCCCTTCGTGCCATCATGTTGATCCAAATCCATCCCGAGAATAATCCAAATCAGAAATTAGAGAGAGAGAGAGAAGGGAGAGAAGGTGTGGGGTTGGAATGAAACCCCACCACCTTATATAAGGAAAGGGAATGACATTCCCGTAAATAGTGAAGAATGTACGATGTGACATAAAGGTAAAAAGTAAATAATTATTTACCAGGTGCACAGACCTCCGATTTGCAGTCCGTTTCAGCCTGCGCTTCTGCCAGACAGTGAGCAATAATGTCGAGATAGAACTTCAGACGACAGCTAATTTTTACAGAACAGCGGCACCAGGCAAAATACAGACGACAGTCAACAGAAAAAATAATTGTTAGTTTGAATCATTCCGGACTAAAAAGACGTTCCTATCAAACCATTTAAACCTCCAAGACACTAGCTCTAGTGAGAAAATACAGACAACGGTGTTTTAAAAGAATTCAGAATTGTTAGAAAGAACATTTCCTTTTGAGCCGTTTTGCCCGCGGTCGTGGATCAGGGTTGCTTTTAAGCCATTTTACCCACAGTCGTAGACTAGGGTCGCTTTTGAGCCATTTTACCCACGGTCGTAGACCGGGGTCGCTTTTGAGCCATTTTACCTGCGGTCGTGGACCAGGGTTGCTTTTGAGCCATTTTACCCCGGTCGTGAACCGGGGTCGCTTTTGAGCCATTTTACCCGCGGTCGTGGACCAGGGTGGCTTTTGAGCCATTTTTACCTGCGGTCGTGGACCAGGGTTGCTTTTGAGCCATTTTACCCCCGGTCGTAGACCGAGGTCGCTTTTGAGCCATTTTACCCACGGTCGTAGACCAGGATTGCTTTTGAGCCATTCCCCCCCCCCCCCCCCGGTCGTAGGCCGGGGTCACTTTTGAGCCATTTTACTTGCGGTCATGCACCAAGGTTGCTTTTGAGCCATTTTTACCCGCAGTCAACTTAGGCTAGGGTCCGTAAGAAGAACATCCGCCGGCAGCCGATTCAAAGGCAAGGACGGAAAGAATCGAGAACGACGCCGAAACGCGCAGCGCAAAGGTCAGGTATTCTTCCTCCTACTCTTTACGTGTCTCTTACTTTTATATGTTTTACATTGCATGTGTTGCGTTAGCAAAAAAAACGTTTTCAAAACACACACATCACTGTCAAAATAGGAAAGTAGGGGCAACTGTAGACACCGAGTCGTAGGACCTGTGACGAAAACCTGTAAACAAGACGGTCGAAGCGGTTGATTCCGGAAGTTTTAAAACAAAAATATATAATAAGAAAAGAAAAGTTAATGTGAGTCGCGGTCGTCAAGTGGACGGCTCGCGAGTGCTCAGCGACGTGGTGCGAGCGTCTAGCGGCAGCCGACACGTGTCCGACGATAGTTGGACGCACGCCCGGCAGCGCGAGGCGCATGCTCGACGTCCGTTGGGCGCGCACGCCCGGCAGCGCGGAGCGCACGCTCGACGACCGTGGGGCACGCGCGCCCGACAACGCGTGGCGCACGTCCGATGGCCGCTGGGCGAATGCGCCCGGCAGCCGCTGGGCGAGCGCCCAGCGACATTGGGCGGACGCCCAACGACCGTTGGGCGAACGCCCAACGTCAGTTGGGCGCGCGCGCCCAACGCTGGTTGGGCGCGCGCCCAACTGAAGTTGGGCGTACGCCCAACGATAGTTGGGAGTTCGCCCAACCATGTTGGGCGTCCGCCCAACGTAAGTTGGGCGTTCGCCCAACTAGGTTGGGCGTTCGTCCAACCGGCTTTGGGCGACGTCCAATTTTCTTCGGGCGTCACCCAAAGTTTCCGGGGATCCGTTGCCTATATAAGGCACGGATCCCCATGCATTTGGGGAGGAGGGGGATTTTGGAGAGCTTCTCACACTAGAACATTTTCTAGAGAGAGAAAGTTGATTTTTTTGGGAGAAAACATTTTTTTTCCTAAAAATTGAAAATCTCCAAAAAGTTAAATATTTTATCAAAAACATAAAAAACACCGGAAAAT
This sequence comes from Euphorbia lathyris, assembly GCF_963576675.1. Classification (NCBI taxonomy): domain Eukaryota; kingdom Viridiplantae; phylum Streptophyta; class Magnoliopsida; order Malpighiales; family Euphorbiaceae; genus Euphorbia; species Euphorbia lathyris. The sequence goes on from NC_088917.1 coordinate 56,923,024, forward strand.
CACAACTCGTGGAATCGACCGACCTCGACTGTCAGATACCGAACTTGAGGTATTATCCGAGGACTAGACTCGTTTTATTTTATTTTATTTATTTATTTATTTATCACATTTTATTTAATTTTTCGTATTTATTTAATTTTCGTCTCGTATTAGATAAACGTTCGGTTTTGTTTTTAAAATAAAAACCTCATTTTAATATCCCAATACGAACCGTGATCCGATTCAAAGGTAGTTCGGGTATTAAAAACGTTGTAATTATAAGTTTTAGAAATTTTTTCTAAACAACGTTTTAAATAAAAAAAACATCGTTTAAGAACCTCCGTTATAGACTATGATCCATTTTTGGTAGTTCGGAGTTCCAAAACGATAGAATAGATCTAATTTAAGGTGTTTGAATAAATCTGGAAAGTTGTGGACTGTTTTTATAATTCTTCTTTTTCTGTCACTGATTGCTGTTTACCAACGGATTTTCCGTCGGTAAATCTGCTGGAACTCTAAATACCCATTTTTGAGCCTTTTTATTACTTCTTTTAACATTTCTTCTTAAATATGCCTCTATTTAATTATGTAAAATATTTGATAAATGTACTTTGGATTTATATAATTATTATTTACATATTATATATCTATTTATTCTATATTAAGAATTTGTTTATATTGATTTGATTTTATAAATTATATATAAGTATATATGTATAGTTTTTTGGACTTTTGGATGATTAATTGATTTTTGGGGTTATGATATAAGTTCTATTTTTGAACCGAAAGCTATTTTCTTATTTGTAAACTTTATTCATTATTTTCATGAGTTTTGATTATAGTATATCATACTTAGTGTTATTTTCATTATTATACATATACTTAGCTATATTAGGTGGTATCCTTTACTTGGTTTTCAAAGTTATATATATGTCATTATTTTTTAATATATAAGTATATATATATGTATACGTTCATTTCCTTATTCTTTTGGCATTTGGGGATATATGTTTTAAATTAGTTTTCAATTGATGAATTTTGGTTTAGTACATTTATTGTTGTAATTATATTCAAGTAAGGATTAATTAAGTGAAAAGAGGAAAATAAATTACAAAAAAGAGAGTTTAATTTGTTTGTTTAAATTAAAGCTTTTCTAGATGTTCTTAAAGTATAAATAATGTTTTCTTGACATTTTTAAACCATTTCTTAAAACATCACGTTTTAAAACCTTAATTCGTTCCAACGACGGATTAAGCGAACCTTGTAATTAAAATTGCTTTTAGTTGTAAATAATAGAGTTTTTAAATTGTTTTCCTAAATGGTTTTTGAACAAAATAAATTGACTTGTATGCTTAATCACGTTTTCTTGTTAAAACTTTTATCTCAACACTTTCGAACGCTCGAGTCGTTCCAACGGCGATTCGAGTGAACGTCATTAAACGGGGTTTTGAAACGTACCTAAATCGTTCCAACGGCGATTAAGATACGAACCATGTAAATAAACTCGTTTTTGGGAAGTGAGTTTAGTTTAGAGTTAGTATGTAATACGAAGCATAAATCACATTGTAAACAAATCGATTCTTTCTTCTCCCCCCTTTCGCTCTTATGTATCTTGAACTGATGTAAATGGGTGATTCTTTATCAAAATGGCTTTCAATAATATATGCTCAAAACGGTTTTCAAAACGAGAAAAAAAAGGTTTCAAATGAATTTTAAACTTAAAGAAATATGCGATTAGTCTGTTATCGCCTAACACGCTGAGTAGGAGGCCGGTGGTTCATAACCGGGCGATGTCGGGGTGCCTAGTAGCCTTTCTCTGGAAAGGAGCTAGCCTTCTCAGCTCGTACCTAAGTTTCCCGAACCCTCACTAGTCTCCCGCAAGGGATCGGTGTTCATTTTCCCATTCGTGGGTGGCGACTCTTCCATACTCCGAGCTCCGGTCCTGCCGAGCAGCTTGATTCCACGATTGGTTGCTTTCGGCGCCAATCACCGCTTACGTCGCCATGAGGTGTCCACCCCCCGGTCCGACCGGGAGATTAGGTCGCGGCACCTCGTCCAGCAGAGTCGCCACTTGTTAGACAAGGTGCCGAACGGCCTCGCCCGGGCGGACCGGGGGCTGGACACCTCATGGCGATATAAGTGGTGATTGGCGCCGAAAGCAACCAATCGTGGAATCAAGCTGCTCGGCAGGACCGGAGCTCGGAGTATGGAAGAGTCGCCACCCACGAATGGGAAGATGAACACTGATCCCTTGCGGGAGACCGGTGAGGGTTCGGGAAACTTAGGTACGAGCCGAGAAGGCTAGCTCCTTTCCGGAGAAAGGCTACTAGGCACCCCGACATCGCCCGGTTATGAACCACTGGCCTCCTACTCAGCGTGTTAGGCGATAACGGACTAATCGCATATTTCTTTAAGTTTAAAATTCATTTGAAACCTTTTCTTTCTCGCTTTGAAAACCGTTTTGAGCATGTCATTAAAAGCCATCTTAGTAAAGAATCACCCATTTTGCATAAATTTAAAGTACATAGGAGAGAGAGGGGGAGAAGAAAGAATTGATTTATTCACAATGTGATTTATACTTCATATTATACGATAACTCTAAGCTAAGCTCATTCCACAAAACGAGTTTATTTACATGGTTCGTACCTTAATCACCGTTGGAACGATTTAGGTATGTTTCAAAACCCCGTTAATTTACATGATATCGACTCGAATCGCCGTTGGAATGATTCGAGTGTTTGAAAGTGTGAGATAAAAAGCTTCAACAAGAAAACGTGATTAAGCATACAAGTCCATTTATTTTTGTACAAAACCATTTGGATAAGAAAATGATTCAAAACTCCATTATGTACAATTTAAGAAACAGTTTTAATTACAAGGTTCACTTAATCCGTCGTTGGAACGAATTAAGGTTTTAAAACGTGATGTTTTAGGAAATCGTTTGAAATGATGAAAAACCATTTATTTACACTTTAAGAATATCTAGAAAAACTTTAGTTTGAATAACCAAATTGAAATCTCTTTTTGTGGTTTATTTTCCCCTTTTTTCACTCAATTGAATCTTTACTTATCATAATCACAACAAATTAAATCACAATTACCAAACAAAACCCATTGAAAATATACATATAAATGTCTAAAGAATAAAAAAGGAATATATACATATATATACCTTTTTAGTAAAAGATGGTGATTACACCTATAGATTAAAAATAAGGTAAAAACATAATATGTACTATAGTTATTGATATATGCTAATAAAAAGGAAAATAACACTAAGTATAGTATACTTTTTATCCTAATTCAAAATATGTAAAAATAATGAATAATAAAGTGCATGAATGAGAAAATAACATTTAACCCCAAATTAGTTTTTACACAATAGCTATATGGAAATTAACCCACCTAAAAGTACATCCCAATATCAATACCCAAAATAATATCTAATAACCCAAAAGCATTTATAAATCATCCCAAATGGGCCAAGCAAATGATCCACAAAAATAATAATTAGATATAGCTTAAATGGGCTTAAAGAAAACCTATATATACATATATATATTTTTACAAAGTTAGATTAATATAAATAATACCCAAACACAAAATGAGTAAATATATAATAGATAATTATTAGTTATATACCCCAAAATGATTTTAATAAAATAATTACATAATTATATATACATATATTAGGGACCAAATATCAAAAAGTTAAGAAAAAATGGTTAAAAAGGCATTTTTTCCGAATTCCAGCAGCTTTACCGACGGAAAATCCGTCGGTAAACCGCCTTTACCGACAGAAAAAGTGAAATTTCGCTGCACTTGGCCAAAAGCCAAGTGCTTTACTCTTTTCTTTTATTTGTTTTTTTAGTTTATTTTCTTATTTTATTTTTTTTTGTTGTTTTATTATTTTATTAAAAAGAAAAAATATAAAAATAAATAAAGAGGAAATGAGGAGAGAGTTTTCTAGGCTAATTTGGCTCCAAGTTTGCTTGGAGCCAAGGATAAAGAAATTTGGGGAGCTCCATGCCTATAAATAGGATGGAGCTCAATGCACAAAGGGATGAGAAAAAAAACCCGAACCCTTGGAAAAATTTGTTAAAATACCTTTCCACATAATTTTGATTTGACAAAATTGTTTAAATATAAATTATAACACATATCCTAAACACACTAAGTTTAAATGCTTTGATTTATTCTACTAATGTGTTTGTTCAATGTTGAGTATAAATGTTATAAGTCATAAGGATTGGAAGGCCCAAGCCCAATACGGAAACCAAGGCCCAAGTCAAACAACTCAGTACACTCGGCCCGCGTATGTCAAGACGCTGCCGTTTTTGTTCAAAACGCAACTCAGCAATCGGAAGGATCTAGAAGACCTTCGGGAACAACTTCAAGATGAAGCTGCTGAGTAGTCTCGACAAAGCGTACAAGACAGCAGCTGGCAAAGGAAAACTTCCAGACAAAGTGTTTCCTCTTTTGGCAAAGTTCAGACGACACAGTATGCTGTCCAGTTGACTTTACCATAAAAGGAGAGACCATCTGCTGTGCTGACCGAGGACAGAAGATACACGATTATGATTGGCCGAGAGCTCTGTGCAAGTCAGGATGACAACGACATATAGCTGTTTCCCTCCAACGGTTATTTCGAAATTCGAAATGACCGAATGACCAGACGTCTCTATAAATAGTGCCATCACAAGCTTCACAACACACAGAACTTGATCAAGCCATTACGCTGACCAAATCTCTACAAGTTCTGCAAGCAAGAAGCAAAGCAAATTTCTTACACTACATTTTCATATTTGTGTAAAAGTCTAGAGTGATTGTAAATCGTCTAAAGTGTCTTAGCACATCTTTGTATTAGGACAAAAACACTTATCATTTCTAGAAATAGAAAGGAGAGGCTGAGTACTCGGTTTTAAGTACTCAGCGGAGAGATTAGGATTGAGTAGAAGTATAGAGGAAGGTACTCTTGTCATACTCAATTGCTGATATTGTAAAAGGTTTGAGGCTCTACCTTTCAAGAGCTCAGTAGAGGATTCGAAATCTCGGAAGTGTTCCGGGGACAGGACGTAGGCTTAGAAGAAGCCGAACCTCGATAAATCTGCTGAGTGAAGTATTTCTAAACCTTAACTCCTAATTTATATTGCTTGCTTTAAATAATCAAAACTGACCAAGTAAAGAGGTCAAGTTGAGTTGTGCGCGTTGAACGTCTGAGTTCAGGAATAGACTCCAAGTGCTATCTCCTGACTCAAGCTGAGGAACTGACCTAGTCACCTGTTGACTAAGCCAGTATCTTGTTGTTTACTCAGGGCCGCTGTTCAAACCTTTTTCTTTAGAAAAAGAAGTCTGCCTAAATTGCGAAAAAGTTTAAATAGTTCCTAACCCCCCCCTTTGGAACTATACTTGCAACTAAACAAGGGACCAACAAAATTCCCCGAGACCCGAACGAAGCAAAAACACAAAAAAAAATCCGACTAAAAACACTATCAATCGACTTGATTTGGCATCCCTATTACCGATTGAGAGGTAATAATCCAAGGAACTAGACCCATTTATTTATTCATCTCTTTTTATTGTTTGAATCTATTTATTTATTTGTTTTTTACACTTTTATTGTTTAGATTTGTTAAGTTAATTTTTGGTTTTGCATTTGAACAAGTATTTGGTTTTAGTTTTGAAATAAAAACTTCGTTTGGATCCCAATACGAACCGTGACCCGATTCAAGGGTAGTTCGGGATCCAAACGTCGTAGATCCGTTGTTTTATAAATGTTTTGAACCGTTATTTTCAATAAAACGTCGTTTTAGAATCCTCCGTTACAAACCATGACCCGATTTGGGGTAGTTTGGAGGCTAAAATGATAAAATAGAGTAGATCTAATGTTTTTTATAAATCTGGAAAATATAGGAGTTGTTCTGTAATTATTCGTTTTCTGTCAAAGGCAGTTTACCGACGGATTTTCCGTCGGTAAATCTGGTGAAATTTTAAAAATACTCTTTTAAGCCCCTTTTCTTAACTTTTGGATATTTGGTCCCTTGTATATGTATATGTGATTATGTAATTATTTTATTAAAATTATTTTGGGGGTATATAACTAATACTTATTTATTATATATTTACTCATTTTGTGTTTGGGTATTATTTATATTATTCTAACTTTGTAAATATATATATATATATATATATATATATATATATATATATATATATATATATATATAGGTTTTCTTTAAGCTCATTTAAGCTATATCTAGTTATTATTTTTGTGGATTATTTGCTTGGCCCATTTGGGATAATTAATAAATGCTTTTGGGGTTATTAGATATTATTTTGGGTATTGATATTGGGATGTACATTTAGGTGAGTTAATTTCCATATAGTTATTATGTAAAAAACTATTTTGGGGTTAAATGTTATTTTCTTATTTATGAACCTTGTTCATTCTTTTTTTACATTTGTTTTATTAAAATAAAAGTGTAATGTGTCTAGTAGTATTTTCATTACTATTTTACATATTAATAATCATAGGATATATCATTTCTTCACTTATTTTCAATCTATAGGTATAATTACCATCTTTACCCAAAACACATATATATATATATATATATATATATAAATATATATATATATATATATATATATGTTTTAAAAGTATTTGGGTTGGGTGAATTTGGGTTTAATTTGTAAGTGTTGTAATTATGTTCAAATAAAGGATAATTGAGTGAAAAAGGGAAAATAAACCACAAAAAAGAAAGTTTGATTTGTTTATTTAAGCTAAGGTTTTTTAGACATCCCTAAAGTGTAAATAAAAGGCTTTTTTGTCATTTTAAACCACTTTCTAAACATCACGTTTTAAAACCTTAATTCGTTCCAACGACGGATTAAGCGAACCTTGTAATTAAAATTGTTTTTGTGAATAATGAGGTTTTGATTTGTTTTCCTAACTAAACGGTTTTGTACAAAACAAATTGACTTGTATGCTTAATCACGCTTTTAGATAGAAACTGTTTGCTCAACGTTTTCAAACGTTCGAGTCGTTCCAACGGCGATTCGAGTGAACATCATTAATGGGTTTTGAAACGTACTTAAATCATTCCAACGACGATTAAGGTACGAACCATGTAAATAAACTCATTTTTGGGGAATGAGATTAGCTTAGAGTTAGTGTATAGTCTAAAGCATAAAATCACACTGTGAATAAATCAATTCTTTCTTCTCCCCCTTTCTCTCCTATATACTTTAAATTTATGCAAAATGGGTGATTCTTTACTAAAATGGCTTTCAAATAACATGCTCAAAACGGTTTTCAAAGCGAGAAAGAAAAGGTTTCAAATGAATTTTAAACTTAAAGAAATATGCGATTAGTCCGTTATCGCCTAACACGCTGAGTAGGAGGCCGGTGGTTCATAACCGGGCGATGTCGGGGTGCCTAGTAGCCTTTCTCCGGAAAGGAGCTAGCCTTCTCAGCTCGTACCTAAGTTTCCCGAACCCTCACCGGTCTCCCGCAAGGGATCGGTGTTCATTTTCCCATTCGTGGGTGGCGACTCTTCCATACTCTGAGCTCCGGTCCTGTCGAGCATCTTGATTCCACGATTGGTTGCTTTCGGCGCCAATCACCGCTTACGTCGCCATGAGGTGTCCACCCCCCGGTCCGCTCGGGCGAGGCCGTTCGGCACCTTGTCTAACAAGTGGCGACTCTACCGATACTGAGCCGGCAGCTTTAGTAGGGACAATTATGGCCCGAAAGAAGGCCGAAATCACGTTCACTGACGAAGATCTCCCAGAAGAGGGGAAGGCTCACAACAAGCCTTTGTACATCCGAGCTGAAATTAACGGGAAGAAGACTAGCTGTGTGATGGTCGATGATGGATCAGCCATTAATGTTTGTCCACTAAAACTTTTGTCCAAGTTGGGGGTAGAAAGAGGAGATTTGACTGCCTCGGAAATCATGATCAGGGCCTATGATGATAGCCGTAGGCACATCGAAGGAGTTTTTAAAGCCAAGCTGAAAGTGGGGCCGCACGAGGAGGAAACAGAATTCACGGTGCTGGATATCCCGGTAACCTTTGCCGTGTTATTAGGACGCCCATGGTTCCACAAGTTGGGAGGTGTGCCCTCCACGCTCCATCAAATGATCAAATTCCCCTTCGGGGAGGAGATAGTAACACTTAGAGCTGAGAAATTGAGTTCGGTGGCGGCATTGGGGGTCGAGCCTCAACTTTTCTCCGGATTCCAAGTTTCTAGGATCTACGAGTCTAGCATGACCTCCGATGTGGTGAAAATGATGAAGGGGGGTTTCATCCCCAGTATGGGCTTGGGAGCACACCATCAAGGGTTGCCAGAATTTCCGGATTTCAAGAGTCAGAAAACCCGGAGGGGTTTGGGATATGAGCTGGGAGGTCCGTCCAACGCAAGTAATGAAGGAAAAGTGGGCCTAAGGAAGTATTTTGTGAATGAGGGGCACGGAAAGGTTTATTCGGGGACTCCCGAGTCATGGACTAGCGCCGAAGGAAAGATTCTGCCGGGCTTTGAGATCTTCAATGATGTAACCAGCTGGGGCAAAGGAAAGGCAAGCTGCTTCATCGAGGAGATCATGATGTTAGATTTGAATGCCGAGGAGCAAGTCATCACTATTGAGGCCACTGTGGGAGCGGTAGATGAACCCGGTACCTCCAAAGCCTATGAGAAACCCGAGAACCCTGACGATGAAAATTGTATTACTGCTTTGTTTGAGTCCGATGATGTACTCGCCAACACTATCAATGAAATGAATTCTGATTTTGCTTACTTGCTTGATGTTGATCGTGATCATTCCATGCATTCTCATTCATATAACATGCCTACATTTGAAATCAATACAATAGAAATGTCAACTTTCAATCTTGGTACGGATGAAAATCCTAAACTTATACAAATTGCTCAAGAATTAACTATTGAAGAGAGGAAAGAATTTGAGAGAATAATTAAAAAATACGAAATAGTGTTTGCTTGGACATACGAAGACATGACAGGAATCGATCAATCAATCGTAACTCACCGTATTCCAACATACCCCGACGTGAAGCCCGTGAAGCAGAAACTCCGACGCATGAGACCGGAATTGGCAGATAAGATCAGAGAAGAAGTGAAGAAGCAGTTAGAAGCAGGGTTCATCGAAGTAATCTACTATCCCCCTTGGGTCGCAAATGTAGTGCCCATCGCAAAGAAGGACGACAAAGTGAGAATGTGCGTCGATTATAGAGATCTTAATAAGGCGTGCCCCAAAGATGAATTCGCGTTGCCTCATATTGACGTGTTGATCGACAGTGCAGCATCAAGCGTCTTACACACGAATGTGGACGGTTTCATGGGCTACATGCAAGTTCAGATGGCTGAGAAACACAAAGCAAAAACCTCGTTCACAACTGAGTGGGGAACATACTGCTATAGGGTGATGCCGTTTGGTTTGAAAAATGCCGGGGCAACTTACTAGCGAATGGCTACGGCACTGTTCCATGATATGATACACAAAGAGGTAGAGGTTTATGTGGACGACATGATGGTCAAGTCGGAGACAAGAGAGGGGCATTTCGCTGCATTCGAGAAGTTTTTGGCCCGAATTGCAGAATTCAAACTAAGGTTAAACCCGAAGAAGTGCTTCTTCGGCGTTTCATCGGGGAAAATCTTAGGCTATGTAATCGGAAACAAGGGAATTGAGGTAGATCCCGACAAAGTGAAGGCCATACGAGAAATGCCAGCGCCAAAGAATGAGAAAGAAGTGAGAGAGTTTCTGGGGCAGGTTCAGTATATCAGTCGGTTCATAGCAAGACTCACCGCAATCTGTGAGCCAATTTTTAAGTTGCTATGGAAAGATCAACCCACGATTTGGAATGATAAGTGTCAGCAAGCCTTGGAGAACGTCCGGAACTATTTGTCTAATCCACCTGTTCTGAGACCACCTAAACTGGGAAAACCGCTTTTCCTCTATGTAGCGATCGAGGAGCGATCTATTGGGGCAATGCTGGCCCAAGAAGGGGACACCGGTGTGGAGCACGCGGTGTATTATCTGAGTAAGAAGTTCCTGGAATATGAGCTTAAGTATAACATGATCAAAAAGACGTGCGTGGCAGTAGTATGGCTAACAAAGAAACTACGGCACTATTTTCAATCGTATAAAGTGATCATTATTTCCCGAATGGATCCCGTGAAGTATCTGTACCGAATCCATCCTTAACCGGGAAGCTAGCCCGATGGTTGCTGCTTTTGTCCGAATTTGATATCGAATATGTAACGAAGAAGGTTATCAAGGGGAGAGCCGTAGCAGAATTTCTGGCCAACCAACCTCTGAACGCAGAAGAGGAAGAGGTAAACTATGATTTCCCCGATGAGCACTTAAACGCAATAGAAGTTATACCATGGAAAATGTTCTTTGATGGAGCAGTTAATTCGAATGGACCCGGAGTAGGAGTGTTACTCATCTCACCAGAAGGAGAAAGGATCCCAATGGCAAAAAAGCTATCCTTCCCTCTCACCAATAATATGGCCGAGTATGAAGCATGCACCTACGGGTTAGAGTCGCTAACGACATTGGGAGCATCGTACGTGGAAATCTGGGGCGACTCAAAGCTGATCATCGAACAGGCACAAGGAAACTGGGAAGTAAGGGAAGAAAGGTTACGTCCATACTTAGACCAGCTAGAAGGGTTGGCACAAAGATTCCATGAATGTCGTTTTTATCACATTCCTCGAGCACAGAACCAGGCAGCGGATGCTTTGGCCACTTTGGTATCAGTATGGGATAACCCTCGGAACCTGGCCTCGAAGCCTTTGGTATTGAAGAGGTCTCACAAACCATGCTACGAAGATGTAATGCTGTTGGGGGCAGATGAAAAACCTTGTTATTTCGATATCTTAAACTTCATGAAGAGTGGAACATACCCGGCAGAATCAGAACTTAGGGATCAGGCGGTGATTAGAAGGTTAGCACAGCAGTTCGTCATCCACAACGACTTGCTTTACAAAAGGCACACCGATGGTTTACAACTGAGGTGCTTGGATGCGGGAGAAGCCCGTGAGGCAATGGAGTCAGTACACTCAGGAATTTGTGGAGCCCATATGGGAGGGGTGGTATTGGTAAAGAAAATCATAAGGCAAGGCTTCTATTGGCTCACCATGGAAAGAGATTGTAACGAATATGCGAAGAAATGCCATGATTGTCAAATCCATGGAGATTATAATCATTTACCAGCTATGGAGTTGCACGTGTTAGCACCCATTTGGCCGTTTGCGGCTTGGGGCATTGATATTATCGGAGAAGTGAGGCCTAATGCTTCGAACGGGCATAAATTCATTGCAGTCACTATTGATTATTTCACCAAGTGGGTGGAGGCAGAATCATTTAGCAAGTTGGGGTCTAAACAGATGAGGAAGTTCATTGAAAAGCACTTGATCACCAGGTTCGGAGTGCATCATCATATGATCACGGATAATGGGTCCAGTTTCAAGGAGAAGTGAAAAGTCTATTCCAAGAGTACGGTATTGAACATCATAGGTCTTCTCCGTATCGTCCGCAAGCTAATGGCGCAGTAGAGGCGGCTAATAAGAACCTTAAAAGGATTCTCGTAAAGACAGTAGAATCGCATCGGAACTGGCACGAACAGCTCCCGCTCGCTTTATGGGCTTATCGCACGATAGTTAGAACGTCAACTGGGGCAACGCCGTTCTCCTTGGTATACGGTGCAGAAGTCGTTCTCCCAATTGAGGTTGAAAAGCGATCGTTGAGAATCGCAGTAGAAGCAGAGATTCCCGAGACGGAATGGGTGAAGAAGCAGTATGAACAGTTAGCATTGGTGGACGAGAAAAGGATGGAGGCCCTTTACCATGTGCAGTTATATCAGCGAAGGATGGCCCGAGCCTTCAACAAAAAGGTCAAGGCCAGCCCTATCAAAGAAGGGGATATGGTGCTAAAACAGATCCGTGTGACGCACACCGACCCGAAGGGCAAGTTTAGGCCAAACTAGGAAGGGCCGTTCTTCGTGAAGAAGATACTAAGCAAAGGAGCGGTGAAGTTAACTACTATGGACGGCATGGAGTTCTCCGAACCTACCAATCTGGATAGGCTTAAGAAATACTTTTCGTAAAAAAAAAAAAAAAAGAAAAACTCCTGATAGGTCGAAAACCCACAAAGGGCGGCCTATGCAACAATAAGGGACATCCCAATGGGTGAAAACCCGAAAGGGCACTCATTTGAAAATTCCGGGATAGTAAAAGGAGAGACGAAAAATCGCTGGGATCTGAAAACCGAAAAAAGGCAGGTCCTGGTAACGGTAGTTATATCTTGAGCAATTATAAAAATAATGTATAAGAGGCTAAGTATTTCTGTTGTTTGTAAATAAATAAAGGCATGAGTATATCTGAAGAGAATGATTGGGATCGTTATAATTTACTGAATGCAAGATAATATGAATCATGAGTTATACATTTCATACCTTTCCTTTCACAATAAAAAGCCTACGTACTATGTACCCCACTCCCTATACACAAGCTATACATTGGGGTAATTCTAATAAAAGCTACGAAGCTATACATGATAAGCCTAGTAAGGAGGGAAATCCCAGTAGGCCTCAAAGTCCCTCAGATGTGACGCCCGCTCCGCAGATAGGGTCTCCTCGATGACTCGAAGTCTCTCCTCGGCAGCAAGGCGCCCCGCGGTCTCCTCACGCACCCTCTTCTCAACAGCAAGGCGTCCCGCGGTCTCCGCCCGCATCACCCCGGACCAGTGGTCGTTCCTCTCCCGATACACCTGGCCAACCCTGGCATCGGCCTCCCGCAGCACTTCGCTCTGTCTCAGCTCATGTGCACGGAGATCGCTCTGTAAAAAAAAAAAAAAAAAAAAGAAGAAAAAAACAGATATAAAAAAGAAATACAGACTAGAATAGAAGTCATACATACACATGTGCATACATTCCACTACACTAAAATAAATTAAAGATACATACCAGGTGGCTGGTGCAACGCAAGCTGAGTCGATCTCTAAAGAAACCAGATAGCCCCACATAGTCGGTGCACGTCTCCCTCGAAGTCTGGAGAGCGTCTGAGGGATCAAACGGTATCCTCGACGTAAAGGCAGGAGGGGCCATCTTGACACCGGCATAAGCCACTCCGGACTGGTCATAGCAAACTGTCGTGAAATCCCTCCCAAAGTCAGGGATGGGTACGCCCAAAGGGGACCTCTCCGGTCGGGCAGCGCCGGAGGACTCGCCGACATAATAGGGCGGCTCGCTCGCAGACGTCTGAGCTCGGGCACTATCAAAGAAGTCTGACGTGTGGGCATTCCTCCAGGAACCCTCCTGCAAGTAGAGACACAATAAACACCCCTGACCATCTCGTAAATAAAAATAAATAGGCCGAACCACTCACCGGAACCGCCTCCTGACCAAAGACTGCAGCGACAGCCTCCCCCAAAACACGTCCGCCACGGGGTCCACCTCCATCGCCACTACTGGGGCATCCCTCGCGCTCAATAATGTCGATAAATAGGGAACACGGCCCCCAGCATGAACCCATACATCTCTACCAGCAAAGCGGCGAGTCAAATCCCGACGAATGACCGATAAGGGCATAGTCCGCACCGTAAACATGGAGACGGGGATCTCGCCTGGTGTCCAATGCGAGGCACTAACCCCGGTGATGTCCCAGTCGCCCAAGTACCATGCCCGCACATAAAGGCTGGTACATGCTCCTGGATCAGGGTGACGTACGCGTAATCGGGACCGAAGTCGAGGTCGTCCCACCTGAATCTAATCTGAAAGCACAAAGAAAAAGTCAGGACTGATCAAACAAAAATCTAACGCGATTAGAAGATATTTACCTGCCCCAAGGTCCGTGAATCAATCCAATCTAGGAGCTGCGCCACCGTCTGCCTCTCCCCGGTACCTAGACCGAACTCGTTCCACCGAGCCATAAGTGGGGGCTTCACTACCCGTGGCCTGCGCCGACGCTCGCTGGGAAGAATCCGCCTCTCGTAGGCCCAAAAACAAAGGTTATGAACAGAAGGCGCGAAGAAGATAAAATGGGCAAGTTAAGGATGAACCACGTACCAGAAGAGCAAAAGTGTAACCGCCGAAGTCCTTGCGCTTCTGGCAAGTCAGATCCAAAAACTTGTACAGGTAAGCTAGACCCGCTCCTGCCCAATCGTAAGACGCCACCGCGTCCAAATCACTGAAGGCCTGAATGAGACCCGCATGTATCATCCCGCTCTTGGTGCGGAAGATCGTCTCGCTTAAAGCATACACCAGGAAGCTGCGGACAGCCAGATCAGTGTCGTCGGTCCTACAAAAGTCCCTACGACTCAAAAGCCTCGAGGTAGTGATGAACTTCTCCGGGGTGGATTTGACACCCGTGTAAACTCTCGGCCTGATCAAAGCAGCCAACCTAGCACGGTCAACCCGTGGACGCATCATATCAAAGGAGAAAGGAACCGGAGTACCACTCCCCCGCAGCCCGGTCAGTAAAGAGAAGTCGCGGGGCGAGATCGTCATCTCCCCGAACGAGAGGTGGAAGGTGTGGGTCGAGTCAACTCATCTCTCGTATAAGGCCCGTAGGCAGAAACGGTCGCACACCCCGTTGGCGCGGGGCAGCGCTAAAATAAAGGGCTCAAAGCCCAACTCTCGCACATGGGCTCTCGCCGCGGCGTCTAGCATGGAATACCACACATGAATATCTGCCGTAGTCCCGGAAATGTCGATGAACTGGAAAGAACGGAACAGGTAAGTTTAAATGTTGTTCCTAGGCTTGCATCTGATGAAAGCACGTTAATCTAGCTATTCTTTTGGTCAAATCTAACCTAGAGACATCTTGTCAATTTGGACCGTCATTTTGTGAAATCTCTCCCTTAGGGTTGTTTGCATAGGATTTGATTAATTCATTATTCTTTGATCTACTCTCGTCCGCATTGGCAAAGAGAATTATTCAAGTTTTTACTATTCACGTGCATTAGTCAAGTTTTCACTATTCACGTGCATTAGTCAAGTTTTCACTATTCACGTGCATTATTCGAGTTTTTACTATTCACGTGCATTATTCATGTTTTTACTATTCACGCGTACTATTCACGTTTTTACTATTCACATGCATTATTCACGTGCGTTAGTCAAGTTTTTACTATTCACGTGTATTATTCACGTTTTTACTATTCACGTGCACTATTCACGTTTTTGGTTTACTATTAGCAGGCATTGTTCGTAGTTTTACTATTCACATGCATATAATTCGCATTCTTCCAAAAAGACAAATAAAGTGTTACTTGCAAGCAAAGGAATTCATGTTTTCTAACTAAGGTCTTCTAAGGCAACCTAGGGGTTAGCATGCAAATCATGTTCAAAGTAGGGATACTAAAGCCTAGAAATTTAGTCAAAAGACGAGGAAGTAAGAAAGTACTTACCTGGTTACAGCGGGTCCGGCTCAGATGAGATGTGGGGTCCTGAAAATGGTCCACTGTAGTAAGGTTCACGAAACCCTCCTCCATGCCCTTCGTGCCATCATGTTGATCCAAATCCATCCCGAGAATAATCCAAATCATAAGTTAGAGAGAGAGAAGGGAGAGAAGGTGTGGGGTTGGAATGAAACCTCACCACCTTATATAAGGAAAGGGAATGACATTCCCGTAAATAGTGAAGAAGGTACGATGTGACATAAAGGTAAAAAGTAAATAATTATTTACCAGGTGCACAGACCTCCGATTTGCAGTCCGTTTCAGCCTGCGCTTCTGCCAGACAGTGAGCAATAATGTCGAGATAGAACTCCAAATGACAGCCAATTTTTACAGAACAACGGCACCAGTCAAAATTCAGACGACAGTTAACAGAAAAATAATTGTTAGTTTGAATCATTCCGAACTAAAAAGACGTTGCTATCAAACCATTTAAACCTCCAAGACACTAGCTCCAGTGAGAAAATACAGACAACGGTGTTTTAAAAGAATTCAGAATTGTTAGAAAGAACCTTTGCTTTTGAGCCGTTTTGCCCGCGGTCGTGGATCAGGGTTGCTTTTGAGCTATTTTACCCACAGTCGTAGACTAGGGTCGCTTTTGAGCCATTTTACCCACGGTCGTGAACCGGGGTCGCTTTTGAGCCATTTTACCCGCGGTCGTGGACCAGGGTTGCTTTTGAGCCATTTTTACCCGCGGTCGTGGACTATGGTTGCTTTTGAGCCATTTTACCCCCGTCGTAGACCGGGGTCGCTTTTGAGCCATTTTACCCACGGTCGTAGACCAGGGTTGCTTTTGAGCCATTCCCCCCCCCCCTCCGGTCGTAGGCCGGGGTCGCTTTTGAGCCATTTTACTCGCGGTCGTGCACCAAGGTTGCTTTTGAGCCATTTTTACGCGCAGTCAACTTAGGCTAGGGTCCGTAAGAAGAACATCCGCCGGCAGCCGAGTCAAAGGCAAGGACGGAAAGAATCGAGAACGACACCGAAACGCGCAGCGCAAAGGTCATATATTCTTCCTCCTACTCTTTACGTGTCTCTTACTTTTATATGTTTTACATTGCATGTGTTGCGTTAGCAAAAAAACGTTTTCAAAACACACACATCACTGTCAAAATAGAAAAGTAGGGGCAACTGTAGACACCGAGTCGGAGGACCTGTGACGAAAACCTGTAAATAAGACGGTCAAAGTGGTTGATTCCGGAAGTTTTAAAACAAAAATATATAATAAGAAAAGAAAAGTTAATGTGAGTCGCGGTCGTCAAGTGGACGGCTCGCGAGTGCTCAGCGACGTGGTGCGAGCGCCTAGCGGCAGCCGACGTGTGTCCGACGACAGTTGGACGCACGCCCGGCAGCGCGGGGCGCACGCTCGACGTCCGTTGGGCGCGCACGCCCGGCAGCGCGGAGCGCGCACCCGACAGCACGTGGCGAACGCGCCCGATGGCCGCTGGGCGAACGCGCCCGACAGCCGCTGGGCGAGCGCGCCTGACAGCCGCTGGGCGAGCGCCCAACGACCGTTGGGCGAACGCCCAACGTCAGGTTGGCGCGCGCCCAACTGAAGTTGAGCGTGCGCCCAACAATAGTTGGGCGTTCGCCCAACCGGCTTTGGGCGACGCCCAATTTTCTTCGGGCGTCGCCCAAAGTTTCCGGGGATCCGTTACCTATATAAGGTACGGATCCCCATGCATTTGAAGAGAGAATTTTGGAGAGCTTCTCACACAAGAACATTTTCTAGAGAGAGAAAGTTGATTTTTTTCAGGAGAAAACATTTTTTTTCCTAAAAATTGCAAAATCTCCAAAAAGTTAAATATTTTATCAAAAACATAAAAAACACCGAAAAGTTAAATATTTTATCCGACTTCGACTGTCAGATACCGAACTTAAGGTATTATCCGAGGACTAGACTCATTTTATTTCATTTTATTTATTTCTTTTATTTATTTATTTGTATGTTATAATTTTATTTATTTAGTTATTTATTTATTTATCACGTTTTATTTAATTTTTCGTATTTATTTAATTTTCGTCTCGTATTAGATAAACGTTCGGTTTTGTTTTTAAAATAAAAACCTCGTTTTAATATCCCAATACGAACCGTGATCCGATTCAAAGGTAGTTCGAGTATTAAATACGTTGTAATTATAAGTTTTAGAAATTTTTTCTAAATAACGTTTTAAATAAAAAAAATCGTTTAAGAACCTCCGTTATAGACTATGATCCATTTTTGGTAGTTCGGAGTTCCAAAACGATAGAATAGATCTAATTTAAGGTGTTTGAATAAATCTGGAAAGTTGTGGACTGTTTCTATAATTCTTCTTTTTCTGTCACTGATTTCTGTTTACCGACGGATTTTCTGTCGGTAAATCTGCTGGAACTCTAAATACCCATTTTTGAGCCTTTTTATTACTTCTTTTAATATTTCTTTTTAAATATACCTCTATTTAATTATGTAAAATATTTGATAAATGTACTTTGGATTTATATAATTATTATTTACATATTATATATCTATTTATTCTATATTAAGAATTTGATTTATATTGATTTGATTTTATAAATTATATATAAGTATATATGTATAGTTCTTTGGACTTTTGGATGATTAATTGATTTTTGGGGTTATGATATAAGTTCTATTTTTGAACCGAAAGCTATTTTCTTATTTGTAAACTTTATTCATTATTTTCATGAGTTTTCATTATAGTATATCATACTTAGTGTTATTTTCATTATTATACATATACTTAGCTATATTAGGTGGTATCCTTTACTTGGTTTTCAAAGTTATATGTATGTCATTATTTTTAATATATAAGTATATATATATGTATATGCTCATTTCCTTATTCTTTTGGCATTTGGGGATATATGTTTTAAATTAGTTTTCAATTGATGAATTTTGGTTTAGTTCATTTATTGTTGTAATTATATTCAAGTAAGGATTAATTGAGTGAAAAGGGAAAAATAAATGGTTTTTGAACAAAATAAATTGACTTGTATGCTTAATCACGTTTTCTTTTTAAAACTTTTATCTCAACATTTTCGAAGGCTCGAGTCGTTCCAACGGCGATTCGAGTGAACGTCATTAAACGGGGTTTTGAAACGTACCTAAATCGTTCCAACGGCGATTAAGATACGAACCATGCAAATAAACTCGTTTTTGGAAAGTGCGTTTAGTTTAGAGTTAGTGTGTAATACGAAGCATAAATCACATTGTAAACAAATCGATTCTTTCTTCTCCCCCCTCTCTCTCTTATGTATCTTGAACTGATGTAAATGGGTGATTCTTTACCAAAATGGCTTTCAATAATATATGCTCAAAACGGTTTTCAAAACGAGAAAGAAAAGGTTTCAAATGAATTTTAAACTTAAAGAAATATGCGATTAGTCCGTTATCGCCTAACACGCTGAGTAGGAGGCCGGTGGTTCATAACCGGGCGATGTCGGGGTGCCTAGTAGCCTTTCTCCGGAAAGAAGCTATTCTTCTCGGCTCGTACCTAAGTTTCCCGACGAAAGGGATTGGTGTTCATTTTCCCATTCGTGTGTGGCGACTCTTCCATACTCCGAGCTCCGGTCCTGCCGAGCAGCTTGATTCCACGATTGGTTGCTTTCGACGCCACCGGGTTCTCTTTGCGCGATACGGTTGCTCACGGACGGGTCGTTTTGTGCCGTTGACTCTAGCCCCGTCTGCTGTCCAGATCTAGACGCCTGTAATTACGGAGGATCGTCACTGCCTATGCGGATCTGCTGCCCTGTTTCATTGTGCGCTGATGTCGTTCTAATGCCAGGAGTCGCCACCGAAACAGGATCGTGGGTGTTCAATTCCGTCCGCCCAAAGCTTCTGCTTGTCGTTTTCTGTTGGTAAGCCCTCCAGTCCTGAACATCTTCCAAGCTGATTCGCCACCGAGTATCAGCCGACCACCATCTCATATTCCAGAGGACTCTGTTTCTGTGGTCCCAAATTGCTTTTAGAGCACAACATGTTCTGATGATTAAGTCCTGGTTAGGGCCACATAAAGCTTGCAAGAGCCACTTGTCAAAGCTCGTATTGTCCATATTCGGATAGGGTACTCCTGCAATTCTCCAAATGTCACCTGCGAAACAACAATCAACAAATAAATGGTTATCCGTCTCCTCTTGCTCCACACACACCGGGCATTCGGTTGAAATAGGAACTCTTCTTTGAGCCAGACGGGCTCTAGTGGGTATACCTTTCGAACAAAGGCACCAAATAAATTGCTTAAGTTTAGGGGGAATCATCAACTTCCACAATCTCCTCCATCCTTCCTCAGTTATGTTTCCTTCTATAAAACCCATGCCAGCCAAATAGCCAGAATGTACATTATATTGACCATCCCTTGACCAGTGCCAAATTCTCATATCATCCCCTGCATTGTATGGCAGGATAATATCGCTAATAGCCTGCACTTCCAAATCACTAAAGCACCCACTTAATCTCTGCAAGTCCCACCCTCTCCCATTCTCAAGTATTAGGTCAACCACTATCAAATTTTCCAATCCAGGTACCATGAAAGAATTTATACAAAAACCCTATAAATTAGGGACCCATTCATCCTTCCACACTCTGATGGACCTGCCATTGCCCACCCTCCATCTAGTTCCAGTTCTCAATATACTAAGACCCTCCCATATACTTCTCCAAACCATGCTAGGATTATTGCCTAATTTAGAGGAAAGTAAGTCATCCCTAGAAAAATATTTAACTTTGAACATTCTACTTACTAAAGTATTTGGGAATTTTAGTAATTTCCAGCCCTGCTTGCCTAACATTGCCAGATTAAACATATGTAGGTCCTTAAATCCCATCCCACCTACCTCTTTGGGGTTACACAGTTTCCCCCAATCGAACTAGTGAATGTTTCTCCTCCCCTCGGGTTTCATTCCCCACCAAAAAGAGTTCATTAATTTTTGCAGCTCATCACAGATAGATAAGGGTAAGAGGAACGTACTCATACAAAAAGTTTGCAAGGCTTGAGCCACAGACTTGAGAAGAACCTCTTTTCCAGCCTAGGAGAGGAATTTAAAGCCCCATGCTCCAAACTTCTTGCGCAGTCTATCAACCAGGAACGTAAAAATTCTGCGTTTGGATCTCCCGATGAGTGACGGTAATCCCAGGTAGCGTCCTGTGTCAAGGGGAGTGCACACCCCCAGTAACGATTTGATCTCATATCTTACCTCCTCGGATGTGTTTAAGCTGAAGAATATCCCTGATTTGTTCAAATTTACTGCCTGCCCCGACGCCACTTCATACTCTGACAGGATGTCCATAACTTTTCTAGCCTCGTCTGCAGTAGCCCCAAAGAATAAGAAACTATCATCAGCAAAGAAAAGGTGTGTTACGGATGGCGCCCTGCTACAAATCCTGCATCCTGAGATAAGCCCTTCAGTTTCAGCTTTTCTAATTAATTTAGATAGGGCTTCAGCACACAGGATAAAGAGATAGGGTGATAGTGGGTCACCTTGTCTCAAACCTCTTCATGGGACAACTTCGTCAGAATACTCCCCATTTACTGCCACCTTATATTTCACAGTTGTGATACAAAGCATCATCCAGCCTATCCAGGTTTTGTGGAACCCCATTCGAACCATCACTGCTTTCAGGAATTCCCAATCCACTCTATCATAGGCTTTGCTAATGTCAATTTTTAAGGCAACCTGACCATTCTTCCCTCTGTTCAGTCTCTTCATGAAGTGTAAACTTTCAAAAGCTACCTGAACATTGTCAATTATAGACCTGCCAGGGACAAAAGCAGATTGAGTGTCACCAATAATTTGAGGAAGAATCTTTTTCAGCCGATTAGCTAAGGCCTTAGCAATTATCTTATAGATGACATTGCACAGGGCGATAGGGCGAAAATCCTTAAGCATTTGAGGATTGTCAATATTGGGTACAAGGACAATTATGGTGTCGTTTACTCCCCTGGGGAATTCCCCCTCTCGAAGCCACTTTGCACAAGCAGCTCCCACTTCACCTCCCAGGGTATCCCAGAATGCTTGGAAGAAACCAGGATTTAGCCCGTCAGGGCCAGGGGATTTAGTAGGACTCATAGAAAAGAGGGCTTGCTTAAATTCATCTAGAGCAAAAGGAGCAGTGAGCGATTCATTTGTGGATGAATCGATTAGAGTGTCAAGCACCTGGACCATGTCAGCCCCACTCAAATTCGAAGCGGAGAAGACCTCCTGAAAGTATCTCTGCGCAAGGTCCCTCATCCCAATCTGATCTTCAATTACAGCCCCACTATCATCTGTCAGAGAGGTAATCATATTCTGTTGTCTTCTAGCTTTGACATTAGTATGAAAAAAGTGTGTGTTTCTATCCCCTTCCGTCAACCAGAAAGCCTTAGCCCTCTGCCTCCAATAAACCTCTTCAATCTCCAGGGTGTCATTAAGTTTTCTTTTGGCAAAAAAAATAAGCTGCAATGGACTCCCTATCACTACTACCATGAAATCTCTCCATTTGGGTCCTCCACTTTCTGATTTGGCTTTTAAAACGCGTGTTGAAACTCTTTCCCCAAACTGCCATTTTCTGCACACACCCCTCTAATTTTTCTTGTACAGGTTTGCCATCCTGCCCCCTCTAGTGACCTCAGACTAGAATCTGGAACTCCTACTCTTTAAGCCACATTTCCTCAAAAAAGAATCTCTTCCCTCTACCTCTACTTCTCTCCCTCTCCAGCATAAGCGAAAGCAGAAGATGATCCGAATACCCTGCCATACAGGATTTAAGATGATAGTGTTCAAAGCGATTAAGCCATTCAGGTGAAGCAAAACCCCTGTCGAGTTTTTCTCTTACCCATAGCTCTGAACCCCTACCTCTATCCCAGGTAAACGGATTGCCATTCAGCTCCAATTCACTTAAGCTACACTCCTCAATCGTTTTGGTGAACTCCTGCATTAAAAGATTAGGGTAACTAGCTCCACCTTCCTTTTCAGACGAATTCAAGATACAATTGAAATCTCCAATCACTGCCCATGGAAGAGAAGGGTCTGTAGCCAGTCTTTTTAATAGATCCCACGACTCACCCTGTCTACTACGGTCAGCAAACCCGTAGAAACCTACTAATCTCCAGTCTCCCTTGGCCGTATCAGTAATAACTGCCTCAATATGATGATCAGGGAAGCTTTTGACCACCACCTGAATCCATGCTTTCCACAACAAAGCTAACCCCCCACTACGGCCTCTTCTGCTAACAGGGAATGCTCCCTCAAACTTCAACTGCTGTTTTATTACACTAATTCTATGATCTTCTACAAGCGTTTCCATTAAGAATACAATACTAGGGCTTTGGGAAGAAACAAGCTCCTTCAAAGAGCGAACTGCCCGGTGGTTTCCCAGGCCACGACAGTTCCAGCTTAAGCAACTCATTCTCCCCGGCGGCCCTGATCTTTAGGGCTCGCCGAATCATTTTTTGTAAGAATCCCCTTATCCTTTCCAAGAACAGGGATTTCTCCTTCCTGTCTATTCTCTTTTTCCCCCTCCCTCTCATATCCCTGCCCCTCCCTTCTTCTCTTTCTAGCATCATTTAATTCCATCTCTGTATCCTCCCCTTTATCTCCCCCCTCCTCCCCCTCTACTTCTCCACCCTCCTCCTCTACTATAATCTTAAAAAATGGCCCTGAAATTGGACAGATCAAGACTTCCCTCTCTCCCTCTCTTATTTGTTTATTTGGTCCCCTCGCCACTTTCCCTCTCCCCATATTGGTTATATCCCTCATAGGTCCTAAACCTCCTCCTCTACCCCCTCCAAAGCCCCTCTGGCTCACCCCCCAGTATTCTCTCCTAGCCACCTTGCCCCGCTTTGGTCCCCTCCCCTTCTTACTGGGGCCTTAAGCCATTCACCCCATTCTCTTTGAATTTCTCCCCCCTGCAGGTTAAAAATTCTTTCACAAAAGCATTCCGTGTGACCCAGACAGCCACACACATAACAGAAGATCCCAAGTCGTTCATATTTAAAGGTTGCTAAGGCCCATATGTTTCCTGTAGTTCTCAATTTTTTAAATCTTTTCAACGGATGTTCACTGTCTAGTCTGACTCTGATGCGCATAAACTGTCTATGGATACCAGAGTTATTATTCATATCATATTCCTCAAAGTTCCCAAGGAAATTGCCTAATTGTTTGCCTACTAACTCAGACATAGTCCCCACAGGTAAGCCATATATTTGCACCCAAATAGAATAATGCATCAAATTAACCTCCTCCACATGAACTCCAAACTTCCAAACATTCATAATCAGCACATAATTATCAAATGACCAAGGTCCTCCAGCAATCACCCTATCTCTATCAATCGGATGAAAGAATTCAAAGGAGTAAAGGTTAGAGCTTACCTCTTGAATTTCAACTCCCCTAACCGGTCTCCACAGGACAGCCAGTCTGTTTCTCATGCTCAAAAAATTGATCGGTCTGTCTGCCACGAACCTCCCCAGAAAACGGAGTCCCGCATCCACCACCACTTCTGTAATCGGCGGAACAACCAAATCGAAGTGACCCCCTTCATCACCTTCAATTCGAAGTCGTTCCATCTCCCAGTCCATTTTTCGGAATTGAACAGGCAACACGTTAATCTGTAATTATAGTACGCTCAAGATTTCAGGCCGTCGAGAACGACGCCTATATTCCACCCCCGCACGAATCAGAGCCCCAATAGATTCGGTGCCCGTCGTCGGAATACCCCCGCTTCCCCTAATCACCCAGTAACACCAGTGAGGCGAAACGAAGACAAAGATTGAAATCGTGATTTAACAGAATCGCACACAAAACCACATCAAAAACGACAACTCTCACAAAACAGGAGAACTACCTTCACCGGCGATGGAAGGACACTCTCATCGGCGGGACGCTCACGGCGATGGCGAAGCCAGGTAGCACGGCGTCGATGGCGTTCGGAGGGTTTCGAGAGAGACTTTTTAGGATTGTTGTGTTAGTTGGATTTTCATCCACTAGAGATGATCTTATTCATTCAGTTTTTAATTGATTTTTAATTTTCTTTTCCTTTTAATTTTTTATTTGTCATCCTTTTTTTTAGTTATAGTTTTAATTATTTTAAGGTTTAGGTTCAAATTTCAAAGACTTAATTGAATTTAAAATAATAATAATAATAATAAATAAATAGTCTTTCATTCAAATTAAATCTCTTAAATTCGATTAAGTTTTTTAATTTTTTTCCATTATACTTTTAATTTTTTCTTTATTTTGAATCTTTTGAAGTCTAAAAGATTTCATTGAGAGATCGAAGTATAAAATTTTGGCTCTCAAATTCATGTTTATAGGAGCCAATAATTTACACCATAATTAATTTTTTATTTTAATTATATTAATTGGTATTATGTTAAACATATTTGCTTAAAGTGAACATCAGGGAAGATCTAATTCCTAGACCGAGATAAATTTAAGGGGAGTTATATGAAACCATTTAATATTTTAACATGTATTATATATGAGTCAATTTAAAAGAAGAAAAGTTAGAAAATGTTAAGGCGAATCCCTCGTGGAGGTTATGAGGAGCTGATGGTGGAGCAATTACTCAAAACATGATTTGAAGGTGAAGAACGCGACTTAGTGGAAGGAAGCAATAATTTACTCTCAACATTTATAAGAAGAAGAAATCACGATGAAAATGTGAACTCAACACACGCTCAAACAGAACTCTAGGAAATTGTTTCTAAAAATGTTGATTTCCCAATCATTTCCTTAGTTTTAGTTTTCAATGTTCAAGTTCTTTCAAATTTCTAGTATAATTTTATTTTGTTTGTTCTTCAATCATTTTTGTAATGTCGGTATCGTTTTAATGACCGAACCTTTAGAATTTTACGGTCTCTTTTGTTGGTCCCTAGTAGTTAGTTCCAAGGGGGGGATAGGAACTAATGTAACTTTTTTGCTTTTAATTATGCTGACTTAATGTTATTTTAAGAGTTTGATAACTCAGCATGTTGGTCAGCACGGCCGATTGATTAGTCAGACAGTTTTAGTTCTATGCTGACTAAGACTGCTTGACTTGAGAGTTGGGAATTGACACTTGAAAGGTCAGCTTCCAACTCAGCACTCAGTTTCAGGTTTAACAATTTATAAGTTGAGTAAATTTCACAAGCAACACATGCACATATATATATATTGAGAGAAAGAGTTTAGAAGTTACTCAGCACGACTTATCCTGGTTCGGCCTCTCTGCCTACGTCCAGTCCCCAGTTCCTCCTGGGATTTTCAATTCAATACTGAGCTCTTTCAAGGTAGAGCACAAGCCCTTTACAAGGCAGTGAGTATGCAAGAGTACGTCATCTATTCGTCTACTCAGGACCTACTAAGTACTACAACCCAGCACTTAGATTTTTCTACCACTGAATACTTACAACCAAGTACTCAGCTCAACACTCTCAATATTCCTATTGATTACACACTTGTTCTTTTTCAAGTAAAGAACACCTTAGATGATTACAAAACAATCAATCTAGCATTTACACAGAGAATAGAAACGTTGGTGTAAGATCTTTTTGTATTTGAGTGCTTTGAAGATTTTCTCTCTTGTATTTTTCTTTTGATACTTCGGCAATGATCCAAGGCTATTGATTGTCCTTTTATAGATGGAGATCTGTAGGTGGATCATTTGAATTGTTTTAGTCGTTAACACCAAAACGGCTCTTTTAGGGAACATCTTCTGGTCAGCTTCAGACTGTTCCGCCATTCCATTCCTCTGTTTTCTTCAGGCATCAGGTTTTGTCTTCTTGCATCAGACTTGTCTTTTTGTGCCAGTTGTCTTTTATCAATAATCCATTGGCCCATGTTTCTTGGAATTAGTCTTCTGTGTATTTTCGAGGCTTCAATTATTGGTGCAGAAGATTGGCAGACTTTGTCCTTTAGTGAACGGATCCTTCATGCTGTCCTGACTGTTACTCAGCTTCATTCGTTATCTTCGAATGTTCAACTTCCATGCTGAGTTCCTTCTTAGTCAGCTCCGTTCTGTTTATTCAATTCAGAAGGAGTCTTCTAATTTAGTCAGCTTCGTTCTGGCAACTTTGAAGAAGACTTCTGAGACTGAGTTCTACTCCACTCAGCTTCTATTCTTTCATGCTGAGTTCCATTCCACTCAGCTTGGCTTATGCTGACTTTTGTCCTGTTTAACTTTATATATATTTTTGCACTCAATATTGAACAAATTAGTACAATTAAATCAAAGCATTTAAATTTAATTGCCTCTCAATCATGGATGATTTTGTCAAATCAAAATCTTGTGGAAAGGTGTTTCAGCAAACTCCCCCATTTTGATGTTGACAAAATACATAATTATGGAACTCAGTTATAAGTTACCCCATAATTGATTTATTTTTGAAATAACTCCCCCGTAAGGGTTGCACATATTGTCTTAACTTAATTCTAAACCTTCCAAGATTTAATTGAATTAACCTTAAGACATTTGTGTATACTGACTTAGTTTAATATTAGATTCTTCAAGATCTGAGCTAATTGGATTTAAGTTAGCTTTCAAAAATATTAGAAGTATGTTGTTACTCAGTTTATTACCTAAGTATTTTAGTGTTAATGTATACTGAGTATGTTTTACTTCTTAATTTGTTTGTTCAACTTTATCAACTAGATTGAGAAAATGGTACTTGTCATAGATAAAGCAATTAGATGAAGCAAAGAAATACTCTATGCTAAGTTCTAAACATTGACTAGACTATATCTAGTTCTTCTTCTTCTTTTTTTCCTTCAGATGGTCAGCTTGATCAGCTTGATATACTCCTTTGCCTTTATCCTTACTTCCTGAGGCATTACCTGCAAGCTGAGTTCCTTCTTGGCTTGTCTCCCCCGTTTTGCCATCATCGGGTTTATAAAGGAAGGTTTCATTGCGAGCTGCATTGGAGAGATAATGGGAGTAGCGCTGGAGCCTCTTAGTGCTTTCACCCAAGCCATCAATTACAGGGACACTGTCATTTTGGACATGCCGAGGAACCCAAAGGGAGCTGCTGATCATGCTAAGTAGGCATTCATGTGATTTGCTAAGCCAGGTGAGCGAGCTGGTGATCTGAGCAAAAGATTGGTGGTACATCTTTAGCAAGGCAGAGTCATAAAACATGCGCTAAGCATTGTTGATGCGCATTGCCTTCATAATTACTTGGGAAAATCTCAAGAGTTGACTGTTTGTGACTGGGTCAACATCCATTTGTGCTTTGTTGACGTTGAGTAAACTTACTGCTTCACTCGGTTGGTCAATTGTGCACTGAGAGGAGGAGGTGACTAACTCACGCGTACAAGTCAGTTCAGCATTGAGCTTGGTAAAGCATTCTTGTAACTCAGCAGAGGAAGCATACTCAGGATTGCCAGTTGCGCTTGATGTGGTCAGTTCTGCAGTCAACTTAGCAAAATATCCTTGAAGCTCAGTGGAAGTTGCATACCCTGGATTGACTTCCGACAGTTGTTGGATTTTCCCTTCAAGCGAGTTCAGATGATTCACCATGGTGAGTACCAGTTCAGTCAGTTTTGCTATTTGGTCTTGGCTTGGTTGCTGAGTTTGAACGGTGGTTATGATACTTACCAGATCCTTGAGTCCTCTTAGTTCATTGAGAAGCTAAGTGATGCCAGATAGGTGGGAGGACTCAGCATGAGACGATCTAGTAGCATCAGCTTGAGAAGGATTCAAATCTTGAAGCAGGGACTGAGCAGAGGCAATGATTCGTCGTCCTGACTCAGTAGCATTCAAGTATTGGAATTTGGCAGCATTTGTCTCAGAGGCTGGAATTGAGCTTGATGGTGGAGGAGTTGGCTGTTTGCCAGATTGATCACCTTGATTGGTGACTGGTTTTTGATGCAGATTAGCTTCAGGAGCTGAGTTGTCAACATGCTGAGTTGGAGGTGGAGTTTGGTTAATCATGTTGACCTGCTCAACTTGAGTGGGTGAAATTGAGGCAGGATTTGTTCCATCTTGAGCAGTTGGATTTGGATTCTCCGGAGTCTTGGCTTGTTCCTTATTATGAGTAACAGAGGCTTGTTTTTGCACAAGATCCGTTGGAGGAGACTCAGGCTCAGCATCATGGGAGAAGTATTTGAACTGAATTTTGGAGAGTTCAGCATCAATATCTTGAGGAGGGGAATCATCCAGAAGATCAATTTGCTTTTGTGCCTTCTTCTTGAGTCGCTTGAACCTTGTTTCTTTAGGAGGAGATGGGTCAACATGAATATCCTCCTCGTCGGTATCAACTGTCTCTTCTTCCTCAGTTTGATTCTCATGTTGCTCAACATGATCCTCAACAGTAACATTTTCTTCTTCCTCAACTCTTTGCTCAGCATCACCCTGAGGTTGCTCAACATCAGCAGGTTCTTCCTGCTCAGTATGGACGTCTTTCTCAACAAAAGTTTCTTTCTCAGCTTCCCTTTCTAGGTCAGTTCCATGACCTTTGGAAGATACAACCCAATCTAGGGGATCAGCTTCAACTGTCTTTAAGGTGTTAACCTTCTTCCTTTTCATCAAAGGGGATTCCGGAGTTCCCTCTTCTTCATCCTCAGGCTCTTCTGGCCTCTTTCTTTTCTCTGCCGACTCAGCTTTCTCCTTAGCCTGGTCAGCTTTAACTTTTTCTTGAGACACTAGTCTCACTTTCTTTGGGACAGCATTGATGTCTTTGGAGCATGTTTCAATGGCCTTTCTCTTCTTGTTCTTCTTTTCCTTAGGGGACTCAGCAGGAGCCTCCACTTCTTTCTCAGGCTCATGCTCAGGCACCTCTTCCTGTTCAGCTTCATCATTTTCCTCAACATCTTCAATTTCTTCATATCCTTTCAATGGTTGATTGTATAATAATCCAACCAGCAGAGCTGCTGTGATCTCACTTCCCAAAGTATCAGTTTCATTTATGGTCTTGATCTGCTTATCCTCCAGAATTTTTGTGATTAGAGAGCCCAATCGAAGTTTCTTACCTCCTCGTTGAAGAGCTCCAACTAGAAAGACTGGAAGGTTGAGAGGAGTGTAGGTCAGCATGTGCCATATGAAGCACTGCTCAAAGTTGGAAGCGGATGAGGCTGAGTTGAGTTTGGGGAATATGAAGTTGGTCAGTATGTAGCGTGCCATCTTCTGGTCTTGCCCTATACACGTGCTGGGTATTTCTCCCTTGTGATTTTTGGGTTTACAGAACCCCTTGATCTTGTCAAGCTTTTCCTTTGGTACCTTCTCTTTTGTTGTCCTAAATTCTATTCCTTCGTCTGGTAAATTTAGCAAAGTAGCTAAATAGGCAGGGGTTATGGTGATTTTCTGACCTTTGACTGTTGTCTCCAAATAGTCAGCATCCTCTTCATCAATAAACATGTTGGAATAAAATTCTCTGACTAGTCTAGGGTATGTTTTTCCGGCGAGTGAGAAGAGACCGGTCCATTTGTTCTTCTCGATCCAGTCACAGAACGGTTTCTCAGAAGTGACGAATCTTGGAGAGAACCATCTGCATTTCAGAACCTCCAAGTTGTTGACCTTTTTATGGACTTTGATCATGTTCCTTTCTACTGGCTTTGATGAGCCGGCGGGGTCAGCTTGAGTGGGTTTGCCAAAGGTTTGGCCAAACTGAGTGGCGATGTTAGGGATTTCATTTTTGCCGGAAGCCATTGTTACAGATGAAGATTTTGAGGTTTAGGGAGAGAGAAGGGTTCGATTACAGAAGATCGTAAGCGTAAAGAGTAATGAGTGGGGATCCTTCCACTACTTATAGAGTTTTGAGTCATTAATGAACTAGCCGTTTTCATCTTGGGACTTTAATCGACAAAGATTCTGCCATTTATGACAGGTTCAATGCATGAGTATTCATTATTACTTTCGTTTTTCTAGGTATGATTTGTTACACGTGTCATTGTTTATCGGTGTAAGTGGGCTTTTACTCAGTTTGCCAGAATATGAGTCGTTTATGATACTCAGTATTTAATTCTACGTAGATGGATTTTCTATCTCTTAGTAACTCAACATACGTTAATCACACAGCATGTACATCTACTCAGCATAAGATGATTACTCAATATGTTTATCTACTCAGCACAGAATATTTTACTCAACATTTGTATCTACTCAGCATAGACTATTAAGCTCAATGTGCAGTAGTTACTAGATTGATATCAGTCAGCATGACAATCACTCAACATTTATTCAAATACTTAGAATTATGGCAAAAAGCATATTTAAGCCCCTGAACTTTATCTGTTTTAAGAATCAAGTCCCTGATCAATTATTTTTCCACATTGAGCCCCTGAACATTGATTTTGTTATAGTTTAGGCCCTTATTTAACTTTTTTGTCGAGTTTAGGAGATGAGAAGATCGATTTGGCAATTCTAATGTTGAAAATCACAAAATGGGAGAGAAGAAAATCGAGTTTGGAAGAATATACTGAAAATTAATTTTTATAATTTCGTTTTAATTTTTAATTTTTAATTTTTTTATCTCTCATAGTCAAAGAAATCTTTTTTTTATTTGTCCATGTCAACAAGCCGAATCGCTCTAACTATGTATGCAGTCCAAACTCGACAGAAAAGTTAAATAAGGGCCAAATCCATAACAAACTCAATGATCAGGGGTTCAATGTGGAAAAATAATTGATCAGGGGCTTGATCCTTAAAACAGGTAAAGTTCAGGGGCTTAAATATGCTTTTTGCCTAGAATTATTGAAGAGGATTAGACATACCGATTGCTTCCCTTAGTATGTTAAATTGCTCATGAGCCAAAGGCTTGGTGAAGATATCTGCAAGCTGTTCATTTGTTGGCACATAGGTCAGCTTGATCTTACCCTTTAGTACGTGATCTCTGATGAAGTGATGCCTTATGCTGACATGCTTCATCCTGCTGTGTTGAATAGGATTCTTGGATAGATCAATGGCACTTTTGTTGTCACATTTGATCTCTATTGTTTCAGTTCTTACTCCATAATCCTCAAGTTGTTGCTTTATCCATAGGACTTGAGCTACACAGCTTCCAGCAGCAACGTACTCAGCTTCAGTTGTAGACAGAGCAACTGATGACTGCTTCTTGCTGAACCAAGATACTAGACAGCTTCCAAGGAAATGGCATCCTCCTGAAGTACTCTTACGTTCTAGTTTATCCCGTCCATAGTCAGCATCAGTGTATCCTATGAGTGTGAAGTCATTTGAGGCTGGGTACCACAAACCTGCATCAACTGAGCTCTGCAAATATCTAAAAATTCTTTTTACAGCAATTAAGTGAGATTCCCTTGGGTCAGCTTGATATCTTGCACAATAACATACTGAGTACTGTATATCAGGTCTACTAGCAGTGAGATAAAGTAAGGAGCCTATCATACCTCGATAAAGTTTACTATCTATTGACTTACTTTTCTCATCTTTGCATAGGACAGTATCAGTACTCATAGGGGTTGATATGGGCTTACAATCTTCCATATCAAATTTCTTTAACATCTCCTTGGTGTACTTGGACTGACTAATGAAGATGCCGTTCTTACCTTGCTTGATCTGAAGTCCAAGGAAGAAGCTGAGTTCTCCCATCATAGACATTTTGAACTCAGTCTGCATCTGTTTGCTAAACTCTTGACACAAGGATTCGTCAGTAGCACCAAATATTATGTCATCTACATAGATTTGTGCAAGTAGGGTATGTTTACCCTTTTTCTTAATGAACAAGGTTGTGTCAGCTTTTCCTCTGACATAATTCCTGGTCAGCAGGAAGTTGGTCAACCTTTCATACCAAGCTCTTGGAGCTTGCTTCAGGCCATATAAGGCTTTCTTGAGTTTATAAACGTGGTTTGGAAATTTTGGATCTTCAAAACCGGGAGGTTGATTAACATATACCTCTTCGTTTATAAAACCATTAAGAAATGCACTTTTAACATCCATTTGATACAATTTAAAGTTCATGAAACTAGCATATGCACACAATATACGTATAACTTCTAACCTAGCAACCGGTGCAAAGGTTTCACCATAATCAATGCCCTCTTGCTGACTATAGCCTTGGGCTACAAGTCGAGCTTTGTTCCTGATTACATTTCCATGCTCATCTAGTTTGTTTCTAAAAACCCACTTAGTTCCTATGGATTTTTGATTCCTAGGTTTAGGTACTAAATCCCATACCTCATTTCTCGTGAATTGGTCAAGCTCTTCTTGCATAGCATTGATCCAATACTCATCATGCTCAGCATCAGTAAAGTTCTTTGGTTCATGAACTGATACGAAAGCAACGTTGCTAAGGAATTTCCTAAGCTGGTCTCTAGTCATTACTTTGTTGTTTGCATCATCAAGGATGGACTTTTCTGAATGTCCTCTTGGAATTTTTATCTCCTTGGGTAATGTTGAGTTGTTTGGAACATGTGTTTCTACAATCTCTGCAGGGACAAATTGGTCAGCAAAGGTAATTTCAGTTTCGATTTTACCTTTGGTCAGTTCTTGTGCTGATGACTCAGCATGTCCATTCTGGTCAGCAGAAGCTGAGTTGGGTTCTTCCTCTGTTTGTTGAGTTGTTCTTCCTGCAGGGTCAGTTTTATCGAAATCTACATGGACTGACTCTTCTACTACCTGAGTCCTTTTATTATAAATTCTATATGCTTTACTGTTTGTTGAGTATCCCAAAAAGATCGCTTCGTCAGCTTTGGCATCAAACTTTGCCAAATTATCCTTAGTGTTGAGTATAAAACATTTACACCCAAAGGCACGAAAGTATCCAACATTGGGCTTTCGTCCTTTCCAAAGTTCATAAGGGGTTTTCTTTAATATAGGTCTTACCAAGGCCCTATTCAATATATAACATGCTGTATTGACAGCTTCTCCCTAAAAATACTTTGGAAGCCTATTTTCACTCAGCATTGTCCTAGCAATTTCTACTATTGTCCTATTCTTCCTTTCAACAACTCCATTCTGTTGAGGAGTTCTAGGGGCAGAGAAATTATGGTCAATACCATTAGTTTCACAGAATTCATCAAACATTTGGTTTTTGAATTCTCCACCATTATCACTTCTAATGTGAGCTACTCTTAGGTCTTTGTCATTTTCAAGCTTTTTGACTAATGAAGTAAACATCTCAAATGTTTCATCTTTGCTACTCAGCAAGATGACCCAAGTATACCTAGAGAAATCATCTACAATAACTAAGGAAAATTTCTTACCTCCCATGCTGAGTGGCTGGATAGGTCCGAAAAGATCCAAATGTAGTAATTCCAATGGTCTTTTGGTTGAGACAACCTTTTTGCTATGAAATGACTTTTTGATTTGTTTACCTTGCTGACAAGCATTACATAATTGATCTTTTTCATATTTTAGTTTGGGTAATCCTTCAACTAGTTGCTTTCTAGCTAATTTGGCTAGGAGGTCCATGCTAACATGCCCAAGTCTCCTATGCCATAGCCAGGAGTTGTCCTCTTTAGACACCAAGCATATACTTTTTGACAATTGTTTTTCCAAACTCAACATGTAAACATTTTCTACACGAGTGGCTGTTAAAATCAAATCATTTGTTTTTCCCTCGAGTATTTGACACTTAGTATCATCAAATATAACCTTTCTTCCACTCTTGCAAAGCTGAGCTACGCTTAGAAGATCATATTTGAGACCTTTAACTAAGGAGACTGACTCAATTTTAGGGTTACCTCCGATAGTTCCTGAGCCAACTATCTTGCCCTTATTGTTGTCTCCAAAGCTTACACTACCTCCTCGTTTAAGCTCTAGTGTGATGAACTGAGTTTCATCACCTGTCATGTGTCTTGAGCATGCGCTATCTATATACCAAAGTTTTGATTTCTCCACGCATGTCAAGCTGACCTGCATTTTAAACTATTCGTTTTTAGGTACCCAATTCTTTTTGGGTACTTTCTTGTTAGTGTAAACAGGTGCAAAGTCATATTTCAACTTGTGATGACATACTTTTATAGTGTGGCCAGGCTTACCACAAAAGTCACAAAAAGGTACCATTTGAGGGTTGTACTGAGTATGGTCAGCATTGGTGTGTTGGGCGTGCCAGCATACTTTTGTGGAATGCCCTTTTCTTCCGCAGAAGTCACATTGGACAATCCGCTTGTTATGCCAACACACATCTTTTGTGTGCCCCCTTTTTCCACAACACTCACATTGAGTGAATTGCTTATGCTGACTAGTACTTGCGTACTCAGCATGGGGTTTATTTCTACTTGAGCCTTTCACTTGACTCTGCAAGGTTGTGACATCCTTTCTAAGTTTCCTTGACTCAGATTGAACCTCCGTGACAAACTTATGCAAGATTTGCATGTTGGTATGTAAATCTGAGTTGTCCTGGAGGAGATATCGGAGGTCACTCAGCTTGACCTCTTCAATCTCGTCACATCGCCTGTTGAGTGATTTAATCTTTTTGTTACACTTCTTAGTTAGTGCATATAAGTCACTCAGGGCATTTACCATTTCGTTTCTAAGCGAAAGTAAGGATGTTACCTCAATGTTGTTTTCCTCCTGCTCAGAATCTCCAGAGAGGTCAGCTTGCTCAGATTGAGATTGGTCAGCTCTATCATCTGCCATGAAACATATGTTGGCTGTTTTATTTTGCTCAGCTTCAGATGATGTCGACTCATCACTGTCACTCCACGTGGCCACCATTGCCTTTTTGCTTCCATTCTTATCTTTCTTCAGATTAGGACATCTTGACTTAATATGCCCAGTTTGATGGCACTCATAACATGTGACAGGCTTGGAGCTGTCCTTTTTGTATCTGGTGTCACTGGACTCAGCTTTATATCTGTCTCCTCTCTTGTATGGCCGCTTACTATTTCTTTCACTTCTTCTGAACAACTTTTTCATTTTTCTAGTAAACATGGCCATTTCCTCATCATCAGTTGACTCAGCTTCTGTGGAGTCAGCTTTCATCACTAGTGATTTCTGTTTCTTGTCCTCAGATTTTTCTTTAGCTTCAAAGTTTTTCATGGAAATTTCATGGGTCAGCAAGGAACCGATCAGCTCATCATATCTGTATGTGGTCAGGTCCTGAGCTTCCTCTACAGCTGTCTTCTTAGCTTGCCAGCTTTTGGGAAGACTTCGTAAGATCTTCTTCACTTGTTCTTCTTCAGTGAAATTCTTACCGAGTCTTTTAAGCTCATTTATTATGTTGGTGATTCTGGCATTCATTGCTGAGATGTCCTCATTGTCAGTCATCTCGAACAGCTCATACAATCGCATGTGTTGGTTCACTTTGGATTCCTTGACCTTGTTGGTGCCTTCATAAGTCACTTCCAGCTTTTTCCAGATCTCCTGTGCTGACTCACAACCTGAAATTTTATTGTATTCTGCAGCATCTAGAGCACAGTGAAGCATATTGATAGCCGAAGCATTATTTTGTAATTTTCTGAGGTCATCCTCTGTCCACTCAGCTTCACTTTTAACAATTTTCTCATTGTGGCTTGAATAAAGTTCTTCATCCTATTCTTCCAGAATGTATAATTTGACCTAAAGAATAGGGGAGGTCTAGTGATTGATAGTCCCTCAGGGAGTATCTGTGTTGTTTGGTTTCCTGGAAGGAAACGAGTGCTATTCTCACCCATTTTTCGGGATCGGCTCAAGATTGTTAGATCTTTGAGTAGTGAGCTTAGGCTCTGATACCACTTGTTGGTCCCTAGTAATAAGTTCCAGGGGGGGATAGGAACTAATGTAACTTTTTTTGCTTTTAATTATGCTAACTTAATGTTATTTTAAGAGTTTGATAACTCAGCGTGTTGGTCAGCACGGCCGATTGATTAGTCAGACAGTTTTAGTTCTATGTTGACTAAGACTGCTTGACTTGAGAGTTGGGAATTGACACTTGAAAGGCCAGCTTCCAACTCAGCACTCAGATTTACTCAGTTTTAGTTTTAACAATTTATAAGCTGAGTAAATTTCACAAGCAACACATGCACATATATATATATATATATATTGAGAGAAAGAGTTTAGAAGTTACTCAGCACGACTTATCCTGGTTCGGCCTCTCTGCCTACGTCCAGTCCCCAGTTCCTCCTGGGATTTTCAATTCAATACTGAGCTCTTTCAAGGTAGAGCACAAACCCTTTACAAGGCAGTGAGTATGCAAGAGTACGTCCTCTATTCGTCTACTCAGGACCTACTAAGTACTACAACCCAGCACTTAGATTTTTCTACCACTGAATACTTACAACCAAGTACTCAACTCAACACTCTCAATATTCCTATTGATTACACACTTGTTCTTTTTCAAGTAAAGAACACCTTAGATGATTACAAAACAATCAATCTAGCATTTACACAGAGAATAGAAACGTTGGTGTAAGATCTTTTTGTATTTTAGTGCTTTGAAGATTTTCTCTCTTGTATTTTTCTTTTGATACTTCGGCAATGATCCAAGGCTCTTGATTGTCCTTTTATAGATGGAGATCTGCAGGTGGATCATTTGAATTGTTTTAGCCGTTAACACCAAAACGGCTCTTTTAGGGAACATCTTCTGGTCAGCTTCAGACTGTTCCGCCATTCCCTTCCTCTGTTTTCTTCAGGCGTTAGGTTTTGTCTTCTTGCATCAGACTTGTCTTTTTGTGCCAGTTGTCTTTTACCAATAATCCATTGGCCCATGTTTCTTGGAATTAGTCTTCTGTGTATTTTCGAGGCTTCAATTATTGGTGCAGAAGATTGGCAGACTTTGTCCTTTAGTGAACAGATCCTTCATGCTGTCCTGACTGTTACTCAGCTTCATTCGTTATCTTCGAATGTTCAACTTCCATGCTGAGTTCCTTCTTAGTCATCTCCGTTCTGTTTATTCAATGCAGAAGGAGTCTTCTAATTTAGTCAGCTTCGTTCTGGCAACTTTGAAGAAGACTTCTGAGACTGAGTTCTACTCCACTCAGCTTCTATTCTTTCATGCTGAGTTCCATTCCACTCAGCTTGGCTTATGCTGACTTTTGTCCTGTTTAACTTTATATATATTTTTGCACTCAATATTGAACAAACACATTAGTACAATTAAATCAAAGCATTTAAATTTAATTGCCTCTTAATCATGGATGATTTTGTCAAATCAAAATCTTGTGGAAAGGTGTTTCAACATCTTTATTCCTCACAGTTATTTGATATTTAAAAGTTAGTAGGCACAATTTATTTTATAGTTCGGAAATACTATAATTCTTTGGTATACCCATATTCTCTATAAAAAAACCAAACAATTACTGTTAGTTAGTTTTTCAAAAGTTACCGTTATTAATATATTATAAAATAAATTAAAAAATTCATTTGACATATATTACCATTAATTTACACATCAATTTTAGTATAAAAATATTAAAATAGAAAACTCATTTCAAACTTATTTTTCTTCTATATTACGCAAAAAGTTTTAATTAGGAGATGATCCATCTAAAAATATCTGATGAGACTCGAACCAAGGAATCGAACAAACTATAAAAAAAAATAAAAACAATAAAATTTCCCCAAAAATAATAAAGCTTATGTTTCTGTGGGGACTAAAATGAAGAGGGGCCACACTATTAAAGTAGATTTCTGCTTTCCAAAACCGTTCCACGTGCCCTTGAAGCGTATGAAGACCACGTGCGTTTCCACCTTTGGCACATTGAGCGCGTCACTTTTCCTTCCTCAGTCGGCTGCCTTCCGTTGATTTCTGCTTTATATCCAATATCAGTGTCTAAATTCATATACTCACCATTCCGGGATACAGTTTTTCTACAAAATAGTGGTTAGATACCCACTAATAATTACAAATCAGCCATCTAAAGCACCACTGGAGATGCTCTTAAAGAGTCTATAGAACTCAGAAATTGCTTCTCCTTAACGGTTATTGCTTTCCCACGTAAAAACCTCCTGTTAACTTTCGATGTTCAACTCTCACATGTGCTCTTTTAATTTAATTAAATAAACTAATTAGACATAATTAATTAACTGATTAATAATTAATCAATAAAATTAATAATATAATTAAATTACTTTTTTTTATTTAAACTTGTACTGCATTAAAAGAATGAATAATTGAGTCATTACAGACTATTTGCCAGATCGAAGACGGACAATCTTCGATGAGAATAAAAGGGGTATCGAAATTACTAGCCCAATAAGCAAGCGAGTGCGCAACACTATTCCCCTCACGATGCACAAAAGAAAAAGAACAATAATTAAAGATGGTACTCCAAGCTGAAACATCTTCGTACATAAATAACAATGCGGATTCGGTGAAACTTTTGGATTGAAGTGCTTCAATCACCCCTTTTGCGTCTGATTCCACGACTATCCTATTGAAACTGCAATCTCTGGCAAATATCAACGCCTCCATTACTGCTAGCAGTTCTGCCTCTTCTACTGTTCTGCACGCCGCTAAAGGAATCCCCGCAGTTGCCATGACCAAGCCCTCAGAATCCCTAGCAATTAGACCTGCCCTACACGTGCAGCCATTGTCCCCAAATTTAGCATCGCAATTTATTTTCACGACACCGTTCTGGGGTGGATACCACACTTTCGTAGGTCGAAGATCTGAACTGCTAAGGCTACCACCCTGAGAGCTTTGATGGATACTATCCAGGCTGCGGATATAAGCAACGGCTTTCTCATGCAAGGTTGTCGAACATGTCCATGTTTTCTCATGCACGAATTGGTTCCTACGGAACCAAATCCACCAGGTTATGATCAGCGCTTTTCGGAAGTCTTCCGGCTTTAGTAATTGCAGGCAAGACTGTAACCAGTCACTTCCGTCTCTCGCTGTAATTTTATCGAGTCGGATTGGCAGCTCCGCCGCTTTCCATACCTTCTTCGCTTCCCAATATAATTAAATTACTTAACTAAGCAAAAGAAATTATTTATAAATTATGCGTGTAACATATAGTTATAGTGATAATTTTTCAAATTTAAAATATACAATAGTGAAGGTCATTTCTGTGGTGCGTTTTTTAAACTTCTCCCAAGCAACTATCAAGTCAGAGATGGAGAGCCGGTGGGTATAAAGGAAGCGCTGAGTTGGCTAAAAAAATAAAGGTTTGAAAAGATGTGAGATTGAATCGGATGTTGCTACGGTAGTTAATCTTTGAGAAATATCTTTTAGGTCTGCTTATGGTTCTATATTAGAAGAGTGCAGATCTACGAATAGTGTAGCTCATGAGCTTGCTTGGGCTGCCTATTTTATATCAGGACTGATGGAATGATCCTTAAAACTTCATGATTTTATTTATTCTATATTGTATTCAAACTTTCGTTAATAAAATTTTCTTTTTGTTTAAAAAAAATATACAATTTACACCAAACATACAGTATTAATTGAAAGTTATAATGAAGGTGGTTTTTTTATCAATAAATTAATTTCTTATAATAATTTTATCAAAAACTTATAGTTTAGCCTTAAATTATAGAGCCAAAGTTCAATTAGCCCTCCATTCTCTTCAAATAAGTAAAAAGGTCCTCAAATTTCACAAAACTCAATTACTAAACCTACACATTCTTTATGTCGGGTTTAATTATCGAAGGTGGAGGGTTTAATTATCACGTTTTCCAAAGTTCAGAGATTCTTTTACTGATTTAATAAAAAGGGTAAAGTTCAAATAAAACCCCTGTGGTTTCACAAATTTTTAGATAAAGGACTGTGGTTTACTTTTTGTCAAAACGAGGATTGAGGTTTTTAACTTTAACAAAATAAGGACTTTTTCGATTGATACTATTAAAATCACATTTGACGACTTCAAAAATGACATATTTTAAGAACTACTAATATTCTAAGCAACTTTAATTCTTCAACTTTTTTATTTTGAGATTGTTTAGATGATGTTTGGTAAAGAAAGAGAAAGTTAATGTTTAGAGAGAAAAAGTTCCAAAAAATATGATTTTCGAAAATCGAAAATGTAGTTCCATAGAAAATATGACATTGAACAACTTTAATTCTTGAAAATTTTCATTTTCAGGTCGTTAAAGATGGTTTTAATAGCATTAATCCAAGTTTGAAACCTCAATCTTTGTTTTGACAAAAAGTAAAACACAATCCATTATCTGAAAATTAGTGAAACCATATGGGTTTTATTTGAACTTTACCCTAATAAAAATGAGAGGTTAATTAATTTTTGACTCTAGAGGGGCAAATGAGCTTTATGCCTAAAATAAAGAATCTTACATGAATTTGTTTTAATTAAGTTAATTTAAAAAAAATACATGGATCTCTGTGGAAGCAAGTGACGGGTCAACAAATCCGAACAATTTGATTAGCTTGACGAGAGCATAAAGATGAGAGAAAAATAGTGGAATGCTCAATAGAGAAAAAGATGAGTTAAACAATGTTGATTAAAAGGGGAACTTGAAGTTTTTCATTCCCTATGCTGTTCAACGGATATGAGACTTATCATCTGACAAGTTTGGTTTTGTCTTATCCTATGACAAGTTTGGTTTTGTCTTGTTTTTTTGACAAGCTTCTTCTTTTCTTTTCAATTTTTGTATCAAAAGTTTTTTTCCCATCTGTGGCATAATCGAGCAATCACTCAGCTAGCTGAGGCCATGACTATCAAAGAAACTTTAAGTTGGATTAAGAAGCATCACCCTAGTGAGAACATTCAAATTCAGTCGGATTGTCTCGTCATAGTCAAGACAATTCAAATGGGGTTAGAAGGTCTTTCATATTTAGTTGACATTATTTTTTATTGTATTCATTTATTACGAAGCTTTAGAGCTGTGCTTTATCTCTTTTATTAAGCATTCAGTGAATTCGGCTGCACATGCTCTAACAAAAACGGTCAATTCTATATCTATTCGGGATAAGTCGACATGTCATCATTTCAATCTGATTTAAGTTAATATATTAAAAAAAAGTTAATTTAAAAAATCCTCTAACAAAATAAAGGTTAATTAAAGAAAAAAACAAAAACAACAGGGATTCGGTAATTATCCATCAAAAGATGACTACATAAATGAACTACTAATAAAAAAAGGAGGCAAGCAGTAACTGAGCGGAACCTTGAAACTGCCTATAGCTAACCTCCAATCCTTTTACGCGGGCCCCTCCATTTCCCTCCCTTCCCCAAGCTTCTCTCCCCTTTTCCCCTTATTTTCCTTTCTTCCTTCTTCGCTAAGCAAAATCATCACTGCTCTTCTCCAATCACAATTCTCTCGTCATGCAAGAGACTGAGCTCCTTGATTTATCCGACGACGCTGACTACGCTGCTTCTATCCAGCAAGTAAGTAATCAATTCATCAATCCCCACTCCTTTTCAATTCGGGCTGCATTCTCCAATTTTCGCGATTCAGTCGGTATTGCTTCCAGATTGATCTCCTGCTTTTCAATTTAGATTTTTCTCTAACTGATGCACTATTTCTTTTTCTGTATTATAGGGATCAGCGAGCGTGATGACGACGACCGATACCATTAAGACAAGCTCATCCACCGAACCTGAAGGCGCTGAAATTGTGTATTTGAAAGACAATGTGACAATTCATCCAACTCAGTTTGCGTCTGAGAGAATTAGTGGAAGACTGAAGCTGATTAAGCAAGGCTCCTCTCTGTTTATGGTAAAACCCCCCTTTGGAGTTCTAGGTTTATCTGTTTGTTTATGTTAGTAAGTGACTAC
The DNA here is from genome assembly GCF_963576675.1 of Euphorbia lathyris. NCBI lineage: Eukaryota > Viridiplantae > Streptophyta > Magnoliopsida > Malpighiales > Euphorbiaceae > Euphorbia > Euphorbia lathyris. The sequence continues at coordinate 56,964,986 of NC_088917.1, forward strand.
ATGATTTTATAGGTAGTTTTTTTGACATTTTCTTTCGGTGATGCTAGACATGGATTCCGTACAAAGGACAAACCTCTAATGCGAAGCTAGCTGAGAAAGGTTGATCGCCTTGAGCTTACTGTTTTTATTAACTAAACTGTTACGTGTTTCGATGATGTGGTTGCTGAATTAATTATCTAATGGTTTCCTTGTATAGATAGAAATCTTTACACCATAAGGGCTGTGCCTTTCACCGAAGTGCGTTCTATTCGTCGTCATACTCCTACTCTTGGGTGGCAATACATCATTGTTGTTCTGTCATCAGGTATAACATGTTATTTCTATTAGTTAAGGCTGTATTTTATTTAGAAAAATAATGATTCAAAAGCTACCACAGAAGCTCCTTAATGTTATTTTAAAGAATAAATATGTTTTGAGTGATCATTTGATTGCTTGTTTGGTTATTATATAAGAATCAGAAGGTTGCAGCAATTTCCATTCTAATTTAATTCTTCTCAATGAGAGAAATAATTGCGAACATCATATTTTGAATTATTTTCTCTGATGTCGATGTTTGATCCTTTGATATCTTACAAAAATGTATGGATTCGTTACAAGATTTAACACATAAGAAGAGCAAGATTGCGATTGTATTTTTCCTTGTCTATTATGCAATTTCAAGTATGATGCACATGCAGGAATAGACATGCAGCTGTCAAGGTCTCATTTTGCAATTACCTTCTGTTGCTGAAAATCTTTTCTGATTATGAGTTGACTGCCTGTTTATAGCTAGAAACTAGTGATGCTGTACTAAAATGAAGTTTTAAATCTTTAACTTGCTTGTCATTGTCACATAATGACCATCTTGCTTGCTCATGAAAAATAATTTTAGATTCTGAAACTAACCACTTTACTGATAGACCGATCCATGTCCCTGTACTCCCTTGAGGTACCGTTTGTTTCGAGTAGGAGAATTTTATCCGATTTAGCTAAAAACTTCAACTTTTGATTTTCAGTCAATGATGGCATTTTTTTTATCTTCAGTTAGAGGTTTTAGGGTTTAATAAGTGTTTTTTTTTTTTTTTTTTTGCAGGACTTGCATTTCCTCCTCTTTACTTCTACAATGGAGGAGTCAAAGAGTTTCTTGCTACAATAAAGCAACATGTTCTGATTGTCAGGTTGATTACTGTTTTACCATGCAATTCATTTTATGTTTATCTCTCAATAATAGATGATAGGTGGGCATGTATTTGTATATTCTATATCTGTAATACATTGATCTTCCTCTTATATGTGATAGGGATGGAAAAACTTTTAACCATTAAAGGGCGTTGATATGTTAATTGAATTCTTTTGTTTAGTTGTCTTAATTTTTTGCCAACTGTTTTAGGTTGTTCTCAGTTGCCCTTTTCTGCGGAGTAGAGAAAATAGGGCTAGGGGATATATTTTTGAAGCTCTAGAGAAGGACCAAATATAAGACATTACTTGTGGAATGTGGGAAAGACCATAGTCTTGAAGCTGTAGAAATTCTTTTCTTGTTTTCTCAATGGCCTTGTGACTTGGGTTGTATATCTTGCTCATCTTATGGGTTGCGGGTGAAATTTGTGTTTCTTTTGGGCTTAAGTATTGTGAATATATTTGTGGACAGAATGATAGTTTAATATTTATCAACCAATTATGGGGGAAAGCTCAGCTTGATGATTTGAGCATTGCTCACATTTGCATGTGGTTCCATTTCTGGGGGATGGAAGTAGGATTTGGTTTAAGCCTTGAATAGAGAGTATGGTATTCCTCTATAGTGAATTGGAAGTCTAGTCTTATTTTCTGTGTGACGCATATTTGTCTCAAATGAATTTATTGGAAGGTGAGATTTGCAAAGCAACAATTGGCCGTATAAGGAGACTGCTATTTCACAGTGATAGGGGAAGTCATCCAGGCTTTCAAGCAATCATTAATTGCATTCTGGCAGGGAAGCAGCTCCTTATCTTATTCCTGATATGGGTTTTAGCCCCAGGATAAGTCATGTAAATGTCAAGGAAAGGAGAAAGTGAAAGTGCATAGCTTTCACCGAGATTGCTTTGAAATCTCCTTCTGATCAATGTCAAAAGCCAGCCCACTGTTTGTTTAAACTCTTCAGCTCTTCGGTGCACTCCACTTTAATAACTACCCTTGGTTGAAGCTATGTTTTCTGAGATTAAGATGAATTAAGCTAAGATTCAGGCTAGTTGTGGTTCTGCTATATTTTTTTGCAAATGTAAGTGCTAGAAATTTGTATGCAGAGGTTGAAATAACTACTTTTGGATCCACTTCTTCCCTGGATAGATTCTTCAAACTTTACTTTTTCCTCTTTTCCTTCTTGGTGTGCCCAGTTTTTTCTTAATTCGAGAAGTTAGACATTGTTATTTGTTTCTTTGCTCTATATCTCACTGGCACCTCGTGTAAGCTTTATCAGTATTTGCACAGCGTCTCTTGGTATTCTCTAATTTTGCAAGTTAATTACTAGGGGAGGAATGCTGAATTGCACAGGCTAGACATCATATTTTTGCTTTTTCAAACCATAGCATCTTATAATAACTATGCTCCCAAACCACGTGTATTGCTTGCCTCTTTTTTTTTTTTTTTTAAATAAAAGTCTTTTCTTCTTTTGATTTTTCATTTTGAACTGTTCTGTTTTCATGAGGTGATGTTCATACATATGTTAGGTCTTGCATCTAACTCGAGTTTATTTATATATACAGAAGTGGTTCTTATAATTTTGTACAATGTTTCCAGGTCACTTGAAGATGCAAATGTATTTCTCGTCAACGATTTTCAAAACCCTTTGCAGGTCTGTTGAACTGATTTACTTTCTTGGTTTCTTTATTTAGATAGTAACTAATTACATGCAAATTGTTTTGTTATGCTTCTCTGTTGTAGTCCAATTGTTGGATATAGAGCTTGGTTTAGTGAGATATTGAATATTTATACTAATTCCATAGATGACAAGATATACATAACTAACATAATATGTTCTGTCAGCATCTTTTTTTTTTTTTTTTTTATTATTTTGGTTTATTCTTCTCCATTCATGGTTTGGCTGCTTTCCATAGAGAACTTTGTCCTCTTTGGAGATGCCAAGGGCTGTTCCTTTTGCAAGTGGGGCATCTGCTTCAGCTGGCGAATCTCCATCTTATGAAAACCAGGAAAGGGTCGATGGTGACATCCACGGTGGAAGTTTCACATCTCATAATGTTGGGAGGCAAAGACAAAAGAGCGTTGATCCTGCTCGTGATCTCTCAATCCAGGTGCTGGAAAAATTTTCTCTTGTAACTAAATTTGCCCGGGAAACAACTTCACAACTATTCCGTGAAAATCATAGCAATGGGTATGGTGCTATTGAGAGGAAAACCTATGGTTATTCATCCTCTGATAGTCCTCAGGACACACTGGAGGATGCTGAAGAAAATCATGCTCAAAATCCTGTACCTTCTGATCCATTGGAGGTAACCTTTGAATCTTAGAAAAATTTGCATTGACTGGAGAATTATACTGATAACTAATTGAATCATTTCTCTCGTTGCATGCCAATGTGGTCTTCTTTAGGATTATTGTGACTAATGGATTGTGTGACATTTATCTTTGGGTAGCAAATATGCCTTGACATGCACATGATTATAAATTGTCATCATGATTGGCCCTTTGCATATTGGCTTTTCAACAGCGTCTGTTGCTGATTCTGTGCAACGCAAGGCAAGCTGCGACTCATGCCCACTCTTAGACCAGAACATCTTACCTTCATCTTTTATGTTCTCTATTGTTTTTATGCTGTTCTTATTCTCAATTTTTTTGGATTCAATTGAGTCATTAGGGGATGAATTGAAAGAACATGATGGAACTGACATGAAAAGGCATGTGATTATAGATAAAAAATGCAGGACCTTTTGGACCTTAACCTCACTCATAATAATATTTCAAAATCTTTAACAATTGTTGTAGGCATGAATTATAAACTGACCTTCTAGTTATTACTGCTCCTCTTCCTACTTTCTCCTTCTTGTGGTATATGCTGGTAGCTTTGAGCTGTTAGGATTGGTTGGTTTTCTGGCAGAATTTTTTGCATTGTCATTAAAGTTTGTTATTTTATTTTTTTTTCGTTTTATCTTATCTACCTTATGGCTTATGGGGATAGGATGGTCAGCATTCCTTTTGTGATGATGACAAAAGAAACCTAGCAAAACTTGAATCAGTAGGATTATAAATCGGAAAATGCTTGGCCCTAGAGCTATAATTAGAAGTTTTACATGGATAATTGGATTTGCTTCAGTTTCTCTCCATATAATTGGGGATAAGTATAGTTCTAAAAAAGAGCTTAAATATGGGAGTTGGAGTTATTTTAGTTGGGAGAAAAATTTCTATTCCTGGGCAATCTGATATAGAGCTCCATTCTGTTCAAACAGAGTCAACTATGTAGGACACATGAACAGGATGAAGAAGCTGCCACCAATGTGGGACCTTTTGAGCTAATCAATTTTAAGGAGGTATAGAGTCTTATAGTTTGATTTTAGTTCTGGGTTCACTACTGCCTTGCTTGTTATGTAGTCGTTTCCAATGTCATTATCAGTTCCTAACTGATATTCTGTGGTAGATGATTTGTTGCTCATACAGCCATGAATTGTATGCAACTACTTTTTTCTTTCTTTCATATCTTTGCTAATGCCTTCTATTAATAAATAAAATCCAGTATGCTCATCATTTGATCATATATTATAGAAATGACATCTGTATAGCATATCTTTCACGTTTCTTGCATCAAGCTGGAATAGTAACAAAAGGACTTGCATGATTCAGTAGGTTAGCTGCTGCATATTGAAACGTGTGTCACATTGCTTTGCAAAAATTGTCCTTTGGCATTTTCATTTTTGGCCTATCATATTAGCTTCTGGAATCTGGATTGATTTAGAGAATATACATGCTAGCACACGTAGCCTCATGTAGGTTGGTAAATTTTGTTGCCTTGTGCATCACATACGCTGGGAATTTGTGTTACCTCTTATTATATGTTGTTACAGACCATGGAAATAGAGAGGAATCCATGTGATACCATGTAGACTAAGATACTACATTGATATATTTTAAATTGTTACAAATACACACATATATATACATAGAAGGAGAGGAGACCCCTACCTAGCAAACCCATACCTACAAGACTCATGCCATGCTTACATTATTAAACTCCCCCTCAAGCTGGAGCATGAATTTTAGTCATGCCCAGCTTGCTACAAATACAAATAACAGTCTTAAAGACAATACAACTCAAAAGCAACGCAAATAATACAACTCAAAAACATATTAAACAGATAACAGAAGGAGAGGCCAAGAATGCAAAAATCACTGCCAACCCACACAAAGAATCCAAACACTAATCCAAGTTGCACAGACCATACATGAAGGTCGGAAATGCCAAGGCAACGCGGGAACACCAAAAGTCACCGGAAAACGGTGCTGCCACATGCTGGGAGATTTGTTACCAGAATTTGCAGATCGGACTGTCAGCGGAAGAGGAAGCTCGTGGGAGGGGCGGTGAGACTAAGTGAGACTTGGAATGCTAGGCCCAAACAGTCTGCTCACAAGGCAGACAGTAATGCTGAAAGAAACAGCCCAAAAATGCAAACCCAGAAATTCTGCTCACAAGGCAGAACATAAATTCTGGAATCTCAATCCAGAAACCCAAAACATAATCCAAAACCAGGCTCTGATACCATGTTACAGACCATGGAAATAGAGAGGAATCTATGGGATACCATGTAGACTAAGATACTACATATATTTTAAATTGTTACAAATACACATATATATACATAGAAGGAGAGAGGAGACCCATACCTAGCAAACCCATACTTAGAAGACCCATAACTACAAGACTCATGCCATGCTTACATTATTACATATGTGAATCTCAATTTATTTGAACTTTTTCATGATATTTGTTGAGTCTCTTTTGATTTTACGTGCTTAATCTCCATCACGCGTGTATGACAGATGTTGGTAATGGGATTTGGTTTCATATCAATTGTCATACAGAAACTTATATGTTTAACCCATTTAAAACCTGTTGACTTACAAATTTAAATGTGTATTGTAAAAATAAAACCCTGAGATGGACAGTTTGAATTGTGTGCCTCATTGTCACTGGATCTAAAATACAAGGCTACAGCAATTTGTCTGTTTGCGCATTACTTTTCATTTCCTCTACAGTATGTACATAAATATGGATTATATACTGGAAAATATAATATGGTAGTTAGTAGATACTGCATATTTGTTTCTGTTGGTAACTCTGCTGCCGCCATACTGATGCTGAAATAAAGAAAAATCTAGAGAACATGTACTCGTGCTTTTATAATTTCTCTACTTCATGATTTGGATTTAAGAATCTATTGTTTGAACATTTGAGATAGTAGTTGCCATAATGCTTCAGGATGAACCATGCTTGGGTTGGGACATAAAAGATTGTTTCTTTCAAAATTTCCCCTTATGTTTTGGTGAATATATGTATACTTTTGTTGTAGAATTAACTTATCTTTTCCTCTACTTCTTTTGGCAGTTTGACAAGTTAACGCTTGTATGGGGAAAACCACGACAGTCTCCTTTGGGTTCTGAAGAGGTAAGAATTATTTCTTAAGAATAATTGTCTATCAAATCTTCAAGGTTAAGTTCTTAATTTAAGAAAATGTGTCTTTTGTGCATCAACTAGCAATTCTTTGCAAGAACATTATATTTGGCAATTCCATTGCTCATTTATTTATGGATTTTAAGTTTGCTTTTCAATTCTTAAGCTGTAATTCATTTGGATCTCCATGCTTATGGAGTTTGTTTGGTTCTGAGTCCATATTCACCTTATCCAAGCTTAATCTTCTTGGGTCTAAGGGTATGGATTTATGTATGCTGCAATAAGTTCTTAATAACATGCAAAGCATGTACCATGTTAAGTATAAATATTTCAATTCAAATAAGTTCTAATTTTTAGATGATCACATTTTTTAATCCATGGTTTGCATGAAACTTTTGAATTGATACTCGGGTCCTTGAAAACATCTTGAAATGAATGGTAACTGAAATAGTGAAATTGAGAATGGGCAGAGACAGTAATAAAAGCAATTCTTGCGCCTTACCTATCAGCTTAAGCTTTTGGTTCAATTGGTTCCTTGACAAGAATCAATGAGAAATGCAGCATTATGATATTATGGACCGCTGCTACGCTTTAGTTTTGATTTGATGTTGCCTCTATTCTGTCTTATTTTTAATATAAAAGGGTAAACTTTTGTGAGTTTGTAGGCTACACAACTCACCCTGAAAATCTTATGGTGCAATGGAGTCACCCTGATAATCTTATTGAGTTTTTTTAGATTATTAATGAATCTTTAGTCTGTCGAGGTGTTATATGCTCTTTACTTCAACTTTTCTTTTCTGCTTTAGTGGGCCACTTTTGTGGATTCTGAAGGACGAATTATGAATTCTGAAGCTTTAAGAAAGAGGATATTCTATGGAGGAGTTGAGCACTCATTAAGGAGAGAGGTTTGTTCTATGTAGTTTGTCGAGAGCTCTATCAGGAGATCGTATTTTTGGCTTAATATGACATTCATTAATATCTTGACTGATTGTAGGTGTGGCCGATTCTGCTGGGATATCATTCATATAATTCAACATTTGCAGAAAGGGAATGCCTGCGTTACACCAAAAAGTTGGAGTATGAAACTGTGAAAAATCAATGGCAGGTATGATGGATTTTTTTTGCTTATATAATCATAGAGTGCTCCATATATGCAGCCTGATATGTCTTTCAAGGTTTACAGGCTTTCAGGATTCCTTTTTCTTCATTCCACTTTTCCGCTTATATTCTTTTCTCTTCATTGTGTTTTATTTATGTATTTGAAAACAATAGTATCCAGTTTAAGTTCTGAACATGTCAGGAATGTTGAACATGTCAGGAATGTTAACTTTGTAGTTACTGTTTTAATTGTGGCTTTAACCCATATGATTGACTGAATTTTGTTCATTTGCGGCTAATGATTGTTTTATGAAGGTGGCTGTTTTTTTTTTCCTTAACAGTAGTTATCCAACTGAACAGTTTGCACCCAAATTTTCTTAATTGTTTCAATGTCTTGGTCCTTGAATAAGAAAGTACACTACTTTCAAATAGGAATTTCAATTTGATCTGGTCACTCTAGGAATGTAAATATCATAAATGGATTCTCTTCTTTTCTCACAGTGATATGTTTAATTATTGACAAAATATCTAGATGTTTGACTGTGGGTAATACCAAAATGCAAAGGAGATTTTTAGTCTTGAAAAACAACTATGAGTAGGTTCGGCATTCTTTATATTCTGTGTTCTTACCGATCAGTTCATGCTCTAATGATATAAAAAATGGCCATATCTATGCAGAGATCTTTTGTTTATGATTACATCATTCCTTGAACTGATAAAAGCTAAATAGCACCACTTTACACAAAATTCATGCTGATAGGTGTATCCTGTTAGAAGAATATGATTCTAAATACGTATGCGTGTTTTGAAGTTATATGAAATGCATGGAAAATAGTTTTTTATAATCGCTGCATTTTTGTATGCTATTTTATGTTGGGATTACTTTCCTTCAAAATATGGCCATCATGAGTTATGATGTTACTTTCCTTTTGAGACTAAATCCTTGCATCTGTGTCTTGTTCTATTTCCCGCTGCAGAGTATCTCTCCTGAACAGGCAAAGAGATTTACAAAATTTAGAGAAAGGAAAGGCCTTGTAGATAAAGATGTGGTATGCATAAAACCAGCTTAGTCCTAGAATTTCCAAATATATATATTTCTATTATTTAGCTGTAATGAGTCCAATTTGTGTTAATTCTGTTACTTTGGTATATGTTTCTCAAGGTGAGGACTGATAGATCGGTTTCTTATTATGATGGGGATGACAATCCAAATGTGAACATCTTGCGTGATATTCTATTGACATACTCATTCTACAATTTTGATCTTGGCTATTGTCAGGTAATTACTTACTTTTATTTTATTGTGTTCCTTTGTACTCTGAAGCCTCATTCTTTATTTGGAGGTTGTTTTGTTAGAGATTTTCATCTATCTAAAGTGAAATATATCATATATATCCTAGCATTGTAAGTGACATCAATAAAATATATATCCAATAATCCAAGCACTCAAGATATACCACAACTTAATGGAATTGCAATATTTTAATGCAATGGTCACTGGCTGAGTTAAATCCTTTCTCCTACTAGTTCTCGTCTCTGATCATTTTCTACTACATCGATCATTTTCTATACCTTTTTTCCTCCAAATATCATGCTGAAAACGATCTTCAAAATAGTACAAGAAAGGTGAAGGTCCTTTGTTTTTGGTTGTGGGTCATCCTAACGTCTCAAGGCAGCAAATAGTTTTTTATGAATTTAGAGGTTGTCAATCTGCACTATTTTGGTAGATAGTTTGAATCCCTTTGTTCTTCGCTAACATTTCATTTTGTTCTTGTCTCACAGGGTATGAGTGATTTACTGTCTCCAGTTTTGTTTGTGATGGAGGATGAATCGGAATCTTTTTGGAGTTTTGTTGCCTTAATGGAAAGACTTGGACCCAACTTCAATCGTGACCAAAGCGGAATGCACTCTCAACTATTTGCATTATCTAAGGTCTCTTTATCTCTCCCTCAAGTCAACACATGATGATTTACTGGTCAAAATGCTATGAACATCTCACAGTCCATCTTGTTTTCTAATTTCTTATCTCTGCCTAGGGTTGTTGGCTTAATTGGTTAGGGCTACTTCAGTGGGGGGTTAATGAGAGCTCATTAACCCCCCTTGTATTAAACTTCCCCATTAGGGAGAGTTTAATACGATTGAACTATATCAACTGATTGGTATATCCAATCGATTGATCAACTGAAAAGGCTGCCAGCAGGAAGCTTTATGTATATATACTAACACTACTTTTTTTTTTTTGAAAATGTCTGATTTGATGGTGGGTCCATATGATTGAGTGGTTGTAGAGTTTAACCACTAGAGAGGATAGTCTAATGAAATGGAGTTCATTATACTGATGATATGTCGATGATTTGGCATGACTATTGAGTGGTTGAGAGTTTAACCAGTAAACTTTGCCCCTTGGCAATTACTTTAAAACTGTAAAAATGATTTATGTAATAAATTTGTTGGTGGTTACTGTTTATATTATGTCTAATGCATGTTAGTATCTAAAATATATTTGACAAAACTGTTTTGATTGAGAGCAACAATTGGCTGTGAGTTCTAATTTTCACCATTATTGTGGCAGCTGGTGGAGTTGTTAGACAGTCCATTGCATAATTATTTCAAGCAGAATGATTGCTTGAATTACTTCTTCTGTTTCCGATGGATTCTTATACAGTTTAAAAGGTCAGGTTGCTGAAACGGGGTATATATTTTTAATCAGGTTTCTGATATATCTGTTTGATGTACTTCTGGTTCGAGTTAGAAATTCCTTATTCTGCATTTTGAACAGGACGTTTTGTGATAGAGAATGAGATACAGGTATTAGGGGTATAAAAGGGATACGTGGAAGGATCTCATAGCTGGTGTTTGTTATAGTGGGAGAGAGCCAAAAAGCTACCTATTGCTCTCACTTCTCTTTCTTACTATAACAAAATGCTAGCTAAGTGACCCTTAATACCTTTATCTCGAATTAAGGGTCTAAATGGCCCTTAAAGTTGGCACGCAGGGTCAATTTAGCCCAAATCGAAGTTTAGGTATTGCCATGGACCATGGAAATAGAGAGAAATTCATAGGATACCATGTAGATTAAAAGACTACATTGATATATTAAACTTAAGATGAATGCACATATTTATACAAGGTTCTCCCTAAATGACTCCTACAATTAAGTAAACATAGAGACCCTACTAGCAGCCTTAGGCATGCTTACATTTATTACATTGGCTTATTTTGTAACACTCCCCCTCAAGCTGAAGCATGTATTTTAATCATGCTCAGATTGCTACAGATACAGACAACATAGTTTTAAAGACAGTACATTCAAGATACTTCATAATTAAAAATATAATCCGGAAAACGCAATCTAGAAGAACAAATTGGACAGGAGAGACGACATCGGAACATCAAGCTATGTTGAAAACAGAGAAGTTGGCAAAATTTGACAAATTAGCCCAAATTTGTCAAACTTTTAGGTATTAAAACCGATTGCTTTTGGGCTAATTTGTCAATTTTTGCCAACTTCAGAACTCAGTTGATACCTAAACTTCGGTTTTGGCTAAACTCACCCTGCCTGCCAACTTCAGTGGCCATTTTGACCCTTTATCTCATTCTCTATCATTTTGCAGCAAAAAAATTAATATTTGAAGCATTATAGTTGGAAACCATGCATTATCTTACCTTGGACAGTTAAAAGTTACACGTTCTTATATTAGACACTTTTTTCAATCATTTGCTTAGAATAAATTGGTGATGATGAGAGCAGGAGAATTACTGAATGCTGAATTTAAGATTCCTCATGTGCAAGCCGATTTGAATTCATTTTCTTCAAATATACCTAAGGGAATTATTGACAACAGGTTTCGAATTTCAATAATGATGCTAAAAGGCTGAGTTGAAGTTTGAATTAAGATGAAAGTTCTTATGACGTGTTGATACACAGTGTTTATGCAGATTGAAAGCTAGAGCATGGTAGTTAATACTAACATTTTATTTAAAATTTTCAGGGAATTTGAATATCAGAAAACAATGCGACTCTGGGAAGTATTATGGACACATCACTTGTCTGAGCACCTTCACCTGTATGCATGTGTTGCAATCTTGAAGCGGTATCGCGGCAAGATAATTGGGGAGCAGATGGACTTCGACACTCTCTTAAAATTCATTAATGAGCTAAGCGGACATATTGACCTTGATGGAATTCTTAGGGATGCTGAGGCTTTATGCATATGTGCTGGTGAAAATGGTGCTGCTTGTATCCCACCTGGTACTCCACCGTCATTGCCTATTGAAGAGAATGGTTTGTTATATTCTCAACAGGATGAAATATTGTAAATGCAAATATAATCTACCGCCATAGTTTATCTTCTGTTTCTGATTTTCAATGGATATAATCATGCTTTGTAAAATTTATGGTATTCCAAGGCAACATTGGTGTTGGTATTAATCAACTTGCTTGTACAGACTCTTGCAGTAAATTGAATCCTTCCATAGACAGGTTGTTGAGGGGTCTATATGCATCGAATAAGGACTACTGAGTCTTAAATTGACTTGATGACCCTTTTGTTGAAATCGCCTGCTTAAAAAGCTAAGCACCACCTGTGTCTTTGATGGTCCTTTTGTCGAAATTATAGACATTAATGGCTACTGAGCAAAGCTAATAATGAGTTAAAGGTAGATCATGATCTAGTTTGACCAGGATTGGTTATTTGGTACTTCATCACGCATCATTAATTGCTTTACATGCATGCATGTATTTCTCTTGATGTTCGTTAGTGTTTAATTTTGTATTTAATGTGGGACTCGATAGAGAAATCTACTGTTGCCTGTGGGTAAGAATCTGTAGCTTGGTCTTGACGTCTTGTCCTCATAATTGGGATGATAACCTTCAATTTTGTAAGCATGTTTCTGTTTCAAGAAAGAGGAAAGGACAGCAGTTCTATGCTAAATCCTTATGAGAGATACTCTGACTAAAAGGCAGGTAGGCCCTTTCTGTGAATATTAGAAACTATGGCTTGGATGATTACAGGTTCATTTGCCAATATAGCTCCTCACTGTTGTAGCCGAATGAATCAAATAAAACAAAGGAATCCAAGTTGGCAATGAAACGCACGTCGCTGAAGGCAAGTGCATCATTATTGGCTGGCACCACTGGAGGCTCAATGTCATAATCCATGCTCTGTGCGTCCAGTATCCAAGTATCTGTGACATTTTTCTTTCCATCTAAATCTTATAGAATGCTCTATAGATTTGCTTTGCAAATGTACTGACGTTTGTGTTGCCTCTTGTTTATGTCGGTATTATTGATGTTGTCATCATTGCCATTCTGATGGTTGTATGAATCAATGGTTTTTCTTTTACCAGGATGGCATTTCTTGTTCAAATGGGTATTCCAGTAGTTTTTCACCTCATTGTCCGTTCGACCAGGCAGTTGACCAGCTATGAGTTCTGCGTTAAGAATGAGAGGTACGGTAATACTTGTGTAAGTTTATATTCTGTGCTGTATATCATGAACAAAAGAAGCACTTACCTATTGCCAAGAAGCTTATGCATCCTGATGATAAGGTCTTCCTCTACTTTGGACATCCCACCATGTTTAATATTTGGTCTTAAGTAATTCTTCCCGTCTTAGTCTGCAACTCTTCCCATCCCCTCAAACCTGCAATGGAAGAGGCAACAGCACAGAATCTAGATTCTTAAAGCAAGATACCTCCTTAGCATTTCAACTTATTATCAAATAAATCAATAAAATCTTCCCAATGGACTAGAGTTTAACCTATACCCGATTTTGCTGAGACAGTAACCCAGTTGCCTTCACCGTGGGTCTCTATAGTCTTCAAGATCAGGTCCTCCTCCGGTTTCCATAAGCCCTTCTTGACTCGTGCCTTCATTTCCTTACTTTCCATCTCTACTTTCCTTGGTATCTTTGTGAGTGTGATTTCTTAAAAAGGACGGCTTATATAGAAAGTAGAATTTACAATGGAACGTCATACATGATTAATCTGCAAATGGATATCACTCGTACAAGGAAAGCATGGTATTAGGCCAAAAAAATCTTGAAAGTCAATTGAGTTAGGGCCCCATTCTACTTCACTTTTTCTTTTCCCCGTAAAAAGCAACGAAAATCTCAGTTACAGTTCCATTGCTCTTATCTTGCTTGATTATATTCCTGATGTTGACTGTTATCTGTGAGGACCCATTGAAACAGTACGTTAAACAGGCCATATAGTAACGCACTATATATTATCTTTTGCATGGGTACTAAGTTCTTTTAGGCATATGTGCATCTCTAAGTTTTTTTTTGGAATATGTTCATTTTCATGTTGAATATGGAGTATGCTCGACATATTTCATATTCTTACAAGCATCTCATTTTCATGTTGTGAGCGCACAAGGGGGTCTGGCAGGCCGCGGACACCACTTCTATCATGGATGGTTTCTGCCTCCCCTCTCGCCGGCGGTTGGAACTACCCTATTCGGGATCGGTCCTGACAATTTATGAGCCCAGGTGAAATAAAAATAAGGGTCCTTTTAACAAAAATAATTGTACGTATAATTTTAAAATATATTCCTATAAATAATAAATAAAAGAGTATTTCATTAATGATTGTATGGTACATATTATTACGTTTACTAAATATTTTTGTTTACGCAAAATCAAAACAAAATTTCACCATTTTTTAGATTAACCGTCAACTTATATTCAAAAAGTCAATTGGGCAACTTCTATGTCTAAAATATCAATTATTTGGGCCTTTTAAATCCAATCTGATATTAATATATGAATAAAAAAAAATTAATCCATATATATATAAACATTTTTGGGCCCCCCAGCCCTGGGTCCTAGGCTGGCGCACTGCCGGTCTAGGCCCATGGCCGGCCATGCCCCTATTATGGATGGTTTTGGCTCTTTGTTTTCGACAAATTATGGTTTGTAGTGACTAATTAACTTATTGAGTTTGTATTTAATTATAAAATCCAATTTGATTAATATATGATAGGTGATAAATTTCTCTAAGTTTGTTCAAAATGACCTAATCTTACATTTATAGTCTAACTTTAGCTTAATTTTGAGAAGTTTTATATTGGTACGTAAAAAATGGTTCTGGACCATTTAAATTATATGTATATATACGAAAAAGTTTGGACAAACTTAATTTAGCAAATTTTTTTTTTATGTACGTATGTGTAAATTTGGCTTCCTAACAGATCTCGTGAGGATACTTGCAATTAAAGAAAAAGATTCTTCTTAGGTTTGGAAGGAAATAAGGAAATTAAGAGCAATTTCTCTATTCAAATCACATAAAAGTTGGAAATTTAAATAAGGTTTTAGATACAAGAAAAAAAAAAAAAAAACCTATTGAACTTGCAAGTGGAAGAAGATGAGCTAAAATTAACTGTCGTGGTCTTTCCGTTTTTAGTTTGATTTTATCCAATTGGCGAGTCGAGGAAATAGTTCCTATTTACAGTTAAACAAATGTTGATTAATGAAGTTCCAGCTTGCAGGATATGGATCCAACACTTAAAAAAAAATACTAAGTAGGAACTTGATCGAATCTAATTCCACATGTTATGTTCTTGGGGAGGTGTTGTAATTAAGTTGTAGATGATGAAGATGATAATGCTTCATTTCCTTGATATTTGGCGATGATCAATAAAACTGAATTTAAGTTAGAATGGTTAAGGATATTAAGTTATTTAAGACAGGGATTTCAAATTTTAGTTTACCTGAAATAAATAATTAAGAGATGATTCACTTAACAAAACTCTAAATGGAATAATCATATAAATTAGACATGTAAGAAAGAAAGGTATATAAAAAAAAGTGTGGTTTTCCAATTTGCAAACATGTGGTTTAATAATAAGAATCCGTTTATATTATTAAATACTTCTTTAAATACTATATTTTGGGTACAATTATATGTATTATCTTCCTCATCACAAATAAAAAAATTCCAATCATTTTTTTTTGTGACTCTTGAAACCGCGACATACATTTGACCATAGCTAAAAACAGGAGGTGGAAGATATAATCCAACATGTGCAAGTGATTGATCTTGACTTTTATTGATTGTCATAGCAAACCAAACAACTAAGGGATATTGTCTTCGTTGAAATCAAAATGGCAATTTGATATCAAAGTAAGTCGGGGTATGAAAACCTTATGTCCAATTTTACAACATGTAACTTTCGCTGCTTTAATCACATGTTTTTCCAATTGTGTTACCACCAATCGGGTATCATTACATAGCCTAAGAGTCTGATCAATATTACGAAGTAGCATAAGAAGTATTTCAATCTTTAATGTCAACTTGTGATTCGACAATCTTGAAAAATTAATAGTATTCAGAAATTCAGGAATATAAACATCTTCATGACTATTTGAATGACTTTCAACTTTGCAGATAGAATCTGAACTCAAGTAACATATTTCTTCCCCTGGCCATCTAGACAACATATACTCATTCACCTTGTTAACAATATCCAATGTATGTGCAAGAATGACATGTTCTTGTAAGTATATTGGATCTCGAATGTTTTCAATGATACTTGGATATGTACTTTTAACAATGGCTCCAATAGGATCATTAACATCTTTGAGTAATTCTTCGAGTATATCGAATGTAGCTTCTCCATCATTTTCCCCACCAATTGTTCCATCACCAATTCTTTTGTATCAGTATTTGAATCTCGACTTTGAAGCCTCATGTTATTTTTTTAACTGAAGTACTTTACAATATCTCCACAAGTAAGATGAATTTATTGTAGATGATACTATATTCTGTCTCTTAGCTTTTGGAATAACATGCAATATCTGTCTCCTATGTAAAGTAATTCACTACTCTTTCAGGTACAAAGACCTTCAATTTTGAATTGAATGACATTGAAACAACATAAAATCAATGTGGACGGCTCTGCTTTTGGCACTCCTGGCGAGGCAAGAGCGGGAGGTATTTTTCGCAACTATCGAGGTTTTTCCAAAGGTTGTTTTACTTTCTCTACACTCCTTCTTTTGTTTATATGGTTGAATTGAGAGCTGCTATTTTCGCAATTGAACTTGTTTGGGAGAAAAATTGGCATCAGCTTTGGGTTGCGTCAAACTCAATGTACGTAGTTAATTTGCTTATACATCGTTCCATAGATGTTCCTTGGAGTATTCAACAAGAGTGGTTGCATTTCACACATCTTTATGGAAGGAAATAGAGTTGCTGATGCATTGAAAAAAATTGGAGTCTCTTCCTCAGTGATCAATTGGTGGCCTTCAGCTCCTGCTTTTTCCCATAGGTTTATTAATGATGACATTTGTAGTATTTCACACTTGCGTTTTTCTTGACTTTTCCTATATTTTCTCCTCCCCCAATCTTTTTGTTTGTTCCTCTTCTCTTGTTCAAACATTCACTTTTTTCTTTTATTAATATATTGTGGGATTGTCAGTTCTTGGACCATGAGTGCTCACCCCGTCCAAGTTCTGTCTCGTCCCAATTTTTATAAAAAAAACAACATAAAATTGAAGCTTGCAATTGCTAAAGGTGTTCTAGAATTAAAATTATATTGAGGTAGAAACTCTTGAAATAAAAATTGGTCCCACCACTTCTACTCTTAACTATCCCCATATTTTGATTTAAATGTGTCCCCATACTCCTCCTGAACTCTGTCTATCCCCCACCCCCTCTTGAATTTTACCTGTGAAATAAAATTAGAATTGTTATTCAGTTTGCTAAAATAATATATATATATATATATATATATATATATATATATATATATAAACAAATAATATAGTGCAGCTGTGAAAAAACAACAACCATCTTTTATTCAATTAACAAATGAAACAACTTTCTATTTTACCATTGCTGACATTACAACAGGTACCATTATGAAACAACTAAAGTTCATGATATTAAGTCGATCGATACAGTTTTAATCTCAGAAACTGTTCCACAGGAAAAATCAATAACAATATTAAAGTTGTACCATTTTAATTAAAGTTCATGATATTAAATCCTTTGACACATTTTTCATGTAGCAAACAGTTATAGAGGAAAAATACCAATGAGAAAAAAAAAGATAATTGGAATGCAATTAAAAGACCTGATTTAACATTTACATAATTAGGATATTTAGAAACCAAATTTGTCATTCAAAATATGCAACATAAATGAGATGAGCAGCAACAAAGGAGAGAATGTTTGTCATGAAAAAGATAAGGTAGAATTTCATAGAAGTTGACAACATTACCTTTAAAAGAAAAGCCAAAACAGAAATTGTAGGATAAGAAGGGAGAAAAGTAAGAAGTAAAGAATGTGCAAGAACCAATAAAGAGAGCATTATAGTTGGTAAGGACACATGACACTTAATAGAAGGGTAGCAAGAGATCGTGAGTCAGAATGCACAAGTGAGCCCTTTAATGATTCATCTGCAAGAATTAATATCTGTCCCATTTAGAGTCAGTAATCAGTAAGGGTTAATACACATATTTATCCCTGTATTATCACGGAAAAACAAATATGCCCTTATATCAAATAAACCCACAAAACTATCTCCGAATTTTCCATAAACCTGCAATTATACCCTAATCTAACAGACTTACTTACTTGACATAACACCATTAGTCTAGTCATCAGATTACTGACATACCACCAATTAACACACTACACATCATTGTCTTCTTCTTTTTTCTCTCAAAATTCAAAAGTTTAGTCTAGTGATGTAATATTATTCTCAAGATACAAGCAAATATTAATTTTTCTAGATTTCTAAGAACAACTTGGACTCATCTTCTTATTCCTTCTAAATCTCTCAGACATTAAAGCTTTTTCTAGATGCTCAATTCTATGAGAAAGTGAACTCAAACTGCATCTGCATCTCATTCTTCTTGAACAAATCCGCCATTAATCCCATCATTTTCTCATTCTCTTCTACTAGCTTCTCCAGCAACTGTATATCCGATCCACATTATTCACTGCAGAAATTGAATTTGAATTCGATTCATATGCAGATTTAGCAACATTACCTTCAACCTTAGGCGCATCTTCTTTTACATTTCCTCGATTTTCAATATAACTGTTTCAGGTATGTCTCTAGCTTCAGACTCACAATTGTTTTGCGATTCGACATTGTTTTGTGATTCTAGCTTTTGATTAACATCTTTATTCACTAGAGAATTTGAAGTTAAATTTGATTCAGATGCAGATGCAGATGCCGATTTAGCAACATTACCTTCAATCTCAGGCGTGGCCGCCTCTTCTTCGTCTTTTTTAATGTTTAATTCTTCCTTTGCTCGACTTTCAACATCTACTGCTTAATTGAAAGGCTTTTTTTAGTGGTTTTAACTCGGGGTTTTGGGTTTTTTGGGAATTAGACGGAGAACTAGAAGTAAAACGGAGATGGTGTGGTGTAGATTCTTCCCTGATTGAAACGAAGAAAAAGAGAATGTTGCAGAAAGAGAGAATGTTGTTCTTAAATGGAAGATAGTTAGGAAAGTCTAGGACAGAGTGAATGAGAGATGAAAGTAAGAGAGAAATGTAGGAGATGAAGTGAAGGAATAGGGGAGAATGAATGAGATGGGTGCCATGGATGAAGGCTTCCTAAGCTTTTGAATTTTGAGAGAAAGAAGAAAAAGGTGGTGTTTATGGGGATGACGCCGTTTATGTCAAATAAGTAAGTTCGTTAGATGAGGGTATAATTGCAGGTTTGTGGAAAATTCGGAAATAGTTTTGTGGGTTTATTTGATATAAGGGCACATTTTTTTTTCCGTGATAATACATGGACAAATATGTGTATTAAGCCAATCAGTAATGAAATTATAATGCAAAATTAAAATTGTAATGAAGACTTAATATAATATCAACAACCAAAAATAACTAACTAAGACACTTTTTCATAAAAATAGCTCTCATAATTGAATTTGTTATCAAATAATCTATAACCAAAGGAGACAACATCCCCAAATACGAGACTTGATATATGGATACAAAACAAACCAAATTGTAAATAAAAAGTACGAATTGAAAAGGAAAGAAATCATGGTGAGAAGAACAAAAAGTACAATTTGTAAACCTCACTTTCATATTTGTGACACTTAAAATAAACATTTGGAGATGTTTTCTAGATTTTTATATCTTAGTACAATTGAGGTCCAAATTTGAACTCTGTGAGAAAGTTATGGATAAGAAATAACAACAAATGCTACAATCGTGAGTCTCCTTTTGGTTATTTTCAGCAATATGAATCCTGGAACTTATTATGCAAAAAAATCAGGTTTATATATTACTTATTCATTATTCAGAATAATAGCTATTTTCATCTTGCTTTTCATAGATGTTCTTGTGCAATTGGTAGAGAGGAAGCTTGTTTTTAAGGGGTTGAAAACTATATCTAAGTCGTGGAATTTATTTTTCCAAATCTATAGATATTTCCATGATTAAATTTTATTGCAAAATTCAAAAAATAATTTTCATTAGCTTTGTTGCAGGTACTACACTTATTTTCCAATTAAAGTGTCCAATTTTTAAATGTGTATGCAACTATATGAAAATTACCCTAAGTGTACATCCATATGTACTTGCCCATAGAGTACCCAAGGATAATTCTCACTCTGTTTTCCAACATATGTGCTTCCATTTCAAGCCTCGAAAGCTTTTAATTTCTGCAAGAAAGCATTACATAATTAAGAACCTGCTATTCAATGGACGGTAGGAAAATAATTTAAGAAACTGCTAAAAGGCTCTAATACAAAGCAATGGGTAGAAAGGAAGTAGTGGAGGGATTTGGCTAGTTAATTTAGATTGAGAGAGAGAGAGAGAGGTTGAAACGGTCCAGGGAGAAGGAGGTTGTTAGAATCCATTTTTACCTGCATATATCGAGTAGGAATAAAAAAAAATTAACGTTGCTGCATGCGACATTCATTAATGTTTCCAAATTTTTGATCTACAGTAGATACACTCTGAATTTTTAAATCTTTTGGAAACACATAATCTAACCTAATTTTTTCTAGGTTTAATTTTTTCTTCAGTTAATCGTTTCTAATGAAGAGGTAAACATTTGCAGGCTAATCTAGGGTTTGATTTTTTCTTCATCTCGGTGCCTTGGGTTTAATTCTTTCTAGGTTTGATTTTTTCTTCATCTAATAGATGCTCTTATGTTTTTATTTGATAGTGCTTGGAGATAAAGAAAGAATGGCAAAAAGTTTTCTGGAGATACGTTATTCTGAGGTTAGATTATGTGTTTCCAAAAGAGTTAAAAATTCAGAGTGTATCTACTGTAGATCAAAAATTTGGAAACATTAATTAATCTATTACTACTATAAAAGCAGGAATCTCACTTGCCATGTGCCACGTTAATAATAATCTAGCTGATGTGTCAATTTTATACATTTTTTAATTAATTATTTAATTTATATTTTCTCAACCAGTAGCTTTTTCTCTCCCATTTCTCTGTGGGGGTTAAAACTTGCCCACTTCTTCAATCTCATCTCCACCCTCACTCAACTATCCATGCCCATTATTCCATCTCTATTAACTGCTCTCTCCCTCACTATTCTACTGGTCTCATCTCTTTTAATCGATGCTCTCTTTTTCTTTTATAGTGCTTGGAGATAAAGAAAAAATGGCAGACAAACAATTTTTTAAGGTAACAAAAAATGGCCTAATACACAAATAACCCCTTGAACTTGTCCAAATCTTGCAAGTGCCCCCTCCAACTTTCAATTGTAACAACTTACCCCTCAAACTTGTCCAATTGTAAAACATAACCCCTCAAACTTGTCCAATTGTAAAACAGAACCCCAAATTGCTGACACGGACTGCAATTGAAGAAACACGTGAAATACAAAAGCTGCGAAAGCTCGTGAAATGTGATAATCAGATCTTTGGACCCAAAAAAATCAGTATTTAATTAACCAAATCCTCAATTCTTCAACTTATTCTTCAACTTCTTCTTCTTTTTGTTATTCCTATTCGTTTTTTAGTGATTTCTTGATTCAAAGTTTTGAGATATTATGGGGGTAAAAATGTGTTTATGTGGAGAAATAGCTCCATTGAAAATTTCATGGCGTGATAAGAATCCGGAAAAACGTTTTTACGGTTGCTTCAAGTACGGGGTAAAAAAATCCAAATTTGAGGTTATGTTTTACAATTGGACAAGTTTGAGGGGTTATATTTTACAATTGGACAAGTTTAAGGGGTAAGTTGTTACAATTGAAAGTTGAGGGGGGCAGTTGCAACATTTGGACAAGTTCAAGGGGTTATTTGTGTATTAGGCCATTTTTTAATGAAGAGGTAATCATTTATAGCTCTTTCCCTTTTATTTGAAGATAGAGCAAAGCAGGTATTCCTATTAACGAGTAAAAAGGGGAGGGGGGGATCCTCCAACAAATGCAGCTAATTAGGCATCTGGATCTACCCGGTTTGCTTCAAAAAATGAAGCTATTGAAGCATCGAAGTACGCTAATTTAGCATATGGATTTTCGCTTTCTGCTCTAGAAAGGAGTCAAATGAAGAATCTGCTTTCTCACTCAATTCCTGGTGGCATCATCATGTAGACATCTTCGCTTAATTCCATTTCTCAATCAACTTGTTTTTCCTCTCCAATCTAGCAAGATGTGTTTGTTCCAATGTTACGAGAGATTGGTCATTTGGAAACATAATATCAAATATAATTTCTATTCCAAAAGTTAGTAATTTATATTTTCCATAAGTAATAATATTTGACACCTCTAGTAATAAGTAATATACATTTTCCAAGTTACTAATTTCTATTCCCAATCTGTTATCTTTAATTCCTAGAAAGCTAGAATCTATAGCGCATCCACCTCTTCTTTTCCTAATTCTAACCACTGGATTCGAAAAGACATCTTCTTCTTTGATCTTTATCATTCTAATTATTTGTGCCTTGCTTCTCTTCTTCCTATCTTTGACTTATTTCTAATTTTCTATCCCTCCTCATCTCACTATTTCTCTCAGTTCTTCTCAGAGCCATTTTTCTCTCTTTTTTAGTTTCTAATTCTAATGAAGGTTCAATCTCTACTTGAAGTTTAGAAATTAGTTAGAAAATGGTAAATTAGGAAAGTCTTAGTTCTCATTGCTCTCTCTTCTAATTCAAAAATGCTAAATTTCAAGTATGTGAAACTTTACATTTCTAATATATGGATGATAAGCTAGAATGATAGGAAAGTAGACGATTTTTTTTTTAATTTAGTTATAAATTCGGTTAAAAACCGAATCGAAAAAATCGGTTCGGTGTACTTTCGGTTTATATTTTTCGGTTTTAGATCGGTTTGCTTTTTTTTTAATAATTCGGTATTCGATTAATTCGGTTCGGTTCGGTTCGGTTTTGTACCGATGCACAACCCTACTAGCTTGGAATTGAATGAGAAAGCAGATTTTTCATTCGACTCCTTCTTTCTAGAGCAGAAAGCGGAAATCAAGATGCTGAATTAGTCCACTTCGATGCTTCAATAGCTTCATTTTTCGAAGAAAAACTGGTAAATCCAGATGCCTAATTAGCTGCATTTGTTGGAGGATCCCCCCTTCTTTACTCGTTAACAGGAACAACTGCTTTGCTCTATCTGCAAATAAAAAGGAAAGAGCTGGGCGAGTTTTAACCTCCACAGAGAAATGGGAGAGAAAAAGCTACTGGTTGAGAAAATATGAATTAAATAATTAATTAAAAAATGTATAAAATTAACACATCAGCTAGATTATTATTAGCGTGACATGTGGCAAGCGAGGTTCATGCTTTTATAGTAGTAATAGAATTAAAATTGCTTAGATTTTGGATTTTACACAGGGGATCGAACCCTGTACCTCTTGCATGCAAAGCGAGCGCTCTACCATTTGAGCTACATCCCCAAATGTTGAGGTTGATGATATTATTCTTTATTAAAATAAAGCAAAAAATTTATCATAAAAAATAGTAATACAAAATCAAAATTAAATTATCAGCGGGCTTCTAACTTTGTTCGTAATTTTCTCATAATTTTACGGTTTTATATGATGGTTCATGTTAATCGATCCCGAATTATTTTGGGATTAAGGCTTTATTGTTGTTGTAGTATTGAAGGATAACATTGAAAATTGAAGGATAACATGAAATCCAAAACACTGAGAAAGCTGAAAATTGAAGGATAACATGAACATAAACTTACGCATATATCCCTAGATTGCACAAAATAGAACTAAAAGTTATAATAAGAAAGTTACAGAGGTCCCCTCCCTTAATGGGCTTATACTATATTAATCAAGGTTAGGACCATTTACCACGTGGTTTCAAATTTGAATTAAATTAAATGGTACCATTCATTCTTTGTTCACGAATAAAACTCAATTAGATAATATTCCATTTGGGATTTCCGACAAGATGTTCTACTCCACCAATCATATTTGCAATTGGACAAACATTTTTTCGGTCCAATTTTCTGTTTTGCCTTTTCCGATCTTTTAATGTTTACTTTTCAAAACTACAATCTTACATTTACACATTTCTGGCATCTCTTCATTATCTATTAATAATTCATAAATTTCTACTAATTTATATATTGAGTACCGGTTAAAACTAGATGTCTTTATAGATGATGAGTGGTTAAGACCTAAGCACGCATAAAAAGAGGAAAAGTAGATATTTTGTGTTCAAGTCGGTATAACACTAAAAAAGAATAAGTAAAAGAACAATGTGTGTAATTTTTATAATAAGGTAAAAATAAAAATAAAAAAACCATTGGGTCACGCATTTTCGGATTAAACCTTTGTTTGGGGTTAAAAGTAGAAATTATTACATTGTTGGTTATAGTTGAAATTTATTTTCATCAAAGGGGTTGTTTTTTAACTATGGTTAAATATTGTATTTTTTTGAATTTTTTTTACTCAACTAGTGGACAAGCCAATAAATATTAAAAAAAAATTAAAAAACAATTTATAAAACAATTATAAAGAAAAAAATCAATTTATCATTTTATAAAAATAAAATTATATAGTATAATGATGTTATTGAATTTTTATTTTATAAAAGTTTGATTAAATTTAAATTTAATTTTGTTTGGAAATGTTAGAATTAAATTTGCTCATTTCATACGTTATGGTTAAATCTGTACTTCGCTTGAAACGTTACGGTTAAATATTTAATGCATTACTAACAAAAAAAAAATTTAGTATATTAATAACAGAGTAAAATATTTTAGACATTTTTAAAGAAATTGCGATTAATTTATATGTAACAGGTTTAATTTTTTGAAACAGTCTAAAATATTTTACTATATTATTAACATAGTTATGAAAAAAATGTATAAAATTGATTCAATTTATTGACAAACTGGTTTAGAAGGTCTGACGTGGCAAAAAAATTGTCAAACAAATTTTGTTCAAAATTTCGGTAGCATATGGTTAAAATTGATCTTCCTTAGAAATGTTAGTGCTAAATTTGCACAATTTCATACATTAGGGCTAAATCTGCACTTCGCTTGAAATGTTACGGTTAAATATTTAGGGCCTGTTTGGTTCAGCTGTTAGCTAATAGCTGTTGCGGTTGCAGTTACAGTAAGCTGTTAGCTGTTTAATTACTAGTGTTTGGTAAAATTATATTGAACTGTTGTTGTTCGGATTTAAAATGTCTAAAATGGACATGTTTTAAATTAATCAACGATGAAATTATAAAAGGAAAAATGTGAAAAAATGCCCTTAACGTTTACAATTAGGAATAATTTTACTCTTAACATCTAAAATGGTGCAATTTCCCCCATAATGCGGGTAGCGAAAATGTATCTTGAGGTTCATTCCGTTAGTAAACACAGACCAAATTGATTAACGGTGTTAAAAAAATTAAAAAATAATAATAAAAAAACTAACGACCTAGAGCCTACAAGAGCTGCTAACTGTATTTTACAAAAAGGTTAAACCTCAGTCTTTTTTGTACTTTACTCTAATAATAATATAGTTGCTAATTGATTCGTCTTCTCTGTAAATTATCAAAGATAATTATAAAAGAAAAAATGTGAAAAAATGCCCTTAACCTTACCCATCCGAAAACTGAATAAAACAAATAATATGAATTATATACTATACTCTAAAAATATAAAATTCACAACCTAAAAATAATTTTTTTTTCTTTCAAAAAAAATTAATATAAAATAAAAAGTAAAAAAAATGTATATTATGATTTTATTTTTATATATTATTATCTCCTTCCTTTTTAAAGGAAGGAGAGTTGGCAGTCGCATCACATGCCACTGCTAAAGTTGGAAATTTTTTTACTCCATTACGGCGCCTGCACCGCCGTAATGGAGTAAAACAAAAAAATCTTTTTGTCCATTACGGTGGATAACGCGTCGTAATGAACTATTTTTTAACTAGAGTTTGAAAACAGCCCATTCCAAAGAAATAAATTTTAACTATACATATATAAAGAATTATTTTTAAAATTAACACCATTTAAGAGTTTAATCCCGCATTTTCGACTTTTACCGTTTTTGTCCTAGATTTCTCTATGAATACTGTCCTGAGAATAGTTTCACAAATCACCCTTTTGTTCACAAATAGTAAGGAAAAGGTGCAGGGTTGAGAGAATAATGGTATTTTGGGTTAAAGGGGTATTGTAAGAGTATAGTTTGGTAGTATGTGTTGAAAGGGTCTAAAAATATAAATGTTTAAATTTCCTAAAAAAATTGGTTAATTTTTCATTTTAGAAAGGCTTAATGCATACCCAGCCGCCTAAAATTGTCCATTTTATTCATTTAACCCCCTCAATTCAAGGGACATTCCTTTAACCCCCTTAACTCAATAAAAACACTATTATTAGCCATCATAATCCTACGTGGCGTTGACTTGGTCAATGGTTGGGTTTCACGGATTGAAGGCGCGTGAAAGCCTATTCTTCCCTATCCCAACGGTAAAAAAAAACCATATTTAATACACAATTCATCAACAGTTAAATCCCTAAAATTCCTTTCTCTTCTTCTTTGACTCTTCTTTTTCTCTTCTTCAACTGTGCTCATCTTCTTCACATCGGAACTCCATTTCACTTCAGCAGCTCTTCTTCACATCGGCTTTTCTGCTCTATCCGTTCTTCGTCTTCAGCGTTTCTTTTCTTCCTCACGGATTCCATTTTTCTGGTTTTTTTGTGTTCTGAAATCGAAATCAAGTTCAATTTTCATTCGGTCACCTGTTATTGAAAGCGAAATTTGTTCATTCGGTCATTGGGCTTAGTGAAATTTAAATCTTCTTTTGTTATCTTATCGAAATCGAAATCTGTTAAACCGGTCACTAGTTCGTTCAATTCTAACACCGGACCGTTCATCTTGGATATCCGACACCGTTGGAGAGAGACCATGTGTGCTTCTGTGGTGAAGTTGCATACATGAGAGTGTGTCGGAAACCTCCAAATCATGGTAGATGTTTTTTTGGATGTCCTAATTATGGCAGTGAACTATTTTGTTTTTATTTCAGGTGGTATGATCAAACCTCTAATTTCCAGACTAAGAACATGGGACGTTTCAAAAGGTTCAAAGAAAAAGAAGAGAGTAATTCAAGAAACAACTCAATGAAGATGGATGAGAGTGGAGAGTGTACACAATGGATTAAATTGATAAGGATTTTGTTGTTGGGATTTGTTTTAGGATTGTTGTTTAGTTCTTGAAATGGTTAAGTAATGAAATGATTTTGATTATATAATGAATTGGTGGAATGAAGTTGTAATGCATTGTTGTTGATTATGTAATGGCAATTGTTGGAATGAATTTGTAACAATTGATTATGATGTTATGGTGTAAAGGCAATTGTTGTTAGTGATTATGTACTGATACAAAACAGACCATATATATGCATTTAGCCATATGAAAAGATCCAAAAACCAGACCAGAAAAATTCCTACAAGCCAATTCAAAAAACACCAAGCACTAAGCCAGAAATGGTCTAAAAACAGACCAGAAATATGCATTAAACCAGTCGAAATTGTGTCAATACATAATTGTCCAAAAGTAAGGCATATTCCTACAATCCAAAAAGCACTAAGCTATAAATTGTCCAAAAAACAGACACAAAATATGCACCAAGCCAGAAATATGCCATAATGTCAAAAAAAGGCATATTCATAAAAATAAGCATTCCAAAAAACAAGCATTTCAGTTAAGATTGTACAAAACACAGACATAAAACTTAAGGCATCCATCGAATAACATTAGGTTGTGAAGCTGATTTAGCATTTGCTTGTTGAAAAGCATTTTCTTATGGTTGAGTAGAAGTTGCAGCTGGTTGAGAAGTTGTTGCTTGTGGTTGAGTAGCAGTTGTAGCTGGTTGAGAAGCAGTTGTGTGTGGTTGGAGCCCTATATTCCTTCTGTATACATGTTTTTCCCTGAAATGCATTGTTTCTTTCCATTTCAATTTTGGTGCTTCAAAACCAAGGTCCCCTGTCACTTCAGCAGAGTTTTTCAACTTCTTTGCACCCGTAGAGATGACAGTTTGTTGACCTCTCAAGTTTTACATGAATATGGAAATGGAATCCCAAGTCATACAAACAACCAAAACTGAAAACAACTTAAAACAGAACATATAAAAGCAATTACCTGAGCACATCTCCAGCCAGTTCTCTCTAAAATGAAGACACCAACTCCTGAAACTTTTTGTTTTTTGGGAGACTGCTTTTTGTTAGAGTGTTTTACTGTCTTCTCTGCTATGTTCTTGGGATCCTTTGGTAGCCTCTGTTTCCTGTGTGGTTGTGGTCTCTACAAAGCAATATCTAAATTAGTAACCATGGATAGTGTACTTAAAAAATGAAAACACGTAACAAACCTCTAGGACAGGTTTTGTTCCACTAGTACTTGCCCCCGAGGATTGAATTGGACCACCATGCACACATATTTACATCAGCCAACATGTTAACCATTATGCCTTTGTAATTGCACTAGTACAGGTACACTAACCTTTTGAAGCACCTTACAACCTTTCTTGTTATGCCCTTGCTGTTTGCATTGGGAACACCTCATGATTGACCCTTTCTTAGACATTTTCCCTACTTTTTTCACCTCATCCTTATCTTTCCTTCTGTTTTTTTTCGGCCTGTCTGGCATAATCCTAATAGGTGGAGGTTCAACTTCAGGATTTGAACTCTCTGGCCACATCTTCATATTGAGGACAGGTTGTATGTAATGAGAATAGGTAAGCTTGTATTTCTTAATACCATACCAGCTGCTTACATAGTCCATAGGATCTTTTTCTGCTTGAAGAATTGCAGCACATGCATGAGGGCATGGAATGCCCTTTAACTCCCAAGACCTACATGAACATGATTTCTTTCTCAGATCTACCACATGCCTATAATCACCATCAATAACTTCATAACCTGCATCACCATTCCATTTGATTCTGCATCTCATTGCAGCACTACTGTTCACATTTAAAGTCTTCATGGCCATTGGAGATATCACAGAATTCCATTTTTCTACAAACTCCCTCATCTGAATGTGTCTAAGCATACATTGAACTATAATTTCTTCTAACATGGTGATTAGAGTCTTATGCCTAGCTGCTAAGATCCAACTATTAAAGGTTTCTGAAATGTTATTGTCAATGGCATCACAACAAGTAACAGTAGGGAAATAAACTCTACACCATTTATCCTTATTGCAATTCAACAAATCCTCAACACATTTTTTCCCTCCTATCAAATTCAACTCATTCAGATTATCCCTCAATTGAGCTTCAAAACTGGACTTGCAAATTTTCCAAAAACATATTCTTTTGTCAACCCCTCTTCATGTCTTGGCCCATGATGCCAATATGTGTCTCGCGCACATCCTGTGTTCCACACTGGTAATACTTCTTTTATTGCAACATCTAAGCCCTATTGAATACAAAAATGCAAGCAAACAGCAAACTTAAGATAGTGTACACTAGAAAGGCAAGCAAACAACCAACTTAAGCTACCAACTATAAGAAAGGCAAGCAAACTTGAGATACCAAATACTAGAAAGATTGGCAAACAGCAAACATTATTTCCATGGTTTATAACTAGAGATAAAGTAGGAAAGTAAACCAATGCTAATCATATAATACCTAACAAACTTACATTATACCCAACAAACTTAAGCAACATTATATACCAAACAGCAAACATATAATACCCAACAAACTTAAGCAACATTATAAAAGCAAACTTTATCTACCAACAACAAACATATAATACCCAACAAACTTAAGCAACATTATAAAAGCAAACTTTATATACCAAACAACAAACATATAATACCCAACAAACTTAAGCAACATTATAAAAGCAAACTTTATCTACCAACAGCAAACATATAATACCCAACAAACTTTAGCAACATTATAAAAGCAAACATAAAACCAAATACCAAACATAAGATAACCAACTAAGTGAGCAAAATAAACATATATGTACCTTCTGCATGTCACTGACAAGTATATATCCTTGCCCTTCATCTAGATCCAAATCTGCCTTAACCAAATTAAGGAACCACTTCCAAGAGTGCTTAGATTCTACATCAACAACTGCCCAGGCAATAGGATACATTTGGGAATTTCCATCCTTGGTAGTCACAGTAAGTAGCTCTCCTTTGCTAACTCCTTTAAAAAAACACCCATCCATACCCATGAACTTCCTGCACCCGAGCTTAAAACCCTCTTTCATCGCCTTCAAACAGACATAGAAACCTCTAAATATGTGTCTAATGGGTATATCAACAAGCACAACACATGTTGATCATGGGTTTGACCTCAATATCTCATCCCTATAGTCATAAATCTTCTTGAACTCCTTTTTGTAGTCACCCACCAGCTCGTCTAAAACCTTCAATTGGGCTCTTCTACACACTGACTTCCCGACATAAACTTCATACTTCTCTTTAACCATTTCTTACAGTCTCCAAATCCTTATGCTAGGATTATCAACTATCTTGTCCCTCAAATACTTGGCAATGAATTTAGAGTCACACTTCCTGTTCCTGTTTGTCTTGAAGCAGTTGTGTGTTGGGTTGTAAGTCCTCACTACAAAATCATGAGTTTCTGTATCTAAACTACCAGACAATTGCCATTTACATCTTTTGCATCTAGCTCGAACCCTGTGGAAATCATTGGGCTTAGTCCTCAAACTTGCTCCCCTCTTAACTGAATACTTTGCTAGTGCTTCTCTAAACTCATAAACATCCTTAAAAACCATCCCAATCTCAAAAACTGGCATCTCCTTGTTAGGATCATAGTGAACTCTTCTCCCTCTTCTCCTCTGTGGACCATCTTCATTTTCACTCTCGGAATCAAAGCTATCTACGTCTGACGAGCCAGTATAATCCTTATCACCTCCCAACAGACCTTCCCTATTTTGCCTAGGGACATAATCCCTCCCATCAGCTCCTTTGTCAGTTCCTAGAGGACCTAGTTGAACTTCTGCTGGAGGTTCATACCTTTTCCTTTTAGATTTGTCCCACTTCTTAACTAAGATCTTGGCCCTGACCTGTGCTAGTTCTTCATTGAAATCACTCCCATTAGAATCCTCATTTGGCTCAATGTAGTTTTCATCCTCATCTGAACCTGACTCTCCTTCAAAGCTTGAATCTGAGTCATCTAGATCTTCTCGGTTTGAATGTGAACTGTCCTCCTTCCCTGGTTCTGCATTGCTCTATTTTGCTTTTATTTCCTCATTTAAGTCCTCAGTAGAAATAGGTGTTGTGTTAATACATATGTTTGCCACACTGTCAATCCCACCCATCTCACTTTGCTCTTGGGTCCCACCCTTTTTTGCATCGTTAGTTTTATCCACAAATATCTCGATTTCATCACTTACCCCCTTACAATTAACCAATTTCATCAACTCCGAGTCATTACTCGCAACAACTAACTCCTTAGACAACCCATTCTTAATGTAGATAGAACCACAATTCTCATAACCCAAATATCTCACACTCCACAGTATTTCAAGCCTACTAAATTTATCTTCATCTACATCTTTATCAGAAATACTCCCACCTACGTATTTCAGACAACTTCCTTCTTTCACAACCCTCCCACCATGATGCAATCTTATAATAAGATATCCCATCTGAAAAGTACACAAAGCAACATTTATACAATAAGATTCTAATTTCTGAAAAAGCAATACAGTAACAGCTATACAATAAAGTAATCATATTGCACATGCTATTATTCCATAGCTGCACAAATTCCAACTTAGAAAGTGAATAAAAAAATCCTAAATTATATCAGCCAACCATCTAATAAAGTGAATGAAACCCATTATATCAGCAAACAACAAGCATGCAGAGATAACGTATCAAAAACAAAAAAGGAAACCAACCTCAATGTCGTAAGTTCTGCATGGGCTGAGTTGATACCGAAATTCGCGATGATGTCTACATGAACCCTAATTCGTTTTCTACAGAAGCCGATCGAGAGAAACAACTTGAGGAGATTAAGAACTTTGTGAATGAAAGTCAGATAAATCGATTGAATAGAGAGGAGAGCAACGAACTGAAGAGTTTGTTGGTGGGAAATGAAGAGACTTTTGATTTCTTGATGGTTCATTCGTCATTTCACCCTAATTGCATGAGGATATTTTAGACTTTTCATAGGCAATGCTGGCGTGGCAAAATCGATTGCCATGTGTCGAGCGCATGAGGTTTACGCATCGGAGATCAACTCATCCTTTCGAAAAACGGGGCAAATAATAGTGTTTTTATTGAGTTAAGGGGGTTAAAGGAATGTCCCTTGAGTTGAGGGGGTTAAATGAATAAAATGGACAACTTTAGGGGGCTGGGTATGCATTAAGCCTTTTAGAAAATATAATTAGAAATAATAATGCCTTCATGGTCGGTCATGTCCTTTGGTCTGTTAGGGTTTCTGGTTGGGTGTTAGGTTTTCTTTCCCTTATGGTGTGTCCCTGATTTCTTCCTTCTCTAAATATTTTTCTTTTATTTCTTTCTCTTTTGTCTCACTACAACAAAAATCTAATATTGTGACGAAAATTCGTCTGACAAAATAATTTTCGTCACAATTAATGTACTTATTGTGAGAAAAAAATAATTAGTAAAAAAATGTGAAAATTTCAAACAAAATTATGACAAAATAAAATTTTGTCTAAATATTTATCACAATAAAGCACCAGTCAATCAATATTATGACAAAAAAATTTGTCACACATTTTTGTCATAAATACATAAGGTTGTGACAAAAATTCATACGTAAAAATAATTTGTTTATCACAACTAATGTATTTATTGTGATCAAATAATAATTAGTAAGAAAAGGTAAAAAAAACCAAAATAAATCGTGAGAAAAAAATATTTTGTCGAAATATTTATCACAAGAAAGTAGAACTTAATACGTATTATAATAAAAACAAATTGCCACGTCATTTTTGTCATAAATATATAAAGATGTAACGAAACATTCATACGATAAAATAACTGTTTTCGCAATTAATGTACTTATTATGACAAAATTACAATTAGTAAAAAAAATGAAAAAACAAAACCAAAATGACAGTAATATTTATCAAATTAGACTAATCTATTGTTTTGGAAATCAATTTACAAATTTTCATATTTATTTGGGGATTAGAATGTGTCAGAGATTAATATAAGATATACGATTAAGCCTTAATCATCTTGAGCTTTTAGTTCAAATGGTTCCATGACATGGTATTAGAGTTGCTTGGACCAAACGATCGAGAGTTCGAGTCCTGGCAACCTCATAAATTTGTAGAATTAAAAACACATGGGGGTTGGGAATGGGCCTGTGTTGTACACGCTGCAAGTCCAATGGGCATTATATGTGGAGGTGTGACAGAGATTAATATAAGATATATGATTTAGCGGGTTGGGTCTGTGTTGTACACGCTGCAAGCACAATGGGCATTTGCGTATGGGGTGTGTATGTAACATTTTTCTTACTACATTATGTAGTCACAATAAATCATATTTCACGGTTATTTTGTCACTAAAAACTTATTAAGACGGGCTTATTGTGACTAGGATGGTGACAAAACACTTTGTAACAAGAAGTTTCTTATAACAAAAATATAACTTATTTTGACAAATTAAATTGTCGCAACGAGCTTGAATTCTTGTAGTGTCTTGCTTATAGTGTTTTTTCTTTGTGTCATAGATAGTCTTGAGGAGATGTTGGCAAAGGTTCAATCGATGGATAAAGAAAAGGCTATGTTTGATCTTCTTTAGGGTTCTCAATTAGAGAATGTAATTTCGTTCAAGCTAAAGTTAGCTAGCAAAGTCTTGTCTCATAAGCCAATTAATCGAAAAGGTATGGTGTAAGCCTTTCTAGTCAGATGGAGAGTGACATGATTGCAATTAAAAGATCCAGGTCTTGATTTGTTTGAGTGTCAATTTTGACTCTAAGCCCTTGTTTTGGGGAGGTTAGAGGAGGTTAATAGAAGTAATGAAATGTAAAATAATAGATTAACTTTGCTTGTGAGTTGTTTTAGAGTAAATAAAGGTTAATGAAAGTTAACATTTTACTTCCATTAACTCTAAACTTTAACTTCTAAATTTAGAGTGAACGATAGTAATGAATTTTTTTAAAGGAGCTAACCTTGTAACTCATTTATATTCCATAAACTCCTAAATAAGTAACTTTTAACCTTCATTTCCATCATTTCCTCTTTCATTCCTTTACCTCCTCTAACTCTCACATTCTCTAACCTCCCAACTCTCAAACAAAGGCTAAAAGAGATAAAGAGAATGTAAGGAACTTGGTTATCCTCCAATTGAAAAGGAGCTTCACATTCAAAACTTAGGTTATGCCTCCTATTTTCTGGGACTAACAAATTATGTCAGTTTATGCATTGCCCCAGTGGTTAACACTAAAAATGAGTCAAGTAGATTCTTCGCTATATTCTTAGCTCATACGACTATGAAATTTGTTTTCTGAAAATGAGTATAAGGTTGTGGCGAATGTAACAACTAAGTTATTGTGGTTACGATCTCTCAACTATAGTATGACAATATTGGTGTAACCTGCCTAACAGTTAATCCGGCCGATTGAATTGTGAACCGGTTGACCCAGTACAGGTTAAGCAGTTTGGTCCGGTCAGATTTCATGCACTTTTACTTAAAAAAATGTAAACTTGACAATATGGGATTCGAACATTAGACATTTAGATTGTAAACAAACATGCCTACCACTATACTATTAATTCAATTATAATTATTATTAACTATTTAAAAATATATAGTGATGTTATAAATTAAATGAGTAAACTATTATTAAATACTAATTAATTTTATTTTATATTTAGATACATATTTGAAAAAAATATTTTATTTCCTCAATATTAATAAAAAAAAAATTTTGTAAGAAGGGAAGAAAAAAAAACAAACAAAAACCTAACCCGGGATCAGTCTAGGAAGACTGACCCCAATCCTATCCTCAAGAAGAGAAGGTAACAGAAAAGAAGGAGGAACGGAAAGGGTAGAAACACCTAACATCCCTCCATGCCCAGCAGCTGCCAAGCGATCCGCCACGCGATGGAGACTCTCTTGCTAGGTCGACCCAAAAGAAGACTGTTCACCTCCTTGGTTGGTGCAGGCCTAGGGAAGGGGTGGTGAAATTAAACACGAATGGTTCTTGCCTTAAGGACGGTAAGATTGCTGCAGGAGGTGTTCTGAGAGATGATGGGGGTGCCTGGTTGTCTGGGTTTGCCCAGAATCTGGGTTTGGGTTCGTCCTTTACGGCGGAGCTTTGGGGAATTTTTTCTGGCCTTAAACTTGCCAAGAGTCTGGATTTGAAGAAGTTGATTGTAGAGCCTGACAACCTTGAGGCTATCAAAATGATTTCCGATAATACTGCTATTTGTTTAAATAGCCAAAATCTAATCAAAGGTATGAGAAGGCTTTGCTCCTCCTTTGATTCCATTAATTTCAGCCATATCTTCAAAGAACAGAACCAGGTAGTGGATCGTTTGGCGGCTGCTGGTCATGTAGGGATGCTGGGCGTCACGACCTTTTCTCACCCTCCTGATTATCTTTCTTCTCTTCTTTTTGAAGATGTGGTGGGGGTTAGCTTCCCTAGGCTAATCTCAGGCTAGGTTTTTGGTTTTTTTTTCTTTTCCTTTCATGTTCCTACCAAAAAAATAATAAATAAATTTTAATTAACATTTAAACTTTAAGAGTTAAGAAAAATAACTATCAAATTTTATAAGTCTACATCTTTTTTAATTTTTATAAATTTATTGAATTTTAATAAATTTTTAATTTTTCATATTTTAATTTGGATAGAGACTATGCTTACTTTATTTTTCACAAATTAAATATTAATCCAACGATGGAAAAAACAAAGACTTAATTTTTCAAAAACAAAGTAAGCATAGAAGACACCATTAATTTGATATCTCAAAATATCATAATTTTAAAGAATTGTTATTAATAGTATAACTTTTATTAATATTGTACGATGTGAATAAAAATATAATTTTTTGAATATCGGTTGAACTTCTAACCTTTGATCCTCAGTGTCTTTCGATTTTTTGACTGGTCCGGTTTTGACAACCAGGGACGGAGACAGCCCGGGAGGGCTCCAGCCCCCCGAACTCCGGCACCACGCTAAAGGAATAGTGGTTCAGTTCCGTGTAGCCCCCCAAAATAATTTAATTAGTACTTATATTTTCCGCCGTAATCATATAACATAAGATTAGGTTTGCTCTGTTGGTGTAGGTGCTATCTAATAATCCCTTGGTTTCCATGATGTGGCCCAGGTTTAAGCCCCGCACTCCTCAGTTTTTATCAGTCTAATTATATCCCATATTTCTTCTTCTTTTTTCTTTTGTGTAATGTGAATATTAATTATTTTTTCATCATTGTTTTTTTATCTAACTATAATTTTTTCTTAAATTAAAATATCAATATTATTATCTAATTTAATTATTTTTTCATCATTATTATTAATTAATTGTAATTTTTTTCTTTAATCAAAATACCAATGTAAATATTCAAATAAAGAATAATATACTTGTTTAGGAGTTCTAATTTAGGAAATTAGCGTTAAATTTTAGAAAATTAAATATGTATATGCACTAAAACGAAACAATTTATGCTGGAGAGCAAAAAAAAAAAAATTTGCCCAGTCCTAACGGGTTGGACATTAAAAAAATTACTCTAAACCGTATGGCTAAAATTAACGTTAACCCCCAGATACGAAATGCTGACTCCGCCACGGTTGACAACCATGATTTTTAGTATTGACTTATTTAGGATGTTAGATAATTACTACCTAGTGATTAGTTGATATCCATATCTCTTTATAAGTTGTGTATGTACATCTCATTCGTTGGAAAAATAAAAAGTTGAAGGAAGTGTTTGTTAGAATGTGGTAGAACGAAGGCAAGGACTGCCTCTGGTTGCGGGTTACCCGGTCCTGTCTTGTGCGGTTGCCGGTAAAATCACGTGAAGTTGGCGTGTTCATGTCCACTATTCCATCGTTTTTGGGGCATAAAATCTGATTAAGATATATAGTCTTTCACTCAAACTATATAATACTTAAATTAAGAAAATCCAAACAAAGCACATAGGGAATACCCATGTGTGTGTTTAAAATTGTTTGTTTGTTGTTTTGGGAAACGACATCATGGGAACATTTTGTAGTTTAGGTTTCATGGTTTGGTATTAGATTACATGTTTTGTTTAATTATATACTTAATCAGACAAATTAACATAATTAGTATTTTATATGTATGTCCACTTTTAGGACAATTAGTTGTTTTAGTGGAAGTGGACTTCATGTAGTTCTAGCATAGCTCTGTTTTTAATAATTCAATGAATATCTACCCTACGTGTGACATCCGATATCATATTATATGTTCGAGTGTAGTCATTACTAAAATAGTTTCAAAATCCAGGGACTACTTTCATCATTGATTTTTTAAAGAATAATTCCTCAG
Source organism: Euphorbia lathyris (assembly GCF_963576675.1). NCBI lineage: Eukaryota > Viridiplantae > Streptophyta > Magnoliopsida > Malpighiales > Euphorbiaceae > Euphorbia > Euphorbia lathyris. Next base: position 57,002,589 of record NC_088917.1, read on the forward strand.
TGACCCCACGAACCTCTCACAAAATATAAAATATGCTTTGATCACGACAATTATTTACAAAAAATGACATGGACAAGACAATTTCTACATATTTTAGATTCTTTTTGATTTCTGCAAGTTCTATGCAGTTGATGAAGCGTGTAAATTTTAAAATGACTAATTTTTTTATATAATTTTGAGTTTTATGGGATCTTTTTGGTGTAGAGTTTTTTTTTTTAAATTAGATATTTGGATTATTTTAAAAAGTTTTAACTAGTCAAATCTTTAATAAATAGCGGTGTTCGGTAAAACTAGATTTTAAAAATAAATGTTTATTCAATTTAAAAATAAAAATCTAATTTTAAAAATTTTTTCAATTAGTTTATTGTTATATTTCTAAACAAGTTCATACAATCTATTAATCAAATCAACTAGTTAAATCAGCTAATAAAAAAAAGATAACCATCATTTATATAGCTAACCGAGGCTACATATTTTTAAATTTTGGCTTGTATTTTGATTGATTTATTCAATTATACAAAAAAGGATCAATTTTAGTCATTTAAGAAGTTAGCTTGGGGATTAAAATACATAAGTAGAAAAAATGGAGCAATTTTAACCGTCATTGGATCAGTATTACTAGTATTATTAATTACTAAAATAAATAGGTAAAATTGATAGAATAAGGGTGTGATTAGGACAAGAGTAGAGAAACGTGGTACCTACCTAGGGTAGGAGCCAGCCAAGCATACGTGTTAAGGAGAAAAGGACTTGCGGCAATTACGTGGCCACCATGAAAAACGACTTTGGAACCCACCCCACCTTCTTTACTTTTTCACTTTATCACCTCTTTTCACAAGATTAAACCCCAGTCATTTCCTGTTATTAGTTAGGTTTGGGGTTACCATTTGAGTTCTTAATTCATGTTCAATTAATGATTAGATTTTTACAGAGAGGATTAATTGGAAGAGATTTGAAAGCTGTGGATTTTCACGGAAGAAAAACTGTGCAAAATGTATAGAGAAAATCCGTAATTATACACACCACATAAAACTCATTCTGCTGTCTGATTTTATTAAAAGTATTTATTATAACTTCATTCGGGCCAAAAGTTTTAGATCAATTAATTATGGAGCAATTTGCGCTATTTATAAATAGTCTTCGAAGATTAAATTGATACATGTAAACTTCAATTTGTGTTAGAATTGATCTTGGTTACCAATTTCAAAATCAATATTGACCCTCAATTCAATAATAAAGAATAGATTGCACAGAATAGGAGGTAGATTCGTATATGTAAAATTTATAAAAAAGAAAGATGCCGAAAACAATGGAAAAGAGATATAAGAAAAAGAGGTAAATGGGTCGGCTATTTCTATTACATTGACTCTGACATTTTAGCTTACTGTTCTTTTATGCCCACATACTGTCTTGTCTCCCTAACTCTTTGTCTCTTCTCTTTCTCTTATATACCATCATACCCACAGAATTCAATTAAACTCTTCTTCTTCTTCTTCTTTTTCTTCCTTCCATCATTTCATGGAGCTTCAATTAGGTCTCTCTCTTTCTAATTCTACCTGCACTAAGTTTTCCGATGACGATTTCACCGCCAGAAAGAAGCAACGCAGCGTTTCTTATTCTAATTATGCCTCTGAATCTGATGATGATCAAGTAATGGAGTCTCGAACTCTTCCTCTTTTTCTATGGAGTAATCAACCGAATCAAGAAGATGATGATCCCAAACATTCAGATAACAGCTCCTCCTCTTCTTCCATCAATCAAGAAGAAGATGACAGCGACGACGGTATAGTAGGGTGGCCGCCGATCAAGTTCCGCAGGAGGAAGATGAGACAAACTCCGACGGGGGGTAATATTAATGGGTGTGCTGATTGTCACAGTAGAGTATCAAATTCTATGTATGTGAAGGTTAAAATGGAGGGAGTTGCTATTGCCAGGAAAATTGACTTGACCATCTATGATTCTTTTCAACAACTTAAACAAATCTTGATTTCCATGTTTGGGATATGTAAGTAATTTAGTTTAATCTAAAGTTAATTTATTGAAATTATTCTAATTTGATTAATTAATTAATCATGTTTTGATTTGATGTAATACCAGTTCAAGAAAATTCTACGAGTTATGAACTCACTTATCAGGACAAGGAAGGAGACTGGATGCTTGCTGAGAATGTATCTTGGAGGTAATGATTTGTTTATTGATTGATATATTAAAATTTTAATATTTGTGTAATTATTTTGATTAATTTGTTTGATTTTGCAGAAGTTTTATGGGGTCGGTCCAACGCTTGAAATTGATAAGGAGCAGCAGTTGTTGATTTGGTTTAAAGAGGACAGTTGTGCGATTTTGTTCCCAAATTTAAGAGAGCTGGATACATGCAATTAAGTTTTAAGCTTTTCTACTTTATGAATTTTAAATGACTGTATTGTAGGAGTATGTAATATATACATAGAGGAATTGAATAACATCCTGTATTGATTATACAAGTCTAATATGTGAAAAATGAAAACTGGAAGCTAACTCAAAGTATCATAATTCAATGAGCACATATGAGAGGTCCAGGACCCTCGGACACCAGAACCACCCCCTATCATGGATGGTCCTAGGTCCCTCGATCGTTGAAACTATCTTATTATAAATTATTTCAACTCTTTATTTTCGATAAATTAAGATTGAATGTGGTTAATTAACTCATTCAATTTGTATTTAATAAATTATAAAATTCAACTTCATTTTGCAGTAGTACGTGAAAAATTTGAGAAGTTTGTTCAAAACAACTCAATCTTACTAATTCTGATAAGTTTTATAATAGTACATAAAATTTGTTTTCGGACCATTCAGGATGATAACATGTATATATACATAAAAAAAATTGTGCGAGTTCGATTTAGTAAAAAAAAATTTACATACACACGTGTAAAATTTCCCCTGGTGGACCAATCCTGTATTGGTCACTGGGTAGAACCCATCCTTTAAAAAGAAAACTTAATTAATGAGCAATTAAATAAGGGTTAAATACATGAATATCGTAATTAAGTATAAAATTACAACTAAGTCATATCACCAAATTTAATTCTTAATATGTCATTATTCTTTATATATTATGACTTTACACTATCATTTAAAAAATTTAGACTCCAATTTATAAATTATAAACCCTAAAAATATATTTTAGACTTCTAATTTATAAATTCTAATTCTTAAAATATATTAAAAGTACTGATTTTACTAGTTTGACATAATCTAAAATTATAACTCAACATAGTTGTAAATAGTTCTTAAATCATGAATTTTTATGTAATTTTCCCATTAAATAACTCAAAGGGTGTTTCAAGATTATTGGATGTCGGAAGTCGTGACTTAGTTTTGTATAAAGCCAAGATAAATAATAGAGATACCACCTTGCAAGCTAATGGGTTGAGAAAGTTAGATACATGTTAGAGAATCTTCAATGCGGAATGTTAGTGCTTGGTGAGGTCGAGACTGTTTGAAGTAGTGTCATGTTTGTTTTTTATGGTAATGTTGCAAAAAAAAATAAAAAATTGCATCATTGTCATCCCTTTTTCTTTCAAAACAAAAACATATATATATAATTTTAAATAATAAAATAATGATTGGTGTAACTATAATACAATTTTTAGAGTTGTTTAACATTGACCCTGTTTGGTATAGAGTGTTTTGGAATAAAAAGAGCGGTTTTGACCAACTTTAGAGATTGACCACTGAAACCGCTAATTGGAGTGTTTGGTGGAGAGAGGTTTGGGAGAGAGTTTTGTGATGAAAACGCTAATTTAGAAAAAGCTCTTAAAATGAGTTTTTTCAATTAGCGTTTTACAATATTAAAATTAATAGACTTCTTTAACCCTAATAGATAGACTCCCTCATCTCCTGCGCCAAAATTAATGCCCTTATTCGTTTTTTTGCACAAATCGCTATTATCAATCAGCTAATTTTTACCAAACATGTCTACACAAACAGCTAGTCAAATCAGCTAATATAATCAGCTAACAGCTAACAGCTAATGTAATCAGCTAACAGCTAATTCCCAAACAGGGCCATTGGAACACTTGAAAAAAAAAAAGTTGTCAAAAGTTACGTGAATGAAAGAGAAAATAAAAATATGATATTTTAGAATAATTTGTTAAACTTTAGTAACTATTGAGGTTGTTTGCATTGTAGATACTCTTAAGGACCTCCAAAATGTATGGTGAATCAATCGGTCTCCTACTTGACACTTCTAAAACATTCATTCCATTTTTAATCTGTTTAAAGTTATGACAGCTAAAATGCCTGATTTGGCATAATAATAGTGACATGTTGCAAGTCATATTCATTTAGGTTTTACTGTCTGTTTTTAGGTCAATTTTCAAGTAACATCGTATGGTAAGTGATATATTTAAATATTGAAAAATAAATAAAACAAATTGCATCCCCGAAATAAAAATAAACTTAACATGACATTTACATAATAACACCGGGAATTCTTGTTGGAAAAATTTGAATAAAATTATATATTAATTTTAATACCAATAAACACCTTCTTTCATGAACAGTCGTATTCGTACATAAACAGTCGTGTCTGTCCGTGTACAGTCGTATTCGTTCGTGAAATGACATATCCTTTTGAGCTCTATTTATAAGAATGGATTGTCAAATTCATATACGGTTAGAGAAAATATTCTCTGGAATTTTTCATGCTCTCTGTCTGATCATAATGTTCTCGCTTTCCTACTCCGGTGATAACTAGGCTACACACGGTTTGAGTTCGCTTGCGTAATCTGTTGTATCCTGGGAGACGATCGTCAATAGCGACGACATCGTCTTAAGGAAACTGCTAATACAGGCCTCAGATTTGTCTATCTCTTTCCTTTTAATTTCTGTTTCTATTGTTTATATGTTTTTCTGTATTTGTCTTGTTTTTTGGTTAATCGCATCTAACATTTTTAAGACAGACGTAATCGTTTGTCTAGCAAGATCTACAGTGGAGGCAATGGCTCCCACTGAGATCTGTAAGAAAAATACACTATATAAAATTTTCAGATTTCAAAGTCTTTGCCCCTAGTTGTAGGAGGAAGAAACCTCTAAAAGCATCGAGATAGGGAGAAAGAAGATGATAGGACACATTTGTAATTTTGTTTGTTATTTCCTTTAAACAAAACGATGGCGTTCCACTTAAAGGGAACGACGTCGTTTTGTTTAAAGGAAATAACAAACAAAATTACAACTTTGCCCTCAATTCACCCTCCTATCGACCAAAACCCAAATATCCCTAAATAAATCATTTGAACCCTAACCTCTCCTTAAATGCGATTAGGAAAAATTGTTGCATGCCTGATGCTGCTCTTCGTCTGTTTCAACTCCCTCCTTCAATTTGAAGGCTTCAAGTCCAAGAATGGTTTGTATCTCGAAGACTCAAACTGAACCGAACAAGGTTGCTTGCTACTCTGCTCTGCTCTTTTTTGAATTGCCTGTTGCTCTTATGTTTTTTTTTTTTGTCTCGAAAAATTATGTTTTGCAGGGACAGTCTGAGTTGTTTGCAGCAGGGAAGGGACGGTTGAATTGAATTGTTGTTCATGCTTTGCTTATTTGAGTTGTTTTGTTTGCTCTTATGTTTATAAATGATATAATCTAAAAGTGTATCATCTAAGACTTTAGTTGTTTTCATTACCAGCTTTATTTCCAATTGTGGCCCAATTTGAATTAGCCCAAAACTAATTGTGTAAGAAACCTTATATTTGCAATAAAGTTGGGTCAATTCCTATAATTGTAAAATATATATATTCCAATAAATAATCTAAATATTTGCACAGGGAATTTGAGTTGTTTGATCTGCTGTCTTTGTAAGTTGTAGTTAATATAGCAATTAATAATTAAATTAGCATTAGCTTATATTCCAATTTACCATTAACAAATTAGCTATTAACAATTTACCATTAACAATTAGTCATTGACAATTTAACCTTCCGATTTATCACTTAAGAATTCTAATTTACCAATGTAACTTTAAATTAACATTGGTAATTTAACATTAACTAAATTTGAGGGAATGAATGCATTATATACTTAACTAAATTTATAAAGATATGTTTAAGCTTAAGTAAATTTGTAAGCTTATCTTGTGCTTAAGTTAAGCTTAACTAACTTATTCTCTAATGCAGGTTATGAAAAAGATACTTCGTTAGAAAAGTGTCAATCAATGAACACAAGCAATTGACAAAAATATTGAGCGTAGAGGATAATTATGAAAGACATTATTTTATTATATAATCTATTTTGATAGATTGTAATTGAAATTATTTATTTATGTTCTTATTGATTTTTTTACACCGTATATACTATGTAAAAATCCTGGATATGTCTCTGGTTGTTGATGAACGAAATGTGTATCGTGCAAAACTAAGGGCAAGTGCACCCTATCGTTATCAAGTAATAAATAGTAAGTAGAGTATCGTTCCCTCGAGGATTGTGTTTATATCTATTGATTTTTGTGAATTTCTATTATCTAAGCAATCAAAACTTGAATTGTTTGAGATACTAAACTAATGAATTTAAAACAACTAAATAAAGTAAACAGAGGAAATAAATTGAGTTTAAATAAGATGTAAATCACTAGAGCAAGGCTTCACCTAACCTAATTTATATAATCCACACTCAATCCTATCCAAGTTCTTAAGTTTTAATCTAGAGACGGTGATTATTTCCTAAAGTAATTAACCAAGCTTTGGTCTAGTCAAGATTAATCCTATTTCACATACAATTATCCTAGCTTTGGCCCAGTCAAGAATAAATGTATAATGAAAGCATTAAGTTCTCTGAAATAACCCCAAAGTTAAGTCGTGAAACTAAACCCTGAAAAACCGCACCGCATAGACACAGGTCTAAACTATGTAGTTCCATTAATTATCTTAGTGTCGGTCAACCAAAATCATTAATTGTAATTTAGCTAAATATTGATCAGATATCTAACTAGGAAATTAAGCTCCATAGTTTAATTCTCTATTTAATAAATTATGAACTTGAAATTGGATTGCAAGTAAATCATCTACTTCGATTAGGATCCGTCATAGCTCTAGCTATGGAGGACTTAGCTCATGGTAGATGGAAAGAAAACAAGAAATTTAATAGAAAACAAACTAGAAAACATAATTAAATAAAAGAAAAGAAAAGATGAAGGAGAATAAACTTTGAAATAGAACTAGAATCAGTTACAAAGGTAGAACGAAAATGAACAAAAAGAAAACTACAAAAAGTCTAAAAGAGAGCTAAAAAGATGTGGTGAGGCCTGTTCCATGTTTGTTCCAGGTCTGCTTTCACGCTTCCAAATGTAGGTATTTATAGTTGCACATGCCTTCATGCATTCCTTGAAACTTCCAACTTTAATGCCATTAAAGAGAAGATTAATGGAGGATTGAATTCTTTGCTCTAACTTCTTAACTTTAATGTAATTAAAAAGAAGATTAATGGAGAGTTGAATTCTTCTTTGCAACTTTTTAACTTTAATAGAATTAAAGAGAGCATTAAGTAGTGTTACTCCTTCTTGAGCATTCAAAAGACTCTTTAACTTTCATAACATTCCTTGGATAGTTATTTTAGGAATTTATGACAATAAGGATTTATTTAAAGAGTCATAAGTCTTCATTCTTCAACTGCTACGAGGTCACCAACTAGAAGGAGTTCTAACTGTGCAACTTTATTTACTTGAATAATGATTCCATAATTGCATTTTTGCCCCAAATAATACCTAAAAACACATAGAACAAGCATTAGCTCTTAAAACATAAAACTAAACATAAAATAATTATAAAATATTAAAAACTATCTTAAAATTCATGATTACTATAATTAAAATATATTAAAAACTATATGAAAATGCAAGATAACAGTTGTGACCACAACCAATATCAGCCATTTCTTTGAATTGTGATAGTGAAGTTACTTTGTCCAGAGATTATATCAAGATTTATAATGGAAAGTATATACATATTATGTTAAGACTTCATATATGTACGATAGTTAATATTAGAGGGATTATAACTATTGTGTATATTAGATCTTGTAATAATTTAGCGGATCCTTTCTTAAAAGGACTTCCAAGGGACATAGTCTCCAAAGTATCTAAAGAGATTAATTTAAGACCTATATGATTGAATCCACAACAAGAAACCCAACCTATCTATAGTATTACCACTATGTAAAGGTTTAATGTGGTAAAACACTACGCCAAAACCCCCTTGAGACGACGGTTAGAAACCGTCGTCCCGCGAGATATAAATCTGTCACAGGGCTCGCTGCCATCTATTGCACCTTCAGACGACGGTTAGGTTCTGTCATTTGAAGATACTATACATGACATCAGCCTACTTTCGTACTATCAAATGAATATTGTTACGATGCATCTTTTTATTTATTAACGTCACCTTTAATGTCATCACATGACATATTAATAATTAAAAATGTCAAGTAACTATATGGAAAATTGGCATATTGGTATTCGCGGTGACAGTTTTTATAATAATTTCTGTCATGGTAACTTGTATCAGATGGCATAGGTCTTAATCAATCATGTCAATAGATTTATTTTAGATGACAGATTCTTTTATTTTAATGTCTTTTTATTATTGTTTAGATGATATATTTTTTAACCGTAAATGTCACTCCTTGTCTTCTTCTTCGAATGAATCTGGATATTGAAACATAATCAAATGAACAAGAATTTCTGTATATCAATGATTTTAATTTTATTGGAGACTAATGCTCATAATCTGTTTACATTTGAACTACACAAATTTCTGAATGTAAGGTAAAAAAAATAAGCAATGTACATCTCCAAATCTGTCAATATGTAGTCAATCTTTAAAGAGGCGTGGTGGTGTTGATTGGAAAGCTAAATCCAACTTGAACTGCAGCATATCTAAGTCATTATTTCCTAGAATCCCCAAAGTCTTGATATCTGCAAAACCAATTGATGATGCTCATTAATTACGTACCGTATATAGATAGACCTAAATAATCTCGTTTTACCCTTTCTCCATTCTGAGACCCTTCACTTACCCACCCATATTATAAATATGAAGCGTTTAACAATTCTCAAGAGTCACCCAGGGCAACCTAACACTACACTTACTCTAGTTATATCGAGCATGGATAGATTTATAAGGAACCTCTATCGTAATATTGAGTTTTAGATTGCCCTACTCTGATCTGAGGCACCCAGGTGGCTTGTCAATATATATGCAGGTCCTGACAGGCGGCAATGGACTGCCGTGATGAAGGGCCCTCCAAACACCCCTTATGAAGGAGGTGTATTCATAGTCCACATGGACTTCCCTATCGATTTTCCCTCCACACCTCTAGTTGTAAGAACATGCATAAACTTGTTAACACACATAAATCAGTTCATATATATGTAAATACACTCATGACATTACTATTGTTCGTAGGTCATATTCAGGACCAAAATTTATCATCCTAATATCGGTCCCTTGGGGCATGTTTCTATGCCCCAGCTACTTGATCGCCCTGCCCATAGTATTGCCACGGTAAGATGATTCTATAAATCTATGCATTTGGGGTCTAATTTATCTATTCATGTTTGGGGTCTAGTTTATCTACTCATGTTTGGGGTCTAATTTAATTTATCTATGCATTTTATAGCTGTTGTGGAATATTTATGGACTGCTAGTAGAGCCCTTCATTGAGGGGCCATTTCCTGGCCGAGAGCGAATTGTTGAACGATACATCAGCAACAGGGCAAGTTATGTAGCAACTGTCAGGAGATGGACTAAAGAGCATGCAGGGGATATATGATGTGCAAATAGCAAGCAAGGGGGGCATTATGATGTGACGTGTGAATAGCGTACAAGGGGGGGCGTGATGTGCGAATAGCAAGGAAATTTGGATGCTGGGCAACCATTAAGTTAGATGGTGTGGACTACTGGATGGGCATAGAGCCAATCTTACAGAACAGAATGATTACTGATTACAAATGTACTTGGTAATCAATCTGATCTTCAATGTTGGCTCCATGCCCCGTCAGTATTCGATGCCATTTAACTCTAATGGTTCCCCATCATCTAGATATCCTTGGTTACCATCTGCACATTCTTGAAGAAAGGAGATTTGGATGCCAAAGAAACATTGAGTTGGATGGTGTGGACTACTAGATGGGCATAGAGCCATTCTTGAAGAACAGAATGATTACTGATTACAAATGTACTTGGTAATCAATCTGATCTTCAATGTTGGCTCCATGCCCCTCCAATATTCTACTCCATCCATATATCTCCAGTGTTTCTTTAGCATCCAAATCTCCTTTCTATTCACGCATCACGCCCCCCCTTGTATGCTATTCGCACGTCACATCATAATGCCCCCCCTTGCACGCTATCCTTTTTTGATAGGCAATATAAAGTAGACAACTTATTCAAGTAGACATATATATGTATATTCAAGTGACGCATAACATGCTATAACAAGTAGTCAACTTATTCGTTTATGTCTATTAAATTGAATCAGTTCTACTTCCTAATGTTGGTCCCGTGTGATTAGTTCCAGGGGGGGTTAGGAACTAATATAACTTTTTCGGAATTTAATTAAGCTGACTTAATTTATTTTCTTGAGTTTGTCAACTCAGCTTTGGTCAGCACGGCCGATTGTAACGTAAGATAGCTTTAGTCAGATATTGACTAGAACTATTTTACATATGAGTTGAGAATTGACACTTTTGTGGTCAGCTTCCAACTCAGCACTCTTATTTACTCAATATCAATTTAGACAATTTATATGCTGAGTAAATATAACAAACAACACATATAGATATATATATTGAGAGAGTTAGAGATTACTCAACACGACTTATCCTGGTTCGGCCTCTCCGCCTACGTCCAGTCCCCAGAGTCCCTCCGGGATTTTGAAATCCAATACTGAGCTCTTTAAAGATAGAGCACAAACCATTTACAAGGCAGTTGAATATGCAAGAGTACCTTCCTCTATTCGTCTACTCAACTCCTACTAAGTGCTATAACCGAACACTTAGGTTTCTCTACCACTGAGTATTTACAACCAAACACTCAGCACAATTCTCTCAATAATACAATTGATACAGACTTGTTCTTTTTTTCAGACAAAGAACACTTTAGATGATTACAAAAATCACTCTAGCATTTACACAAGAATAGAAGTTTGGTGTAAGATCTCTTTTGTATTTGTGTGCTTTGTATGTATGCTCTTGTATACTTGTATGTTTTTCGGCAATGATCCAAGAGGTATACTTGCCCTTTTATAGTTGCAATCTGAAGATAAAATCATTTGAATTTGATTTGTCCGTTGAATCCAAAACGGCTCTTTTGGGAGACAAGGCTCTGGTCAGCTTCAGGCTTGCAGGCCAATCCTGTCGTCTGATTTCCTCAGGTGCCAGGCTTGTCCTTTTCTTGCAGTTTTGTCTTCTTGTATAGGTTTCGTCTTTTAGCTAACGGACGTTTGACCCATGCATCTCGAAATCATTTCTGTGCGTAATTCTGAGGTTCCTATTATTCGGCCTTACAAGGGAATCACGAACTAGGGACCTCAGGAGGATAGGTAGGGTTAATCGCCTCGGACACAAGTGACTTAGATTAGGTTTTAATTTCGTTGTCTAAACTATCTGTTTTCATTATCATCGTATCCCTTCATGTTCCTTCGGATAATTACATTGGTAAAAGATCACCTAGGAGCAGTTTAACTTAATTAGGGGTAGAGTAACTCAATTAGGCGTAGAATAACTTAGTTAGAATTAAATAACTTAGCTAGGAGTAGTATAATTCAACCTAGGAGTAGATTAACTTAAGCAAAACCAAACTCAAAACCCCCAAAGCCTAGATAACACCTGAAACCAAGTGGCTTGATACTTGCAGAAATAAATCCTGTGGACAATACCTGGACTTTTCCAGAATTTTATTACTTGATAACGACGGGGTACACTTATCCCTTAGTGAGCTTCCTTTACGGGAGGCGCATCAAATTTTTGGCACCGTTGCCGGGGATTTATTTCTTCTGCAATATCGAACCAAAGGTCGATTTGTTAGTTTAGGCATTCCTTGTGAATATCCTTTGTTTATATCATACACTTGTTTATATACGCTTCTTTTGTAAATATCTTTGTCTGTATCATTTGTACCTACGTATATATGACTCTTCTATACTTGTTCATACCTTTCGTGTTTGTTTATAACATGTGTAGTTGTTCATACCTATACTCGTTTATACTTGTTTATACAAACGCATGTTTGTACGTGTTAATATCATCCATACTTGTTTATCTATACTTATTTTTTATACTTGTTCATTCTTATGCTTATACTTGTTTATATTTTAACTCATATGTGTACATACTTGTTTATCTCTACTAGTTTGTACCATGTGCACTAATCTATATCTGTCAATATAAACCGACAAGAACACTTGTATAAAACTGTATGACCTTGTATGATAACACTATACAATATTCTAGATGTTTGTACCTTTCTTCCATAGGAAAGATTTTCTTCTTTCATTTATTTCTTTTATTTATTTCTTCTCAGCATATGCCTACACGATCAGCGGGAATACCGTGTGTCCCTCTTAACCTTGAACTTGAACGTACTCTTCGCAGGAGCAGACTGATTGGAACACTGAAGCAAGACGAGATCATCGAGCCTGTCAAAATGGCTGAGACTCCTAACAATGACCGGAACACTGAGAACACCAGACCAGAAACTGACACTCGTCTGATGAGTGAGATTCTCGCACCACATCGACACCAGCATCTGTCCAGCATTACCGCTCCGAATATTCCGGCCAACACATACGAAATCAAGTCAGGCATAATTCACTTGATTCAACAGACCGGATTGTTTGGAGGGGAAGCACATGAGAGCCCGAATGATCATCTGGATCGTTTCCTAATGTGCGCAGACACTGCGAGAACAAATAGGGTTCCCCAAGATGCTGCTAGGCTGAAGTTGTTCCCATTCTCTCTAACTGGGCAAGCTTTGGAATGGCTAAGAACACTGGAGCCCGGATCAATCACGACTTGGGCAGGATTGGAGAAGGAATTCTTGTCCTACTACTTTCCTCCCTCGAAGACAGCAATGCTTAGGGGTGAGATCACATCATTTCACCAACCCGAGCACGAAGCGCTCCACACATCTTGGACCCGATTCAGAAAAATGCTGCGCATGTGCCCTCATCATGACATACCCAAGCATCAATTGGTGAGCGTCTTCTATCACGGATTGACACCCACTAACAGGGCTATTGTAGACTCCGCAGTGGGTGGAGATTTGTTCAGAAAGACAGCAACAGAGGCGTATGACATGATTAATAAGCTGGCTAGGAAGAGTGTGCAGTGGCAAGAGGAGAAACTCGCTGGCCCCACAAGGCAGCGGGTGTTTGTTGTGGAAGAACAAGAACAAAATCCGGGTGTTGCGGATTTGAGTTGGAAGATGGACGTCATGTTGACAAAATTCAGCCAACCTCCCATCTGTGTGCACTGTGGCGGCGACCACCATAGAAAGGACTGTCAGGCAGGTAGCCCTTTCGCTGGAGATGGGGTGGAGATGGTCAATTATGTTGGGGGGCAACCGAGATACAACCAGAACTATAACAACTACAACCCCAACAACCACAACTCCTACAACAACAACAACAACTATAGGAGGCCTCAGCACCTGAACCTATCTTACGGAAATTCAAATCAGAATGTGCTTCGCACTCCCAGTGGTTTTGTTCAGGAACATAGAGAGCAGGGGCTTGGCATGCCCCCACATCAGCAGCAGAATCAAGGGCCAATGCAACCTCCTAAGGAATCTGACGAGGTGGTTACTCTCTTGAAGGAGATTTCGGCTAGACTCACCAATAATGAAGCTTTCTGCAAAGATCTGAGCAATCAGGTAGCCCAAATCAATAGGGACAGGCAGGAAAGGCCACAGGGTTCTCTCCCAAGCACAACGAAGAAGAATCCAAAGATCCTGAGAAAGGATTGAGTAAGGGGGAGAAATCGAGTTCTCCTCGGTTTAAATCCAAAGCTTGAACAATTATTTCTGCAATTTTCTTTTCTTTTTGTTTTTGTTAAACTTGGTTGTTATTTTCATTTTTGTTATTACATTGTCAAGTTTTGCCTCCCATACTCCCTAAAAAAAAAAAAAAAAAAAATTCGCCCAGCACCCAGCTCGGGCGAGCAGGGCACTGACGCCCTACTCGCGGAGCTGGTCGGCCAAGCCAGCTAGCTCGGCCGACACGGGCTGTTCGGGATTTTTAAATCCCGAACTAAAAAAAAAAAGAGATAAGGATAGGGGATGACTCATCATCCCCTTCCTTACCTCCTTCTTCTTTATTTCTTTCTTTCTTTCTTTCCTTCCTTTCCTTTTTCCTTCACAACCTAACCCCCCAAATCCACCATACTAACCTGAATTCAACAAACGAGGTATGGATACCTATTTTTGATTTCTAACATGTTTCTAGGCTTAGATTTTAGTTTAAGGTGTTAATTTTTGAGATTTGAGATAAACCTAGATTTGGGAATTTTATCTTTTTTCTCAAATAATCTCTTATTTACTTCTAATTCTTGATATTCTTGCAATATATATTCACATTATGATCAATATGTGCTTTGGATATGATTGTAGTTCTTAATTTGTGAATATTTGGAGAAATTACCCAATTTAGGTAAAAACTCCATTTTAGCTCAAAAATTCAATTATTCAGTTTATAGTTGGAAACTTGCCAATGAGGTTCTATTTCACATTCTTAACACATTTTGGTCACTGGGCACCTCTAATTTTGCACGAATTTAGGATTACGGGTGAATTACTTAGGGACCAAAAACTTATGGTTTTGGTCCCTAAGTTTCTAAACTATGGTTTATGCCTCTTATTGGTTATTTGGGGGCTTATGTTGTATTTTCTTCTAACTAGTCCGTTTGGTCTATCTCTCAGGTACTATGGGCAGAAAAGGCAAGGCCAAGGTCACAATTGACAATGAAGCCGATTCTGACATCGAGTTCAACGATGCCCTGCAAGCTAAGTATAATCCTCCTTTTGGATTAGTCGATGAGCGTGAGGGGTTGTTATATGATCGGTTTTCTAAGCAAGACCTTGCCACACGAATCGTCATTGAACCGAGGTGTCTAGCGTCTCTAGGTTGGGAAAAGGATTTCATCGAAATCCTGAAATTCCAGGGGTGGTATAAACTAGCCACAAAAAGGACCCTAGCCTATTATGAATACACCATAGAATTTCTGACCACCTTGAGAAAGGAAGGGCCCATAGGAACTGATAAGTACTCCTTCAGACTCAACGGTACACCTTATCGTCTCAATAATACTACGATAGCAGCTTTGATGGGAGTCCGTAACTCACCAGGGGCAGTCTCGGGTTTTGAGGAACCCATGACATTGTCTGATGCTTGGCTCCAATTAACAGGGTCATCAGATTATGACTCCCGCACTACTAGCCCTGTCTCTCTCCGAGACCCAATGATAAACCTTATACACAAGTTTGTAGCACACAACTTGCTAGGCAAGAACGAGAGCAATAAGGTCTCGAGCATAGAATTGCTCATACTGTGGTGTATGGCCAATCATAAACCCATTGATAATGTCAAAGCCATCTTTGAAGGCTTTCAAAGCCAAACAAGTAGGAAACGTGGGTCGATTGGTCTTGGATATTTGATAACCAACTTCCTTAGTAGCCAATTCAAAGATTTGGAAATTCAGGAATATGGTTTTTACCCTACTTTGCTTGACTCCAAATTTTTGGGAAGAACTACTTTTCATGCAGTTTTAAATAGGGACCCATCTGGAGGAGCAAGCTCAAGCGGAAGAGCGCGGAAACGAGCACGGAACCCACCACGACGGAGAGAGGAAGGGCAAGAAGGAGCGGAAGAGGAAGGAGCTGCAACAGTAGGAGACCACGCGGAACACCAAGAGCCGGGGACGGAGGCCCAGTTCCAAGCCATTAACACCATGATGGCAGAGATTAGAGACCTTAACCTTCGGACCTTCAACACTGTTCAACAAATGGACCAACGGTTCACTAACTTTGAGCAGAACATGGACCGGAGACTCACAGGTCTTGAATATGTAGCGGTGGACTACTATGAGCGCTACAACATGTCGTGGCCATACCCCCCGGCCGATCAGTAAGTTGTCTTCTCCACCCTAACTTTTTGCACTCGTACTTTATGGTTTGTGATGCAATGTTTGAACTTATTGCACATTTTTAGTGTGAGGAGGAGGGGTAGACAAACTTACAAAAATTGTATAATTTTTAAAATTTTTGTTGCGTCGTGTCTAGTTTAGTTTAGCGTTTTCGGGGTTTATTTATGTTTTCGTATGTTTAGGACCTAAAACCGTGAACCTCCTTTGAATCTAAACTTCATTATTTGTCCGTGAGGGTTGAGAACCGAATCTAAGATTGCATGACAACTAGTTTAGGTGTAGGACACAATCCCTGTATCTGTAAAAGCATGAGCTAAAGTTTGCATTTAGACCCTACTTTTGAAAAAATGCTAAAATCATTACTTAGGTAGATAACTTAAGAATTGAAGGCATGTGATGTTAAACTTGAGTTTGGGGAGAACTAGTAAACACAAAATTGAAACCCAAAGAATTGTGAGTTGAATTTGAGCCTAAGAGCGAACATCAAAAAGCTCTTTTTCTTGACATTTTTGTGTGAATGCTTTGACTTGTGGAAAGATTACAGATTTTGCACCTAATACTGTGTTGAACCTACATGCAATGATTTGAGACGATAAACGATGAATCAGCCTCATTAGAATTAACCATTTTCCTTACCTTATTTTCTCTTTTTCATCCACTCTAGGAAGCCCATTTGAGCCTGTATTTTTGCAGTTTGTAGATTTTTCTTTCGTTCTAACCCAATTTTTACAAACCATCACTTGGTTTGCTATCTAACCCGAGTATTTGCAAAGCTCACATTGAGCCTTTGCTTTCTTCTAGCGCTTTATCTTTGTTTATGGCATTATAGTAGCAAGCCAAGAGGGCTAAGAAGTGAATGAGCATTACTATCCAAAAAGAAAAAAAAAAGAAAAAAGAGAAAAAGAAAAGAAAAATAGACGAACAAAAAAAGGGGAGAACTCTATTCCCCGATTCTAAAATTAGAACGTCTCAGAAAAAAAAAAGAGATATATGTGAATAAAAAGCTCAATCACTTCGCAAATAAAAAGCTGAATCACTTCGCAATTTGCTAAAGCCATTTTTAACTTTGTTTTTCTAACGCTAGAACTCCTAACCTTTGTTGTACCTTTAACCCTCTAACCACATTACAACCCTAATTCGAGGCTGTTTTTGATATCATCGGAGTCATATAGCATAGTAGAGGAACTCGGATGAACGTGCAAAATCAACGTAATCCTAAGCAAGAACATAAGCCGAGAGTAAACACTTTAGCCACCGAAATTGTGTGAATTGAGTGAACTACCTATGGTCAGGTGTTTTACTTAGCTATCCCCTTAAGCTCGTTTAATTGAACATGTGTCATTTTCTTAAAACATATGACCTATGATAATCGAAATGCGGCTTTTGGATATCGTGCCTCTACTTTGTATTTCCGAATGCATGTAATTACAGATGCTAGAAATTGTGTCAAGCACCTAGTCAAACTGGGAGGTTTTCTAGCTTACTTGTGATTGCGGGTTTAGTTTTTTAGTTTACTTGGGGACAAGTAAAGTTTTAAGTGCGAGGAGGTTTGATAGGGGTCAAAAACCCCTATCTTTGGGTACGGTTTTTGGACGGTTTTTAGTGTTATTTCATGAATAAGCGAGCAATTCTCGCATTTATATGCCTTTGTGTGAGTTAGTTAGGAATTGGAAATGTTTTATTAACTTTTCGTTGTTTGGGCTCGTTTTCTAATCATTTTAGGCAAATAAGGCCAAAATGGCATAATTCCGTTATCTTTTATAGCTAATTGATCCGCCAAAAGTCTCACCAAACGGAGTGTTTGCTCAAAATGAGCGATTGACGGGTCAATTTAGCCTCGAGACTAATGTTATTTGGAGTTTTCGTGCATGCGCAGGGATAAATTCGGGTGAAAATTACATCGTGGAACATCGAGCAACCGTGCGGAAGCGTGCAGGGCAAAACAGCTCGTCGAACTGACCTTTTTAGGCCAGCTCGCCGAGCTGGCCTCCAGGGGCCTGCTCGGGCGAGCTGGCCTTTATAGGCTAGCTCGGGCGAGCTGGGGGCCTGCTCGCCGCGAGCTGGCCTGCAAGGGCCAGCTTACCGAGCAACGCGCCCTGCTCGGCGAGCTGACCTGCGGGAATTGGTCAAAAATACCAGTTTTGATCCCACGACTCCACGACCGGTCCCACGACTTCCCACCTGCATAAGGACACGAAATAGGTCAAAAAGAGGGCCCGAGCTACAACTATAAATAGAACTTTTCCATTGTAAATTAGACATCTTTTATCTTTGTAATTTTCTTAGCTTTCACCTTGAGAAATCCTCTCCACCTCCTCCATATCCTTCAAACCTCCATTGAAGACACCTCCGAAGCTCCGCTCACCGAGGATTGCTCAAGCTCCATCCTTAAGTCCTAGGAAGACGCCTGCATTGGTAGATAGGTTCCCTGAAAGGGATTTTTGTTCTTTTATATTCTGTCTAACCTCTGATCCATGCTATGAATCCTAGGCTCATTGTATCTTCGTGACAATACTTTTCATCTTTGATATATATTATAGTTTTGTTTATTCAATTGTTTTATTGCTTTAATCTTTGTCTTACGCTTTGTCTGATTGGTTTAACTCATTCGATAATC
This sequence comes from Euphorbia lathyris, assembly GCF_963576675.1. NCBI lineage: Eukaryota > Viridiplantae > Streptophyta > Magnoliopsida > Malpighiales > Euphorbiaceae > Euphorbia > Euphorbia lathyris. Next base: position 57,021,377 of record NC_088917.1, read on the forward strand.
CCAAAATTAAGTTGGCACATATTGCGAGCTGAATCTGACCTAGTCAGTGCCTATAGGATTGACGACCCTATAGAAGATTAAGCCCAAATTGTTGAGCCTTAGAGCTAGTTTCGGCCTTACAAGGGAATCACGAACTAGGGACCTCAGGAGGATAGGTAGGGTTAATCGCCTCGGACACAAGTGACTTAGATTAGGTTTTAATTTCGTTGTCTAAACAATCTGTTTTCATTATCATCGTATCCCTTCATGTTCCTTCGGATAATTACATTGGTAAAAGATAACCTAGGAGCAGTTTAACTTAATTAGGGGTAGAGTAACTCAATTAGGCGTAGAATAACTTAGTTAGAATTAGATAACTTAGCTAGGAGTAGTATAATTCAACCTAGGAGTAGATTAACTTAAGCAAAACCAAACTCAAAACCCCCCAAAGCCTAGATAACACCTGAAACCAAGTAGCTTGATACTTGCAGAAATAAATCCTGTGGACGATACCTGGACTTTTCCAGAATTTTATTACTTGATAACGACAGGGTACACTTATCCCTTAGTGAGCCTCCTTTATGGGAGGCGCATCAAGCATGCCAACATACCTTAGTGGTATGTCCTTTCTTTCCGCAGAAGTCACATTGGACAATCCGCTTGTTGTACCAACACACATCTGTTGTGTGTCCCCTTTTCCCACAATAGTCACACTGAGTGAACTGTTTATGCTGACCAGTACCTGAGTACTCAACATGGGATTTGTTTGAACCTTTTATTTGGTTCTGAAGGTTTCTGACATCCTTTCTCAGTTTTTTTGAATCTGATTGGACCTCCGAGACAAACTTGTGCATAATTTCCATATTGCTATGCAAAGTTGAGTTGTCTTGGAGAAGATATCGGAGGTCACTAAGTTTGACCTCTTCAATCTCGTCACACCGCCTGCTGAGTGCCTTTATTTTCTTGTTACACTTTTTAGTTAGTGTATATATATCACTCAGGGCATTAATCATTTCTTTTCTAAGCAAATGTAAGGGTGTTACCTCATTTGAGTATTCCTCCTGTTTAGATTCTTCAGAGAGGTCAGCATGCTCAAATTGAGTGTGGTCAGCAGCGTCATCGACCATGAAACATATGTTTGCCGACTCGGTGGCTTCAGCTTCTGACGATGTTGAGTTGTCACTGTCACTCCATGTGGCCACCATAGCCTTTTTGCTTCCCTTCTTGTCTTTCTTTAGATTAGGGCAGCTTGACTTAATGTGCCCAATTTGATGACACTCAAAGCACGTGACAGGCTTGGGGCTGTCCTTTTTGTATTTGTCACTGGACTTAGCTTTGTACCTGTCACCTCTTCTGAATGGCCTCTTGCTGTTCTTTTCATTCTTTCTAAACAGCTTCTTCATCTTCCTTGTGAACATGGCCATTTCCTCATCGTCTAATGAGTCAGCTTCGATTGAGTCAGCTTTCATGACAAGTGATTTTTGTTTCTTGTCTTCTGACTTTACTTTTGCTTCAAAAAATTTCATAGAGATCTCATGAGTCAGCAGAGATCCGATCAGCTCGTCATATTTATATGTGGTCAAGTCTTGAGCTTCCTCCACGGCAGTTTTCTTAGCTTGCCAACTCTTTGGTAAGCTTCTCAGGATTTTCTTCACCTGCTCTTCTTCAGTGAAGTTCTTGACGAGCCTCTTTAGCTCATTTATGATGTTGGTGAATCTAGAGTTCATTCCGGAGATGTCCTCATCGTCGTTCATTTCGAACAGCTCGTATAATCTCATATGTTGGTTCACCTTTGACTCATTGAACTTGCTTGTACCTTCGTAGGTTACTTCAAGCTTTTTCCAAATCTCATGTGCTGACTCGCAACCTGAAATCTTATTGTATTCTGCAGCATCTAATGCACAGTGAAACATATTGATAGCCGAAGCATTGTTTTGTAATTTTTTAAGGTCATCTTCTGACCACTTAGTTTCACTCTTAACAACTTTCTCATTGTCAACAGTATTATATGGCACATATGGGCCTTGAACTATTGCAAGCCATGCACTCATGTTTGTGGCTTGAATAAAGTTCTTCATCCTATTCTTCCAGAATGTATAATTTGATCCAAAGAATAGGGGAGACCGACTAATTGATAATCCCTCTGGGAGTATCTGTGTTGTTTGGTTCCCGGGAAGGAAACGAGTGCTATTCTCAGCCTTTTATTGGGATCAGCTCAAGATTATTAAATCTTTGAATAGTGAGCTATTTAGCTCTGATACCACTTGTTGGTCCCGTGTGATTAGTTCCAAGGGGGGGTTAGGAATTAATATAACTTTTTCGGAATTTAATTAAGCTGACTTAATTTATTTTCTTGAGTTTGTCAACTCAGCTTTGGTCAGCACGGCCGATTGTAACGTAAGATAGCTTTAGTCAGATATTGACTAGAACTATTTTACATATGAGTTGGGAATTGACACTTTTGTGGTCAGCTTCCAACTCAACACTCTTATTTACTCAATATCAATTTAGACAATTTATATGCTGAGTAAATATAACAAGCAACACATACAGATATATATATATATATATATATTGAGAGAGTTAGAGATTACTCAGCACGACTTATCCTGGTTCGGCATCTCCGCCTACGTCCAGTCCCTAGAGTCCCTCCGGGCTTTTGAAATCCAATACTGAGCTCTTTAAAGGTAGAGCACAAACCGTTTACAAGGCAGTTGAATATGCAAGAGTATCTTCCTCTATTCGTCTACTCAACTCCTACTAAGTGCTATAACCGAACACTTAGGTTTCTCTACCACTGAGTATTTACAACCAAACACTCAGCACAATTCTCTCAATAATACAATTGATACAGACTTGTTCTTTTTTTCAGACAAAGAACACTTTAGATGATTACAAAAATCACTCTAGCATTTACACAAGAATAGAAGTTTGGTGTAAGATCTCTTTTGTATTTGTGTGCTTTGTATGTATGCTCTTGTATACTTGTATGTTTTTCGGCAATGATCCAAGAGGTATACTTGTCCTTTTATAGTTGCAATCTGAACATAAAATCATTTGAATTTGATTTGTCCGTTGAATCCAAAACAGCTCTTTTGGGAGACAAGGCTCTGGTCAACTTCAGGCTTGCAGGCCAATCCTGTCGTCTGATTTCCTCAGGTGCCAGGCTTGTCCTTTTCTTGCAGTTTTGTCTTCTTGTACATGTTTCGTCTTTTAGCTAACAGACGTTTGACCTATGCATCTCGAAATCATTTCTGTGCGTAATTCCGAGGTTCCTATTATTGGTTCAGACAGCTGTCGGACTTGTCTTTTTGCTAACGGATCATTGGTGCTGTCTTGAAGATCACTCGGCATGACTTTGTTATTCGTTGTCTTTTGATTGTTGCCAATTCAGATACTGAGTTCTCTTTTACTCAGATTCCATGGTTAGCTTCGTTCCTCAAGACATAGTTCTTAAGAAGTCTTTTCTACTTTTGATACTGAGTTCCGTTCCACTCAGCTTTATTGATTGACTTTATCTTTTTAGCTTCTGTTCTGAAGATGAATTATCTTCTTTTATGCTGAGTTCCACTTTACTCAGCTTGTGCCGTGATATCATGCTGACTTCGTCTTATCTTTACTTTTTGATATATACATATATACTTAACATTGAACAAACGTATTAGTATAATTAAATCAAAGCATTTAAATTTAATTGTCTCTTAATCATGGATTATTTTGTCAAATCAAAATCTCGTGGAAAGGTGTTTCAACACCTAACATATGTATATTTAAGTAACACATAACATGCTATATTGATATGAAACATATGTCTATTCCTGAATCAGTTCTACTTCCTAAACAGAACATAAAACAAGCCAACATGCTTCATACATAGACACATAACACATAACATGCTAAATTGACATGAAACATATGTCTCATAAGCATAACTCATGTTAAGAGTATGCATGATCAACTACCTTCCTAAACAGTATGCATGGAGAAAGGAATCAGGCAAGTTCGTCATTTTCAGCTTTAAGAGTATGCATGATCAGCTACCTTCCTAAACAGAATATCAAGTAGACAACTTATTCGTGCATGTCTATTAATAGTATACCTGTATTGATATGAAACATATGTATATTCAAGTGACACATAATATGCTACATGCCTAATGAATATTCATACACAAAATGAATCAGTTCTACTTCCTAAACAGAACATAAAACAAGCCAACATGCTTCATATATAGACACATAACACATAGCATCGAAAACCCATCACAATTCTGAATGGTTTCAATCAGATAACAAGCCAAGTGGAAGATATATTATAAACCTATGAGTCAGCATAACTCATGTTAACTTAGAAAGGAATCAGATAAGTTCATCATTTTCAGCTTTAAGAGTATGCATGATCAGCTACCTTCCTAAACAGAATATCAAGTAGACAACTTACTCGTGCATGTCTATTCCTTACTTATTCATAACATTTTCAGCTTTAAGAGTATGCCTAACATGCTATAACAAACTTAGTCATAAACTTGTGTTGTTAGAATCACTATGTACCTGCCTAAAGCCACCACTATGTACCTGCCACTTGGATTGTACAGTTCATGATGAAGTTAGCATGGTGATGAAGTGTATGATACTGTCACCGCAAGCTTAGTCATAAAATTGTGTTGTTAGAATCATAAAACTTCATCACCATGTTAAATACTTTTCCATAAGCATAACAAGCCAAGTGACATGATTACATAGTAATGGAGATTTAGGTTGACCATATGAACATTCATAGCATAAGAGTATTGCCAATCACAAAGAACATTCAAAGCTTTAGAGTATACGTAATCAGCCACATGCGTAATGATCATTCATACATAAACTCTATGAGTCCTAGCTTCCTAAACATTTATATTTAACCATTCAGTTCATACCAATCATTTCATCATCACCCACAACATCATACATATATGTAATCGTTCAGTTCAAACCCACATAACAATATATATACTCAAAATCAGGCTAGTTTCCTAAATCAATGAGTTCTATGTTCATATACATACACATACTCATTCAGATAACAATCCAAGTGGAAGATATATTGCAAACCTATCTCAGCAGCACCACCCACAACAACATCATACATGCAACCAATCAATTCAAACCAACATAACAATAATATATACTCAATAAGTTAAAGAAATCTTCCCATATGCTAAATGCAAGAACTGATTGACAATCTCTTCAGTCAGCCTTCGCATGTAGCATTCTTACTATCCCTGCAAATATTATGTTCAAATAAAAAGAAATCAGAACATCTTCAACAACCGGCACTGTATTGTCCTAGGTTAAAAAAGATAAAGACCCAAGCTTTTCAGCGGTGACTCTAACAATGAATACCATAAAATCAGTATCTAAGCGAGAGATCTAACCCTTTAAATCATAGCTCTGAAAATCAATAGATCCTTATTCCAGCTGCTGAAATCGACATACGCAAAAGTAAATCGGATGAGGAAAAGAGAGAGTAAGGAACAATGAAAATCAATAGATACTTACCAGTACCGTCTTTCAAGCTCACCCAGTGATTGCATGTTCAAATCAGCCATGGAGATAGAGAGGAATGAGAGGGATGAGAGGGATGAAGCTCTTGCGTAACCTAAACTAGGGGTTGGGATTAGAGAGAGAGAGTTTATATATCAGCTGAAATTTCAGTCAAACGACAGAGCGCCTAAAATTTGGTATGGCCGCGTAAGTGAAATTTCATTTGCCGTTTTTTTGTTTTTGGCATACAATGATATTCATTTATTAGAGGTGTCATCTGTTGAGCGCATCAAATTTAACGAAAACGCGTGTTTTCTTTGGATGACAGGATTCTGTAATCGTAATGTCATCTGAGAATCGAGTGCATTTTTTATTTCGCTTTCAGATGACATACAGTTAAAATACTGTCACAAAAAATATTCAGACGACACAAAAATAAATGTCTGTCATATATCTTGTGTCATGTGAAATGGAAAATGACATAGTAAAAACACGTTATTGGTAACTAATTGATATACTAACTGTTATACTAATTTATACTAATTTAGCTACTATATGATTATGATTATTAGGATGAGCCTTAAACTTTTAATGAAGCTTCAAAGTGTTCTAATTATTCGTATGTTTGTTTGGTTTGTTCTTTGTTAATGTATTTTGTATATTTTAATGTTAATTATTTGTATGAAGTATGGTTGATTTGCTATTTTTTTTATTCCTTTTGTGTATTTTTATGTATTTTTTATATGTATTTTATGTTTTTTTTTTTTTTGCTGTTATTAAGATGGATGGTTGGTTACTGTATTTTTATGCAATTTTTTTTTTTTTTTTTTTTGTTGCTATTATTAACAACATGAATGGTTTGCATAATATTAGCATTTAATAAGGAATTGTTTAAATTGGCATTTAACTAATCAACTTAATAAGGAATTACCATTTTAGCATAATGAGCTTATTTAATCCAACTAAATTAATCTAATTTAGCATTTAACTAATCTAATCCAATTAATTTAAGCCAATTTTAGCATAATGAACTTAAAGGCTTAACTAAATTAATCTAAGCCAACTTATAAAAATTAATCTAAGCCAATTAATCAAATACAATTTATATGCTTAATAAAATTTTAGGATGATGTATATATATATATAGTTTGCCCTTATTATCTAGAAATCATGAATTCATCCTTGATCTCACCACATTTATCCCTACTAAACGTTCTTTTTAGTTATTTGAGGAATCACTAAGAGACTATTGGAGTTGGTTTTTAACTCTCTCTTCTCAAATTTTAATTTAAAAGTCAACTAACAGGCTGCTGAAAATGCTTTTAAATTAGGCTGATTTAAGCATCATATTAAGATCGTGGGTTCTCAACCTCTCCTTTAACTTGTTTCTATCTTGTTACACGAGATTACTATCACAAGTCATCCCAAAAGATCCTCATCGAGATTTTCATGTCAGAACTTATAAGTATAAGGTATCAAAATAGGTCTATGGGTTTGGAAAAGTATCAATTTAGCCTCAATGTACAAAATAACACTTATATAGGCTTAACGTTTAAAAAATATACCAATTTAGACATCGATAACGGAACGTGACACGTCGTTCATACTACTCCGTTTTACGGAATGAATACATGCCACGTTCCATTATCAAGGTCTAAATTAATACATTTTTTAAACGTTAATCCTATATTGGTACTATTTTATACGTAAAGTCTAAATTAATACTTTTCAAAAAATTATAAATGTATTTTGATACCTTATCCGGAAGTCATAGGATTTCAGCTTCATTTTGGGGAAATGTGCTAAGTGAACAATAACCCATTGGTGAATAGAGATATCTTTGTGAATTGTTTCATAAGATCATGATAGCAGATTTATAGAGATACCTTAGTTGAATTATACTCTATCATTATAATTTTTTTTTTTTTATAATCATTATAATTCTTAAATAAACTTAACTTTTATAATCAACAATTTATTAGTCAATAATACAATTATTACAAATTAAATTTAGTCAATTAAAAGTCTTTTCGTAAAAAGAAATTGTGGAAGCTGATATTTTGTTCGATTAAGAGATACTATTACAACAATAAAACTAATTGGAGTCAACATCAATTAGACTCTATCTTTACTATTTTGACCCTACCTTCTCTCTCTTGCATCAAACTCCATACTTTAATCTTAAAATTCCACGTCATCCTATTAGTCTGATCTCAACATATTATAGTCCAGAAGAAAACAATATTCCACGTGGCATTCTATGAAATTAGAACTTAGTATGTTACTATCAAATTGAGCGTAGCTGATTACTACCTCCGCAGCACCTCGGGCTCTCCTCAGCTAAAAAGCATTTATTCTCCCATTGGAGTAGTTTTCTAGATATTCTTATTCTATTCTATCTGTGGCAAAAAGTTTAAACTTGAAATCAGCGACCTAAGTTTCTCCGCTTCATCTCCAATGGAAAGGAAGGAAGGAAGGTATACTGTATTTTTTTCATTGATGGTTTTTCCAGCTTCCTTCTGTTCTTAAGGTAACTAGTTTTCTTCTGTTTTCTATTTTCATTCCTTTTCCTATCTCAGATCGTTTCAGTTTCTCTGGATTTAATTTCCTGATCATTTTCTCTTTTTTTTTTCAATTTTTGGATTTGTTTTAGCAATTAATCTTGATTGTGAACTTGGAATTTGCAAATTGCAATTGTAAACTTGAGCATCGTTTTTCGTTTTTCTGGTTTGAAATCAATTGAATAGATGTTAATAATTTCAGTACCAGGAGCTTCATCTTACGCGGCCTATGACGATCCAATGGATTGCATCCTCGAGCTTGTGGAGCAAAGGTTCGGTGGGTGGTGGTGGAGTAGTCATCGGATAAGTATGGGATTGTTTTTTTTTTTTTTTGGAATGTGTTGATTTTTAAAGTTCAGGTTTCCAATCTGTTGATTATTGAGATTTTAATATATTCCAGAAACTCTAAAACCTTTAGAATTTTTACTATTCTACTTTAGTACTAATCCTTGAGACTAGTTTTTATTATACGGATAAAGGGTCAAATTTTTCCATTTCATACGAGAATGGCAAAATTTCTCCTGTCTAGAAACTCTAGTTGAATTTTAATAGAAACTATGGCTCAATTTTACATTTAAGTAAATACCAACGAAAATTACTGACGGAATCTCTTGGAAAATGGTAAAATTGAGCTATGATTTCTACTACCAGAGCAATATTAGACTATTTCATACAATAAGGCTAAAATTAACTTCCAGAATAATGTTAGGATCAAAATTGACCCCCATCCCTTTTTGTGAACCCTAACTTTGGGCGAAGTTATCTGCCATTTTTTTTTCTTTCTTTCTTGTAAGCTTGTCTCAAGGGTTCATTTTGCAAGTCAAAGGCAATTGCAATTTGCAGCTGTGATGGAACTTTTCTCACCTGGCATTTTATTTCTATTGTGATTCAACTGTCTGCCTATGATTTAATGGTTCCAATAAAAAAATTGAGTTAGGATTCCTCATCTTGAATATTAGGATGAAGAATAAAGATTCTGGAAAAAGTTCAGGATCTTTACTACTAACTCTTGATCTATTTCTACTCAAATGTTCTGAAATTTATCAAACGAAGTAATCATGATGCTCTGCGATTTGAAACCCTTGTAGTCACATTCCTTTCTTATTTTTCAACTGAAGAGTTTGAATTCAATTGATAACACTTTCTTCTTAGTCTAATTTTACTTGATTCTTGAACACAATGCAGGTGATTACTAGGAGCTGTGTTTTGATTCTTTGGTTAACTATATCCAAACTAGTATACCACTGCCAGTAATTTACTGTCACGATATTTCTATGAAGCATGGCTCCTCGATCTCACTGCTTAATACTTATACCTATGATGCTTATGGTAGTCATTCCAATTTGTGTGATTGGAATGTTCTTGCATGCTCAGAAAATTTCTTATTTTCTCCGCCCACTTTGGGATGATCCCCCTCCTCCCTTCAAGCGTATACCTCACTATTATGCAGAAAATGTTTCAATGGAACGTCTTTGCCGAGTTCATGGTTGGTCCCTGCGTCGTGAACCACGCCGTGTCTATGACGGCATATTATTCAGCAATGAGCTAGACCTTCTTGAAATCAGATGGCGTGAGCTTCATCCCTACATTACTAAATTTGTGATTCTAGAGTCGAACACCACCTTCACAGGAATCCCCAAACCCCTCATTTTTGCCTCAAACAGGAAGCGGTTTGCTTTCGCTGATGACAAGATCGTCCATCATGTATTCTCCGGAAGCTCTGCATTTCGGGGATCAAAGAATGACCCTTTTATGCTTGAATTGCAGCAGCGTACAGCTATGAATGTATTACTCCATCGTGCAGGGATTTCAGATGGTGACCTGGTTATAATGTCAGACGTAGATGAAATTCCCAGCCCACACACGGTGAAGTTACTACAATGGTGTGACGGGATACCACCGATTTTTCATCTAGAGCTAAAAAACTACATTTACTCATTCGAATTCCCTGTAGACTACAGTAGTTGGCGTGCGACGGTCCAGATTTATGGGTCTGGGACGAGATACAGGCATTCACGGCAAACGGACCTGATATTTGCTGATGCTGGATGGCATTGTAGCTTTTGCTTTCGACAAATAAAGGATATAGTGTTTAAAATGACTGGGTATAGCCATGCAGACAGAGTAAGAAAAAAAGATTATTTAAGTTATTCTAGAATACAGAAAATCATATGCAGTGGAGATGATCTGTTTGATATGCTACCAGAAGAATATACATTTCAGGAGTTGATTAAGAAGATGGGTTCAGTACCGCGATCAGCTTCTGCAGTTCATATTCCTGCATATTTGGTAGAGAATGCAGATAAGTTTAGGTTTCTACTTCCTGGGGGCTGTTTGCGCGCAGACGCCAAAAGAAGGATTAGATAATGTTTAGTTATCATCAGTGTAGAGTAGAGGTCTTAATTTTTCAATTTTAGGTTCTAAATGTTCATTTCCCGTAGAGCTGTGAATGTTAGACCTGTATCACTAGATTGAGGTGGAAATTGTTAATTAGGTTTTAGAATGGGTGATAGTATAGAAAAGGGAAAATAATGTATAATGAAATGAATTTTAGTTATATAATCTCCCACTCTCTTGTTTATTTTGAAATTTAGAAATTGAGATGATACCTGCGAAGACGAAGATTGTAATATGTGCATTGACGCAGCTTGAATGAGTTAAACCAGAAAGAGAGGAGGTAGTTAAAAATGAATTTTGAATAAAGAATTAAAATACTTAAAAAAATGAGTAAATGACCCCAAAAACTTAGGGTGGAAACGGGATAGCGCGGGGGCGGTTCGAGGCTCGTGTGAAATTTATATATATGTATAATTTTTCTGATCGTTTAGTTTGAGACTGGTGAATCAACTTTAAGTAGATTTTTTTTCCATTGAAGTTTTTTGTGTATATTATTTCGAACTCTTAAATCTATAGTTTAAGCGATTTGAGATTTTTAACCACTCAAACGAACTTTAATTAATTTAGAGTTGAATTGTTAGTGTAGAGATAATCATTCCAGTCCTGGGATAGGCGGCGACCAAAATGTAATTTTTTTTTTCAAAAACAAATAGTCACTTTATATATCATTCAATAACAAAACACAAAGTAGTAAATTGAAGAAAGTGGATATGCCCAGCTGTGGCTTTCTCTTCTCCTTTCCTCAACTAGCTCTCTAGGTGGGTGTTAGGGACTACGCATGTGTTGTTTATTTCCATCAACCTTTCCATTACAAACCTTCACTTCCAATTTCACTCTTTTCCCTCCTTTATCTCCATTCCTGCATCCTTTTTGCTCCTTTTTTAAACTACAAAGACCCTAAAACAAAAAACCCACTTCCACCACACAAATGGACACAACACTAGAACTGCAATTAGCAAAAATCAAGCTTTCTGATACAGAAGACAGAGTTATCTGTTGGGCTTGGCCCAATTATAATTTATGAAATAAGCCCACCCATGTGCCTTTAAGTTTTCTTTTCAAGTGAAAAACATCTCACATTGCTTTCAAAGCACTTGATGAAGATGTTTATAAAAAAAGGTCCTCACATGCTTGGGGTATGCCCCAAGGGGTACCCACTTTTGTGAAAGGGTGCGGACCTATCTCCTTGGTTGACCACCACACGCGCGCACCGTCCGACCGAACCGGGTTGGGTTGGGTTGGGTTGGTGTGGTGTAAAATGTATATTTTTTATTGAATAAAAATTAATTAATAATATTTTTTATTATTATTTTTTTAATTTCGGAAATTAATTTTTTATTTAATTATTTACATTCTGATTTAGTCTTTGTGAACGTTATTCATAACGTATATATTTCTGAACGTGTCTTCAGTCTCCTCCACCTTCCTGTTTTTCCTCCTTCATCTTCTCCATGAAATCAGAGCTCAACAGCACTTTTTTCCCTGTATAAATAGGTGAGACTGGCATACAGAAATCACACAATTGAATTCTTTCTTTCCTTTTTCCGATTCCAAAAAGTGAGCAAGTTACAGAGTGTATACAGAAACGATTTTTGTACGGTGCAATACAAAATCGTATTTAAGAGGGTTGTTTTATCCTGGAGGCGACCGGAGTTCATACTGTTTGCTAATTTCCGGCAGTTCCGCGAACGTCTTAAAGAAAGCGACATTGTCCGCGACTCTGCCCATTTAATTTTGTTTGGTCTGTTCCTGTTTTTCCTAGTTCGAGTTCTAACAATTTTAAGACGCTTCAATTTCTGCTGATGGCTACTGAACAATCAAATGGTATCGCTGAAATCAACAAACCATTCCGGTTTGAAGGAGCTCACTTCCGAAGATGGAGACAGAAGATGATGTTCTATCTCACAACAAAGAAGGTAGCTTCTGTCCTGACTTCTGAAAAGCCGATTGTTCCTGAAGATGGTGATGGTGATGAGGCAAATGTTCGTGCTGCTGTTCGCGCTGCTGAAAGATGGACAGAAAATGATTTTTTGTGCAAAAATTATATACTCAATGGGTTGACAGACGATCTGTATGATTACTATACTGCTGAAGAAAAAACAGCAAAAGAAATTTGGGAAGCTCTGCAGAGGAAGTATGACACTGAGGAAGCCGGATCGAAAAAGTACGATGTAAGCCGCTACCTCAAATTCCAGATGACTGATGACAAGTCAGTGGAAATTCAATCTCATGAATTACAGAAGATAGCACATGAAATTATTTCAGAAGGTATGCCTTTAAATGATCAATTTCACGTTGATGTCATTATTGACAAATTGCCTCCTTCGTGGAAAGATTTTAAAAATGTTTTGAGGCACAAAACAAAAGAATTTTCGATGGAAAGTCTGATTACACGCCTCCGAATTGAGGAGGAAGCTCGAAAACAAGATTTAAAAGAAGAAGTGCTTATTGTTTCTAATAGCACAAAAAGGTCCACTGCGGTTCTGAAACCCACTCAAAAGAATTTTAAGAATCAGAACCGCAAACCAATCCAAAATCGCAACACCCGAGTTAATTTGAATTGGAACCTTCAAAGGAACCAAAATAGGCCACAGCAACAACCACCTAGAAATGTGATAACATCGTGATATTAACCCGAGGACTAAAAGGGATATTCACCTCAGGAACGCCGCGTAATGATCCCCAAAGGGGAGCTGGCAGGCGGATCTCCACGGATCTGTTCTGAGAGATCCGCTGGCGGACCTATGAGGCGAATCTCTTCATTCACCTGATTCGCCACTATAACGGCTGGCCGCCGACTCGGCCATAAAGATCATTAATGAGTAATCAATTAGCTAACTGCCAGGTTAGAGATAACTCGTAACCGCCATTAATAGAGAATTAATGGAGACCTTCTAGTTACCTGAAGGTTACAACTTCACAGCTATATATAGCCTGATTCCCTAGGTTATCAAGGTACACATTCTTACAACCTTTGTCAATTCAGTTTGTTTCCTTGAATCATCTTACTGACTTTGGCATCGGAGCTTCCCCCCGTCGAACCCAACGACGCCCCCACAGGGACGGACGTTGACCAGAATTTCGCTACCTGTTATCAATTGGTGCGGTGAGCGTGGAATCCTTGACCAAACAAAGGGTTTTTCGTTCACACTAAAAAACTATGACAAACGGAGATCAAAATCCCTCCTCAGGGATTGAAACACCATTAGTTACACCATCTAGTGCTGGCCGCACTGATTCTACTGCTCCTACAACGCATGTCGAAAATAGTATGCCTCCAGATGCTTTCATCAATATGTGTGCCCAAGCAATTGGAGAACGGTTTGGAATCGAGACAGGGAATCGCCTGCGGTCATTTATGACCCTCCCTCCACATTGGAGCATGGCGTCCACATCGGCCGTATCATCTTGGCCTTTGTTAAGCTTTGGACCGGGCGCCCAAAGTTCTTCATTCCTCCAAGCTCACAACACGAATTCTATGATAACCACCACAACGTCGACTGGCGAACGGCAAATCAATCGTGAGTTATTTCCTGATGGCGCTGAAGGAAGTCAAAGAAATAATTCATCCTTACCGGGTGGATCCGCGGGACCTGGATTAAATCTGGACGGACCCAATATCCCCAGGCGTCCACGAACGAATCTTCCCCCTGGCGGATCCAAAGGGCGAACACACAAAAAGCACAGAAAGGAGAAAGGTTGGCGGTCCAGGTCACCTTCGCCCCGACGACCGAGATCCTCCCATCGTGGTAGATCGCCCCCATCTACTGGTCGTGGACGGAGTAAAAGTCCAAAAGAGACACCCCATCCAAGTGGACCACCACCACCACCACTTTCGGGAACTGTTGGACACATCCCGTTAGGAAGCCAGGGAGGGGGAAACGGGTCGGCTCCCCCTGGCGGAGGAGGCGGAGGTGGAGGTGGCGGAGGAGGAGGTAGTGGAGGAGGTGGCGGACGCGGTAATGGGGGAGGGCGTTCGCCATCAGATCCATCGTCTGATTCAAGTTCTTCTTCTTCTTCTCCAACCAGATCGCCACGAAGAGGTCGTCCCAGGGCGGATCCAGAAAATTTTGATGATAGAGTTAGGGCCTTGGTGCTCCGTATGAATGAAGAAAATGCTAGGCATAACCCGTTCGCCAATAGGGATTCGCCTTTCGCAGCTTGGATTGAGGCAGAGGAAACAGACAGAGCTTTTAAAATTCCCAATCTTGCAATATACACAGGAAGTGACAATCCAGAAGCTCACGTTAGAAAATATCGAATACTGCTTAGGCTCAACCGTGCCACCGAGCCCGTGCTCTACAAAATGTTTGTTACCACGCTGGGGGGCCCAGCCTATTTGTGGTTTCAATCTTTACCTCCAGGTTCGGTAAACAGCTTTGATCAATTGAGCAGGGAATTTTGCGCTAAGTTCGCCGGCTGTATTCCTCCAGTAGTGAAATCTGGGAAGCTTTTTAAGTTAAAGTAGAAGGCGAATGAATCCCTTCGAAAGAAACCCACCAGCATGGCAGAGTTGATGGAGCGTTGTAAAGATTTCATAGACGTGGATGACATTCGCCGAGGTTCACCATCATCGCCGAAAAGGGACAAAGGCGAATCTCGTCCCCGAGATAGAGACAGGGACAAGCGTCAGGACTCTTCCTCTAGAAATCGGCGAAGAGATTCTAAGAGCAAATCAACGTTTGTCACCTCTTTCACACCTCTCAATTCTTCTAAAAGTGAAGTCCTTATGTGGATCGAGAACAGTCAACACAAACGGAGCATTTCATACCCCGAACCGAAGGGAGGGGAGTACACCAATAATGGTAAAAATCCTAAAAACTATTGTAAATATCACAGGAAAAATGACCACGACACTGACGCATGCTGGGAGTTAGCTCGAGAGATCAAGCGTCTCATAGAGAGGGGCAAATTGGATCGGTTCATCCAAACTGAAGGCAAAAAATGAGATGGTGATAGACCCAAGGAGGACCCAAAGAAGAAAGGAAAGGGTACCATCAATGTCATAGCAGGCGGACCTGGATACCAGCCAATGCTAAAAAAGGCAAGGACTGCCGCCCTTGACAGGACGTCGTTAAATCGCCCCTTTTCCGATGTAGGTCCTGAGATATCTCCCCATGCGGATGCACTAGTTGTCACTATGATGGTGGAAGGCTGGGAGATGAAAAGAGTAATGATTGATACTGGGAGTTCATGCAATGTCATCACCAGAGGAGCTTTCGCCAAACTCATGATTGATCCCGTTCAAGTAGAACCAACTGTGGTCGATATCTTGGGAGTGACGGGACATACTATCCAAACAAAAGGCCAAGTCACTCTGGATTGTGAGCTTACAGACGATGATCAAGTCTGGAAGGGTGATCTAGAATTTTCTGTCTTGGATGGTCAGTTAGCTTACAATATCATCCTCGGACGGCCCTTTATCTCCGAAGTTGCAGCCCTTATCTCCATACGCCACTTAATACTTTACATTCCCACGACCAAGGGAGGTGTAATGATCAGAGGTAGCCAAAAGGTGGCCCAGGAGACATATTCGGCATCATTAATGATTCGCCCACAATCTAAGGAGGAAGATGAAGAGGAGCGCGTCACAATGGCCTTGGGCGAGACCGAAATGTACTTTATGGCGGATGAAAAGCAGGTGCGAATGGCTAAAGGGCTCAAAGGCGAAATTAAAAATGCAATCACCAAAGTGCTCTGTGAGGCAGAAGATGTCTTCGCATGGAAGGATGAAATTCTCCCAGGAATCAGTCCAGACGTGATCACTCACAAGCTCAACATTCATAAAGATGCAGTTCCCGTGGCTCAGAAGCGGAGAAATCATGGCCCGGAAAGGCAGAAGGTGATAGAAGAAGAGATCACCAAGCTCCAGCGGGCGGACGCCATTGAGGAAGTGCTTTACACACAGTGGTTGGCGAACGTCGTTTTGGTGAAAAAAGCAGGCGGATCTTACCGCATGTGCATCGACTTTACGGATCTCAACAAAGCTTGCCCCAAAGACAACTATCCTTTGCCATGTATTGACATGCTTGTAGACGGAACCGTCGGTCACGCCATGTACTCCTTTACTGATGTGAAGTCAAGTTATCATCAGATCCCCATGGAGCCCTCAGATAGAATCAAGACCTCGTTCGTAACACACCAAGCCACTTATTGTTTCAAAGTTATGCCCTTTGGGCTTAAGAACGCGGGTGCAACTTATCAGAGGATGATGAACAAGATATTCACGGATAGTAAAGGGGATAACTATTCTGTCTATGTGGATGACATGATCATCAAAAGTACGACCATAGAAAAGCATGCGGATGATATAAAGGAGGTACTGGACGTACTCCGACGCCACAACATTAAGCTGAACCCGGAGAAGGGCACTTTTGGTGCGACGTATGGAAAATTCTTAGGGTTCATGATCAACGAAAAAGGAGTTAGCCCAAATCCTGACAAGGTTAAGGCTGTCCTAGAAATGCAATTACCACGGAATATCAGAGAAGTACAACGCCTTAATGGGCGTATCATAGCCTTGGGCAGGTTTATCTCTTGTTCAGCTCGCAGATGTCAGCCCTTTTACGAGGTCATTAAGAAGCAAAAGGCATTCGAGTGGAATGAGGATTGTGAAAGAGCCTTCGAAGGAATCAAGCGGTTCCTCACGGAGCCACCCATGATGAGTCGACCTTTGAAAGGAGAGGACCTCTACATGTATGTATCAGTTACGGATAAAGCCGTGTGCACGGTCATGATACGAGAGGAGGATGGCCAGCAATTTCCGATTTATTATGTGAGCAAGATTCTGAAAGACGCTGAAACCAGATATTCCAAACTTGATAAAATGGCGCTGGCTGTTGTCACCACGGCAATCCGCCTTAGGCCATATTTTCAGGCACATACTGTAGTGGTTCGAACAAATATACCAATGAGAAAGGTGTTGCAGAAACCAGACACTTCGGGAAGATTGATGGAATGGGCAATCCGCCTGGGCGAATTTGATGTAAGATATGAAAGCA
Source organism: Euphorbia lathyris (assembly GCF_963576675.1). Classification (NCBI taxonomy): domain Eukaryota; kingdom Viridiplantae; phylum Streptophyta; class Magnoliopsida; order Malpighiales; family Euphorbiaceae; genus Euphorbia; species Euphorbia lathyris. The sequence goes on from NC_088917.1 coordinate 57,038,840, forward strand.
GGTCAGCTTTAAAGAGTCAGGTTCTGGCAGACTTTGTGAATGAATTCACTGATGAAGGGATGGATCATCCCAAGCCTCCAATAGAGGAATGGACAATGTACACCGACGGCGCTTCCTCGACGGATGGAGCTGGTGTAGGCGTTGTGATCAAGGGTCCCCAATACATAAAATTACGGTACGCAGCAAAATTAAATTTCATGCAACTAATAATGCTGCTGAATATGAAGCTCTGATATTGGGATTACGCCTACTCAAAGAAATCACTCCTGAGCGGATTGTGATCTATAGTGATTCCAAGCTAATGGTCAACCAAGTAATCAAGAATTACGAGGTGAAAGACGAGGTTCTGGCCAAATACGTAGCAGAAGTCAAAAAATTGCTGGATCACCTTGAGACTAAAGAAACTAAATGGGAACTGATTCATGTACCAAGGGAGTCCAACACAGAGACGGATCATTTGGCCAAAATGGCCTCTTGCGAGGAAAACTGGACAGATCCGGATTGTCCCTTCGAAGTTAAAATAGCTCCAGCCTTCGCCTCAGAAGAAGTATCCCTACTCACAACAGTAGAAGATGATTGGAGATCGTTCATCCGCCAATATCTGCTAAATGGAACCTTACCTGAGGACAAAGAAGAGGCACGGCGGATAGTTAGGAGAGCAGCTTATTTCTCCATGATCAATGATGGCCTTTACAAAAAATCCTTTAGCCATCCCTGGTTGAAGTGCATTCTGCCGGAAGAAGGACAACAAATCCTCAAAGAGCTATATGAGGGATCATGTGGGGCTCACGAAGCATCCGCCACCATCTTGAAGAAATCCAGGTTAGCGGGTTTCTACTGGCCCACGGCAGAATTGGATGCCCAAAAGTTGGTAGAATCTTGTCACAGTTGCCAGATTCATGCGAATGAATCACATACCGCCAAACATATCCAGAGGCCCATCATAGAAGGACGGCCATTCTCCCTCTGGGGAATAGACATCGTTGGCCCATTTCCTCCGACTCGCCGACAGAGGAGGTACGTGGTAGTGGCAGTGGATCATTTCACCAAGTGGGTAGAAGCCGAAGCTGTTTCCTCCATCACTGCAGAACGAATGGTGGAATTCGTCAAAGACAACATCATGGGAAGATACGGTGTTCCACATATCATCATCACCGATAATGGAACACAGTTCAACTGTGACGAATTCAAGGCTTTCTGCGAAGGGTTAGGCATCCTGAACAGATTTGCCTCCGTTTATTATCCCCAGTCCAACGAGATGACTGAAGTTACCAATCGGACGATCGTAAAGGGGATAAAGAAGAGATTGGGAGAGCATGACAAGAAATGGGCGGACCAGCTGACAAGCGTTCTATGGGCTTATCGCACCACCCCAAGGACGGCCACAGGGGAAACACCATTCGCCCTATCTCATGGTGTCGAAGTCGTGATCCCAGTCGAAATACAGGTCCCCAGTGATAGAGTGGCCTTTTATTGTGAAGAGGACAACGGTAAACGGCTAAGGGAGCATCTAGATCAGATAGAAGATCGCAGGGACCAATCCTATGTGCGCATGGCGGCATATAAACAGCGGATCGCAGCTTACCATGATAAAAACGCCAAGCTTGTGGATCTAAATGTGGGTGATCTTGTGCTCCGAAAGGCTGACAAAGTCCAGTCTCGAGAAGGTAAGGGCAAGTTAGGGCTCAACTGGACGGGTCCATATCAGATAGTGGACAAAATTGGATTCGCCACATTTAAAATCCAAGACATGGAGGGCAACACACTGCCACGCACATGGAACCTCCAAAATCTCCGCAAATATTTTGTCAGAAAATGAAGTGTACACACGGTATTGAGTACTCTTTTTCCTTTAATAAGCTTTTTCCCATGTGGTTTTTCTTATTAAAGGTTTTAACGAGGCTCACCTATAAGACCTACTTGCTGTAATAAAGCATTTCTCCCATTAATAAACATCGTTTGTTCTATTATCTATATTCTTTTTAAAGTTTATTGCAGCAATATCAATATTTCAGTCTTAAAAAGAAAGGGGGCATCCAACGCTCTCCACATTTACAACGTATCGCTATCTTATAGCTACTTTCTTTTCGCCTTAAAGACATAAGAACATCAATCTTATGGGCAGATCCGTCTCTAAGCGGATCTCAATCTCCAATAGAGTTAAAACGATCCTTGGACGCAAGGTCTTTACACTCTCTTATCCTTCCTAGAGAAGGATTCACAAGTCCTACGGGTGGATCACTTCACCTCAAAGATAGGTAGCAAATTGATCCCCTGGGCAGCTTTACTTCCTCTAGAAGGAATAGAACAACTTCTAACCTTCACAAAGGTTCATACAATGGAGTATGGCTGGCCACCTACTCCAAATCCTAGATGCATATATATATTTCCTTACGCAAATGTAAAGGTAAAATAACATAGCTTCCATAAAGGATCAAAGCAAATTGTACTTAAAAGCGTTTTTACAATGTCACAAATAAAAACAAACTAAGTAACAATGGGAGCATCCTCCTTCGCGCTTTCCTTGCTCACGGCGCTTGCTTGGGGATCTTCCTTCTCCACATCCACAGATACGCCAGCCGGGGATACCTCCTTATCCACAGAGGATGTGGGGCCAAGGGGAAGAGTCTGGTCAAGAATCGGACCTTCATCCGCCTTAGGGGGCACCTCCTCAAGCTCATCTAACGTGACAGTAGTGGACGGCTTGGTTTCCTCCATAGGCCCCTTCATCCATCTCCGAACATAATCACGGAGGTACTCCTTAGCATCTGACATTTTGTCGAATTTCGCCACATCCTCTGGTTCGGGGACGGCGAATTGCGGATCTGTGAAATTAGTCTCAGGATGCGCCAGCGAGAAGTACGCCATGAGCATTTCGCCGTAATAAAAGGCTTGCTCACCCGCCATATATTCAGCTTCTCCAAGGGCGTCCTCGTGGCTTTTGGCATCAGACACTATCTTTGCCTTTAACTTCTCAATTTCTGCGTCCCTAAGAACCAAGGCGGCTGTGGCGGAAGCAAGGTTGGCATTAGCGGAAGCGAGGTTTGCATTAACAGAAGCGATATTCGCATTGGCTTCCGCTACCTCTTTCTCTAACTTTTCGATGGTTGCCTTATCCGCCACGTTTTGGAGGAGTTCTGTTTCCATGGTACATATGCGAGAATACAACTGTCAAAAACAAACAATTCAGTCAAAAAGCAAAAGGGAATGAAGGACCAGTATTTTCCGCAAAACGAAATCCTTGCTAAAGGAACTCACCATGAGGAGCTCCGTTTTCCCCTTTTGCGCATGAATGGAACCAGGAATCTGGTTATGGTTCCTCTGCACTTCGCCCACCTAGCCCAAGGCCTCATCCAAACCGTTTAGAATGGATTCATTCTCGAAAGAACCTTGGGCTCCAAATTTGGCGGACCAGTATCCACCAATATCGGGCTTCGCCGTCTACACAAACGTTCGAGGGTCAGAACTCAAGTCCAAAACTTGATGAACAAATAAAGATCAAAGGTAACCTACCTGTGCAATCTCCCTAGCAGGCTTGGCGGACCTCAGGGCATCCGCTATAAGCTTAAGACCTCCAGTGGTGTTAGGCTTCCTCCTCATTAGTGGCAGCTCAACCACTGTTTCTGCAGGACGTTTTCCAGTATCCGCTTGAGGATTCGCCGCGCCGCTTGATCTTTCTTGCGTGCTTCAGCCTCCATAAACTTCTTACGCTTCTCTGCAAGAGCGTGATTGGCCTTAGATAAACCCCTGCCAAAGAAAACATTAAAGTAATCAAAGTTCACGAAGAAATGAAAGGTACCTTGGTCAAATTGCGTAATCTTTGAGTAAATGAATTGATCCCCTTCCCGGTGAATCAATGGAATATCACTCATCATGAAAGCTAAGGCATCCGCATATGTCCATGCATCCGCCTTGATCTGCTTCATGAGCTCCGCCACCTTCTCATCACTATCCGTTAAAATTCGCATATCGCCCGCCATATGTAACGGCCTGGGATTCCAAAATGAAGGAAAACCCAGTGGTTCGCCATCTTTTATCTTCACATAGAAGAATCTCTCATCCCAGCAATGAACATTAGACATTTTGTCACTAAAGGGCGAATACACTCCAAATTTGGCGAACGAAAGATAGGATTCGGACTTCCGTTTTGATGGTTTGTGAAAAGCTCTAAAGATACGACCCGTATATACTACTCCTAAATTTGAGGCGAGGTAGCAGTCTAAAGCGATATCCAACCAGCAGTTGGGATGTAGCTGGCTAACCGTGATGTCAAAGTAGGAGAGGATGTCCGCCATCATCTTTGGAAGAGGAAGTCGGAATCCTCTCTCCACGTGACTACAGTATACTGTAAGGAAACCGCTAGGCGGACAGGAAGGACGTTGATGAGATGCGGCAAGCTGAGTCTCATAGTTCTTGATCCAGGGGAAGCGATTCGCCAGATCCACTAGATCCGCGGCGCTCATACGAGACGGAGTAGACTCCGCTCGGGGATTCTTTTTCTTAGGAGGAATTGAAGAAGAGGCCATTGTCCCCGGAAACCACCTAGATGCACCGACCGGAACGGCACCGGAGACAGAAGTAAAAAGAGTCGGGTTCCTAGTGGAACGAGTTTGGTAATGATTACGCGTCGAGTTACTAAACCCAGCTAAATCAGAGTTAATCGTGCCCTCGGAAGAAGAAGAGTTCTCCGATGACGAAGTAGTCCAACTAAAATCGACTTCTATTTCGGGAGAAGAGGTTGAATTAAAAAGTTCTGAAGTTGATCTAGAAGATGAAGACGAACTTCTAAACATCCAGAGAAAAGTTAAACAAAAGAAAATAAACTTACATGAGCTTGGTGCGAAACTATGAAAAATTCCTGGAAAAAGCTTCAAGCAATAGAGAAAAAACGAAGAAGTGAAGAAGAAAGGGAAAGCGAGAGAGGAAGAAGAAAGTTTTCTCCTTCCTAGGACAGTGTGTCCACTACACGTGTCATTCATCCATTGGCATTGAACAGTGTGCTCATTAATGCAGGTGTTTATGACGGCGCGCGGAAGATCAAAAGCCCTAAAGGACTTTAAGGGCATTTTGGGGGGGCTTCTGATAACATCGTGATATTAACCCGAGGACTAAAAGGGATATTCACCTCAGGAACGCCGCGTAATGATCCCCAAAGGGGAGCTGGCAGGCGGATCTCCACGGATCTGTTCTGAGAGATCCGCTAGCGGACCTATGAGGCGAATCTCTTCATTCGCCTGATTCGCCACTATAACGGCTGGCCGCCGACTCGGCATAAAGATCATTAATGAGTAATCAATTAGCTAACTGCCAGGTTAGAGATAACTCGTAACCACCATTAATAGAGCATTAATGGAGACCTTCTAGTTACCTGAAGTTTACAACTTCACAGCTATATATAGCCTGATTCCCTAGGTTATCAAGGTACACATTCTTACAACCTTTGTCAATTCAGTTTGTTTCCTTGAATCATCTTACTGACTTTGGCATTGGAGCTTCCCCCCGTCGAACCCAACGACGCCCCCACAGGGACGGACGTTGACCAGAATTTCGCTACCTGTTATCAAAATGATGCTGCTTTCCTATGCTTTAATTGTGGGAAACCAGGTCATATGGCACGTAAGTGCAGGAAAAGGCCAAACACTACTCCTAGTGTTAACCTGACTGAAGAGCAACATAATTTTGTTGCTATGATTTCTGAGATCAACCTCATAGGTGGATCAGATGGGTGGTGGGTAGACACTGGTGCTTCTCGCCATGTTTGCTATGATAGAAGTATGTTCAAAACATACACTGCTATGACCGAAGATAAGAAAGTGTTATTGGGTGATTCCCATACCACTGTTGTTGCTGGAATTGGTAATGTGGAATTGAACTTCACATCTGGAAAAACCTTAACTTTGAAGGATGTGATGCATACTCCAGAAATGAGAAAAAATTTGGTTTCGGGCTATCTTCTCAACAAAGCTGGTTTTACTCAGACTATAGGAGCAGATTTATTTACTTTGACTAAGAACAATGTATTTGTAGGAAAAGGTTATGCTACTGAAGGCATGTTTAAGTTTGTTGAGATTAATAAAGTGAATGCTTCTGTTTACTCTTTGTGTACTTTTAATGTTTGGCATGCTCGTTTTTGTCATGTTAATAAGCGTATCATTAAAAATATGAGTAACTTAGGGTTAATTCCAAAATTGAATTTGAATGAGTTTCTTAAATGTGATTATTGTAGTTAGGCAAAAATCACAAAAACACCTCATAAATCTATTGTTAGGGATTCTGAACCTCTAGACTTAATTCACTCTGATATATGTGAATTAGATGGAAAGTTGACTAGAAATGACAAACGGTATTTTATAACCTTTATTGATGATTGCTCTGACTTTACTTTTGTTTATTTGATGAAAAATAAAAGTGAAGCGTTTGACATGTTTAAGTTGTTCATAATTGAAATAGAAAATCAATACAATAGGAAAGTCAAGAGACTTCGTAGCGATAGAGACACAAAATATGGTTCTAGCCTGTTTATTGATTTCTATAAAACACATGGCATTATACATGAAACCACAACACCCTATTCACCAGAAATGAACGGAAAGGCTGAAAGGAAAAATAGGACACTTACTGAATCTGTAGTAGCTATTATGCTTAGTTTAGGTGCCGCCTCACATTGGTGGGGAGAAATCCTTTTGACTGTTTGCTATGTGCTAAATAGGGTCCCTAAATCAAGAAGCAAAATCTCTCCTTATGAGATCTTGAAAAATAAAACACCTAGTCTATCATATTTTAGAACTTGGGGTTGTTTGGCTTATGTTAGGATTCCTGACCCTAAGAGAGTCAAACTTGCTAGTAAGGCTTATGAATGTGTGTTTATTGGATATGCTGTCAATAGCAAAACATATAGGTTCTATGATTTGAATGCAAAAGTCATCTTGGAGTCAAATGATGTTGACTTTTATGAAGATAGATTTCCTTTTAAATTGAGAAATAGTGGGGGTGCATCATCTAGTAGCATACCTGCTATTAGACCTATAGTGCAAAAAGAGTTTGAGGAATCTGAACCTAGGAGAAGTAAGAGACCTAGAGTATCTAAAGACTTTGGTTCTGACTTTTATGCTTTCACAGTAGAAGAGGATCCACTTACTATACAAGAAGCCTTAACCTCATTAGATGCTGATTTATGGCAAGAAGCCATTAATGATGAAATGGACTCACTTAAGTCAAACCAAACTTGGCACTTAGTAGACTTACCACCAGGTTGTAAACCAATAGGTTGTAAATGGATCCTTAAGAAGAAACTAAAACCTGATGGTTCAGTAGATAAGTTTAAGGCTCGCCTTGTAGCTAAAGGCTTTAGACAAAGAGAAAATGTTGATTTCTTTGATACTTATTCACCTGTCACTAGGATTACGTCTATACGTGTGTTGATTGCTATTGCTTCTGTGCACAATCTAGTGGTGCACCAGATGGATGTTAAAACTGCATTTTTGAATGGTGAACTAGAAGAAGAGGTTTATATGGATCAACCTGAGGGATTTGTAGTCTTTGGTCAAGCCCATAAGGTATGTAAATTAGATAAGTCTTTATATGGGCTAAAACAAGCACGTAAGCAATGGCATGCAAAATTTGATAACTTGATCATTTCAAATGGCTTTAAGGTGAATGAAAGTGATAAGTGTATCTACTACAAATATGAAAATGGTCTTTGCACCATTATTTGCTTATATGTTGATGACTTGCTTATTTTTGGATCTAATATTCATGTTGTGAATGCTGTTAAGTCTATGCTGTGTGAAAACTTTGACATGAAAGATCTAGGAGAAGCGAACGTCATTCTTGGCATAAAGATAACTAGGTCTGAAACTGGAAATTCTTTAGATCAATCTCACTATGTTGAGAAGATTCTAAAGAAATATAACTACTTCGATTGTAAACCTGCATGTACACCTTACGACCCTAGTATAAAACTTTTTAAGAACACTAGAGACAGTGTAAGACAATCAGAGTATGCTAGCATAATTGGTAGTCTTCGTTATGCCACTGATTGTACTAGACCCGACATCGCGTATGTCGTAGGATTGCTATGCAGATTTACTAGTAGACCTAGTGTGGAGCATTGGAATGCTATAGAAAGGGTCATGAGATACCTTAAAAGAACCATGAAACTTGGATTACATTATCAAAGGTTTCCAGCAGTCCTTGAAGGATATAGTGATGCTGACTGGAATACCTTGTCAGATGATTCCAAGGCTACTAGTGGCTATATTTTTAATATAGCTGGTGGTGCTGTTTTATGGAAGTCTAAGAAACAGACTATCCTAGCTCAATCAACCATGGAATCAGAACTGATTGCACTAGCTGTGGCTAGTGAAGAAGCAGGCTGGTTGAGAAGTCTGTTAGCTGAGATTCCCCTATGGGAAAAACCGATTCCAGCTGTATTGATCCACTGCAATAGTACCGCGGCTATTGCTAAGATTCAGAATCGTTACTACAACGATAAGAAACGACAGATACGTCGTAAGCACAGCACTGTGAGAGAGCTACTCACTAAAGGAGATGTTAGAGTGGATCACATACGCTCAGAAGAGAATTTAGCCGATCCTTTGACGAAAGGATTAGCTAGAGAGAAAGTCCATAATACGGCAAAGAGTATGGGACTTATGCCCCTACAGTGATGAGTTACACACAATGGTAACCCAACCTATAGACTGGAGATCCCAAGAAATAGGTTCAATGGGTAATAACAAGTTGTGTTATAATATGTGTCAGATCATGCAATTTGAAGCATGAATTTCCTGAAGCGACTTGAGGTTGAGATAATAGAAACTCTTAATAAAGTCTATACTCCATTTGGAGTGAAGTACATAGCTACAAGAGTACTTTTGATAGACTCACCTATATGAATGTGGAAGTGAGGCCGCTTCCTATGAGTTTAGGGCAAAACTCTAGAGCATTCATTAAACCGGGATAGACGTGCATGGCCATAAACGCACGGGCTACTAGAACTACACTCTGAAAAGGTTATGGCGTGATATAAATCAGAGATAGAGTTCAAGACTACGAGTCACTCTAGTAAAATCTGAACTATACTCACTACGCAAAGGTTCAAATCGAAAGATACCTCTGTTTATGTCTGACCTTATGTAACTGCTCAGTAAAACGATTTCAAAAATTCTAGTGGGGGATTGTTGGGCTTGGCCCAATTATAATTTATGAAATAAGCCCACCCATATGCCTTTAAGTTTTCTTTTCAAGTGAAAAACATCCCACATTGCTTTCAAAGCACTTGGTGGAGATGTTTATAAAGAAAGTCCTCACATGCTTGGGGTGTGCCCCAAGGGGTACCCACTTTTGTGAAAGGGTGAGGACCTATCTCCTTGGTTGACCACCACATACGCGCACGCGCGCCGTCCGTCTGATCGAACCGAACCGGGCCCGGTTGGGTTGGTGTGGTGTAAAATGTATATTTTTTATTGAATAAAATTTAATTAATAATATTTTATTATTATTATTTTTTTAATTTCAGAAATTAATTTTTTATTTAATTATTTACATTCTGATTTAGTCTTTGTGAACGTTATTCATAACGTATATATTTCTGAACGTGTCTTCAGTCTCCTCCACCTTCCTGTTTTTCCTCCTTCATCTTCTCCATGAAATCGGAGCTCAACATCTCTTTTTTACCTGTATAAATAGGTGAGACTGGCATACAGAAATCACACAATTGAATTCTTTCTTTCCTTTTTCCGATTCCAAAAATTGAGCAAGTTACAGAGTGTATATAGAAACGATTTTTGTACGGTGCAATACAAAATCGTATTTAAGAGGGCTGTTTTATCCTGGAGGCGACCAGAGTTCATACTGTTTGCTAATTTCCGGCAGTTCCGCGAACGTCTTAAAGAAAGCGACATTGTCCGCGACTCTGTCCATTTAATTTTGTTCGGTCTGTTCCTGTTTTCCTAGTTCGAGTTCTAACATTATCGATTTGGGACAAGATCAAGGTCTCTCCAATCCTAATACATCTAAACCCAGCTTGGTGGGAAAGATTCTCACAAGCAAGCCCCTAAACCTGAAAGGGATGGCTCAAGTCTTTGTGGTGGCTTGGAAAATCAAAACTTTTCAGCTTAAAGAACTGGGAAATGGTATGTTCATGTGCGAATTTGAAAGTAACCGTGATAAGGATCGAATCCTACGTGAAGGGCCATGGCACTTTGCTAGGAACCTTGTTATTCTAAAAGTAGTCAACGGGGATGAACACTTAGCGGATATCACTCTGAACCACTGTGCTATCTGGATTCGCCTAATAAATCTTCCCCTAAACAGAAGAGATTTGGCCTCCATTGAAAGGGTTGCAAGTAGCGCAGGTGAGGTTTTAGAAGTCGACGGTGAAAGCATCGGGTCCTGGTGTAACTATGTCCGTGCCCGGGTCCAGGTTGATGTTAGCCAGCCCCTTCCCCGGGGAGTTAAAATCAAGAACGAAAAAGGCGAGATTGTCTGGACAACTTTTAAATACGAAAGGCTCCCTAATTTTTGCTACTGGTGCGGTAAGCTGGGCCACGTACATGAAGAGTGCGGCGACATCCCGGAAGAGTTCAATGAGACGGACTGGCCATATGATCAATCTCTGAGGGCAACACCGCTCCGGTTAAAATCCGTCAAGGTGGATGCGGCAGCCACCAAAACCATATCAGAACATTTTGGGATATCCAAGAAAGTAGCACGGAAACTTTTTACTGAAATCATTGGGCAAGGAGGTTCACACGATGAAGTTTCGGCCACGGTGACAGGAGAGGGAACACAGGACATGGCGGTGGATGGGGGTTTCTCAGATCAATCTGCTGCAATTTTGCCTGCTATCACAAAAGGTGGGTATGGAGGAATGGCTTCTCTGACTTTCTCGAAAAAAGGCACCTCTAGCACAACTTTGCAAGGTAACAGGTCAGACCCCATTCATGTAAGCAATCATCACGTTGCCCCTTCCTCTTTTGACAGTAAGTGGATTTCTGAAGGGCCCACAGAAATTGTCCCCTCTAACAGCGGCAACTCTACCCATCCCAATCTCTCACCCACTAAAAAACAATCAGCTTCTCCTTTTGGCACCACCTATAATGATAATGAAAAAATTACACCCACCCCTCCCATAGGCCCTGAGATAGGATTGGGAATTCCCAATACTGATAAATTGCATGAGGTGCCCATTTTCACCAATCCAACTTACTTTCCCCATGCAAACTTACCCTTTCCTCCATACCCACGTCAACCTGAGACTAAACCCATGCAAAACCGCTAATTTAAAATAAAAAAAAATGTTAACTACCCAAAAGACTCAATCCCCACTCACTTCCCTTCCTCCCCAACTGATCCAAACAACCAGGATCAAGGGTATGGCACCAATCGCAAATTTTCAGAAGAAGGGTCATCCAAGATTGAAGTTACAGATGAGAACTCTATGCCTAAGAAACTTTATGGAGGCACTGAAGATCATCTCGCACCTGTATCGGTGGAGGCTGGGCACCAGCCCCGCCAGTCACCATGAAGATTCTCAGCTAGAATTTTCAGGGGCTGGGCAACCCCCGAACAGTCCAAACTTTGGCTCAAACTATGAGCCGTCACTGCCCAGACTTAGTCTTTCTCATGGAAACCAGACTAATCCTTCACAGTACGGAAATGATTCGAAGAAGATTTCTGAGGTATCACCTGTTCCCAATTTAAGTAGTTGGTCGGTCAGGCGGACTAATTCTGATGTGGAAGTGTGAATTACAAGTCAGCATCCTTGGGTACTCGGATCATTGCATTCACTTTGGGGTGCATAACTCTGAAAATATCATGTGTTGGAGAGGAACTGGGGTCTACGGCTGGCCGAAATCATGCAATAAGTTCAGGACCTGGGCGATGTTAAGGGATATTCATTATAGAGAAACACTCACATGGCTCTGCTTTGGTGACTTTAACGAGATTATGTGCTCTTTCGAAAAGCAAGGGGGCCGTGATCCAAGTGAAACTATGCTAAGAGCCTTCCAAACTTGTCTTGGGGATTGCGAGCTCTTTGATATGGAGTTCAAAGGATCAAAATACACGTGGGAGAATGGGCGTCAAGGCATCGATAGCATTAAAGATAAATTGGACCGCTTTGTACGCACAGTCGAATGGGATTTCATGTTTCCTAACTCCATCATTCACCACTTAGCAAGGTACAGCTCTGATCACTCCCCTCTTCTTTTGGATTCAGACGGCATTAGGAAAGCTAGTAAAAGGCCTTTTCGGTTCGAAGCCATGTGGACCAAAGAAACTAGCTGCAGACCACTTATTGAGAAAGCCTGGGGTACAGTCTCAAATTCTACCAGTTCTAATATCACCTCCAAGCTCCAGTATTGTGCTCATAAGCTTACTGAGTGGAATAGAGAAGTCATAGGCAATATTGGTAACTCCATTAGGCGTAGTACAGAAAGACTTGCCTCACTACAGATGATATCCACAAGCCCACGGGTAGAGGAAGAGATCACACGGCTAACCAAAAATATCCTCGCCCTACAAGACAAAGAAGAACTTATGTGGCGACAGCGATCAAGGGCTGTCTGGCTAGCCGAAGGGGATAGAAACACCAACTTTTTCCATAACAAAGCTAGTGCCAGGAGGAAAACAAACAACCTCTCTCGATTAAAGAATGAGGAAGGGATATGGTGTGACAAGGAAGAATATATTCAGGAGATAGTGGTTTCCTTTTATGACAAGCTCTTCACCTCCGGGACATCTATGAACCCCGAAACTGTTACCGGCTCTATCCACTCTCGACTCTCATCTGAAGCAGTAGAAGACTTATCCTCCCCTTTCTCCATGGAGGAGATTAAAAGGGCTCTTGATTAGATGCATCCCCTCAAAGCCCCAGGGCCGGACGGGATGCCGGCTCTCTTCTTCTCCTCCTATTGGGACATAGTTGGTGATGAAGTATGTTCGCTTATTCTCGGCATACTACAAGGTAATGAATTCCCCCTGACCTTAATCACACCTTCATTACCCTAATACCCAAGACCACCTCTCCTACCACCATGAAAGACCTTCGGCCGATTAGCCTCTGCAATGTGCTCTACAAACTCATCGCCAAAGTACTTGCAAACCGCATCAAACCCATTCTTGACTCAATAATAAGCCCAACTCAAAGTGCTTTCATCCTTGGGAGACTAATCACAGACAATGCCCTCATCGCATTCGAAATGTTCCACTCTATGAAATACAGATGTCGAGGAAAAGACGGGATGTGTGCACTAAAACTGGGTATGAGTAAAGCCTATGACAGAGTTGAATGAGCATTCGTGGAGCAAGTCATGAAAACTATGGGATTTCCGGAACAATTTAGGAATACCATTGTTAGATGTATGTCTTCAGTTTCTTTCTCTTTCCTTATAAATGGGGGTGCCTAAAGGTTTCTTAAAACCAAGTCGCGGACTCCGGCAGGGAGACCCGTTATCTCCCTATTTGTTTCTCTTATGTGCGGAAGGGTTATCATCATTGATTAAGAAATCTGAAGACGACAGCACTCTCCATGGTATTGGCAGATATCCCGTTACTTGATTGGGCAATTTTATACCCAATTTTGACTGTATAATCTCCAGTTTTTGATTCTGACCAGAAAAGGCTATCAGTGTGATGAGAGCTTCATATTGATTCTGACTGCAGATATCCCGGGCTCGTCCGGGGGTCCTGATGATTTCTGGTCATCTCTATGGAAGTGCAAACTGGCTCCAAAAATCAATCATTTCCTTTGGGAGCTTGCCACAACTCCTTACCCTCCATGGACAACTTAGCGCAGAGACATATAGTTGAGTCTGGGTGTTGCATTTTCTGTGGATCAACGGATGCATCTCTGCTCCATCTCTTCAAAGCGTGTCCGCGGACAAAACCTCGTTGGAAGCTCCTAGGACTCTCTCTTAAGGTTTACAAACTTATTGGTAGCTCCTGCAGTGAATGGTTTCGACAGGCTCATCTCCATCTTCCAGCTCATGAATTTCGCAGTTTCTGCTCCTTTCTCTGGATGACCTGGTTTGATTTTAATAAAGTGCGAAATGGCAGCTCCCCACTCTCAAATGAAGCTTTTCTTCTCGATATTACACGGGCGCAGGAATGGTGTAAACCCATTCAAAGCTCCATATCCACAACAATCACAAGGACTGACCAATGGCTTCCTCCCCCTCCAGGCTTTCTAAAACTTCATTGTGATGCATCCTTCAATCCCCAAACTCAATCTAGTTCAACGGGATTCATCGTACGGATGGAAACCGGAGTTGTTGCAATGTGTGGTACGTCTCCCTTGGGGCACTGCTGGTCCACAGTTCATGCGGAAATCCTTGCCATTTTAAATGGATTATCTTGTGCGAAGGAATGTGGCTTCAAGTCACTGATAGTTGCAGCAGACAGTAAGGTTGCTGTTGAGGCTATTTTGCAACAAAGAGATGTTACATACATTGATACTATAGCCCAAGCTATTAAAGAAGTCTCTGCTACCATGATCTCTGTCCAATTCATGCATGAGTTTAGGGAGCAAAATAAAGCAGCACGTCTTTTGGCCAAATGGGGCTCCAATTTTAGCTCTCCTGTAGTTTTAATGGAATCTTTTCCCTTATGCATTTCAGCTTGTATCAAGTGTAATTCTTCATCTATTTAATACAAGTTCTACCTTCTTATCAAAAAAATAACAAAACACAATAAAAGGTGGAGGGACATTCCCCCCCCCCCCCCCCCCCCCCCCCCACTGTAAAACTAAAAGTTTTGTAAGAGCGTGAGCTATATGGTTTATAACATCTCTAATAGAGGTTGTTTTAAAAAGTGCTAAAACTTACCATATCATACTAAAATATAATATTTTATTAATTTAATAATTTACATTACGCTTGGCAACTTTTGTTTTGAAATGCTCTAATAGTAAACAACTTTAAAAGTTATCGCAATAACCCCACAAATCATTATTTAGTATATAATTTATTTTAATTATAAATATTGTTAACTAATAGGGAAATGTGAGAGAGAATCATCGGAAAAAAAATGTAAAAATAATATTCAAGTAAATCACTTTTTTCGTATTAAAAAAAGTTTGGCAACCTTCTTAACACTCATCATCATTTCAATAATAGACACTCTTTAAAAGTTATCAAACTCAATGTCACATCAGCTGATATTGTTTTGAGTACCCTCTATTGAAGATGCTCTTACAGACCGTTTAATAAAACTGAAAAAATAGTTTCCTAATTCCTGTAAGAAGAATTTATAATCCTCCGCAAGTAAACTATAGTTCTAATCTAACTAATGCTATTTTTATATTTATGTTTTGAAAGCAACTTATGTTTATTTTACTTCTACTAATTTTATAATGGATTTATTAAATATTGCTTCTTATATAAATAAGAGTAAAATAATACTAATAGTTAAAGATTTAATTGCTTAATTCTATATTTATTTGTTTTTTTTAAGAAAAAAACACTTTTATACAACCACAACGAAAAAGTCATTACAAAAAGTGTCAAATAACCAATTAGAAACTGAAAATGAAATAAATAAATTAGCATTGGACAAAGCATGTCTTTCAATAACATGAACCGCTTCATTCGCTAATCTTGAAATAAAAGACATTGTAAAGTCAGTGTGTTGATGTAAAAGAACCCTACAATCGTCTATAATACCCCCAAACTCTGAAATATCAATCTTTGAAGAATGGAAAGTATCCACAACAGGCTTCGAGTCCACTTCAAATTGAACGTTATGCAAATCATGTGATATAGCCCAGAAAATACTCTGACGAAGAGCTAAAGCCTCGACAATGTTAACGCCGAACATGCCTTCATTATATCCACTATAACACGCCACAAAACCTCCATTACTATCCCGAACTAACATTCCATAACCACAAACGCCTTCTGTTGCAAAAACCAAACCATCAACATTGCATTTGAAGTGTCCTACTATTGGCGAAAACCACTGTCTTCTCTCTCTGCTGGTCTCGCCATGACTGAAGATAGAGCTGCTAGCGTTTTTCCACAGCTATGAAAATCTCCAATCAGCAACAAATCTTTGTCCAGCCTTCACACTGCTCTTTGGCAAATTACACGCACCCCCCACACTTTCCTGTTACATTGCATCCAAATAACCCAAAACAAAACAGCCACCTTTGCCATATGCTACTGTCTGCAGAATCACAAAAGCCAAGAAACCATTCTGATAAACTAACTAGCGATCCCGATGGTGGTTGAAGCCCCATCCACGACCAGTAATGCTCCGCAAACGGACACTCAATAAAAAGATGTCAATCATGCTCAATGTCATCTAAGCACATCGAACAAGTTGTGGAAATCGGGACATGTTTCCCAAACAAATGCCATTTGGTTATACATTTTCTTTAATAGTAATTATATATTTGATTTATGTAGAATGGAATATTATTGATTCATGTAGAAGGTATCAAAGTTTGATACCTTCTTTAGCCTGGAGACTCTCCTTAGAATTAGAGGAGTTAAGATTAGTAATCATGAGGAAGATAAGGATAGGCATTGCTGGGCCCTGACTACCAATGGTGCTTATTCTTGCAAGTCTTCCTTTGAAGCTTTTACCCCTAACAGGGACGATCCTCTTTCGGATACGTGGAAATCCATTTGGGCCCTTAAAATCCCTTACCGTATTAAGAGTTTCCTGTAGCTGGGAGTCAAGAACAGGTTGCTTACTAATTCGGATAGACACAGACGGCACTTGGCGGATTCAGGAGCTTGCAGTAGATGCAGAGGCCATGATGAAACTTTGTGTCATGCTCTGATGGATTGCTCTAAGAGTAAAGAGGTGTGGAAGAAAATTATCCCTCACCACATTCTTCCTTCCTTCATGGCCCACTCTGAGAATAACTGGTTCTCTGATGGTGTTAGTGGGAAATTATTGGCTAACATGGAGCATGGTGACATTTTCTTTGCTATCATCTGTCACCAAATTTGGAAATGGAGGAACGATGAGATTTTTGCTGATAAAACTGTCTTTATTCCTGACTTACTTGATTTCTTCTCGAAAAAACTCTCTATTATTACTGAGAGCTTCAAAGGGGATCCCCTTGCCAGGTCTACCCAGAAAAGAGAGGTCCACCTCGTTGGTTGGAGCAGGCCAGGAGAAGGGGTGGTGAAGCTGAATACGGATGGCTCCTGCCTTAGCAATGGCAAGATTGCTGCCGGAGGAGTTCTTCGTGATGCGGGTGGCGCCTGGCTGTCTGGGTTTACCCAGAACCTGGGGATGGGTTCTTCCTTTTCGGCGGAACTGTGGGGTATTCTTTCGGGTATCAAGCTTGCCATTAGCCTGGGTGTAAAGAGGTTATCTATGGAGTCTGATAACATGGAGGCAATCAACAGGATTTCAGATAACCAGGCTATTTGTCTTAACAGCCAAAATCTTATCAAAGCTATTTTAAAGCTTCGCCCTTCCTTTGAGTTCTTAAAGTTCAGCCACATTTACAGGGAACAGAACCGGGTTGCGGATCGTTTGGCGGCAGCTGGGCATGAGGGGATGTTAGGTGTTTCTACCATTTCGGATCCTCCCATCTTTCTTTCGTCTCTTCTTTTAGAGGATAGAATTGGGGTTAGCCTTCCTAGGCTGATCCCGGGTTAGTTTTCTTTGTTTGTTCGTTTTCTCTTCCTGTTCCTACTAAAAAAAAGAATATTATTGATTTAATTATTATTATTATCAAAACTTCGTCCCATGTGTATGTGTTTTTTACATGAAAAATAAATTATAAAGTGCTAATATAACGAGCTCTCTGATGTTCATAAAAATAGATTGACTCTCTAAATTTTGTCAGTGTTTCAACAGCTTTCTAAATTTGGTTATTTTGTATCACCGGTTCTCTAAACTTGTCCAACAAACTAGATTAGCTCCTTCAACTTTGTAAGTGTCTCATTCCCTAAACTTGTTTATTCTGTGATAACTAAATACAAAAACCATAATACTAACTTTAAATGTGCATCCATTCGATCTCTCAAACCTGCAGCACTAACTCTTATAATAGGTTGAAAAATATGAGAACATAAAAAATTATTTCTCAACTATGTAAACTTTTTTTTTAAAAAATTTAGGTTTAATAGGTTGTTCCTTAGTTTATACATTCTTAGTTTGGCATAACTTAAATTACCACGTGATATAATTATAAATATTTTTTAAAAAATGAATTTTTACGTAAATTTGCCATATATCCCTATTCTCTATGTATTGGGCAACATCTGTTGGACTTGGGCCAAATTTAAGATTATTCACATTTTAGGTTTATGAAATTGGGCTTTATAAATTGTTCTCTTTTTTTTTTTTACTATGGGCTTAATTTACAACTTATATGAGAAATTTAAAGGGCTTTTCCATGAATATCATAATTGACTACAAAATTATAATTAAATCATATCATCAAATTTAATTCTTAATATGTCATTTTTTTCTATATATACTAAATAAAATATATTTTTACATCTAATTTAAAAGGTTTAAATCCAAATTTATAAATCCCAAACACTTAACAATATATTCTAGACCCCTAATTTATAAACTTTGATCCTTCACAATAATGATTTTATTAGTTTAACATAATTCAAAATTATGATTTGATATTATTGTAGATAGTTTTTTAAAAGTGAATTTCTATGTGAATTTCCCAAATTTTTTAAATAGAAATTCAGTTTTAAAAAATTATTTATAGTTATGTTAAATTTTTTTTTTATTAAAGATTGGTTAGCGAGGAAGGGTAAGCGGCGGACATCCCAGCTATGCTGGCACCCCCACCACAGACCCAAAAAAGCCCCGAACCAAATTTATTAAAAGATTGGAGTTTATAATAGTTATGTTAAATTAATTAAATCATTATTTTTAATATATTTTAAGGATTGGAGTTTATAAATTAAAAGTCTAAGATATATTTTTTTAGGGTTTAGAATTTACAAATTGAAATCTAGAAATTGTAAATATATATCTATATATAATATAAAACAGTAACGATGGAGTTAAGGTGTCACTTCCTCCTTTTTTTACTGATAAAAAATATAATATAAAATATAATATATTAACTTTAGTTATATTATTATATTTATTTATGAAAAGATTATTTTATTCGTACTATATCTAAGAGTTCTATAGAATTTAAATTAATCCCTAAAATCTCTCTAATTCTCTGCATATCTATATCTAAAAGTTCTACATAATTTAAATTAAAGGTTAATTATAAAAAACTACCATGTGGTTTCGACGATTTGCGATGTGGTACATGTGGTATTTTTTGTTACAAACACCTCCCTGTGGTTGTCGCCGTTATACAAATCAAGGAAACGGCAAAAAATCTATTAAAAATCTGACGTGGCACATGGGCAATTTAAGAAATTCGATTTTTTATTTTTTTTTATTTTTTCTCTCTCCTCCTCTCTCCTTCATCGTTGATTCTCTTCTTCTACGATTTTCTTCTTCTTCACCTTCACCTAGAATATTTTCTTCTTCTTCTTCTTCTTTCTCTTCCTCCTCTTCCTCCTCCTCTTCCTCTTTTTTCTTCTTCTTCCTCCTCTCTTCTCTTCTTCTCCCTATTTTTTTTCTTTTTTTTTTCTAATTTTTTTTAATTCTGGAATTTCCAGAAATCTGAAAATTCCAGATTTTTGGAAATTCCAGATTCTGGAATTTCCAGATTTCCGAAAGTTTCAGATTCTGGAATTTCCAGAAATCTGGAAATTCCAGAAATCCGGAAATTCACGGAAATCTGGAATTTCCAGAAATCTGAAATTTCCAGAATTAAAAAAAGAAAAAAAAAAAGAAAAAAGGGAAAGATGAAGAGAAGAAATAAGGAAGAAAAAGAAGAAGAAAAGAAAGGAAGAAGAGGAGAAAATGGAAGAAGAAGAAGAGGAAATGGAGGAAGAAGAAGAAGAAGAGGAACGAAGAACGAAGAAGAGAAGAGAAGAAGAAGATGAAGTCAACCTAAAAATTAAGAAAAAAAAAGTCAAATTTTTTCTTTCCCAAATTGCCCCTCTGATTTAACAGATTTTTTGATGTTTCCTTGATTTGTATAACGGCGACAACCACAGGGAGGTGCTTGTAACAAAAAATACCACAGGTACCACATCGCAAATCGGCGAAACCACAGGGTAGTTTTTTGTAATTAACCCTTAAATTAATCCCTAAAATCTCTCTAATTCTATACATATCTATCTATATATAATATAAAACAGTAACGATGGAGCTGAGGTGTCACTTCCTCCTTTTTTACTGATAAAAATATAATATATTAACTTTAGTTTTATTATTATATTTATTTATAAAAAGATTATTTTATCCGTACTATATCTAAGAGTTCTACAGAATTTAAATCAATCCCTAAAATCTCTCTAATTCTCTGTATATCTATATCTAAAAGTTTTACATAATTTAAAGGGTAAAGTTCAAATAAAATCCCTGTGGTTTCACTAATTTTTAGATAAAGGACTGTGGTTTACTTTTTGTCAAAACGAGGATTGAGGTTTTTAACTTTAACAAAATAAGGATTTTTTCGATTGATACTATTAAAATCACCTTGGACGACTTCAAAAATGACATATTTTAAGAACTACTAATATTTTAAGCAACTTTAATTCTTCAACTTTTTTATTTTGAGATTGTTTAGGTGATGTTTGGTAAAGAGAGAGAAAGTTAATGTTTAGAGAGAGAAAGTTCCAAAAAAGATGATTTTCAAAAATCGAAAATACAGTTCCATAGAAAATATGACATTGAACAACTTTAATTCTTGAAAATTTTCATTTTCTGGTCGTTAAAGATGGTTTTAATAGCATTAAACCAAGTTTGAAACTTCAATCCTTGTTTTGACAAAAAGTAAACCACAGTCCTTTATATGAAAATTAGTGAAACCACAGGGGTTTTATTTGAACTTTACCCTAATTTAAATTAATCTCTAAAATCTCTCTAATTCTCTGCATATCTATATATAATATAATATAAAACAGTAACGATTGAGCTGGGGTGTCACTTCCTCATTTTTTACTGATAAAAAATATAATAAAAAATATAATATATTAACTTTAGTTATATTATTATATTTATTTATAAAAAGATTATTTTATTCGTACTATATCTAAAACTTCTATAGAATTTAAATTAATCCTTAAAATCTCTCTGATTCTCTACATATCTATATATAATATAAAACAGTAACGATGGAGCTGAGGTGTCACTTCCTCCTTTTTTACTGATAAAAAATATAATATATTAACTTTAGTTATATTATTATATTTATTTATAAAAATATTATTTTATCCGTACTATATTTTTTTTTTTGGTAGGAAAAAGTTTAGGTAAGGGTTGGTCTACCCACTCCCAAGGTCAGGGCAAACCACAGACCTCGATGGGGGTTTACAGTTGAATTTACAGATCACCTACCAATGAGGGCTAAATTTTAGCGGAGTGGGGAATCGAACCTCAAACCTGTCAAGCAGAGGTTCAACGCCTTACCACTCGGACCAACCCTCATTGGCTTATCCGTATTATATTTAAGAGTTCTATAGAATTTAAATTAGTCCACAAAATATCTTTAATTCTCTGCATATCTATATCTAAAAGTTCTACATAATTTAAATTAATCCCTAAAATCTCTCTAATTCTCTGCATATCTATCTATATATCATATAAAACAGTAACGATGGAGCTGAGGTGTCACTTCCTCCTTTTTTTACTGATAAAAATATAATATAAAATATAATATATTAACTTTAGTTATATTATTATATTTATTTATAAAAAGATTATTTTATTCGTACTATATCTAAGGGTTCTATAGAATTTAAATTAATCCCTAAAATCTCTCTAATTCTTTGCGTATCTATATCTAAAAGTTCTACATAATTTAAATTAATCCCTAAAATCTCTCTAATTCTCTGCATATCTATATATAATATAAAATAGTAACGATGGAACTGAGGTGCCACTTCCTCATTTTTTACTGATAAAAAACATAATATAATCTATATATAATATAAAATAGTAACGATGGAGTTGAGATGTCACTTCCTCCTTTTTTACTGATAAAAAACATCTATATATAATATAAAATAGTAACGATGGAGCTGAGGTGTCACTTCCTCCTTTTTTACTGATAAAAAACATAATATAATCTATATATAATCTATATATAATATAAAACAGTAACGATGGAGCTGAGGTGTCACTTCCTCCTTTTTTACTGATAAAAAATATAATATATTAACTTTAGTTATATTATTATATTTATTTATAAAAATATTATTTTATCCGTACTATATATTTTTTTTTGGTAGGAAAAAGTTTAGGTAAGGGTTCGTCTACCCACTCCCAAGGTCAGGGCAAACCACAGACCTCGATGGGGGTTTACAGTGGAATTTACAGATCACCTACCAATGAGGGCTAAATTTTAGCGGAGTGGGGAATCGAACCTCAAACCTGTCAAGCAGAGGTTCAACGCCTTACCACTCGGACCAACCCTCATTGGCTTATCTGTACTATATTTAAGAGTTCTACAGAATTTAAATTAGTCCATAAAATATCTTTAATTCTCTGCATATCTATATCTAAAAGTTCTACATAATTTAAATTAATCCCTAAAATCTCTCTAATTCTCTGCATATCTATCTATATATCATATAAAACAGTAACGATGGAGCTGATGTGTCACTTCCTCCTTTTTTTACTGATAAAAATATAATATAAAATATAATATATTAACTTTAGTTATATTATTATATTTATTTATAAAAAGATTATTTTATTCGTACTATATCTAAGAGTTCTATAGAATTTATATTAATCCCTAAAATCTCTCTAATTCTCTGCATATCTATATCTAAAAGTTCTACATAATTTAAATTAATCCCTAAAATCTCTCTAATTCTATGCATATCTATATATAATATAAAATAGTAACGATGGAACTGAGGTGTCACTTCCTCCTTTTTTACTGATAAAAAACATAATATAATCTATATATAATATAAAATAGTGACGATGGAGTTGAGATGTCACTTCCTCCTTTTTTACTGATAAAAAACATCTATATATAATATAAAATAGTAACGATGGAGCTGAGGTGTCACTTCCTCCTTTTTTACTGATAAAAAACATAATATAATCTATATATAATATAAAATAGTAACGATGGAGTTGAGGTGTCACTTCCTCCTTTTTTACTGATAAAAAACATAATATAATATATAATATATTAATTTTAATTATATTATTATATTTATCTATAAAAAGATTATTTAATGTAAATGTGAAAATAAAATAATAATATTTAATTTATATAGCACCTTTATATCATTAATTGTAATTATTAGATTATATTTTTGTTAATATTTATATGTTAAGATGAATCTGTGCATCGCACGGGTCAAAAACTAGTTAGAGTATAAAAATATACTTTATTTGTAATATATGAAAAATAGTGACATATTAAAAATTAATTTTGATAGTGTGATTTAATTATAATTTTATAACTAATAATGATTTTTTAATGTAAAACCGTCCTATTTAGAATGGGTATAGAAACCCCATTTTGGATAGAAGTTTCATTCACTTGAATTATGGAAACGAATTTTCATATTTGAAAGTAGAATTGGAAATCATACCAAAGATAGCATGATTTTGTGAAAATTCAACGAGAAAATTACACAGAAATTCATCTTTTAAAAACTATTTACAACTATGTCAAGTCATAATTTTATATTATGTCAAACTAGTAAAATCAGTACTTTTAATATATTTTAAGGAATAGAATTTATGTCAAACTAGTTTTTGACCCGTGCGATGCACGGATTCATCTTAACATATAAATATTAACAAAAATATAATCTAATAATTACAATTAATGATATAAAATCAGTACTTTTAATATATTTTAAGGAATAGAATTTATAAATTAAAAGTCTATAATATATATTTTTTAGGGTTTATGATTTATGACTTGGAGTTTAGAATTTTTAAATTATGATATAAAATCATAATATATAGAAAATAATGACATATTAAGAATTAAGTTTGGTGATATGACTTAGTTGTAATTTTGTATTTAATTATGATATTAATGTATTTTGACCCAAATTCAACTGGGAGTGGTTTATGGGAGACGACATCAGCCCAATTAGCATTTAAATTCAAAGAAACTATTTGGTAAATGAATTGAATTTAATTCAAGAAGAGAATTCACTTTTTTTTTTTTATGGAGTTGTTCCAAACCAGGGGCTAAACATATGATTTAGATTCAAATTGGTCAATAAATTTTAAAATTTTAAATTAGAAAATAAAATCATAATATAAATTTTTTTTTTGACATATTTGGAATTAATTTTAGTATTATAATTTAGTTGTAATTTTATATCTAGTTATGATTTTAATGTAAAAGTCCTTAAGATTATGTATATTTTTTAAAACATTGGGTTCAATTTTTTTTTCATATTTAGCACATGGCCTTAAAAATATTTTAAAACGAGCTTGAGTGCATATTATCATTGAGTGACAGCGAAACAAACAAATCACAATCTTATATTACTAGTCACACAATTTATACGTAAAAGTGCCAACGGGGCAGGAATTATCTGAAAACCAAGATATCCGAGCCGATGGAGGCTAACCAAAACATTAGAGGATGGGAGTGGGAACAGGGGACATTTTGTCCTCGAAGTCGAAATAGGAATAAAGACGGAGATTACTTTATCTACCCCGTAGCGTTTCCGTATAAATCCCATGATATCCCAAAAAATACCTGTGGAGATCCCTAAATAATAAAATATTTATATTTTTTTTATTTTACTATATTAATATACTCTAGTTATGAAACATAAAAATAAATATCAATGGAGTAGCACTATCACACCTCTTATAATAAGATTAAACACTAGAAATAATTTAAATTTCAAATAAAACCCTTATGATTTCACTAATTTTCAGATAAAGGATTGTGGTTTATTTTCTGTCAAAACGAGAATTGAGGTTTCACACTTTTGATAAAACAAGACCTTTTGAATTAATGCTATTAAAACCATCTTTAACGACTTGAAAATGAAAATTTTCAAGAATTAAAGTTGTTCAATATCATATTTGCTATAGAATTACATTTTCGATTTTCAAAAATCATCTTTTTTGAAACTTTCTCTCTCTAAACATTAACTTTCTCTCTCTTTACCAAACATCATCTACATAATTTCAAAATAAAAAAGTTGAAGAATTAAAATTGCTTAGAATATTAGTACTTCTTAAAATATGTAATTTTTTAAGTCGTCAATGGTAATTTTAATAGTATCAATCGAAAAAGTCTTTATTTTGCTAAAGTTAAAAACTTCAGTCCTTACTTTGAAAAAAAAGTAAATCAGAGTCCTTTATCTGAAAATTAGTAAAACCACATGGGTTTTATTTGAAATTTACCCTTAAAATTAAAAGTCCATTGTTTTGGTTTTACTTCTAAAAGTTAAAAATTAAAATCGAGTATATCATAATACAGAACCATTAAAATTCAAATTAATACATCATTTCCCTTAATTTGTCCAAAAAGCTTGATTGGCCCTCTAAACTTTCAAAATATCTCGATAGCCCTTAAAGTTATATAAAATATCTATTTAACTCCTTGAACTTGCGTAAAATGTAATCAATTAATCACTCGGATGAAAATAAAGTAAGTTAAATGTGGAATATATATTATACACGTCTTAGATTGTTATTACATAATTCATAAAAATAGATTTAAAAAAAAAGTACTTACTTGCTCAACTATAAAATTTATCTTCTCTAATATTAGAATCGCATATCCTGATCTTGATCGTTTTACTTTTTTAAAGACATATGCAATAAATCTTTAGTATTTAACTTACTTTTTTACAACCGAGTGATTAATTGATTACATTTTCGAAAGTTTAGAGAACTAACTAACAGTTTATACAAGTTCAAAAGGCTATCGAGTTATAGAACCAAATAAGTTTTTTTGTTGGACAAGTTCATAAAGAAAATGATGTATTAAGCCAAAAGCCAAATTAAAACGATAGGGGAAGATGTATTTTAGAATACAGAACTCATCGTTAACAATTTCTTGATTCTTCTTTATTAGATTACAATATGGTCTTTAAGCTTTTTCTTTTTAATTTTTAATGCCCACGAAAAAAGTTATTTGTCTTCTCATCATTATTGGTTTTAATTTTTAATGTTTATATTTTTAATTTAATGTTAATATTTTTTTTGGTATGGGGATTCTAGAAACCGTCCCCTATATCGTACTGAGAGAGATGGAGATTAAAAAATCCTCAAAATACTTAATGGGGATTCTTCAAAACCGTTTCCGCAAACATTAGGAATGTAGTAGAAAATGTATCTCCATCCTCGCCCCATCCCGTTGCCACCCATACTCATATGCCAAAGATTGTTTAAGAGAATAGACAATTGTTCTACGAACTAAGTGCAAACCATTAAAGAGAGAGGCGTATATGATTTTACTTCGCATTATCGCAAATTGCGAAGCCTACGAAGAGAAATATTACTTCGCAGAATGAGTTTGAGTCGCAGTTTTCGCAAACTGCGAAGCAAATTCATGTATTGAAATAGTACTTACCTTCACAGTTTTTGCTTAGGCTTCGTAGTTTGGGAAAAATACGAAGTGGTATATTTTGTTATTTGCCTAAAATATACACAAGTAAACAACATGATGCGGGGCATCTCCTTCTGGGGTCGGGTCCGTACGAAGGAAGTCGGAGGAAGAACCAAGCCCGAGCAAGTAGTGAGTAAAGAGGCCAAAACAGGGCCACATAACAACTCAACAGCTCAGGCACGCCCCGCATACCTTATAACACGCTCCGCGTACTTAAGTGTCTGATCCGGAGAAGAGTTCAGCAGCCAAGGCACGCCCCGTGTACTTGAGTGTCTGATCTGGAGAAGAGTTCAACAGCCAAAGTACGCCCCGCGTACTTGAATGTATGATCCGGAGAAGAGTTCAACAGCCAAAGTACGCTCCACGTAGATTTGGGCACGCCCCGCGTACTTGAGTGTCTGATCCGGAGAAGAGTTCAACAGCCAAAGTACGCCCCACGTATAATTAGGCACGCCCCGCGTACCTTCATTTTAAGGAACTTGTTCCTTACTTCAGCTTCCTCCTTATTTACAATCCTGCCACTCCTTATTTACACCTTTGCCACTCCCTTATTACAACCATGCCACTCCATATTTACCATCCATGCCACCCCTTTATATTTAACCCATTTACCTCTTACCTTTATGTTTTAATTAGTTATGTAATTTTCCCTTTATGTAATTTGGCAATTAGGGTTTTTGAGATGATATAAATACATCTCTTTCTATTGTAATCTTTAACTTTTTATCAATACAAAAATATATATTCTTCTTCATTGAAGCTTGTTCAGGTTTGAAACCTTCAACAATGGGGAATCATTGATTTCCTACGGATTTAGTCCGTAAAACCCAGGATTCACTCCTTCTAGTTTAGCTAGAGAATAACATCTTTGTTAGTTTACGATTAAAACTAACCCGTCCCGAATTAATCCGTATCAGTTGGTATCAGATCCGATCATTTTCCTTGAACGGTGACTTCTTTCGACAATGATTCAACCGAGTTATTCACAAGCCTTAAAGGAACGTCTTGAAGCTGAGACAAGGAAGATGGAGCTCCAATGTGCCAAAATAATAAGAAAGATAAGAGAGAGCTTGGAGCAAGAAGAGATGAAAAGACTCCAAAGGAAAACCACTATTTTGCCTCCTAAGGATTCATCCCAAATCTATCCTCTATTGCACAAAGAAGAGGTAAATCCAAAGCTTTCAATTCTTGATGTGGAAGTTGTGGGTATGCCTACCATTAGTGAGGATTTGGTTGTTTGTGGTGTTGTTAGTAATTTAAATTCTCATTGTGGAGTTGTTGATAATGAATTTGTGAATGAGGATTTAAATGTATGTGTGGATGAGGAGGAAAGGATGCTTGTATGTGAGGGCATGTGAAGGGTTGAATTTGTGTGTGGTAATATTGAGGAAACCCATGTTGCAAGGGATACTCCCCAAGTGTTTGATGAAATGCCCCTTAGGCCTAGCTATATAAGTATGCTTAAGGAAATTGATGGCATATGTCTTGAAGAGGGGGAGAAGGAGTTTGGGCTTATTAATCTCTTTGGGAAGCATGATGAAATTAGTTTATGTGTGGAGATTGATGGCTATGGAGATGGGAGAGATGTTGGTGGTTCTACCATATTGGGTTGTAGCATGTCTTTTGAGTCGGGCGACTTGGCACGTGAATTAGTCAGTTCGAATTATGAAGAGGAGTGTGAGGAAACGAGAGGACGTGGGAAAAGACGGATCGTGGATGAAGATGGAAATGAATTTGAATACAACCATGAAGAAGAGGAGTTAGAAGAGGAGATTGATGAAGAGGAGAACCAATCCGAGAATGAGCTAGTAAGACATGAGGAGAGTGATTATTATGAAGGCGAATTCGAGGATGAGGTTGAAGAGAGAGAGCACGCTTCCGAATATGAAATCTGTGAGGATGGTGAACTTTGTCATAGTACATATGCGTTTGATTATGATGAAGATGGTATGTTTACCATAAGGAGGATGAACGTCAAAGAGTTGAGTGGAACCAATATGGGGCCGCTCATGAGGAAGACGAAGATGGGGTCTACTATGATGAGAATGGGCGTCGGCGTGTTGAGTGGGATCGACACGGGGCTCCTTATGAAGATAACGAAGGTAGATTCTATTGTGATGATGAGTTGGAGGAGGTTGAACGGAACTACAACGAAGATATCTATGAGTATGATGGAGGTAGGTTCCATCATGATGATGACTTGGGACATGTAGAATGGAACCGAAATGAAGAAGCTTATGATGATGTTGAAGGTCGGTTCCAAGATGAATATGAGTCGGGAAATATTAGGTGGAACCGAAATGAAGAGACTTATGAGCATGATGAAGGACAGTTCCGAGATGACTATGAGGCGGAAAATGTAGAGTGGGACCGAAATGAAGATGCTTATGATGAGGAAGAAAATTGGTTCCAAGACGAGGAAGAGTCGAGAAATGTTGAGTATGAAGACACCTATGAAGTTGATGATGAAGGCAATGAGCATAATGTGTATTTGGTGACTAGGGTGCCAATGCCTAGTGAAGAGGAGCCTAGCCAACGCCATCAATTATTTAGAACTCGATGCTTAGTTCGTGGGAAGAAGTGTGGGATGGTGATCGACGGAGGAAGCCAAGTGAATATCATTAGTCGGTCCGCTATGAGTAAGTTTGGATTGGTTCCTGAGCCACATCCTAGACCTTACCGCCTTGGTTGGGTCAACGAGGTGGAAAAGCTTCAAGTTACTCATTGGTGTAAAGTTCCTTTCACTATTGGAGCTTATGGGGATGAAGCTATGTGTGATGTTGTGGAGATGGGTGCTTGTGATGTGCTACTTGGTAGGCCATGGCAATTTGATTGTGATGCCTCACATACGGGGAGAAGCAACACCTACACCATACGCAAAGGCGGAATCCGATACGTCCTTACACCTTTAAAGAGTTCTCCTAGTAAGAAAACGGAGACCACTTTGGAAGATTGTCCAACTTGGGAGTTGAATGTGAATGGGTGCATTGGTGGAACGGGTAAGACATTGAATCATCTTGACTTGGGTTCCATGGAGGAATTAGCTAGCCACTCTCCTAATGAAGTCAAATCCAAAGAGGAGAATGAGGTTGAGAGGAGGAAGACCACCTTGAGAGCTTATCCAACTTGGGAGTTGAGTGAGAATGGATGCCTTGGTGGCACGGAAGAAATGTCGGTTCGCAATGACTTGGGTTTGGTGGTGTTGGGGTTTTAGTGTCCTATAGACAATTGTTCTAGGATACAAACTTAATGTAAATGAAGTGTTCTTTATATCATTTGTTTTAATGAGATATGGTTTCATAACTATATAAAGACAATCCCTTTTAAGAACTAAATAAAGTCTAATAAAAGGAGATCCGTAAGTTTGTTTAAAGTGATTATAAAGTGTTCATACAAGCATGAAGTGAGACGAAACTTTATAATAAACTAATAAACTTAAAACCACCCAAGTCAAGTAATATGTTTAGGATTGACATATCACTGCTGAGACTTGCATGTAACAATGTCTTCTGTCGCGACAGAAAGCTGATCTCACAAGCTTCATATATACAGATATCTGGACAGTTACGTGGATCCAATGAAAAGGAGTTCATTAGGATTGGGGACCCGACTTGAGATAATAGGATGGGTAGATTCATCCTTGTCACTTGTTTATCTCATTGGTATTAATAGGTATAAGTAATCCTCAGACTCAAAGGAATGTTAACTAGTAATTATGGATTACGGAATGTGACGCTTTGATCCTGTTGTAACACGATCCTTAACAGAGATGACTCTGGGGTGTGAACGGCAGACGTTGGGTATCACAGGAAGTAATTGCAGGATAGTTATACATTGGATTGAGCATTTATCACTCCCGATAAATGGGAGATATGTCCATGGATCGCTTGTGGAAGACTTGACTCTAAATCCTTGCAAGGTGATAGCTTAAGATTGAAATACAAATTTCTCTTAACCTATCTAATTGGAGTTGACTCGGCTTGTACAAGTAAAACGAACGTCTCGCTATATGTGACTTGACATTATCCATAGTCATAAGATTCAGTTCAAGGATGTAGTTAATAAAGGATCGAATTATACTGTAACTAAAACGGAAAGGTCAACGACAGAATCAACCTGTCTTCTTATAGCTCTGGGGGAATGTTTCGAATTTGCCAATCACATTTTGCGTACTCATTCCGTTATGCAAAGATTAAATATAATTCTGTGAAAATTAATTTAATAGTTGCATACGGCTAGAAGCAATAAGAACCTAATGGGTCACACATAAGACTTGGAACCCAAAAGAGAAACAGATCTTAATTAATTGATGGAATCCCAACTGAGCCCAATAAGGCCCAGTTAATGAGGGGGGGCGATTTTATGTATATAAAATACATAAATAATTAATTTGATTTTATCAATTCTAATTAGATTAGGATTATGAATTAAATTAATTAAAGGATAAATAAATTAGGAGTTTTAATTAGATTATATTACTCCCATTATTATCCTATAAGGTTACTAATATTATCTTTATATTTAAGATATAATTATAGATAATAAATAAGAATTATATTCCGAATTAAATTCTTATTCAGTAACCTAATTCTATCTAACTAGGGTTTAGATACAAGAGGATATAAATACCCCTTTATATGCAATTTTTGAAATACACTAAGCAAGCCGGGAGAGAGAATTTCGACCCACACCATAAGGACGAGATTATCTACCGCTTCCTTCTGTTCAATTGATTTTCATCTCTTTCTCTTTATCTTTGATCTTGTGTTGATTAATTAGAGACAGTCTATTTTGGTTGTTATAAACGGTTGATTTCTAACTTGATCTTCGATTGTTTTGTTTTGTGCTTGGGAACTCGAAGTAAGAGTTGTGGGCGCTTCGTTTGCAACGGTAGATAGAACTTCTAAAAGGTATTTCTTTCTATCCCTCTTTATATGAAATAACGATTAACGGATCTTGGGTTTATGGAAATAGGTTAAAATTTTTATATTTCCGCTGTCATACGTTAGCCTATTTTCCTTCAGGTGGATGGTTTACCTAACTTTTCTCTTAATGAAGCTAAAACTAAGGAAGAGAATGCGATTGAGAAGGGAAAGAGCCAAGTTGAACGTGAGGAAGTTGAGCCGATGTCTGAGGGTGACAAGCACATGTCTTTCAACAAGCCACCTAAAGGGCTTCCACCTTTGAGGAAGCTACCACATAACATAGCATGGGATCCGGGAGATAGTGCACCTAGATCTACATATGGTGAGTCGAACTCAAAAGAGGAGGATCAAGGTTGCTCCATGATGCCTATTGATAGCACCAAGACGCCTAGCACATGCCACATGCAAAAGAATCACGTCTCTTACTTGGTAAAATCTGAACTTATTCTTTTGTGCTCTATTGAAATATTTGTGCTGGAATGTTGGATGTGCATGTTGAGGGAGGACCTTTCCTATGGTGAACTCATGAGTGGTGCTCTTGTTGAGAGGAATGTGAGCTTTATGTTGAGGGAGACTATTCCCTATGATGAGCCCATGAGAGGTGATCTTGTTGTGAGGAATGTGAGCTTTATGTTGAGGGGGAACCTTCCATATGATGGGACTATGAGGGGTGATCTTGTTGTGGGCGTTGGTGATTGTTTGTTGAAGGGGAGTGGCTTCCCGTGGAATATAGAGAAGATGGAAGGAAGTCAAGACTTGGTAGATTCAGAATCCACTATTGTGTGCCTTATTGACATGTATGTGTGTGGGTATATGTTGTGCTTATTGAGGAAGCATCAACCTTATGTGGAGTCAATGAGAAGCAATCTTGTGATGAAGAGAGTGGGGTTTATGAAGTCTTTGATGAATGGGGATAGCCACCTGAGAGATGTTGAGAAGGTAGAAGGAATTCAAGGCTTGGGGAGTAATAGCCAAGTTAGTAAGGTGCCAAGTCTTGAAGTTCCGGGAGTGTTAACCCAAAGTGAGGGAGGAGCTACTATGTGTGTGCTTGGGTTCACTATGATATGGGTTGACAAATGTCGCCGAGATATTCCGTTTGATGTGGGCCATGGGCAATAAGAGATTGAGCATGATAGCCGGGTTAGTGGAGTGAGTAAAAGCGAAGGTTGGGCCTATTCAATTCGAAATCATATTTGGGTTGTGAAGAGTACTCAAGGGATCGCTCCAATTTGGGTTGATATATGGCACCGATACATGACATTTGAGGTCGGCTATGAGCAAGTGGAGGTTGAGTCTAGCATCCGGGTTGATGGCGTGAGGTATATAGAGGTCCGGGCATATTCGACTCAAAGCCATATTGGGGTTTTGAAGAGCACGTGTGGGATTGAGCCTAATTGGGTTGATATATGTCGCCGGGACCTTCCATTTGAGGTAGTCAAAGAGCAGGAGAAGAGTGTGTTGATTCCTCAAGTTCATGATGGGGAGATCAAGAGAATCCAATGGTGGTCCGTTCAACGTAGTGAGGGGCGTTGGAAGACCATCCAAGCATTTATTGGGAAGTGGTTTGACAAGCTTCGCCAAGACATACCATTCGATGTTGGTAGAGCATTCGATATTGGTGGAGATTGGGAGATGAGTACCATGGAAGGTGAAAGCCGGGGTGAGGCACTTATGGAGATATGGGGAAAATCTTGTGAGGAGAAGGTGAGTCTGGCAATATTTGGAGTGGACTCCTTGAATTCATCTCGAACAACACCTTGGTTCGATTTGAGGGCTTGGGTCCGTTCACAACGAACACGTCTCATGAATATGTGGCAAGCAACTTGGGGTCAAGTTCTTTTTAAGAGAGAGTGTATGATGCAGGGCATCTCCTTCTGGGATCGGGCCCATACGAAGGAAGTCAGAGGAAGAACCAAGCACGAGCAACTAGCGAGTAAAGAGGCCAAAATAGGGCCACATAACAGCTCAAACAGCTCAGGCACGCCCCGTGTACCTTATAGCACGCTCCGCGTACTTAAGTGTCTGATCCGGAGAAGAGTTCAGCAGCCAAGGCACGCCCCGCGTACTTGAGTGTCTGATCCGGAGAAGAGTTCAACAGCCAAAGTACGCCCCGCGTAGATTTGGGCACGCCCCGCGTACTTGAGTGTCTGATCCGGAGAAGAGTTCAACAGCCAAAGTACGCCCCGTGTATAATTAGGCACGCCCCGCTTACCTTCATTTTAAGGAACTTGTTCCTTACTCCAGCTTCCTCCTTATTTACAATCCTGTCACACCTTATTTACACCTTTGCCACTCCCTTATTACAACCATGCCACTCCCTATTTACCATCCATGCCACCCCTTTATATTTAACCCATTTACCCCTTACCTTTATGTTTTAATTAGTTATGTAATTTGCCCTTTATGTAATTTGGCAATTAGGGTTTTTGAGATGATATAAATACATCTCTTTCTATTGTAATCTTTAACTTTTTATCAATACAAAAATATATCTTCTTATTCATTGAAGCTTGTTAAGGTTTGAAACCTTCAATAATGGGGAATCATTGATTTTCTACGGATTTAGTCCGTAAAACCCGAGATTCACTCCTTCTAGTTTAGCTAGAGAAAAACATCTTTGTTAGTTTACGATTAAAACTAACCCGTCCTGAATTAATCCGTATCACAACATGTATAGTAAAATGACATAAAAAAAACATAAATTATCAAAATTTACAACAAGATTGCAACAATAATTCATACCCTAAACTCGAGCAATGGCATGAGTACAAGTGTACCACAATAAACCCTAATTGGAGTGCTTATAGGCTTTAGGAGGAAGTTCAAAAGGAAACTAGAACATTTACTCTTCACTTTCTTCATCACATCCCAATCACTCATCACTATGATTGATGCCTTTGTATTCAAGCTAAACAGATACTTGAATTTGAGGCC
The DNA here is from genome assembly GCF_963576675.1 of Euphorbia lathyris. NCBI lineage: Eukaryota > Viridiplantae > Streptophyta > Magnoliopsida > Malpighiales > Euphorbiaceae > Euphorbia > Euphorbia lathyris. The sequence continues at coordinate 57,073,325 of NC_088917.1, forward strand.
TTAATATTCAAACTTCACAAAAATTAAGTCATTTTAGGAAAATCATGAAAGAAACGCTTCGCATAAAGCAAAAATGTGAAATCTGCAAAGAGAAATACAACCTGACAAATGATGATTTTGCTCCGCATATTGCGAAACTACGAAGTCTGTGAAGTCATTTTTTGGAGAAAATACTTCTTCAGATGATGATTTTGCTTCACAGGCTTCACAAAAATGTGAAGCAAACTCATTCTGGGAAGTCATTTTTTGGAGAAAATACTACTTCAGGGGATGATTTTGTTTCGCAGGCTTCGCAAAATGTGAAGCAAACTCATTATGCGAAGTCATTTTCTAGAAAGGGAGGAAGATAAACGCATAAATACAATAGATACTTACCTTCTTTCCGCCTTTTGTCATTGAAATCGACAATAAACATATGATAAACGCAAAAGAACATTGAATAATGATGTCTTCGATTAGCACAAAAAGAAAGAAACAAAGGAAGGAAGAAGAAACAAGAAGATGAAGAACCATGCCTTCGATTCGCATAAGATGAGAGAGAGGAAGAAAAACATGGATTCTGTAGTTGAAACGATAAAAATAAACAGGAAGATGAAAAAATGGATTTCATTTGCACAATAAAAAGAAAGGAAGATGAAACGATATAAAGAAAGGGAAAGATGAAAGGTTTGAGGTATTTTAAAAAATTCATAAATAAATAGTCTAGATATGTAATGTGTTGGATAATTAGTATAAATATATAAATGGGCCTCCAATTTGATCCAATTTTATAATTTTCTCTATTATATTATATATATATATATATATATATATATATATATATATATATATATAACATTAATCATGAACAAAGTCAGAATGACAAAACTTTAATTAACTATTAATTCTAACATATAGCTAGATAAGATTCCTACACATCCCACTTACATGTAACATAACATATTCGTTTGTCTCGTCTCTTTTACACTTATAAATAGATTATGTAACCAACATACCTTCGGGAGCTCTAGTCTTATACACTCATTTTTTTTTTTTAATAAGTCTTATACACTCATTAGAGATACATAACGTCTCAATTAACATGTGTAGGATAGAGTTTCATACACCTGTTAGGGATAAATAACTTCCTATAAATATGTATAGTAAAGATTGTATACTTTTATTTCATATCACATCCACAATATACAGTTATCTATTTTTTAAAAATATGCACATGGTAACAAAACATATGACTGTATAATATATTAGTACTAATATGAGTACCGACTAGTGTAATAATAAAATAATAGAGACTATAGATAAAAGGGATAATCATCAAATTTGATGTTATTATTTTTTAAAAAGGCATATTTGATTTTAATGTACGCAATAGTGTAAATTTAGTTTTTAACATGTTAAATCAAGATCAATAACATGTTAAATCAAGATTAATTTTATCCATGTGTTACCAAAGTTTTGAAAAAAACTGTTTTGATTGTTATTTAACTGACATATTAGTGTTCACCTGAATCCTAAATGACCAAATGAATTTGATCATTCACCATTAGATCTAGGCTCATTAAATCTAATTTTTAAGATGTTTTTAATCACCATCACAGGATTATAATAAATGTAGAACATCAGTTATTTTAAAATATTTATTGTATTACTAATATACCTTACTAAAATGCTAACAAAAACTCAAACCGGACCGGCCGGTTCGATCGGTCGAACCGAGAACCGGCTAGACTTCTGGTCTGAGTTACACCGGGTTTTTTGATATACAAAAAACCGGTGAGAATCGGAGTTAAACCGGAAACCACCGGTCAGGCCGGAAACCGATGCAACCCCGGTTCTTGAACCTTTAAATAAAAAATTAAAACTTACTCAAGAGAATTTATAAATTCAATAAATATATTGGGCCCATCAATAAAATTCATTGCCCAAGGCCCTTATCCTGGTGGATCAGTAATTAATCTTTTGATGCATAAACTCCTCTATTTATAATTGTAAAATCTAGAGAAAATTACATGATAATTATAATTTGAATATTATTTTACAGTTATATAAATTGTTTTTGGGTTTTTATCAATAAAACATAAGAAATTCATCTATTATCAAATAAGCAGTTTTTTATTTTGCTTTTGTCATAAAAACATTTAGGATTAAAATACAGGAAATATATATTTTATAGAGATCTTAACAAAATAAAAATTAATTTTACAAGTTGTAGAAACTTGTATTTATTTATTAAAAAGTGAATATTTGTGTAACTATCCCTAAAATCTACCCCATTCTCATCAAACAAGCGATGGGGGACTTTTATTTTTTCCTCAACAACAGGTGAACACTACTGTGGCTCCTTTCTTTGCTTTACTAAGTGATTATCATATTCAATTATTATTACTATTAGACCCCATCCCATAAAAGCCATTTATTAAATACTTTGTATTTTTAATTTATTATCATAGTTTCATTAATTATATTTGTTGTAAGTATTTTTTGAAAGCATATTTATTGTAAGTTTATATTTATAATTAACTATAGTTTAACTAAATCAATATTTGTTTATATTTATAAATTTAAATTAATTATCTATGATTAATATATATATTTTATTTATTACGTCATCCGGTCCGACCAATCCGAGCCATCCGATCCGACCAAGTGACCCGTGACTCAGTTATAAATCCGGTTTGATGTCCGGTCCGGTTCTGATAACATTGCAATTAAGTGTACTGTATATGTTTCAAAAAAAAAGTGTACTGTATATAAGTTAATCACACACAAAAAAAACTGTCAAAGTGTCAAAAAATGTTATTAGATTACTAAAATAGTAAAAATAACCGACTAAAAATATATAAATTTGTTTTAATTTATCAATAAATATTATTTAAAATTTTGATATAAAAGTCAAATAATTGTCAAATAAATATATTCGAATAAATCTATTCAAATTTTCAATTAAATATTAATAAAATTGATTTAACTTAAAACATTTGAAATAAGTTTAAATTTCTATTATTTGATACGTTAAGAATAAATTTAAGGGAAAAATAAAAAAATAAACTATGTGGTTTGGATCATTTTCAAACATAAACTATATGGGTTAAAAGTTGACAAACAAACATCTTTTCGAAAAAAAAAGTTGGCAAACATGTACCTTGAGGTTGATGCTATTAGCAAACACAGTCCAAAATGACTAACGGTGTTAAAAAAGTCAAAAGTCAAAGAGAAAAGAGTTAATTTTGTCCTTATATTTATTTCTTTTATAAATTAACCCATTTATTATCTAATTATTACAAACAAACCCTAAAATAAAAAATAAAAATCAAATACATCATCTTCTCCATCTCTTTTTGATTTTTTATTTTCATTCTCTCTTTTCTCTCCTCTTTGTTAATTTCTCTCTAGAATCAATTGATTTTTGTTAATGAATGGATGAACCCTTTCTAATGAATTGAATCCATGAAGATAATATTAGCATAGAAGCAATCAACATAAAAACATCTTCAAATGTAGCTTTCACGCTCTCATAAACCATTAACTTGACAATAATAAAAGCGACATTTCAAAATGAAACAAAAACTACTTATCATGAACTTTTTGTGCCAAATTAACCAGTATAGAAGTACTGCACCAATCGAAACACAACACAACTACAATACTATGTAACAGTTAAACATTAATACTGTAGAGCTTCATTGATTTCTTCTCTGCCATTACCATTTAGGATTAAGGTTAATACTGTAATCTCATTTTCTAATTTATTACTAGGAAAAAGGTGTCTCCGTTTTTATCAGTCAACCACACTTCATGTAACCAATTCACCGTCTTTTTCAGATATTCAACAAATCTCTCATGGCGAAATTTGCTTAGGCAATGGACGTGGATCCTCAATTCAGATATTCTTCTTACTGTTCCTCATTTCTAGACACTATGCAATGATGGCAACATAGTCGGGGACGGGAATTGTTTCATTAGAATTGAGAATCTCATGTTAACAATATAAATGTCAAAAATACATGAAAGAATTGGACGAGTAAATATTGTTATTTTCGATTTCTCATTCCTGGAGTTTCTAAGAGCATCAACTGGTGAGCATCTAGTGAAAGTGTTGTTATTCTTTCTGAACAAAATAGTAGTGCTGCAAAATCTTACTTATTGTATACCTACATGTTGAAATATGAGTATGATGAGAAGAGTTGGGATTTGATTATGTGTTGGTAGCTTGGCTTCAATTAGTTGAATGAGTTGTGCAATTTGATTGGTCACTGTAAATAACAGATGTTGAGTTATTTCTGTAATTTGACATTTTACTTTTTTTTAATACTGTTAGTCAATTTTGACTGTGTTTGTTAACGAAATCAACCTCAAAGTATGTATTTGATAACTTTTGAATTACACAATCTATATATAATATAAAACAGTAACGATTAAACTGAGGTGTCACTTCCATCTTTTTTACTGATAAAAAATATAATATAATATATAATATATTAATTTTAATTATATTATTATATTTATCTATAAAAAGATTATTTAAAGTAAATGTGAAAATAAAATAATAATATTTAATTTATATAGCATATTTATATCATTAATTGTAATTATCAAATTATATTTTTGTTAATATTTATATGTTAAGATCCGTGCATCGTACGATCAAAAACTAGTTTATATTTAAAAATTGTTCAAACCATAATATTGATTTTGGTAGTTTACTAAATTTAATTTACAAAAAAGTGAGACCTATTTGGACTTCATCTCTATAGAAAAACAAAGCGCGTACCGTAAGTAAAGAAGGAGCGTGCACATATGAGCATAACTATTTAATCTCAGCTAAATAAATACAAAACCATCTGATTAGAACCGATTTAAATTGTCTTGCGTCATACTAAAATGACGTGCGGTTGTTGTTTACTCTTTCCGCAAACGATAAAATGAATTACTATTTTATTTGTTATTATCGCTATTTCAGCGATATTATCACGATAAGATGAAACTACACACTAAAATGACTTCCTCCTTTTTCATACTTTATCTTTTTTTTTTTTTGGTAGGAATACTTTATATATTTATTATTCAACGTCTCTCACTACTCTACTAAATAATAAAATAATGATTATTTGAATTTATTTATTTTTTCCATATAATGATTATTTGAGAATTTTTTAACAAGTAATAACAAGTACTATTTATGGCACACAACAATAGTAAATGCTCAGCGTTGGGCTGTTCTTACCTTGTTTTTACTATAATTGGATGAACTTACTTCATTGAATGGTGAAAAAAACAAAATAAACTTTACTTTGTAAAAAACAAAGTAACTATAAAAGGCATCACTCAGGAATGTGGCTCTCCAATTTCACATCCATTTGTGGATTTCATTTTTAATTTTTATTTTACATTTTTAAAATTTTATACTAATTATTTCTCCATAAATTTATATTTAATCAATTGTTTTTTGAATGGTGCTTCGAGATTGTAACGGCTTGGTTTCAATGTCGAGAGGAGGTCTAATTGGATCTACTATTTCTCCATTACATGCAGAATTATTAACAATATTATGATCCTTACGGATGGTTTAGGATTGTGGATATCAATCCATTATAGTTGCATCGGATTCAATTTCTGCTATCAATTTACTAAATGGCAGTCAAAACTTGTCTAACTGTTTAGGTGTTATCCTGGATGATATTATTGAGGTAGTTCACGCATTTTTCTCTATTAAGTTCATATATGAGAGGTGTCAAGTAAACATTGTCGCACATAATTAGCCAGGGGCGGAGACAGGGTGGGCCCCTCCGACTGTCGGAACCACCATGGTTACGAGTAGTTTTGACCCCCTAAATATTAGTTTATATATATTCTATGTAGTAATATTTTATTATTTAAAGTTTGATGAGATGGTTAAAAACACTTGTTATTTTTTAAAAGGTCCTAGGTTCAATTCCCTCCAACCTCAATTTATTTTAGAAAGTGTTTATTATTTAAATTTTATTTTTCAATAATTATAAAACTATGTTATCATTATTAATTAATTTATTTATTTTTATAACACTTTGAACTCATTTTTATTATGTCTCTTCCAATCCGTTATCGAGACCTAAATTGATACCATTTTTAAACGTTAAGTCTATATTGGTGACATTTTGTACGTGGAGCCTAAATTAATACTTCTCCAAAAACCATAAATCTATTTTAGTACCTTATCCCTAATTTTTTTAGAAACTAGTATTAAACTAATAAAAAAATTAAATATATCTCATTACATGTTAGGCTTGTCCAAAATTCAAAATTTCAATATTTTGGACATATTAGGTACTCTATCCCTAAATCCTAATTTCTAATTTTTTGGCCTGTTAGGCCTCCATAAATCCAAATTTCTAATTTTTTTTTGGCATGATATAGGCCATCTGAAATCAATTTTCTTAATTTTTTTACATGTTTAGCCCTCCCTAAATCCAACTTTTTTTACATGTTAGGACTATTAAGCGAAATCTGACTTAATTTTGAGAAATTGTACATTAATACTTAAAATTGGTTCTTGATCATTTAAATTATAACATGCATATATACAAAAACAAAAATTAAGCAAGTTCGATTTAGCAAAAAAAAAAAAAATCACGAATCCACGTGTAAAATCGGCCCCCCAACCGAGTAATCCTGTATTCGCCACTATAATTAACTGTTTGGTTCGCTCTTTCTCTTATTTGGAAATTCGTGTAGAAGATTTCCATTTTTATGTTTCTTTTTTGTATTTTGAGCGATATTGCCTATCTTGTAATACAAATTTTTTGTTAGATTTTATGATTATTTTATTTTCACAAACGGTCAACTATCACACCCCAATCATGAATTAACCTATCAATCCTTAAAATCTTAGAAAATATACTTCAAGGATTTATTATTTTTTTGAAGATTTTCTTTTAAAAAGAAAATCATTGAAGGATATTTTCTAAGATTTTAATATGCACATTAAGAAAAATATTAAAATGTTTTAATTGAAATTCTATTTGTTAATATATTTTAAAATTGAACTTTTTAAACTACATATATTTTTAAGTATTTCTATTTGTAAATATATTTAATGAGAATGAAATATCTGATTAGAAATTCTAGATGTATTTGAACTACAATACAATCCATAATATAAATTATTTTGTAATTCAGTATATTATAATTATTATCGGAATAAACTAAAAACTTAATAAATCTACTCTTAATTTTGTAAAATAATAATAAAAAATTAAAACAAAAATAAATTTCTAGATAGACATTATTTTGAGGAGGAGGGAAGTACTATATTCTTATTTTCTTAGTTATAAATTTTAGTATATCAATTAATTTTACAAACAATAATATATTAAGATTTTTTTATTGTTTGTTTACATGACAAAAACAAGTAATAATAATATATAAAAAAAATTGCATGGTTTAAACTTAAAATATAATAGTATGATTGTAATATGTAACAGTGAGAATATTATTTTGTGTTGAGCGAAGAAAATGATAAAAAAAAATCAGCTGAATAATAGAGAATGTGATTTATCATGTGTTTCATGTTTTTTTTTCGTAAAGTAAAAAGTAGTGTTTTAATTAATTTCTTCATAATTTATTTTATGTTCCTTTTGTTTGGTGTCCATATAATAATAATAATAATAATAAATAGATTTTGTTGTTGTTGTAAAAAGGGTTTGCTCTTGCCCGACTGAATGCCATTTCCCAGCTCTCTAATTTCATTGGTTCACCTACGCCTAAATCAACGGTTAAGATATAATTTAACTTAGTTTATTTGGGTTTTATATATATATATATATATATATATATATATATATATATATATATATATTTATTTAGAACTTAGTTTATTTGGTTAAATTAAATTAATTCATGCCGTTGTCTTTATAAAGAATAAAATTAAATCAGGACAATAATATTGATGGAATTTTTTTAAAAAATTGGGTGAGTTTATTTATTTTTTAAATGTTAAGATTAAATTATATTATAACATTTAATTCTAGTAAGATTTTTTTTATAATAATTAAGAAATTTATTTCGATTTTATTTAGTTAATTCTATTACAAATTGACTTTTCTTTATACAGTTTAAATGATTTTTTTGTTGTTGTTGTTTTCCCTAAATAGCTCGTAAAAATAAATTTGATTAAACAACATTTTTTCATGAGATACTTCAATTTGTAACTTTCCATTCATGAAATATATTTAGTGTACATAAAATTTTATTTTATAATTCAATAAAAAACACACACAATATTATTCTTATATATCTCTCTAACATCATCTTTTTTACTTAAAATACGTTTTCTTTTCTTTTAGAATTTTCTGTCTGTAACCGTGTGAGTTGGGTGGATTAATTAGGATTCCGTTTATTTGAATAAGTGATTAAGATAAAATAAAAGTTTTATCTATCTAAAGGATAAAATTCTAACTATAAATGATAAAAGAAAAAGTTGATAGAGAATGTTTATAACTTCGTTAGATCAAAACACAATAAGCACAATAAGGAAACAAGGAATCATATCTTATAAGATCTACAAAGAGATAAAATGACTACATAGAGCAAAAAATGTCATAAAGACATAAAAAAACACAAAACAACAATGGAACATATATTTCTTGTAAATCGGAATCTGTAGAAAAGTAGATGCAATCCAAATTTCACCATTTAGGCCACTCCGAACATTTGAATCTGAGTCATTTCTTTTGTTGCAACCACGTAGATTAATTGATCCACGGATAAGATAAAACGTTTCCGCTCTTGCTAAATCGGAAAAAAGTATAAACGACAGAGTAGTAGAAAGCAAATATAATTCAGACGGATAAAGAAATCCGATGAAATATATGAACACAGATTGAAAAGAAAAAAGCAATAATATAAAATACAAAAACCTAACCATGTGGGAGGAGAAAAAAGGAAGACAAACCTCTTCAAAGTAGATCAACAAAATACAAACTTTTGACACAAAACTGGAAGAGAAAGGAAGAAGAATAGGGATGACAATTTCTTTTCTCTTGGTTTCTTCAAATCCTAGAGGATTTTGAAAACTTCCCTCCTTATATTTTTAGAAATGTCTTAATAAATGATAGACTTTTTTTTTTTTTTTGAAAGGCTAGTAAACAGGGAGTGTGAATCATAGGCATCCCAACTATGTTGGCACCCCTAATCAAAACACCCGATCCCTATACCAAATTTATTAAGAAGAAATGAAAGAATTAATGAATACATCAGTTGCAAGATAAAATTAAGCAAATCTGTAGACCTGCCATCCTCCTAAGTTACAAAGGAAAGCCGAAATACAGAATGGGGGGATGTCCGACCACCGGGTTAAGTTTGAGTTGACTCTACCGTAGTTTGCAAGGGAATCGGCCACTTGATTGACTTCTCTATAGATGTGAGAGACTACCACTGTCATTGATTGTAGATTTTCCAGACATTTTAACCAGTTCTGCCTAAGAGTCCAGGGCACTAGCTTAACTCTATTTTGAATTGAATGTACCACATAAGATGAGTCGCTTTCGATCCAAAGACGCCTCCAGCCTCTGTCATGAGCCATATTGATCGCTGATAATGCTGCTGAAAGTTCCGCTGCATAAGAAAATGTATCCGCTAAGCCGTATGAGAAAGCTCCCGCGAACAAGCCTTTTTTTTATCTGAACACGCCACCGCAGCCAGCGGCGCCCGGGCTACCAGTGACTGATGCATCCGTGTTAACCTTCAGCCAGGAGGTCGGCGGAGGCAGCCACCTAACCGGAATTATTCTTGGAGCACGATGCAAGCGAGGCGGAAGATGCAGCTCAGATAAAATATGTTGCTCAGTGATTGATAGACTTAATATTTCTAATCATACATAAATTGGGATTAGTTGTGATTCCTCTCTTATATAAAGAGGAGAAAAAGACATCAAAGTGTTGAAAATTGTTTTTTCTCTCAAGTTTTTCTTAGTTTATAGAATTATCGCATCTCCTCCTAAAACAACTTGGTGTAGGATTGTGTCACCGGTAATATAAGACTGTAGTTCGATTTCTTTCGTTTTAAACTTCGTGGGTAATCTACACTACAATAAATAAAATGATTATCCGATTATTCTGTTCAGATCTAGTTGTGCATAACTCCCTCATTGATAACAGGGCATGTCTTCTTTTTTGTGGAATTCGTCCATGAAAAAACATAATATGTATATTTTTGCGGCTAATAATGAATCTATATGTAGATTTGAGTTTATTAGACATGAATATGTGTTTTTGGTACTATTTTTCGTGAAAAAATGCACTTAGAATCGCCAAATAAATGTTATCTTGCGATATTGGGTTTTTTTTCCCCGGCTTGAAATGAGTTTCAGTCTCATTAAAGAATATGTGTACCTTAAATCCATTTATGTTTGTCTCATGGACAAACAAACTTCACCAAAATGACCAGAGTCTCCATAAACTACCCACTCCCCCCAAACAAAGGTTGAAATTCAAAGATTGGCTCGCTGTGGTTGAAATAATTTTTAGAAAGTGAATGGTCGGAGCTGTTATGAGAATAATTAATTTGGCAGACGAATTGGAAACAATCGAAATCATGATTCTAGGCTGAAACGATATATTCGAATTAATAGAAAGCTTTAAAATAATGATTGGAAATACTTTATAAACAGAAAACGGCAGAAATTAGGAGGTTATAGGAGTTTCGAAGTTGAGAAAAATGGTTTTGGGTGAATCAGAAATTGTAGGAAATAATCTCAAAAAGTCACTTAAAGACTGGAACCGATGCTAAGAACGAGATGTTGAAGGATGTATGTTCAGAAGCTAAAATTAATAGCTAGAAATTGATTTGATTATAGACAAAAATGGAGTTTCAAAGCTTTCGAAGCTGAATTTTGAAATTGGAAGTTGAAGCTAATGAATTGTAAATCATGATTGAAGGCTTGAATATCGAAATTGAAAGCTCAAGGAATGATTTTGCTGAGTTTAATTGTTGATTCACTTTATTATTGATTTGGTTGGTTTTTATTGATTGTTTGATTGATATTTATTTTGTTGTTGTGGAGCAAGGAGCTCTTTGCATAGAGTTTTCAAGCTTGTAAATGAAGGAAATCAACAAACCTCAACTCTACTAACTCTAATTGTAGATTATAAGCAAAAACATGAGTTTAGTGGAACAAAGATGGATTATGTGTTTGCACTTTTGTGTTTCTGCCATAATCTTTAAAAAAATCACAACTCATTCATCATAAGTGCATTTGATGTTATAAGTAGTCATTAAAAACTTTGCAACCTGTACTTTCAGAATTCTTTACCTACCATCTAAAATTCTATTGTCTTGTACCTCAGACTAATTAAGTTTCCCTTAAATATGTTAAAATTTTATTTTCCACTTTGTGTTTTCTTTTCTTTTATTTATTTTTCATTTTTTTTCTATTTCTATTTCATTTTATTTTTCTCATCTATGTATTATAAATATAACTTATGAATAAAATAAAATAAAAAAATTACCTCTCAACACTATTTAATTTATTGGGTAATTAATTTATTAGTCCCTATATTTTGACAAAACACACTGTTTAGTCCTTGTATTTTCAAAAACACATGGTAAGGTCCCTAACCTTTTTTCTTAATGAACTGTTTAGTCCTTCCGTCTGTTTGTTAGATTTTTTTACCGTTTATCACTTCGAAAATGACTAAATCACCCTTTACTATTTACCTTCAAACTTCAGAAGAGAAAATCCAATTTAGAAGAAGAAGTTATTTGTATGAAGAACAAGAAAAAAACAAATCCAATGCTTACGAATTTGAACGATTAAGAAGAAAATCAAGAAGAAGAACACGCAAAGTTGATTTCAGATGCATTAGAGTTTAAAGGAAAGGAAAATAAAGGAAAAGAAGAACACAAATCCAAATTGACTAACAGAATCTTCATGAAAGTCTAATGGCAGGGACTAAACAGTTCACTGAGAAAAACGTTAGGGACTAAACAATGTGTTTTTTAAAATACAGGGACTAAACAGTGTGTTTTGTCAAAATATAGGGACTAATAAATTAATTACCCTAATTTATTTTAGTTGCTCAAGCTTTTTGGAAAGGTAAATTACACCTATGACCACTGAACTTTAATTTTTAACGGTATGACCACTGAACTTTACATTTTTTAACACTGGTGACCACTCAATTTTAACTAACTCCTCAAAATGACCGTTAACGATCTCAAAATGAAAATATTCAAAAATTAAAGTTATTCAGAACGACATTTATCATGAAACCACATTTTTCATTTTTCAAAATCACATTTTTTGGAGCTTTATCTCTCTAGAAATTCATTATCTCCTAATCAAACAACACCTAAATGACCTCAAAATGAAAAATTTCAAGAATTAGAGTTCTTTAAACATTATTAACTCTTCAAATTTTTTATTTTGAAACTGACAACGGTCGTTTTGAGGCGTTGAGTGACCATCCGTATTAAAAAATATAAAGTTCGGTGATCAAATTGTTAAGAATTAAAATTCAATGATCATAATATTAAAATGGATAAAGTTCAGTAGCCATGTGTATACTTTTGAAAAGAGAAGAGAAGTGAAAGAGAGAAGGGTGAGATAAATATTGTTTTTTTCTTAAATTGACAAAACGTCAACTTTGGGTCAAAATGTCAAAATGTCAAGTCAATTTTTTTTAACGACGTGAATAACAAACCCACTAATTACTTAAAGTTACAATGCATTTTTCAAATTTTAATTTTTAATTGTTTAAACCACAGTTTTGAATTTACAAATAAGACAAATTATAAATATTTTTTTTGTTGGTACTTTCTCTTAATTATTTTTAATATTCTAAATATTTTACTAGGTCAAGGATAAACGGAAATAATATTATCATTTAAATAAACAAAATAAATAAAATTTTGTTGACCCTCTAACTCTTAATCTTTTATTTTTATTTTTAATTTCTTTCACCTGATTTTTTGGCATATTTGAAATTAATTATCTAGTTTTTTTTCTTTGTTTTTCATTTTTAAAATGTTTTTTAAATGAGCAGTTGACAAAGATGGGATATATGACTTGTATCGGATCATAATTTCATTTTTAATAAGTGAAAAATATGTAGTTTTTATTTTTTTTAAGGAAAACATTTAAGGTTGTGGTAGGTTAAAAAAAGAAAAAAGAAAAAAGAAAAGGAAAGTGAATGAGTGAAAGAAATAATAAAATTAAAGCTAAAATTTGAAATTTAAATAAAAACCGTTAGAATTTTTATTATTTTGTTTTTGTAATTTTCGATATTATTGACAAATTCTATTTTTAGAAATCATCTGAATTAAATACCTAAAAATGTTACTACTGTACCTACAGGATTAGTAATTTAGTATAGGCACACAACTGTGTTTGTCGTCAATAACTGAAATTTAAACACTGGGAAACCCCACAAATCCAGCCGGATCCAACGTATTTATAACGCCGATAAGTCAGTTAGCTTATCAACAATTATATCACTCAAAATATAACGCTATAAGTACACTCGCTTATCATAAATCTGCGCACTTATCATACCAATCCATCTCATATCGTCTCGCTTACGGTATTTAATTTGTCTGATACCCTCTCATCCTCAAATCCCTAGCCTTTCTCTCTGTATAAATACTTATCGGAAGAGCTAAGAGAGATAGAAACTAGGAAGAGAAAGTAGAAGAAGCAGCACTAGAGAAAGGGAGAGAAGAAGAATAGAGAAAGCGGACTGATAACTACCTGTCCTTCGCAATTCTCCGATCTGCGGTACCATCTTCATTCCATTTTCTCTGTTTTCTTCTGATTTTGTCCGTTTCCTTGTTCTTAATTGTTCTGTTCGTCCTTGATTTTTTTTTTTTTTAAATTTAAGTATTTAATCCTGGTTTCTATTTGGTTGGCGATGTAATTTTTATTAGGGGTTTTTGAGTTGGTTATTGGAATAAATTGATTTATAAGGACTTTTAGATCGTTGAGTTGGTTGTATTTTTCTTTTCTTCTGCAGATATAGAAGAAAATAAATCATGGCTTCTCTCAGCAAAGAGCTTGTGTTTCTCATACTTCAGTTTCTCGATGAAGAGAAATTTAAAGAGACTGTTCACAGGTATGCTTATAATTCTCTGAACTATTCTGTTCCGTTTATTGTCACTTGGTGTTTTTGTATTTCTTGGTATATGGTTAATTGTTGGTGTTCTAAGGGTTTTGTTTTGGTTTAATTGTGAGCGTGGAGGTTGGAGCAAGAGTCGGGTTTTTTCTTCAACATGAGATACTTTGAAGATATGGTGACAAATGGAGAGTGGGATGAGGTGGAGAGGTATCTATCAGGTTTTACGAAGGTTGATGATAACAGATACTCGATGAAAATTTTCTTTGAAATTCGTAAGCAGAAGTACCTTGAAGCCTTAGACAAGTGGGTGATTCCAAAGTTCTTACACTGATGTGAATTTTAAAATTACTTAATTTATCAAGTTTTCTTACTTAAAATACTGAAATCTAAAGCGTAGAAGGGATCGTGCAAAAGCAGTGGAGATTTTAGTGAAGGACTTGAAAGTGTTTGCAGCATTCAATGAAGAACTTTTTAAAGAAATTACACAACTACTGACATTGGAAAACTTCAGGTTTTATTATTATTATTATCATTGTTATTTTTATTTTTGTTTGGCACTTGATTTCTACTTCTTTTTTCTTATATATTTATGACATTCAAATTATGCATAATGGTATGTTCTTCTGTTGGTAGGACCTGATTGTTTTATATGATTGTAGAGATAACGAACAGCTATCTAAATATGGGGACACCAAGTCTGCTAGAGGTATAATGCTTGCAGAGCTCAAAAAGCTGATAGAGGCTAATCCTCTTTTTCGCGAGAAACTTCAGTTTCCAACATTGAAGAATTCAAGATTGCGTACACTTATTAATCAGAGGTCCCTCAGAAATTCTTTTTTCCTTTTTCTATACTTGGATTCTCATATTCTTTATATCAACTAAAGCTTTTGTTGTTTTAATTATATATGTCTCATTCTTGTCATCGTTGGTTTGCAGCTTAAATTGGCAACATCAACTTTGTAAGAATCCAAGGCCTAATCCAGATATAAAGACCCTATTCGTGGATCACAGTTGTGGACAACCAAATGGGGCACGAGCCCCATCCCCTGTCACTAATTCCTTAATGGGTACAGTACCTAAGGCAGCGGGTTTCCCTCCACTGAGTGCACATGGTGTAAGTGAAAGCATGGAGCAGTTAGTCTATTTTCTTGGCAGTTATGCCAGTTTAAGTCTGTGTTTCTAGAGCATTGACTCGATATTTGTATACTTACAGCCATTTCAGCCCACACCTGCTACTCTTCCAACATCTCTTGCTGGATGGATGGCCAATCCGTCTCCTGTTCCTCATCCATCAGCTTCTGTTGGTCCAATTGGTTTGGCTCCTAATAGTGCAGGTAGACGCTGAATAAATCTTCTTGAATTTAGCTGTTTTTGAGGTATTTTTAGTGAATTATGGTAAACCTGAATTTGTAAACCTGTTTAATTATAAGATTGAAACTTTCAATCAATGAACTTGATGGATCTATCTTGGTTAGAATCAGGGCCGATCCTGAGATTTTAGAGGCCTAGGGGCGGGTTACCAAGTGGGGCCCTAATAAATAAATACAAGTAAAAAATAAAGTAGGTATAAAAGAATATTACTTAAAAATTACATTTTTTCTTACATTTAAGGAACGATCTAATAAAAACATTTCATATGAAAAAACATTTTATATTGCTTTAAGTACCCAATTTCTTTATACGAAATGATGTCTATAAGCATTTCTAGATGCAAAATTCTCAAATTTAATAAATGGCTTTAGGGGCTAAGTTCTTGAAATTAGAAGATTTTGATGCGTTTTTCCCAAATTGCCTCCGAAGACCAAGTAAATAAGAATCTGATAGAGTTTTTCAAAGACAAAAGGCTATTAGCAATTGGAAGTTTCACAATGAGGTGATTAGAGGACAAAATTGATTATATAGCTGATGAATTGAAGATGAAGGATAATATTACCGTTCAATATTCTTTGGGATTGGAGTGTGATTAAAGGAGGGAGAGATAAATCAGAAATTTTGTTAGGATTGATGGGTGAGAGAGATAATTATGGAAAGTTGATCAAGTATATTTTAATTTTGAATTTAATCAAATGTCAACGTTTCTAATTTGGAAACAATCTGATGACAATGTTTTTAATCAAAGTACATTTTTTTAATTTAAGTATAATTTAAAAGCCTTAGTACTATACATTACTATAATTGGACCCTCTCTCATCCCTGGGCCCTGGGCAGATGCCCCCTCCTGCCCAGGCTCAGGGGCGGGCCTTTAGAATTTATTAACCAAGAAGATGACAAAGAGGAAAATAAATTGAGGTAGAGTAAGAAGAGAAATTCTAGATTGTCATCTTCATCAAAATGGAAAACTAGAATGCTAAAGCTGATTTTAGTTTGATTGAGGGCCAAAAGTTAAAGCTTTCTTTGTTTTACCCTGCTAATAATTCTTTACTAGTTCTTATTCTTTCGTTTCATGAAGATAGAGACTAGGCTGTTGATTGCAGGGCCGATCCTGAGGTTTTAAAGGCCTAGGGGCGAGTTACCAAGTGGGGCCCTAATAAATAAATACAAGTAAAAAATAAAGTAGAAAAGTCAATTGTATAAAAGAATATTACTTAAAAATTACATTTTTTGTTACATTTAACAAACGATCTAATAAAAACATTTTATATTGCTTTAAGTACCCAATTTCTTATACAAAATGATGTCTATGAGCATTTATAGATGCAAAATTCTCAAATTTAATAAATTATGAAATAGTTCTAATGGAATTTATGCTCTTCAGGACACAAAGCATGATAACAAAAAAATGAAAAACCAAATCTGAAAATCATCTCACTTAACGGGCTTAAGAATCTGATAGAGTTTACAAAAACAGTCTATTAGCAATTGGAAGTTTCACAATGAAGTGATTAGAGAACAAAATTGATTATGTAGCTGATGAATTGAAGATGAATGATAATATTACCGTTCAATATTCTTTGGGATTGGAGTGTGATTAAAGGAGGGAGAGATAAATATTTGGTAACTGTTGCCCATGTTTTTGATCAAGTATATTTTAATTTTGAATTTAATCAAGTGTCAACGTTTCTAATTTGGAAAGAATCTGATGACAATGTTTTTAATCAAAGTACATTTTTTTAATTTAAGTATAATTTAAAAGCCTTAGTACTATACATTACTATAATTGCCTAATAGGATATAGAGAAGCTTCAATTTTATTATAGGATAATGCTACAATGGTTGTATTGTTTGTCTCCTCAATCTCTCTGTTCTGGTTACATTTCTTTTTGTATGTTGTGTTGATTTTTTATATTCTGACTCTCTTTTTTCCTTTTTCATTTTTGTACCTTCATTTTAGCTGGAATGTTGAAGCGACCTAGGACACCTCCAACGAGTAACCCTGCCATGGATTACCAAACAGCAGATTCTGATCATGTATTAAAGAGAACAAGACCATTTGGAATATCAGATGAGGTATACCTAGTAGTCCCATAATTTCCCATGTAGCTGAATGATTAATAATTGTGAATTTGGGAACTATCTTTTACAGTGAGTTAGAGATGCCGAGTTCTGTTTATTGTGGAATAGGGTTGAAGGCTGAAGTTGACTTCACTTAAGGGTTATGGAAGGGTTTAAGCACCCATTGTATTTGCAATTTGTGTTGATGAAGATCTAATGTGTCTATACTCTATATTAGAACCGAAGATTACCATTTGTTAGTTTTGTAATGGCAAGCTTTCCTGATTTCTGTCCTTTTGTATCAAATTAATATTCTCTCAGGTGAATAATCTGCCAGTAAACATTTTGCCTGTTGCATACACCAGCCAGAGCCATGGTCAGAGTTCCATCTCTTCTGATGACTTGCCCAAGACTCTTGTTATGGCTTTAAATCAAGGTTCGGCTGTCAAGAGCATGGATTTCCATCCCATGCAACAAACTATTCTTCTTGGTAAGTCCCTGTAGGCATAAATAATAAAATTTTCAGTCCTTGGCTTTAAGTGTTTATGCACACTTCGACAAGTTGTTTGATACTTGATTGTGCCTGGTTCTACTTATTTCAGTTGGAACAAACATGGGTGATGTTATGGTATGGGACTTGGGTAGCAGGGAAAGAATTGCTATGAAAAGTTTTAAGGTTTGGGAAATTGGTGCACGTTCAGTGGCTCTGCAGGTTTGGACTTAATTCTAAGCTTTGTGCAACATAAAATTGTTTTTGAAGTTTCTGAAGTTTTGTGTGGTCTAAAACTTCTTCTTTGTTTTGCTAGGCATCCCTTACCAATGATTATACAGCATCAGTTAACCGTGTCGTGTGGAGTCCTGATGGATCTCTTTTTGGTATTGTTATTCAAATACTTCCTAGTCATAGACATCAGTTCTGCTGATAGTAAATGCTAAAAAAATAACGCTGGAGCTTGTTGGTAAATATTTTAATCTGTCTATTTGACTTTTCCTGTTTCAGGCGTTGCATATTCTAAGCACATTGTTCATCTATATTCATACCATGTTGGTGATGATGTAAAGAACTTCCGTGAGGTTTGTGTAGCTAATGAACCCTAAAGAAGCTCACTGTAATTACACTATTAGTATATATCTTCTATGCATAATATGTGGATTTTTCCTTAAGTGCCGCAATTTTTTTCTGTTGCTTTTGTAGATTGAAGCTCATGGTGGGAGTGTTAATGATCTTGCCTTCTCTTATCCAAATGACCGGCTGAGTGTAGTAACTTGTGGTGATGACAGAGTCATCAAGGTTTGTTGTGATCGCTAATCTGATTGATCTCTGCTAGTGGAATGGTGATTTTAATAGCTTGTCATTTGGCAGGTTTGGGATCCAGTTACTGGAAATGCAAAGTTTACTTTTGAGGGCCATGAAGCACCTGTTTATTCTGTGTGTCCACATCACAAGGAGAATATACCGGTAATGGATTATTCACTGTTTTGGTTTTTTCCTCACAGCCCATCTCTAGATTTGTCTCTTTTTGAGGAAATAAAAAATTGAAACAGGGAGTCCATATACTTGTAGAAGAAAATTAGGTGAACAATTTTTCTGGAATTTTTTTTTTGCTGCTTCAATTAAGTAGTTCAAGATATTTCATTAGTGGTCGGTGCTGTTAAATTTTATCCTCTCACATCTCATAAATACAGTTTTAGTAAAGAGCAGATGGTGGATTATTAGCACTGGTTATATATATATATATATATCAAAATGCTTCCACATTGTCATTCTTTATGAGTAGATGAATGAATGGGAATTACATTCTAAGAGATGACTATGTGTGAGAAACTGGCTGTCTAGAAGGTCTTGGATAGGAACTGCTTTTTATGTGTTAAAGCTTACTTAAGTTTTGAAACTCATAATTGGTGTTACTTCATCTTTGAAATTAAGTGTCCCTCTGTTGAAGTTGCTGACAGTTCCTGGCAAATGAAAAAGCTTCAGTTTTACTTTCTAAATGTGTTCATTAAGTTTATTTTTTGTTATATCAGTTACAGATATTAAATTAATAAGATTCTTTTCGTATGTATGATATCCAATGGCCTGTATTGGATTTTTTTTTCTTTTTTCCTCCATGTGTATCAATGATTGCTAAGCTCCTGTATACTTGACTACCAAAAAAGTTTGCAACTTTTTGAAGTAAGACAATATGTTGGCTTTGTATCCATTATGTGTCTTTTTAAGGAAATACACATGAAGATAAAACATTAAAGAGTTGAGGAGACTAATATCATTAGAGCTGGCACTTCACAAATTTTTCTATTCAATGTCTTCCTTTTCTTAGGTAACTATTTGACTCCATCGAACATGTTTATGAGGAAAGTGTTCTGGTCATAGTTATCATTCAATAGGGAGGTTATGGACCACATCTCTATTTCCAATGGATGCGTTTGTTTCAGTTTGAGGTAGAGCTACTGTAGAAAGTTTTCCATAGACATTTGTAGTAGATATGAAGATTTTCTGAATGATTGGCATAAGGCTAAAAGATGGGGCGAAGAAGTTTTTAGAGCTGCGAGAAGGATTTAGTAGTTAGCATACAGGGATTTCTCTGAGTCTTCTGTGGGGATTCCCTGTTAGAATAATTTGTTCGAGGCTTTGTCTCTTGAGAGAATAGGGATGTCGAGTTTCTTTGGAAATTTTGTTGCAGGAGCATAGAACTTTTGGAATCCAATATCTTAGGTGTCATAATCAGGAACTTAGTAGTTCATAGTGGAAATTCGTGAAAAGCTTTTTACAAGAGTTAGGTTGGATGGTTTTAGAGGAAATAATATTTAAAATGAATACTGAAGAGCTGATGGATTTTTACTGAAATGGTATTAAGAACTTTTGGAGTGGGAGCAGAAATGAGAAGCTGTTTTTCTATGAAAGCTTTTCAGAGGATAAGTGTTGCAAATTTCACATTGCAGCGAGTAAAAGAAAATATTTTAAAGATAGAACACTTTCTTTGCAAGGAGGGAAATCTTGAGCTTATTTTTACTTTGTTGTCAACGGCTGATGATGTTATATGTAAGTAGGAAAGAAATGCCCCATGCCCGCCCATTATTCACAGTGATTTATTTGGAGAATGTGTAGATTTTATAGGTATATGTTTGAGGTTTTTATTGTAGAGCTAATTTGAAAGAACTGTATGATGCCATTTGAGCTGCTATTTAGTATTAACTTGGAGATGAAGTTACATTGTGGGAAGCGTATTTTTTAACTGGATAACTATAAACATTGGTTGCTTTATTGCTTCACAATGTCATACAAGTGTGCAAGATATGTTTTAACTTTGGTCCATGTAACTTGTAATCTGTGATTGATCAATATGATGTGTGCTACTTACAGAAGTCTCTTTCTTTGCTATGATGTGCAATTGATATTTAAGAATATGTTTTTCCTTGTGGTAAAAAAGCTCCCCTATAGAAGTTCAAACTGCAGGGTGTCTGGGGTCTTCCATTGTGTACCATTTCATTTTGTCCTATGCATCTCTTACCTTTTTTTTTCCTCTGTGAATTCTTTGTGCTGGTCCTTGGTATCCTACGGTTGTCTGCTTGCATAATCTTGTGTTTTGAAAGTTTCTTATTCACCCTCTTTGTACCTTAGTTTATCTTCTCGACGGCTACTGATGGAAAAATTAAGGCATGGTTGTATGACAACATGGGTTCTAGAGTTGACTATGATGCACCAGATCACTCATCTACCACAATGGCCTACAGTGCTGACGGAACAAGGTTCATATACGACTTAAAGCTTGTTGTCTCAGTCTTATTTTCATTTTAGTGTCTACTGATGAGCTTCTCTCATGATTGACTTTCTGCTAGGTTGTTCTCATGTGGGACAAACAAAGAAGGAGAATCACACTTGGTGGAGTGGAATGAAAGTGAAGGAACTGTTAAGCGTAAGTATAATGGTCTTGGGAAGCGATCTACAGGGGTTGTGCAATTTGATACTACTAAGAATCGCATCTTGGCTGCTGGTGATGAATTCACGGTTAAATTATGGGATATGGACAACATCAACTTGCTGACAAGTATTGATGCAGAGGGTGGATTGCCGGTAATTTATAAGAAATTGTTCATTGTAGATCTATATATTTCATCCTTCTTTTAACTCTCATGTTGGATCTTTATTGTAGGCATCTCCTTGTATTAGATTCAACAAGGAGGGAGCATTGTTAGCTGTGTCAACTAATGATAATAGCATCAAGATTGTAGCAAATTCAGATGGTATAAGGCTGCTAAGAACGGTGGAAAACCGTACATTTGATGCCTCTAGAGCTGCTTCTGCAGCTATGGTGAAGGTAGATGCTTATAGTATCTTTGATTTTTGTGGTTGATTCTGCAGTTAGTGATCAAATCTTCTTGGACACAGAATCTCATTCTAGTATATTGCTTACTGGGTTTTTTTAACATACAGGCCCCTTCATTAGGCAACTTCTCTTCTGCAAATGCTAGTATGGGAACCAGCATTGGAGATAGAGCTGCTTCAGTGGCCCCAGTGGTTGGAATAGTGAGTTCTATTATCAATTTCATGTGTAATATCTCTCATCCTTGGATAGTATTTATATTGTGATCTGATTCTTGCCCTTATGTTTTGAGTTCATGCAGAATAGTGATAGCCTAAGTTTGGGTGATGTGAAACCCAGAATTGTGGATGAAGAAAGTTCTAGAATCTGGAAATTGACAGAAATAAATGAACCATCACAATGTCGCTCTTTGAGGCTTCCTGATAATTTACCAGCCACGAAGGTATAATCCACTTTCTGCAATTTTCTTAGAAGTGAGTTTCTGGTTGCATTCAGTTGCAGATGCAGCTGGCATATTATTACAAAGTTATTCTAATGCAAAGATGAGCTAGCTGTGTTCTAAGCCAGAATTTATCTGCAGAACCAATCTAAATTACATTGATTGTTTTCTATGCTTTGGCAATCTTATTACTAAAACTTATCCAAAATAAAGGCAAACCATATATGGTCTAGGCTTCAGGTTGTCTTCAGGACTACCTCCAAATTACATTTTCATTTTCTATGCTTTGGCAATTTGTTAATTGTTTGTTGAATTTGTCTTGCATTTTAGTGTTCAGTCGATATGTGTTCATCTTGGTTTGATAACAATTTTTCTCAGGTTTCTAGATTGATTTATACAAATTCAGGAATGTCTGTATTGGCACTAGCATCAAATGCAGTGCACAAACTCTGGAAATGGCAGAGAAATGATCGAAATCCAAACACGAAGGTATTTATTATAATAATTATTTTCTTTTGGGAAGAGATGAGGGTTGGGTATAGATTTTACTTTATTTTACTTTACAAGTGTTTTCTTGTGTAGGCCACTGCTAATGTAGTACCGCAATTGTGGCAACCCTCTAGTGGAATATTGATGACTAATGACGCAAGTGACTCGAATCCTGAAGAAGCAGTTCCATGCTTTGCGTTATCAAAGAATGATTCCTATGTTATGTCAGCTTCTGGAGGGAAAATCTCTCTCTTTAATATGATGACATTCAAGGTAAACTGCTTCTGTCCTTTTTGCCTCTGCTAACTCATTGTTGTTCACGATTGATAATTACCGTTTGGAAATTTTGGAAAGGCCATGCATGGGCGACTTTTACATTCAGTGGTTTTTTTCTTTTTTTGTATTCATCTTGTATTGTGTTATTTGAAGCGCAAAACTCACAAGTAATAATTGTTGAAAGAGAGAGTTTAGGGGAAAAGGCTCTTTGGATATCTTTCTGGCACATTGTCCTTATATTTCCTGCTCATTATTACTTTATTATCACGTCTTCCAATTGCAGACTATGACTACATTCATGCCCCCACCACCGGCTGCTACATTTCTGGCTTTTCATCCCCAGGACAATAATATCATTGCCATTGGCATGGAGGACTCCTCTATCCAAATTTATAATGTTCGTGTGGATGAGGTGTGACATAATACAACTCAATCTCACTTCCGCCATAAGAAAAAAAAATTCAGGAACCTTATCTTTGTTCCATTTCTCAGGTTAAAACAAAGTTAAAAGGTCATCAGAAAAGAATTACTGGCCTCTCCTTCTCTCATTCACTTAATATCCTTGTGTCTTCTGGAGCAGACTCTCAGGTAAGAATTATCATTTATCAGCCTCTAATTCTATAAATCATCCTAACTGATTGTCAAAAGTAATGTGATAGGAACAAATTATGTCTCGGTTTTTGAGATCATTGGTTACACTTGTATCTGGAAAATGATTAAACTATTGGACCTCTCCTTTAGATGCCTACTGGTATTATCAATGTTTTCATGTAGATTCCCTATTTGATAGTGAAATTTGTGTTTTATCTTTTGTTTTTGTGCATCCTACAACAAGGAAGCATGTGAATTCTTGCAAATTGCACTACTTAGTTCTGCATCACTTCTTTCTACAGTTGTGTGTATGGAGCACAGATGGATGGGGGAAACAGGCTAGTAAGTTCTTGCAAATTCCAAGTGGAAGAGGTTCGGCTTCTCTTTCAGATACACGTGTTCAATTCCATCTTGATCAGACACATCTGCTGGCAGTGCATGAGTCGCAGATAGCTATTTATGAAGCACCGAAATTAGAATGTCTTAAACAGGTGTGTGACTAGATTTTATGTTTTTGGAACTTTTATTATCTGTTTTCACTTTGTCATCAATATCTGTGTGCATGGGAAGTGGTTATAGATTTTAATCTTCTGTGTTGTTGTGGAACAGTTTTTACCGCGGGAAGCAACAGGGCCAATTACACATGCTGCATATTCGTGTGACAGTCAGTCAATATATGTGAGCTTTGAAGATGGAAGTGTGGGTGTTCTCACCACATCACTCAGAATGAGATGCAGAATAAATGCTACGGCTTATTTACCTTCCAATCCTAGGTCAGCTTCTTTTTCATGGTTTCTTTTTTTCTTTTTATGAATGCTTGCTTTTGTTGGATAACATTTGATTTGGTTACATTTGATTTGGTTGTTATCCATAATTGATTGATCAGCTCAAGGGTATATCCTCTGGTGATCGCTGCACATCCATCAGAGCCGAATCAGTTTGCATTAGGACTAACAGATGGAGGAGTTCATGTGCTTGAACCATCGGAATCTGAAGGAAAATGGGGCACCTCCCCTCCACTTGAAAATGGTGCTGCTGGTCCTAGCACTGCTTCTGGTTCAGAACAGCCTCAACCTCAGTCTCAGGGTCAGGGGCAGGGTCAGGGTCAGGGTCAGGGTCAAAGATGACATTGGTGTGTGTCTGTAATGAATGTAACTTTTTGAGTTGCGTTGTGATCCCGCTCCCTGGGTTCACGATAATGTGATTTTCGAGGGGAAGCTGAGGAATTTAGGGTTTTGATAGGGGTTAGAAAATGCTTGTTGAGCTCAACCTCACACAGCTCATATAAAGTAGTCCCCTCATCCTGAACGAATTTTTCATATCAGATCAGAAGATATTTATGGTGTAAATTTCAACAAAAAAATAACAAAAAGGAAGGAAAGGTGATCTTAAAATAAGTCTAGGAAGAGGTACACACAATAGGGCTTGGTTGGGCTGGGATCACTCATAGTTTTTATATCTTTCGTATTAATTTTATTTTTTCAAGGATAGTTGATATAATCAATTTATTTAATTGCCAGTTAGCTCTTTCTCATATGTCGTTGGGCTTTTCAGCTGCATTTTAAGTAGGCGATCCTTTTCTGTGATTCTTGGCAATACAGTTGCATTTTAAGTAGTCGATCCTTTTCTCAGCGATTCTTGACAATAATTCGTATGTGATGTGCATTCTCTGTAGCAACATATGCTTTTTTTTTTGCATTGTGTTTGTTTTCATTTGAAGACTATTTTATGAAAATTGTCTTAGAAATAATGTTTTCTGTACAACACATACTCGTAGATATGACATACTTTGGCGAGCCTCAAACATTAATGTTTCGATTTCGAATCTTGAAAAGGCAGGAAGTGAAAAATTAATTTGAACTTCAATTCACTCTTCTATATCTTAAAAAAAGAAAATAAAAATCTGGTGATTTAATGAAATGTTATAAAGTTGAAAGTTTAAATAGCTTGTGAATTTTTATATACAACACAAGGAAAACGGACAGCTTCCTCTATACTGAAACGGGCAGCAGTTTTTAAGCATAAAAGGTCACAATCTAACTGCGTCTTCGACCTGGTTTAGAGTGCCTTTTGTTGGCCGGAGAAGATTGATTGGAAGGTACGGCTAACACAGATGCTCCTTCAATATCTGTCATGTTGTTGAGCGTTTTCTGAGCTTCAATGTAGACCGTCAGATCTCGAATCTGTGCCAATCAAATTTAAGATTTTAAACAAATATATGTATGTGACCAGTAATCGAGATTTCTAATCAGTCAACAAAAGTGGAAATCACAGACCTGTTCTTCAAGATCAACCATAGTCTCATCCTTTGCACGTAGAGTCCAAGCTTCCCTAACAATGATGAAAAATAAAGGTCAATGGAATTAAATGGGGGAAGTAAAGAGATTATCTACACATAAAATGAAGCAATACTTAGAACAAAGGCCCCACATTGATTTAGAGCTCCTGCTTCATAATTATCGAAATCGGTGCAACTGACAATCTTTTCTTTTCCTTTTTTCTTTTTCGGAGAGAAACAACTT
This sequence comes from Euphorbia lathyris, assembly GCF_963576675.1. Taxonomy (NCBI): domain Eukaryota; kingdom Viridiplantae; phylum Streptophyta; class Magnoliopsida; order Malpighiales; family Euphorbiaceae; genus Euphorbia; species Euphorbia lathyris. The sequence goes on from NC_088917.1 coordinate 57,099,483, forward strand.
GTTAATATTGTATCAGGGAAGAGAATAAGGTTTACCTCTCTTCAACTTCCTTAACCTTTTTACGCCAAATATCTTGATCCTTGATGAGATCATGGTTGACCTAAGGACACAAAATTGAAAGTGGGACATGCTCAAGCTTTGCTTACACAAACCTTTGCAAATTTGCATAACCAAAATAACTAAAGCTATAGGTTAAATGTGATGAAAAAACTTACTTTCGTAACAGCATCTTTTTCCTGTTCATATTTTTCCAATTTAGTTTGGATATCCTGCATTGTTGAAGTCACAGCCTTCTCCACTGCTTCCAAAACCGAACTTTCTCGTTTGCTTTTGGCCTCTGCTATTAGAGATTCATAATACTGAAACAACAGATGAAGTAATAATTACAAAAGTTTCTAGATAATTTTATTAAAAGGAGACGACAAAATAGCTTAATATCTAGAAACTGATACTGCTCCCCTCAAATAAATACTGTCATTAAACAGGGGCATGCTCAATGCAGGAGATACTCACATTTCTTTGAGCCTCCAGCTGAGTTGCAAGAAGCCGATTGTACTCGTCTACAATCTGTAGCAAGTAAAAACCAGGATCAAGATATGTGCATCACTTGATGAATTTCAGTACTAAAAGTGCCCAAAGTAAGACTCAAGTAAACCATATAGAAAGAAAATAAAAAAACGAGTTCATCCGGCCCTATTCAACTGTTTCAACTTCGAATGAGTAAAAGTCCAAACAAATTTTCATGAACAAAGTATTTCAAAATTTCTGCAAGTTCACAAGTAGTCTTTCATAGGAATCACATACTGTTTCAACTTTGCTGCTGAAGAGAGCCCCACTAATTCCAGAATCCTCACTACATCCACAAGAACCACAATCTCCTTCCACTGACAAACAGTGAGAATGCATGTCTACCAACTTGGCATCAATTTTAGATTGGTTCAGTCGATGAACATAGTTGTCACCAACATAATCCCAAATTTGCTGTGAGCTTAAATCCAGAGAATAACAGTGTTGTGCTTCCTGCCAGTGTCTTATAGCATGCCGTTCCTTGTATCTGTTAATAAGAAAGGTTTCAAGAAATGATTTAAATCCATAGATGTCATGGTCTATTACTTAAGAGTATCTTCGATGAAGTTCATTTTTCAGATCACCAACAAATACTGCAGTAATGCACTACCTTCCACATCCCAGAAAACCACATATCAGACAAACCCACAAATTCTCTCTTGTCCCACAGACAGAACAAGTTGGCATCTCATCCTGCTGCTGACAGAGTCGACAGACCTGATAAAATCTTCTGTTAGCATAGTTGTTTCATATTAACTTTTTATTAAGGGAATTTCAAACAAATTGTTTAACAAAATCTTTTGAGGATGATGAATTCAAGTCTACAACTATAAGCACTATAACTTCAGTATGTCGTCAATTTTCTCTTATGCAGAAGAGGGTGAAAGAATCAACTTCCCACATGTTACGATAATATGCTTCCAATCTCTTGCCCATCCCCTTCCTCCTGAGATAAAGCTATCGAATAAGAAACTACAATTTTATATGCTGGGAATATTATAGGAATTCGCATGTTCTAATTTCTATTGATTTCTATTCTCAAGTTGGCATCATGATACGCAAGGAGATCACCATGATACAGTTCTAAACTCATGGTCAAAGACTTTGATGCAAATATTAGTTTCTGAATGACATAGAAACTGAACAATACTAATAACAGGAATCATGAACTTCATACAGCAAGCCATAGCATACTGTTGAAATTATTAAATTTAATCTGACCAACACAAGGATAGACACCTGATTGAGTGATACATGCAGCATATTCATGAGGTCAGGTTCACCCATTGGCCCCCTAAGTAAGAATTTCAAAAGTTAACCCGTCATTACATTAAGATTGTTGTTCAGTACTCAAAAATTACAATCCGTCATCACTTCTGTTCAATAACCGTTCTCAAATAATTAGATGATATTATTATTATTTAAATGATGAATTTAGCCCTCAGTCATACACATTCACTTGCTTACTCAAACAAGATATGAATATGCAACGTCAGCAATTGAACACTCACTCAGCCTCATACCTTATTCTTGAACCTAAAAATCAACATAAAACATACTTAGAAAAAGAAAAACTATTTTACCTGACAAGACAAATAGGTCCACTTAGAAGTACATGAACATTGAAAAGAATGGTCACAAAGTGTACTGAGTACTCCACTAGTGTCTGGATCCAATCTCTCTGAAATTAGAACAAAATGTCAATATCTAATGCAGAAAAAAAAAAGTTAGTCCAAGTTATGATAATGAAAAATTGCATTGTCAATCAAATATTGCCAGTATTAAGCAAATCACCAACCGAGGCATATTGGACATGTAGGCAACTCTGTGAATCCTGTTGGAGGAGTGCTGGCTATATCAGCCTCTTCAGTGTAATCCACTGAAAGTACATATAGAATATGACATACCTCAGCCTACATAATTATAAAGGAAAAAAATTATCTTCATTTGGAACACAGTTGAAAGCTAAATGTATAAAAGAATGACTTTAAGTAAATAAAACAGACCTCTGCTGGGGAAAATCGTTTCCCATTGAAGTTGTCATAAAATCCATCAGCTGCCAACTGATTATTGAGCTTGATTAAAACACTATATCGATCTTCCATTGCATCATTCCTTAAGATTTATGCACAAAAATATAAGTGTACTTTCAACCTTTTACGTTGAATTAGTTTTATTCATTCATTAGTATCAATCATTTTATGAAGAACAATAGATAAAGGAGAAACACACCACTATTCAACTTGTCCAGGCGCCACAACCTATTGTGGAAATTGAATTTTCTTTTTCACCCGTAAATATAATTAGTCGCCTATTACGATACTAAACCAGGTCCAAAAATTCGATGAAAAGAAAACCGAACTTAAAATATTCTGTTTCCACTAAAAATCTGAAACAAATATTATCACAAGGAAGCTTGGCGTTTATATAAATACCTGATGAAAAGAAGCTCATGGACTTTGTGAATGTTGGATTCGCAGAATCTGATGAAATCATCGGGAGAGAGATAGTTCGGGACCGCAACGACGAAGAGAGAAGTGGATTTAGAGCTAGGGGTTGGCAATGAACTCTGCGATGCACTACGGTACAGGTGGACGACGCCCCTTCTTTCACTGTATTTAGGGTTAGGGTTCGATTGGGTGGGAGTACTTGACACGATGGAGAAGGAATTCTCCTCCAAGGCGAGAGTATGATCGGTGTCCACTGAGTGGACTCGGAGGATGAACATTCTGGCCTTTGTCTGAGTTGAATCGGTAGATGAAGTCTCGTTCCCATCACCTAAATAATAACCCGCATTGTATTGCCTACAAAAAAACAAAAAACAAACTCGTATTGTATTTGTATTTTTTGAGTGGCCGACGTCCGTAACGGAGGATTCTCTCGCAGGTGCTGATACATACTGCAGCGGTCCGGGAAGCCTGCGACTTGGAGTCCGCCAACTGCTGGTTCAATTAAGTGCAATATGGACAGAGCGGTTTTTGCGGGAGATAGAAGTTGTGGTTTGGGAGTAGTTGTAAGGGACGAGTCAGGCCGCTTTTTATTCAAAGCACTTGCTGTACGTACGAGTTTGAGTTGGCTTGCTAGCCAAAACTTTGTTCATGTTGTCCTTGAATCGGATGCCAAATTGGTTGTTGATGCGGTTAATTCTCATCGACAAGACAATTCGGAGTTTGGTTTGATTATACAAGATTGCAAGGCTATCATCAACTCTCACGCGGGTTTCAAATTATGTTTTATTCCTCGTTTAGCGAATAGGGCCGCCCATTTAATGGCAAGACGGGCTTATTCCAATGCTAACGATAGTTTTTTCAATGTAATGCCTATATGTCTTGCAAACGTTATTCGTGAGGACGCTGGTCCTGTTAATTAATGAAGTTGCATTTTTTGTCAAAAAAAAATGTATAATGCGCCGCAATATCATTAGCAATATAGAAATTAGATAACTCTAATATATATATTAATGTTGTTATTGGTTCCAAATACCAAAATATGCATGTCATATCCATAATCTTATCGCTGTTTTTAGAATAATTATTGGTGAACGAGAACATTCGCTATGTTGTCCTTACCAAACTGATATATAATTTTTCCATTCTCAATACATACAATCCAAACTACCCAACATATCAGGAAAAACCACAAGATTTCCTAATATGAAGCAATCTAGCAATATCATTTGCATTTGGCCTTTTCAGATATTGCTCTGAGAAAATTTCCACAATAGCTCGACAAATTTTTTCAAGCTCTCTATTGTTGTTGACTCATCAATTTTACAGTATTCATCGACAACATCTCCCGGAACTCCATATGCCAAAATTCGTTAGGCAGCTGTTACTTTCTGTATAGATGACAATCCCATTCTACCAACATCATCACAATATTGTTGAAAGTAAACATCATGAACTTTGATCGCATCTATGATACAGATACAAAGATCACGAGACGTTCTGAACCTTCTTCGGAAAGTCTTAACATCAAATCGTGGATTACTACTAAAGTAATCCTTATTTATATTTTCATATGCTTCTTCACGGTTACAAATGACTACTTGATGACTTTTGATTGAGCCAACATGAGATGAGCCGCTATATTTTTTTTTATATCAAGATAATAACTTTATTTGTGATTTCATGATCAATGCCATTGTGTGAAGATGAATCATTGCTAAAAGATTATGAATTGGACATACATATGCATTGGAAAGAGTTAATTAGAAAAAGAGGGTGCATCCAAAAAGTTAATTGGAAAGAGATGCATTGGGCAGATAGTATGTATTAGGAAGATATGTAACATTGTGAAGATTTAGTATATTGGGAAGATGTATATCAAGGATGATCCAGATTGAAAATAATTTTTTTTCTTGTATAAATACCTCAATCTTTACATATAAATTGCACTCACTCCATTCAAACCACTTATGCTTACATATAGTTTTACATAATAACTCGTGGAGATGGATTCAGTCATGCAAAAAATGAGTTTTTATGCTTTGCTAATATGGAGATCACACAAGATCCGCTGCGGGGACAAAGAGAGAACAAATGTGGAAATGAGTAGAAGTTGCATACAATGAAATGAAACAAATGAGTTGGGAGGAAAGAAATTGGCGATCATTAGAGTCCCAAGTAGGAAAAATTGAGAAGGCAATGAGAAAGTTCAAAGGATGCATTCACAAATTGAAGGGATGAGGATAAGTGGTGCATCTTCTATGGATATAGTTAGTATTTATTATTTCTTTAATCTCGTTGCTTAAATTCATAGTCATGATGAATATTTCATAATAGTTTTTAATTTATTGCAGATGGAAAGAGCAAGAACACTAATGAAGACATATACGAAATGGAAACCAGGGTTCAAATTTGATCATGTTTGGACTATGATGAAAGATTTTCCAAATTTAATGATGATGTCCAAAAAGGAAAAAAGAAATTGAGAAAATCACATACTTCATTTTTTTTTTATCGTCAGAGTCCGAGACTCCAACTTCAGAATTTCCAACACAACAATCACCAGATCTGTCTGATTTTAGTATTAACATTAATGAAAATAACTCCACATCAAGATCCCAAAGACCATTAAGAGTTAAAAAGACAAAACTAAAAAAGAAAAAAGAAACTCGATCAAAAGAGATAATTGAAAAAATGAATGAAGAAGATCCAAAATTTTATGATTTGATAGAAAGATCAGTTCAACCTCATGACAAAGCAAATCAAATTCGTGAAAAAAAAGGAATTCTACATAATATCGAAATATATCAATGCCATTGAAGATCCAGTTGAACGTGAATATTGGAAGCTAGAAAAACAAAAAGTTTTGCAAGCGAAGATTGCAGAACAATCTCAACCGTTAGGACCGCCTCCGCCCGTCCCTGAGCATGGGCAGGAGGGGCGTCTGTCCAGGACCCATGGATGAAAGGGGCCCAATTATAGTAACGTATAATACTATTATAGGCTTTTTTGATTAAATTCAAAACAAAAATATAGTTTGATTAAAAACATTGTCATAAGATTCTTTCCAAATTAAAAATCTTGGCATTAGATTAAATTAAAAAAGAAATTACTTGATTAAAAATATGGGCATCAGTTACTAAGTAGTGTTTCCAAATTCTCTAATTTATCTCCCATTCTTTCCAAATTTCTTAATAAAAATGTTGGATATCAATTTCCTAATTTATCTCGGAGTCTTTCCATAATTATCTCTTCCGTCCATTATTCCTAACAAAATTTCTAATTTATCTCTCCCGTCTTTGCAAAACTCTATCAGATTCTGATTTACTTGGTCTTTAGAGATAATTTGGGAGAAACGCATCAAAAACTTCCAATTTCAAGAACTTAGCCGTCGATCATCAAAGGACGTTGAACAGAGTGCACATTAAATGCGGAAGCATAAGACGGCGCGCAGAAGTCCAAAAGCCCTAAAGGACTTTAAAGGCATTTTTGGGGGGGCTTCTGATAACATTAGGATATAATCATAAAGACCAACAGGGGTAATTACCTTAAGATATGCCACGTAGCAAAGGAAGCCGTCTGGCGGATCATCCTAGATCAGCTCTAAGAGATCCGTCGGCGGATCTCTTAGGCGAATCTCTCCATAACGGCTGGCCGCCGTCTCGGCCATAAATGATTATTAAATGAATCATTAAATAGTCTCAAACCGCCAGTAACTTGTAACCGCCATTAAATGAGCATTAATGGAGGCTTTCTAGTTACCTAGGGGTTACGAATTCCTCAACTATATATAGCCTACCTTTCCATGCTATCAAGGTACACTTACTTTTATATTCTCTAAGCTTCGTCAATATAGTTTATTCTCCCTATATTCTACTGACTTTGGCATCGGAGTGTCCCCGGCCGATCCCAACGGCGCCTCACAGGGACGTGATCCGATCAGAAGTTTCTCTTGTGTTATCAATTGGTGCGGTGAAGGTGGAATCCTTGATCAAATAAAGGATTTTTTCGTTCACAGTGAAACATCATGACCGATGAAGGACCCAATCCCTCCTCTGGGATTGAATCACCGATAATTACACCATCTAGTGCTGGACGCATAAGCACAACTGCTCCTACAATAAATATTGATGGAAATATGCCCAATGCCTCTTTCGTTGATATGTGTGTTCAGGATATTGAGGCACGATATGGACTTGAGATAGGGAACCGCCTACGGGCATCCATGACTATCCCTCCGCGTTGGAGTACAATATCTACGACATCCGTCTCATCCTTACCTCCTTTAAACTTTGGTCTGGGACCGGGTGCCCATGGCTCTTCATTCCTTCAAGCTCATAATATTGATTCTATAATAACCACTACGGCACCAGGTGACGGACGACAGGTTAACAGGGAGTTATTTCCTGGCGAGGGAAGTCGAAGGAATGATACGGTCCCTCCTGGCGGATCGGGGGTTCCAAGGTTTAGTCTCGATGGACCAAATGTACCCAGGCGTCCGCGGACAAATTCTTCTCTTGGCGGATTTAAGGAGCCCATGAGTAAAAAGCATAAAAAGAATAAAAATAAGCGAGCAGGATCCCCGCGCCGTGGCAGATCTCCTCCATCTACTGGTCGTAGAAGAAGTAAAAGGCCAGAAATAACATCTCATATAGGTGGACCACCACCGCATCCATCTTCGGGAACTGTTGGACACACCTCGTCAGGAGGCCAGCAAGGAGGAAATGGTCCAACTCCACCAGGCAGAGGAGGTAGTGGAGGAGATGGGGGAGGAAGGGGAGGGAACGGACGTGGTAATGCAGGAAGACATTCGCCATCAGATCCATCGTCTGAGTCAAGTTCTTCTTCTTCTTCTTCTCCAAGTAGATCGCCACGAAGGGGTCGCCCCAGGGCGGATCCGAAGAATTTTGATGATAGGGTGAGGGCCCTAGTACTCCAAATGAACGAAGAAAATGCCAGGCATAATCCATTCGCCAATAGGGATTCGCCTTTTGCAGCCTGGATCGAGGCAGAGGAAACCGACAGAGCTTTCAAGATTCCCAACCGTGCGATATACACAGGCAAAGATAATCCGGAGGCTCATATTCGAAAATATCGAATCCTAGCCAGACTCAATAGAGCTACTGAACCCGTGCTTTGCAAAATGTTTGTCACCAAACTAGGAGGTCCAGCTTATTTGTGGTTTCAATCTTTACCTCCAGGCTCAATAAACAGCTTTGATCAATTGAGCAGGGAATTTTGTGCAAAATTTGCTGGATGCATCCCTGCAGTGGTGAAATCCGGAAAGCTTTTCGAATTAAAGCAAAAGGTGAATGAGCCCCTCCGAGATTATGTGGACACTTTCAACCAGTTGTGTATACAAATAGTTGATGTCGATATCTCCGTAGCTGTGGAATGTTTCGTGAGAAACACTACATGTAAAAATTTACAAGAGGACCTCATCCGCAAGAAGCCTACCAGCATGGCAGAGTTGATGGAGCGTTGCAAAGACTTTATAGAGGTTGATGATATTCGCCGAGGTTCTCCATCATCGCTAAAAAAAGACAAAGGCGAATCTCGTCCCCGAGATCGGGACAGAGACAAACGTCAAGATTCTTCTTTTCGGAGCAAACGAAGGGATTCTAGGAACAAATCGACGTTTGTCACTTCCTTCACACCTCTCAATGCTTCTAAGAGCGAGGTTCTTATGTGGATCGAGAATAGTCAACACAAACGGAGCATTTCATACCCCGAGCCAAAAGGAGGGGAGTACACTAATAAAGGAAAGAATCCTAAAAATTATTGCAAGTATCACAGGAAAAATGGCCATGATACAGACGCTTGCTGGGAGTTAGCTCGAGAAATTGAGCGACTTATTGAAAGAGGAAAGTTGGATCGGTTCATCCAAACAGAAGGAAAGGAAGATGATAGATCCAAGGAGGACCCAAAGAAGAAAGGAAAGGGTACCATCAATGACATAGCAGGCGGACCTGGCTATCAGCCAGCATTGAAAAAGGCGAAGACAACCACCCTTGATAGGACATCGCTAAACCGCCCCTTCTCGAATGCGGGTCCTGAGATTTTACCCCATGCGGACGCACTGGTCGTCACTATGATGGTCGAAGGTTGGGAGATGAAGAGGGTAATGATCGATACAGGAAGTTCATGTAATGTCATTACCCGAGGAGCATTCGCCAGACTCCGGATTGATCCCGTCCAGGTGGAGCCAACGGTGGTTGACATTTTAGGAGTGACAGGTCATACCATTCAAACGAAAGGCCAAGTAACTTTGGATTGTGAGCTTGCTGATAATGATCAAGTTTGGAGAGGAGATTTGGAGTTCTCGATCTTGGATGGACAATTAGCTTATAACATTATCCTTGGACGACCTTTTATCTCCGAATTTGCAGCTCTTATCTCTATTCGCCATTTGACACTTTACATTCCCACGGTCAAGGGAGGTGTGATGGTCAAAGGTTGTCAAAAGGTAGCCCAAGAAACATATACGGCATCCTTAACGATTCGCCCTCAATCTAAAGAAGAAGATGAGGAAGAGCGTGTCACAATGGCTCTAGGTGAAACCGAAATGTACTTTGTGGCAGAAGAGAAGCAGGTGCGAATAGCTAAGGGGCTACAGGGCAAGATCCGGGATGCGATCACCAAAGTACTTTGTGAAGCTGAAGATGTCTTTGCATGGAAGGACGAAGTTCTCCCGGGAATCAGCCCAGATGTGATCACCCACAAGCTTAACATCGATAAAGATGCAGTTCCTGTGGCTCAGAAGCGGAGAAATCATGGTCCAGAAAGGCAAAAAGCGATAGAAGAAGAAATCGCCAAGCTCCAAAAGGCGGATGCCATTGAGGAAGTACTTTACACTCAGTGGTTGGCGAACGTAGTGCTAGTCAAGAAAGCTGGCGGATCTTACCGCATGTGCATTGACTTTACGGATCTCAATAAAGCTTGCCCTAAGGATAATTATCCTTTGCCATGCATAGACATGCTTGTAGATGGAACGGCTGGTCACGCAATGTATTCATTTACTGACGTAAAGTCAAGTTATCATCAAATCCCGATGGAGCCCTCAGATAGGATCAAGACCTCGTTCATAACTCATCAAGCGACTTATTGTTTTAAAGTCATGCCCTTCGGGCTCAAAAACGCAGGAGCTACCTATCAGAGGATGATGAACAAGATATTTGCAGACAGTAAGACTGATAATTATTCTGTCTATATAGATGACATGATCATTAAAAGTACAACTGTGGAGAAGCATGCAGAGGATATAAGGGGGGTATTGGACGTACTTCGCCACCACAACATCAAGTTGAATCCAGAGAAATGCACTTTCGGGGCAACATATGGCAAATTTCTAGGGTTCATGATTAGCGAAAGAGGAATTAGCCCAAATCCTGACAAAGTCAAAGCAGTCCTAGAAATGCAACCTCCTAGGAATATCAGAGAAGTACAATGCCTCAATGGGCGTATCATAGCCTTGGGCAGGTTTATCTCTTGCTCAGCTCGTAGATGTCAGCCTTTTTTCGAAGTTATCAAGGGACAAAAGGTGTTTGAGTGGAATGAAGATTGTCAAAATGCATTCGAAGGAATCAAGCGGTTCCTTACAGAGCCACCCATGATGAGTCAACCTTTGAAGGGGGAGGATCTATACATGTACGTGTCAGTTACGGATAAAGCCGTATGCACAGTCATGGTGCGAGAAGAAGATGGCCAACAATTCCCCATTTATTACGTGAGTAAGGTTTTGAAAGATGCTGAAACCAGATATTCAAAGTTGGACAAAATGGCATTGGCTGTCGTAACCACGGCAATTCGCCTTAGGCCATACTTTCAGGCGCACACCGTGATAGTTCGAACCCATATACCGATGAGAAAGGTATTACAGAAGCCGGACACTTCGGGAAGGTTGATGGAATGGGCGATTCGCTTGGGCAAATTCGATGTAAGGTATGAAAGCAGGTCATCTTTGAAAAGTCAAGTCCTGGCGGACTTTGTGAATGAATTCACTGACGAGGGGATATCTCATCCCAAGCCTCCATTAGAAGAGTGGTCGATGTATACCGATGGAGCTTCCTCTGCAGATGGAGCTGGTGTAGGAGTTGTGATCAAAGGTCCCCACTATATAAGATTGCGATACGCAGCAAAGTTAAATTTCCATGCTACTAATAACGCTGCTGAGTACGAGGCTCTAATATTGGGCTTACGCCTACTTCAAGAAATCACCCCGGAACAGATCGTGATATACAGCGATTCTAAACTAATGGTCAACCAGGTGATCAAGAATTACGAGGTGAAGGACGAGGTTCTAGCCAAGTATGTAGCAGAAGTCAAAAAGATTCTAGATAACCTTGAAGCTAAAGAAACTAAGTGGGAATTGGTTCACATACCAAGGGAATCCAATACAGAGGCTGATCAATTGGCCAAAATGGCTTCTTGTGAAGTAAAATGGGCGGATCCAGATTGTCCCTTCGAGGTAAAAATGGCTCCAGCATTCGCTACTAAAGAAGTGTCCGTACTCACAACGGTGGAAGATGATTGGAGGACAGTCATCCGCCAATATCTACTAAATGGAACATTACCTGAAGACAAGGAAGAGGCGAAGAGGATTGTCAGGAGATCAGCTTACTTCTCCTTGATCAATGATGGTCTTTACAGAAAATCCTTTAGTCATCCTTGGCTAAAATGCATTCTACCAGAAGAAGGGCAGCGGATCCTCAAGGAGCTGCATGAAGGATCTTGTGGGTCGCATGAAGCATCCGCCACGATCTTGAGGAAATCCAGGATAGCAGGTTTCTACTGGCCCACAGCTGAGTTAGATGCCCAAAGTTTGGTGGAATCTTATCACAGTTGTCAGATTCATGCGAATGAGTCACACACTATCAAGCACATTCAGAGACCAATTATTGAAGGCCGTCCGTTCGCCCTTTGGGGAATAGACATCGTTGGCCCTTTTCCTCCAACTCGTCGGTAAAAGAGGTATGTAATAGTAGCAGTGGACCATTTCACCAAATGGGTAGAGGCCGAGGCCGTTTCCTCCATTACAGCAGAACAGATAGTGGAGTTTGTCAAAGATAACATCGTAGGAAGATATGGCATTCCACATACCATCATCACTGACAACGGGACACAGTTTAACTGTGGCAAATTCAAAGCTTTTTGTGAGGGATTGGGCATCCTGAACAGATTCGCCTCCGTTTATTATCCCCAGTCCAATGGAATGACCGAAGTGACCAATCGAACGATTGTAAAAGGGATAAAAAAGAGGTTGGGTGAACACGACAAAAAATGGGCGGACCAGCTTACAAGTGTTTTGTGGGCCTATCGCACCACCCCAAGAACTGCTACGGGAGAAACGCCATTCGCCCTTTCTCATGGAGTGGAAGCCGTAATCCCCATTGAAATACAAGTCCCCGGTGATCGAGTGGCCTTTTACTATGAAAAAGACAACGATAAGCGATTAAGGGAGCGTCTGGATCAGGTTGAGGATCGCAGGAATCAATCCTATGTACGCATGGCAGCATATAAATAGCGGATCGCATCCTATCATGATAAAAATGCCAAGCTTATGGATCTAAAGATAGGAGATCTTGTGCTTCGCAAGGCTGATAAAGTCCAATCTCGAGAAGGCAAGGGCAAGTTGGGGATCAATTGGATAGGTGCATACCAGATAGTGGAGAAGGTGGGACCAGCCACATTCAAAATACAAGATACGGAGGGCAACACCTTGCCACGCACCTGGAACCTCCAAAATCTCCGCAAATACTTTGTTAGAAAATAAAGTGTGGTCTTGAGTACTCTTTTTCCTTTAACAAGCTTTTTCCCATAGGGTTTTTCTTGTTAAAGGTTTTGACGAGGCTCATCTATAAAAGACCTGTCCGCTGTAATAAGGTGTTCATCCCATTAATAAATATCATTGGTTTTATTATTCATGTTCTTTTTATAATTTACTGCTGCAATATCAATATTCCAGTCTTAAAAAGAAAGGGGAGGCACCCAACGTTCTCCACATTCACAATATATCGCTATCTTAAAGCACATAAGAGGATCAATCTTATGGGCGGATCCGTCTCTGGGCGGATCCCAATCTTCAATAAGAGTTAAAACGATCCTTGGACGCAAGGTCTTTACACTCTCTTATCCTTTTCAAAAAGGAATTCACAAGTCCTACGGGCGGCTCACTTCACCTCAAAGATAGGTAGTAAGTTGAACCCCTGGGTAGCTTTACTTCCTCTAAAGAAGGAATAGAACAGCTCCAAACCTTCACAAAGGTTCATATAATGAAGTATGGCTGGCCACCTACTTCAAACAAAAATCCTAAACATACTCACATTAAAAAACACTGTCCTGCGCAAGGATAGAAGTAGCATAATGTTTATACATAGCAATGTTTGGAATTATGCTTGAAAAGTTTTTACAAAAACTTGTTAACTAAATGATAATAAGGGCATCTTCTTTTGTGCTTCCTTCGCCCCCAACGCTCACTTGAGGGTCTTTCTTCTCCACATTCAGGGATCCGCCTTCAAGAGATACTTCCTTATTCCCTTTTTGTTCAGAATCAGCTTTGGACGGCATCTCCTGGAGATCATCCAGCGCAACTGTGGTAGAAGGTTTGACGTCCGGCAGGGTTCCCTTCATCCATTTTCGCACATAGTTGCGAAGGTACTCCTTGGCATTGGGCATCTTCTTGAACCTTGCCACATCTTCCGGTTTGGGGACAGCGAACTCAGGATCTGTGAAATCAACTTCAGGATGGGATAAAGAGAAGTACGCCATAAGCATCTCTCCATAAAAGAAGGCTTGTTCGCCCGCTGTGTATTCCGCTTCCCCAAGAGCATCTTCATGGCTTTTAGCATCAGAAGCTATTTTTGCCTTCAGGTTTTGTATCTCCTCGTCTCAGAGGACTAAAGCAGCGGTAGCGGAGGCTAGGTTCGCGCTGGCAGTGGCAATAGTGGAATTGGCATTTGCTACCTCTTTCTCTAGCTTTTCAATAGTTGCCCTATTCGCCACATTCTGAAGAACTCCATTCTCCAGAGTACGCAAACGAGCATACAGCTGAGAAAAAACAAAAGGATTTAGCCTAAGAACGAAACAAATCATCACATTCTTTTAAAAACTCACCGAAAGAAGCTCAGACTTTCCCTTATGGATGTGGATCGATTCAGGAATTTGGTCATAATCCTTTTGTACTTCTTCCACCTGTCCTAAAGCTTCGTCCAGGTCATTTAAGAGAGATTCATTCTCAAAAGTTCCTTGAACCCCAAACTTGGCGGACCAATATCCGCCGATATCAGGCTTCGCCATCTGCTTAAGCAGGAAAAATCATACGCCGCTTTAAAATCAGATGAGCAGGAAACAAAATCAAGAGACTAATTACCTGAGCCACTTTCTCAGTAGGTTTGGCGGATTTAATCGCGTCCGCCATTATCTTGGTACTCCCAACATTATTGGGCCGCCTCTTCTTCAGCGGCGGATCGATAGCCATCTCCATAGGGCGTTTGCCCGTATCAGGTTGAGGGTTAGCCGCCTGATTTTTCTTGCGGGCTTCCTCTTCTTGAAACATCCTGCGCGTCTCTGCAAGAGCACGATTTGCCTTAGACACACCCCTGTCAAAGAAGATATCAGAATAATTAAAGCTCCTGAATTATACAAAGTACCTTGATCAAACTGAGTAATTTTTGAATAAATGAATTGATCCTCCACTCGGCGGATCAGAGGAATGTCACTCATCATGAAGGCTAAGGCATCCGCATACGTCCATGCATCCGCCTTAATTTGCTTCATGAGATCCGCCACCTTTTCATCACTGTGTGTTAAGATTCACATATCGCCCGCCATGTGTAGCGGACGAGAATTCCAGACAGAAGGAAAACCTAATGGGTCATCCTCCTTTATCTTCACGTAGAAAAAACTCTCGTCCCAACTATGAACGTTGGACATTTTGTCGTAAAAGGGCGAATAAACACCAAATTTAGCAAATGTAAGATAAGACTCCGACTTCCTCCTGGAGGGTTTATGAAAAGCTCTAAAGATTCGGCCATTATACACTACACCTAAATTTGACGCAAGATAACAATCTAACGCCATGTCAAGCCAGCCGTTGGGGTGTAGCTGGCTGACGGCGATGTCAAAATACGAGAGGATATCCGCCAACATCTGAGGAAGAGGAAGGCGAAACCCTCTCTCAATATGACTACAAAATATAGTAAAGAAGCCCACCGGCGGATTGAAGGGGCGTTGATGAGAAGCTGGGAGTTGGGTTTCGTAATTTTTGATCCACGGAAAGCGATCCGATAGACTCGCCAAATCCGTGGCACTCATACGAGACGAAGTAGACTCCGCTCGAGGATTCTTTTTTCTAACAGGAACAGAAGAAGAGGCCATTAAACCCAGAAACTGGTTACGGGCACCGGCCGGGGTAAAACCGGAAAAGAAAGATGGGTTTCCGGTGGAACGAGTCTGGTAAGGGTTACGCACCGAGTTATTGAACTCAGTTGAACCAGAATTAATCTCGCCGACAGAAGATTGGGAGTTTTCCGACGAGGATGTGGTCCAACTAAAATCTAGTTCAATCTTGGGAGAAGGCGTCGAATTAAAGAGCTCGGAAGTTGACCCAGAGGATGAAGATGAACTTCTAAACATTCAGAGTAAAAGAAAAAGCACTTACATGGAAATGTAGAAGCTTGAGTAGGATCTTTGAAGTTTTTGAGGAAAAGCTTCGAAAACGGGAGGAGATGGAAAATGAGAAAGGAAGAGAAACTCCGGAAGATGAAAGATGGTTTTTGAAACGTTCCTAGGGCCGTGTGCTATTACACGTGTCGATCATCAAAGGACGTTGAACAGAGTGCACATTAAATGCGGAAGCATAAGACGGCGCGCAGAAGTCCAAAAGCCCTAAAGGACTTTAAAGGCATTTTTGGGGGGGCTTCTGATAACATTAGGATATAATCATAAGGACCAAAAGGGGTAATTACCTTAAGATATGCCACGTAGCAAAGGAAGCCGTCTGGCGGATCATCCTAGATCAGCTCTAAGAGATCCGTCGGCGGATCTCTTACGCGAATCTCTCCATAACGGCTGGCCGCCGTCTCGGCCATAAATGATTATTAAATGAATCATTAAATAGTCTCAAACCGCCAAATTAAGAGTAACTTGTAACCGCCATTAAATGAGCATTAATGGAGGCTTTCTAGTTACCTAGGGGTTACGAATTCCTCAACTATATATAGCCTACCTTTCCATGCTATCAAGGTACACTTACTTTTATATTCTCTAAGCTTCGTCAATATAGTTTATTCTCCCTATATTCTACTGACTTTGGCATCGGAGTGTCCCCGACCGATCCCAACGGCGCCTCACAGGGACGTGATCCGATCAGAAGTTTCTCTTGTGTTATCATCATACTTTGTGTCCTGAAGAGCATAAAATCTATTAGAACTATTTCATAATCTATTAATTTTGAAAATTTTGCATTTAGAAATGCTCATAGACATCATTTTGTATAAGAAATTGAGTACTTAAAGGAATATAAAATGTTTTTTCATATGAAATGTTTTTATTAGATTGTTTGTTAAATGCAACAAAAAAAATCATTTTTAAGTACTATTCTTTTATACAATTGACTTTTCTATTTTATTTCTTACTTGTACTTATTTATTAGGGCCCCAATTAGTAACTCGCCTCTGGGCCTCTAAAACCTCAGGATCGGCCCTGCCTCCGCCATCCAACATCAACAACTTTAGTTATTTGAACAATCTTTAGCCACCAAATCATGAGTTACCAAATTATAATTTTTCTTATGGAATATGTTAGTGTTCAATAGTCATATCGTTATTTTATTAAAATTACGTCTCTAGTATTATTGTGGTAATGTGTTCCAATAATTATATCGTGTTTACATTAAAAAGTAGTTGTATGGTGTTTAATAGCATAATATTGTTGTTGTTTGGTACTATTTATATTTCATGTATTTTAATAATTATATTTAAATAAGAGTATTTTAATTTTTTTTATAGATATTTACTTAGTTATATTACAAAACTTCAAATATAAAAATATATTTCAATATTTTTAATATTTGCACATTTTCTGTCCTATCTATTACTATATTTAAAACAGCTTACATTTAAGCTGATGTGTCAAATCCTTGAATTTTTATTATATTTTTCTTTTTCAATTATTCTTATTTCACTGTAATTTAAAACGTCTCTTTCCTAATAACTGAACCTCTCCCCATTCCCTCCCTCAATCTTACTCCATTCTCATTTGCCTTAACTGCTTGATGAACTGTTGTTCACCTTAATTTTCTTTTCACACTCTATTCTCCTTCATTTTCTTTTATTCCATTGTTTTTTTAGCAAATCTCTTATCTACTGGGTTTTTTTTCTGTTTATACCTAATTGCAGGTCTTATCTCTTTCTTATGGGTTATCTGATCGTGCTTCTCTGTTTTATTCCTTCAACCATGGGTATTCTCAATCTACGTTTTCAACAATTTCAGTGCTTCGCTTCCTGTTTTCAGATCCTTTACCATCTCTATTTTCAAGGCAGTTAATATCATCATGGCCTGAGGAAGTGATACTGATAAATACGAGAAGTTGAGCAAGCAGAAGAGAAACAATAGGAACAGGAAAATTGAAGACAAAACTAGAAATGGAGATGAACAAACCTGAAATAATTCAGGTAACCCTTTATTTTTGTTTGATTATGTATCCTCACTGTTATTTTTGTTCTCCGTTTTCAATTAATTTTGTTATTTATAGATTTTGAATTTGAATTCTATTCAGTTTCGACCTAATCGGATTTATGGATTCGTTAACTTACTAGAAATTGAAGGCTGATCTTATGTATTTTTATGGTTTTGACTGTGCTATGGCTCCTGTTTCAGTTCAATTTTAGAGAATCTGAACCCAACAAGTAGGAAAATATGTGAAATGGTGAAACCAATAATTTCATGGCAGCTACTCATCAGAATGAAAGCATTTTTGATGCACAAACAGCCAAATACTGCAACAAACTTCCTTTTCTTTCCCCTTCTTGCAATATATACCCATTTCCCCCTTTCTCTCTCACTTTCACTAACCATGGCTGCTTGTCTTCTCTCTAACCCTTCTTCTCTCCGATCAAAATCAGCTTTCTCTCTCAAAACTCGGCCCAATCCTCTTTTTTTGGCAGGAATGTCTTCTTTGGAGAAGAAGGTGAATGTGTTTGTTGCAGATTTAGGAACATTATTGTTAGAAATTACAAATGGAGATGAAGAAACTGGAAATAATTAGGTAAGCATGCCCTTTCCCTTTCCCTTTCCCTTTTCTTTTGTTTTATATTTGTATTTATTGTATTTCTCTTTGGCAGGAATGACTTCTTTGGAGAACAAGGTGAATGGGTTTGTTGCAGATTTAGGAACATTATTGTTAGAAATTACAAATGGAGATGAAGAAACTGGAAATAATTAGGTAAGCAGACCTTTTCTCTTTCCCTTTTCTTTTGTTTTATATTTGTATTTATTGTATTTCTCTTTGGCAGGAATGACTTCTTTGGAGAAGAAGGTGAATGGGTTTGTTGCAGATTTAGGAACATTATTGTTAGAAATTACAAATGGAGATGAAGAAACTGGAAATAATTAGGTAAGCCCTGAATTTTCGTTGGATTTATGTTTCCTCACTATTTTCTTTTCTCTTCTCTTTTCATCAGTTCTCTTTATTTCCAAATTCCAATTAATTTTATTATTATAGATTTTGAATTCCATTCAGTTTCTACCTAATGGAGTTTTGGGATTTGTTAACTTGCGGGAAATTGAAGGCTGATCTGAGGCAATTTTTATGGTTTTGACTGTTCGGAATTTGCTTTACTCTTTGATTTTATTTTGGGATACACTGTGTTTGATATTTGATAATCCTTCTTCTTTACAAATGAATTTTTTCTATTTGTTCTTTATGCAGCTGTATCTCTAATGTGCTCTAGATTTGGGCATCTCTGTTGTTGTATGCGTGTCTGTGGTCCTTTGTTATATGAATGATGTACTCTATCTTAAGTTCGTTGTTAGTCGGCTCCTCAGGTAAATTTGTTCTAACTTTTACATGGGATTGTTTAACTTTTTCTATTCGTGATGCTCTGAAATTAATATCCTGGATTTTCTATTTAATAAAATTTCTTCTTTATAATAGATTTTCCTCTTTGTGGCAATATCGGTTGATATTGATTTTCCTCTTTGTTGCGCCACTTCACTGTTTATGTTTGCTGGTGAAAAAAATCCATATAAAACTTAATTCATGGAATTAAAAAAACCCATTTAAATTGATGGTTCCATATTCTACTTTTATTTCCTGTAATGTTTTCACTGTCACCAAATGAACTGATGAGTTTTATGAACTTCTACTTTCAGCAATGGAAGAAAACCTGAAATCACGAATGTGTAGACTTAAATCCTCAACAATTACATTCAGTTTACACTCTTTTTAATAGGATCAAATGATTATCCAACACTTTAACTTGCCTCTATTTCGATTTACAATTGTTTGATCTTAGTAAATACAATAATGCAAAATCTGGCACTCATATAATCACAATCCTAAAACAGGATAAGTGAAATTCAAGTTTAAAATAGAATTACTCGCTTCTTTTGTTCATTAGTCTTATTCGTTTTGCATACATGATTTTCTCTTTGTAATTGTTATTTTTTTTTTGTTTTTCCTGTGCCTTTCTGAAGCTAAATAGAATGAGAATTAATTGGATGATAACATGGTGAGCTATCTTGCAGATTTGTTCATACACATCAATGTCCGTTGATCAGATATTGTGCAGAATCTATTTCAATCTATTTCAGAATTGGATGATGTGAGCTTCGATTTTCTGCCTATTTCTACCACTAAAGTTTTCTTCCCCCAGGTCTCCATATTGAGATATCAGTATTACTAATGCCAAGATTATGCTGCTTATAAAGTTAATTTATTTGAGAAAATCACTATAGCTAACAAAATATTTGAGTCTAAGTCATTTTATTCCCTTAAAGCATAGCTTTACACATATAGAAAGTTGAAGATATGTCATTAAGTTCTATTGTCTTTATGGAATGAAAAGGCTTAGACTCGAGTAACTTTTTGTATAATTTATTTTAATTACTACTTATAACCAATGTGTTTAATTATAATACTATACCTGAGTTCAATGAAATCAATAATTAGATTTTACAAAATTCAAATCAAATTATGCTTCTTATTTGACATCTATAGGAAGAGTAATATTTATTCAACTCTATTGAAGTGTTCTTTTATAATTTTTTATAAGCCCAAGATTATCCCTCCTAATATCTCATAGGGAGGGCAATAAGATAACGTGTTCAGTAATCTAGCAGGCGATTTTATGAAACCAACGATTAGTGAGGTTGTGAGCTCCTGGCTAAAGGTGTCAATGTCACTGTATACAATCGACAACTTCATGTGATTTGTGCAACCAAGGAGACTGAAGCATGGATTCAAAAACTCAAGTGGGAAGGGCTTAGTGAATTTTTGAAGATGGAGAGCACACCAATGTACTGTGGTGTTGGTACAGTTACTAGAGGATTCACTTTTATGAAGCAAAATTGGCTTGGATAATCTAAATAGACTTTACTGAGTTAATTCCACATCATATTTTGTGGTAAACGAAATCGAGATCCTTACCTTGAAGAAGATGGAGAAGCAGCACTAATGGAATTTGAGTTTAGATTTCCATTTCCATTAATAGCAAACATGTGATAAATCCATCCTTCTTTTAGGTTGGTTTTAACAATATTCTACAATTTTTTATACAGATCCTTTTATCAGACTTGGTGTGATACAAAATCGCCGTGTTACTTTATTATTTTCTATCTGTATGTTTATACCGAATAATAAATTATTTACCCAAAAAATAAAAGGGCTAATATATTATTTATCCAAAAAATAAAAGGGTTAATAAATTATTTTCCCTAAAACATTGGTTCAAAACGATTTATATTAAAATTAAAATATTAAATAAAATTATAAACTTTATTCAAATGAGCTGTAATATTGTAGAGATTATTTTGATAAAAATTAGTCAACTAACGGTTTACCAATATATAAAGACATAAGGTACTAAAATAGGCCTAAGGTTTTTGGAGAAGTACCAATTTAGGCTCAACGTTCAAAATAGCACCAATATAGGCTTAACGTTTACAATATAATATCAATTTAGGCTTAACGTTTACAATATAGCATCAATTTAGCCTTCACGTATAAAATAGCACCAATATAGGCATAATGTGCAAAAAAGAAGAAGCTAGAGATAATCTGTTACTATTTATAATTTAAAAACAGCATCAGTATTTTATCAACGTGGTAAGTTAATATGGTAGTGGGGAAAAATGCTACTGTACGTGAGGGCTAAATTGATATTATTAATTCATATTATTTCTTTTTGCAGTTATGTACACGATAGAGTTTCAGAAACGTGGTCTCCCTCATGCTCATATACTATTGTTTTTACACCCTGAAGATAAGCATTCAACTGCAGAGGAAATTAATACAATCATATCGGCTGAGATCCCAGATAAAGATGAAACTCCTCATTTATATCAGTCCGTGAAAGACTTTATGATTCATGGACCCTATGGTGCTGTTAACAAAAAGTCGCCATGCATGAATGATGGAAAATGTTCAAAGCACTTTCCTAAGAAATTTAATGATGCGACAATTATTGATGAAGAAGGATATCCAAAGTACATGAGAAGAAATAATGGGAAAACTGTTGAGAAAAACAAAATCTTACTTGACAATAGATTTGTTGTGCCTTATAATCGTCAATCGTTAATGAAGTATGATGCACATATCAATGTCGAATGGTGTAATCAGCAGAGGGCCATCAAATATTTTTTCAAGTACATCAACAAAGGCAATGATCGAATAACTGCTACTTTTTATCAACCTGATGGACATGGTATTAGTGCTGATAAAGTGGATGAGGTCAAAATGTACTATGATTGTAGATATATTTCACCATGTGAAGCAGGTTGGAGAATATTTGCATTCCCGATTAATTATCGTGACCCTTCGGTGGAAAGGCTCAGTTTCCATCTTCCAGATAAGCAAAACATTGTATTTCGTGATGATGACCCTATTGATAATGTAGTTAGAAGAGAAGGTGAAGTAGGTACTATGTTTCTTCAATGGATGAAGGCAAATGAACAGTACCCAGAGGCAAAAGAATTGACTTATGTTGAATTTCCAATGAAATTTGTATGGAAAGAAGTTGAAGAAATTGATGACACTTCGAGAATAAAAGGAAAGATTAAGAAATGGTGTCCAAGACAGCGTGGGATGAGTGTAGGGAGAATATTTTATGTTCATCCAGGGGCAGGTGAATTATACTATCTCAGGATTTTGTTGAATATTGTTCGGGGTCCAACTAAATATGATGATATCAAAACTGTGAATGGTATATTGTATCCAACTTTCAAGGATGCATGTTTTGCATTAGGGTTACTAGATGATGACAAGGAGTATGTAAACGCAATACCAAAAGCATCTTTTTGGGGATCAGGGCAATTTCTCCGAACATTGTTTGCTACATTGTTGTTCTCCAACTCTATGACAAGACCAGAAATAGTTTGGAATCAAACATGGCATCTTTTATTTGATGATATTCTATATAAGCAACGAAATATTTTGAACAACCAAGGTATTATTATTATTATTATTATTATTATTTAGTTACAATATAAGTTCTTTTTCCTTTTCATGTGAATAAAATTATTATTATTATTTAGTTACAACATTTTATAAATGTTAATTCCTAATTACATTTTTTGATTGATTTTTTTGGCTATTGATAGATCTACAAATGACAGAAGAGCAATTGAAAAATTATGTACTAGCTGAAATAGAAAAATTTTTGAACAGAAACGGGAGAAGTTTGAAGGAGTTTTCTACTTTACAATTTCCAGATACATCACTTATAGATGAAGGAAGAAATATGCTAATTCAAGATGAACTCAACTATGACAGAGTGTTATTGGCTGCGGAAAGTGATAAGCTGATCAGATCACTAAATGATGACCAAAGAAGGGTGTTCCAAACAATCATCGATGCGGTAAAACATGAGGATGGCAGAATGTTTTTTGTTTATGGATTTGGAGGAACTGGAAAGACATTTATATGGAAAACTTTGTCATCTGTTTTGAGATCACAAGGTGAAATTGTACTCACAGTAGCATCAAGTGGAATAGCATCTCTTCTAATGCCTGGTGGAAGAACTGCTCATTCTAGGTTTGGTATTCCATTAGTGGTAAATGAAGATTCCACATGCAATATCAAACAAGGAAGTCCATTAGCTGAATTAATTATAAGAACTTAACTCATTATATGGGATGAAGCACCGATGGTTCACAAACATTGTTTTGAAACATTAGACAGAACATTGCGAGATATCATGAGATTCAAGAACAAAAATAGTATGAATTTTCCATTTGGTGGGAAGGTTGTTGTTTTTGGAGGAGATTTCAAACAAATCTTACCGGTCATTCCCAAAGGAAGCAGACAAGATATTGTTACATCATCTCTAAACTCTTCTTACCTATGGAGATACTGTAAGGTGCTTAAGTTAACCAAGAACACGAGGCTTCAGATTGGAAATACCAATATCGACTCGAATGAGCTGAGGTCATTCTCTGATTGGATATTAAGCATTGGAGATGGAATAGTCGGTGGGAACAATGATGGTGAAGCTATATTTGATATACCCGATGATCTACTTATCAAAGATAGCGAAAATCCTATTGGAGCAATTGTTGATAGCACATATCCATATTTGTTAGAAAACATACGAGATCAAACGTATTTGCAAGAACGTGATATCCTTGCTCCAACATTGGATAGTGTGAGTAAAGTGAATGAGTATGTGTTGTCATCTTGGACAGGAGAAGAAGTGTGCTATTTAAGTTCAGATGATATTTGCAAAGCTGATAATCATCGTGATAGCCATGATAACATCTACACTCTTGAATTTTTGAATAGTGTCAAATCATCGGGTTTGCCAAATCATAAGCTTATATTGAAGATTGGAGTACATGTGATGTTACTACGAAATATAGATCAGAATAATGGACTGTGTAATGGAACTCGATTAGTGGTGACTCAATTGGGGAAACATGTTATTGAAGCCGAACAAATTACAGGTTGTAATATTGGACAAAAAGTGTTCATTCCTCGACTTTCTTTGACACCGTCAGATATCAGATTACCTTTCAAATTCCAACGTAGACAGTATCCCTTAGTGGTTTGTTTTGCGATGACAATAAATAAAAGTCAAGGACAATCACTTTCACATGTCGGCTTATATCTTCCACGTCCGGTTTTTAGCCATGGGTAACTGTATGTTGCAGTTTCAAGAGTTGAAAGTAGAACATGATTAAAAATTCTTATTAATGACAAGGAAGACAAACCATGTAATTGTACTCATAATGTAGTTTTCAAAGAAGTGTTTAATAAAATAGAATAATTTTATATTAAATATAATGAAATTACTCCAGTTCATTTTCTTTTACAAGTACATGAATATAATTGTTTAAATTAAAAATATTTACATCTCTAAAATTGGAAAAAACAAGAAAATAAATTTTGATTTTAGAATACTTCCAATTTTCATTTAAATTTTTATCATTTAAAATTTTAAATATGTAGTATAAATTAATATTGTATTTTTTTTACAACCAAATTTAATTTGGTAAAAATTATCCATTAAAATATATAACACTATAGTTTATCCCAATCCCGGTGTTCATACTAGTGTTTTATGAAAAGCATATCCGTATCCATGCCGGATTACCCTTTTATTAAGGGTAATTAATTTATTAGTCCCTATATTTTGACAAAACACACTGTTTAGTCCATGTATTTTCAAAAACACATGATAAAGTCCCTAACGTTTTTTTTAAGTGAACTGTTTAGTCCATGCAGTTAGACTCTCATAAAGATTTTGTTAGTCAATTTGGATTTGCATTCTTCTTTTGCTTTATTTTTATTTCCTTTAAACTCTAATGCATCTGAAATCAATTTTGAGTGTTCTTCTTCTTGATTTTCTCCTTAATCGTTCAAATTCGTAAGCATTGGGTTTGTTCTTTTTCTTGTTCTCCATACAAATAACTTCTTCTTCTAAATTGGATTTCCTCTTCTAAAGTTTGAAGGTAAATAGTAAAGTGTAATTTAGTTATTTCCGAAGTCATAAACGGTAAAAAAATCTAACAAACAGACGGAATGACTAAATAGTTCACTGAGAAAAAGGTTAGGGACCTTATCATGTGTTTTTGAAAATACAGGGACTAAACAGTGTGTTTTGTCAAAATATAGGGACTAATAAATTAATTACCCTTTTATTAATAAAGAAACATGTAAAGTAAAATAGTTTTCAGTGATTGGTGGGGAAAACAATTAGTCAATTAATTATCCTGTTGAATGAAACAACGAAAACGACATCGTTGTTATAGAATAGAACCTTGTACGCGCTTTTTGCTGCCTCCTTTTCAATCTAATCATCCTGGTGAGCCCGCCATCCCTTTTTCTTTGTACAACAGCAAACATCACGCGGAGAGAAATCTTTCAGAAGACACAGTCATATTCACACAGACACCGTCTCACCGCTTCTTCTTCTCCGATCTCTGGCCAATCATTTCCTTCCTCGGATCTTCTCATTTCCTCTTTCGCTGAATTCTTCACAAGAGGTAGTAAGTACTCTTCATTTTTCTCATCTCTAATTCAATTTCATTTTCCAATTTCAAATACTGAATTACAGAAGCTACACAATATGACATCAAGCACGATCCGTAAAGCGATCGGTGCTGTAAAAGATCAGACCAGCATTGGGATAGCTAAAGTGGCTGGCAACATAGCGCCTGAACTTGAAGTATTAGTCGTTAAAGCTACTAGTCATGATGATGATCCAGCTGATGAGAAATATTTGAGAGAAATTATAAATCTTACTTCTTATTCTAGGGGTTATGTTACTGCCTCTGTTGCTACTGTGTCTAGACGCCTAAGTAAAACTCGCGATTGGATTGTGGCCGTCAAGGCCTTGATGCTTGTGCATAGGCTTTTGCTTGATGGCCATCCTTCATTTCAGGAAGAGATTGTTTATGCCACTAGGAGAGGGATGAGGGTTTTGAATATGGCTGGTTTTAGAGATGAGGCACACTCGCATTCGTGGGATCATTCCGCTTTTGTGAGGTCTTATGCTATTTTTCTTGATGAGAAAGTTGAGGTCGCATTGAATGAGAGTACTTTGAAGGGTAACGAACGGAATTTAAATTTGGATGAGAGTGATGATGGGTACAAATCAAGAGAGCAAAGGGATGATTTTGATTATGGGAGGCCTGGGAGATCCAGGTCTTATGGTGATTTTAACCAAGATTCTTATGGGAAAGAACAGAAAAAAGAGGCTACACCTATTAGACAAATGAAACCAGAGAGGGTTTTAGGAAAATTGGACCTGGTGTTGAGGCTGCTTGATAGAATTTTGGCTTGCAGGCCTACAGGAATGGCGAAGACTAGTAGATTGGTGATGGTGGCTCTCTACATTATGGTTAAGGAGAGCTTTGTGCTGTATGTTGATATGTGTGATGCATTGGGCGTTTTGTTGGATCAATTTACTGAGATGGAGTATGCGGATTGTGTCAAAGGTTTTGATATGTATGTTAGTTCTGCAAAGATGATTGACCAGCTTATTGGGTTATATAGTTGGTGTAAGGATGTTGGGATTGCTCGATCATCCGAGTTCCCTGCTGTGCAGAGAATTACCGATGAGCTATTAGGTACACTAGAAGGATTTTTGAAAGAAATGACAAACAAACCATCATCCAACATTCCTGAGAAAAGTATGGAGGAAAAGGTAGTAGCAATCAGGCAAGAGCCTGAACTTGATAGAAACGATGTCAAGGCTCTTCCTCCACCAGAAAATTATACCCCTCCACCCCCTCCTGAGCCACAGCCACAGCCACAACCTCAACAAGTGACACAGGATTTGGTGAATTTGAAGGATGATGGAGTTTCAGCTGATGAACAGGGCAATAAATTCGCTTTGGCTTTATTCTCTGGACCATCAAATGGAGCATGGGAAACATTCCCATCAAGTGGAGAGGCTGAAGTGACTTCAGCATGGCAGACACCAGCTGCTGAGAGTGGTAGAGAAAACTGGGAATTGGCATTAGTGGAAACAACTAGTAATCTATCAAAGCAGAAAGCTGCTTTGGGGGGTGGCATGGATCCACTACTATTGAATGGAATGTATGATCACGGTGCAGTAAGGCAACATGTGAACACTAGTCAATTAAGTGGTGGAAGTGCAAGTAGTGTAGCATTGCCCGGCTCCGGGAAGACAGCAACACCAGTGCTGGCATTGCCTGCACCTGATGGAACTGTCCAACCGGTCGGGAACCAGGACCCTTTTGCTGCATCTCTTGCAATTGCGCCCCCTTCATATGTGCAAATAGCAGATATGGAAAGGAAGCAGCACTTATTGGTTCAAGAACAACAGCTTTGGCAACAATATGGAAGGGATGGGATGCAAGGGCAAGTGGGTTTGGCCAAGATCAGCAATTCTTCAGGGTACTATGGTACTGCTCCCCAACAAGTGATGATGCCTTATGGGATGCCACAGGTCGGCGGTATGGGGCAGCCAGGAGGTTACTATTACACACCTTATTGAAGTTGCTTCTTCTTTTTAAATGCATTTTCTTTGTATTTATGTCTATCATATTTATGGAAGTTATATTACTTGTCATTGAAATCTCTTAAATCACAGGGTGTAAGGACGTTTAATGCAACGTCTGATGAGTTTGTGTATTATGTTGCCATAACTTGTAACAAAGAAAAAAAAAACTGAAATTTTGTATGTCTTTTCTGTGTTTTTCTAGCTTAAATTGTTAATATAATTGTTATATTTATAATGTTTGCCATAAAATTCCATTAACATTCTTATTGTGATACTATAATATTTTATGTTTGAAGAAGTCAAAACTTAAACACAATACTTTTTCATGCTGATTCTTTGATTATTTCAGACTTTGAAATTTTCAGTTTTGACTTTTGAATATTGTACTAATGAACTAGCTGACTTTGAATTCTTTTCTTTGATTCTTTCAGATTTTTCAGTTTTTTTCTGCTGGAAGAAACAAAATAACGATTCAGTCATTCTGGGATTAATGACATGGTACTGTTTCCAGAAATAACTACAATATTAAGGAAGAAGGGTTATTTCACTATTCCAGTTTCAAAAAGCTCCCGTTTTTCAATAACTATAGATTTGAACCTGAAATTGAATAAAAATTCAGTTTAATCCTTAATTGGATGAAAATAATTAACTAATAGTTTTAGTTAATAAAATACTTAATAGGTAAACGCAAGGCTCTGACATTCTAATTGAATTGATTATACGATGAAGTGAATAAATTTCTTAAAAAAATCATGCAAAAGGAATTATAGGAGATTTGTCAAAACAAAGCAAACCTTCATGTGAGGTAGTAAAGCTAGTAAATAAAATGCTCGATGAAGTTGACTGATAGAGAAGTTTAAAAAGAGCCCAAAGTTTTAATAAATCAATCTCTGAAAGAAAAAATATATTCAAATTAAGGTAAGAAAAAATGGTATTTTATATTTTATAGTTTGGAAGAAGATAAAATGAAATTAAACATTTACATCCCACGTAGGAAAGAAATGAGAACTTAACTAGTTTATAAGTAAATTGGCTTTATAAGCCTTTAACCAATTACTAGAGAAAAAGCTCTCTCACGCACAGAGAGGGTGCAATCAATTAACCATCGGGTTAGGGGCGCACCCGCACGACGTGGGCGACGCGAATGCCGTACAATAATAAGGTTCCATAACTTGACCCCTTTTAATTTTTATTTTCATTATGTTAAAATCATTGAAATAACCGGGTCACTCCGGTTATTTCACCATTGAAATAATCGGACAGGTTCGGACCGGTTTCCTCGTCGGTTGCACCGACCGGTCCGGTCCGAATCTAATAATATTGTCTTTTAGAGATGCTTTTAATGTCTTAAATGACTAAAAGTCAATTATATAATTTTTAGAAAATTGACTTATAGTAGTTTTTTTTGGAGATGCTCTTTTGAAGATGCTCTTGTGCATGTGAATTTTAAAAAACATGAGACTAAATAATTTATTACTACGAAGCTTTTTACTTAATACACTTATCAATTCTCTTAGTTATAAAATTCCTAACGTTTTTTATTCATTCTAAATTTTAATCCACATGTCCATTTAAAATATGAATTTGCATTTCCTTTTAGTAAATTATATATAATATATGTTACCTTTTACACCTTGCTAGCTAAATTTTAATTTTATACTTGAAAATATTATTCTTTTAAATATTTATTTATTTTGTTTGGTCTCATACCTTTCTCTTTATTCTCCACTCTTATGTAATTTTAATAAAAATATAGTTTTACTTAAAATATTTTAAAGTAAAATATAATATTTTTATTCTAATGAAGTATTTTATTAATAACTATCAATATTAAACATCAATATTAAAACTTCAATATGAATTAATAAATTTCAATATTAGAATAAAAATATTGGATTTTGCTTAAATTATCTTACTATGATATTCACTCAAAACTTGTACTTCAATTCTTTACAGGGAAAATTATAAATTGGATCAAATGAGAGATCCATTTATATATTTTTGTGTAACTTTTCTAAAATACCTAAACTTTTCAGCTTCCCCTTCCCCTCCCCCTTCCTCTTCGTTACAGTTTCTCTTTCTCTTCCCATTCCTAGATCTTTGATCTTCCTCTTTTCCTTTATATTGCGAAATCTGCTCCATTTTCTTCATCACCATGTCTTTCTTTTCTTACTCTCTTAATTCTTCATCTTCCTATTACTAGAAAATTAAGCCATGGTTCTTCATCTTCCCGTTTCTTCTCGTCTCTTGGTTTCTTTCTTCTTGTTCGGATCAAAAAAATCGTTATTCGATGTTAGTTTCATTGTTTTTCTGCATTGATCATATGGTTATTGACGATTTTAATGGTAAAAGACGAAAAAATGTAAGAATATACTGTTTTCTCTTCGTTTTTTTTTCCAAAAAATCACTTCGCGAAATGGGTTTTTGCGAAGGTCTGCAAGGAAAAAGAACCTGAAACGGACGATTTTACCTCGTGAAAACATATTACGTGAAGTTTGCGAAGAGAAATGTTCATGATTTTTACCTTCGCAGACTTCGCGTAATCTATTTTCGTGAGGTAAAATCGTCACATTTCTCCTCGCAGACTTCGCGAAATCATCTTTTCGCGAAGTAAAAGCGTCATCTTTCTTGCACATTTCTCTTCATAGACTTAACGAAATTCTCTTTTCGCGAAGCCAAATCGTCCTTTTTCTTCCTAACACGATTAAATTTTTCTGAAGGTGGTTGAATACATAACATCCCTTTTAATAAGGCGGTGTACTGGGACGCAGATGAGAAAATTTTCTTGGATTCTTTTATGATACGGGGAGAAATTTCCATCAAGATTGGTCACATTGACTTTGAAATGATTTTAATGTTGTTATTGTTGTAAATTTTGATAATGTTATGATTTTAATGTTGTTATTGTTGCAATATTGTTGTAAATTTTGATAATGTTAGGATTTTAATGTTAGAATTATTGTTGCACCCTTGTTGTTATGTCTTTTTTTGTTATATACCACTTCGCAGATTTCGTAATATACGAAGTTTGCGAATATAATACTGCTTAAAAACACGTCTTTTATCTTCGTAGGTTTCACATATTGCGAAATGTGCGAAGTCAGACGGAAGGGAGAAAGAAGAAAGACTAAATTTTTTCTAAGTGTTATATATATATATATATATTAAGGGTATTTTAGAAAAGTCACACAAAAATAGTCTAGATATGTAGTAGGTTGAGTAAATGGGTCTTCCATTTGATCCAATTTTGTAAATTTTCCTTATTTTCATTAAAAATATGCCTAAATTAAAATGGTTTCAATTATTTCTTTTAGAAATATGCTTACACTAATGAGTTTTGCTTAATTTTTTCCTAATCTTTTCATTTGACCTGAAAATATATAGGTTACATATGTAAACATAAATAGTTGAGTTAGAACTATTAAAATCTGGGAGTTTAAAGTTGTAAATGAAGAACAATTTTAATTTTGACAATGTACATCCATAATATAATTTATTTGTAACGTCCCCTTAGATGTCCATAGAAATATTGTGCCTCATTAAAATCTTACTTGGAAAAACCCAATACGATAAAAGTTTAGTGAAGGAAAAAGCATACACAATATTTATAATACCCATGGTAAGCTTCATCATTTCAGGAAAATCCCGTGGGAAAAAAATTTGGATAAGGAAAAAGAATATATTGTGAGTTTTATTCCCTTCATAAAGACACCATTATATACCTTTGAGTATTTTTTTTTTTTTTTTTTTTTTACATTCTAATACCATATCTCAACTTTTCAAATGTTGTTGTGGGTAATATTTTGGTGAATAAATTTGTTAAATTATCACTTGACTGAATTTGTTAGATATCTATTTCACATTTCTTTTCAAGATTTTGAGTGAACAAATTTTTTGGTGAAATATGTTTCGTTCTATCAACTTTGGTGTAGCCTCCTTTTAGTTGAGCTATGCATGTTGTATCATCTTTATATAATACTGTTAAAATGCAAACCGCACATTTTTTGGATACGATGAATCAATGATTTTACTCAAACACATTATTGACTTGCTTTATGCATTGTAATTATTTCTGCATAATTTGAAAAAGAAACAACGAAAATTTGCTTTGTAGACCGTCATGACATATCAGTTTTTCTACAAGGAAATAGATAACCTACTTGTGATCGAGCTGCATGTGGATCAAATAAATATCGCGCATCTACACAACCAAGCTTAATTCCATTTCAATGTCTTCTTGTTGAAGATTAACTAAATCTTACTAGTAAGCTTTAAAAAATGATGTATCAAGTCTTATATTATTAGCAAGATATATCGATGCACCTATAATATTTAAATATGATTCTCTCGATGAAAAAATTGACTTTTTGTTTCTTTTACGCAAGCGTGCCAGAGATTTTGTGGGAAAACTCCAAAAGTTGTCAAATCTAGCTTCTTGAATCAAACAATTGTGTTAAAGCTGAACGGTCGTAAAAGCTTTAATTTGCAAATAATTCTATGAAACTGAGATTAACTGAAAAAGAATGTGCCAAAGATAAATGAAATTGAATTACTTAAATTGTACTGGAAATAAACTTGGAGAATTAAAATTGAATTACAGAGAATTGCTATAAAAATAAAACTTACTGGTGATGAAAATAACAAAGAAGAATTTTTGGAAATCAAAGAAAATCAACAGAAGTTTAGCAAAATAAACATTGTAAATTTCAGTTTTGAGTTTGATTTTGTGTGTAGTTTCCTTGAAGCTAGTGTACGACACTTACTCCGAAATAAATCGGACCATGCCCCTATCCTTATTGATCTCTCTGGCCAAGTGGAAAGCAAACCGCAACCTCAATTCAAATTTCAAGCAACTTAGATGTGTTTGCCTGAGTTCCGTTCATCTGATCGAGAATGAATGGGTACGTAGTGGTTGCTTGATGTCCGATCTCCATGATTTAACCGAGACACTCACTGTTTGGAATAGAAATTCTTTTGGAAACATATTCTATCGGAAGCGCAGGACCCATTCTCGACTTGCTGGAGTTCAGGCTCGTCTCTCGTCATAGTGCATTGGGGGTCTGTTGCGGCTTGAGCAGAATCTTTTGCACGAATTAAATGAAATACTAAGGTTGGAAGAGTTATTGTGGTTTCAAAAGTCGAGGGTCCAATGGCTAGCATATGAGGATCGGAACACGTCTTTCTTTCACACCTCTACTATCATCAGAAGACACCGAAATAAGATTATCGGCTAAAAAAATGAAGTCAGGAGATGGATTTGGGAGTGGGACGAATTGAAAGAGATAGCAGTAGAATTTTTCATAAGGCTATATATAGAGGAGATGCCTACTCGCATTATTCTTCAATCCGCCCGCATCTTCCTTTCCTGCGATTTTGTCTAAATTC
Source organism: Euphorbia lathyris (assembly GCF_963576675.1). Taxonomy (NCBI): domain Eukaryota; kingdom Viridiplantae; phylum Streptophyta; class Magnoliopsida; order Malpighiales; family Euphorbiaceae; genus Euphorbia; species Euphorbia lathyris. The sequence continues at coordinate 57,132,568 of NC_088917.1, forward strand.
TTGACAACATGGGGTCGACCATTCACTGCGGAGGAGGTTAAGTTGGGATTTTTCTCTATGGCCCCTCCGAAGGCTCTTGGGCCTGATGGTTTTCATGTAGCATTTTATCAGAATTTTTTGAGTACGATTAATGATGACGTCTGCTCGTGTGCCCTTCGACCTTTGAATGTTGGCATTCTAGACGCAGGTCTGAATTCGACCTTGATTACCTTAATTCCCAAGGTTGATTTTCCGGAGAGTCTTGTGTAATTTCACCCAATAAGTCTCTGTAATGTTGCCTACAAAGAAATAAATAAATATATTGTGCACCGTTTGAAACCTCTTTTTATCTAGCCTTATGGGCCCTATGCAAAGCAATTTTGTATCGGGAAGGAAAATCACTGATAATATTATTGTTGTCCAGGAAGCACTTCATTCTGCTAAACACAAGAAGGGGAGAAGGGGTTGGATGTTTCTAAAGTTGGATTTAGAAAAGGCTTATGACCGGATCAATTGGAATTTCCCGCGGGATACTCTGGTTACGATTGGCTTCCACCAGGGTCTAATTGAGGTGATTATGTCATGTGTTTCTTTGCATTTTTGTGCGTGTTTTGTGCAATATGGAACCTTGTGAGGGTTTTTGTCCATCTCGGAGTCTCCGTCAGGGCCCAATATATGTTTGTCCTTTGCCTGGAGCGCGTCATCTTATTTTGGACATGACTGCAAGTAAAGATTGGAGACCTATTCGTCTTTCTCATGGTGGTGTCGCTCTCTCTCATGTCTTCTTTTGCGGACGACATCATTCTTATGGCTGAAGCATCTCACTCTCAGGCTCGGGTTATCAAATGGATCCTATCATATTTCTCCGATTGCTCGGGTCAACAGGTGAGTCTGAGTAAATCTCATATTTTCTTCTCTGCAAACATTTCTCCTCGGGATCAGTAGGAAATTTGTTCTGAGCTTAGGATCGCTAGTACTAGGGATTTGGGGAAGTACTTGGGCGTGCCTCTGATTCATGACAACAAACATACTTTCAAATATGTTCTGGATATAGTAAAAGGGAGGCTAGCGAGATGGAAGGCTAACTGCTTATCTTTCGTTGGCCGAGCTACTCTGGTTAGGTCCGTTCTATCAGCAATTCCGACTTACACTACGCAGACTGCTATTCTACTAGTTAGTATCCATAATTCTATGAATAAATCGTGTAGGTGTTTTTTTATAGGGTTTGAAAGACAGGGAGAGAGGCACGAGCCTCGTGAAGTGGGACACTATTAGTCAGCCACGAAAGTCTGGGGGCTTGGGTGTGCGCCATTTTCATCAATTTAATATTGCGCTTACTGCCAAACTTAGTTGGAAAATGCTTACTGATGCAGGTAAGTTATGGGTGGCAGTGTTGGAAAGCAAATACGCTCGGCAGGAAGTCGACTTGGCTATGTTTCGGACAAAGCAAAATCAGAGTCATATCCGGAAATGTGTCACCAACGGTAGTCGGCTACTAGAGCAAGGTGTGAGACGAATTATTGTTTCAGGGAAGTCTACTCGTTTCTAGTATGATCACTGGATGTAGGACACACGACTGGTGGAGATTGCGATTTCTCTAGTGTCTCTAGAGGAATTGAATCAGATGGTCTGGTACTATTAGGGGGAGAATGGTGGCTGGAATTGGTCAAGGCTGGCATTAGTCCTCCCGAATGTGGTAATTCTAAAGCTTGCATCCTACGTTATCTTGAACTCGGACCCGAGGAGGATGATTGGTGCTGGGGTTTGACGTCTTTGGGGAACTTTTTGGTAAGATCTGCATATAAATTAAGTCAGGATTTGGGTCCAAGTGGCGGTAGCTACGACTGAGCATCCATTTGGCGATTGAAAACAACAAAAAGAGTTCGACATTTTATTTGAATGGTGTTGCACGATGCGACCCTATGTAATGCCAACCGAAGAAGGAGACACATGTGTGATTCAGGCTCATATTCGATATGCTTCCAATCGGAGACGACTCTCCATCTGCTTCGTAACTACGGGGATGCTCGAAGGATTTGGGAAGGTCTGGTCCCTGCTATTTTACAGCAGCAATTCTTCATGCTGGAACTCGGGGCCTGGATGAAGTTTAATTTGGAAAATTCAGGGCTATGGCTGACGGAGAAAGGGTATGCGGTGTTTGCAACGACTTCATGGTGGATATGGCGGTGGCGCAATAAGAGGGTGTTCAACTCGGTTATTCGGGAAAATGGCAACAGCATGATCGAGTTAATTCGCAAGCAGGCTAGAGAGTATAATCAAAGTATTTCATCCTTTTCTTGTCTTAACTCTGGTGGCTTTCAGAATGTTAATATTGCGTGGCAACTGCCATCGGAAAACTGGGTTAAGGTTAATTGTGATGGAGATAGTAAGGGTAATCCAGGTTTGCCATCGACATAAGGTTTAGCTCGAGATACAGACAGAGCGTGGCTAGCACGTGTAATCTAAGCATCCGTTCAGCGGGCCTGACTGAATTATGGGGCCTTTATTTCGATTTGAATGTGGCTTAGAAGAAGGGTTTCAGACAAGTAGTTGTGGAGGCGGATTCGTTAGTGGTGGTACGATTAATGTCTGACTTGTGTCTGAACGTCCACTGATATTTCTGGCTGATTGAAGGATGTAGGAAGCTTTTGAAGTTGAATTGGATCGTCAGAGTGACTCATACCTTCTGAGAGGCTAATAAAGCAGCTGACTGGATAGCAAACTTCACAGGAACTCTTTGCTTGGGACATCACGAGTGTGGTGGACCATCTGCATGCCTCCTTGATATTCTTCAAGCTGATACGAGCGAAACCAGCTCTGCTCGTAGATTCAAATGTAGTTTCTTTTCTTTTGTTTTATCGGGGTCTAGCCCTTCCACTGTAACAAAAAAAAAAAAATCTAAGTTTTTTAATTTATACATTTTCCGAATAGTAAAGGAAAAATGGAAATATAATATAAAAAATACATATCATTTGTACATTTTAGAAGCAATCTTTAGTTACAGAAATATTTGAAGCCGAAATTCAGCATCAAAAAGATCTCACAGTGGATGGTAAAACATAGTTGTTGTTATGTGCATCCGCCTGCTCCTCTCCCTCTCTCTTTTTTGACGTTTTTCTTCTCTATGAAGAAATAGAGAAATACCTCCCCAGCGCAATCCCATTCCTTGGTAATTCTATGGCTTCCTTTATCATAATTCTTTCACTTTAAACTTCCAATCCCAATGAGCCTGGGGCTGATTTGCAAGAGGATACAGAATTTCAAAGGGGGTCAATCTATATGGAACCACAATTTGCTTTAAGAATCATTTTGAATCCCACCACATGGACATGGAACCACAATTTGCTTTAAGAATCATTTTGAATCCCACCACATGGACATGATTGGTGGGGAAAAAAACTATACATGCATGTGTCGTGAATTCATTGGTTTGAAGTAGTATTACTCCAGGAGTACCCCTAAAATTTCACTGGCTTTAATTAAGCAATCGCTAAATATCCGTTGCTCTATTTGGGAAAATAAAAGGTATAAATCTTTCTAAAAGAAAGGCTTGTCATATTTATTTTATATAGTTTTATCTGATTTCTCAGACACCCTTTAAGTGGATTTTCTCTCAATTAAAGTTTTCTACATACGCTAAGACTCGAACTCAAGACCTCTAGCTTCTCATACTTAAAATAGTGTTTATTTCAGCTATTATATATATAGAGAAATAGATTCCTGGAATATGTATGTTCGGGAAAATAAAATTAAAATAGTTGTTTGCTTCAGCTATTATATAAAGTAATAGGGTTAAGGTGCAAAAATACCCCTAATATTTTTGGTCAGGAACAATTTTACCCATAACGTCTAAAATGGTGCAATTTTACCCCTAACGTTGGAAGCCAAAAACAATTTTACCCCTAACATTGATAAATTGAGTCAATTTGAGAAATAATTCATCAAATTATCTTCTCGGTCATGAATTTTATCATATAGACTTCACATGTGCATCATTTTATCAGTAGCAGATCACAAACATATTTTGGGATATGAAAAAATAAAAAAAATATACTGTCCTGTACGAATTAGACAAAAAAAATTTAAAAAATTCACCGAATTTATAAATATTAATCTCTAATTCTATTATTAAACTATAAGAAACATGAAATCATTTTTTTAGAATGAATTTTTAAGAAATTGGAGCAAAATAAGGAACAAAAATATATGTTTTATAATAGTATCTGAAATTGACCCAATTTATCAATGTTAGTGGTAAAATTGCTCTTAGCTTCCAATGTTAAGGATAAAATTGCATCATTTTAGACGTTAGAGATAAAATTGTTCCTAATCCAAAACGTTAAGGGTATTTTTGCACCTTTAGTAATAGATTCCAGGAAAATATTTATGTTCTTCTGGGGCAGAAAAAAACAACGAGAACATTGTATTCACATAGGAACTGGTTTTGCACAAATTATCAATTAGGTTTTGACTAAACTAATTACCCAGACCTAACCATTTACATGCTAATTTTAATATACTTCATACTACTTTACCGCAAGTATCCCGCAGTTGATACAAATTTACTACAGTTTGTAGTTCTTCAATACTTTATATGGGGCTTGCATTTTTCATTGGAACATCACATATCACATATAATTTGGCCACATTAACCAAAATTTCCACTTGCATGCCCCCAAGATTTGAACATATGAAAACCGTATGTACCGATCGGCAAGCAAAAACGCTCATTAACAGGGTTAACTTTGCAGTGGTGAACTGGCTTGGCATCAATTACCATAAAAAAATCCATAAGATTTGGTTGCAGAGTTTCCGCAAAAAAAACTGTTGCTTCTGCAATATTTGTGGAGAGTTAACTTTAGGAATTGTTTGGCACCTGGATGCATCAGCTATCAGTCCATATCAACTCCAATGCTGGATGAAAATTTGCTACCATGTTGAAAAGCAAGAATATAGCACTTCACAGTATCACTGATGGAAATTACAGGCTGAATCAGGGTGTAGTACTTTTTATGCAAGCCAAAATCCATCTCGGATGAAAATTCACCAGCAGCTGCATTTTCCCGTTTGCTGCTTAATTTTCATAGAACTTGTATTAACAAAAATTACAGAGATGAACAACTTTGAGAAGCAAAAGTACTAAGTTTCATTTGCCTCAATAGACATGCACAAAATACCACTAGGCACTAGGTATTTAATATACCTTGGGAATTATGAGAATTCATTGGAAGAATCTTTTGCGACATCGAGCAGATCCAAGTTCCTCATACTCAGACTTGGTGACACACATTGATTCGAAGTCAGGATTTGATGCCAAAAGCGACCCACCTCTCCATACACCTAGTATGGGACTGGACAAGCATCACAGACCACCAAATAAGAATCAGTGTGAAAATTAAGAGACAAATTAACACTTTCCAGGAGTGAGTTTACTCTTCTTGTGTAGTTATCTTCACTTGATACTCATCTGGGACAAGAGGTCGGAGCTCCATTTCTCTGCAATTTTATCCACTGATATAATCTATTGGCCAAATGTCAATACATGTTCATAGTATAAAATAACAAGGCAAGAACATCAACATACAGTCTCTCAGCAAATCGAGGAAATAATGTGCTCCCACCAGTTAATATAATGCTGCATAAACAAAGGTTTTGAACATTCATCAATTGCTATTAGGACATCATTAAATATTTGCATAATACTAAGAAATATGTAAATCACCTCTGGTAGAGTACTGGGTGAAGTAGAGAATGGCAGGAGTTGACAGCTCGAACAATGCACTCTGCCAGTCCAGCTTGGTTCATACCTGGAAAAAGAATAGGTAAAATGTATTCTTCAAGATTAATTCCAAAGCAACTAGACAAACGTCAAGACAATTTTGGTTCTTGACTTCATCGCACCGCATCTGCATCTAAGCTCAACATATTTCTGTAAGTGTAGCTAAATCTAAAAATGGTCCTCATGTAATTTTGTTGCATCACACAGTTCTATTGCCTGTTAAATAAGCGCATCATGGTCAGAATTTATGTACAGAACAAACCCATTTTGGGCATAACCAACCATAAAGTAAGGAGGTATTAAGACACACCTTTAGTTGTACATCCTTTTAAAAAAAAGCATTTAGTTAGCTGCAATAAAAGAAATTCACCTGACTAAATTTATGGAAATTTCATTTACACGGCCTCAGTGAAATTGTATTATAGTTGAACAATTTTTATGTCATACATTGAAGTTAAGTAATCACGCCAAGTTCAACGAGCAACCATACAGAAAACCAGACCCCTCAATCTTTCCACGTGATACTGAGCTATATACTATATTGGTTGTAATGACAAATGACAAGTAATCATAAAGATAAAGCACATGAGTCCCTAGATTTAACTGCAAAAATGTTAAGTGCCAAGCAAAGGCACAAGAATATGGTACATACCCAAATCTGCAGGATGGAAAATCATTTCTGGAACAAGGAATCTCTCATTTGTCAAGTCGAACTCCTGCAAAGATAATAAAAACATGAAAGCCCTGAAAGTTGAGAATAATAAAAAAAAAAAAACTAGTTCCAGGAATAGTAAGATTACATTTCTTGTCAAATCAACTCTTTTCCTGTCCTCAGGCTTCTCTGAAACTTCAGATTGATCCATGCCAGACACATTAGTCAGATTTTGATACCTCTTTGCCTCATCTGGATCTTTAACAAAACCCTTTGTATGGTTGATGCCATCAGGAAGAACATATGTACAGCGCAATAGATTGTCTCTCCCACGCTTTCTACAAAAGGAATTTTGATGGATTTAAAGGAATTCAATTCAATTGAATTCTATTTTCACCAATCTATTGTTTGGAAAGGACTAAAATAAAAGAATCCAACTATTTTCTTTAGAAAACAAGCTAATTTGAAGGAATTGTAAATCATGCGAGAATTCAATTGAATGCATTTCTTTCAAATGATTTTTGTTCCAACTACTGAATCAAAAGAAGCAACAGTTCTGCAAACAAAATAAAACTAAACACAACTCCTAACAGTTTGATGATCTAAGCATATAGTAAGAACAGAATAGGCACTGAGGCAAAAAGTGAAGGCATAAGCTACAGTTCTAACAAGTTGTTCGATTTTTTTTCATGTTAATTGAGCAAGTAACCATTAATCAGAAACAAAATAAGATAAAAATGCAATACCTTGCAATCTGCAAATCGCGAGTCATGTTAAGGGAAACGAAGCAGAGTTTCTCTTTCACATCATCCATAAGAAAGCTCTCATCCGACAAATTAACAGAACGATAAGAAACCAACTCTTTCAAGTAATTAGTCAAAGCTTTCCCACCCAAATCAATTCGCTTCACACCATAATTAAGCGTAAAATTCTGAAAAACAGGAGCAGCATGAGTGAATGAGAATCCACAATCCACAACCAAACTACACTGTGCCTTGGAAACCAATCCATACGGCCGCCTACTCGCTTCGTAGAGATGAACAAGCTTAGGCGAGTCGGCGATGAAGAGAGATTTGAAACCAAATTCCTCAAATACAAGTTCGTCGGTTGCGCGCTGGATTGACGGGAGAGTAAAAGGTGGTTCAGTTAAGAGGAGGTTAAAATTGGAGGGATTAATGCGGAGAATAGAGGAAAAAAGATGATTCCAGATATCCCGCTGGAGGTCAGGGTTAATGAGATAGCCCCGGTCAATTGGACGGCGGACAGCGGCGGAGGTTAAGTCTTCGGAGGCAGAGGCAGAGGTGGTCGGAGAAGGGTGGAGGAATTTCTTGGAGGATAAAGGACGGTAAAGGCAATTAGGGATAACAGTGAGGGGGTCACGTTCTCCGCCGTGGCCGGCTTTAATAGAGCCTCCGCCGTTATCGAGGACAACAACATTGGACATATCGGAGAAAGGGTATAGCTGGGTGGGAGTGTAGAAGGTAGATTTCATTTTCGTCATTTTAAAGGGTTTATAATCACCTGGATCGAGGTTTTAGAAGGTTAATACTAATTATGGAAGCTTAATTAATCTTTGATTGAAAGCCATAAATCTCACCAAATGTAAAATATCTGGTAATTATGGAAGCTTTAATTAATCTTTGATTGAAACTATAAATCTCACCAAATGGAAAATATATGATAACTTCAGTGGTTGGAAGAGTGCTGGGTGAGTTAAACGTGATTGAAAGTTACAGTTATATACACTGAGAAATATGTTTTAATTATTTTATTTTAAATTTTTTTAATTAAATCGATAAACTTACAATTTACAATTTAGTTTTTTAAAAAAAGTATAATAAATAAAATAGAGTATAATATTTTTTTTTCTTTTATTTAGCAAACTTTTTTTTTGTCTACTTTTATCTCTTTTAATATGATCAAATAAAAAATATATTTTGTTTAATATAAGCCAAAAAAAAAAACATAATTAAGCTTTGAAACTTTACTTGTTTACCATTATTTTTCTGATTCAGCCATTGATCATTGATTCTATTATGAATTTGATCCTTATTTAACTTTTCTATCGAGTTTGGGCAACATGAGCCTTTAAGGGATTCAACCTGTTGTTATGGAAAATTTTACTTTCGTGTGGACAAATAAAAAAACCAACTTTCTTGACTAGAGGGAGAAAGTAAAAAGTAAAAAAATTACAAAAATCAATTTCAACTAGGTTTTTTCAAGTTGGAAATCAAGTTTGGAAGAATCTGCTAGAAATGGATTTTGGTATTAAGGGAGAAGATCAATTTGGCGACTCTAATGCTAAAAATAACGAAATGGGAGAGAAGACGACCGAGGTTGAAAGAACCTACTAGAAATTGATTTCTGTAATTTCTTTTTACTTTTTACTCTATATGCATCCTAGTCAATAAACTCGTATTTTTATTTGTCCACGATAATAGGCTAAATCGTCCTAACGATGCGTGCTGCCCAAACTCGATGAAAAAGTTAAATAAAGGTCGAATCCATAACATAATCGATAATCAACGGCTCAATGTGGAAAAATAATTGATCAAATGCTCAATTCTTAAAACAGATAAAGTTAATGGACATATTATGCTTTTTACTTTTAATATAGGTAAATAATTTAGGCTTAAAGCACTTTTTGACTCCTGATCTATCCAAAATTTGTGTATTTGGCCTCTGACCTATTATTTGGTTATATTTGGCCCATGACCTATCAAATTAGATAAAATTCAACCCATATTGAATGGAAAATTAACTTTGTTGGAAAATTAACAGCGGTCACCAATACAAAAACGACACATGACACATAAATAAAATTAATTTTCAACTGGAGATGGCAACAGTAACTATTTTACACAGTAAAAAAATCTTAAAAACTTTTTCTAGTGTTCCAATAGAGTGAAAATTAATTTTATTTATGTGTCATGTGTCATTTTTGTATTGGTTACTGCCATTAATTTTTCAAAAGAGTTAATTTTTCATTCAATATGGGTTGTATTTTATCTAATTTGATAGGTTAGGGGCCAAATATGACTAAATAATAGGTCAGAGGCCAAATGCACAAATTTTGGATAGATCAGGGGCTAAAAAGTGCTTTAAGCCAATAATTATTAGTCTCGTTTTTACTTAACATACTGTTAAGTCATCCTATTTTGAAAAACATATTATAAGGTCATTTTTCTTTATCATTATTAACCATTTGGTCTTTTTATTTATTTTCTATCTTGTCTTGGCCACTCATGTAAATAACTTGTTAGGCAATCCAACACTCTTTGTCAGAACATATGTATTATGGGTCCAACTCCCATCTACACGACAATCAATCAAAAATCAGGCCCAATATATGGCTCGTGACTCTAATTGTTTTCGTTTTACAGGTTTCATGAATATTCAAATACTAGAACATGTTTATATATAGGATTTATATAAATTCCCCTTTTTTATCTTTACAAATGCATCCCCAACCCCTTTATTTTGAGAATTGTGAACTTTGTAATTTATTTATCATTTTGTGATGATGCATGATACCTTTGAATGTAGTAATTATATATTGTAAATTGACTTAATAATTATGGAGAACAACACTCATTAAAGTTTAAACCAGTTAGCAATTAGTTAAGTAAGTGATTGTCTAGGAACGTAATCTCTAGAAAGTGGAGTATGTGTTCAGTACATGGAAAACACCGAAAACTAATTACTAAACTTTAAAGTTTTTAAGTGGTTTTCATTATTGCATCACAACATTTGACATGATTCAAGATTGATCCCTTTTAATTCCGATGTGTATAAAAATACTTCTCACGCATTCCTTAAGTCATTGGGTAGGTATGTGTATATCACTTGTAGCTCCATACCTGTTACCCGTTGCTCGAACCCTTGAATGAGATAGAAGTATATTTTTCTATGGGAACCTTAATGTTATCCTAAACCAATTAGTCTTTAGTTTATGAGGCAACCTTAGTAATTTCCACTAGGTTACCAATAATTTTGCATTGATTACATGAAAGAGACGTTTATAGAATTATGTGTGATGTTGAATTGGGAAGCAAGCAATGGTATTAGAGATGGGGGAACCATTATGAAAAAGGAGAGAATTAGTATTTAGTGGAACTAATTAATTAGTGAATAAGTCCATGATGGGTTAATTGAAAATTTGAGAGATTTATGTGTCTTAATTTTTCCTTTTTCTTGTATTTGTGATTTTGTATGTTGTTTTTTTTCGTATTTAAAAATAAACCTAAAATCTACAATTAAGTTTCACTAACTTTAAATTACACACAAATGTCTCTTCATAGAACATTAGAATTAATATTTTTTTCAAAATAGCTTCATACAAATTTCTGTGATTCGTATATTTTCATTCACTTTCACATGACATATATTGTTATTTTTTTTGTTAGTTTTTGTTTGGTTTCACTAAAATCAGCCACTTATAATATATCATGTGAACCAAAAAAATCATGGAAACCTTTGAGTTAATAGAAAATATTATGCATATCCGAAAAGTATGGAAACCTCGAAGTTAATAGTATTTGTATCCAATTTCAGTCACTTAAATATAATTTTACGAAACATTGAAGTTAATATGTCAGAATAGTTTCACCAAAATTTAGCCAATTTCATATAATTTTTGTTACTTGCATATATTTTAAAGTTACTTTTATAAACTTTCAGTCAGTTTCAATTGATGTATATATTATTTATTTATTATTATTTTATTTGGATTTCACCTAATTTGAGTCACATATAGTATTATTTGTATTAAAAAAAACTATGAAAATCATGGAGTTAATATTTCAAAATATTATATATACCCAAAATGTATGGGTACATTGGAGTTACTATATCACTTGGAAACCAAGTGTTTATAATACCAGGGATATTATAAATGATAAATGAATTTTATTGAGTTAAATGGGCCTAAGCTACATTACATGTATTAAACCCATCAAGTATATGATATATGTGTATCATTTAGAATGATGAAACATTTCAAACACCAATAAGACTAGAATTCCTTATTAAAGACCCTGAATCATTAATAACCACTAAAATAAGATTATTTTGGAAATAACTTATTAGATATAAGATATACCTTAATGTTTTTGCTACCCAGTGAGAACAAATGGTTTGTTGTTCAAGCAGATATTTTCTCAGAAAATGAGATCTCATTTCTAGAAAAAATGTGGGAGCATAATGAAGATAATGTTTGTAAGTCTCGTTAGATGAAGACTTAAAAGGTATACATGTTTCAGAAGGAAGTGAAGACAAAGTCTAAGTCTCCATAAGATTAGTAGGAGCACTGATTGAGTCCATGCAAAAATAAAGATATGAAATTTGAGATTAATGAATTAATGTTTCAAAATGCCATTAAAATGCTCATTAAGGAAATGTTTTTTTTTTGACAAAATATTATTAATGAATTCTACATTAAACACTGGGTAAATAGGAGCATTAGATGCACCTGGATTATATCAGGGATATCGAAGAATGTTACTAAGATAGGATCAAAGCCCTACTGCCTGTATTTCTCATCCTAGTCTAAGTAGACATCTTCAGTGATGGAAGTGGAATCATTACACAAGTTAAGGCATTCCGGTTACTACTAAACATCCAAATACTACTCAATGGATTACATGGATTGAAAAAACCAATAAAGTCAAGTTAAATAACAACGTCGAGGGTCCGATTACAATAATCAGATTTAGTTACAGTATAATTCGATCCTTCATCAGTTATATTCAAATGACTCGTGACCATGGAATATTCCAAATCATATATATGAGACATTTGTTTACTTGTTCATGTTGGATTTCTCAAAACTAAATAGATTCATGAGATTTCCAATTTCCATATGGCATCCATCACCTTATAAGGATTTAGAGCAAGTATCCCACAAGAGGCTATAGATAACTCTCTCTTAATCTGAGAGTGATGAATGCTTAATCTACCATTCAACTAACTTGCACCGACTTCATGTAATACCCTATCATTCCCAGGAGCAAACCATATTTATAGAGCGTCGTGATGAAAGTAAATTTCTTGTTCAAGATTTACATGATGATTATTTAAGTTTAAGGATTAGTTATACCTAAACACTATGAGATTAACCAGTGGCATTCATGATTCTTTATCCATCTAGGATCTCATACTAGATCTTCAATGCCTATGAACACATTCATAAACATCCATATAACTATCTAGATATATGTGTGCTTACAACTTGTGAGATCAGTTACCTATTCAAAATAGGAAACATATTACATGCAAGTCTTTACAACCTTAGATGCATCGTATTGGGCCCGCGAGGTGCGAGGCATGCTCGAGAGCTCTATTTGCTGTTTTCCAACAGTTCGAATCGAACCTTTTATGGGAAGCTCGTTCGTGGTGTAACTCGAATCGCCACCAATCAATCTGTAAGCATGAATAGATACCTTTTCTTTTTTGTTTTGACTCTGTTTATATGACGTTAGGATAACGATTGTCTATGAAGAGGTTCAAGTTTGTTTTTTCGATTACGTGTAGGGAAGAAACGTAATATGACCCTACTCCGTCTAATAAATTCGTACTAACATAATAACATGTGTTTGCCATTTGTTTGCTTTAATTATTAATATAAGCTAGATGTTCGGCAATTCCGTTTCAAGAATTTAGGATTTGAGGTTAGTTTTAATTGGAGATTATATATATAACTTATGCTTAATCATATTTATTGAATTTAAAATTTAATTTTTATCGCTCATATGTCATATATATGAAAAGATTTAAAATTTAGATGTTCGACAATTCCGTTTCAAGAATTTAGGATTTGAGGTTAGTTTTAATTGGAGATTATATATATAACTTATGCTTAACCATATTTATTGAATTTAAAATTTAACTTTTATCGCTCATATGTCATATATATGAAAAGATTTAAAGTATGAATCTTAAATAAAGTTAAATATATTATAAAATAATTTAAATCATATGTATGACTTACGTACGATAAGATTTAATCTATCAAAATTCCTTTGACAAATAAAAAAATAGAAAACTAAGGAACAAAAATTAAATAAAAACAATAGAATAAGATTCGTCAATGGTTGATTGATTTGGCTTTAATTTATATGTATTTTGATTATATTATTATATATCAGTCTGTATTTTGATATTCATATGCTGATTTATTAAATTTTAACTATGACTTTGAGGTTTACTTATTATTATTATTATCATTAAAAATAAATGAGCTCAATTAAATTAAAAAGAAATTCATAAAAAATGTTAAGATAAAACATGTAACTCTGAAAATATAAAAGAGAGAAAAAAAAATCAACTCAATAAAAAAATAAAAAAAAATATAAAGTTGAATTGTTATGTATTACAATTCATATTAAATATAGGCTTAATACCCTCCTAGCCCCCCCTCCCAAGTTGGCCCAATACTGCAACTGACCCCCCCGTATTTTCACTTTTAATAAATAACCCCCCAATATGGTTATTCCGAATTACTTACCCCTCCAGTCTACGGATTCGAGAAAGAATTTCGCGTGAAGAACACGCACTGCCACCTATCAAAGACACGTAGATCCGTTGAAAAGTCAAGCGCCATGCAGGATAATTAGTTTTAAAAAACGGAAGACAAAATATCAACCGACTAAAACCAAACTAAAGGAGTTAAACCCCTCGACTTCTGAGTTTGAATCATCATCGTCATTATGCCAGTTGAATGATACAAGGAATCCCTAAGTTTGGAAGTTCTTATATCTACCCAAAAGTGATTTCGACTCCAAAAGCTTCCTAATTCCGCAAATTCCATTGAAGATATTGTTGAATATCACAGAACAAGGATGGGTTGATAGCTGAGGAAATCGCGGTTGATTAAGTAGAAATCGCAAGTCTCTGTTCCTACTCATTCTCAGACGGTTGCGGACGATTAATACAAGGTATTTTTTATGCTTTTTTAAGTGATGTTGTTCAGTGCTTTAATGTTGTACTGGTGTGTTGTTCAACGTTTATATGGGTAAACTTGTGATTTTAGTTTAAGTATAGGCAAAGGTTGGAAGGATTTTAAGTTACTATGTTATGAGTGGGCTATTACAGCTATTTTGTATGGTCATTCTTGTGATATTTTCTTTATTATCAATACACTTTGTTGAAGAGATTCTTTTTTTGTGCATGTTTGATTGACAGATGGGAGATGATTTCGTCAATCTCAATATTCACCATGGAGGAAAGTTTGTGGTTGGGGTTGGGGGAGTTTGACAGTATATTGGTGGTGAAGTCCATTGCATATCACCTATTGATCCTGATAAGTTAATTAGGTTAGACATACCTTGATATATTTTTTATTTAGGATATACAAATTGTGGGCCTCTTTATTATGCTACTAACAAAGATCCAAGTAAGTATGTGGAATTAACAAATGACATGTTCATACTGCAAAGTGCATAACAACAATAAAAAAGGTTGTCCAGTTAGGAAGAATGATATTGATCAGGTATTGTATTATATTTGTTGGTTATATTTTTGCCATTGTTGACAATTTGAAGCATCTTAATCATGTTGGTGTTTTTATAGGCCCTTGATGATGGAAATTCTCCAATAGATGTCATATACCAGCGCAAACGAAAAGAAACAGGTGGGGAAACATCATCTGGACATGCAAATGCAACACATGGGAGTAACAATCAACCTGTACAAGCTGCATCATCTAACAAATCAGCTAGGAGGGAGAAAATAGGAACAAAGAAAGTTAGATATGGCTATGGTGTTTTCCACTCTCAAAAACAGACTTTCCAGTTCAACAGGTGATATCTTATTAACTAATTTGGAAGCTTAGTTTCGTGTATGTGTTGTGTGTTTTTTGATGGTTTTCTGTATGTAAACTAGTGTGGTAGGCCAGGAGGAATTGTCATCTCATCTGGTACTACAACGATTAAAAGTTCAGCTACTGTCACTAGTGATATCGATTTTGAACTAACTAAGGTTAAGTGGAAAGGCAAAGAAATTAAGCAAACTCCTACACAAGTTGCCATGAGAAGAACAATATCTGCAGTGACACAATCTGCTGCACAAGGTGCTTCCCAATCTGCTACACAAGATGCTTCGTAGTCTGCCTCACAAAATGCACCAAGTTATGCTTCACAAACTGCATCAACTTCTACAAGAGTAACTCGTAGCTCTACGAAAAGTGTGACTCCACCAACTATTGCAAGTGGTTCAATTGAGTGCAATTCTGTGGTTTTGGGAGTGCAACTATGTGCTTTTAGGACATCAATGTTAATGTATCTATGTCTTAGTTTGACGTAGCAGAAGTTATTTTGGACCTTCTTTATTTCTGCTCGCATGTAATGTTGAATGTTTTGTGGACATTTTGCTTGATCATGTGAATGTCTAAACGTTTTGGACAGATTTGCACTTATATGAATATCAGAAACATGTTTTGTGTTATATTATGTTATATTTGTACCAAATACAAAAACTTTCATATTGTCAAACACATATTGTCAAACACTTCCTCTTGTCATAGATTCCATAATTCAAAATACAAGATTACATAAAGCCTAACTCTGTTAATATTCATCTGCTTTCATCACTAATGAAAATCAACCAATATTACAGACTCTTTTCAACTAATCAAAATCCCAAACAAACAAACAAACCCAATAACAGTATCAACTTCTTCCATCTTCATCAAATTGAAGCATGTCACCTTCTTCATTGTCATCTTTTTCCCTTATCTTCTTCAAAAACCCCACAATTACTTGCTTGTAATGATTGTCTATAGGAGGATCAAACCATACGAAGAATCCACATCTTCGTTCATTCCTTTTTACAGATCGAATACCATAAAAAAATTCTCAGAAATCTCTTATACAAGAACCACCTAAGATAAATGGAGAATACGTACCCCATACTTGCTGCAACCAAAAAAACGTCTCCCTAGGTTTGAATCACGCCGTGAAGCTTTCAATACTGCTCTTTCCCCATATAAGCACCTCCTCGATTCAGTACCAAACATCTCCATTCGTATGGTTAGTCATATAGGTCACTGTGAACGCACTTTGGATTGCGAAAATGGATTTGCGTAGATGGATGAAACGAAATTTGGGAAGGATGAATCGAAGGATTTAATCCTACTCTGTTATCTGGTTGCTCTAATAGATCGATGGGGATGGAAGAAGAGAGGTGGAAGCATTTGCAGTAAGTGAAGTTACCGTTAGATTTTAGGGATTTGAAGTGAATAATCACAATTTATTGGTTTATTAATGTATCCAAGAGCTTTCACGTGCGCAAGAGGCATTGACGTTCACGCATTCCACCTGCCATGCTCCATGTCAGACTGGATGGGTAAGTAATGCTGAATAACCATGTTGGGGGGTTACTTGTTAAAAGTGAAAGTATGGGGGGTCAGTTGCAGTATTTGGCCAATTTGGGGGGCTGGGAGGGTATTAAGTCTTAAATATATAATAAATCATCCAACCCACAATAACCCAATCCATCATAACCCAACCCATCTATAAAAAAAATCCTTAAATGGGTTGGGTTAAAAATATACTATAACTCATCCAACCCAAATTTGAACACCCCATTGACATATATACAACAATAAAGTATTAGTCCCGAAATGATTCGGCGTCGGCTAACATGAACCATCATATGAAACCGTGCAATCAAGTCGTATCAGCGAGGATTTTGATAGAGGGTTATTTGAGTATATTATGAAAGAGTTCAAATAATATTTGCATATTATAATTTGAATTAATTAAGCTAAATCTGAGATAACAACTCAAATTAGTTTAATTTTAATTTAGAATCGCAATATATAATATACTTATAATATTATCTAATTTACTAAAATTTATTTTTTATTCATATATATCACATATATGAAAAATAGAAATAATTTTAATAAGAAAGATTATTTATACGAAATATGAGAAAGAAATTTAAATAATATTTACATATTGATTTGAATTAATTAATTTCGGGATAATATATCGGATTAATAGACTTTTTTTTTTTGAAATATTTTAAGGACCCTAAAGGCAGCATCTTAGGTCAATTTATTTTAAATTTGGATTATAAAAGAGTAAAAATAACATTTTAAACCAATTTAGTTTAATTCAGATTTTAGGAGGGATCCAAAATATTTCAAATCAAAATAATTTAATGTAGATTTAAACAAATTGAGTGTGTTTATGTGCAACATACATATAACAAACATGTAAATGTAAAAGCAAAAGTAATAAATTCAATTTGGTATATATGCAAGGTAAAATAAATTACGAATATTATTAACATATATAGAAAATATTGCCCTAAAAAATCAAAACTAAATTAAATGGAAATAAGAATTAATCATGTTTACCTATTAATATGGAAATTTGATCTATTTTAAAGTGAGAAAATAATAAATATTACCTTAAAAATTAAACATAAATTATATGAAAATAAAAAATTAATCATATATTTAATTTGACCAATTAATATCAAATTTAAACTAATTGATTTACAATATTACAAATTAAATTGGTTAAACTAAACGAATTCACTAATAAAAATTATACCAAAGAAAATAAACTAACATAAACTAAAACATCCTAATTAACCTAATTATTATTATTTTGAAAACAAAATCTCATTTCATTAAACCAAATCATAATCTAATACATCGATGATAATTACGGAGGTGGAAAGATTCACTCTCATCGTACAGACATAGACCTACCAGCTATCCTCGCCCAGTTGGGCATACTAGAGTTTATAAAGTCAAATTTAAACCGTTAGTCAAATTTTATAAAATCTCACATTTGAGTTAAGTAAGATTTTTTTATAAATTTACAATATAGCAATAATCTTATTAATTTAGAATAAAAAAAAGGAAGTTCAAAATTACCTAAAATTATCGCATGATTGATGACAATCAACCATTATTATAATTGATATTCCTTTTTTCATCCCCTTCCCTCCCCTCCTATCCTCTATCTATAAATATAAATAAAGAATGATTTGTTCCATTGTAATACATAAAAAAACCATATATTTTTACTCTTAGAATTGAAAATGGATAGGTATGGAATCTACAAGCGGAAGCATGGTGATAGTGGACTCAAGAGTGTGAATGAGATAAACATGAACACTAAGAATCCGAGAATCATTTCGTTTGTACCCAAACCCGTGCAGGACAGAGGCGCCTCGCCTGCTCCTCCCTCACAGACCCAAGCACACGGTGGTGGTCTACTCTCTAAGTTTTTCGGTAGAGCCAACATGTTATTGGCTTCTTTCTTCTCCAAATCTCAATATGAGAATGTAAGCACCCTTATTTACATGTAAATAGAAAACAAAAAGAATAGAATATTGTTTGATGATAAATCTTTACATGTAAAGTGTAAAAAAGGATAAGGGGCAAAATAAAATATTAATTAGCTATAAAAAAATTAGTATTTGTGTAATATCCGACTCACCCTTGATAGAAGAATTGAGTCTTGTTTGTGAATCTGATGATTTTGACGAAAATTAAAATACACGAGCTAAATGTGCCAAAATAGAAGTATATAATTTTATCTTTTTCCAAGTGTTTAATACTATCTATGTAATAATTCTGAAGGTCAAGTACTCATTTGTTTCCTTGCCCATGTTTAAGCCTCAAAATCTAAGGGTTATTTATAAGTACTAGACCTACAGTATAAACACCTTGACATTAAAATGGTTGTCTGATTATCCTGTTTCTCCTTTGTTTGTTTGAAGGGCTTCTAATATATAGGGCTTCTAATCTAAGGGCTTCTAATAAATTGAGTTATTTATGGTTGTAATCATGACAACACAATTTTACAAGTGTTCTAATATATAGGGCTTCTAATCTAAGGGCTGCAAATGGAATTGTTTGTCAAGGGATGAATTAAAATACATGAGCCAAACTTGAATTGAATTGAAATGAAATGGTTGTTTCTCCTTTATTTTTATTTTATGGATGATTAAGGCATTCAATTTTCATTCTGTTTCAACAGCCAGCCCCTACATGTCCTGGTGCCTTTGTGCAGGATCAGAGAACAAACAGATTTGTGCTTCATACTTTTCCCCGAACCCCATATTCTAGAACCATCACAAATTCATTTCAACAGACTTTAAAACAGGTAATTTTTGTTATTTTGTTGATTAAGTTTCTGGGTTTATTATTCTTATTGTGACTAACTCTTTGTTGGACTGCATATATTATATAGGTACATTCAAAGAAGACCAAACCATTAAATGGTAACCACGGATCTGTGGGACCCATTCGTAGGCTGCGGCATAAGTTTCATGTTGAAACTCTCTCTAGAGGATCAGTGAATTTAAACTGTCCTAAAAAGGACTACTGGAGTAGTAATTCAGAGGCCTTATTTTCTGCTCCAAAGCAAAATCTGGAAAATGGACCAATGGATAGTCAGTGTACTAAGCCACAACACACTGAACTCTTTACTCCAGGAGTCCCTGCCCAATCTACCCTTGTGGCTCGAAAAATATTAGAGCACATTGATACTCTTATAGATAAGGTGAATGCAGTGGCAACAGCTTCAGATATAAAAGTTGCCACTGCATTAACACATGGCCATTATGCACAAAATTTGAATGCTCAACACAAGGGTGCCAATGAGGTCTGTATTTCCTGTTTTATTATTTATGCATAGCATTTTTAGGATTTGTTTCTACTCAAGTTTTGATCCTCACTAATTATCCTACAGGATTCTGCTTCGGAACAGAAAATTCCTCCGCCTACAACCTCCACTGCAAAACCAGTGTTACCTGATAATAGCTTGGTTTCTGCAGCTTCTTCTCAGCCACCCACATCATCTTTCTCACTCACAGTCCCATCTTTCTCTTTCTCTTTCTCTTCAACGAGTAGTGAGGAAGAAGATGATGCATCAGGCATTGATATTGCCAGTTTTCCAGTTTCTGCAGCTTCTTCTGAGCCTGAGCCAGTGACAGTGACACCGACTTTCTCACTCAGTCCCGTCTTTCTCTTTCTCTTCGACGAGCAGTGAAGACGAAGAAGATGATGCATCATCCTTGGGATTTACTTTCCCTGTTTTTGTAGCTTCATCCGACTCTGAGCCACCGACACCAAAATTCTATGTGTATGGAGAGAGAGAGGGATCATCAGTCCGGTCTGACAGTGAAGAAGATGATGCATCTTCCTCTTCGACGAGCAGTGAAGAACATGACCGTCGCAATGTTCATGCTCCCTGTAAAAAAAGAAGATTCAATTAGTTAGAGAAATTTAAACTTGTAAATATGTATAATTAATATATATTTTCTTATGCAACAAACAACAAAAGACTTGTGAGAAACAAGATCACATTTACATTTTGGTAAGCCAAGCAAAGAGAGACAAAACAATCTAAAAAGCACAAGTCTTATAATCTAAAGAATATCCATTTTGACTTAAACAAACAGTAGTACATAACTGATAGATAAGCATAGGTTTAGTTGTCTCTTACAAGTCTGCTATCAATTGTCATGATAGTTCGAAAATAGCAACCAGACTCATCCCTGCAAGTTAAAGTTTGGTCGAAGAAATCAACATAACAATTGAAAATTGAAGGAGAATTACAAAATAAAGCAAAACTCATATCTGATCTATAATTTATTCAAAGTGAACATAAAACCCCAAACCAGCCAAACATTGGGGTGAAACGATGTTATTATGCAAAGCAAACTGAAGCATAATTAATGGTTAAAAATTAATAGCTGCATAGATAAGGGAAAATTAATTGTTATGGCATAATTGCTCGAATAAGAATCTAGAAAAACTTTAAGAACTAAAAGTTGCAGCAAGTAAAAGGGGAAGAAGAAGTTGAAGAATTAACTTACAACAAATAGACAAAGAATCGTAAACACTTTATCATATACACAATCTTAAATATAATTATAATACTCTGATTATATTTATCAAAAATCTTGAAAATTTTATTTGAGACCAAACACAATGATTGTTACCATGACAGGATAAAACATAAAAGAAGTTAGTATTAGGATTAGCAGCTGCAAGTTAGTGAGTTGGATCTGAATAAGCAAATCACCTTAGATTACGTTGTTAAAAATGGAATACTAGATTGTGTCTCATAAAAATCTCACAGTGACAACATCTAGGCATGAAATAAAGCACGAAATAATAGCAGAGTGAACTTATTTGAACGGAAATAACAACTCTAACCCTTGAACCCTTCAAAAAATTTCAGTTCTTCCACAGTGCAGGTTTAATAACCATGGAATTTTCTTCAAATATATTTAAGTAAAAGTTTCGAAATGAGGGGTAAAGGTTGGCCAATCCACAAACAAGGACAATTCCGAATTGACAATTTAGAGTAGGCTTATTTTTTAGCGGTTCAGAAGCATAACATATAAACACAGCATTGTTTCAGATATAGCTGGCTCAAAAGATTTTCTTTTTAATGTGAATTAAAAAATTTGGACCAATTACAAACTAGATAATGTAAGTCCATCACATTTAAAAAGCATACCTGAAGTCCCGGATCCTCCTACCATGAACCTCAAAAACTCCAAGTGCCCCATTTACTAGTGCAAATGCAAAGCTTTCTGCCATATCATCCTAAGATGCATCTGAACCTGCTGCTAATGCACATAAGAACTTTTGTTTTTAACATAATGTGAACAAATACTTCATTCTCTCCTAGTCTTCAGCAAATAACTAAAGTTTGAACTTATTTTTTTTCTTTCAATAAATTAGCATAGCAGCATTGTCCATTTTTCTTTAAAAAAAAAATACTGACTGCAGCTGCTGCACTAGAATAAAAGGTTTAATGCTGTTAATCAAAAGCTTCAACAATGTTTGGCACATTAAATTGGAAACTAACTCTCAACTACACGGTGAACTCAAACGTAAGATGACTTTCTAGTGTGATCGGTATTTGCATGACACAAATGACCCAAACTTATCATGATAAAACATCATATATGAGTTTATCATCAACTTATCTGAGACATGTAGCTTGCAAATCCACAGACATTATCACTCAAGGAATGACTGCATTCAAAACAAATAAGAGTTGCAAGACATTTAAATAAATTTATGGAGCTTTTTGAGATAGTTGAATGCCTAACACCGACTACCAAGTGCGCCAAGAAGGGAGTTGGTTAAAGTGAGAGGAAGAAATTAGCAACTGCAGACATTTATAGAAGTAACCTTGCAATTAGTGGAATGGAGGAAAGAACATGCAACTAATTACTCATCAAAAGTGAATTACTAATAAAGTATACAAGAGCAGTACAACACCTTGAAATCCGACAAGCATAATAAATTGTGAACGTGAAGACACCTTAAGACAGTAACTTTATGCAAAGATCTCACACTATAATAACTCTCCATTTTCAATAGGACTAACAATATTTAGTATTATACATAAGATGACAATATAAGCACAAACTATGCATTTACCATGTGATCCAAGTTTCAAAATCCGCTGTTCATGATTCTTGATCACAGTTAATTGACATAATAAGTTTTTCCAAAGTGATCTCTTTTCCTGAAACTTCCAATGTTTTGATGATACAACAGCATTACATGAAACAACCAGTAAAATTGCAACTAATTAATAACTCGTGACTAGGTACTGAGGCTTTTCATTGCCCTACTGAGAGTTGATCAAGCACCAGTTTACTATAATGTTTCACATCTTCAGTTGTAGTTCACCACAAAGCATCATATTAAGCTTCAGATAGAACAAGCAAATGGATTCAAGCTTCTGAAGAACAAAATGCATCTATCTTGAGCGCTCACATAGCACTCAATTAGCATTAAATGATAAACAGTTCAATAAGACAATAAAGCAGTACAGTAGAGGGCTCACTCATGGACACGGTTTTGAATAGCCTCTTCCCCGTCCAATTTCTCATGCCAAGGAATTCGCTCATTTGCACTCTCCCATAACTCTTCTTGCCGGAAAGCGATTGACTTAAGTTGACCTTGGCACTGCAACACAGATAGCTCAGATTACTGCAGAATATGAAAAATAAATAGAGCATGGACAATTATCTGAATAGTGAGTATGAAACAGGAAAATAAACAAAAGAAAGGGTGGAAAAGAGAAAAGATTTGAATTCGTTAGAGTATAAGAGGTAGCAATTAGAAAAAAAAAAAAAAAATACAAAATTCACTTACAAATGAATCCCTGTTCTCAGTGCCAGTAAATGATTTCTCCCTTGATGTAATTGCGTTAGGCGTAGCTGCACCATCAAGTCCCGGGATTGAAGCTGAGATGGAAAAGTTCTGTGTAGACTTATTTACCAACTTATTCATCAAATGTTCTAGAGCATGAGGCAACTGCAACCAGAAAAGCGCTTCTGGGGTTTCACCAAAAATAGCAGCTGCAAAGGCAAACCTTACAGCACAACCTTTATTCACTATGGTAGCATATAATCTTGCTCTCTCATCGTCGAGTATGCAACCTTCAGGTGTGGGAATCATTCAGAAAAGGAAAGCACGAAAAAAATTAATTAATGATTATCTAGACCTTAATGTAAGACCGTGTTCAAGAAGTAAGATCCACCTTCTTTCCGATATGGCTCTAATACTTTAAGAAGCATTTCTGGCACTACTGCATCACCAATAGGAGGTAAATAAGACATGTAATTTCGCAGATCCACAGCAGGCGGAGCAGTTCCGGGAATTGAATGAGGCCTCTTATCAATATTTGTACCACAAGTGTTGAACCAAGAGGGCTTGACACCCAATTGCAAGATCATCCGCAATGCCTGTAGCAAAGGAACAGATGCAGTGTGTTACCTTGAAAGAAATCCCTTCTCTATGAAAAACTGAATCTGATCTTTGAGAAATCAATAATTAGCACCACAGGAATGCCAACATGCTGCACAAATGCAATGAATTAGGAATCTAGGATAATAAGAAATATAAGAAAAATACCAGGGCATGTGGTGTAGGAAACAGTATTGGAGAGCAAATTGGCATAGGCCTGAATCTTTCTTTAATAGCTCGGGATTGCAGGCCATAGCCAAGTTTCCTATCGTTTCTGCATGAATATGAAGAAAACACCTTGAATATTAAAGCACCAAGCAGAAAACTAAGCCATTAGTCCAAAATAAATGTAACACCCAAAGAACATGTCACATGAAAACAATTCAGCATTGAAGGCTAATACATCCGAATCTCTATGGTCGCCTAGTATCCAATATTAACGGTAGAACATTGGCTTAACTAGTTCATCTCACCCCAAATAAAAAAATAAATCTAGTTCTGCTCAAAATTTTGCAACTTTTTTTTTTACTATGTAATAAAATTACAATGGGCCATGCACCGATTCACATATGATTCAGGAAACAATTGTTCATCTTCCAGATGACAGCCATAATCTCAAGATCGTCTTCAGCTTAGGCTCTCGTCAGGAATGGCCCAAAAAAAGGCCCAAACCCTCCATCCAGCTGATGCAAAGGAAATCTAGTCATTTCTCTACAAATAAGACTCTTCATAAACCCCCCAAAGACAGGTCATGGCCTTTAATGCCATATTTGTTTCTTTCTATATGATTTCTTCATTGAAACTTTTCTGATTATCTGAGAGTCCCCCACGGGGTACCCTGACATATTGCACAAAACCAGTCGTTTTCAAGCCTCCTTGTAACACCTCAAAAATTACGAGACCAACATAAACTAGCTGAGAATTTCTTTAATACTGAGTCAAACTAGTAAACCAAGGTTTGTATATTTATAATGAGAACAAGAAAATAGAGGCAAAGGAATAACTTCTCCAGAGCGTAAATTAATTTATAATATCATCGGTGAAAGTACACTCTCAAACTCAATGAAGAATTATGGTTAAGAAAATATAACTGAGAATTCAACCAAACTGTTAGGCCCAAAAAAGAGTTGAGGTCACTTCTATTAATTTGGCAACACAAAAATATACATTGGTATGCCATCACATTCAATGAACAGTGACATCATATGTGAAAATAAATAGAATTGTCTTACAAAAAAATTCATGACACATCCCTAATTACAATCAGTAAATAAAGAATGAACTAAATATTGAAGGCTACAGAAAATAGCCCAATGAAAGTGGATCCTACTTGTTTTACGAACATTTTATGAGAAAGGGACTCTTTATATTCATATTTGAGTATATATACATATATATACACAAAAAGAGCATACTTTCTTCAGCACAATTATCTAAATGTTAAGTTCAAAGCAAGTAATCACTAAAAAGCAATGGGAAAATAATACAGCTTTCTAACAATTCTGAAATAGTCTACAAGCATTGACACCAGCAAACTCCATTGAAAGCAAGAGAGTGGATCCTTATTATTTCATCGAACTAAAAGTAACAGAACCATCTGAACAAAAACAAGGTGCACGTTTTCCATCCAATTTAATACAGCACATTGATGAATTCCTTCCTGAGATATATTAAAATCTACTACTAAAGATGCATACCTTTCATCAAATAAATTCTGCACTGCTGTATATGGAACAAAAAGTCTAAAGTATAAATTTAAAATTTGCATCCTGATGCTGAGTTCAAAATATACTTGATAATGACTCCCGTTTGAGTAGGAATTCAATTTCCATGGTTCTAATTTCCCAGAAGCATTTGAAACAAATTATTGACTGTTGAGAATTACTACAGAAAAAAACTATTATACAAAGAGTCGAAGAAGGAGAAAACCCTTGGCAACATCAACTTCACTGAAAATGCGAAAGAAAGAATCATGTGTGTCTCAACAAACAGCCAAGGAAAGCGAAGTAAATACCTGAAATTGAATGAGCAGATGGAGCTTCTACTGTTAGAAGTCGATTGCGTTGGCTTAGGGATTTTCGATTTCGAGCTACACGCAGCTCCATTTGAATTCGAAGGTGAAACTGAGAGGAAATGAGAAAAAGAGAAGAGAAAGGAAATTGGAGAGACTGAGCTGAGGATAGAATCGCAGGAGAAAACAAACAAACAGGATTGAAGAGAACGTCTTTGGTGCTGATATTTTTGTGTTCATTTGCTTAAATGGTTTGATATCGTGATTATTGCTTCATCATCAGATATCTATATTTGGATTCAATGAATTATGGTTTGATATCGTGGTATATTTATGCTTCACAATTTATTTCAATTATAGTGTATTTATTCATCATTGATTCTTATCGGGGTTTTTTTTTTGGGATAAAAATTGATTCTTATTATTTATTTATTTTTTTTATAAAATTTGATTCTTCTCTAAGAAACCTGTTTCCTAAATCTCTTAATTAGATTCATAACAATGGTCTGAATTTTTGTTATAGTTGTCAAATTCCATTATT
This sequence comes from Euphorbia lathyris, assembly GCF_963576675.1. Taxonomy (NCBI): domain Eukaryota; kingdom Viridiplantae; phylum Streptophyta; class Magnoliopsida; order Malpighiales; family Euphorbiaceae; genus Euphorbia; species Euphorbia lathyris. Next base: position 57,159,276 of record NC_088917.1, read on the forward strand.
TTTCATTTATGATTTGTGTTTTCTTTGTTTTTCAAAATTAATTACAGCATCAATTAGATATATATCTGATTTTTTAGATTTAATACTTGATGTTTGTTGGAATGAGGTACGTACATGAATAAGAAGCCCATATTCATATTCATAGGAAGTAAACTATATGTCAAGTTGTCTATTGAATGTTTATTTTTAAATGAAGGGCTTGTAACTCAGTTAGTTTCTTTGGCGTAATTCGCTACATTGTATTGTAGCTTTATTTCTTCTTATGGAATTGTTATTTTCATGGATTTATTTACTTTGATTAACATTGAGTGTGACCCTTTATTAATTGTGACTAGTTTAAAGTTAGTTTATATTTCTAGCTCCTTTAGAATAACAATATCCACGAGGATAATTGAAAATAAATGTATTATCCGTGAGGAGGTGGAGGAACACAATATCCATCTTTTTTTAGATTGCAAATATGCCTAGGATTGTTGGGATGCGGTGGGTTTAAATATGACTCTTCCTCAAATGGACAATTTTTTTAATTTGGTTTTCACTCTCTTTTAGCACTAGACCTGTTCACGGGTTCAGGTATCTATTTGATCCGTCTAGACCCATGTCGTTTGGGCCGGACTTGGACTTGAAAATTTAGCTTTAGGCCCAAATTTATTAAAATCTGTCTCTTTTTTGGATGAGTTTGAGATTTATAAAAATAGCATAGGCCGGATATAATTAATAAATTTATATATTAATATTTATTTTTAAGCATAAATTTAATTTTTTTTATTATTAAAAATTATACATATATCTCTAGGTGGACATATATGGGATGAACTTGGGATTTGATTTTTGAGCCCGAGCCCAACCCGGCCCAAACCCGCCTAAACTAATAGCGGGCTGAGTTTGTACCTGAGCATTTTTAGATCTCGTTGGCCCCGACCCATGAACATAACTATTTAGCACTACTGACACAGTGGATATTAAAGAAAAAGCTTACATTATATTGCGGATGATTTGGGTAGAGATGAACAATAAACTTTGGAATAATTGCATAATTCTGGCTCGGATTGCTACGAAACAATGCTTGGAATTTTTGAAGGATGTCCAACATTGCAATGCCTTAGTAATAAACAAGCAGTATGCGGTTAGAGGCATACAGAGGAGCATTAGTCGTTTCAAGCTGTGGGGACTGTGAAGGACGAAGGATCGGTCTGGACCACGTGTGTCATGATTCATTAGGAAGGATTGTAGCCTGCCAAAATGAAAGTGCTTTCGGGGACCTGAACTGCGTTTCAGACGGAAGTAATGGGTTTGCAAGAGATTTTGAGCTAGATTTTAGATTGTGGTCTTTCTAATATGCATTTTGAGATGGATGCTAAAAGAGTAGTGGATGTGTTTTCCTCTAGCAATACGACTTCGTCAGAGCTTGGGCAGATTATCCTCCACTGCGTATGATGACTAGGCGATATGCTGGTTTTCACATGTCATTCGTTCATCACTCTGATAATAGAGTTGCGAATGTGCTAGCTAAGAACTCTTTTTTCTTTCCTAACCTCTCTTTTTAGGACTCAATCCCTCTTTGTTTTAGATCTAGTGTGATTTTTGATGTAACTTTAACTTAATTTTAATACAAGTATCACCTTTTCAAAGAAAAAAAAAACCCTTAATTGATAGCTTTTGAGGCATTGAAATCAATTTTACACTGAGATAAGGTATAAAAAAAAGTACGTTTAATGTATGTAGTGAAGAGTAATTGTACCTCTAACGTTTAATATGAAACAATTTTACCTCTAACAATCAAGAGCAAGTTTACTTTTAAACGTTGACAAATTTAATCAATTTCAGAAATTACTAAAAAATATATATGCACTAGTTGCTTATCAGTTGGTTCTAAAAGAATAACATTTTGTATCTTTTGTTATTTCAGAATAAACTTAGAGATGGAATATTTTTATTCCACAAAATATTTGAATTTTAATTATTTTTTTTTTGTTCAACAAATATATAACACGATATAATTTTTTTTATATTTGGTTTCACATGTACATATGTATGTAATTGGTTAGAGATGAATGATAAAATGACACACATGTGTAGTGAAAATAATAAGATTCATGACCTAGAATACGATTTCATTAATTATGTAAATTAGCCCCTACTTGCCAAATTAGGAACAAAATTGCTCTTTTTTACCTATGTTGATAGTATTTTTTTATACCTTATCGCATTCTCCAGTGGCGAATATAGAATTGTTCGGTTGGAGGGGCCAAATTTACACGTGGTGTGTAAAAAAAAATTGCTAAATTGAACTTGTTTAAAAAAATTTCGTATATAGTGTTACAATCAAAGTGGTCAAGAATCAATTTTTAAGTACCAATGTAGAACTTTTCAAAATTAAGCTATATGGTGTTTAAGATTCTTAACATGTAAAAAGATGTGTCTAATAGAAAATAAATCGGATTTAGAGACGGCCTAATAAGTAAAAAAAATTAGAAATTTGGATTAAGAATGGTCTAACATGCCAAAAAAACTCAGAGTGGGACGATACATATCCATTCTCTACATTTGGTGTTGATTTTTTGAAATTTTATTGGGATGATACTATTGATTGCTCGCCATACTTTTATTGCTTTCCTAAAAAAGACTCAAAGTGGCTAGGCATGACAAAATGTATTGATGCACATGGAAAACACATATAATTCTTATGCTTATGAAAGCATGCTCGTAATGATGATGTGTTTATGACTCTGATTTGAGTGAGAACTTTTCCAGACGAGCTTTTAAGAAAACTACAACTTTCAATGTAGAAAGAATATCATGATTTTTTTAAAAGATGGCTTAAAAACCTTTAATGAATAGATCATCTTTACTCCTTGGGTATTTTGGCTTCATCTGGTTAAGCCCTTGATTGCTTCAGGTTTGACTTATCCTCGAGTTTGTTCGTCTGACTCCTTGTTGTCTTTGAGGATGATCTGAATTTAAATGCTCTTGAATATTATGGTTCTTTACAACATGTCTGTATCAAACCATTTTATTTCTTTATTCATATCATGGGAAGGTATCATTCCCCCAATGTTTTTTGTTTCAATTTCGGCACTGCTGGTACCTTTGTTTGATGGATCTAGTTCCAAGGGAATGAGTCATGTTGCCCCCTAGCAAGATTCCACATGAAAAATGATTTGAAGTGGTATATTAACGTCTCATTGCTATGATTCCAAAAAATTGAAACATTCATTTCACATATTTTTCAGGATCATGACTCTTTAACGAATGCATAAAACCATTTTCAAATAAAGGTCTACATGCAAGATATGAATGTTAGTATGAATTATGTTATTGATTTTTTTCTTTTGATTTTTTTAAGAATGGTTTAGATAATGAAACCATCAAAAAGTACAAATGATCAAGAAGATTCCATTGCTCCACGCCTCGACGTGATATCCTTCTAAACCTTGCCTTTATTGGTGACATCGTCTTGATTGCCCACCAACTCGTGTTCTATCTTGTTGATGAAACCATTGGCTTTTATTGGTGGTATTTCCATGATTGTCCTCGGTTTTTTCTTTTTTCACAATTATCTATTCATATCAGTTCAAACATAAATGAGTTTATGTTGGTGTTAAGGAAATCAATCTTGTTGCCCCCAAATACTGTGATAACGTCGGCGCAACATATGTTAGTGCTAACCCGGTTTTCACTCGAAAATGAAGCACTTGGGTTTGGACTATCATTTCGTTCGTGAAAAGGATCAACAGGGCTTGCTGCGGGTCGCCTACATTTCAACCAATGATCAGCTCGCTGATGCCTTAACAAAGCCTCTTTCAAGAGCTATATTCACCTCATTGGTTCACAAAATCGGTCTCTCATCTTGGCCGACCGTTTTGAGGGGGCGTGATAAGGATTGACCAAGTCCTCATATCTCTATAACAATATCTTGTAGATAAACTTGACTCCTATTTTATAGCTTACTTATCTTCTGTTACAACTAATTCTTGTTTAACCTAGTTGTTATCATTAAATTGTATTCTATATAAATACTTGCTGATTCAATAAGAACAAACATCTTTTCCTCATGCTCTTATACTTAGTTCACTCTCTAAAAAATAATATAAATAATTGACTCTTAGTAATTTAAGAGTGACTAATGTTATGTTCTTTTTGACTTAAATTCAGTATAAGTAAGTTCAGTTCAGTTCAGCATCATTCAGTTTAGTTCAGTTAATTTAATTTCAGTAATTATCATTATTTATTATAATTATAATTTTTTATATATAATTTTTTATTATTTTTTATATATAATTTATAATTAATATTATTTATATACAATTCATCATTATTTATTATAATTATAACTATTTATATATAATTTATTATTATATATTATAATTTATAATTTAGTATTATTTATATTCATCATTATTTGTTATAATTATAATTATTTATATATAATTTATAATTTAGTATTATTCATCATTATTTATTATAATTATAATTATTTATATACAAATTATTATTTACTTATTATAATTTATAATTTAGTATTATTTATATATAATTCATCATTATTTATTATAATTATAATTATTTATATCTAATGTATTATTATTTATTATAATTTATAATTTAGTATTATTTATATATAATTCATCATTATTTATTATAATTAAAATAATTTATATATAATTTATAATTTAGTATAATTTATATATAAATTCATCATTATTTATTCTAATTATAATTAATTATATATAATTCACAATTTATTATATATATAATATATAATTTTTATTATATTTTTTTTATATATAATATATCATTTATCATTTTATATATATAATTTATCATAATTTATTTTAATTATAATTATTTATATATAAAATATATCATTATATATATAATTTATTATAATTATAATTATTTTGTGTAATTCAATTAAGTTCAGTTCAGTTCAGTTAATTTAATTTCAGTCAAAAAGAACATGACCTAAGACATATCATCTCCAACAATACTCCTTATTTATTATTTATTATTAAAATTATTAATTATTGTTATATTTACCAATAGTGTGAGGAGAGAGACTCCTCAATAATAAATTATTAATAAAAATGAATTAAGAGACACTAAGAGGTGGAGAGAAACTCTCTATTAATAGAGAGGGTGAAGAAGCTTTTAGTGATTTGTGGAGGCACTAAGAGACTGTTGGAGATCATTTTTCATTCTCCTTCCTCAAATTTTAACTTAAGAGCCAACTTAAGAAGCTGTTGGAGATGCTCTAAGTTTCTAATCAATTATTTTTCCACATTGAGTTATTGATTCTGTTATGGATTCGATCCTTATTTAACTTTTCCATCGAGTTTGGGCAACACGAGCCTTTGAGGTGGAAATTTTTACTTCAGCGTGGACAAATAAAAAAACAATTTCCTTGACTAGGCAGAGAAAGTAAAAAGTAAAAAAAAAAAATTACAGAAATCGATTTCCACTAGGTTTTTTCAAGTTGAAAATCAAGTTTGGAAGAATCTTCTAGAAATGGACTTTGGTATTAAGGGAGAAGAACGATTTGGTGACTCTAATGCTAAAAATAGCGAAACGGGAGAGGAGACGATCGAGCTTGAAAGAACCTACTGGAAATTGATTTGTGTAATTTCTTTTTACTTTTTGCTCTATATGTATCCTAGTCAATAAACTCTTATTTTTATTTGTCCACGATAATAGGCTAAATCGCCCTAACGATGCGTGCTGCCCAAACTCGACGAAAAAGTTAAATAAAGGCTGAATCCATAACATAATCGATAATCAAAGGCTCAATATGGAAAAATAATTGATTAAATGCTTAATTCTTAAAACAGATAAGGTTAATGGACTTATTATGCTTTTTACCTTTAATATAGGAAAATAATTTATTAGTCTCATTTTTACTTAATACACTGTTAGGTCCTCCTATTTTGAAAAACATATTATAAGGTTATTTTTCTTTATCATTATTAACACTTTGGTCCTTCTATCTATTTTCTATCTTGTCTTGGTCATACATATAAATAACTTGTTAGGCAATCCAACACTCGTTGCCAGAACATATGCATTATGGGTCCAACACCCATCTCCACACCAATCAATAAAAAATCAGGCCTAATATATGGCTCGTGACTCTAATTGTTTTCGTCTTACAGGTTTCGTGAATATGCAAATACTAGAACATGTTTATATATAGGATTTATGTAAATTCCCATTTTTTATCTTTACAAATGCATCCCGACCCCCTTATTTTGAGAATTGTGAACTTTGTAATTTATTTATCATTTTGTGGATGATGCATGATACCTTATAATGTAGTAATTATAAATTGAAAATTGACTTAGTAATTATGGAGAACAACACTCATTAAAGTTTAAACTAGTTAGCAATTAATTAAGTAAGTGATTGTCCATGAACGTAATCTCTAAAAAGTGGAGTATGTGTTTAGTACATGGAAAACACCGAAGATTAATTACTAAACTTTAAAGTTTTTAAGTGGTTTTCATTATTGCATTACGACATTTGACATGATTCAAGATTGATCCCTTTTAGTCCCGATGCGTATAAAAATACTTCTCACGCATTCCTTGGGTCATGGGGTAGGTATGTGTATATCACTCATAGCTCCATACCTGTTATCCGTCACTCGAACCCTTGAATGGGGTAGAAGTATATTTTTCTATGGGAACCTTGATGTTATCCTAAACCAATCGGTCTCCAGCTCATGAGGCAACCTTAGTAATTTCCACTAGGTTACCAATAATTTTGCATTGATTACATGAAAGACACATTTATAGAATTATGCATGATGTTAAATTGGAAAGCAAGCAATGGTATTAGAGATGGAGGATGGAACTAATTAATTAGTGAATAAGTCCATTATGGGTTAATTGAAAATTTGAGAGATTTATGTGTTTTAATATTTTATTTTTCTTGTATTTGTGATTTTGTATGTTGTTGTTTTTTACGTATTTAAAAAAAAAAACTAAAATTTACAATTAAGTTTTACTAACTTTAAATTACACACAAATGTATCTTTATAGAACATTAGAATTAATATTATTTTTTTCAAAATAGCTTCACACAATTTCACTTTTACAGGATATATATTGTTTTTTTTTAAAGTTTTTGTTTGGTTTCACTAAAATCAGCCACTTATATATCATGTGAACCAAAAAATCACGAAACCGTTAAGTTAATAGAAAATAGGGTAAATTCCAAAAAAAAACACATGTGGTTTCATGGATTTCAAAAAGAAACCTCTGTGGTTTGTTTTTATAAAAAAAGGAGCGTGTTATACGTCGTTATCCAAAAAACGAAAAATGGCTTAACACCGTTAGATTAGATGACGTGGAAAATGGTAAAATTGGAAAAACCAAATTTTTTTATTTTTTTATTTTTCTTTCTCTCTCTCTTCCTTCTCTCACCTTCTTCTTCCATGGTTCTTCTTCTTCCTTCTCTCCTCTCTCCTTCTTCTTCCATTCTTCTTCCTCTTACTCTTCCTCCTCCTTTTTTTTTTCTTCTTCTTCTTCTTCCTCCTCCTCTCTTCTCTTCTTCTTATTTTCTTCTTTCTATTTTTTTTTAAATTTTGATTCCAGGATTCTTGAAACTTCTAGAAATCTGGAAATTTCTAGAATCTGTTTCAGCCACTGCCGATTTTCCCCCAATTCTTCAGCCACCGCCACTTTTCCCCCAATTCTTTAACCGTCTCCACTTTTCCTCCATTGCTTCCACCTAACCCTCTTCAGCCACCTCCTTCTCCTTTAATTCCTTTACCGTCAATTCCATTTTTAATCTGTTGCGGGATGATTAAATTTGTGTAATGTAAGGTGAGATTATGAAAGCTAGTGGATTACGTGACAGTTTTTCTTTTTAGGAGGGAAATTATTAAAAAAGGAAAAAAGGAATGGAAAGACAGAAAGAGGGAAACATCAACCAACAAACATATCCCAGGCTCTAAACGAACAGAAAAAGAGAAAGGGTTTGGTTTGATTTTTACAGGTGAAAAATGGAAGCTAAAGAGGAAGTTATATATGTTGAGCTCTCAGCTCCTCCTTCCTGGAAGAAAATGATTTTTCTTTCTTTTCTTTTTCTCTCTCTATGCTTTTTAACTTCCCCTCTTTCAATATTTCTACACTTTTCATTCGTGTGCGTCAAAATTTCTTTCTTTTGCTGTCTTCTGGTTTTTAGATTAAATTGGTGCAATTAATTTGATTTTCTTCAATTTTTTAAGGTTTGGTTAATTTGGTAACTTCTTTTCAGCGTTCTTTCGTAGTAATTTTAGGTAATATTGAATTTATTATGATGAGGGTTTTTGTGCGAATTGTTGGTAATAGCAGTAATTTGGTGTTTAGGGTTTGCTTGACATGTTTTAGAGGAAGAAGAAGAATATGAAAGGAAGAAGAAGGAAAGAGAAGGAAGAGAGAGAATTCTGGATAAAAAAATAAAAAAATTTGGTTTTTCCCATAATACCCTTTGTCACGTCATCACATTTAACGGTGTTAAGTCATTTTTCTTAATTCGTGTAACAGTGTATAACATGCTCCTTTTTTTTTGTAAAAACAAACCACATGGTTTTTTTAAATCCATGAAACCACAGGTTTTTTTTTTGGAATTTACCCTAGAAAATATTACACGTATCTGAAAAGTATGGAAACCTCGAAGTTAATATTATTTGTATCCAATTTCAATCACTTAAATATAATTTTACGAAATATTGAATATGTTAGAATAGTTTCACCAAAATTTAGCCAATTTCATACAATTTCAGTCACTTGCATATACTTTAAAGTTACTTTTATAAACTTTCAGTTATTTTCAATTGATGTATATATTATTTATTTATTATTGTTTTAGTTGGGTTTTACCTAATTTGAGTCACATACAGTATAATATTATTTGTATCCAAAAACTATGAAAATCATGGAGTTAATATTTCAAAATATTATATATATCCAAAAAGTATGGGTACATTGGAGTTACTATATCACTTGTGACATTTTAATGCTGATGCCTTTTCTATTCTCTTATAAATATAGATACATTTAAACATGTTTAAATGTATTTTCATACAAATTTCACTCAATTTAACCTCATATTAATTGGCATACATTGATTGAAACTGAATTAATTGATTGAAATCGACCCAAACAAACAAAAAAGGCAACGTAGGGAAAAAAATGAAGAAAAATGGTAGAAAAGAGTAACAACGATGAAAAGATGAAATCAATTGAAATTATTCCGAAATATTAATTCGAAGGTTTCATAAAATCACACTAAACGTGTTTAAATGCATTTTCATACCAATTTAAGAAAATTTCATACAATTTAACTGTGGCTTAAATTCATAAAAAAATGGGTAAATTGGTTGAATTCAATAAGAATTATCGCGGATTAATAGTTAGATATTGATCAGTTTAATAAAGACATAATGCAACTATTTGTTTCAAATTTTAGGTAAGGAAGAAGTAAATTTAGAATTAAAATCATGGCTACCCCAAATTTTACAAAGTCAAATTTAGACGGTTAGTCAATCTCAAAATTTGAGTCAAGTTAAAGATAAGATTTTTATAAATTTACTATATAGGAATAATCTTATTAGTTTAAAATATTAAAAGGAAGTTAACATTTACCTAAAACTATCACATGATTTAAGCCATTAATATTGCAACGTTATTTTAGCGAGCTTATTATTATAATTGAATATCCCTTACATTTACATTAGAATTTTTTGGTAAGTTAATTAATTGATTTTGGTAATTTTTTGAGGGGATTCAAAATCAAAGGAGTTTTGACTAAGACCAGGACGATCCAGCGAAAACCAAACATGTGAGATTTGATTAAGTAAAATTGAGACACTGGCGAATTTTATAAAGTTTCAAATTTGAGTCAAGCCAATATAAGACTTTTATTTGAGTCAATAGGATTAATATTGTAATGTTAAATTAGAGAGTTGTTTATTATAATTGATATTCCTCCCAATTACATTAAATATTTCCTTCTATAATCCCCTCCCATCCTCTATCTATAAATAAAGAATGATTTCTTCAATTGTAACATATTTTTGTATTAGAATTGAAAATGGATAGGTATGGAATCCACAAGCGGAAGCATGATGATAGTGGACTCAAGAATGTGAATGATATAAACATGAACACTAAGAACCGGAGAACCATTTCATTTGTACCCAAACCCGTGCAGGACAGAGACACCTCGCCTCCTCCTTCCTCATATAACCAGACACACGGTGGTGGTCTTCTCTCTAAGTTTTTGAGCAAAGCCAACATGCTATTGGCTTCTTTCTTCTCCAAATCTCAATCTAAGAGTGTAAGCGCTCTTATTTTGTGTGAAATAGAAAATAAAAAGAATAGATATTATTTGATATATAAAAATAGAAAAAAGATTGATAATAAGTGTAAAAAATGATAATAAGTGTAAAAAAAGATAAAATTAGCTATAAAAATTAGAATATCTCAAAGTAAGAGTATTATTTTGATTTGGTAGGTAGGTGTAAGCTATATCATATTAATTCTTGAAAACCAAATTCTACTTCATATATCATTTTGTCATATCCATTAATTCTTGTAATATATCACCCCACGACATGATCAGGAAAGCTAAAAACTAAGAGGAAGAGGATGTAAATCACAATTTAAACAACCAAAACCAAAGAATTTGTAATATATTATTAGATTCATCCAGAATTTGGCCAATAAATTGAGTTATTTACAGCAGTTGCACAATTTTACAAGTGTTCTGTATTGAATTCTTTTAGTAATTAATATCCAAAGATTTGACTCTTGGCTGCAAATGGAATTGTTTGTCAAGGGATGAATTAAAATACATGAGCCAAAATAAAATTGAATTATAATCTTACCTTTTACCAAGTGTTTAATAAAATTCCAAAATGAAATGGTTGTTTCTCCTTTATTTTTATGGATGATTAAGGCATTCAATTTTCATGTTGTTTCAACAGCCAGCCCCTACATGTCCTGGTGCCTTAGCCCATGATCAGATAAACAGATTTGTGCTTCATACTTTTCCCCGAACCCCATATTCTAGAACAATCACAAATTCATTTCAACAGACTTTAAAACAGGCAATTTTTGTTATTTTGTTGATTAAGTTTATGAGTTTATTCTTATTGTCTGACTGACTCTTTGTTGGACTGCATGTATATTTAGGTACATTCAAAGAAGAAGACCAAATCATTAAACAGTAACCACGGATCTGTGGGACCCATTCGTAGGCTGCGGCATAAGTTTCATGTTGAAACTCTCTCTAGAGGATCAGTGAATTTAAACTGTTCTAAAAAGGACTACTGGAGTAGTAATTTAGAGGCCTTATTTTCTGCTCCAAAGAAAAATCTGGAAAATGGACCAATAGATAGTCAGTGTACTAAGCCACAAAACACTGAACTCTTTACTCCATGAGTCCCTGCCCAATCTACCCTTGTGGCTCGAAAAATATTAGATCACATTGATACAAGGGTGCCAATGAGGTTTGTATTTCCTGTTTTATTATTTATGCATAGCATTTTTAGGATTTGTTTCTACTCAAGTTTTGATCCTCACTAATTATCCTCCAGGATTCTACTTTGGAACAGAAGATTCCTCTGCCTACAATTTCTACAGTAAAACCAATATTACCTGATAATAGCTTGGTTTCTGCAGCTTCTTCTCAGCCACCCACAGCATCTTTATCAATCACACTCCCGTCTTTCTCTTCGATGAGCAGTGAAGCAGAAGATGATGCATCAGGCAGTAGTGATATTGCCAGTTTCCCAGTTTCTGCATCTTCTTTTGAGCCAGTGGTGATAGTGACACTGACTTTCTTGCTCACAGTCCCTTCTTTCTCTTTCTCTTCGACGAGCAGTGAAGAAGAAGATGATGCATCATCCTTGGGATTTACTTTCCCCATTTTTGCAGCAGATTCGTCTGACTCTGAGCCACGGACACTAAAATTCTCAGTGTATGGTGAGAGAGAGAGGAATCACGAGAAAATAAGATATAATTAATTGTTAATATAAAAAAATGTTTACTTGTACATGGATTTTAACCTATCAAACTCTTTGTGTATTAGAAATTATGATATCCATGAATATTATTTAACTCAATAAGAAAAACATTTTGAAAATCATGAAAATGTCTGCAATAATCAGTGAAATCATATTTGACCATAAACAATTACACCATTTATATGACTTTTTTTTAGAAAAATATTAACATACTTTTATTAATTACAGCTAATAGCATTGCATATGTCAACAGCTCATAACATTAATTTGAAAATTGTAGTAAAGGTTATTTCTCTCCCCTTTCCTACATCTTTTCCATAATATTATATGGTAAATATCATTCTATCATTCCTTCCAGTTCTCTATTAATGACAAATGTGGGAAGGTTAGGAGAAGTCAAAGAGACAAATGGAGGGAATCATGCATTTTACTCCCCCACAAGCAATTAAATTATTGGCTGCTAAATATGTGTAACCACTACAAAGACCAAGCTCAACTAACTTCAACAAATACCCAACTTAAACTTTCAGAATTTATCACCAAAGAATAAAAAGGTGAACTCTTTGCTATTCAAACATCAGTTCAGAATGATCAAGAGAGACTTAGAATGAAAGTAGCTAAATGAAAGAGAAGGGTGTGATGATGGAGTTAATGGGGTGCGAAGGAACATAAAGACTTAAAAGTCATAGCTCAAAAATTAGCATTGTCTTCAAAACATAGAGTTAATGGGGGTAAAGGGCATTTGTTTAGGGACTACTGACACGCTCACACAAAAAGAGAACAAACGAGAGAGAGTCAATAATTTGGGGAAATGAAGCCCGATTGTTATGATTAGATGTACATCTATACAATCACAATGTTTCATTATTTAATAACCCAAGCAGTTTCATATATTTGCAAGTCATAAATCAGTTTCTTCCATAATCTTAAATCACGACTGCATATCTGTTTAGCCATAAATGCACATCAAGGGAGTTGGAATCTATATTAAGTTTCTCCACATTGGTGTACACATCCCTAATATTTACAATAGCCAAATTGCATTCAAGTACCAAATTTCAATGTTGAAATTTCCTAATACGACATTCAGCATTGTAGCATTTCAATAGCTCTGAGACAAGCAAAGGTCATCCCAAGTGTCATTCATTTCATCACACAAAACTAAAAACCCCAATAACTATTATCATGAATCAAATTCTAAGGCTAATAAGTGATTTAAGCACATAGAAAGCAAACGCTATAAGCATATCCAGAAAAAAAAAACTATTGATGTAGTTTGCAATACCATGTTATGCATTTCAACAAAAGAAGGAAAAACTAAAGCAGAAAAGTTCTAAGACAGTTAATTCATGGATATATACCTCATGGCATGACTCATGTACCACCACCAATACTTGCAGCTATATTTCCAACTAGATTTCCATAAAGATTAGGTGTCAGCTGAAAAATTAATAGGTTGCCTCGTTAGCTGAATAACTTGTGCTCCTTTACACCTCTTCGTAACAGATTATTTGAAATGGAAGTCGAAGATAATCAGTAATGTAATGTAAGGCACATGAAAGAACAACGCATCAGTGGACTTTAACTGATTGAAAGGAGAGTTATTCTTATGTCAGTCAATTGTTACCTATGTAACTCAATATTTTAACCACATTCTGAATTATCAAATTTCAAAATTCCTCTCTTAATGATGTTCCATGCAAAGCCCTCCCAAAAACCGATTTAAGGTAGTGCACAAAATCAAAATTTAGGACATACAAATTCATTAGACTTTGATGAAGAAACTTTGAAATTTTGGATTGAAACACCTTGAATTGTGAGTTATCAATCAGTCCAACAAAGCAATAAGCATACTTCTCCATCAGAGATGTGAACATTGTTTTCATAATTATTGTTGTTTCAATAAGTTTACTTTCAACAGCAGAACAATTTAAGCTGAGTGATATTGTAGCTTTATAAATGTCCAAATCAACATTCTCCATTAGCCTTTGAGCATAGTGCCGGTTAACAATTGCTGACTTGCCGCTTCCCTTGTATATGTGGATAGTAGCAATGAAGGACATCCACACTGCCAGCCTACATACCAATAAAGAAATAAAGAATTACGAAGACAATCTAACCAAGTGTCAATGAGCTCTGAAATTTTACAGCTCTACTCTAGCCATGATTGAAATGCGTCTAATACGCCATGAACAGTCAGCATGTCTCGGAGTCAATTCTCAAACAGATCATACCAAGAATTCATTTTCACAAAATAAAAATAAAACACTGAGTTAATGAATATCTAAAGTCAAGACCCAAAAGTTACATCAAAATTTAATCAATCTACAACCCATAAAATGAACATACTCAAATCAAATGGCACAATTAAAGCGTGCAACCAATAACAACATCGATAAACTTCAAACCAACCCTAAATCAAGATGTTAAGATAACTTGTCATGGGGCAAGCACACCGAAGAACGAACAAAAATAGAGCATATTGGAACACAGAGTTGTAATAAATGATAAAACAAGAGCCTTGCCCCGTGATGTTGCATAAGAAATGTAATAGAGAACAATAACTAGGTGGAAATGCTAATTCAATATTAAAAAGGCCTAATACAGCTCTTGAGCTAATAAATATGTTTATTGTATTATGATGGTTAATCTCTATCCGAATAAAAATCAGTCCTGACTCACAACAAATCTAAAGTTTCAAATTGCTAAATAACAACAGAACATTAGCATATGGTTAGCTATAAATAGTGGCAGAGACTGGAAACCAGTAGCCATACAAAGTCTACTTTTCATACCTTCTAGGCATTTCTTCCTCTCAGACTCGATAGGCTGATCACAATCTTCAGAATCAAACTAGTGAGCAAAATTATCGTCGTAGAGCAAGACACAATCAATTGACCACATCACGACATCGTACCACTCAATTCATATACTGAACCGCACAAATCATATGGGCATAATTATCCAACTTTCTCAACCGACATCGTACCAGAACAACTGGCGGTAATACACTGTGGTTCTTAAAATTGATATCAAATGGAAGTTGCAGAGAAATAGGTGAGGAAGTGGAAGCCATAATAGAAATTAATTACGTGACTGAAAAGGGGAGGGAAGTGGAAGGAGAACGGAGAGCCGATCTAATTCAAATTTCACACACGGAGAGGGAGAGAAAGGGCGGTGGATTTGCTTAGGCCAACTTTAATGGTCTATATGTGCTATCTACCTGATGCAAATTGGTCCATTTTATGTGTTCTTTTGTTGGAGAGTAAAGTTTGTACTCCATGAGTCAAAATCAATTAATTAAATCAATCAAACTGGAGATGGAGTTGGATTTAGCAAATAAAATGGACAATTGCAGGAACATCGGGAACCCCATGTGGAATCCATCAAATTTAACGGGCCTTCCTTCACCAAATCTTCAGCAACTCCCATCTCAAATAACTTTAAACTCCTCCATACATGACTAGCATAAAAACCCATGTTTTCCCTCATCACACCAACCATTGTAAAATATTTATGTTTGAAAACCTGTGAACACGAATTAGGAAATTCAATCATTCTCCGAACCTGCTTTGCAATGAGAGCAAAGTTAAAAGAAAATAAATTCCTAAAATACAAAAGACATAACAATTTGGGCACTGTCTCTGAAATAGACATGTCTGTGAAGATGCAGAACCTAAAGAAAGAGAAGAGAGTTCAGTCTACAAGAAGCTGGCAGTGCTCTCTGCAGGGTGAATACCATTTATTAGAAAGCAATTTGTGAATGGTGAATAATCGAGTGCAAACATTGTTTCAAATGATTAGCAAGGGTTTTGGAGATAAGCTTATAAACAACGTTACAAAGGCTAATAGGACAAAGATCTTATAGATTACCTGTGTTATTTATTTTCTTTGTACTTTTAGAATAAGTTTATTTTATGTAATTCAAATAAGACCAGAAAGCCAACAATGAGGTCCAGATTTGGAGTTGGAGCCTATTAGCCTAGAAGATTATTTCTATTGTAAATTTTAGAAATTTCAATAAATTATATTAGGAAGTCTATGTAGAATCATTTTATTTTTTATTATTATTTACACTTTCAAATACATGTCCATTTCACTCGCTAGAAATGTTTTATATCCATGGGTCGTATAAAGTCATCTTAGGAGCCACTTTAATTAACTAAATTAATAATCCCTCAATAGTAAGTCATAAGTGCTTTCCACAAATGAACCTTGTCAAGACATCGATTATTTAAACGTAGGTCATGCTAAAGTCGGGTACGTTGGATCATCTTTTTGAGGCAAGGGTTAAGGTATCAGATATGCTTAACATCGGGTTGATGGTCTCGACTTAATATAGACCCCCAGGCAGACCCTGGCCCTAAGCAATAGAAGGAAAATGCTAAAGTCCTAAATACTATTTCCTCCGATCCGAACTAAGAATACACATTGATGTAATTGGCATGAGATTCCTACCCAAACAACCATGTCTTAGCGTGTAGGATGACTTCAGTAGGATTGGGCTTTATAAGGATCTCGACCCATTAATGTAAAAGCATACTACAACATGAATTAATTTATAGGGATATTAGTTCATATTAATGGGAAGAATTAAGACCTTAATAATTAACCTGACTTTATTTATTTTATGTAGATTAAAATGGCAAAAACAAATGCTTTTTCCTTGGGTGCTTAGAACTACATCGACTGGGGTCGAAATCTGCAGATAGTGCTTATCCAATGGCAGAAAGACTATGTTCTGAACCGAGTTTTGCCTGCTTCACCAAGGCGAAATGCAAACGCGGAAGTGTTGGACGCTTTTGAGAAGCATAAAAAGGACTTACTAGATATGTCATGTCTCATGATTGCTATCATAAAACCTAAACTTCAAAAGCAGTTCATGGACCAAAATTCATTTCAGATTATGAATAGTCTCGATGAGATGTTCCAGAAGCAGAACGGTTCTTGACCACCAAGGCTCTGAACTCATGCAAGATGGCTCTGGACACTTTGGTAAGTGCCATGTTCTTAAGACAAAGGGTTATATTGATACCCTTGTGAGACAAGAGTCACCTATCTCTAGGGAGATGGCAGTGCATACTATTATGAGTTCCTTGCTAGAGGCTTATGATGGTTTCATCCCAAACTATAATATGCAAAGGATGGTTAAAGTTGGGATTGAGTTGCATGGGATGCTCAAAACAGCCGAGTTGTCTATCAAAGTTCTACTTATATGTTGATGGTGCGATATAAAGGGACAACAAACTAAGGGAAGGAAGAAGGCTTATCCTCAAAAGGGTATGAAGAAATTGCAACCATCAAGAACGGTTGGCAAGGGTGCTTCTAAGCCCAAAGAAAAGCCCAAGGTCGATAAGGGTTGCTTCCATTGTCTTGAGATGGGATATTGGAAGCGAGATTGTCTAGTCTTCTTGGATGAGCAAAAGAGGAATGGAGGCACAACCTCGATTTTAGGTGTCTTATATCATTCATATTCAATTGTATAGCATTGGATACTATAAAGGGGAACTAACATTTGTTGCAAATGTGTAGGAGCCAAGGAGTGAAGAAGAAGAAGAAGAAGAAAGCATGCAGAGGAGCATTGGATGTTCATCCTCTATGAGGATTTTATTTTATACCTCTGCTATATATATTTGGATTGTTTATTCTCATATAAGATAGTACATTTTGGGTGGTCCTATTTTGGATTCGGACATCCTGTTTTATTTTATTTAAACATATTGGATGGGTTGTTTATATTTTGGATTCAGTTTTATTTAGAATAAATTTTGAATGCCACGGAGACATTGTATTTTCATAAGTATGGTACTGATGAATGTATGAATGCATTAAATGTAAAAACAATCACAAAGAAGATAAACCAAGTATATGATATGTTTATCATTTAGAATGATGAAACATTTCAAACACCAATAAGATTAGAATTCCTCATAAAAGACCCTGAATCATTAATAACCACTAAAATAAGATTATTTTGGAAATAACTTATTAGATATAAGATATACCTTAATGTTTCTGCTACCCAGTGAGAACAAATGGTTTGTTGTTCAAGCAGATATTTTTTCAGAAAATGAGATCCTCATTTCTAGAAAAAATGTGGGAGCATAATAGAGATAATGTTTGTAAGTCTCGTTAGATGAAGACTTAAAAGGTATACATGTTTCAGAAGGAAGTGAAGACAAAGTCTAAGTCTAATAAGATTAGTAGGAGCAAGGATTGAATCCATGCAAAAATAAAGATTTGAAATTTGAGATTAATGAATTAATGTTTCAAAATGCCATTAAAATGCTCATTAAGGAAATGTTTTTTTTTGACAAAATATTATTAATGAATTCTACATTAAACACTGGGTAAAATAGGAGCATTAGATGCACCTGGATTATATCAGGGATATCGAAAAATGTTACTAAGATAGGATCAAAACCCTACTGCCTGTATTTCTCATCCTAGTCTAAATAGACATCTTCAGTGATGGAAGTGGAATCATTACACAAGTTAAGGCATCCCGGTTACTACTAAACATCCAAATACTACTCAATGTATTACATGGATTGAAAATACCAATAAAGTCAAGTTAAATAACAATGCCGAGGGTCCGATTATAGTAATCAGATTTAGTTACAGTATAATTCGATCCTTCATCAGTTATATTCAAATGACTCGTGACCATGGAATATGCCAAATCACATATATGAGACATTTGTTTACTTGTTCATGTTGGATTTCTCAAAACTAAATAGATCATGAGATTTCCAATTTCCATATGGCATCCATCACCTTATAAGGATTTAGAGCAAGTATCCCACAAGAGGCTATAGATAACTCTCTCTTAATCTGAGAGCGATGAATGCTTAATCTATCATTCAACTAACTTGCACCGACTTCATGTAATACCCTATCATTCCCAGGAGCAAACCCTATTTATAGAGCGTCGTGATGAAAGTAAATTTCTTGTTCAAGATTTAAATGATGATTATTTAAGTCTAAGGATTAGTATACCTAAACACTATGAGATTAACCGGTGGCATTCATGATTCTTTATCCATCTAGGATCTCATACTAGATCTTCAATGCCTATGAACACATTCATAAACATCCATATAACTATCTAGATATCTGTGTACTTACAACTTGTGAGATCAATTACCTATTCAAAATAGGAAACATATTACATGCAAGTCTTTACAACCTTATACTAGTCATATCATACAATGCATCGTGTTGGGCCCGTGAGGTGCGAGGCATGCTCGAGGGCTCTATTTGCTATTTTCCCTCGGTTCGAATCGAACCTTTTATGGGAAGCTCGTTCATGGTGTAACTCGAGTCGCCACCAATCAATCTGTAAGCATGACTAGATACCTTTTCTTTTTTGTTTTGACTCTGTTTATATGACGTTAGGATAACGACTGTCTATGAAGAGGTTCAAGTTTGTTTTTTCGATTATGTGTAGGGAAGAAACGTAATATGAACCTACTCCGTCTAATAAATTCGTACTATCATAATAACATGTGTTTGCCATTTGTTTGCTTTAATTATTAATAAAAGCTAGATGTTCGGCAATTCCGTTTCAAAAATTTAGGATTTGAGGTTAGTTTTAATTGGAGTTTATATATATAACTTATGCTTAACCATATTTATTGAATTTAAAATTTAACTTTTATCGCTCATATGTCATATATATGAAAAGATTTAAAGTATGAATCTTAAATAAAGCTATTTTAAATATATTATAAAATAATTCAAATCATATGTATGAATTACATACGATATGATTTAATCTATCAAAATTCCTTTGACAAATAAAAAAATAGAAAACTAAGGAACAAAAATTAAATAAAAACAATAGAATAAGATTCATCAATGGTTGATTGATTTGGCTGTAATTTTTTATATATATATATTGCTGTATTTTGATTATATTATCATATATCGGTCTGTATTTTGATATTCATATGCTGATTTATTAAATTTTAACTATGACTTTGATGTTTACTTATTATTATTATTGTTATTACTAAAAATAAATGAGTTCAATTAAATTAAAAGAAATTCATAAAAAATGTTAAGATAAAACATGTAACTCTGAAAATATAAGAGAGAGAAAAAATCAACTCAATAAAAAAAATATAAAGTTGAATTATTATGTATTACGAATCATATTAAATATAGGCTTAATACTCTCCCAGCCCCCCCCCCCCCCCCTCCAAGTTGGCCCAATACTGCAACTGACCCCCGTATTTTCACTTTTAATAAATAACCCCCAACATGGTTATTCCGAATTACTTACCCCTCCAGTCTACGGATTCGAGAAAGAATTTCGCATGAAGAACACGCACTGCCACCTGTCAAAGACACGTAGATCCGTTGAAAAGTCAAGCGCCATGTAGGATAATTAGTTTAAAAAAATGGAAGACAAAATATCAACCGACTAAAACCAAACTAAAGGAGTTAAACCCCTCGACTTTTGAGTTTGAATCATCATGGTCATTGTGCCAGTTGAATGATACAAGGAAGCCCTAAGTTTGGAAGTTCTTATATCTACCCAAAAGTGATTTCGACTCCAAAAGCTTCCTAATTCTGCAAATTCCATTAAAGATATTGTTGAATATTGCAGAACAAGGATGGGTTGATAGCTGAGGAAATCGCGGTTGATTAAGCAGAAATTGCAAGTCTCTGTTCCTACTCATTCTCAGACGGATGCGAACGATTCATACAAGGTATTTTTTATGCTTTTTTAAGTGATGTTGTTTAGTGCTATATTGTTGTACTGGTGTGTTGTTCAAAGTTTATATGGGTAAACTTGTGATTTTAGTTTAAGTATGGGCAAAGGTTGGATGGATTTTAAGTTACTATGTTGCAAGTGGGCTATTACAGCTATTTTGTATGGTCATTCTTGTGATGTTTTCTTTATTGTCAATACAATTTGTTGAAGAGATTCTTTTTTTTGTGCATGTTTGATTGATAGATGGGAGATGATTTCGTCAATCTCAATATTAACTATGGAGGAAAGTTTGTGGTTGGGGTTGGGGGAGTTTGGCAGTATATTGGTGGTGAAGTCCATTGCATATCACCTATTGATCTTGATAAGTTAAGTAGGTTAGACATACTTTGGTATGTTGTTTATTTAGGATATACAAATTGTGGGCCTGTTTATTATGCTATTAACAAAGATCCAAGTAAGTATGTGGAATTAACAAATGATTTAAGTGTCTTGGATATGATGAGTGGAAAAGGTAAGCATGACTAGATGGATGTGTACGTGGATGCTTTGCCAGCAGATTTTGTCAAGTCTGCTGAGTTGGAAACTAGGGCCGAGGTGGAAATTGTAGCTAATATAGTGGTAAAGAGGACTCTAGAAGTGGTTGTAGCTTCATGTTCTACTTCCGAAGAAAGGGGAAAGGCTGTTAATGAAGAAGCTGTGGATAGAGAAGATCATTAGAGCCATATCCTATCCCTGTAGAAGGCATTGTAGAAGATGCATCATCTGATAGTGACACAGATTCAGAGACAACAGATGATGAGTTGTATGAAGCTGAAATTGATGATGACAATGGGAGTGAACAAGATGAAGAGGATCAAGAAGTTAGACAAAGTGTTAAAAGCTATAGACGAGAGCGATCTAGGAGCAACAAACTAGTAGATAATAATGTTCTTGATTTAGGAGAAGTTGGGACAGACAAAAAGTTAGAATGTTATTTAAGAGAGGGGAACAAATATGATGGTTTGCTCGGTGGAGATGAAGAGTACATTGCCAGCTCAAATGTAGATAGCTTTGCTTCTGATGACGGTGGAGAGGATCATGAAACCCACAAACGGGTAAAAAGGGCTTATAGGAAAGTGCACTATGATCCAGCTTGTGAAGAACCGTTGTGGGAGTTGGGTATGATCGTCAAGTTTGTGTACGAATTTCGAGAGGCAGTAGCTAAGTATGTTGTGAAGAGGGGTGTAGATTTGGTGTTTGCTAAAAATGATCACCATAGGGTCAGATTAAATGCAATGAGAAGTGTCCATGGCATCTTCTGGGTAGTCTGGATAAGAAGAGCCAGAATTTTCTTGTCAAGACATATTACCCAATTCACAAGTGTGTGAAGACAAACAGGAACAAGCACTATAATACTTCTTTTATTGCTAGGTATTTTAAGGACAGAATTATAGATCAGCCAAATATCAAGACCAAGAAGATACATGATTTGGTTAAGACCAAACTGAAAGTTCATATTGGGAAACACACTTGTAGGAGGGCCAAACTGAAAGTACTGAAGGAAGCAATGGGTGATTTTAGGGTAGAGTATGCGAGGCTATATGATTACAAGGATGAGTTGTTGCATTCTAATTCAAGAAGCACAGTTGTTGTACTAGTTGATAAGAAACTAGATCTTGAAAGATTGGTTTTTAGAGGTTTTTATGTATGCTTCAATGCATTAAAGGAAGGTTTCAAAAGGGGATGTGTGAAACGTATTGGGTTTGATGGATGTTTCTTAAAGGTGTATGTAAGGGTCAATTACTTGTTGTTGTTGGTATGGATGGAAACAACTAGATGTATCCAATTGCTTGGCAGTTGTTGAGCATGAAACAAAACATATATAGAGCTAGTTTTTGAATTCGGTTAGAGCATATTTGGATATGGATGAAGGTGCAGGACACACAATGATACCGGACATGCAAAAAGTAAGTTTTATTGCTTTAATTCTTTATGTCAATTAAGTTATAATGCTTTAATTGCTTGGTCCTAGATATGCTTTAATGCTTTATGTTGGTTGGTGTGCTTTAATTGCTTGGTCCTAGATATGCTTTAATGCTTTATGTTTGTTGGTGTGCTTTATTGGTTTGGTTGGAATGATGCATTGGTTTGGTTGGAATGCTTTTAAAATTAATTGGTCAATCTGTAGGGTCTGATTCCAGCTATAAAAGAAATAATGCCAACAGCGGAGCATAGAGAGTGTGCAAGGCATATTCTTGTCAATTGGGCTAAGAAATGGAAGGGTGTTGAAAGGAGAAATGTTTTCTGGCGTGTTGCTAAATCAACATTTGAGGCTGAATTTAAGGATTGGTTAGAAGAGTTAAGAAAGCTAGGAGAAAACATCGTGCCACAATTGCTGACTTATGAAAAAGAGAAATGGTGCAGGGTTTATGTTGAGCGATTTTCACAAGTGCACGGTTTCGCTTGTAGTAATAAAAGGATATCGATCCCACAGGGAACGTTTTTCAACAAAAACTTATTATTATGTGTAGTTTAAATACGACTTAAGGTTTATAAAGATAGATAATTGTTATTTAAAATTGGTTTTGAAATTGATAGAATAAGAATTAGGTTAGAATATGTAGAATGTTAGAAATCAATTCTGTTTTGAAAATGAATTACAAAACAGAAACGTTTAGTGTTTAAAATAAGAGATTAATTGTATTCGTTTGCATTAAGCAAAAAAAACAACTTTAAACTTTGTATAAATTATAAAAGTGTAATAACATAAACTCCTTCAATTAAAGGGCTTTGAACCGCAGACAATCCTCCTATGGTCGGGTTAGATTGCTACCTTAACCAAATTAATTCTCAAGGAATGAATTTGCCTAAGTGTTCAACAAAGTTTCCTTGTAAAGATATTAAATTTAACTACGTTTTAATGAAAACACCAGAACTCACTTTGGATCATTTACAGAAGTGCTACATAAAAATATATTGAATTGCATGAACTTTATTAGATGAAGTGTGAATTTGATACAAGTTTATAGAGAATAAAAAGCATGGAAGAATTCAAAACGATATGAGAGTTCCGGGTCGTCAATCCTTTCCTCAAACCTCGTTAGAGTTTGTCAGGCTTTAGGGTCGAATCCGCTACTTAATCTTCTCGTTGAATCTTCGGAATAGAGATGGTTCTTCTACTACCAAAATGTAAACTAATCTTTAAATAGATCTTAATCTAAATCTAAATGCTACTGCGTATGTAATTATTTGATAAACAATGTGTGTACATCATATCGTTTTTACAAAATCGAACTTCTAACTCTGAATCGCTTGACTCAGAATTTCTACATAAATTCTGTACTAAATCTTAACTCTCAATTATCATTCAACTCTGAATCAACTCTTTATTTATAGATGTTGAAGAGTCGTGTCTAGGGGATGTGTCTGCTGCGAAGAGACGTTTCTATCCACTCGAACGGACGCGTATCTTTGAAATCGAACATGTGTAAGATGTGTTGCCTGAAAATCTGAAGTTACCGAGATTAGGGGGTAGATTTCAGTCTTCAGAACGGAGGAGAGAAGTGACTGGGCGACGCGTGTCACGACCGAGAATAGGGAATCTCGATCGCGACATGGGTAATTATTCCCGGATCAGACTTCGTTCCCATCATTCGTAACGGTGCGTTTGATTTTCGTCGTCTTTGACTCTTTTCGTAGGGTTTTTCCTTCGTTTCTGACCATTTTCGCTCCTATTTGAATTTTACCAAATATTTAGGTACATTGCATGAAAGAAACATATTCGGACGTAAAAGTACTCTAAATAAATATAAAGAGCACAAATTTGTAACAGAACTGATATAAATATAGATGATATTTTAGGTATATTTTGGGATTAACAAATCTCCACACTTAATCTTTTGCTAGTCCCGAGCAAAATTTCACTGAATTTATCCTTTAACTAATCTCTTTATGAAAATAAAACATATATCTCTGTATTACGTTTTAAATTAGTTAACCCGAAAAGATTAACTTCGCATGACAAATTTATGCGCAAGATATCGAACTAACTAGTATAAAGGCAATATATCATTCGTCTTGTATTTTCAATTTTAAATTGAAGTATTCGGGACGACGTAAGCACGCATGTTATTGAGTCTTTCGTCTCAAGGCATTTCAAAGCACAAAATTTCCTTTCCCAAACCTAAACTATTATATGAAATACATTAAATGAATAAGTATTTGAATTAAATTATTTGCTTAGTTACGCCCGAGATAAGGGTGGTCTTGATCGTAACTTTATATGCATTTTATTTGTGTTCTCTTAAGAGGTACCGACCATGCCATGGGTGGACGCAATCGTTACGTTAAACTTTAAACACGCTTAATTTTTTATTTTTAAACGCTCCTTCCATACCTCGATTGTGATAAGGGTGGTCGCAATCGTGGTCAAAAGTACCGTTTACTTAATTTTCTTCCCTTTCATACCTCGATTGTGATAAGGTTGGTCCCAATCGTGGCCAAAAGTTAAGAATACGACTAATTGATTTGATTAACACGAGTTGTTAAAATTGTAAATTGGGAAAAAGAAAAATAGCACATTCATCCTATATTGACTTAAAATTCAACATGTATTATGGCTAAAGTTTCCTTAAAAACTTCAATTGGTGTTAATGTAAGACGAAAATCAAACCGAGCTAAAAATTGTTAGTTCAATTTAATGCCTATAAACCTAATTGAAAAAATAAGATTTATTGTATCATGAATTGCATGATATAAAATAGAGATTAAGAATAAAGAATTTTACTTAAATACATTCATTCGAGACAATTTTACTTAAAATTGTATCGGAGATTTGTGAAAAATTTCAAAAATATGCCCGTATAGAAATGTTATTTTCTATCGATAATGATAACCTACAAAGAATCATAAGTTCAATTATATATTTTTAAACATAGAAAAATAATGTAAGGTTTCATAAAACAAATAATGTAAAATTATATATAAAATCAAAATAATGTCATTGTTTTGAAAATGTGTTGCATTTGTATAAAAGAAATGTTGCTTAAAAGTTTTAGTATATGTTAAAAAAAATGGATGTCATTGTATCTTTATTCGTTATACTTATTCGTACTAAACAAAAATGATATATGTAATATCTCCTCCCACACTTAATTTGGACCATGTCCTCATTGGTGCAAAAATTGATAAAACACGAAAAATTAGACGAAATAACGCATACGAAAGAAAATAGAAAAATCATGAAAGAAATTCATCCAACAATAAACATAAAAGAAAATATTCAACATAAAAGAAAATTAACATTGTACCAAGCATAAGTAAAATAGAAAATGTACCAAACTTTAGCATAACAAAAGAAATGAGAAAGAAAAGATAAAACCTAAGCATGTGATGGTGAATCCTGTGGAGATGGTGAAGTTTCAATATTTTGACGATGGAAAATGATAGCATCCGACGACGGGTGGACTTGTTCTCCCTCCTCAAGGTGTTGATATTGTCATTCATCACATTATTGTTTTCAACCAAATCATCAATTCTCAAATTCATTTGTCTATTGTGGGCATTGATTTAGTTCCAAATCCTTCTTAAATCAATAGGATCCTCCTCATGTGGTTGTGCATGTGGAACATCGTGAGCTTCGACCTCCGCCTCGTCCGTCGCACCGCCTTCTTCGGTACCTACAAATTGAGAACTCGAGGCTCCTCCTCCAGTATTACCACTAAGATGGGCAATACGTGATTCATACGAAACAAAAACGGGAGGATGAAAACTAATCAATAGGTGGGCTCGGTCAAGGGCCGCAATGTCCAAAAGAGGGACATAGCCATGGTAGGAGGTGATGTCAAAATCTGCTAATTCCCCACGTGCACCCATCACTAAGCCGGTAATAAAATTCCCTAGAGGTACTTGCCTAGTGTGTGACTTCGAAGCACGTTATAAATTGTCAAATAGCATTCCAATGCTATCAACCCTTAGACCTTTCAACAAACAATCCAGAACAAACAAATCTCGAACTTGAACTTTGGAACTCTCAACCCAGCCAAACAATGAAAAACTCAAAAACTTGTGAAATAAAATAGACAGTTATCCCGAATCATTTTGCTAGAAGTGTTTTTGGGAATCTCGACCGAGAATAGGGAATCTCGGTAAGATCAGAAAATCCTTACCTTCTTGGACAATTTTTGAAAGTGCTGAATCTCAACTGAGATTCCTGAAATCTCAACCGAGATTCCTGAATTTCTTCTAATTCGAACTATTTACCTAAAATCTGATTAAAAACATGACTTAAATATATTTTTATGCATTTTAAACTTGATATAAACTCATCTAAAAACTGAAAATCATAAAAATGAAATGTGTAAAAAAAATAAAATTAAATTAAAAATAAAAGCTAAACTTAAATTTAAACAAAAACTAAACAATAAAATGTATGAAAATTAACGAATTAATCTTCATGAAATTTTGTTACAAACTTAATTTCCTTAATTGGAGCGTTTTCATAATAAATTTTGCATCTATTACCGTTAACCTTAAAACGAACTCCATTAGGTCCTTCAAGTTCTAAGGATCCATAGTTGAAAGTTTTAACAACTAAAAATGGTCCTGACCACCTAGACTTAAGCTTACATGGAAATAACTTGAGTCATGAATTAAACAGTAGCACCTTATCTCCAACATGAAAGCTTTTGACTTTAATTTTGGCATCGTGCCTTTTTTTCACTTTCTCTTTATATATTTTTGCATTTTCGTAAGATAAATGACGTAATTCATCCAACTCGTTTAAGTCGAATAAACGTTTCTTACCTGCTTCTCGTAAATCATAATTAAGTGCTTTAATAGCCCAATAAGCTTTATGCTCTAATTCTATTGGTAAATGACAAGTTTTTCCATACACAAGTCAGTACGGTGTCATTCCTATAGGTGTTTTAAATGTAGTACGGTATGCCCATAACGCATTGTTAAGTTTACAAGACTAATCTCGTCTCGTCTCGAAGACGAAACTGTTTTCTCTAATATCCACTTGAGTTCTCTATTTGATATCTCCGCTTGACCATTCGATTGAGGATGGTATGACGTAGATACGCGGTGGTGTACTCCATATTTTCTCATAAGCGATTCAAAACTTCGGTTTATGAAATGGGTACCTCCATCACTTATCATAACTCTAGGGACTCCAAATCTACAGAATATGTCATCAAGAAACTTAACGACAACCTTAGCATCGTTTGTTGGGGTTGTAATTGCTTCAACCCACTTTGAAACATAATCTACGGCTACTAAAATATAAGTTTTACTAAAAGAAGGGGGAAAAGGACCCATGAAATCGATCCCCCACACGTCGAAGACTTCAACTTCTAACATGTTTGTGAGAGGCATCTCATCTTTCCTTCCTAAATTTCCGGTTCTTTGACATTTGTCACACCGAATAATAAATGAATGAACGTCTTTAAATAACGTAGGCCAAAAGAATCCACATTCGAATATCCTAGCTACTGTTTTACTAACGCCGTTATGCCCTCCATAAGAGCTCGAATGGCATTCTGACATTATAGACTCATATTCATTTTCACTAACGCATCTCCTAATTATACCATAACCACAAGTTTTGAACAAGAAAGGATCTTCCCAAAAATACTTTTTAATATCGGAAAAGAATTTTTTCCTTTGTTGGAAACTTAACCCTTCTGGAACAATGTTAGTTGTGAGATAATTGGCTATATCCGCATACCATGGTTGTTGAAACACCTTTCCACATAATTTTGATTTGACAAAATTGTTTAAGTATAATTGAAATACATATTCTAAACACACTAAGTTTAAATGCTTTGATTTATTATACTAATGTGTTTGTTTAATGTTGAGTTAAAACTGTTTATAAGACACAAGAATTAAAAGGCCCAAGCCCAATACAAGTGTTAAAGCCCATGTCAAACAACTCAGTACAACTCGGCCCGCGTTTGTCACAACGTTGCCGTTTTGGACAAAACGCAACTCATCAAGAGAAGGATCTAGAAGACCTTCGGGAACAACTTCAAGATGAAGCTGCTGAGTAGTATCGACAAAGCGTACAAGACAGCAGCTGGCTAATGAAAACTTCCAGATAAAGTATTTCTACTTTGGGTAAAGTTCAGACGACACAGTATGCTGTCCAGTTGACTTTACCATAAAAGGAGAGACAGTCTGCTGAGCTGACCGAGGACAGAAGATACACGATTCTGATTGGCCGAGAGCTCTGAGCAAGTCAGGATGACAACGACAGGTAGCCGTTTCCCTCCAACGGTTATTTCGAAATTCGAAATGACCGATGCCCAGACGTCTCTATAAATAGTGCCATCAGAAGCTTCACTCAATACAGAACTTGATCAAGCCATTACGCTGACTAAATTTCTACACAAGTTCTGCAAGCGAAGAAGCAAAGCAAATCTTACACTACAATTCTTATATCTGTGTAAAAGTCTAGAGTGATTATTTCAATCGTCTAAAGTGTCTTAGCAAATCTTTGTATAGGACAAAACACTTATCATTTCTAGAAGATAGAAAGGAGAGGTTGAGTACTCGGTTATAGTACTCAACATGAGATTATGATTGAGTAGAGGTATAGAGGAAGGTACTCTTGTTATACTCAGTTGCTAAGATTGTAAAAGGTTTGAGGCTCTACCTTTAAAGAGCTCAGTAGAGGATTCGAAATCTCGGAACGCGTTCCGGGGACAGGACGTAGGCTTAGAAAAAGCCGAACCTGGATAAATCTGCTGAGTAAAGTATTTCTTACCTTTAACTCCTTATTTATATTGCTTGCTTAAAATAACCAAAAACTGACCAAGTAAAGAGGTCAAGTTGAGTTGTGCGCGTTAAACGTCTGAGCTCAGGAATAGACTATAAGTGTTATCTCCTGACTCAAGCTAAGAAACTGACCTAGTCACCAGTTGACTAAGCCAGTATCTTGCTGTTTACCCCGCGCCGCTATTAAAACCTTTTTCCTTAGAAAAAGAAGTCTGCCCTAATTGCAAAAAAAAAAGTTTAAATAGTTCCTAACCCCCCCCCCCCCCTTGGAACTATACTTGCAACCTTACAAGGGACCAACAAGTGGTATCAGAGCTTAAAAACTCACTGTAAAAGGTCTAACAACCTTGAGCTGATCCCTACCATGGGAGAAAACAGCACTCGGTTTCTACCTGGAAACCAAACAACTCAGATATTGCCTGAGGGGCTGTCCATTACTAGGCCTCCCCTATTCTTCGGGTCAAACTATACCTTCTAGAAGAATAGGATGAAAAATTTCATTCAGGCTACAAACATGAGTGCCTGGCTGTCTATAGTCCAAGGCCCATTTGTACCTGTCGAAGTTGTGGCTGGCCAAAAAGTTGTAAAAGCTGAGGCCAAATGGACAGAGGATGATCTTAAGAAGCTCCAAAACCATACTTCGGCTATCAATATGCTTCACTGTGCGCTCGATGCTGCAGAATATAATAAAATCTCAGGTTGTGAGTCGGCACAAGAGATCTGGAAAAAGCTGGAAGTCACCTACGAGGGAACAAATAAAGTAAAGGAGTCCAAGGTGAATCAGCAGATGAGACTGTACGAGCTGTTCGAGATGAACAATGATCAGGGCATTTCAGACAAATTGCAAGGTTCACCAACATCATTAATGAGCTCAAGAGACTTGGAAAAATCTTCACTGAGGAAGAACAAGTCAAAAAGATACTCAGGAGTCTTCCTAAAGATTGGCAAGCAAAGAAGACAGCAGTTGAGGAAGCTCAGGATTTAACCACCTACAAATATGACGAACTCATCGGTTCATTGCTGACCCACGAGATATCTATGAAGAACTTCGAGGTGAAGGAAAAATCTGAAGACAAGAAGTAGAAATCCCTTGTCATGAAAGCTGACTCCACTGACGGGAGCTCAACTGATGATGAGGAGATGGCTATGTTCACAAGGAAGATGAAAAGGCTATTCAGGAAAAATGACAAATACTCTAAGAAGCCTTACAGAAAGTTTGATAAGTATAAAGCTGACTCAAGCGACAACAAATACAAAAAGAACAGCTCAAAGCCCATTACATGCTTTGAGTGCCATCAAACCGGCCATATTAAGTCAAGCTGCCCCACACTGAGGAAAGACAAGAAGAGTGGCAAAAAGGCAATGGTGGCTACATGGAGTGACAGTGATGAGTCTTCATCCATAGAAACTGAGGCCACCGAGTCAGCGAAGATATGCTTCATGGCTGACGAACTTGCTGAGCCATGCGTCTCTGAGCATGCTGACCTATCTGTCGCATCAGATGACGAGGAGCAATCAAATGAGGTAATTTCTCTTCCCCAGCTCAGAAACGATATGGTTAATGCCCTGAGTGATCTCTACACACTTGTCAAGAAGTGTAATAAAAAGGTTAGAGCACTCAGCAGGCGCTGTGACGAAGTGGAAGAGGTCAAACTGAGTGACCTCAGATTCCTTCTTCAGGACAATACAACTCTGCATGATAACATGAAGATCATACATGAGTCTGTCTCTGAAGTCCAGTCAGTTTCAAAGAAACTGAGAAAGGACGTCACAACTATCCAGAACCAACTAAAGGTTCCAAATAAAAGAAACAGTCCTCTGAGAACTCAGTACCAAGGTACTCAGCAGAGATGGAATCCCCAGCGAAAAGTCCAATGTGACTTTTGTGGGAAGTTAGGACACACCACTAAGGTGTGCTGGCACGCTCAGCACTGGGGTGCTGACAAGTCAGTGAAACATCCTAAACAGAAGGTCAGTTGTGACTTCTGTGGAAAGAATGGCCATATTGTTCATGTATGTCGCCATAAAATGAAATATGATGCTTTACCTGTTTCACCTAACAAGCAAGGACCCAAAAAGAATTGGGTACCTAAAAGTAACTAGTTACAATGCAGGTAAGCCTGAGATGTGCCGAGAAGTCAAAGATGTGGTATATTGACAGCGCATGCTCAAGGCATATGACGGGTGATGAAACTCAGTTCATCACGTTTGAGCGTAAACGAGGAGGGAGCGTAAGTTTTGGAGACAACAAGAAGGGTAAGATAGTAGGGTCAGGAACCATCGAAGGTAATCCTACTATTGAATCTGTCTCCCTAGTCAGCGGACTCAAATATAACTTACTCAGTGTAGCTCAGCTATGTGACAATGGGAGAAAAGTTATATTTGATGCTACTGGATGTAAAATATACGAGGGTAAAACAAATGAGTTAATATTAACTGCCCCTCGAATAGATAATGTCTTTATGTTAGACTTAGAGAAAAAGTTTTCAAAAACTGTGTGCTTAGTATCAAAGGAAGAGAATTCCTGGCTATGGCACAAGAGACTTGGTCATGTAAGCATGGACCTCCTGGCCAAACTAGCAAGAAAGCAATTGGTTGAGGGACTACCTGAACTTAAATTTGAAAAAGATCAATTATGCCACGCTTGCCAAGCTGGAAAACAAACCAAACAATCTTTTCATAGCAAAAATATTGTCTCAACTAAACGTCTGTTAGAGTTACTACACTTGGATCTCTTCGGTCCAGTCTAGCCGCTGAGTCTGGGTGGAAGAAGATTTTCCTTGGTCATTGTAGATGACTTCTCTCGGTATACGTGGGTCATCTTGCTGACCAGCAAGGATGAAACCTTTGAGACATTTTCAAATTTGGTTAGAAAAATTGAAAATGAAAAAGACCTAAAATTAGCTCACATCCGTAGCGATAATGGTGGAGAATTCAAAAACCAAAAATTTGTTGAATTCTGTGAAGCCAGCGGCATTGACCACAATTTTTCTGCTCCTAGAACACCTCAGCAAAATGGGGTTGTAGAAAGGAAGAACAGAACTCTGGTTGAAATATCCAGGACAATGCTGGATGAGCATAGGCTTCCAAAGTATTTTTGGGGAGAGGCTGTTAACACAGCATGCTATATTCTTAATAGGGCTCTAGTTAGACCTATATTAAAGAAAACCCCCTATGAACTTTGGAAAGGACGAAAGCCCAATATTGGATACTTTCGTGCCTTTGGCTGTAGATGTTTTATTTTAAATACCAAAGATAGCTTAGCAAAGTTTGATTCAAAAGCTGATGAGGCTATCTTTTTGGGCTACTCAACAAACAGCAAAGCATACAGAGTTTTTAATAAGCGAACTCAAGTTTTAGAAGAGTCAGTGCATGTAGAGTTCGACGAAACTAACCCTGCAGGTAGATACCAGCCGCTGACCGAAGATGATCCACACTCAGTAACCACCGCTGACCTAGAACCAGCTACTGAGTCATTCACGAAAAGGCTGACCAAGAGTAAGAGTGAACCTAAGATTACTTTTACTGACCCATCTACTTCTGCAGAGATTGTTGAAACACAGACAGCACAAGATATGAATCTACCTAAAGAGATAAGGATTCCAAGAGGGCACTCAGAAAGTGCAAGCCTTGATTCTGCTGGGAATACCCTGATGACAAGGAATCAACTCAGGAAGTACCTCAGCAATGTTGCCTTCGTCTCAGTTCAAGAACCGAAGAATTTCGCTGAAGCTGAGTACGATGAATTCTGGATGAACACAATGAAAGAGGAGCTCGATCAATTCAGAAGAAACGATGTATGGGAGCTAGTGCCTCATCCAAAGAGTCAAAAGACCATCGGAACAAGATGGGTCTTTAGGAACAAGATGGATGAACTAGGGAATGTAGTCAGGAACAAAGCAAGGCTTGTAGCTCAGGGCTACAGTCAGCAAGAAGGTATTGACTACGGTGAGACCTTTGCCCCAGTGGCAAGGCTAGAGGCAATTAGAATTCTATGTGCATATGCATCTTACATGAACTTTAAATTATTCCAAATGGATGTCAAAAGTGCATTTCTTAATGGAGTTATAAACGAGGAGGTTTATGTTAATCAACCTCCAGGTTTTGTGGACCATAAGTTCCCTAACCATGTTTATAAACTCAAAAAGGCTCTGTACGGCCTCAAACAAGCACCACGTGCTTGGTATGAGAGGCTGACCAGTTTCCTGCTGACTAGAAATTACGTCAGGGGCAAAGCTGATACAACCTTATTCATTAAGAGAAAGGGTAAAGATACCCTGCTGGCCCAAATTTATGTTGATGATATAATATTTGGTGCAACTAACGAATCAATGTGCAAGGAGTTTAGCAAACAAATGCAGACTGAGTTTGAAATGTCCATGATGGGAGAACTCAATTTCTTCCTCGGTCTTCAAATTAAACAAGGAAAGAATGGCATCTTCATCAGTCAAGCCAAATATGCCAAGGAGATATTAAAGAAATATGACTTGGAAAATTGCAAGCCAATATCCACTCCTATGGGCACTGACACTGTCCTCTGCGCTGACGAGAATGGTAAGTCAGTAGACAGCAAATTATATCGAGGTATGATAGGCTCTCTACTTTACTTAACAGTTAGTAGATCGGACATTCAGTTTTCAGTATGCTACTATGCTAGATATCAATCTAACCCTAAGGAATCTCATTACATTGCTGTAAAAAGAATCCTTAGATATTTGCAAAGCTCAGTGAACGCAGGTTTATGGTATCCCAATACTCATGATTTTACACTTATTGGATACACTGACGCTGACTATGGACGGGATAAGCTGGAACATAAAAGCACCTCTGGAGGATGTCACTTCTTAGGAAGCTATCTGGTATCATGGTTCAGCAAAAAGCAGGCGTCAGTAGCATTGTCTACCACTGAAGCTGAGTACATTGCTGCTGGTCATTGTGTTGCTCAAGTCCTATGGATTAAGCAACAGCTTGAAGACTATGGTGTTCAAACGAAGACAATTGAAGTCAAATGTGACAACAAAAGTGCAATTGATCTTTCAAAGAACCCAATTCAACACAGCAGAATGAAGCATGTCAGCATCAGACATCACTTCATTAGAGACCATGTACTCAAAGGTGAGATCAAGCTGACCTTTGTCCCAACGGACGAACAGCTTGCGGATATCTTCACGAAGCCACTGGCTCGTGAGCAGTTCAGCATACTGAGAGAAGCTATCGGTATGTTTAATCCTCTTCAGTAAATTCCTGTACTAAATGAATATGTATGCTGAGTGAATTATTATGCTGAATGATTGGTTTTGCTGAGTAACTCATAGAAATTGATTGAACATCAAATACTGAGTAAACTTGCACACTGAGTAAGTTAGTATAAACTTAAACTTAGAAATCATCCCATTAATGCAATACTGACCACTCAGAATATCAAACGATTAGTATTCTAAACGCTGAGTGTTAGATCCGTTAGAATAAATGCAATAGCACGTGTATAGCCTTAGGATGACGTATACGCCGCATGTGTCATAAATGTCAGGATCTTTGTCGGTTCACAATCCCAAGGCAAAAAAAAATGACACATGGATTCGATTAGATCCACACCACACCTTACCTCTATAAATAATGGGTAATTCCCCATTTTTTATTCTTTACGCTTATCGAACTCTAAGGCAAAGAAACTCTTTCTCTCTAAAAATCCCTCTAAGCTTTCCCATCCTCAACAATGACTAAGGTTTCCTACAACATCTCCGGTGTTGGCCACTCTAAGCCCAGCTCCGATGACACTTTCAGGCAAACCTCTGTGCCGGAACCTACCAAAGTAACCTCGCCGAACAAAGGACAAGCTGGCCAAACCTCTGGTCAGGGAAAGCCTGTAAAAGTCAGGACCTGCTCCAAGGTCTTTGAGAACGTCCGCGAATGGAAAGTTGAGCCCTCAAGATGGGTATCAGAAAACTTCGTACAAAACGAACAACCTTTCTGCGAATGGATTTCACAAAACGGCTGGACGGAGCTATTTTCGGTTAGGGATGACACCTACCCTGACCTGGTAAGGGAATTTTACCACAACCTCTGAGTTGCAAATGACAACACTGACTACCTGTGCACAGTGGTGAAGAAGAAAACCATCTTCATCAACCCTCTCTACTTAGGAAATCTGCTCAAGTTGAAAACTGAGGGAGCAAGGCTGAAAAGATCTGGAGATCAGGATGGCACTGGGTATGCACACAACTTTTGCAAACCTGAGGGTCACTCAGGAGAAGTCTCAGCTTCCTCTATGGGTCAGCACCAGAAGATGGCTCATTACTTGCTGACCTACTTCATCTACCCAACGATCAACTGCACCACATCAGCAACAAACTTCGAGCAATGCTTTATATGGCATATGCTGACGTACACTCCAATCAATATGCCAGTATTTCTCATCGCTGGCTTCCTACGCAGCACTGGTACGCTGAGGCTAGGATCAATCATTACAAGAATCCTCATCGACCATAAAGTTGATCTCGAATGTGAGGACAAGACTCGAGGATCTGAGATCACAGCGGCCTCGCTGAGAGCTCTAAAATTCGGACAACCTTTGAAGAAAGGTAAAGTTGTTGCTGCTGCTGCTGGACAAGCTGAGGGAACTGCTGAGCCAAAGAAAGGGCGAAGGACTAAGGCCCCAGCTTCCCGCAAAAGAAAAACTGCTGAGACTCCTTCCAAAAATGTTGAGTCTCCAGCAAAAAGGCAGAAGTCAGCTGGTAAGTCAGCTGAGAAACGAAGCAGGCAAGGTGAGCCTGGAACTGAGGAAACTACTGAGCATCCTCAGAAGAAGCAGAAACCTTCTACACTGACTCCCCTCAACGCCATACCTACTGACTTTATTGTACCGGGTGACTCTCACTTCACCCAATGTCAAGGTAGTGTAGCTGAGTCCAAAGAACATGAGGTACAACTGGATGATCATTTCATCTCACAAGTTGAGGAAGAACTTAATGGTGACAGTACCGAAGAAGAAGAAGAGGCCAGCGGTCAGGATGACGCTGAGGACTCTGAGGAGACAGCCAGTGAACATGAGACTGAGCAGGCCAATGCTGGGTTTGCTGCTGGAGATGAGCAAGAACTTGATCAACACAATGTTGATCCAGTCCAAGAACAGGCTGACCAACCTGCTGATGAGCAACACGAATCTTCTCCTTCTCACTCAGGAGATCCTACTCAAAATGTCACTCCACCTCGTAGAAGAAGAAAGTTGGTTAAGGCCAGTGAGAAGCCTGTCAGTGAAGATTTTGTGCCACCACCAACTCTTCCTGACTTTGTCATCTCAAAGACAACTAAGGACCCCTCTACAGTCAAGCTGACATTTTTCAAACGCCAACAACCCTCTACTGCTTCAGCGTCCTTAGAAAAGCAAGCCTCTGTTTCTTCTCAACAGGAACATGCCGACCAAAATGCTTCCGCCACCTCAACCAGTCAGGTTGAGCCGATTACTGTGCATGCTATTTCTTCAAGCATGGTGCTGACTCCAACCACTTCCACCCCTGTCAGCACAGACAGTGTCCGTATTACTACTTCTCATATTACCATCCCTGTCGATCAATCAACTATCCCAGAAACTCAAGTGCAGATTGGTACAACTATTCCAGTCACTAACCAGGTCACTCCTTTCACTCCTTTTCCTTCCGGTCACACTGATGTCCCTGAAGGCTCTCAAAGCTATTTGAATGCCACTGAGTCCGGCAAAAAGATCATTGACTCAGTGCAAGCATTGATCAGAGGCCTTCAACAGTCCA
Source organism: Euphorbia lathyris (assembly GCF_963576675.1). Classification (NCBI taxonomy): domain Eukaryota; kingdom Viridiplantae; phylum Streptophyta; class Magnoliopsida; order Malpighiales; family Euphorbiaceae; genus Euphorbia; species Euphorbia lathyris. Next base: position 57,196,534 of record NC_088917.1, read on the forward strand.
CTCCTCCTGCTGTTGGGTCTTCAACTTTTGAGAATACTCAGCTTTCCCAGGTCACTCAACTTCTCAACGAGGTTAAGGGACTCAAGGACTTGCTGAATGTAATCATTACCTTCCAAGCACAGCAAGCTAAGCAGGATTCAATCGCCAAACTGGCTGAGATCCAGCTGACAACCGTGCAGTACTTGACCTCCTTACAACAACAAATCCAGAACTTGTCAGCTGTGAACCCCGACCATGCCACTTCATCTGAAGTCAAGATGCTCTTTGCTCAGCTTCACACTGAGCAAATCAAGACCAACGAGCAAATGGTTTCTTACAATCAGTGCTCAGTAGAGCAAATTGGTGAGGCTATTCGCTTGCTTAATCTGAATAAGCAAGAGATGGATACTGACGCAATGAAACATAATGAGATGCAGTCTATCATGCAACAAACCTTCAACCATATTCGTCATAACAATATTCAACGTCAGTATTACGACACAGCCCTTTTAAAGACCTTTCACCAAATCTTTGCTGGTCTTACTGAAGCTCTCATCTGGCAAGGCAAAGCTCAAGCGTTTAGCGTCAATATGCTCAGTGCTGCTGACCTCAACATACCCGCAGAGGTATCAACTGATGGAGTTGCAATTTTTAACGGCGTCAATGAAAGCGCTGACAAACTTAAGGAGCTGTCTAAAGAACTGACTCGAGCTGTCTTAACTGATGCTTTCAGACTTCCTCCTCCTGATGCTGACAAAACGGGGGAGAAAGAACAAGCAGCTAGAGCTCAGCATGAGCGAAGTCAGTCTCAACATAAGAAAAAGAAATAGATAGGCTAGCTCAGTATAGACTAAGTCAGGTGTAATCTATATGCCTTATCTATAAGTTTTGTTGTGTAACCACTGACTTCTATCAATATATCATATCTGCATCTTTGATTCTTATTTCTGAGTTATGATATATGTTAATATATGTTACTGTGTACTGAGTCATTACGTATCTTCAATTAAATCAGCTATGTTTTATACTTATAAATCTTATTGACTGAATCAAATGCTGATAACATGTTTGACATTGACTTATGTGCTTATAAAACATTGTCTGTTAAGAACTCATTGAACAACAAATTACTCAGCGCACTCTATATGATTATACCTTCCGCTTAATACTGAGTAAATAGAATATGTTTAATAAGCTGACCTATATCTGAAAAACTGACCTTAGACTTACTCGAATTAAACCTTTAAATGTTTAAAGTAAAACTAAGTCAGTAGCTCAACCCTTACGGGGGAGTTTGCTAAAGTTGAAATAGGTCAACTATCATGGGGGAGCTCAATACTGAGTTCTTCGCTGAATAGTTTTGCCAACATCAAAATGGGGGAGCTTGTTGAAACACCTTTCCACATAATTTTGATTTGACAAAATTGTTTAAGTATAATTGAAATATATATTCTAAACACACTAAGTTTAAATGCTTTGATTTATTATACTAATGTGTTTGTTCAATGTTGAGTTAAAACTGTTTATAAGACACAAGAATTAAAAGGCCCAAGCCCAATACAAGTGTTAAAGCCCATGTCAAACAACTCAGTACAACTCGGCCCACGTTTGTCACAACGTTGCCATTTTGGACAAAACGCAACTCAGCAAGAGAAGGATCTAGAAGACCTTCGGGAATAACTTCAAGATGAAGCTGCTGAGTAGTATCGACAAAGCGTACAAGACAGCAGCTGGCTAACAAAAACTTCCAGACAAAGTATTTCTACTTTGGGTAAAGTTCAGACGACACAGTATGTTGTCCAGTTGACTTTACCATAAAAGGAGAGACAGTCTGCTGAGCTGACCGAGGACAGAAGATACACGATTCTGATTGGCCGAGAGCTCTGAGCAAGTCAGGATGACAACGACAGGTAGTCGTTTCCCTCCAATGGTTATTTCAAAATTCAAAATGACTGATGCCCAGACGTCTCTATAAATAGTGCCATCAGAAGCTTCACTCAATACAGAACTTGATCAAGCCATTACGCTGACCAAATTTCTACACAAGTTCTGCAAGCGAAGAAGCAAAGCAAATCTTACACTACAATTCTTATATCTGTGTAAAAGTCTAGAGTGATTATTTCAATCGTCTAAAGTGTCTTAGCAAATCTTTGTATAGGATAAAACACTTATCATTTCTAGAAGATAGAAAGGAGAGGTTGAGTACTCGGTTATAGTACTCAGCGTGAGATTAGGATTGAGTAGAGGTATAAAGGAAGGTACTCTTGTTATACTCAGTTGCTAAGATTGTAAAAGGTTTGAGGCTCTACCTTTAAAGAGCTCAGTAGAGGATTCGAAATCTCGGAACGCGTTCCGGGGACAGGACGTAGGCTTAGAAGAAGCCGAACCTGGATAAATCTGCTGAGTAAAGTATTTCTTACCTTTAACTCCTTATTTATATTGCTTGCTTAAAACAACCAAAAACTGACCAAGTAAAGAGGTCAAGTTGAGTTGTGCGCGTTAAACGTCTGAGCTCAGGAATAGACTATAAGTGCTATCTCCTGACTCAAGCTAAGAAACTGACCTAGTCACCAGTTGACTAAGCCAGTATCTTGTTGTTTACCCCGCGCCGCTGTTAAAACCTTTTTCCTTAGAAAAAGAAGTCTGCCCTAATTGAAAAAAAAGTTTAAATAGTTCCTAACCCCCCCTTGGAACTATACTTGCAACCTTACAAGGGACCAACAATGGTGACATGACACTTTTTATTTGATAGAGATATTCATCGGGGAAATCATCTCGTATACCAACAGTTTCACCGATAGGACCGTTTTCATCTTCAAGTCTCGATAGATGATCGGCGACAAGATTTTCTACTCCCTTTTTGTCTTTAATTTCTATGTCAAATTCTTGTAATAATAGGACCCATCTAATAAGACGCGGTTTTGCATCTTTCTTAGCAAATAGCTATCTTAAAGCTGCATGATCGGTATAAATAATCACTTTGGATCCTAACAGGTACGACCTAAACTTATCACATGCAAAAACTACCGCTAGCATTTCTTTTTCAGTTGTGGTGTAATTTAACTGTGCACCGGATAATGTGTGACTTGCATAATAAATAACATGAAGCTTCTTATCCTTCTTTTGACCTAAAACACATCCTACGGCTAAGTCACTTGCATCGCACATAATTTCAAAAGGTAAATCCCAATCGGGTTTAGTAATTATAGGTGCACTGACTAAAGCTGTTTTCAATATTTCAAAAGCTTTAACACAATCTTCATTAAAATCAAAGGTTGAATCCTTCATGAGCAAATTAGTAAGTGGTTTGGAAATTACAGAAAAGTTTTTAATAAATCTTCTGTAAAAACCTGCATGTCCTAAAAATGACCGTACTCCCTTAACAGTAGTTGGAGGGGGTAATTTTTCTATCACTGAAGTTTTTGCTCTATCCACTTCTAATCCTTTTTCAGATATCTTATGACCTAAAACAATTCCCTCGTCAACCATGAAATGACATTTTTCCCAATTTAAACTAAATTCGTTTCTTCACATCTAGATAACACTTTATCTAAATTTTCTAAACATGCATCAAAAGAATCTCCATAAACTGAAAAATCATCCATGAAAACTTCCATGATATCTTCAATGAAATCGTTAAAAATTGCAGTCATACAACGTTGAAATGTTGCTGGTGCATTACATAGACCAAAGTGCATTCTCCTATATGCAAAGATTCCATAAGGACATGTGAAGATTGTTTTATCTTGGTCATCCGGGTAAATATAAATTTGAAAGAATCTGGAATAACCATCAAGAAAACAATAAAAAGCATGACCGGTTATCCTTTCGATCATTTGATCAATGCAAGGTAGAGGAAAATGATCTTTCCTGGTTGCTTTGTTTAGGTTCCTATAATCTATACAAACCCTCCAACCGGTGGTGGTTCGCGTAGGTATTAATTCACCTTCATCATTCCTTACTACAGTTATGCCTCCTTTTTTAGGTACACAATGGATTGGACTAACCCATTCACTATCCGAAATAGGATAAATGATTCCATTGTCTAAAAGTTTAGTAATTTCATTTTTTACTACTTCTTTCATGTTCGGATTTAAGCGTCTTTGCCTATCCGCTTTAGGTGTCTTATCTTCTTCTAAATGAATTCTGTGCATTACAATACTAGGATTAATTCCTTTTAAGTCTGAGATTTGCCATCTCATACTTCCTATCCTATTTCTAACAACTTCTTTCAATTTTTCTTCTTGAACTTTAGTTAACTTGTTAGAGATAATTATAGGTAGAGAATCGCCTTCGCCTAAGAAAGCGTACCTCAAATGGTTTGGTAACTCTTTAAGTTCTAATTTAGGAGGTACTACAATTGAAGGCGGAACTGGTCCATCTTTTCGAATCAAAGGCTCTGGGTCCTTATCTTCTAATTCTTCTCCTATTATAGGTTCTATTATTTCTTCACTTTGAACCATGTCATTAACACATTCTTCTACTAAGTCAAGTTTCATACAAGCGAATTCCTCCATAGGATACTTCATCGCTTTGTTCATATTAAACTCGATCTTATCTTCACCTATTCTTAAAACTACTTTCCCTTTAGACACATCGACTAATGCACGTCCCGTGTTCATAAACGGTCTACCAAAAATTAGTGGACAATTAACGTCGTATGCAAAGTCTAATATAACAAAATCGGTAGGAAAAATAAATTTATAACTTTGACTAAAACATCCTCAATTATACCATATGGTCTCTTAGTGGTTTGATCCGTTAATTGCAAAACCATATTGGTATGCTTGATATCTTCTTCTAAACTTAACTTATTAAAAATAGACAACGACATCAAGTTTATACTTGCTCCTAAATCACAAAGACAACTTGGAAATTCAATATCTCCCAATTTACACGGGATGGTAAAACATCCGGGATCTTGGAGTTTAGTGGGCAAATTGCTTGACACTATTGAACTACAGTCATTAGTTAGCGAAATGGATGAAATTCCTTCCCAACTGATCTTCTTTGAAATCAAATCTTTTAAGAACTTACCATAGTTAGGAATTTGCGTAATCGCATCCATAAACGTCAAATTAATATGCAAATTTTTAAGTTTATCCAAAAATGTTAAAAGTTGTTTGTCATAGTCTTTATTTCGGACTTTGTGTGGAAAAGGTGGTTTGGGTACAAATGTTTTTGTATTTGAGTCAATAGGTGAACTTTTTGCATTTAATGTATCTTCTTTGGATTTCGTTGGTAAATCAGTTCCTGGTAATGTAGAATCTCCGGGCATTTCCGGACCTAAGTAATTTTTCCCTGAACAAAGAGTGATAGCCTTTACTTGCTCTTTCGGATTTTCTTCCGTATGGCTAGAAAGACTTCCCTCTTTTCGGGATGGAATTGATTTAGCAATTTGTCCAATTTGAACCTCCAAATTATGGATGCTAGATGAGTGGTTTTTAATAAGCTGATCGAATTTATTCTCGATCCGTTTAAAACCATCGTCGTGATTACTTATTTTTTCACCGATAGCATCTATGAATTTGTCGATTTTAGAAGATAAAGTGCTAATCGTATCTCTTGATTGATTTTGATAATTATTGGTACGATTTTGATTAGAATTTGCATTATTATTATTATCTTTCCTATTAAAGTTAGGATGATTCCTCCATCCAGAATTATAAGTACTAGAATAAGAATTATTAGTTTGGTTTTGCCCTTGGACAAAATTTACCTGTTCAATCTCGCTCATACCTTCATAATCCACATCTGTTTGGATTGGATTACCATTGGTATCGCACGGTGCCATAAACCTATCAATTTTGTGCGATAAGGCAGAAAATTGGGCTTGTAACATCGTGACTGGATCAAGATTCACTATACCTTTAACGGATGATGTGGTTGAGGATGATGGTTTCGCCATCGGTATGTGTCCACATTCAGCGGGCCACATACTGCTGTTGATTGTCATTTCCTCCAAAAGTTCTCTTGCTTGGGCGGATGTCTTCTTCATAAATAACCCTCCTGACATAGCATCTAATGAACCTCTAGTTGTAGGATTCAATCCATTATAAAATGTTTGCATTAAAAGTGCGTCGGGCAATTGGTGGTGTGGGCATAAACGTTGAAGTTCTTTAAAACGTTCCCAAGCCTCATAAAGAGTTTCATTATCATTTTGAGAAAAAGATGTTAACTCTTTTATGACTCTTGCGGTTTTTGCTAAAGGAAAATATTTTGATAAAAACGCTTGGGCTAATTGTTCCCAAGTCGCAAATGTTGCGCCTGGCATAGAAGTTAACCATTCTTTGTCTCTATCCTTCAAAGTGAAAGGAAAGAGTCGAAGTTTGATTGCTTCGGTAGTCACATCTGGTATTTTAAAAGTGTCACAAATTTCAAGGAAATTTGTCAAATGGGTGTTAGGATTTTCGTTAGGTAACCCATAAAATGTCACGTTATTTTGCAACATATTAAGCAAAGCCGGCTTAATTTCAAATTGGTTTGCCGTGATTATGGGTCTAATGATACTATTGGTTACACCAGCCACCCCTGACCTAGCGTATTCCATAAGTGTTGGTGGATTTGCCATATTTTCTGGCTCAGAATTTTGTTTGTTTTTGTTTTTCTTGTCTTTCCTTTTCTTTTTAAGTGTCTTCTCAATTTCTGGAACTAACGGGTTTGGTGCAATGCCTGAACTTCGAGAACTGCGCATGAACTTGAAATTTTGCACGAACCGAAACTACCTTCAAAACAGAATTGAAAAATAAATATGTTAGTAAATTAAAATTAATAAATTATAAAAGTTAAAATAAGTATGTATAAGCCTAGATTCGAAATAAAACACGAAAAATCTAAATTTTTGTTAAAAAAATTGGCGTTCCCCGGCAACGGCGCCAAAAACTTGTTGAGCGATTTCCGCAAGTGCACGGTTTCGTTTGTAGTAATAAAAAGATATTGATCCCACAGGGAACGTTTTTTAACAAAAACTTATTAATGTGTAGTTTAAATACGACTTAAGGTTTATAAAAATAGATAATTGCTATTTGAAATTGGTTTTGAAATTGACAGAATAAGAATTAGGTTAGAATGTTAGAAATCAATTCTGTTTTGAAAATGAATTACAAAACTGAAACGTTTAGTGTTTAAAATAAGAGATTAATTGTATTCGTTTGCATTACGCAAAGAAAACAACTTTAAACTTTGTATAAATTATAAAAGTCTAATAACGTAAACTCCTTCAATTAAAGGGCTTTGAATCGCAGACAATCCTCCTACGGCCGGGTTAGATTGCTACCTTAACCAAATTAATTCTCAATGAATGAATTTGCCTAAGTGTTCAACAAAGTTTCCTTGTAAAGATATTGAATTTAACTACGTTTTAATGAAAACACCAGAACTCACTTCGGATCATTTACAGAAGTGCTACATAAAAATATATTGAATTGCATGAACTTTATTAGATGAAGTGTGAATTTGATACAAGTTTACAGAGAATAAAAAGCATAGAAGCATTCAAAACGACATGAGAGTTCTGGATCGTCAATCCTTTCCTCAAACCTCGTTAGAGTTTGTCAGGCTCCGGGGTCGAATCCACTACTTAATCTTCTCGCTGAATCTTCGGAATAAAGATGGTTCCTCTACTACCAAAATGTAAACTAATCTTTAAACAGATCTTAATCTAAATCTAAATGCTACTGTGTATGTAATTATTTGATAAACAATGTGTGTACATCATATCATTTTTACAAAATCGAACTTCTAACTCTGAATCGCTTGACTCAGAATTTCTGCATAAATTCTGTACTAAATCTTAACTCTCAATTATCATTCAACTCTGAATCAACTCTTTATTTATAGATGTTGAAGAGTCGTGTCTAGGGGATGTGTCTGCTGCGAAGAGATGTTTCTATCCACTCGAACGGACGCATATCTTTGAAATCGAACATGTGTAAGATGTGCTGCCTGAAAATCTGAAGTTACCAAGATTAGGGGTGTAGATTTCAGTCTTCAGAACGGAGGAGAGAAATGACTGGGCGACGCGTGTCGTGACCGAGAATAGGGAATCTCGGTCGTGACACGGGTAATTATTCCCGAATCAGACTTCGTTCCCGTCCTTCGTAACGGTGCGTTTGATTTTCGTCGTCTTTGACTCTTTTCGTAGGGTTTTTCCTTCGTTTCTGACCATTTTTGCTCCTATTTGGATTTTACCAAATATTTAGGTACCTTGCATGAAAGAAACATATTCGGACGTAAAAGTACTCTAAATACATATAAACAGCACAAATTCGTATTAGAACTCATATAAATATCGATGATTTTTTAGGTATATTTTGGGCTTAACAGTTTACTTCCACACAGACACCAAATGTGATTCAGTTGACAATAACATTTCACAGACTTTCATTGGCTGGATTCTAGGACCAAGACACAAGACAATTATCACAATGCTTGAGCATATCAGGATAAAAGTTATGGAACAAATCAGTGCAATGGTTGCATTTTCTAAAAAATGGATCACAGACATTTCCCCAATGAGTTTATCGGTTCTACAAGCTAATACGAACAGATCAATGCAGTGCAATATCATATGGAACGGTGTTGTTGGCTTTGAAATCACTGAGGGAAATTATAGATATGTAGTGGACTTGAAGCTATTGACTTGCTCATGTAGAGCTTGGGCTCTCAATGTCACGACCCGAACCTGGCCATGACCGGCGCATAAATTAAGACTACCTTAACCTATGCTAGCCTCAAATTCAAAGCACAAACTAATACTTGTTTAATTAATAAAGGCTTCTAGCATGATTATACAACTTAAACTATAAAGAAGTATATACCATAAATTTATCCAAACGTCTCTAAATCAGTACAGTAGCAATATTTAACTAACAATATCCTCCTTCAATATTGAACCCCGAATGTCTGCCCAACTATAGAGGTTTTCATCTGGAAAAAAAAATAAAATCAACGTGGCATGAGATTTCCGTCTATACGAGCGAAAATCTCAGTGAGTGATAATCATAGCACAACTGATAGGGGAACAAGCAGATATGCAGATAAGTTTCAGATTTGTTTTCAGAATTTATCAAACATGATGGTGCAGAGAAATCAAATAATATTGTTATATTTAATCAAATCAAATAAATCAAAAAATAATAATAAATTACAGAAATTCTCAAAACCACGGTACAGTAACATCAGAGTGATGATATTCCACATCACCAAAGGCCAAATAACAAACACAGATGGTAGCGCTACCAGATTCAGATACAGAATATCTTCACCGACCTTATGCATGATTCTAATACAACCGACCCAAAGACAAACACATACACAGATAAAACAATAACAAATAATGCAAGCCTAATATGAAGGGCAGTGAGACATGAAAACAGATACAGATAATACTGAGCACATGTACCGATTTCGAAGTGTGTAAATTATATCTCATAATATTTTTCAAATAACTTAAATATCCAGATGACAGAATTCGAATAAGATTTCAGATTTTCAATACAAATGGTAACGGATAAATCAATCGGTTAACAGAATTAAATATAACTTCAAAAGAATTTTCCATTTCCAAATAAAATAAAGGATATAAAAAAAACTAATGTATAAAAGGCATGTTCCCAGAAGCGTACACTCTAATGTAGAGAATATTTGATAAATAAGTTTAAGTTCAAGAAAAATGTTTTATCATTTAACTAGAATAAGAACTATTTTGAACAAATAACATTTTTAGGAAAATTCATCAGAACTGTTTTAAAGGAGCGAAAATAGGAGATAAATTTAAAAATCGAATCAAACTATTTTTTTATCAAACCTTTTAACATTAATTACTAAAGGATCGAACAAAAATACTTTTATCAAACAGATTTCATGCTAGAGATTTCAAAATCAAACAAATAGTGTCATGAATCATAGTTACCACTCACCTCAAACTCCGAATAGTTGCCAGATCCAAATCTTAGCTATCAATCTTCCCAATCCATCCGAACACCGTCAAATTTCCTATTCGATCAATATATCTAACTAAATTATTCTAAAATTTTCTATCATACTCAATGAAATCTACAACCCAAATAAAATTGAGTCAAATTAAACTATAGGGGAATCGAAGTAAGTGAATTAATATAAGGGAAAATTACAAAACTGGGTCAAATTGGAGGCCCATTTACTCAACCTACTACATATCTAGACTGATTTTGTGTGACTTTCCCATAATACCCCTAACCTTCCCACTTCCCACCACATCGCGAACGGCCGCTCGCTCCCCCTATCTCCTTGGTTACGCGAAAAGTTGCTCCTGCATTAATGATTCGGAGACTTTTGATCTTCCTTTAAATTGCACGAAATCTGCCCCATTTCGTCAAAATCACAATGAATTTCTCTTTTTCCTCTCTTCATCTCTTGATTCTGCAACTTCCTAACCCTAGAAAAAAACGAAGCCATGGTTCTTCATCTTCATGTTCGTTACTTGGTTTCTTTCTTCTTGTTACCATGTTAGAAATGGTTATTCTACGTTATTTCCTTCGTTTTTCCCATGTTATCATATTATTATTGTCGCTTTTGGGGGTGAAAGGGGCGAAAAATGTAAGTATTTGTTGTTTTTTCTGCGTTTTTTTATAAATACACTTCGCAATCGATGGTTTCGCGAAGCTTTGCAAAGAGAAAGAGCCTGGAAAGTGACGATCTACTTCGTGAATCGATGATTTCGCGAAGATCTGCGAAGAGAAAGAGTCTGAAACGTTTGGATCTACCTCGCGAATCGATTAGTTCGCGAAGTCTGCGAATAGATCCTCACGTTTCAGTCCTCGCAGACTTCGCGAAAGCATTGATATGCGACGTAGATCGTCACGTTTCAGACATCGCATACCTCGTAAAAAAATCGATTAGCGAAGTAAAATCACCTCTTTCCCTGCACATTTACATTCGCATGCTTCGCTAATCCTCATTTCACGAAGCCAAAATCGTCTTTATCGCTGCCTAACACGATTAATTTTTTCTGTAGGTGGTTGAATACGTAACATCCCTTTCTGGAAGGCGGCGTACTGGGCTACAGGGGAGATGATTTTCCTTCCTGTATAGGGATGAACTTCCCGAAGATTGACACATTCACTCCTGAAATGGTTAGTTAGGAGAGATTGTGCCAATCTTTGGGTGCACCATGGGACACGTCCATCCCATGGTGCCAATCTTTAAAGTGAACCTAACTAATCCGGTACCAATTTTGAATCGGATGAGTAATCTTGGTGTGCACCGTGAGACATGTCCATCCCAAAAGGTCTGGACTGCCATTTTTTGGATGATAAATGGAAGTTCAGACCTTTTGAGATGGATGTGTCCCACGGTGCACACCAAGATTATTCATCCGCTTCAAAATTGGTACCGGATTAGTTAGGTTCACTTTGAAGTGCTTTGTTAGGAGTTTATTGTGGCAATCTTGTTGTAAATGTTGTTGTTGTGATTTTAATGTTGTTATTGTGGCAATCTTGTTGTAAATTTTGATAATGTTATTGTTTTTAATGTTAGAATCCGTTGTTGTTTGCCATTTTTTGTTATATACCACTTCACGAATTAGCTTCAAAACATATTCAGGCTTCGCATATGCAAACTAAATTCATCAAGTAAACCAAACTTTAGCTTCGCAGGCTTCGCATATGCGCACTAAATTCATCAAGTAAACCAAACTTTAGGTTCGCAGGCTTCGCATATGCGAACTAAATTCATCAAGTAAACCAAACATTAGCTTCGCAGCCTTCGCATAATATGGAATCTGCGAAGTCAGACGGGAGGGGGTGAGGCACACGTAAATATTGAGGGTATTATGGAAAAGTCACACAAAATCAGTCTAGATATGTAGTAGGTTGAGTAAATGGGTTAAATATGTAAATGGACCTCCAATTGGACCTAGTTTTGTAATTTTCCCTTAATATAATAAATGGTATTAAAATACGATTTAGTGAAAACTATGATACGTAAAGAAAATACAATTTTCTAACACCATAAAAAACAAATACTATATATATATATATAGTTTTACCAAAAGAACAAAAACTAATAAATAAATTACCTTTTATTTTGTGTGAGAAGACTCAATGGCATATGTGAAAGCTCTTGCAAGGTGGTGGCTGCTAATATATTTTGTGGAAAAGAGTACAGACTAAAACCTATTTTTTTACGAAATTGAAAAGGAACCCGTTTTTCTTAACGAATCCTAGTAGAAAAACAAAGCTTAAAGATAGGAGATATTTATGGTTTGGTAGATTTTTTTTAAATAGAATATAATAAAAAAAACAAATACATAAAATAACTATACAACTAATTAGTTCAAAAGAAAAACCACTACTTACAAAAAAAAAATTCAAATTTTTAGTTTCGTAATTATCTATACAATATCATCAAATTTCAAAAGTCATTATCTCCATAAATGACAAATATTTATAAACTAATAAAATATAAAGACTGATAATCATTATCATTTTTTAAATATATATACGTATATATATAAAAAAAATTATAACTTCAAATTTTTTTAAAAAAATATATATCTTAAATCTAAAATACGGGATATTTTTTTTTAGTAAAGGTTGGCAATAGAGAAGAGAGAAAAATGCGGGATATTACATTCTCTCCTCCTTAATAAAATTTCGTCCTCGAAATTTAAAAAATACTGTCAATTATCTATCAAAAACCTAGATTAACAAATCTGAATCATTCGCTGAATGTAAAAATACGAGATATTACACTCAAAGGCATCACATGCCAACATGCAGTAGCTGCGATGCATAAATTGAAATTGGATCCTACAAACTATGTTTCTCATTGGTACCATAAGGATACTTATCTCAAGGCTTAATGTTCATTCAGCATGTACTAAACATGAAGATGTGGCCTGCAAGTAACCATTCCCCAGTTGATCCACCAGAAATCAAGGCAATGTCAGGGAGACAAGTATCCGGGTCTGGGAGGTCATGGGTTCGAATCACATCCGTGTCTGGTGGGGATTTTTCTTTCTTCTTTAATATAAGCGTATTGTGCGCAAATTTTTTTAAAAAAAAGGGAGACCAAAGAAGAAAAGAAGGAAGTCCAGGGATGAACCGAAGAAATTTGGGAAATTGTCAAGAAAGGGTGCACAAATGACATGTTTATACTGCAAAGGGCCTAACAACAATAAAAAAGGATGTCCAGTTAGGAAGAATGATATTGATCAGGTATTGTATATATTATTTCTTGGTTATATTTTTGCCATTGTTGACAATTTGAAGCATCTTAATAATGTTGGTGTTTTATAGGCCCTTGATGATGGAAATTCTCCAATAGATGTCATATACCAGCGCAAACAAAAAGAAACGGGTGGGGAAACATCATCTGGACATGTAAATGCAACACAGGGGAGTAACAATCAACATGTACAAGCTGCATCATCTAACAAATCAGCTAGGAGGGAGAAAATATGAACAAAGAAAGTTAGATTCGGCTATGGTGTTTTCCACTCTGAAAAACAGACTTTGCAGTTCAACATGTGATATCTTATTAGCTAATTTGGAAGCTTAGTTTCGTGTATGTGTTGTGTGTTTTCTGATGGTTTTCTGTATGTAAACTAGTGTGGTAGGCCAAGAGGAATTGTCATCTCATCTCGTACTACGACGATTAAAAGTTCAGCTACTGTCACTAGTGATATCGGTTTTGAACCAACTAAGGTTAAGTGGAAAGGCAAAGAAATTAAGCAAACTCCTACACAAGTTGCCATGAGAAGAACAAGATTTGCAATGACACAATCTGCTGCACAAGGTGCTTCCCAATCTGCTACACAAGATGCTTCGTAGTCTGCCTCACAAAATGCACCAAGTTATGCTTCACAAACTGCATCAACTTCTACAAGAGTAACTCGTAGCTCTACGAAAAGTGTGACTCCACCAACTATTGTCAAGTGGTTCAATTGAGTGCAATTCTGTGGTTTTGGGAATGCAACTATGTGCTTTTGGGACATCAATGTTAATGTATTTGTGTCTTAGTTAGACGTAGCAGAAGTTATTTTAGACCTTCTTTATTTCTGCTCGCATGTAATGTTGAATGTTTTGTGGACATTTTTCTTGATCATGTGAATGTCTAAACGTTTTGGACAGATTTGCACTTATATGAATATCAGAAACATGTGTTATATTATGTTATATTTGTACCAGATACAGAAACTTTCATATTGTCAAACACTTCCTCTTGTCATAGATTCCATAATTCAAAATACAAGATTACATAAAGCCTACAAACGAACTCTGCTTAAATTCATCTGCTTTCATCAATAATGAAAATCAACCAATATTACAGACTTTTTTCAACTAATCAAAATCCCAAACAAACAAACCCAATAACAAAAACCAGTATCAAATTCTTCCATCTTCATCAAATTGAAGCATGTCACCTTCTTCATTGTCATCTCTTGCCCTTATCTTCTTCAAAAACCCCACAATTACTTGCTTGTAATGGTTGTCTATAGGAGGATCAAACCATACGAAGAATCCACAGCTTCGTTCATTCCTTTTTACAGATCAAATACCACAAAAAAAATCTCAGAAATCTCTTATACAAGAACCACCCAAGATAAATGGAGAATACGTACCCCATACTTCCTGCAACCAAAAAACGTCTCCCTAGGTTTGAATCACGCCATGAAGCTTTCAATACTGCTCTTTCCCCACATAAGCACCTCCTCGATTCAGTACCAAACATCTCCATTCGTATGGTTAGTCATATAGGTCACCATGAACGCACTTTGGATTGCGAAAATGGATTTGCGTAGATGGATGAAACGAAATTTGGGAAGGATGAATCGAAAAAGGATTTAATCCTACTCTGTTATTTGGTTGCTCTTATGGATCGATGGGGATGGAAGAAGAGAGGTGGAAGCATTTGAAGTAAGTGAAGTTACCGTTGGATTTTAGGGATTTGAAGTGAATAATCACAATTTATTGGTTTATTAATGTATCCAAGAGCTTTCACGCGCGCAAAGGGCATTGACGTTCACGCATTCCACCTGCCATGCTCCACGTCAGACTGGATGGATAAGTAATGCTAAATAACCATGTTGGGGGGTTACTTGTTAAAAGTGAAAGTATGGGGGTCAGTTACAGTATTTGGCCAATTTGGGGGGCTGGGAAGGTATTAAGTCTTAAATATATAATAAATCATCCAACCCACAATAACTCAATCCATCATAACCCAACACATCTATAAAAAAAATCCTTAAATGGATTGGGTTAAAAATATACTATAACTCATCCAACCCAAATTTGAACACCCCATTGACATATATACAACAACAATAACAATAAAGCGTTAGTCCCGAAATGATTCGGCGTCGGCTAACATGAACCATCATATGAAACCGTGCAATCAAGTCGTGTCAGCGAGGATTTTGATAGAGGGTTATTTGAGTATATTATGAAAGAGTTCAAATAATATTTGCATATTATAATTTAAATTAATTAAGTTAAATCTGAAACAACATCTCAAATTAGTTTGATTTTAATTTAAAATCGCAATGTATAATATACTTATAATATTATCTAATTTACTAAAATTTATTTTTTATTCATATATATCGCATATATGAAAAATAGAAATAATTTTAATAAGGAAAATTATTTATACAAAATATGAGAAAGAAATTTAAATAATATTTACATATTGATTTGAATTAATTAATTTCGAGATAATATATCGGATTAATAGAGTTTTTTTTTTTTTGAAATATTTTAAGGACCCTAAAGCAGCATCTTAAGTCAATTTATTTTAAATTTGGATTATAAAAGAGTAAAAATAAAATTTTAAACCGATGTAGTTTAATTCAGATTTTAGGAGGGATCCAAACTATTTTAAATCAAAATGATTTAATATAGATTTAAACAAATTGAGTGTGTGTTTATGAAATTGTTCAATTCAACATACATGGTAAAGGCTATGCTTACTTTGTTTTTAACAAAGTAAGCCTTACTTTGTGTGTTTTCACCATTGGATTAATTTTTTAATCCATCATCCAATGGTGAAAACACACCAAGTAATGGTACTTTGTCAAAAACAAAGTAACCATAGAAGACACCCAACATACATATAACAAACATGTAAATGTAAAAGCACAAGTAATAAATTCAATTTGGTATATATGCAAGGTAAAATAAATTACGAATATTATTAACATATATAGAAAATATTGCCCTAAAAAATCAAAACTAAACTAAATGGAAATAAGAATTAATCATGTTTACCTATTAATATGGAAATTTGATCTATTTTAAAGTGAGAAATTAATAAATACTACCTTAAAAATTAAACATAAATTATATGGAAATAAAAATTAATCATATATTTAATTCGACCAATTAATATCAAATTTAAACTAATTGATTAAAAATTAAACAAAAATTATATGGAAATAAAAATTAATCATATATTTAATTCGACCAATTAATATCAAATTTAAACTAATTGATTTACAATATAAACTAAACGAATTCATTAATAAAAATTATACCAAAGAACATAAACTAACATAAACCAAAACATCCTAATTAACCTAATTATTATTATTTTGAAAACAAAATCTCATTTCATTAAACCAAATCATAATCTAATACATCGATGATAATTACGGGGGTGGAAAGATCCACTCTCATCGTACAGACATAGACCTACCAGCTATCCTCGCCCAGTTGGGCATACTAGAGTTTATAAAGTCAAATTTAAACCGTTAGTCAAATTTTATAAAGTTTCAAATTTGAGTTAAAATTTTTATAAATTTACAATATAGCAATAATCTTATTAATTTAGAATAATAAAAAAGGAAGTTCAAAATTACCTAAAATTATCGCATGATTTATGGCAATCAACCATTATTATAATTGATATTCCTTTTTTCATCCCCTCCCCTCCCCTCCTATCCTCTATCTATAAATATAAATAAAGAATGATTTGTTCCATTGTAATACATAAGAAAACATATATTTTTACTCTTAGAATTGAAAATGGATATGTACAGAATCCACAAGCGGAAGCATGGTGATAGTGGACTCAAGAGTGTGAATGAGATAAACATGGACACTAAGAACCCGAGAATCATTTCGTTTGTACCCAAACCCGTGCAGGACAGAGGCGGCTCGCCTGCTCCTCCCTCACAGACCCAAGCAGAGGGTGGTGGTCTACTCCCTAAGTTTTTCGGTAGAGCCAACATGTTATTGGCTTCTTTCTTCTCCAAATCTCAATATGAGAATGTAAGCACTCTTATTTTGTGTGAAATAGAAAACAAAAAGAATAGAATATTGTTTGATATATAAAATAGAAGATCGATGATAAATCTTTACATGTAAAGTGTAAAAAGGATAAGGGGCAAAATAAAATATTAATTAGCTATAAAAATTAGTATTTGTGTAATATCTGACTCACCCTTGATAGAAGAATTGAGTCTTGTTTGTAAATCTGATGATTTTGACGAAAATTAAAATACATGAGCTAAATGTGCCAAAATAGAAGTATATAATTTTATGTTTTTCCAAGTGTTTAATACTCTCAGTTATCTATGTAATAATTCTGAAGGTCAAGTACTCATTTGTTTCCTTGCCCATGTTTAAGCCTCAAAATCTAAGGGTTATTTATAAGTACTAGACCTACAGTATAAACACCTTGACATTAAAATAGTTGTCTGATTATGCTGTTTCTCCTTTGTTTGTTTGGAGGGCTTCTAATATATAGGGCTTCTAATAAATTGAGTTATTTATGGTTACAATCATGACAACACAATTTTACAAGTGTTCTGTAACTGACTCTTGGCTGCAAATGGAATTGTTTGTCAAGGGATGAATTAAAATACATGAGCCAAAATTGAATTGAATTGAAATGAAATGGTTGTTTCTCCTTTATTTTTATTTTACGTATTATATGGATGATTAAGGCATTCAATTTTCATGCTGTTTCAACAGCCAGCCCCTACATGTCCTGGTGCCTTAGTGCAGGATCAGAGAACAAACAGATTTGTGCTTCATACTTTTCCCCGAACCCCATATTCTAGAACCATCACAAATTCATTTCAACAGACTTTAAAACAGGTAATTTTTGTTATTTTGTTGATTAAGTTTCTGGGTTTATTATACTTATTGTCTGACTAACTCTTTGTTGGACTGCATGCATATATTATATAGGTACATTCAAAGAAGACCAAAGCATTAAATGCTTACCACGGATCTGTGGGACCCATTCGTAGGCTGCGGTATAAGTTTCATGTTGAAACTCTCTCTAGAGGATCAGTGAATTTAAACTGTCCTAAAAAGGACTACTGGAGTAGTAATTCAGAGGCCTTATTTTCTGCTCCAAAGCAAAATCTGGAAAATGGGCCAGTAGATAGTCAGTGTACTAAGCCACAAAACACTGAACTCTTTACTCTAGGAGTCCCTGCCCAATCTACCCTTGTGGCTCGAAAAATATTAGAGCACATTGATACTCTTATAGATAAGCCTGCTGAGTTGCGGCCATGGAAGAAACAGAAGCAGCAGGTGAATGCAGTGGCAACAGCTTCAGATATAAAAGTTGCCACTGCATTAACACATGGCAATTATGCACAAAATTTGAATGCTCAACACAAGGGTGCCAATGAGGTTTGTATTTCCTGTTTTATTTTTTATGCATAGCATTTTTAGGATTTGTTTCAACTCAAGTTTTGATCCTCACTAATTATCCTACAGGATTCTGCTTCGGAACAGAAAATTCCTCCGCCTACAACTTCCACTGCAAAACCAGTGTTACCTGATAATAGCTTGGTTTCTGCAGCTTCTTCTCAGCCACCCACAGCATCTTTCTCACTCACAGTCCCATCTTTCTCTTTCTCTTCAACGAGTAGTGAGGAAGAAGATGATGCATCAGGCATTGATATTGCCAGTTTCCCAGTTTCTGCAGCTTCTTCTGAGCCTGAGCCTGAGCCAGTGACAGTGACACCGACTTTCTCACTCACAGTCCCGTCTTTCTCTTTCTCTTCGACGAGCAGTGAAGACGAAGAAGATGATGCATCATCCTTGGGATTTACTTTCCCTGTTTTTGTAGCTTCATCCGACTCTGAGCCGGTCTGACAGTGAAGAAGATGATGCATCTTCCTCTTCGACGAGCAGTGAAGAACATGACCGTCGCAATGTTCATGCTCCCTGTAAAAAGAGAAGATTCAATTAGTTAGAGAAATTTAAACTTGTAAATATGTATAATTAATATATATTTTCTTATGCAACAAACAACAAAAGACTTGTGAGAAACAAGATCACATTTACATTTTGGTAAGCCAAGCAAAGAGAGACAAAACAATCTAAAAAGCACAAGTCTTATAATCTAAAGAATATCCATTTTGACTTAAACAAACAGTAGTACATAACTGATAGATAAGCATAGGTTTAGTTGTCTCTTGCAAGTCTGCTATCAATTGTCATGATAGTTCGAAAATAGCAACCAGACTCATCCCTGCAAGTTAAAGTTTGGTCGAAGAAATCAACATAACAATTGAAAATTGAAGGAGAATTACAAAATAAAGCAAAACTCATATCTGATCTATAATTTATTCAAAGTGAACATAAAACCCCAAACCAGCCAAACATTGGGGTGAAACGATGTTATTATGCAAAGCAAACTGAAGCATAATTAATGGTTAAAAATTAATAGCTGCATAGATAAGGGAAAATTAATTGTTACGGCATAATTGCTCGAATAAGAATCTAGAAAAACTTTAAGAATCTAGCAAAAGCCACATCATCAAAAACGAACAAAGTTAAGGACTATCTCCAATATTTCCCGACCTAATATCCTACTTCAATGAATCTATAACAAGATGGTGGCCTTTTACTTACACATTCAGAACAACTCCATAATGCAATTTTAACTTGTGAAAAATGAAGAATTTACTCTGAAAATATTAAAGTTTGATGTAAAACCTAACCTGTGAACAAGCTTCTTGATACCTTCCGACAGCGCAAAGAAGATGCGTACCAGACAATGATCTATCAGTCCTGACCATGTTAGCTGCAACAACCTTGAACACCAGGACAATCAAAAATCAGAAGAATTAAAACAAAGAAAATGATTTTGTTCTAATCACGAGTCCTTTGACGTTGAAACTAAAAAGTTCCAAAGTAATCTTCACCTTAACTGCAAGCTCATGGAGAGATCTTGACACAGCAGAAGAAAGAGCAACTGCACGGAGAGCATTCGAATAGAAATAAGAGCTATCTGGAGAGATGGAAAGCAACAAACTAACAGCAGCTTCCAGATTCCCAACTGTCACAAGCCTGTTTATCAAGAAATTGTGATGTGAGGATCCAAGTGAATCTGGAACTTCGAAACAGAAGTTTGTGTGCACAGGGTATAATTATATACTTGAATAAGTATTGAAATAAAGTATGCAATGAAGGAATAATAATGTTGGTGAATAACAGAACTAGAACTCTGTGGCTGCACTGCAAAAACTTCATTCTCTCCTAGTCTTCAGCAAATAACTAAAGTTTGAACTGTTTTTTTTTTTCTTTCAATAAATTAGCATAGCAGCATTGTGCATTTTTCTTAAAAAAAACAAAAATACTGACTGCAGATGCTGCACTAGAATAAAAGGTTTAATGCTGTTAATTAAAAGCTTCAACAATGTTTGGCACATTAAATTGGAAACTAACTCTCAACTACACGGTGAACTCAAACGTAAGATGACTTTCTAGTGTGATTGGTATTTGCATGACACAAATGACCCAAACTTATCATGATAAAACATCATATACGAGTTTATCAACAACTTATCTGAGACATGTAGCTTGCAAGATTTTTCTATTGCAAATCCACAGACATCATCACTCAAGGAATGACTGCATTCAAAACAAATAAGAGTTGCAAGACATTTAAATAAATTTATGGAGCTTTTTGAGATAGTTGAATGCCTAACACCGACTACCAAGTGCGCTAAGAAGGGAGTTGGTTAAAGTGAGAGGAAGAAATTAGCAACTGCAGACATTTATAGCAGTACCCTTGCAATTAGTGGAATGGAGGAAAGAACATGCAACTAATTACTCATCAAAAGTGAATTACTAACAAAGTATACAAGAGCAGTACAACACCTTGAAATCCGACAAGCATAATAAACTGTGAACTTGAAGACACCTTAAGACAGTAACTTTATGCAAAGATCTCACACTATAATAACTCTCCATTTTCAATAGGACTAACAATATTTAGTATTATACATAAGATGACATAAGCACAAACTATGCATTTACCATGTGATCCAAGTTTCAAAATACGCTGTTCATGATTCTTGATCACAGTTAATTGACATAATAAGTTTTTCCAAAGTGATCTCTTTTCCTGAAACTTCCAATGTTTTGATGATACAACAGCATTACATGAAACAACCAGTAAAATTGCAACCAATTAATAACTCTACTAGGTACTGAGGCTTTTCATTGCCCTACTGAGAGTTGATCAAGCACCAGTTTACTATAATGTTTCACATCTTCAGTTGTAGTTCACCACAAAGCATCATATTAAGCTTCAGATAGACAAGCAAATGGATTCAAGCTTCTGAAGAACAAAATGCATCTATCTTGAGCGCTCACATAGCACTCAATTAGCATTAAATGATAAACAGTTCAATAAGACAATAAAGCAGTACAGTAGAGGGCTCACTCATGGACATGGTTTTGAATAGCCTCTTCCCCATCCAATTTCTAATGCCAAGGAATTCGCTCATTTGCACTCTCCCATGACTCTTCTTGCCGGAAAGCCATTGACTTAAGTTGACCTTGGCACTGCAACACAGATAGCTCAGGTTACTGCAGAATATGAAAAATAAATAGAGCATGGACAATTATCTGAATAGTGAGTATGAAACAGAAAATAAACAAAAGAAAGGGTGGAAAAGAGAAAAGATTTGAATTCGTTAGAGTATAAGAGGTAGCAATTAGAAAAAAAAAACAAAAATACAAAATTCACTTACAAATGAATCCCTGTTCTCAGTGCCAGTAAATGATTTCTCCCTTAATGTAATTGCGGTAGGCGTAGCTGCACCATCAAGTCCCGGGGTTGAAGCTGTGATGGAAAAGTTCTGTGCAGACTTATTTACCAACTTATTCATCAAGTGTTCTAGAGCATGAGGCAACTGCAACCAGAAAAGCGCTTCTGAGGTTTCACCAAAAATAGCAGCTGCAAAGGCAAACCTTACAGCACAACCTTTATTCGCTATGGTAGCATATAATCTTGCTCTCTCATCGTCGAGTATGCAACCTTCAGGTGTGGGAATCATTCAGAAAAGGAAAGCACTAAAAAAATTAATTAATGATTATCTAGACCTTAATGTAAGACCGTGTTCAAGAAGTAGGATCCACCTTCTTTCCGATATGGCTCTAATACTTTAAGAAGCATTTCTGGCACTACTGCATCATCAATAGGAGGTAAATAAGACATGTAATTTCGCAGATCCACAGCAGGCGCAGCAGTTCCGAGAATTGAATGAGGCCTCTTATCAATATTTGTACCACAAGTGTTGAACCAAGAGGGCTTGACACCCAATTGCAAGATCATCCGCAATGCCTGTAGCAAAGGAACAGATGCAGTGTGTTACCTTGAAAGAAATCCCTTCTTTATGAAAAACTCAATCTGATCTTTGAGAAATCAATAATTAGCACCACAGGAATGCCAACATGCTGCACAAATGCAATGAATTAGGAATCTAGGATAATAAGAAATATAAGAAAAATACCAGGGCATGTGGTGTAGGAAACAGTATTGGAGAGCAAATTGGCATAGGCCTGAATCTTTCTTTAATAGCTCGGGATTGCAGGCCATAGCCAAGTTTCCTATCGTTTCTGCATGAATATGAAGAAAACACCTTGAATATTAAAGCACCAAGCAGAAAACTAAGCCATTAGTCCAAAATAAATGTAACACCCAAAGAACATATCACATGAAAACAATTCAGCATTGAAGGCTAATACATCCGAATCTCTATGGTCGCCTAGTATCCAATATTAACGGTAGAACATTGGCTTAACTAGTTCATCTCACCCCAAATAAAAAAATAAATCTAGTTCTGCTCAAAATTTTGCAACTTTTTTTTTTTACCATGTAATAAAATTACAATGGGCCATGCACCGATTCACATATGATTCAGGAAACAATTGTTCATCTTCCAGATGACAGCCATAATCTCAAGATCGTCTTCAGCTTAGGCTCTCGTCAGGAATGGCCCAAAAACAGGCCCAAACCCTCCATCCAGCTGATGCAAAGGAAATCTAGTCATTTCTCTACAAATAAGACTCTTCATAAACCCCCCAAAGACAGGTCATGGCCTTTAATGCCATATTTGTTTCTTTCTATATGATTTCTTCATTGAAACTTTTCTGATTATCTGAGAGTCCCCCACGGGGTATAATAGGAAACCAATCAACTCCCACTTTCACCGACTAGTATCAGTGAAAGAAATACGCAAACCTCAGGAATTATATTAGATAGATGGAATATAGAAATATGGATAACAAACAGAAATCAATGGAAATACAAGATAAATGAATTGAGATGAACTCAATCCCCCCTCTCTACCAAATGGCAGAGCCTCTGCTCATGGCAGCCAAACAGAAATTACTCAAATATTCAATTCCCCCTTCCTTCTAACCCTAGCCCTCTATATATACTCCCAAAAGCTCTCTCTCTCTCTCCTGTAACTAACTTCCACAACCCTCCAAATCACATGTCCCCTATTTCCCATATTACCCTCTATATTTCCCTTTATGCCTAGTAGCATATTCCCTATCATTACCCACCCCTTCAAACAGTCTTGTCCTCAAGACTGGAGTTTAAGGAACTCAAAATTGAGAGAAACCAGAGAAAGCCTTGGCCTACTGTGCAGCACCATAGTTGTTGCTTGAACCAATAGCACACTTCTGGTTGTATGAAACATATCTTGCAATTGCCATTGTGAACCATAGAGAAGCAAGAATTTCGGAAGCAAGAGAAGTAATTGTGAACAGAATATCAATACCACCCAGTAACATTCGAATAACAAATGAATCATCCACATCATGAACCCTAAAACAATCTCTCTCTTCAGCAGCCATGTGTTTATTACCCACGATGAAAATACCCAATTTGGAACAAGAAAGAATCCAAAATCATCCAGCGCAATATTTATACGGGTTTGGTGGGTCTGACCTGTGTCAAAAAAAATTGGTGTTGAAGCTCTGATGAACACGTCAATTATAGTCACCTGGTGAGCGAGATATCGTGTTTGTTCCACTTCACCGCCGCTCTTTGTCAAAGTCGCAACGGCCGTCGATTGAGTTTTAGTTGTTGGATTCACCACTGCATATGGACAGACTTCACTATGTGTGGAAACATCAACAACACGTGGGTGGGTCACGTTAGGTTCACTGATTTTATTTTTGCTCTGTTTTGTCGAACTGAAAACAGAGATAGACTGATTTGTGGGAATGATAATAGGAATAATGTGTCCATTGGGCTCTAATTGCTGAAATCGGTGGCTTTGGCATGTAGTATTAAACAGTGGGATCCACTTACCCAACAAAACAAGAGTGATTTGGGAAGCGGTGGTGGAGAAGAAATAGAAAGATCTGGAGAGGTAATAGAAATGAGAAGGAAATTGCATAGTGGTGTCTGACTGAACTTCATTTACCTCTAACCCACTACCAAAGTAGAATTCCTTGCGTTTGTATTTTTCCCATCGCCATCTTAAATAACGGAGGATATCGGAACCTTGATTAGTGTCTTGACCCGTATCCACAAATACTGAAACCCACGGATCCTTAGTAATGAAAAACACGTCACCAGTGGTCTCCCTGTCTAGAGTTAGTGAAAACGATGAACCGCTTCCCCAGGGCAACATTAACTTCAGCCAGCATACTTCAGCCAAACAGAAATTCAATAGTGGCTGATGGATGCGGATTTCCTTTTCGGGCCGATCTAACCCGTTTGGAAAAATCTGCACTAAAAAATTGGCTGGAATCACATGTTCGATTTCGTGCACGGTTGCTTCATCGGCCTTCTCTGCCCCATCTCTTTGCTGTGACGAAGAATATTTCTCTTGTGAGAGGAGATCCCTTGAAACCTCTTCGGGATGACAGTCAGATGTGAGAACAACAATGGATGAACAAGAGTCAGCATCAACAAGGATTGTCTTCCCTTGCTGTTTCATCCCATCACCTTCATCTTCACCATACTGAGATTCTGAATCCATAACTTCAACCAGATCAATTTCTACTTCTCTTTCCTCTTGTTCCTCATTAGGAGCTTCTGAACTTCCAAATCTCATCATAAAAAACTCCTTAAATGCAGACCAAGTTAAATATGGGAAGATTTCAGAAATAAGATTGAACCAGTATTTACCGGAAATCTCCATACATTCCCGAACTATTGAGAATCGATGGTTTGAAGGTGTGCGATTGAATCTAAGGTACGCTTCAATGCGCCTTAGCCACTCCTCTGGATCTTTGCCGGAGAAAAGAGGCGGCTCCATCAAGTCTTGTAACATCTCTTTCATCTCTTGTAAATCTTTCGTCATTTTCTCACAGTTCCTCAAAAATGCATCGGACTCTCTTGTGGTTGCCATGGCGCTGCCGTCGGATCCGGCAGGTCGGACCAATTAATAGGAAACCAATCAACTCCCACTTTCACCGACTAGTATCGGTGAAAGAAATACGCAAACCTCAGGAATTATATTAGATAGATGGAATATAGAAATATGGATAACAAACAGAAATCAATGGAAATACAAGATAAATGAATTGAGATGAACTCAATCCCCCTCTCTACCAAATGGCAGAGCCTCTGCTCATGGAAGCCAAACAGAAATTACTCAAATATTCAATTCCCCTTTCCTTCTAACCCTAGCCCTCTATATACTCCCAAAAGCTCTCTCTCTCTCCTGTAACTGATGCGGACATCTTTTCAACAAATTCCAAATCCAGGTTAAGGAAGTAGCAAGGTAACAAATTTCGTCAGGTATGTGGGGAAAGTGATTCAGAAGAGGAGGAAGACACACTTAAAGTTCTAGTATATCTTTTCTTTTAAGTGTATCTACCTAGGCGGATCTCTTAGACGGATCTCCTTTGAAGGAGCTCTTCAATGGGTCTCTCCGATGGATCTACGTTGACGGATCTCTTTGACGGATCTCCTTCGACGGATCTCCTTTAATGGATCTCTTCAGCAGATCTCCTTTGAAGGAGCTCTTCGATGGATCTCTTCGACGGATCTCCTTTGACGGATCTCCTTCGACGGATCTCCTTTGACGGATCTCCTTCGATGGATCTCCTTTGATGGATCTCTTCGGCGGATCTCCTTTAAAGGATCTCTTCGATGGACCTCTTCGACGGGTCTACTCCACGGATCTCTTCGATGGATCTACTCAACGTATCTACTTCAACGTATCTCCTTTAAGCATCTGCCCAGCATCTACCTGGGCTGATCTACTTCGACGTATTTCTCTCAAGTATCTTCTTAGGCAGATCTACTTCAACCTATCTCCTTCAGGTATCTCCTTGGATGGATCTACTTCGATGTGTCTACGTTGATGTATCTCTTTCAGGTATCTACTTAAACGGATCTACTTCGATGTGTCCACGTTGATGTATCTCCTCCAGGTGTCTACTTGGGCGGATCTACTTCGATGTGTCTACGTTGATGTATCCCCTTTCAGGTATCTAGTTGAGCGGACCTACTTCGACATATCTACATTGGCGTATCTACTCATCGACGTATCTACTTCCAGTATCTACCTGAGTGGATCTACCTTGGCCTATCTATTCATTGTATTTCTGTCGATGTATATCTACTCCGAAGGATCTACCTAATTGTATCTACTTCGACCCAGATTGGCGGATCTCACTCTACATTGAATCCTAGCAGATCATATTCAGATATGGGCAATACGAACAACATGTGCACCTAATGGCGTATACCGGATGAATAACTGAGGCGGGTCCTTGAGATTAGTTCCTTTACAAGGAGTGAACTTTCCTTCCTTGTTTAAGGAAGAATAGTTGCAAACTTTCCTTCCTTAAACAAGGAAGGATATACATTCTGCCTATTTAAGCTTTCTTTCCTTCACAAGGAAGAATATACACTTACCTACTTTACCCTTTATTTTCCTTCTTTAGTTGTAACCCTAGTAGGGGTAATTATGTCTTTAGTTCTTCTTTATGGGAGGTATTTAAACCCCATCTTTGTAAGGATATGTAACTTTTTATCAATCAAATTATATCTTCTCTTTGAGAGTGTTTTTAGGGTTCATCCCTCTTAACAATGGGGATTTCTAATTCCTACAAGTTTAGCTTGTGAATCTGGGGGTTTCACGGCTCCTTCAAGTTTAGCTTGAGAATATCTTTGGTAGTTTACGATTGAAAACTATTGCCCGTTACCCGATCTGTATCAGTAACTAACTTCCACAACCCTCCAAATCACATGTCCCCTATTTTCCATATTACCCTCTATATTTCCCTTTATGCCTAGTAGCATATTCCCTATCAGGGTACCCTGACATATTGCACAAAACCAGTCGTTTTCAAGCCTCCTTGTAACACCTCAAAAATTACGAGACCAACATAAACTAGCTGAGAATTTCTTTAATACTGAGTCAAACTAGTAAACCAAGGTTTGTATATTTATAATGAGAACAAGAAAATAGAGGCAAAGGAATAACTTCTCCAGAGAGTAAATTAATTTATAATATGCTTCAGAAACATCCTTCTCTATGGCCACAAAAGACCAGTTAATTCTTAAAAAAAAGGTTACTGCATGCATTGTTGGTCAGAAGTCAGCATCTCTCCTTCATATCCAAGCCAAAGCACAGCATCAACCATGGAACTTCAGCATTCTCTCATGATATATTCTTTCGTAAAAGTGCAGTAATGCTAGCACAAAAGGAACACCAGCCAATTTCCATGCAGTAAACTGACATGCTTGGATAAAATTATTGGAGTCTAACAGCTCCATCATCACAAGACTATTCAAGGGTCCCCACCAAACCACATCAATGATAATTGAATAATCCACTGTGTGTATGTGTGTGTATTGATAAATGCGTGAATTGAAAATATTAAGTATTGAACTGAATAATTGGTAGGTTACTGTATATAATTGCTTTAACTGATATTAATCGGCAACAACTGATAGATAAAAAGGAGTCTATGAGCTCAGATAAAGTGGCACTTACATATTAACCTCAAGACAACAGTGATACATACAACGTGAGGTAGGCGGTAAGCCATAGCTGTAATCAAACCATCTGGTGAAACAAATGAAGAAGAAGGCCATTTTGGTCTGCAAAGAATCACAAAAAAATAAATAAATAAATTCTAAATAAGATAAAACGTGTAAGATATAGTTTAAAAAGTAGCATTTGACATAGAGGTGGAAAAAGTGATTTCATTAATATCTCATCTAATAGACAGATAAAATGGCTTTTTATGGAAAACACATGCCACTAGCTTAATAAATTCCTTTCTCATTTTTTCCTCGTGATATATGAATAATGTCCGTATCTACTTTAACATTGCAATCACAATCAACAAGAACTTGATTGATGTGCGTGGAACCATTATTTTAAAACATAAAAATGATATTCCACCAACAAGAACAATTACCGAATTGACAATTTAGAGTAGACTTACTTTTAGTGGTTCAGAACCATAACATATAAACACAGCATTGTTTCAGATATAGCTGGGTCAAAAGATTTTCTTTTTAATGTGAATTAAAAAATTTGGACCAATTACAAGCTAGATAATGTAAGTCCATCACATTTAAAAAGCATACCTGAAGTCCCGGATCCTCCTACCATGAACCTCAAAAACTCCAAGTGCCCCATTTACTAGTGCAAATGCAAAGCTTTCTGCCATATCATCCTGAGATGCATCTGAACCTGCTGCTAATGCACATAATAACTTTTGTTTTTAACATAATGTGAACAAATACTATGAAAGAGCAATCACTGATTCATCTCACACTTCAACATATAAGTTTTTTTCTTTTAAAAAAAAAAAACTCACTAGGCTCTGATGAAACTGCAGGATTGGACGCTACATCTGGTGATATTGGCTGCTGATCTTTGGAGGATGATGATAATTGCCTAGAAAGACCAGGTGGAACTGGGCGTGGAACTGTTGGAAGAGTCCATTCCAATACCGTGAATGGAAGAGCTAATGATCTAAGCTACATTGAGATATAAAGCGTAGTAATTATCTAAAACAAAAGGCAAATAGTTCAAATCACAAAAACATAGAAAAATATAACTGAGAATTCAACCAAACTGTAAGGCCCAAAAAAGAGTTGAGGTCACTTCTAATGTGGTATGCCATCACATTCAATGAACAGTGACATCATATGTGAAAATAAATAGAATTGTTTTACAAAAAATTCATGACACATCCCTAATTACAATCAGTAAATAAACAATGAACTAAATATTGAAGGCTACAGAAAATAGCCCAATGAAAGTGGATCCTACTTGTTTTACGAACATTTTATGAGAAAGGGACTCTTTATATTCATATTAGAGTGTATATACATATACATACACAAAAAGAGCATACTTTCTTCAGCACAATTATCTAAATGTTAAGTTCAAAGCCAGTAATCAATAAAAAGCAATGGGAAAATAATACAGCTTTCTAACAATTCTGAAACAGTCTACAAGCATTGACACTAGCAAACTCCATTGAAAGCAAGAGAGTGGATCCTTATTATTTCATTGACTAAAGTAACAGAACCATCTGCACAAAAACAAGGTGCATGTTTTCCATCCAATTTAATACAGCACATTGATGAATTCCTTCCTGAGATATATTAAAATCTACTACTAAAGATGCATACCTTTCATCAAATAAATTCTGCACTGCTGTATATGGAACAAAAAATCTGAAGTATAAATTTAAAATTTGCATCCTGATGCTGAGTTCAAAATATACTTGATAATGACTCGATGAGTCTTACCTTGACCCGTTTGAGTAGGAATTCAATCTCCATGGTTCTAATTTCCCAGAAGCATTTGAAACAAATTATTGACTGTTGAGAATTACTACAGAAAAAAAGTGAAGACACAAAGTAAGTTCCTAATTGGTTTCTACCTCTACCCCAAAAAGAAGACCAATGGTAGAAAGGATGGAGTGTCTAAAACCTTTATACAAAGAGTCGAAGAAGGAGAAAACCCTTGGCAACATCAACTTCACTGAAAATGCGAAAGAAAGAATCATATGTGTCTCAACAAACAGCCAAGGAAAGCGAAGTAAATACCTGAAATTGAATGAGCAGATGAAGCTTCTACTGTTAGAAGTCGATTGCGTTGGCTTAGGGATTTTCGATTTCGAGCTACACGCAGCTCCATTTGAATTCGAAGGTGAAACTGAGAGGAAATGAGAAAAAGAGAAGAGAAAGGAAATTGGAGAGACTGAGCTGAGGATAGAATCGCAGGAGAAAACAAACAAACAGGATTGAAGAGAACGTCTTTGGTGCTGATATTTTTGTGTTCATTTGCTTAAATGGTTTGATATCGTGATTATTGCCTTTATGCTTCACAATTTATTTCAATTATAGTGTATTTATTCATCATTGATTCTTCTCGGGGTTCTTTTTTAGGATAAAAATTGATTTTTTTTTTTTTTTTTTTTTTTGATAAAATTTGATTCTTCTCTAAGAAACCTGTTGCTTAAATCTCTTGATTAGATTCATTGTTCGTTGCTGAATTTTTGTTATAGTTCATAAATTCCATTCTTTTTCATTTATGATTTTGTTATCGTTAATTTGTGTTTTGTTTGTTTTCAAAATTACAGCATCAATTCTAGATTTTATACTGAAATACTTTCATGTCTAAAGAATTGCATATTCATAGAAACATGTTTATGTTTAAATTAAGTTTTTGAAACTCAGTTTCTTTGACGTGCTACATTGTAGCTTATAGAGTTTTATTGTCATGGACAGGGGCGGAACCAGAGAGGTAGGGAGGGTCTCCCAATCCTCCAGCCTGCCGTAAACCACCACCATGGATGATTAATATTGAGTATAACTCTTTATTAATTTGATAATTAAATTGTTGTAAATTTATTTACTGAGTTACAGTCTTTTCCATTTGTATTTTATTTGCGCAGAATATTAGGCTTAGTATTATATATTCATTTGGTTGATAAAAAAAAAAAAGACCGACCCGTCAAAACACCTCTAAAAGGGATGGATCCAGTAGCCCCGTCCCAAAGTTGCCATGGCTGGGAACCCCTTCAACCATGGCAGTTCTTTGGAGAAGAAAGAAGATGGGGGCAGCTGAGCCCCTCTCTGTTTTTTTTTTTTCTGAATGTCCTAAATTAAAACTATGTAGTTTTATTCCAAGAATGTTAAACAATAAAGACAAATTGTTTCCTCATCAGTACACAAATTTTAGTGGATTGCTATTTACTGCCTCCAAATTATTTATTACCACCCCTTCTTAGACATTTTTGCCTTTTTCATTTTTTAAACTCAAAAACTGAAATTCTCTCAAATTTCTTCGAAATTCAAAAACCTGAACAACATTCATGGAACTTAGACACGGTAAAGGAAAAGCCTAATGATTCCCCAGATAAGTATTTTTATTTGAAAATTGAATCGAAAACACGAGTTTCATCTCCGGATTCGGAAAAAAAATTCATCAAAAATGTACTAAACAGGTGATTCACACCATTCCGCCTAGGTAGAAACGGATGAACTATCTGTTTCTGCCTAGGCGGAAACGGGTGATCCACCCGTTTCGCCTAGGCGGAATGGTGTGAATCACCCGTTTAATACATTTTCGATGAATTTTTTTTATATATTGATTAATTCAGCTAGTTTTTGGAGACGAATTTCAATTAGTGTAAATAGGAACTGTAGTTATTCGATTTCCTCAACATTTTCGGGTCCATTTTTCATAAATCCAATTTTTGGCTCGGGACAGAGAGGATATTAAGTTTTTGAATGGAAAAATGAAAAGGACAAAAATGTCCAAAAGGGAACGATGATAAGTAATTTGGAGGCGGTGAATAACAAAACCCAAATTTTATTATTATTTTTATTAATAACCGTAAACTCTTTTTTTTTTAACCAATAGCCGTTAACTCTTTATAGCTATTCTTTTATTTATATATACTATTTTATATTTCTTTTTTTTTTTTAAATTTCTATATTTCATTAATAACCAATAATTCTTTGTTTTTATTTTTGCTTTTCCTTTCCTTTCCTACCAAAAAAAAATAATAACCAACAATTATATACCAAAAATAACCAACAATTCTATACCAAAGTTTTTTTTATATTAGGTGCTACATCAATATTTAATATCACATTATATCTTTTACAACTTATAGTTTAAATGACTCTTACTCAGTAAAATGGATACGTACAACGGTAAGCGAATGGAATGACACATGTGTTAGCACAGTCTTCTCGTTTATCCACTTACCCTTCATTTTTTAATTTATTACCGAGTTTTGTTTCTGATTCATTGTTACAATTTTGCCAAGATTTGGCTCATTAATTCATTGTTTTTTTATTCAAAAAAAAAATAAATAAATCAAAGTGAATAATTTATTTTTAAAAATTTATGTTTTATCTTTAGAGTACATGGTTTACAAATTAAGAGTTTATTTTTTAAGTTTTATATTTTAAGATCTAAGATTTATAAATTAGGATCAAAGATTTTTTTTTTATTTTAAGGTCTGTTGTTTATAAATTAGGGTCTATGTTTTATATTTTATGGTGGGGTCTATAAATTATATCTCTATGTTTTTTTAATTTCTATTATTATAGGACTATCTATTCATTTAATATTTAACCTTCAGCACATCAAGATAATATTATTTTATCTGCCAAAATTTTTTTACCTTGTCCCTAACGGTTTGGACTTTAGAAAATTACCCTCAATTTCTACAGAGATGGATCTACCACTCATCACAGACTAAATTCAGCCCCTCCGCACGTGGAGTTCTAGCTCCGCCACTGTATTTAACGCAGGGAAAGAGTAACGCTCATGAAGAATCTTTTACAGATTTGAATCAATTGCCTAGTTCATATATTATTTATAAGGTAGTTATAAGCCGCCCGAAAGCCATTACACACACTCATGCATGGTAGCATTTCATTTTCTACATTTCAGCTCAAATTCAAAAATCACTTATAATAATTTGTCATAAAACTATACTAGCAAATTTTTCAAGCTACTGGTGGAGTCATAAAGGGACTCACTTAAATACCAGCTTTCTTAGACGGTTATTGCATTATTGATAGAATTTTTCTTTTCTTTTAATACAATATGTCATTTATGATTTTTTTAAATCTGTTGCAAATAATTTTTTTTTTTTTGCTGAATATGTCACTAATTCCAAAGAAATACGTAAGTAGCGATGATATGTTGTACTTATTAAAACTCTAGAGTTTACATATTATTTTTTCTTTGACATTATGTTATATTTTGCAATTTTAATTTTGTTTCTCAAGTTCTTGCCTTTATTGAAGATATTTTACGAATATGCTTATTTCAACATTGACTCGTATGGATTTAATGTAGGTGTGCCAGGAAAATTAAGTCCCAATTAATTTTAATGGTTTTGGGTTGTAGCGAGTTAAACTTAACTTCTAGAAAAACGAAACGATTGGACGAAGATTCAAGGATTGAAAAATAAAAACCTTCTTAGGTTTCTAGTTCCACTATAAAAAAAAGTTTTACTAGCTCAGCTAATGACACTACGAAATAATTAAATCAAGGGTAAATAATTTATTAGTCCCCTAGTTTTTACCTAACACGTTGTTTAGTCCCCCTATTTTTAAAAACACACTATAAGATCTCTAACTTTTGCCAATATTAACTCTTTGGTCCTTTTGTCTAGTTTTTTTTAGACTTATAATCGTTATATTTTAGCATAAACAGATATATATAAAATAACAGAGTAATATGGTCAACTTGTATTGTACCGTGGTTGTCCTAAAAGCTAAGATATGTTCGGTTAAAAATCTAAAAAAAATAGATAAAAGGACCACAAGGTTAATATTGGCAAAAGATAGGGACCTTAAAATGTGTTTTTCAAAATAGGGGACTAAACAGTGTGTTAGGTTAAAACTAAGGGACTAATAAATTATTTACCCTTAAATCAACATAAGGATTTAGAAAAATTTTCCTTTTTATTTATTTTATAAATATTATTTTGATTACAAATGATGAAATTGGAAAAGAAATCGATAATTACAACTGAAAAAACTATGTTAATTTCGTGGATAAATTATATTTACCAACAACAATTTTTGTCGTGGCTGAATTGAATATGAATGAAATTATTGACAAAGGTGGAATTCAAAATATAAAACTTGAAGCTATAAATGAATTAACACCTCATCAGCGTTTCGAGCTGAAATTAATTTCGTCTTTGCGAATGACAAAAGTGACAACAAGTAACTTAAATTATTTTTAGATATTCGATTTGGCTAATCAACATCAACGAATAAAATTTGAATGAAAAACAAAACGTATTAAATGTGAAAATTCGAAAATAGCAAAAAAATGAGAAATTGATGCAAAATAAAGATTGGAATAATTTAATAAGTTTTTAAATATGGAAGTGAAAAGGGAATTAATAATTTAGAGAAGTATTTCTTAAAAAGGTTAATATTGAGAATAAATGTAAATCTGTGAGCATTAAACTTGGAGATGGAATATTTTTATTTTATAAAATATTTGGATTTTAATTTTTTTTTTAATTCAACAAGTACAGAACACGTATAATTTTTTTATATTCTTTATATATTTGGTTTCACATGTATATATATGTAATTTGTTAGAGATAAATAATAAAATGACGCACATGTATGTATGGTATAAATAATAAGATTCATGACATAGAATTTCATTAATTATATAAATTAGGAACAAAATTGCTCTTTTTTACCTACATTGAGTCTTTTTATGCCTTATCGCATTCTCTAGTGATGAATACAGGATTGTTCAGCTGGGGGGCCGATTTTACACGTGGTGTATAAAAAAAATTGTTAAATTGAACTTGTTCAAAAAAAATTCGTATATATACATGTTACAGTAAAACCTCTATATAGGAATACTCTATATAGGAATAACCTCTATTTTGTTATAAAAAAACTTGGTCCCGATTTGGGCTAGTTATAAATGGGAATAACCTCCCAAACGTTATTTGTTATACACTTTTCAAGTCACACCTTTAGAAACTATGCCTATATATATATTGGTAGGCAAAGGAAAGAAAAAACACAAAACCACACCACTAACCCGGGATTAGCCTGGGAAAGCTAACCCCAACCCGATCCTCAGAAAGTAAGGATAAAAGGAAATCTGGAGGCGACGAGAAGGTAGTGACTCCCAGCATCCTCACCTGCCCCTCAGCAGCCAGAGCAACTCTGTTCTGCTCCCTAAAGACATGCTCAAAGTTGATGAAATCAAAGGAAGAACATAACCTTTTGATTCCTCTTACCAAATTAAGGTTACTCAAACATAAGGTCTTCTTATCAGAGATAATCTTAACTGCTTCAAGATTATCCGATTCCACCAGCAGATTCTTCAAACCCAGATTTTTCGTGAGCCTAAGCCCAGAGAAAATTCCCCAGAGCTCAGCAGAGAAGGGAGAACCCACTCCAAGGTTCTGAGCAAAGCCAGACACCCAAGCCCCTCCAGCGTCTCTCAAGACCCCACGAGCCGCAATCCTACCATCCGACAAACAGGAACCATCAGTATTTAACTTCACAGTTCCTTCCCGGGGTTTGCACCAACCCAATAAGTGAACCGCCTTGCTCTGGCAAGTATTCGGTAGACCCTCCTCTTGGAAGCTACTAACAATTGCATTGATTTTTTTTAGAGAAAAAAGCAAGTAAATTAGGAAAGATGATTGCCCCTTCTCCAAAAATATCAGTGTTCCTCCACTGCCAAAGCTGGTGATAAACAACTGCAAATAGAATAGCACCATTATCCAGTTCAGGCAGAAGCAAACCTTTAACACCATCTATAAACCAGTCCTGCCCAAGATAGTCAAAGAAATTCGTCAGCAAATGGCTCGGAATAATA
Source organism: Euphorbia lathyris (assembly GCF_963576675.1). Taxonomy (NCBI): domain Eukaryota; kingdom Viridiplantae; phylum Streptophyta; class Magnoliopsida; order Malpighiales; family Euphorbiaceae; genus Euphorbia; species Euphorbia lathyris. The sequence continues at coordinate 57,232,595 of NC_088917.1, forward strand.
TCCTTCCATACTTTTTTGCTCTTCTCACAATCTCTAAGAGTATGGCATGTTATTTCAGCCTGAGCTTTGCATCTACTGCAGGTATCAGCCTCCACTAGATGGCGTCTTTTCCTTTCTACGTTCGTGAGCAGCCTGTTTTTTGCTCCAAGCCACAGGAAGCTCCTGATGCGATAGGGAACCTTCAAGGCCCAAATGTTCTTCCAAGCGACTGAAGGAGGAGAATCAAGGTTGGTATAGAAAGCCTCAAACGTAGACTTACAAGAGTAGGCCCCATTATTTGTAAGGGACCAGCAATGACTATCTCCATCTCCCTCCTCACTGCTCACTCTAATTCCCTGAATCTTCAGGAGCGTCTCCAGATTAAGGTAAGCTTCAAAATTCGACCACATCCAATCTCCTTCGGAATCCACCACATCGGCAATACTCTAGTTCTGAATCTCAAGAGGCGGCGGAGAGGTACACTCTTCTAACAAAGGCTTCACCCCCAGCCAGGTGTCATTCCAAAAACTAATGGATCTGCCATTCCCCACCGACCAACCAATCCCAGAGCAGAACTCAGAGAATACAGCACTGACCCCTTTCCATAAGAAGGAACAGCAAGGAACTCTCTCTTTCGGCCCCCCAAAAACCTTATTCTTTCTGTATTTACCACACAATAACCGAACCCAAAGAGCCGACGGGGATTGCCACATTCTCCACATATATATTAAGAATTCAAACTAAATTATAAAATATATAAAAAAAACTATTGAAATTATCTATGAGTTGGAAACACAAACTACAACTTGAAATTATAAATATTTAGTATTCTCATTGATGTTTACATTTTTACCATAAAACTCTTCCAATTATCTATATATTGAAAACCTAAACTCTAAATTGAAATTCTAAATATTTAATTTGTTCTATTAATGTCTATTGTCATACATTATATATAACACATGTATGCCGATGATAATCTTAACCAATTTCAAATGGTATTATGTGTTGATAAATTTTATTATACCAAACTCTATTTAGTAATAATCTCTCAATTGTTATACAAATAGTCTGGTCCCAAGTGTATTCCTATATAGAGGTTTTACTGATCAAAGTGGTCAAAAATCAATTTTTAAGTACCAATGTATAACTTTTCAAAATTAAGCTATATTGTGTTTAATATTCTTAACATATAAAAAATTATGTCTAATAGAAAAAATCGGATTTAGGGACGGTCTAATAGGTAAAAAAAAACTTAGAATTTTGGATTAAGAATGGTCTAACGTGCAAAAAAAAAAAAAATAGAAAAATTGAATTCAACCAGGCCTAATAGGTAAAATAAAAAACTAGAATTTTGGATTTAAAGAAAAAATTGGAATTTTGAATTTAAAGACTGTCTAACGGGACTTAGATCAATTTTGGAATGCTAATTCAGCACCGGCCATTATTTCTTGGAAACATAGGGTCAGAATCGCCACAACCTCAAATTTTGTGAAGACAATAGGGACTGAAACTATTCATGGTCGTGATGGTTTCGACGGCCGGAGGGACCCGGACCCTCTGTCTCCGCCCCCGACATTCTCTTTTAGTATTTTTTTTTTTTAATAAACACTTAATTGCACCTTTTTAATATTTCATCATATATATGTTTAAGTTTTTTTTATTACCGAGTCCACCCAAACCAAACCGATGATGTCACCTTATATAAAAATATAATAGTTTAATATATATTTCACATTTATATTTTTAGATTTATAGTTTAAAATTTATTACTAATTAGTGCCAAATGTTATAAAAAAGGGTTAAGGTGCAAAAATACCCCTAACGTTATGAGCCATGAGCAATTTTACCCTTAACGTCTAAAATGGTACAATTTTACCCCTAACGTTGGAAGCCCAGAGCAATTTTACCCTTAACGTTGATAAATTAGGTCAATTTCAGAAACTATTATAAAACATAGATATTTTTGTTCATTATTCTGCACCAATTGCATAATAATTCGTTCTAAAAAAGGATTTCATGTTTTTTATAATTTAATAATAGAATTTGAGATTGATATTTATAAATTCTGTGGATTTTTTGCATTTTTTTTTGTCTAATCCGTACAAAAAGACGGTATGTTTTTTTATTTTTTTATTTTTTTCACATTCCAACGAATGTTTATGATTTGTTACTGATAAAATGACACACGTATGAAGTGTAGATAACAAGATTTATGATCGAGAAGACAGTTTGATGAATTATTTTTCAAATTGACCAAATTTATTAACGTTAGGGGTAAAATTGCTTTTGGCTTCCAACGTTAGGGGTAAAATTGCACCATTTTAGACGTTAGGAGTAAAATTGCTCCTGGTCCAAAACGTTAGGGGTATTTTTGCACCTTAACCCTAAAAAATATGTTAGGTACTAGTTGCAGACACAATCCTTAGAGATTAGCTAAGGATTAAGTAGATTTGTATTTTTTTTTATTTTTCAATAATAAATGATTTTATGAATGAAATTAAAATATGTATTATTATATTGTCTAAAACTAATAATATAAAAAAATTTAATATAAAAAAATATATAGGTAACATATGTTATTAAAAATGTGCCGACAATTGATTAAAAAAAATGTGCCAACAATGATATTAATGTAACAATTCAAACAAGTAAAAGATAATTTTTATAAGTAATATAGTTCATATGAAATAATATCCTTAAATCGAAACAAACAGAGAATATAATTAAACAAAAATATCCAAAAATAATAAACACATTTCACCAACAATCATGCATGATATTTAAAAGTAAATTATAATAAAGTAAACATAAAAATAAATAAATAAAAACATTTTTTTCTGATCATTGCCTAGGCGGCTAGAAAATATCTGGGAATAGAAGAAAATCAAAATGAATTCTCAATTTCGAGTTCTTAAACGGTCCAGACAGTCATCTTCCTGGACACTGATTAGCATTTAGTTTAAACTCTGATTCCAGGGACGGAATTAGATTTATTTGGAATAGGAATGCTATCTATTTGATTCCTTTAACGTTTGATGGTTCTTAATGGCCGGAACTGGAATTAGCAGCAATTTTGTTAAATATATGTCTCATATGTACACATGTCTTATATCTTATAGATAAAGAAAAAAAAAACACTTGATATGTATATCATGTATATTTGATTTCTTACCGATGATAGATAACATGGGGTATAGGTGGAGTGATAAAAACATGATAGTTGAATAACTATCTAAGGAGGAGGATTTCCAAATTGCAATCTGGTTTTCTGTTTGAAGGGACAACATTATCTTTCTCATATGTGAAGTATGTGTCTTCCATGTAAAATGCTTACAACATTATCTTTCTCCTTGAAAATTCTTGTTTCCAGATTGAATGCACCATGCATGTAATGCTCTTCAAGTTCAAGTTCTGTAAACAAACAAGCATCAACAGTTGCGTTCACATGTAACCACCACGTAAATTTGGTCATTCACCGGTAGATCTAGGCGGATTAAATATAAGCCTTCGGATGTTTTGAATCTCCACCGTTTTAATCCGCCTAGATCTAACGGTGAATAACCAATCATCAAGGTCCATGTGAACGCAACTACAAGCATCAATGAATAATGTTATCCCACTTATGAAGTTTTGAAAAAAAAAAAAACTAAATATAAAATCAGAATCATATGATTAGACCTGTTCAAGGGTTGGACTAGATTGGGCTCGGACCGGGCCTAACCGGGTTTGCTACGTAATTATTTTGTCCAAGCCCATCCCAGTTTGAACAATATTTACATCGGGTTCGGGTCGGACTGGGCTGGGCTATGCTACGAAAACTAATTCCCAAACTCAGTCCAGGCTAACCCGTCCAACTAATATATTTATACAAATAAAAAAAATTAAGGGAAAATTACACAGAAATTCATATTCTAACAATTATTTACAACTATGTCAAGTCATAATTTTGATTTATGTCAAACTAGTAAAATCAGTACTTTTAATATATTTTAAGGAATAAAATTTATAAATTAAATGTCTAGAATATATTTTTTCTACGGTTTATGATTTATGAATTGGAGTCTACAATGTCTAAATTAGGGTGTAAAATCATAATATATAGAGAATAATGACAAATTAAGAATTAAGTTTGGTGATATAACTTAGTTGTAATTTTGTACTTAGTTATGATATTCATGTAATTGACCCAAAAATTAAATGTAAAATAAAAATGAATTATTACGATGTAAGCCTCCGATAATACAATATAAGTAATCTATTATATTTGTGTTTGCTTGAAGCTCTTATTTGTGTTTTCTTCTTTTATTTCTTGAATTAAAAGTGGATTGACGTGTTGGGATTATATTTCAGTGCATATTAAGTATCTGTCCATCAAACTCTTCTCAATTATTTAACCACCAATTTAATTAATTAGTTAATTGTATGATTATTATTATTTTGTTATACTTAATTATTAACTTTTTGTTTTATTAGATAAAAAAACTTATCTTTTAAGTAAATCAATATACTTAATTGATCGATTAATTACTTACTGTTAGCGTTATTTTGTGAGTAACGCTAATTTTCAACCCTGTCACGTGTGGTTAGGGTGCGGGCAAGCCAGACAATTTATTTCTCAATGAAAAATAGGTTAAGTTTATAGATTTGCGCACCAAAACTTGAAAACTAAATGAGACGATTGGCGAGGGATACAAGGATGGAAAAAGTTCCTCTTGAGTCTCTAGCGTCATTATAGAAACTTTGTTAGATAATTATTTTATTTAAGCTAATGCGATTAAGTGAAAGACGAGTAAAATAAAAGAAATTAAATATGCGAAATTGACACGAGATTTGGTAAAAAAATGGGTATTTATTGATATAAATGTTGATAATTACATGTATTCATAAAAAAAATAATAAAAGTAATTACAATTTGAAATATCTCTATATTAACATATAGCCAATTCAATTTAATTGAGAAAACAAATCAATACATATGAATTGAAAAACAAATAATAAAAAAATTGAAATTCAACGACAAACTCGGAGCCATAATAGCTATCTCGGCTAGACGTTGAATTTTAGTGTCAGCTTGAGGTCCTCAGGCGCAGCGGTCGGTTGGCAAGAGCGGGATTGATCTAGAAAATTTCTGACTTGTCGTAGGTAAGTATACGGCAGATCTGGCCTTCAACTTTGGAGGGACCGTATGAATGCTTACGAATACGGGGTCAAGAAAAGTAAAACGCTAAATTGAACTTCAGGAAGTAAAAAACAAATGTTTAGAAGGGACCAAAGGCTGAAACGAAATTTAGATAGACAAAAACAGGCTTAGAAAATCACTAGACAAATCATGATAAAAGTTGAAAACAGAATGTCCAAAACAATTTGGGGTGCAAAGATTAACTTATAAACGGAGTTTTCGAACACGGAATTAGATGAATCAAAAGGTTAAATTTAACTTCAAGAAGTCAGAAACAAATATGTAGAAGCAATTGAAAGCAAAAACGAACTCTAAATAGACAAAATTGTGCTTAGAAAATAACTAGACGAATTTGGAAAAATTAATTTAGAAAGTGATTCTAGCTAATGAATTGAAAACTTGGGACTTAGAAATGCTAAATTGAATTAAAAGAACTTGAAAAGAGACTATTAAAACTTAAATTGAAACTAAATCCATCTAAAAGAAGGAATTAGAAACAAGAACTAGGAAAAACAAAAAAAAAAGAAGAATTTAAGAACTAAGCATTCGAACTTAGGAGTGGGATTTTGATATGTTGAACTGGTGAGTAACTATGAAGAATGTAAGGTCTATTTATAATATTTTATAGTGGCATTTTGAGTAATTAATCAATCCACTTCTCCTTATTTTTCTCTCAGCTTTTCACCAAAAATTGACACCAAATTAACTTCCCTAACTTCCACTAACCTCTTCCTAACTTCCCTCAACTTCCATGCCACATCATCTCACTACTTTGTGGTTGGAGAAAGTCTTAAGGCTAGTCATAGGTGTAGGGAAGGCTTCGTGGGTTAGTTTGTGGTTTCGTTTGGTGTGTGTTTGGAGAAGTCGGGTGGACCGAAACAAGACTCCTGGAAAAAAGTTCCAGGAGTAGGTCTCGCCGAGACCTATCAAAAATATATTTTTTTAGGGATAAGTACAAAAAAAATGCTTGTGGTTTACCTATTTTGCAAACGCGAACCTGTGGTTTTTTTTTTTACAAACAGAGGTATGTGTTAAACGTCGTTAGCAAACAGAGGCCAAATTGACTAATGGTGTTAAAATTCAAAGAGAAAAGAGTTAATTTGGTCATTACATTTATTTATTTAATAAATTAACCCCCCTAATTATCTAATTATCACAAATAAACCCTAAAATCAAAAATAAAAATAAAAAATACCGTCTTCTCTATCTCTTTTTAATTTTTTATTTTCCTTCTTCTTTCTCTCTCTTCTATGTGTTAATTTCTCCCTCTAAAATCAATCGATTGAAGCTCCTCCTCCTCATTTCTTCTTTTTCTTCTTCCTCCTCTCTTCTCATTTCTTCTTCCTCCTCTCTTCTCCTTTCTTCTTCTTTTTTTTTTTTTAAAAAATTCTGAAATTCCAACGTCTGGAAATTTCCAAATGGAAATTTTTCAGAATTCTGGAAAGATAGAATTTCCAGACGTGAATGTTTGGGAATTTCATATTTTTTTTAAAAAAAAGAAGAAAGTAGAAGAGAGGAGGAAGAAGAAATGAGGAGGAGGAGCTTCAATCGATTGATTTTAGAGGGAGAAATTAACAGAGCGGAGAGAGAGAAGAGAGAGAAAGAAGAAGGAAAATAAAAAATTAAAAAGAGATGGAGAAGATGGTATTTTTTTTATTTTTGATTTTGGGGTTTAGTGATAATTAGATAATTAGAGGGCTAATTTATGAAATAAATAAATATAAGGACCAAATTAACTCTTTTCTCTTTAAATTTTAACACCGTTAGTCAATTTGGCATATGTTTACTAATGGCGTTTAACACATACCTCTGTTTGTAAAAAAAAAAAGCCACAGGTTCGCGTTTGCAAAACAGGTAAACCACAAGCATTTTTTTTTTTGTACTTATCCCTTTTTTTATTTGATTTTCTTTCATATAATTATTCCATTAAAAGCATTTGTAAATCAGAGACCAGTTTCAGTTAAGGCGTGGACATGTGGCTGGACGAATTTGGAAGAGAAAAGAAGATATTTTCAGATTTGATTTTAGGGATTATTATCTTTCGTATAATTTTGTTCCATTAAAACTTACTCTAAAATTAGCTATATACTATATTTACATAAATAAATAAAATTTATTTATTTGGGGTAACAATTACATATATTTTTTAGTTAAAAAATATATTTAGTATAAAGCCGAACCGGGCCAGGCTAATTTGGGTTTTTAAGATGGGTCAAATACATGAATATCATAATAATTAAGTAAAAAATTACAACTAAGTCATATCAGCAAACTTAATTCTTAATATGTCATTATTCTCTATATATTATGATTTTACATTATAATTTAAAAATTCTAGACTCTAATTCATAAATCATAAACCCTAGAAAACATATTCTAGACCTCTAATTCATAATTTCTAATCCTTAAAATATATTAAAAGTTATTGATTTTACTAGTTTGATATAATCTAGAATTATGACTTGATATAGTTGTAAATAGTTTTTGAAAAATGAATTTCTGTGTAATTTTCCCTTTTAAGGTAAATACCAAGCCAATCAATTTCATGGTCAGGCTTGAACGGGCTTGGGTCGGGCCAATATGAAATATGCATATCTAAACTCAACCCATGAAAAACGGGTTTGGATGGGTTGGGCGGGCTACCGAGTTCATGAACATGTATACATATGATCCATAATCTAAGCATCTTTAGTCGAGGCTGGGACGATAATTGTTGTCCTAAATTATTAACACCAACAAGTGCACTAAGTCCGACAAGTAATCAATTGAGTAAATAAATTGTCGTATGCACACGGATTACTTTTTAAAGCAAGAATAGATAGTTTATGGGCAATGTTCGTCTAAACTTGATTTCTAGTTAAGGTCTAAACTAATTTAATCCTTTGAGGCGGACTATGAAGTAAATTTACTTTAAAGGACAAGCACACAGTTTAAAGTAATGGGTTTATAGATAAATATAGCACTACTAGAAAAATCAAAATCTCTGACGGAAATTTCTGACGGTAAGAATTTCCGTCACAAAATTGTGACGGAATTCCGTCACAAAGAGAACCGTCAAAGCTTGAGACGATATCCTAGACGGAGTGAAATATTCCGTCAAACTAAAATGGCGGGAGTTTTCCCGCCATACAGCAAGACGGAATGATAGACGGAAATAATTCCGTCAAACACTTTGTGACGTTAATCGTGACGTTTTTGTGTATTTCCGTCACAATGTTTTTAACAAGATAATAAATTAAAAATAATTACTTAAATATTATTTACAAAAATAATTAAATAAACAAAAAAATATATATATATATATAATTATTAGGGTTTTCACTTCATTTAAGCTGCTCCCTTGAACATGCAGCTTCTTCTCTCTCTTTTCCCTTTTGCTTCGATTCTCTCTCTAGAGTTTCTCTCTGAAGAATTCGATTAGGGTTTTTACTTTCTGGGAGGCGCTTGAATCCTTTTATTCTTCACGATGTAGTGTTGTTCCTACTGCAAGGCGCCTTCACCTAAACCCTTCCTCCTCCTATCGATTGGCCTTTCCTCCTCCTATCGATGGGAGTTCAGATATTTCGAGAAATAGAAGTTGCGGGAAGGATAGACTGAAGATTTCCTCCATTGAAAGGTTAGTGCTCAACTCTATTTTTTTTTTTGCAATTTTTTAAGCTGTGGGTTTTGTTTACTTTGAGGATTGCAAGGCGCCTCAACGTTTATATGTTTTCTTACATACCTGTAATTTAGTGGAGGGTCTTTTCCGGTCCGCTTTACCATTCCAGTGTTGTCTCCTTCTGCAGTCCATGTTTGCCCTGCCAGTTTCCTCTGGTTCCCATTCTTGTAGTTTGGGTTGGTTGGCAGTAGAACAGTCGCATTATGTTTTGGCATAGATTTTTTTGTTCCGTGCATTTGGCTCTCTCTTATATTTGGCTGGTTGTCGGGCTTTGTTTTCTAAAATTAGTGGGCTGGTTTAATTAGATTATTGTGGTTAATTAGTTTGAATTGAGTTGCAAATGGTAGAAGGAAATGATCAGAAAAATGTTACTGAATTTACATTTCGTACTACTAAAATTACGGATAGAGAATTGACCGGTAGCAATGATTACGGGCAATGGAAACACATTATTAATAGGTTTGTTATAGTGTTGATTTGGGGGTTCATTTAACTGATAATCCCTATACTAATCCCTATAATTACTTCTTTGATTGCTCTTTAAAAGTTCTCTATACTAATTCCTATAATTACTTCTTTGATTGCTCTTTAAAAGTCTTCTATTACAGCTAGCTATGTTCACATATGTTCATAGATAACACATTGAAAGCTATTTTATATAGTGAAATGTCATATTTACAATTCATACATGTTTCAACATTATGGATTGATAATAGAGACAACTGTCAAATCTTAATCCAAACTAGCTGGTTAGTTATGTGGATTCTTCTTTTTAATCAATCTGGTTTCCTGATCAATCACTTTAGAATATGATCCTTTGGGGGTCATTTCTAATAAGCATTATCCAAATCAGCCTTGTTGTCCCTTTCTTGATTTTAGTTAACTTTTTCACCTTGTATGGGAAGCACCTTAGGCATCCACTTTCTGATAATGGTTCACTGCTCAATATTACAATCTAATTATCTAGCTTCTTGTTTCTGTTTTATTAGTGGCCATCTCTTTCATTAATTTGAGATGTTATCTAGTCTTTGTGTGCCCATTCTCTTTGTGTGCCCATTCTCTTTGTGTGCCAAATTCATGGATAGATCCTCTATATTGGACAACTTCTGCCTATTGAATATATGGTGAGAGGAAACCTCAAGATTGTTATATCTTGGATCCAAAGTAGAACTGCTACTATCCAAGTGTGAATTGCCTCTGTCTACAAGAGCCTGACCAAAAGATCTCTGATTTGTCAATATTTGTCAAAAGATCTCTGACCAAAAAATGAAGTAAATATTGTAAGCTATCCATATACAATAAGAGAGCATACACTAATAATTAATTGTTGTTGTTCAATTCAATTTCCATTGGCATGTATGAATTGGGTCGGATGAGGTTCTGAGACAGAGCCCCTAAACAGCAAAATAGAGAGGCTGCCAACCTGAAAATGAATAAAACATCCACAGCAATGAGTTACAAATGACCCAAAATCTGTTCCTACTATGCATTGCCATCCTGCTCCATATGCCTATCAAATTCCTGCATCCAAACATTAATTCATTTCAACATATCCAAACTTTTCATCCAATCAAAGGATTAAGATTGTGGTCCCCATTTATCTTGGACAAGTGGTCTGAATTTTGTGGTTTTGTTTTTAAGCTATCATATAGTTTTTCAAAGTGATATGCAATATCATGTTCCACATATTTAATTCAATTTATTTTATTTGTTTTTGGTCCAGTTTATTTAATTGCAATGAGAATATCCTGATGAAAAAATTTGTAATGAGAATATTGTATTTAGCTCAAACATAAATAACTAAAAGTGCAGGTTTTGAAACCTTCAAATCCAAAAACTAGCAAGGATCCATGTGAAAAGGAGTAATAACTAAATTTTGTAATTTTTCCATAGAATATCTTGATATTTCAATAATATACCACCTAAGAGACGTATATCTGTGTCATATATTCTAACAATTTTTTTTGTTAACTTTGGATATTATAAATGCTAATATCCTCATGTTTGATTTCCTTTTCAGAACCTAATTCTGGGCATAAAGTAGAAGTCAACTTATTCAGACTCTAGGGGAGTGCTTTCAAAGAGTCTCTGAACAAGTAAAGTAATTCCCCCTCCTTGCTATTGTGATAGACTTTGATCTCATCGAGTTGATGGTTCCTGATCAATACATTGACTTTGATTTTACACTTTATGTAATATAAATCTGAATTGTTTTATGCTTCATTTTGTCGCTTACACCTATGAACTGAAGTTGGATTGAATCATACTATTCACTGTATACTGCTTAATATTACAGTCTAAATATCTAGCTTCTTGTTTCTATTTCTGTTTTATTAACAGACTAATTTACTGCCAATTCTCTCTACCTTTTCTTATGTCAGAAACTTCATATATTTATCAAAAAAAAAAACTTCATATAATTGTCAGAAATTCAAATTGAAAGTAGTTTTTTGCCCCTGTTCATTATGACTGAGTTGAGTTTGAGTTTAGCCTAATATTTATAATGTGTTTTCTTATTTTATGTAATTGATGTATAGTTACTGTTTGTTTCAACATATCCATTTATTTGCATCCCATCATATGCCATGATAGCTAAAATGTATGATTTGATTAATCAATCAATCAAACAACTTCCTAATTGACCCAAACTTATTCCAAAATAGCTAATTCAGTATCAGCAATTAATTTCCTTTTCTTATTAGATTAGCTAATTCACAGCAGCATGATATGTTTCAAAGTCAAATCCAACAAGTAAGGATCTGGACTATTACAATTAATTTTTTAAAAGAATAGTTTTGCCATGTTTTTAATAATCTTTTTGTGCTTGATATTCTTGATATTGCATGATTGAATCACAAATTGTGCAAGGAAATTGCAGAGTTTATTTGATGCTGAAGTGATTTTCTTCTGCAATTTTTTGATGTCTTGAAATTTTTTCTATGTATCAATTTAGGTCACAATATAGGATGTTTCTTTCTTGTCAATGGTGTCTGATTACAACCTGCTTTTTTCCATCATACTTTTAACATGAACTTGCATGAGGTTGATTTAAGTAATTGTACTTGTATTTCAATTTTAGCTGGTAACGTTATCATCGTGAGAATCTTACATTTCAATTTCTTGTCAATGGTGTCTGATTGCAACCTGCTTTTTACAATTTATGTTACTGATATTTGTTTTGTATATATCAGGTATATTATGTCAGAAAATAGAAAACGACCATCTCCATCACCGCACTTGCGTGGTAAGAAGAAGATAAGCGTTCCAAAATGGTTGATTGGCATCCAAAGTCAGCCACAAACACCTGCTCCTACAATTAGTGGTGTAGCTGATGTTACATTGGAGGATGATTCTACTAATTCAAGTTCTCCAACAACACGCACAACAGCTCCAACAGCCCATATGGCAGCTCCAATAGCTCCAACAACCCATATAGCAGCTCCAATAGCTCCAACAACCCATATAGCAGCTCCAATAGATCCAACAACCCGTACAACAGCTCCAACAGCCCGTACAATAGCTCCAACAGCCCGTACAACAGCTCCAGCAGCAACTCCACCTCTAACAGCCCGTGTAGTAACTCCAACATCCCGTTCAGCAACTCCACCTCTAACAGGCCATGTAACACCTCCTCCTACATCAGCTCCACCTATATCAACTCCTCATACGGAAGCTCCACCTACATCAGCTCTACCTACTTCTCCACCGGCATCAACTCCATGTAGCTCAAGTTCACTCCCGTCATCTTCTATGAATACAAATTTTCCATCAAGTTCCAGTGACCAACGCTTAACAATATGGGTTGAGGGGAAAGAGTAAGTGAATTTCATTTGTGTAATTGATTTAATTTAGTTATCATTTATTTCTATTTAGTTCTCTTTTCAATCAATCTACTTATCTTGTTTCTTGTCAATACAGTATATATCCTTCAAGTTGTGCAGCTAAGATCTTAAGAGAATGTTTCGAATTGAAACTGGAATTGAATGGATACAAAATTACACATGTATCAAAGGAAACACAAGAATTTTATTGGAGGGAATTCCAGGTAATAATAATATGTAGTTTTAATGTTTCACGATGTTAGTTAACTAATAATTTTAAATATCAATTTTAGTGATTTGGTTCCAATTACATAATTTTGTTCTAAACTTGTGTATTTGTAGAAACGGTGCCAATGGGACGAAGCTATAGATTCATTGTTGAAGTTGGTTTACCCTAGCTTTATGAAGGAGAGATATAGAAGGATGGTATATGCATTGAAAAATAAAGGTAATGATGTGTTGTTTATATTAGCTAATTATGAATACTGAATTTTAATTTCAATTGTCTTAACATGATTATTCTAATTGTATGAAGAACGACAAAAATTCATGTCTGAAGAGGTCTATAATAGTTGGGCTACATATTGGGACTCGAAAGACGCAAAGTTGATATCTGAAAAAGCTAAACTTTCACGACGCAGTGGACTTGAAAATGGACCAATGTCGTGTCATACTGGTGGATCCTTGTCGATGAGAGAGCATCGTGAACGACTAGTAAGTAGTTAATTTATTGCAATTAAGTTTTTTTTGTATAACTTTCTATTCATTGAACATGGTGTAAATATTTGTTGCAATTCAGAATACTTGTACTGATGTTGTTAGAGAAAGTGAATAAGTTGTTAGTTTGGATAAAGTTCCAACTCTGCTTGCTTTGTCATGAATTAACTTTTTTTATTTCATAAAGTGCTCTGCTTGTTGTGTCATGAACTAACTTTTTATTTATTTCATAAGGTGCTCTGCTTGCTGTGTCATAAATTATTATTCTTTATTTCATAAGGTAGGAAGTGTGCTATATTAAAAAAATATGTAATATGTTTACTTTACATATCTTGCAGACTCGTGTATTAGGTCGGCCTGTAAATGCATATGAGCTGTTTGTTTACACTCATACACATAACCATGATGGGGTTACATGGGTTGACGAGAGATCGCGTTTGATAAACGTAAGTTATTGTATTTATACACTATTATACTATATATATCATTTGAATGTAAAAATTATTGGTTAATAAAATTGATAGGAGAGAGTAACTGTCACGCGAGAGAGGATGCAAGAAGCTACTGATCAAGTCATTGATGAACAAAGATTATATTATGAATCTGTTGGAGGATTTAATAATAGATCTAGAATTTATGGGCTAGGAGATGGATCAGGTTTTTATGCTTCTCAAGCTCAATCTACAGCTGGTATACCATTCTCAACTACTTCAACTGTACTTCAAATGCCACAAATGACTGAACAAGTGACACGATTGGAGCGTGAAATGCAAAATCTTGTAGCTGGTCGGCAAGAAGACCAGTCTCGTCTTGACAACCTAGTGAGCATGGTTAGAGATTTGAGAGCTGAGATGGAGCTACTGCGTATGGATATCACAACATCCAATGGATCACATCCTGGATCGCAATCTCAATAGGGCCAGGTATGTATATATAACTTATCATATATATGCGGTTTTAAATGTTAGCTTTTTTATGCTTGTTGGACTGTTTATACTTTTGCCTAAATCTTCAACTAGTTGGTGGTTTTAAATATTGCCTGAAGTTGTTTTAAATCTGGAACTGAAATTGTTGTGTTGATTCTGCTATCTTGGATATTTGTTGCACATTGGTGTTGGATAAGGGGTTATGAGTTTTTATATGTATTATGAATTGATTTGGTTATATGTGAGGGAGAGTTAGAAACATACATAGACATCACAACTAGTTTATTTGTTAAGATGCAATTGAATTGTGGTAGGAATCTTTCTGCATATATAGCAATTGAACTATGGTGGGAATGTATTGCACGACTTTAAAGATCTTAAAACACATTCGTATAGACAACATAGAGTTAGGATGATATTTATTTGTTACATGGTGAATTCTGCCTTATCATTGATCTTTTATGTCATGTTTATACATCTCATTTATCTAACAGTTGAATTCAATTATTTATACAGGTTATGGATCATTCACTGCTTTCAGTTTTGAAGGGGCACTAGCAGCTATTTTTTGATGTGTATGGTGCATTTTTGTACATGATTTGATCTAAGAACTTTTTTAGATACCATCATGTAATTAATTAGGTTAAGTTTGCACCATCAATTGTATTTTGGTAATTGTAAATGGTGCATATTTTGAACATGTTTTTGTAGGAGCTAATAACGTTTGGATTACTAATATTATCTAATTAATTAGATTAATTTTATAATTATTTTTGTAGTTTTGGAATTATATATATATATATATATATATATATATATATATATATATATATTCTGACAGAATGCCGTCAGAATTCGTACTTCTTGACGGGACAGGTGGCTGATTTTATTTCGTGTGTTTTGATGATATTTCCGTCAATTAAGAGGATTTGTGACGGAACAGTATTTCTGACGTTTTCCATTCCGTCAGTAACCTGTCAGACCTTGTGACGGAATTGCGTCACTATAAAGTGTCAGACTTTCTGACGAACTTTTCCGTCAGTAATTCCGACTGACATGCTGACGACATTCCGTCACCAACCCGTCACATGAATCCGTCTGTAGAAACGTCAGAAATGTTTGCGTCGGACCAATCTCTCACGTTCGCATTCCGTCAGTAATTCCATTTCTGACGGAAATAGTTCAATTTCTGACGGAAATTTCCGTCAGAGATCAGCATTTTTCTAGTAGTGTAGATAAAACACGTAGAAACAACTAGAACAAGCAATTTTACAGTTATCTACTAAGGTTTCTTCCACTAAAGTTACATGGGTCAAGTTTCTTGTGTTCCAAGGATCCTTCAAACACTTACCAACTAAGTCTCTCTAAACAGTAAGAACAATGAAGCGGTTTTATAAAAATCACCTTCAGCCTAACGCCTTTCATATCTCTAATCTCAACATAAATGTGTCTAATGGTTTATCCACCTCCCAATTCAAGTCTCTTTATGATTATTTGGTTGTTATATGAAATTATCATTTTTCCATTGGACAATCTTTTAAGATGTAATGCATTTATTTATTTTATCAGAGATGTAATACATTTATTAAACATGTAGAATAACTATCAAACTACCACCATATAGTTAGCTTCTACATACAATTGACTATTCCTCCATGGTTAATGAAGAAACTGCTACGATGGAAAAAATCCATAATAAAACTAGCAAGAAAATATATGAAGACATTAGGTGATAATATTAAATGATGAAGTTAATAATATCCTTTAAACCACTTAAAGTTGATTTTATAGGCTTAGAAAAGCAACTAAGTAATAAAAATTACAAAATATTCACAATCTAATCTCAATGGGACATTTTCTTTCCGATTTTGTTGACTTTAAAATCTCCAGATTCGGTTATTGCACCTAAATTGTCCATATTTTTCGTGTGTAAAATTTCCCTCCATGTTCTCTGTGAATTCGACCAAAAGTTGTATTCAAAGCACAACTTCAAACATCCCGTATACAGGCAGCCTGTTTTAATGAACAACTTGAAAGATAGACAATTTTTATAAGAAATAACGCTTAAACAACTTGCTAAAGGTACTAAAAATCATTATAAACAGGTAAATTATGTATTCATCAATAAACTAAATTATCAATTTACGGGTAAATTACATACGTGGTGTACAACCTTTACCCATAATCACACTTTGGTGTACAACCAAAATTTTGTCACAGTAAACTGTACAACCTTTTAGTAACCTCCTACTAAAGTGTACAACCGGTAATTTTGACCGGTCAACGCCTGGTCAACGCGCCACCTCATCACTTTTAACCTCCTAACAAATAAAAGTAGATCCCACCTAATATTAAATGACTAATTTACCCTTAATTGTATTTTCTTTTATTTTTTTATTTTTCTTTCATATTAATTCCATTTTTTCTCTCTCCTAAATTCTCTCCCCTATTTCTCTCTTCCATCGTCTTCTCCACTTCTGCTTCTGCCTCTTCCATCCTCTTCACTTCCGCCTCTCCCATATATGCTAATGGAAACAGATTTAAATGGAAGATTTTACGACTTACCTTTTCTAAAAAGAAAAAAAAATTTGTTTAAATGAGACAGATCTCTACAGCTCAGGAATTAAATTAGATTGATTACTTTCCTCTTTAAAACTTTCCTCAAACAAACAGTTGATAGACAAACATAAAAATTGAAGCTTTTCAATCTTCATATGAATGCAGAGGAGAGGAAGAAGAAGAGGGTTTATATCTCACCCAACCAAAAAGAAAGAAAAAGGAAATAATTTTTATGAAATGTCAGTGTTCAAGAACTCAAATCAAAACCCCTTTTTTAAGCCCATGCTTTCCTTTCTTGACCAGCTATCTTCTTCTTCCTTCCCTCTCTGATTATCTAATTTGGAAACCCCTTCTCTCTCTACATTTGATTTGATATGAAGAAGAGAATATTTGAATTAGTTTAAGCCATGGTGGATCAGCGAAGTGGAGGAGTAGCATTAGCTTTTCTACAATTGCTATTGAAATTTGAGCCTGCATTTCTTCAGCAAACGGTACTTTTCAGGCGGAAGTGAAGATGATGGAAGAGGCACAGACAGAAGCCGAGAAGACGATGGAAGAGGCGGAAGAGAGAGAGTGGAGAGAATTTAGGAGAGAAAAAAATGGAATTAATATGAAAGAAAAATAAAAAATAAAAGAAAATATAATTAAGGGTAAATTAGTCATTTAACATCAGGTAGGATCCACTTTTATTTGTTAAGAGGTTAAAAGTGATGAGGTAGCGCGTTGACCGGTCAAAATTACCGGCTGTACACTTTAGTGGGAGGTTACTAAAAGGTTGTACAGTTTAGTGTGACAAAATTTTGGTTGTACACCAAAGTGTGATTATGGGTAAAGCTTGTACACCACGTGTGTAATTTACCCATCAATTTACATGTATGGTTATCTATAATTATGTTAAGTAATAATTTGAATTATATTAAATTAGGTAAATATTATTTTTAGTATACTTTAAGAATTAATGTTTATAAATTTAGGAGTCTATGATATATTTTTAAAAAATGTTTAGGATTTATGAGTTGAGATCTACAATTCTAAATTAGGATATAAGCATGTTTTATTTGCTATCTCAGTAGAGTTCACTTTGACCATGAATAACCCGAGAACTCTAAGTTTATTAGAATTCTAGGATGAAGATTCAAAACATTGTTAGATTCAGGCTTATTAGATCTAAGTCTTATGATACTCTGAATCTCCACTCTAGGATTCTAATAAGCTTAGATCTAAGTGAATGACAAAATACTATATGATCATTAATGTGCATGTGATCAAAACCGTAAAGGATATTCAATTGCTAATTGAGTTAATTTATCTTTATAAACCACTTTCAAGGCTTAATACATCATTTTCCCCGTGAACTTGTCCAAAAAATTTGATTGACCTCCTGAACTTTCAAATATCACAATAGCCTCCCAACTTGTATAAAATATCTAGTTAGCCCCTGAACTTGCATAAAACGTAATCAATTAATCACGCAATTGCAAAAAAAAAATGTGTCTTAAAAAAAGTAAAACGACCAAGGTCGGAGTAATGTGGTTCTAATATTATAGGAGATACGTTTTACGTGAATTATATGATAACATTTTAAGATGCGTGCAACATATCTTATGCATGCGGCTTATTTTTTAGAACCAAGTGATTAATTTATTACATTTTACATAGGTTCAGTGAGCTAACTGAATATTTTATACAAGTTGAAAAGGCTATCAGGACATTTTAAGCCTTTGTTTGAGAGTTTGGAAGTTAATGGAGGTGAGAGTTAAAGGAGGTAATGGAAAGGGAAATTAAAAATTAACCTTGTTTGGGAGTTTAACTTTGTTCGGGAGTTTAAATATGGAGGAAGTCAAATTTACTCAGCAGAGATAAAAAAAAATGTAAAAAACTTATTAACCCTCAATTTGAAGGTTAGAGAAAGTAAACATTTAAGCCAATTAACCTTCATTTACTCTCAAAAAATAACTCTCAAACACAATTCGTTGTCAAAAAAAAAAAACTCTCAAACAAAATTAATTTAATATTTAACATTTCATTAGATCTCATTTATTTCCATTAACTTCCTTCCAAAACGAGCTAAAAGTTCAGGGCAAAATTTGGATAAGTTGGAGATGTATTAAGCCCCACTTTCAATTCACAGAATTCATGTCATTTTCAAAAAAAAAAAAAAAAAAAAAAATCAAAATAAAAAGAGAGAATTTTTTTTTTTTTATGAAATAAAAAGAGAGAATTAGTTGAACGAAACCCTAACGCATTATGCATCATGCCAGCTGACCTGCCGCATGATGTGATCTACGAAATTCTGGTTTGGCTGCCGGTGAAGCCTCTTCTTCGATTTAGATGCGTTTCCAAATCATGGTATTCCATTATTAACAGCCGTGAGTTTATATATTCTCATCTTCATACATCTTCCATCAATGGGCTACATCGCAAGCTCATTCTCCCTTGCCGAACCTTCCCTCACTATGTACGACGCCTTAAATTATTTCGTACTATCGATATAAACGATGGCTTCCGAGAAGAGTTTCTGCACAATTTTCAGATGCATGACATACCGCTCAAGTATACTGCTAATTGCAACGGTTTGGTTCTCTTTTATCTAAGTGATTTTATATTTTCTGTATGGAATCCATCAACCAGACACTACAGGCAACTTCCAGATTTCCCTATAAAAAACCACCAATCTTACGAACCAAACTACAGTTTCGGTTTGGGTTACGACTCTACTATAGATGATTACAAGGTTGTGTTTATTATATTTGCAAAGCCATATTATCAGGTTTGGATTTTTGAATTGAAGTCGAGTTGTTGGAGAAGGATTCAGGATTTTTCTTGCATTGAATTCAATAAAATTGAAGAAGCTATTGACGATAATTGTTTTGTAGATGGTTGTTTACATTTTTTATGCTATGGAAATGGACGAGAGTTGTATACAATTGTGTCATTTGATGTTGCAAAAGAGACGTTCGCGGTAATATCTCAGCCTATGAAACAAAGACAAGGATATTATCCGCGTCTTGGGGTTTTTGAAGGGTGTCTTTCTATCAGTTTTTTCATGTATAAGAATATTGATTTCTATGTGAGAAAGAAGGAAGGAGTTGAGTTTAGTTGGATTAAATTATTTTCTTTTGCTTCTAAAGAATTTAATCCAGTTGATTTTAGAGCTTTGGGATATTCAAAAGGAGGAGATAAAGTTCTTTTCTTATGCTCTACAGATATGTTTTCATATGATCTTAAAGATGGATGTATTCGAGAGATTGAAATTACAAACAGTTATGTTGATTCAGAAGCTATTTTCTGCACTGAAAGTCTTGTGTCCGTACCTGAAAGAAGAAGAACGCATGAATGCGAAGAAGAAAAAAGGAGAATGAACGAATTCGAAAGATACAGAAGGAGATTACACAAATTAGATAAAGCAAGTAAGAAGGTTTCTGCAAAGAGGTCATCTTGCTGGTATACGATTTAATTAAGGGTAAGCTACATATTATATTACTCATCTTTAGTTATCCTATAATTCAAAAAGAAATTCACAAAATGTCAAATTCTTATTAATTAAAACAGTTTTTAGCATTCAACCGTAGCATTTGTTTTCTTTCTTAGAAAAACTGGGAATAATTAATAGTTAGAACACATTTCTGAAACTAACCCTTGGTTCTCTGGTTTTGGAAGAAATTCATAGTGATAAGTCAGAAATTCTACCATTCTCAAATCATAGAATTTCATAAACCACCTAAACACAAGTACATGGTTGTAGAAGTGTGAAATCTTTTGATATTTGCACTATAACATTCTACCATTCTCAAATCTTTGAATTTCAAAAACGACTTGCAGATAAGAGCAAAACTTAATGGATGAAGGTGAATATCCAAGTTTGAATCAAGTTTTCTGCAAAACTTGATATACTCTGTTTTCTGCAGGTCTTTATAAGATCATGTTTAATACTATATTTCAACTTTTAATTTTTGGAGATACTCTGTTTTCTGCAAAACTGTCGAATGAAGAACACAAAACAGGATGACATTGGTTGTCACTGCAAATGCCAACTTTAGACCATAAAATTGTATTTCATAAAAAATCGTTTTTCTCTACATTGAATGAGAACATTTTGATTATATTTAAGAATTTCAATGATTACAAGTCCTTTATGTGTAGCAACCAAACTCATAGGATTTTAGTCAATAAGACAATGCAGCTAAAAAAGATAAAGTTAGAATTAGAGGATTTTGTTAAATTGTTATATGGTTATTATGGTATAGTCGAAAAGTTAGAGGACCATAGGTATAATTAAAAAGAAAGCAAATCCATGCTACGGCGAGGAACGAGTCTGTCTGATGTCAAATATTAACAGTCTGTTATAGTTGTGAACCTCAGATAGTTTTGGGTTAATATTTGCGTACCCTCTATCTGCATTTTAGGTTCCTCCCAATCTTTGCTCAGACATTGGCAACTGCTGCAGTCTAGTATTTGCATGCTCTTACTGTTCTTATATATCACTGATTCATACCTTGTTTGCTTTACTAAGTTTATCTGTAATGTAATAGTTAGTTGTGCTTGTTTGCTTGATCTTGTTTTATTTGTTATTGCAGGGTGCAACCAACATTCAAACTCTGATCAATTGCACAGTGACTATCAAGTTGCAATATTCTTGTTATTAAAACATTCATTAATAAATGACTAATCAATACTAGTTTCTTGTTTCATGATTGTTTTCACGGCCTTAAAATGCTGTGTATCATGTTAGAATATGAATCTTACTTCTACAATACTTAAAATGGAATGGCTAAAATTACTGTGTTTTCAATGGTCAATTTAGCAGCGTCTGCACTAGGTCCTCTAACACCAATCAAGCTATAACCTCCATATCTTATGTAATCCATCTTCAGTGTCTTGTCGGCACAAATTCTAGCCAAAATGTATTTACATATAACATCATTCTTTGAAGGATGATAGAAATCCTTTATCTTAGGGTCCAACAACCGGTCCAATTCATCTAAGGCGGATATTTGCCAAAAGGGGGCTAAGTTGTTTTGGTAAAGAAGACCAGGATGTTGATATTGCCAAAACTACATTTTATTATACAAATCCAAATAAAAAATCAGCAAACTCCAAATTAATAGTTAACAACAGGACAGTGATTCTGCCATAAAAATTCAGATTCAAATGCAAGCCAGCAAAATCAAAATTGGAAAATCATACATACATATGAGGAAGTTATCGATTTTGAAATTAAAACAAATACTTCACCATCACAAATTTAGGAAAACAGGATTGCACTTAAGAAAACATGAAAACGGACAGTAAATTCTGCAACTGTTGATTCTGCTATGGTAAAACGGGACAACAATGAAAATTTAGGAATATGGAAGAAAAAGAAGAATAACTTTTCCAATTTGAAATAGAAACAATTTTTCATCCTTCACGAATTCATATAAACTTGTTCATAGATACAGCAAAATAGAAAATGGAAAGTTCAAGAAAAACACAAAAACCAATCAAATTTAAAGATGAAAAATTGTTTAGTAGTTACTCCCAAGCTAACTCTTGTTCTGCCATGAAAATTCAGAATGTTGTATAGGATAACAATGAAAAACTGGATAAATGGTAGATAAAGACGAGTAACTTTTCGGATTTGGAATTGAAACAACTTTCCCTCCTCTACTCATTCAGACATGAAATTTGCATAAACCAAATTCAAAAATAAGAAATCGGCAAGAGGAAGGTAAGCATGCATAAAATGGTGGTAATGTGAAAAAAGTTTAAAACAAATTATTTAATTAAAATTAAGTGCAAAATTAAAAGGTAACTGAATTTTTGACAAAAGTAAAAATAAAAATTGATATTCTGATATGTTATTAATTAAAAATGTGAAGCGATAAAAAAAACAGAAAAATGAGTTTGATAAATGTAAAAAAAAAAAAAAATCCAAATGAGTTTTATAATTAATATTTCATATGCAGCGTATATTGCTTGAACATCTTTCTCAAACATTTAAACACAGAAATGGATTCGGGATTCACTGATAGGAGGTGTTCCAATTAGTGATGGATCCATGATACATTGATAGTGTTTTTTGGTGCTTCTTTTTGGTGATATATGGATTCTTAATTAATTGATATTTTTGGGTGCTTTTTGATGGGTTCGTTCGTACGCTAGAGTTCCGAGAATATGTGTATGTGTTATTTCGAACATGCACTCAAAATATTTCTGACGTCGAACAATTAGAGACAAGTGTATCTCGTCATACCAAGTAATAAATTCCGGTAATAAAGACCAAGTGTCGAATCACTAGAGTTATTTTTACTCAAGTATTGTTCTATTGAGCTTTTTTTAATTTACTCAAATATAAACTTAGATAAACATGAGATCATTTAGACACAATTAAACAAAGAGAGAATAGCAAGTATGATAATCAAAAATCAATTACACAAAAGAATGAACGAGTATTGAAATCAAAATATGAAATTATATTAATAAAACACAAACAAAACTTGTATATTTTTTATTTTATTTTTTTTATATAATGAGTTTACAACAAAATTACAGCCTTAAACCAATTTCTCTACAACAAACAACACCGCCTAACAACATTTATATTCTCTCATGTATTGATCTAAGTATATCGTGTATGTTTATGGAGCTCACCCAACCCAACTGATCCAATTTTCTAACACCTAATACATACTAGCCCTTTGGTTTGCTTTTGATGAAATGTCCTTTAAATTTCAATCAGTATAGTATAAATTACAGGTAAATCAGTCTGAAAAGGGCTGTGAATCCATGCAAAGATGCACCAATTTTCTCTGATACTGTCCGAAACATTCACCAACTGCAATAACATCTTCGTTTTCTGGGCTCAAACCAGGTAAGCTAATCCCACTATCATCTTTCACTGATTTTCCTAAATCAGAAACTATTTGTTCATGGATTTCACGGCAAGCAAGTATGAACATGGCAGCTGTATCAGGCTGTTGTGCTTCACGGAGAGCTGCAAGTGCATCTTGCAATGCTCCAGCAGCAACGAACAGAATCAGGGCCCTGCATAAATACCACCATTTTAAAGCGAGCAGATGAAGCATCATCTACTTCAAATGGAAACAAATTAACACAAGTACCTCCAAACATTGTGCTCCGAACGAAGAACATGGTTAGCCCACCGTTGCAACACCCTGCACAAACAAACACAAAAGGGATAAGCATGTTTAACAGCTACAAAATCAGCATGCGATATCTGGAGGAAACATTTTCTCCACAAGATCAGCATTTAAGACTTTCAATGATTGAATGTCCGACTCCAGATGGCAATGTACACCAGTAATTGGGAAAAATGTTTCCCATTACACTAAATGGGAAATATTTACCATTCAGTGAAAAATATAAAGGATGAAGGTAACAAATATGTAAAGAAAGCATGCTTTATTATCCATGCAGCAAATTCTAGCAAGATGAGAGATCTTACATATGAAAGCATAACAGTGATTATGGAAGTAGGAAATAAAAATAAATTGATGAGTTAGATGGACTGGATTTGCAAGATTTCAACAGTATCCTCAAAGTTTGCAGAGAAACTTTCACCGGTTTTTATGACAGAATCAGTACCTTGCATAATCAGATCCCGTCAAGTGTGTAGCAGCTAAAGTTGCAGCGTCTGTCCAGCATCCAGCATCTTGAAGCTGCACAAGTGCATGTAATAATCAGAATTGAGGAAAAAACATTAGCAGTCTGGTCTTTCCCGAACTAGATGGCCGCTGGGGAAAACATAATTGTTCTCACCCTAAGAATTCCAACATTCTATAACATAATGGGCAAAACGCGAAGTTGATATCATTTGACATTACTTTCTATTTCATTCCATTAACTAATGCCTTTTAACTTTGTTTTTCTTATCAGTCTCAAAACTCCACCCAAATTGGAAATTGAACGTTTTCTGTGGAGCAGTTATACTCCAATAGACAAATTTAGAGATCTTAAGTACCCCTAACAAAGAACATAAAGTAGAACCTGAAGAAATGGGAGCATGAAACAATGACTAGAAAAGCAGAACTTTTGGACCACGAAGTTGTCATAAATTATTTTAGGCTATTATTTCGCAATTGAAACATTAACTTAAGTGATTCCATAATTGTCAACATCAAGAGTGTGCAGGACCTGCTATATCAGCCTCACGTCTCAGACATGATATCAGACACCTCATTACCCTCGTAAAGCCATAGGGAATATCCAGATATTCTGAACATGTGAAAGTCTAGTAGAAGTGGTATCCCAAGCATTGATAAGGAGCAAAAGCCACATCATCAAAAACGAACAAAGTTAAGGACTATCTCCAATATTTCCCGACCTAATATCCTACTTCAATGAATCTATAACAAGATGGTGGCCTTTTACTTACACATTCAGAACAACTCCATAATGCAATTTTAACTTGTGAAAAATGAAGAATTTACTCTGAAAATATTAAAGTTTGATGTAAAACCTAACCTGTGAACAAGCTTCTTGATACCTTCCGACAGCGCAAAGAAGATGCGTACCAGACAATGATCTATCAGTCCTGACCATGTTAGCTGCAACAACCTTGAACACCAGGACAATCAAAAATCAGAAGAATTAAAACAAAGAAAATGATTTTGTTCTAATCACGAGTCCTTTGACGTTGAAAATAAAAAGTTCCAAAGTAATCTTCACCTTAACTGCAAGCTCATGGAGAGATCTTGACACAGCAGAAGAAAGAGCAACTGCACGGAGAGCATTCGAATAGAAATAAGAGCTATCTGGAGAGATGGAAAGCAACAAACTAACAGCAGCTTCCAGATTCCCAACTGTCACAAGCCTGTTTATCAAGAAATTGTGATGTGAGGATCCAAGTGAATCTGGAACTTCGAAACAGAAGTTTGTGTGCACAGGGTATAGTTATATACTTGAATAAGAAATAAAGTATGCAATGAAGGAATAATAATGTTGGTGAATAACAGAACTAGAACTCTGTGGCTGCACTGCAAAAACTTCATTCTCTCCTAGTCTTCAGCAAATAACTAAAGTTTGAACTGTTTTTTTTTCTTTCAATAAATTAGCATAGCAGCATTGTGCATTTTTCTTAAAAAAAAAAAAAAAAAATACTGACTGCAGCTGCTGCACTAGAATAAAAGGTTTAATGCTGTTAATCAAAAGCTTCAACAATGTTTGGCACATTAAATTGGAAACTAACTCTCAACTACAGGGTGAACTCAAACGTAAGATGACTTTTCTAGCGTGATAGGTATTTGCATGACACAAATGACCCAAACTTATCATGATAAAACATCATATATGAGTTTATCATCAACTTATCTGAGACATGTAGCTTGCAAGATTTTTCTATTGCAAATCCACAGACATTATCACTCAAGGAATGACTGCATTCAAAACAAATAAGAGTTGCAAGACATTTAAATAAATTTATGGAGCTTTTTGAGATAGTTGAATGCCTAACACCGACTACCAAGTGCGCCAAGAAGGGAGTTGGTTAAAGTGAGAGGAAGAAATTAGCAACTGCAGACATTTATAGAAGTACCCTTGCAATTAGTGGAATGGAGGAAAGAACATGCAACTAATTACTCATCAAAAGTGAATTACTAATAAAGTATACAAGAGCAGTACAACACCTTAAAATCCGACAAGCATAATAAATTGTGAACTTGAAGACACCTTAAGACAGTAACTTTATGCAAAGATCTCACACTATAATAACTCTCCATTTTCAATAGGACTAACAATATTTAGTATTATACATAAAATGACAATATAAGCACAAACTATGCATTTACCATGTGATCCAAGTTTCAAAATACGCTGTTCATGATTCTTGATCACAGTTAATTGACATAATAAGTTTTTCCAAAGTGATCTCTTTTCCTGAAACTTCCAATGTTTTGATGATACAGCATTACATGAAACAACCAGTAAAATTGCAACTAATTAATAACTCGTGACTAGGTACTGAGGCTTTTCATTGCCCTACTGAGAGTTGATCAAGCACCAGTTTACTATAATGTTTCACATCTTCAGTTGTAGCTCACCACAAAGCATCATATTAAGCTTCAGATAGAACAAGCAAATGGATTCAAGCTTCTGAAGAACAAAATGCATCTATCTTGAGCGCTCACATAGCACTCAATTAGCATTAAGTGATAAACAGTTCAATAAGACAATAAAGCAGTACAGTAGAGGGCTCACTCATGGACACGGTTTTGAATAGCCTCTTCCCCGTCCAATTTCTCATGCCAAGGAATTCGCTCATTTGCACTCTCCCATAACTCTTCTTGCCGGAAAGCCATTGACTTAAGTTGACCTTGGCACTGCAACACAGATAGCTCAGGTTACTGCAGAATATGAAAAATAAATAGAGCATGGACAATTATCTGAATAGTGAGTATGAAACAGAAAATAAACAAAAGAAAGGGTGGAAAAGAGAAAAGATTTGAATTCGTTAGAGTATAAGAGGTAGCAATTAGAAAAAAAAAAATACAAAATTCACTTACAAATGAATCCCTGTTCTGAGTGCCAGTAAATGATTTCTCCCTTGATGTAATTGCGTTAGGCGTAGCTGCACCATCAAGTCCCGGGATTGAAGCTGAGATGGAAAAGTTCTGTGCAGACTTATTTACCAACTTATTCATCAAGTGTTCTAGAGCATGAGGCAACTGCAACCAGAAAAGCGCTTCTGAGGTTTCACCAAAAATAGCAGCTGAAAAGGCAAACCTTACAGCACAACCTTTATTCACTATGGTAGCATATAATCTTGCTCTCTCATCGTCGAGTATGCAACCTTCAGGTGTGGGAATCATTCAGAAAAGGAAAGCACTAAAAAAATTAATTAATGATTATCTAGACCTTAATGTAAGACCGTGTTCAAGAAGTAGGATCCACCTTCTTTCCGATATGGCTCTAATACTTTAAGAAGCATTTCTGGCACTACTGCATCACCAATAGGAGGTAAATAAGACATGTAATTTCGCAGATCCACAGCAGGCGGAGCAGTTCCGGGAATTGAATGAGGCCTCTTATCAATATTTGTACCACAAGTGTTGAACCAAGAGGGCTTGACACCCAATTGCAAGATCATCCGCAATGCCTGTAGCAAAGGAACAGATGCAGTGTGTTACCTTGAAAGAAATCCCTTCTCTTATGAAAAACTCAATCTGATCTTTGAGAAATCAATAATTAGCACCACAGGAATGCCAACATGCTGCACAAATGCAATGAATTAGGAATCTAGGATAATAAGAAATATAAGAAAAATACCAGGGCATGTGGTGTAGGAAA
This sequence comes from Euphorbia lathyris, assembly GCF_963576675.1. NCBI lineage: Eukaryota > Viridiplantae > Streptophyta > Magnoliopsida > Malpighiales > Euphorbiaceae > Euphorbia > Euphorbia lathyris. The sequence goes on from NC_088917.1 coordinate 57,260,723, forward strand.
CAGTATTGGAGAGCAAATTGGCATAGGCCTGAATCTTTCTTTAATAGCTCGGGATTGCAGGCCATAGCCAAGTTTCCTATCGTTTCTGCATGAATATGAAGAAAACACCTTGAATATTAAAGCACCAAGCAGAAAACTAAGCCATTAGTCCAAAATAAATGTAACACCCAAAGAACATATCACATGAAAACAATTCAGCATTGAAGGCTAATACATCCGAATCTCTATGGTCGCCTAGTATCCAATATTAACAGTAGAACATTGGCTTAACTAGTTCATCTCACCCCAAATAAAAAAATAAATCTAGTTCTGCTCAAAATTTTGCAACTTTTTTTTTTACTATGTAATAAAATTACAATGGGCCATGCACCGATTCACATATGATTCAGGAAACAATTGTTCATCTTCCAGATGACAGCCATAATCTCAAGATCGTCTTCAGCTTAGGCTCTCGTCAGGAATGGCCCAAACCCTCCATCCAGCTGATGCAAAGGAAATCTAGTCATTTCTCTACAAATAAGACTCTTCATAAACCCCCCAAAGTCAGGTCATGGCCTTTAATGCCATATTTGTTTCTTTCTATATGATTTCTTCATTGAAACTTTTCTGATTATCTGAGAGTCCCCCACGGGGTACCCTGACATATTGCACAAAACCAGTCGTTTTCAAGCCTCCTTGTAACACCTCAAAAATTACGAGACCAACATAAACTAGCTGAGAATTTCTTTAATACTGAGTCAAACTAGTAAACCAAGGTTTGTATATTTATAATGAGAACAAGAAAATAGAGGCAAAGGAATAACTTCTCCAGAGAGTAAATTAATTTATAATATGCTTCAGAAACATCCTTCTCTATGGCCACAAAAGACCAGTTAATTCTTAAAAAAAAGGCTACTGCATGCATTGTTGGTCAGAAGTCAGCATCTTTCCTTCATATCCAAGCCAGAGCACAGCATCAACCATGGAACTTCAGCATTCTCTCATGATTCTTTCGTAAAAGTGCAGTAATGCTAGCACAAAAGGAACACCAGCCAATTTCCATGCAGTAAACTGACATGCTTGGATAAAATTATTGGAGTCTAACAGCTCCATCATCACAAGACTATTCAAGGGTCCCCACCAAACCACATCAATGATAATTGAATAAGCCACTGTGTGTATGTGTGTGTATTGATAAATGCGTGAATTGAAAATATTAAGTATTGAACTGAATAATTGGTAGTTCAATTGGTATGTTACTGTATATAATTGCTTTAACTGACACTAATCGGTAACAACTGATAGATAAAAAGGAGTCTATGAGCTCAGATAAAGTGGCACTTACATATTAACCTCAACAAGGCGGAAGCTGCTATCAGCTCCAGCAATGCATAACACCAGAGGGTCATTTATATTTGCTCGCAAAGGCAACCAATCAAGTTCCAATACAAGAATTCCAGGAAATTGAGGTTGCAAGAGAGAATTAGCTAACGGATCCTGGGAATCCTGCAATTTTGTGACACGTAATCTATTAGGATCAGAACCCATAGAAAGATGCAAATGAAGCAAAAGTAGAGTTAACTTATATATATATATATATATACATAATATATATAGAGAGAGAGAGTATGATGGCAAGTTTTCAACAACTGCCTCACATCATCATCTACCCACTTTCATCATGTTCCACCAATCTCATGCCTCCCAACCACCCAGAAAAAATCGGAAAGAGAGAGAAGAGAGGGAGGAGGGACTTCAAAATTTCTTAGCAGATTACTAACTATAAGACCATATAATGCATGTTCAGTTTGTAAATAGTATCAAAACATTAGCATGCACAGTTATAGAGAAACAGGGCAGATAATCGCCATTCTCCATGCTTACAAGGTCAAATACAGAAAAGGTATTATCATAAAAAAGCACTGCGATGCGCCCTCGGCTACGATCTCCAAGAACAAAAGGCGAGAACTTGATTCTCCTGATCCCTTCTCTATGAGTGTTGAATGATGAAGAATGCCCAGTAGTCACATCCCACCACCGTATGTTCCCTGACCTGTCACCCATAACCTGAGAGATAGTAAAGTCATTGCCTCACATGATACTTTTTGGAACAACCAACAAGATAATAAAGCTGACCACTATAATTAAATTTTCAAGACAACAGTGATACATACAACGTGAGGTAGGCGGTAAGCCATAGCTGTAATCAAACCATCTGGTGAAACAAATGAAGAAGAAGGCCATTTTGGTCTGCAAAGAATCACAAAAAAATAAATAAATAAATTCTAAATAAGATAAAACGTGTAAGATATAGTTTAAAAAGTAGCATTTGACATAGAGGTGGAAAAAGTGATTTCATTAATATCTCATCTAATAGACAGATAAAATGGCTTTTTATGGAAAACACATGACACTAGCTTAATAAATTCCTTTCTCATTTTTTCCTCGTGATATATGAATAATGTATGTATCTACTGTAACATTGCAATCACAATCAAGAAGAACTTGATTGATGTGCGTGGAACCATTATTTTAAAACATAAAAATGATATTCCACCAACAAGAACAATTACCGAATTGACAATTTAGAGTAGGCTTACTTTTAGTGGTTCAGAACCATAACATATAAACACAGCATTGTTTCAGATATAGCTGGATCAAAAGATTTTCTTTTTAATGTGAATTAAAAAATTTGGACCAATTACAAACTAGATAATGTAAGTCCATCACATTTAAAAAGCATACCTGAAGTCCCGGATCCTCCTACCATGAACCTCAAAAACTCCAAGTGCCCCATTTACTAGTGCAAATGCAAAGCTTTCTGCCATATCATCCTGAGATGCATCTGAACCTGCTGCTAATGCACATAATAACTTTTGTTTTTAACATAGTGTGAACAAATACTATGAAAGAGCAATCACTGATTCATCTCACTCTCACCCTTCAACATATAAGTTTTTTTTTTTCTTTTAAAAAAAAAACTCACTAGGCTCTGATGAAACTGCAGGATTGGATGCTACATCTGGTGATATTGGCTGCTGATCTTTGGAGGATGATGATAATTGCCTAGAAAGACCAGGTGGAACTGGGCGTGGAACTGTTGGAAGAGTCCATTCCAATACCGTGAATGGAAGAGCTAATGATCTAAGCTACATTGAGATATAAAGCGTAGTAATTATCTAAAACAAAAGGCAAATAGTTCAAATCACAAAAACAGAGAAAAATATAACTGAGAATTCAACCAAACTGTTAGGCCCAAAAAAGAGTTGAGGTCACTTCTAATAATTTGGCAACACAAAAATATACATTGGTATGCCATCACATTCAATGAACAGTGACATCATATGTGAAAATAAATAGAATTGTTTTACAAAAAAATTCATGACACATCCCTAATTACAATCAGTAAATAAACAATGAACTAAATATTGAAGGCTACAGAAAATAGCCCAATGAAAGTGGATCCTACTTGTTTTACGAACATTTTATGAGAAAGGGACTCTTTATATTCATATTTGAGTATATATACATATATATACACAAAAAGAGCATACTTTCTTCAGCACAATTATCTAAATGTTAAGTTCAAAGCAAGTAATCACTAAAAAGCAATGGGAAAATAATACAGCTTTCTAACAATTCTGAAATAGTCTACAAGCATTGACACCAGAAACTCCATTGAAAGCAAGAGAGTGGATCCTTATTATTTCATCGACTAAAGTAACAGAACCATCTGAACAAAAACAAGGTGCACGTTTTCCATCCAATTTAATACAGCACATTGATGAATTCCTTCCTGAGATATATTAAAATCTACTACTAAAGATGCATACCTTTCATCAAATAAATTCTGCACTGCTGTATATGGAACAAAAAGTCTAAAGTATAAATTTAAAATTTGCATCCTGATGCTGAGTTCAAAAGTTCTCTAAGAAAAATAAGCAAAAACCTAAAATTTCAAGTATTTGTTATTCCAGCATCAACTTCAATGCATGGCCATGTTCTATAATAACTAAATATGGCCAATCCTCAATAGCATTTAAAAAAAGAAATATAGTATTCTATAAATTGTATAAGCTACAAAGAAACATCTAGGAATAGAAATAGAAAAGGGATCTGCCAACACACCATAATGGGATTTTTAGTCATTGCCCAGACCTCCACAGGCGCATCACGGAACAAAATAAGAAGATACCTAAAAAATTAAAAGCACATGTAAGTTGATAATAAATCTCAAATATCAATCATTATCAGTTAAGCCACAGAGATGGAAAAAAGAGACAATGAAAAAAACAGTAAAAGAGTTAACTAGAATACAACCCTAGCAAAAGAGACAAGGAAACCAAAAGCTTAAGCATAAACTAGACATGCAAGCTTTGCAGTTATATATGCACTGGCAAGCTTATTCGGGTGGGGAGAGAGAGAGAGAGAGAGAGAGAGGTTTCAATACAACCTTCCAGATGAAGAAGTCCTTAAAGCTCTAATGGGTGCACGTTCTGGTTTCTGTAAAACTCGAAATGGTTTATTAAGGCCACTTCGAACACATGTTACAGCAAGTCTATTAACGTAACCTCCAGTCTTTTCATTCACCTGAATCAAAGAAAGATATAGGGACAGCTTACAGCTGGAGGGAGGGGAAAAAGAAAAAAAAAAACAAATTCCACTATATTCCTTCAGTTGGATGTCCATACCTGATTATAAGAAAATGAAACAAGTCTAGAATTTCCAAGCCATCGCAATCCCCTAACTGTACCATTATGAACTGAGAAGCTTGCTGCAACAGCATTGGCAGAAACATCAATTATGTCAACTCTTCCACTCTGAGTTCCCAAAGCAACAAGGGGAACGGCTACAGCAGGGTAGTTTCCTCCACCTTCATGTCATATTATCTCATTATTCACAGAGCCCCAGTTACTTAGTAAAGAGTGATAATATTATTCCAAGTATTTCAAATAATTAGAAATTCAACTAAGTGTCAGAATGAAACTAACGGGCCAAAGTAGCTGTCAAAGAAGGGGAGGGTACAGCCAACATAGTTACTGTTGAAGAAAGAAGCTGCAGCTGCCCGACTAAGCTGATCTGCAAAAGTGACCTTTGAATATTAGTTAGTATGCATTATCCAAAGAAAGTGGAGATTGTACAGGATAAGAAAGGAAGGCTATTCACTAAGATAACCAGTGATTCGGTAGATGCAGAACCATCTATTTCTAAGGAATTGATTGCTCATCGAAAGCAATCAAAAGGAAAGAGAAAAAAATATCATCGATGAAAATACACACGCAAACTCAATGAAGAATTATGGCTGTCATTTTTTTGTCATATTTTTTGTTCGTCCAATAAAAAATTCAACCCTTAAGCCACTAGGTGGAGGCACGGAGCTATAGAACCAATACAAATAAACAGTAAAAATATTTATTACATGAACCTTATATGATATGTCTGCCTGTCTGAAAACAGAAGATGATGGACGACTTTTATTATTATTTGCATTGTCCTGATGCTTCCCCGCTTCTGAAGCAAGTCCATCAGAAGAAGCTGTGTGTGGCATTTCGGGGACATCAGAAACCTCACGCACGTCTGTAATATCCTTTTGAGTATCTCCACTCCCTTCAACAGTCAAGAGCCAGTTCCATATTTTTCCATCATCAGAAATCGATATTACATATGTTTTGTAAAGAAGAAGAATATCATCACAGAAGTCGAAAGGGTTGTCAAAATCCAAATTAGTTAGAGGAGTTTTAGGTGCATCAGAGTATAACTTTGCAACATTTTGGAGAGTGGACTCTGACTGGGAGATGGTGACAGCTAAAACTGAAGGAGAAGGGACAGATGATCCAATTGACGGCATCAACTCATCCATTGCACACATTATATGCAGCTGCACCCCTCTGTGATCATATGTAGATAAGTACATTCCTTTTGAGACAAGGATTAAGGGAAATAGCAACATAATCATCATATAGCCAAACATTAGAGCAGCAATAAAATAAAATGAATGTAAGACAGGCCTAAAATATCATAAGAGAAAAGTAACAAGACATCGGATGAATTTATAAAGCTTCTACCTCTGTAGTTAACAAAACATATAAGTAAAAATAAAACTACTTGAATCCTCCTTACTAATAGAAATTACAATAACCGTATCCACCATCACGTTATCTATATACATGTCCAACAAAATCAAGAACAAAGTAATCTTTCTCGTAAACATATACAAATTTCAGTTAAAGTCAGATCTAAATTGTCATACTGAAAAGTACTGTATAACTATATTGAAGAAACGACTTCAACACTGCAAGCATCAAGATCCCATTTTCTTGTATGGAATTGGCACCTATTGTCCCCATCCTAATCATATCATATATACGAGCCTCTAAAGTGGCACCTTCAATAGCCTCTCCCCATCAAAGTATTCTTTTGCCTCCAAGTGGAATATTACAATTTCATAAAGACACTAATATATACTTAACGTCTTAATCTAAAATACCTAACTATAACTAATGCTACTAAATTAATAACCATTCATTGACAATCAAAAAGAATACACAATAAAAACTAATCATCATCCTCCAAATTAATATCGTCCACTCCATATACTTAACATGACTTCGTCTCCTAACATATACTTAACGCGACTTCTTCTCCTAATATTTCTCTATTCTTTATATATTTAATTATGACTGGGGCTCTTCATATTCTTATTTAAATTAAGAGTTAAGATTAATCTTATTTAAGTTAGATTAGTGGTTGAGATTAATAAAGCAGTTATTTTAAATTAAAAAACTGTAAGAAAAACCATAACTAAAACTGCCAGGCGCACAAGGCGAGAGCCTTTAACAACTAGCTTATCTATCTTTTTACACTATAGACAGAGACTATCTCCCTTCTATATCTTTAAACTGAACTACCAATCTAAATTCTCCAGAAAATCTTTTATACAAAAGCAAAATGTTTCCCTATTGCAAACTCTAATAATTCCCTAATCAAAAGATACTGTTCCCCGTAATATCAGCTGGCATTCCAAACTGAAAGACCATTTATGCATATTTGAAACAACAACCCCCTTTAAACCGAATGATCATAACTCAAGTAGGTGAACTTGTCTTTTTAATAAAGATTGGTCAATGACAATGGGATAGCCAAAACATGATTCACTATAGGTACCTGGAGTGAATCACATTGCTAAAAGGTGAGCACTATGAAGTGTCTGTTTTTTAATCTCACCACGAAAAGAATATTTTCCATAATTCTCTAAAAAAATGCAGAAGAAGAGTTCACAAACTTTGAACAAAAATATACAAGACACTAAAATAAAAATTGCAAAATCAGAATACTAAAGAAAGAAGAATATTTTGAGTTGCAGATTAAACTTACTCTTTTCGCCGCCATATACTGAGCTTTCCATCAAGGTGAGCACAATATAGCAACTCGTTATTTGGATCTGGAAAAACATCTAGAAACTTACCGCACCCTCTCGGTAAGGCCGAACTAAAAAGTGAAGTCTCGTACTGCAAATCGAACACCACGAGCTCTCTAGGAAATGTCACATATAAAACATGCCTCCACTGCTGCGAAAACGCGAACTTTACATTGTAGAGCGGATACGCAGCTGATGCTGGGGCCGGAGGAGAAGATCCAGCCGTCACATCCTTCTCTAGCCTCACCAACTCGCTGCAATCAGTAGGGATTTGTAGCTTCTTAACCACAATCTCATCTTCTGTTTCTCCCATAACTTTAACAGATAATAGAAAACCTTTAAGGCCAATGACACAAAAATGGCGGGAATCAAAAGGATTACGGCGGATACAAGATAAGAACTCGGGAGATGCATCGTATTTAAAGAAACAAATAGCAGGAGAAGCGGTTGTATAAAGAAGGAGAGAAGAAGGACCGGATAGGGAAGCAAGAATATAAGAGTCATGGCGGGAGAGGACCCAGCAAAGGTCCTGGATACCACATTTGGGATTGGGGTCATGATCAAGCCAGAGAAGGACAGACTTAAGTCGGAAATCAAGAAGAGCAATGCGGCCATGGCGATCAGCGGCAGCGAGAAGAAGATGAGAGGAGGAAGGCTCGGTGGAGAGAAGATCACGGCGGAGGGGAAGAGGAGTCCAACGAACAGAGGTAACGAAGGGGGAAAGAGAAGAGGAGGAAGTGGAAGAAGGAGAGGGAGGAGGAGGAGGGAGAGGGATGGTGGAAATAAGTTGAAGAGTACGGGAATCGACGACGGAGATGGAAGATCCGGAGGCAAAGGCGAGGAGACCGGAAGGGGAAATGTCGATGGAACCGAAATTGTTGCGGGAGGGTGGGCCAGGAAGCATACAATCGTAGCAGGTGGAATCGGTGGTTGTGTGCGACGGAGATCGTGGAAGAGACATTGGTAATGTTAGAAATGAGACAGAAACTGTGTCCGATTCCGATCTGTTTCTGTTAAACGAAAATGAGCTGGGCTGACAGCTGACTCTTGTTTTAATTTTCTTTTCTTTTGTCTTGAAAGTGTTCTGATTTTCTTTTTGAAACTATTATTCTCCTTTATTAGTTTGTTCAAGCAAAAAAAATAAATTTAAGTAGTTCTATTTCATTTTTTATGACTCAAAAGTTAAATTTACCCTTAATAGAAGGTTAATTTCAAATGAACTCATTTGGTTTTGAGTTTTTGCAAATGGATATTTATGGTTTTGTTTGTTACAACAAACCATGTGGTTTGAGGCATTAAAAGAATCAAGGTAAATGTTTTAACTCCATTCAAAGAGAGAAGTATGTTAAAAAAAATTAAAATTTTTTTTTTTGAAGAAATTATTTTATTAGTTTTTATTTTGAAAAGTGGAAATCAACTCCCTCTCCCTCTTCTTCTTCTATAATTCTCTCAGCGATGGACAGAAAGAAAGAAGAGATGCAATTCCTGTATCTACAAATAATTGTACAAACTCATCCCAGCAAGATCACTTTTTCCATCATTCATCTTCCTCGCACATGTTCAGATCACTGATCTCATTTTCCCCAACATAATTCACGATTCAATTAAACGAAACTAGAAACAACTCGCCCAATCCTAAGAAATTAAACAATATGATATCCTCAGAATGGGCATTCTGGAATTTCCAGATCTAGAAATTCCATAATGCTGGAAGAACAAAAAGAGAGAAAAAAATTCTCTAAAATACCCTTCTATCACGTCAACATTTGTTTTATAAAAAAAATTATGTGTAGATCTTCAAAAACGTAAAACCACGTAGGTTTTATTTGAAATTAACACATTAATCAAATGTTTAAACATTTGATTCTTTTCCACGAGTAAATAATTTATCAGTTTCTATTTTAACTATTACACGGGTGATTTCATATGTTAGCAAAAATATATTAAAAAAGTTTATGTTTTATTTTCGTTTACTAATAATAACTTTGTCTCCGGAGCACATTCTGCATCCTCCTCTGATTTACCTATAAGGCAGGACATACAGTTAGTAAGGGGTCGGAGTTGAGCGAACCGGCTCTAATGCCTAAATAAACAAGAGTTTGAAGGGTTGAAGGTAATGGAGTACTATGAAGTAGTGATGTTAATTTACCTCTAGAGTTTGTCATACCTTTGTATTTATAGTATTCTGTTGAATCCCTCTTCTATTAGGAATCCTTCTTCTATTAGGAGAAGTCTTCCCTTAGGAGATATCTTCTACTAGGATATATCTCCTGGATGGTCTCGTCTAACTGGTAGGAGTGTTCTCCTTATAGGGAACGGTTCCTAGAAGTCTCCTGGATGTGAAAGCTTTTGGTGTTTCACGTGACCGTTGGATCTAAAGGCTCTCAATGCTTCGCGTGTCGTTATTTTATTTCCTACCACATCACTAATATAAAGGTTGAAAAGTGTAGAAAGTTAAGGATTAATAAATTTTGTATTTTTTCTATCGAAAAGGAAAGTATAGTATATATAGTAGATGCCCACTTTTAAATAAAATAAATATCAAGAATTTTGTCTTACATTACATATTTAAATAGCAAAAATATGTTGAAATATTTAACGGAAGAAAGAGCAAAACCATGCATTTCTACATTTTTCAAGTTTTTCTCGATTTATTGCCATATTGTTTCCCCCACAATTATGTTGGAACTAATTAAGGAGAGATAAACGTGGGAAGGTGCTCAGCAGAAGAAAGAGCTCAAATGCATGGCCTGATAAGAGCAAACCACGAAAAGCTGGAGCAGATTGGCCAAAACGACAATGAGGCGGAAGTTTAAGGGGAAAATGGTAAAACACCCCACGACCAGTTATGTAAAGGTACAAAAATAAGAGACGTGATGAGCTACAACGTGGGCAGTTAAAGATTGTAAAGAAACGGACAGGGAACTCATTGCAAGAGGGAACTAACTGAGAAACGTGGATAGTGGGGGCAAGACGTGGGCGTGACAGTTATTAGCTCCAACAGACAAACTATTTAAAGATAGAAAAAAGAAGGAAAATAATTCAACTAAAACCAATTCAACAAATGAAATCAAAATCAAACTCAATCTCAATAGAATTCAAAACAATTCTCAAATTATGGACTCTAGCTATTCTACAGCCTTAGTTTATTTCATTTTGATTAACTTTCAACTTGTAAGTTCTAGCTTTAGTCTTTCAATTATGTCAACAATCTTATTCAATTCAATGCGAGCAATTTCAACTTCGAATTCTCTCTTTTAAGCATAATTTCAGTGTAGTCATAATCAATCTTCTAGATTCCACTACGAACTTTAGGCTCTTTTGTGTCCTTTAAGTCTTTTACACTTTCGTTTGATCAGAAGGTAGATCCAATTTGCAGTTTTTTTGTAGTTTTAGATAAAGCTACTGGCACGCTCGCAATCTGATCAAATCCACCAAAAAAAGGCGCTAAACACATACCAAGAGATTGTCTTCTTAGAATGTTTTTCTCTTCTTGAATAGTATCTCACGTTATTTGTAAAGTAAATAAATCATTACTTATACAATTACACTAGTTAGTCCTTATAGTTTTAGAAATGTATTATAATGTCCCTCAATTTTAAAAAAACTTATTATTTAGTCCCTCCATCTATAAGTTTTATATAAAATGATAAATTTATCCTTGTACTGCTAGTTAATTTTCATATATGTTTAATTAATTTCAATACAATTTTATTTATTATATTAATTCAATAATAAAAAAATAATATTAGTAATAAAATTATATTATTATTTAATATATTTTTAATTAAAAATAGATACTCAATTTTGTAATAATTTGTTTCTCAATAAAAAATTTATAATATTTTAATATTTTAATTTTGAAGGCTTCAATGGAGAAGCTTAGTGTATTTCTCTAACCTCTAAGGGACGGGTAATGAACCCAGATCTATCAATAAATAAATCAACAGATTTAGGCTTACCTCTTGTAGCGCAGATCCGTTAAACAGCAGCAGAAGTAATTAACCTTGGATTCGTATCACCGATCTAGAAGGTTACTACACCGAATGAGAAATCTTTGTTGTTTCACGAACTAAGAACGCAACCCGAGGACAAAAGGGGAGGGGGCAGCGACTAGAGAGAGGAATAGACGGATTGCCTTATGCAGTCTCTGATATTGTGTATTTAATATGTTTTGTGTATTAGGTTTAACCTCCATATCTATTTATAGCTAGGTTAAACTTAAACCCTAACCCTAACCCTAAACTAATTAGGTTATGGGGGGCCATAAATGGATCGAGAAAATCCTTATCCGAAAGGATATCGAATCCCTGACTTTACTCTTTTTTCTGCAGAAGAAGGGCAATCTACGTTGGAGCATGTGGCTAGATTCACTATCCAATGTGGAGAATTAGCTAACCTTTTTAACTTTGACTACTTCAAGTTAAGATTGTTTCCTAATTCATTTTACTTGCCCAGTTAGCCCCTGTCCGAACTGAATTTGTACCCAGCTCTTAAGAGCATCCTTTCAAAGTAGCCAAAATGGATTACACTTCTTGAACTAGTAAAGGATATCAATGATAACGTTTCAAGAAAAACATGTTTTTTACAAAGATAGTCTCGCACCAGGAAAAAAAAGGAGATTGTCCTTTTCCATCTTTGGGTCACAAAGCACACATGGTGTGAACAAACATGTGCTACGGTGTTCAAATCCTTCCATCTGAAGGAAACACATGTCTATGCTCAAAACAACACCATACAAAGGTTTTGGTTTTGATGTGTCACACCAAACCTTAGTCTCTCTCATTATAGGACTACCTTCGGCTATCCTAGACAGAAGATTTCATTCAAGCAACTATGATTGAAATCTCAGATTATAAGTAATCTTTTATATAGATATTTATCCACTTGTATGTATATTTCTATCCTGTAAACTAATGAACCTAGATCCATTGTTACTGCAAAATGACATCTATTAAGCATGTTCTCGCTTATTCAAAAATTCGCCTCATCCTTATCTTTGTCACCACGATTAACAAAATGAGGGTAAGCGCTCGTGTGAGTGAGTTGCTTCTCTGTCTGACATGCTCAATTGTAAACATTAACATACGATATTTATATATACATGTATTATAAGTGATTCAAAAAGATAATTTATTGAATTCAAAGTACATGTTACAAAAAATTACATGTAATAGAAATATGTTTAGATCCTAAGTAATCCCTGTGACCTAATATGTTTCACAAAAACATCTATCTTGACAGGTTTTATTAGAGGGTCAGCAACCATGTCATGAGTCGAAACATATTTCATACAGACTTCTTTGCATGCAACTAAATCTCTAACAAAGTGATACTTAATCTCAATATGTTTTGCTTTACTATGAAATTTTTTATCCTTAAAAAAAGCAATAGCATATTGACTATCACTGTTAATTATTACTGGAGAGCTTATTGTAACAACGTTTAGGTGATCTATGAATATGTTCAACCATACAGCCTCCTAGGCTGCAAATAAGAAACATACTCAACTTCTATGGTAGATAAGGCTATACATGTCTGTTTCTTGTTACTCCAGGAAATTGCCCCATTTCTGAGTAAAAAGACATAGACGAAAGTGGATTTTCTTTCATCCAAATCTCCTGCCCAATCTGCATTTGTGTATCCTTTAAGTAGAAGATTCTTTCCTTGGTAACAGAGAGAGTAGTATGTCGCTCCTTTGATATATTTGAGTATTCTCTTTACAGCAGACCAAAGAGCTTGACCTGGGTTGGATTAATATCTGCTTACCATCCCAACAACATGGTAGATATCAGGCCTAGTGCATAAAATTGCATACATAAGACTACCAATTCATTTGCATAAGGGACATTTTCCATTTTCTGGATTTCTTGTTGTGTTTTGGGGCACATCTTTGAGCTCAGAACATGATCTTTATTCATCGGGCTATCTATGAGTTTACAATCTCGCATATTGAATTGCTTAAGAACTTTGTTGATGTAAGTCTCTTGAGACAAGGCCAACAGTTTCTTAGAGCGATCCTTTGTAATCTTGACCCCAATGATATATGTTGCTTCTCCCATATCTTTCATCTTAAAACTTGAACTTAAGCAAGCTTTGATTTGATTTACAAAATTCATATCATTGCCTGCAATTATGATATCATCAACATATAATGATAGAATGATAAACTTATTTCTGGAGTGCTTGGTATAGATATAGTGGTCTTCTTCAATTTGATTAAAGTCATTCGATGTCATCTCATCATGAAAATGAAGGTACCATTGCCTTGAAGACTGTTTGAGGCCATAGATCGATTTGATCAATTTACAAACCTTTTGTTTGTAGCCTTCTTGAATGAAACCTATAGGTTGTTGCATGTAAATTTTTTCTTCCAATTCTCCATTGAGAAAGGCAGTTTTAACATCCATTTGATGTAGTTCTAGGTCCAAACCTACCACAATTGTGAGTATGAGCCTTATGGAAGTAAATCTCACAACAGAAGAAAATGTCTCCTGGTGACTAAACGGGTCTTGTATCTTTTGATACTGCCATCAACCTTTCGCTTAATCTTGAGAACCCATTTGTTCCCAATTGCCCTTCTACCTTTAGGTAAGTCAACCAATTGCCAAACATGGTTGACTTGCATAGAAGTCATTTCTTCTTCCATTACCTTAATCTATTTGTCCTATTCGGGACACGAGAGAACTTGTTGAATATTATTCGGTTCCGCATCATCATAAGGAGTTACTAAAAGAGCTGAGCCTTCGACACCGAATCATCGGTGATTAACTTTTTGTCTTTTATTGCAACGCGGTTCCGAATCTTGGTAGACGAATTTCATGTATTCATCATAATTTTTTATGCTCCCACTAGGACCAAGTTCCATATTGTTATAATAATGGGGAATAACACTCACACTTCCATCCGGATCTAGAGTATTCGTAACGTTCTGAGGTACATTGACATGGTCTTGTTCTTCGAATTCCTGAATGATTGGAACATTATCAGGTTCCTCAGAAAATATACAGGTCTCGGATTTGTCTAACTTTGTTCTTTTGATTTCTATTTATTGTTCATATATTTTGTTGTGTTCGTTTTGTTTTTTAGTTTAATCATATCTAACATTCTTAAGACAAAATTACTGTTTTATTTCCAAAAAACAAATGCACAGAGAAAAAAAATTCACAGAAAGTTTGCTTTACTTTTCGGTTTAGACACAAATGTTACTTGGCACACGAAAAAGTGAATAGCGTAAAATTATGCACAATTGAAGTGTGTTTTTATGTTAAATTATGAATTAAATTAATTTATTAGCATAGAGGGGAAGAGTGCAGGAAGTGTTTGAATAAGAAAATCCAAGGACCTTGAATATTGTGTCTATATAATATGATGGATCCATTAAAGATACATATTTATTCATCCATCCTATGTATTTAACTTTTGGATAAAGATTTGAAGCTTCTTGTGCATCTTTTCTTATTTCGAAATTTACGATAAACGAAAGCCTAGAAAAATTTATTGGTGTAAGATTTAGCCATAAAAAATATATATTTTCTTCAGGCATGATGATGATGATGATATGCAAAAATTCCATATTTTGACATTCTCACGCGTAAGGATTGATTTACATTAGAAATGTGAAATGTCATAAATTGAAAAATATGAGCAATTTATATAGCCAAGCTAGGCGCTGGTAGAGGAACATTAGTTGGCTAGAAATTCAATTTGTGAAAGTCACTGAAAATGTAAAAATCAAATCGCCTTAAAACGAGTACGTCATAATGATGGAAGGGAAGGAAAAATATCATATCTATTGGCGAGCATGCGGTATAAGAAGCTTCTGTATGATGAGATCAATTGATCTCAACGAGTATCATCCTTATTGATTTTGCAGAATCAAATGATGACACAGCGGATCCGCTAACCTAAAGGTTAAACCGAGATCAAATTGAAAATGCATAAAAAGTAATGGGATCAAGCCTATTAAATTTAAGGCATCATGTGAAGAAAAATCTACTTTGTTGACTGGAGATCCCAATATCTAGGTTCAAAGGGACAACCTAATTGCTTGAACCTTGTGTGGTCACTATGGGGGTTAAATCTAAATCCATTCCTATGATGTAAATAATGACATAAAAACGAGAAAAAGGTTAAGTTGTATGTTTTTAATGATACGTTGTGGGTTAGAAATGCGGAGCAAATAAATCACATATGTAAGAGTGAAGTGTGGTCCTTTCAAATGAGACTAGTGAGACCTAGTTCTCTAACACTCTCGCAAAATCAGGCAATGTTCATGACCAGAACGAAAATAACCGTGAAACCCAATATCGTGTTATGTTGGTATCTGTGTGGAGTATATCATTGTTTACACAAACGGCAGAATAGTTCAAGGACATCAAGTCTACTAGTCAATCATTAAAGTAAATATACTTTCACAGGGGAAGGTTCAAGACACGTTGGCTATCTATCCTATACAGATATCGACTGTGGAAAGTTATCACCATGTCATAATTATCTCGTTTCCAATTTTATTCATGTGGGGGATTGTTGGACAAAATTGAATAAAATTATATAATTAATTTAAATACCAACAAACATCTCCTTTTCATGAATAGTCGTGTTCGTTCGTGAAAATGCATGTTCTTTTGAGTTCTATTTATACAAACTGGAACTGTCAGATTTAGAGGTTATTAAAAAGTAGATTCTCCGAATGTCTCCTGCTCTCTATTTGTTGATGTTGTTTTTGTGTTCCTACTCCGGTGACAATGAATCTACACATGGTAAGGGTTCGCTTGCGTAATCTGTTGTATCCCGGGAGATGATCGTCAATAGTGAAGAAATCTGTCTTAAGGAAACTACTAATATATACTTCAAATTTACTGTTCCCGTAGTTTTGTTTTTTTGGTTTACATATATGTTATGAAAACTTATTTTTTTTTTTTGAAATGAAATGTTATGAAAACTTATTATTTTGTAAGAGAGTCCAATATTTTGTTTGAAACAACGCCAAGCCTCGTGGGTACTGCAAATTCATACAAGTTATCAGTATTTAAGAAAAGTAAAAGTGGATTTTATTGAGGAATTTGTAGGATAAGATGTCATTTTATTATGTTTGTGCTCAAAAAATACAATACAATGTCTCTTACATATAATGGTCATTTCAATTAAACTTTATTGAAACCCCACCCCCCTAATTCTATGTATATTACAAATCAACAATTTATTCTTTTACTAAAAACTACCCAACATACTTTCACCCATCAACTCCAATCCATCAATATATAATATATTTAAAGCAACTTCAAAAGTCCTAAATTTAATACTGGTCACATCCTCCCAATTAAACCATCTCCATATTCCTTTTTGAAAAAATAAAACTAAAATACTTACTTTAATTTGACTCATGCATTCATCATAATTCGGAAAAAAGCAAACAAATATTAAGTTTGTGATTTTTCATTTCAATACACTAAACTTCAATTTTTTTTTTTTAACTTTGATCACATCAAGTTAATAGAACATTATTTTTTATTCTATCTGAATTTGAACTTTACATTTTTTAAGAGGTAAAAAGTAAGTTTTTATATGTGTGATGTGATTATAAAAAAATTATAAATTTTTTATTTCGAACCGTGAAACATATAATTCCAAACACCGATAAAATGAGTAGCGCATTAATTAAGTTTTATGTTCACAATTAACTAATTTAGTAAATAAGAATTTAATATAACAAAAAATAAAAAATAATGGCTTAATATGATAAAAACAAAATATAAAAAATTTATTATATTAAAATAAAAGATTAAGAGCTCAAGAGACACCCAGGGAATGATAAGAAATTTCACAATGTTTTTTACCTTATAATTACACAAATTGGATTCTAACCAATGAAATAGCCTTAAACTAGGATACAAGTGTGTGGCCTATCTCTCTTTTTTTCCAATATTGTAATTTTAACAAATTATTCTCATCATTTTACTATACTATACCTTCTTCTATCGAATTTTACGAAAATAAAACACAATAATATAATGATAACATAGTAAAATAATATATTATGTATCTTCCAAGCGAGATAGATGTCAATAAGCTGAGGACCAAATTTCTTCTCAGTTGGATAAATAAACGTTACTTTCACGAATAACACAAAAAGATAATTAGAGAAGAAAAGAGTTCTCGTTTCTACTCTTATTGTGTATTATATATTCATTTTAATTTTTAGAGATTATAGGTTCTTTCGAAAGATAATTTATTACCCTCAAGTTCATATTCTATTTCATGCCCCTATTATAAAAAACATTCATACTTATTTAACATAAAAATATTATGTGATCCATGATGACCCACAATTCCGGTTAGATTAATAAGAATAGTATTTTTATTCTAATTAGGATTATTCAAGTCCTATATAAAGGCCTTTAAGCTTCAAAACTATGATATCTACACTCATTTTCTCTCTTTTTTACTCGATTCTCTATGGATCTCTTACTGATTCGAGCGTCAGAATGGTTTCTATATTTTTTTATAAGTTTCGACCACTAATCGTCTTGTCTTCTCAAAGCATCTAACCTCAATTCAGTCTTAAACATATAAATTATTTTCATAATTTATTATTTGTGCAGTAAACATGCAAGAAATCTCTTCACATTTATACAAGGGCCTTTAAACCTTCAAGGTATGTGATATTTTATTGGCATAATACCCGATTGTCTCTCTAAACTAATGTTTCAAAATCAATTAGGACATTAAACTATAAAAATCATCAATCAGATCTCCGAAGTAACAAAAAATCATTAACTGAGTCTCCATTCTAAACAAAAATCATCAATTGAGGCCCCATCGAAAATCATTCGATTGAATAGTTTCAGATCATCTTTACCAAATCCATTTTAAACCAACACAGAGATTATTAAAGTCTATATCAAATATCACAGTTTTTGATTTTAAGATAGGATAGAGACTCAAGTGATGATTTTTGCTTAATTCAGGGATCTAATTGATGATTTTGATAGTTTAGGGTCCTAATTGACTTTGAAGCTTTAGTTTGGAGACCAAAATGGCTGTAATGTAAAACGAAGAACGCAACAAAAGAAAGGTAAATAATCTTCGTTGTTTCGTTTTCCACTTCTACTTCTGTTATCGTGTGTTTGAAGAGATGGTGATATTTTTGTCCAAATGAGGTTAAAGTGTCTAGATTGGTAAGAAGTTAGAGAACTAGGTTAAATATGTAAATGAACTTTCAAATTGGCCCATATTTATAATTAACCCTCTCACTATTAGTCAATATAACAACAATTAATAATTTTAAGACTTAATAGGCGCCCAGCCCCCTAAACTTGTAACTTTTTTTCACCTGGCCCCCTCAACTCTCCAAAAACATCACATACAACCCCTTACACCCTTATGTTCGGTCAAAATATTAACCAATGTAGAAAACGCGCTTGACTGTTGACCTTACCAATGTCACGTGTCATTTTTTTATTAAAATTTTCCATTCTGGCATAAGAATTCTGATCGAAATCCATCTCTGGTAGTTGCTCGCCGAGCACAAATGGGCTTGCTCGCCGAGCAGGGGTCTCAATGGAAAAATTTAATAAAAAATGACACGTGACATTGGTGTGGTCAATGATAGGGGTCAAAAACCCTATCTTTGGGTACGGTTTTAGGACGGGTTTTAACGTTATTTAGTTAATAAGCGAGCAATTCTCGCATTTAAATGCTTTTGTGTGAGTTAGTTAGAAATTGGAAACGTTTTATGTACTTTTCGTTGTTTAGGCTCGTTTTATGATCAATTTAGGCAAATACGGCCAAAATGGCATGCGTATTATAATTTTGTTATCTTTTGAAGCTAATTGATCCGTCAAAAGTCGCACCGAATAAAGCGTTTGCTCAAAATAAGCGATTGACGGGTCAATTTAGCCTTTGGACTAATGTTATCTGGAGTTTTTGTGCATGCGCAGGGATAAGTTCAGGCGAAAGACGCATTTTTTAGCATTCGACGACCGCGCGGGAGCGTATCGGGCAAGACTGCTCCACGAAAGCCAAGCCTCGTGGGGACTGGAAATTCATACAAGTTATCAATATTTAAGAAAGTAAAAGTGGATTTTATTGAGGAATTTGTAGGATAAGATGTCATTTTAGTATGTTTGTGCTCAAACAATACAATACAATGTCTCTTACATATAATGGTCATTTCAATTCATCTTTATTGAAACCCCACCCCCCTAATTCTATGTATATTACAAATCAACAATTTATTCTTTTACTAAAAACTACCCAACATACTTTCACCCATCAACTCCAGTCCATCAATATATAATATATTTAAAGCAACTTCAAAAGTCCTAAATTTAATACTGGTCACATCCTCCCAATTAAACCATCTCTATATTCCTTTTTGAAAAAATAAAACTAAAATACTTTACTTTGACTCATGCATCCATCATAATTCGAAAAAAACAAACAAATATTAAGTTTGTGATTTTTCATTTCAATACACTAAACCTCCATTTTTTTTAACTTTGATCACATCAAGTCAACTTTAATCTAGATTAATAGAACATTATTTTTTATTCTATATGAGTTTGAAATTTACATGTGAAAAATAAGTTTGTATAAGTGTGATGTGATTATAGAAAAATTATAAAAACTTTATTTCGAACTGTAAAACATATAATTCTAAATACTGATAAAATTGTTAGGTTTTTGAAGTAGTCTTTGCTGTTAACAATAAGTTTCTAGAAAATAGGAATAAGTTAGCGTTTGATTTTATCTGATTTGGTCTTTGTTGTAATCACGTTTCCTGTATATGTGGGATACGTTAGTTTTTCTTTTTGGATTTCTGTTCATTGTAAAGCTATTTAAAGCCTCCTCAGTTTACATTCTAAATAACAAATATCTTTGCAACATCTTCAATTGTCTATTGTGTTCATTTTGTTAACATTTGGTATCAGAGCCTCCTCATAAGAGGCTTGATTGAAAGAGAAAAGAAGAGTTTCCTGTGAGTGAAATGCCAGAGAAGAGAGAGAAGGAATGGCTGAAAACAGTTTCGGCAACAACACATTTGTGCAACCTGCCATTCCCATATTCGATGGCTATTATGAGCACTGGGCAAAGTTGATGGAGAATTTCTTGAGAGCAAAGGAATTTTGGAGCCTAGTAGAAGATGGAATAGTTATGATTACAGAAGGAAAAGAACCAACAGAAGCTGAAGCAAGGCAGATTAGAGAACAACAGCTGAAAGACAAGAAAGTGAAGAATTATCTCTATCAAGCAATAGATAGAGAAATCATGGAAACCATCCTTAATGATGATACATCGAAGCAAATATGGGATTCCATGAAACAGAAGTTCAAGGGATCAACAAGAGTTAAGCGGGCACAACTTCAAACTCTTAAAACTGAGTTTAAAACCTTGAAGATGAGGGAAGGAGAGACTGTCAATGCTTATTTTGGAAGAACGCTCTCTATTGCCAAGAAGATGAAGGCATGCGGTGAGGCCGTCAAAGAAGTGGACATCACAGGGAAGATATTACGTTCTCTGGGTCCCAAATTTAACTATGTTGTATGCTCCATTGAAGAATCAAATAATGTAGACACTCTTGTTGTGATGCTCCTCATGGCACATACAGATATGAAACAATTTGCAGAAATCAATGAAGAAGATGTGATGCTCCTCATGGCACATATAGATATGAAACAACATAAAAGTAAAGGAATCTGGTTCCCTGACTCTGGATGCTCAAATCACATGTCTGGAAACAAAGAATGGTTCACACACCTTGATGAAGGATTCACGGACCATATGAAGCTTGGAAACGATTCAAAGTTAATGGTGATGGGGAAAGGAAACATAAAGCTGGAGAGGTCAAATCCAAATAGTGAGTGATGTTTATTTTATTCCCGATTTGCATAATAAGTTGCTCGGCATAGGCCAATTACAAGGTCGAGGTATCACTATTCTGATAAAAAAAAATGGAGCTTGCAAATTGTACCATCCAACTCGTGGGCTCATAATGGAGAGTACAATGACTGCAAACAGAATGTTTATAATCATTGCAAATATTCTCATGGAACCAGCCTCATGTTTCAATACATATGATGAAGAATCAAGCGATATGTGAAGATACATGCATCTAAGCTACAAGAGCCTAGCACTACTGCACAACAAGGAGATGGTTCAAGGGATTCCAAATATCAGCACACCAATAAAAAAATGCTCAAGCTATTTGCTGGGAAAACAACATAGAAAAATTATACCAAAAAGGAGCAAGTGGAGAGCTACAAGACAGCTTCAGCTTATTCACTTTGACATTTGCGGTCCCATCTCACCTGCATCCCATAGCAAAAAGAGGTATCTGCTAACCTTCATAGATGATTTTAGCAGAAAATTATGGGTTTATTTCTTGAATGAAAAGAGTGAGACATTTACTATGTTCAAAAATTTCAAAATAATGGTGGAGAAGAGTCTGGTTTTTCATTATGCAGCTTGAGAACAGATAGAGGAGGAGAATTTAACTCTAAAGAATTCTCTGATTTCTGTAAATCACAAGGCATTAAAAGACAACTGACCACAGCTTATACTCCTCAATAAAACAGAGTTGTCGAGCGTAAAAACTGCACAATTCTCAACATGGTGAGATGTCTGCTTGAGGAAAAGAAGATGCCTAAAATGTTGTGGCTAGATGGTGTGAAGTGGACTTGTCATATATTAAACCGAAGTCCTACAGTTCCTTTGAAGGACAAAACTCCAGAAGAATGCTGGAGTGGCTTTAAACCTAATGTTGATTATTTCAGGATCTTTGGATGCATTGGAAATGTTCATGTACCTGATGCAAGAAGGCAAAAACTAGATGCACGAAGTCGAAAACTCATCCTGATCGGCTACAACGAAGAATCAAAAGGGTACAAGATGATATGGGTATTTTACCCCTATCTTTTAGCGTGATTTATGGGTTAATTTTAGAAGAAACAAATAAGTTTAATTACAAAAATAGAGTGTT
The DNA here is from genome assembly GCF_963576675.1 of Euphorbia lathyris. Classification (NCBI taxonomy): domain Eukaryota; kingdom Viridiplantae; phylum Streptophyta; class Magnoliopsida; order Malpighiales; family Euphorbiaceae; genus Euphorbia; species Euphorbia lathyris. Next base: position 57,283,102 of record NC_088917.1, read on the forward strand.
TTAATAAAATAACGGAATAAAAATAAATTCCATGCGTTCAGTTAATTTCCCTTATTTTTGAGTAATTTAGGAAATAAAAACATCAAGCTAACTCGGTCCCGAGATTTGTATTTCAGGTACGAGCAAGGAGTGAAAATCCACTCAAATACGTGAGGCGCATCATCCCATACGCGGGGCGTGAAACATAGAGTCAGAAATAATTGCTCTATCCACAAACACCACGCGGAATCTAGTCAGCATACGCGAGGCGTACGCCAACTTATGCGAGGCGTATAAACATATGTCAGAAATAATTATCTAATCCTGAAAGTCAGACTGCATTGTCTCTTGAGTCAACGATCCATACGCGAGGCGTACCACCTTACACGTGGGGTGTGTAAGGGAGTTCGTCAATGCAAAAAGTTCAGAGACTCATTTACGCAGAGCGTGCCTCAAGCTACGCGCGGCGTAAAAGGCTCAATTCAAGCAATAAAATCTCAGAGACTCAAACACGCGAGGCGTATCCCAATCAATGCGGGGCGTGTTTGAGACAACAAGATCCGAATTGGTCCACATGCAGGAGATTTCTGACGGAATGGACATACACGCAGGGCGTACACCACCATACGCGGGGCGTATCATGGGATTTCCGCACAAAATAATGTTCCTCCATGCTTGCACCTTATGGAATTACAATCTTGCCCCTAGCTTGATCTATAAATAAGAGTGTCAAACACTTATTTGAGACACCATTGAGAAAGAGCAAAAGCTATACTTGTTTTGATTGTTGTAGTTTAGATTTGTTTTTAGGCTTTGTGTAACTAAACTCTTCCATCTCGAGAGCTTGTCTGTTGCTCCCGGCATCTCACTAAAGTCCCACTCCATCTCCGCACACCAAGCTCGAGAGCTCCACCATTCAAGTCCTTAGAGACGGCTTTTGAGTCCGGTTAGCTAGTTCCGAGGGTGGATTCTTCCCTTTACACTTGCTAATTAGCTTGATCTCATCCTATGTACTAGGCTTGTTTGTAATCCATATTTACACTTTCCATATTTATAATTTATGATTCATAACCTTCTTTTCTATATATGTGTTGATGTTTGTTACTTGTTTTGATATTTATAATTGATTGTTGTGTAGGAGAACGCGACTTCCGACGCCATTCGGGCTATTTTTAGGGATTCATATAGGTGTTGCCTTATCGGAAGTGACAAACCGGAAACCGTAGGGATTGAAAAACCACGGAACTTACGGGCCCTAATTTCTGGTCCCAAGCATTAGACACGCCTTGACTAGGAACCACGTAGTCTAAGTACTTCACGGGTCGATTTCTCTACACGTAGTCGTCTTTGCACGAGCAAACCATCAACCGTATAAACATTAGAAGTCATTATTTGTCATAGTTATAACTTATCGCATATCACTCCATAGAGTTTCGTTACATAAATTCGCCTCACACGTAGTTAGGAGTAGTTTGTAGTTGTGTCTCACACCAACCTCAAAGTATTCACCGCTTAAATAACATATAAAACCGAGTCGTCTAATACTTGCAGTTATAAATCCCGTGGATTCGATACCCGGTCTTAACCGGATTATTACTTGATACGACGGGGTACACTTGCCCCTAAGTAGTGATATCTAGTAGATACAAAGCACTTAGAAAGACCACATCCATATGTTGGGGTTTAATGTCCTATAAACAATTGTTGCAGGATACAAACTTAATGTAAATGAATTGTTCTTTATATCATTTGTTTTAATGAGATATATGTTTTATAACTATATAAAGGCAATCCCTTTTAAGCACTAAATAAAGTCTAATAAAAGGAAATCCGTAAGTTTGTTTAAAGTGATTATAAAGTGTTCATACAAGCATGAAGTGAGACAAAACTTTATAATAAACTAATAAACTTAAAACCACCCCAAGTCAAGTGATATGTTTAGGATTGATATATCACTGTTGAAACTTGTATGTAACAATATCTTCTGTCCGACAGAAAGCTGATCTCACAAGCTTCATATATATAGATATCTGGAGAGTTACATAGATCCGATGAAACGTCGTTCATTAGGATTGGGATCCGATTTGAGATAACAGGATGGGTAGATTCATCCTTGTCACCTGTTTATCTCATTGGTATTAATAGGTATAAGTAATCCTCAGACTCAAAGGAATGTTAATTGGTCATCCTGAATTACTGAATGTGAGACTTTGATCCTGTGGTCCCACGATCCTTAACAGAGATGACTCTGGGGGTGTGAACTGCAAAGGTTGGGTGTCACAGGAAGTAATGTCAGGGTAGTTATACATTGGATTGAGCATTTGTCACTCCCGATTAATGGGAGATATATCCAAGGATCGCTTGTGGAAGACTCGACTCTAAATCCTTGCAAGGTGATAGCTTAAGACTTGAAATACAGATTTCACTTAACCTATCTATTTGAGTTGACTCGGCCTGAATAAGTAAAATGAACGTCTCGCTATATGTGACTTGACATCACCCATAGTCATAAGATTCAGTTCAAGGATATAGTTGATAAAGGATCGAATTATACTGTAACTAATACGGAAGGGTTAACGACAGAATCAACCTGTCTTCTTAACGGACTCTGGGGGAATGATTACAGACTTGCCAATAACATACTCAGTACATCATTCCGTTATGCAAGGATTAAATATAATTCTTGAAGAAATTAATTTAATAGTTGCATACAGCCAGAAGTAGTAAGAACCTAATGGATCACACATAAGACTTGGAACCAAAAGAGAGATGGATGTCATTAATAGATGGAAGCCCAAATGAGCCCAGTAAAGCCCATTTAATTAGGGGGGGCCGAAATTTGTATATAATAAGTTAGGAATTATTTTAATTCCCTTAATCCTAATTTGATTAGGTTTGTGAATTAAATTAATTAAGAGAGATAATTAAATTAGGAGTTTTAATTAGATTAATATACTCCTATTATTATCCAATTAGGTTATTTATTATTATCCCAAATATATTAGATATATTATAAGATAATAATTAGGAATCCTATTCCGAATTGAATTCCTATTAAGTAACCTATTCCTATCTAACTAGGGTTTAGATACAAGCTATTATATATACCCCCCTAATGTGTGAATTTCGACTAAGCCATACTACTCCCCTCTATGTGATTTTCGAAACCTACATTAAGAGAGAGAAAGTGAATTCGCATCCCCAAGTTCGTGGACAAGAATTCATACGGCTTCCGTCAATTGATTAATTTCATTCATCTCCTTTTCTCTTTGATCTTGTGTTGGTTAATTAGAGGCAATCTATTTTGGTTGCATCTCATAAGGGTTGATTCCATCTTAACCTCACCGTGTTATACTTCGTGGTTGGAATCTCGGAGAAGAATTGTGGGCGCTTCTTTAACAACGGTAGATTGTTCATCAAAAGGTATTCCTTCTTATCCCTCTTTATATGAAATAACGATTAACGGATCCTATGGTTAAAAGGAAGTAGGCTAAAATTTTTATATTTTCGCTGCTATACCTTAGCCTAATTTCCAACAGTGGTATCAGAGCCATCGTTAAATCCGTTATTTCATATATGAAAATTTAGAAGTTTTTTCAATAGGATTGAATAAATATTTATGGTTAGGATTAATTAACAAATTGTTTGATTAATTAATTCTAAAGATAAATAAATTTTAGTTAATTGTTAATTAAAATTGATTATGCGTATGTTCCTAATTATTTCGGTTGATAATCATTGTAACAAAATCTATTTGTTTTATAGTTAGGTTAATAAAATTAGTTTTATTAATTCTAAAAGATAAAACGGAAATCTATTGTAGTTTTTCCTATTTCTGAAAATCGTTTTTAAAATCGTTTTAAATCTGATATATATATATATATAATATTTAAAAAAAAATACGACGGTGGCTCGGGTCGCGCCTCACGGCGCGACCAGCCGCTGTCGCGCGGCTGCTGCCTCGCGGCAGCTGTCGCGTGCGCAGCCGCGGGGCTGCTGCCAAACGGCAGCAGCCCAGTTTCGAGCCCCGGCCCGAATCCCACATGATTTTAATTGTTAAAATCGGCTTTTAAATAATTTTATATATATATATATATATATATATATATATATGTTTCGGAAATCAATAATTTCTGTTTTGATTATCGAATGAAAAATTCGTTTAAAAGTTTGTTTTTACCAAGTTGTAAATCAAAATGTTAAATGAATTGAAATCAAAATAATTGGAACATGCATAATCGACGTTTTATATGGTTATATTAATCTAAGGATTAATATAAAGATACGAAACGATAAGATGTAAAATTGGATGAAAGTTAATTTGACGAGTTAATGTGATTAACCTAAATATTACATAAAACGGTTATGTAATCAACCAATTAAATTTATTAATTGAGTCTTTGCATGTTTGGAGTTATGGACATATTTGGACCCTCTTTTAGTCTTTTGGTATTTTTGAAATAGGGCTTACGCATCCTACCTTTCTACTATCTATTGTAATTTCTCCTCTCATCTAATTCCCTTCAATTCAGTTGAAATTTTCTTATAGTAGTATAGAAATTAATATGTAATTTCAAGGCGCCATGGAGAAGATGGAGGACCTAAAGAGAAATATGTAATAGTTAGTATTTTCTTAGGTTTGGCCTTTTATTCCGTCTCTGGCTCGACGGAATTATTTAGATGATATGTCCATAACGCCAATGTATGTATGTATGTGTGTCTGATGTATGCTAAAGCAAATCAAGATTAAATTAGATTATGAGACTTAAATAAAAATCCCTCATTAAAAAGTTAAGTAAATAAGCAAGTTATTAAAATCGGTTGCCCCTCCCTAATATTATAATTCAGCCGGCAGTACTAGGGGCCTTTGGGTTGTTGGGTAAACTCAAGCTTGGGGTCTTATGGTAACACCTGGATTATCGAAAATCGTTCATTCATGAATATGGGGTAATACTTAAATTAGAGTATGATAATTGGATGGGCAAAGTCATGTTGTCATAAACTAATGGGCAAGATGGTTGGGATTAATATGAATGACATATTAGTTACTAATGTGGTTAGTAACCCAATAACCTAGGAATCACATTCGAGATGTGATTGATTGCATGAATCTACCTAACAAATGAGACTAGCTTGTTGGCTAAAGTCAAGGCGAAATCTCAGGAGTTAGGATCCTAGCTCACTAAAGGATTTGTGAAATTCTTCGAATTAATATGGAGGGTTATTAATTTGGCAAAATAGTGGGAGCAATCTGAAATAAATTAAAAGGCCTATAATTTTAGATTGTTATACTTTAAAGCAAATGAATGACATACGTTTACTCTTTCTCACTCTCAGGTTTAAATAAACGCACTCTTAAAATCATGACTAACACCAATCTGCGTTACATCCTTACCGATAACAAATTGAATGGTTCAAACTTCACCGACTGGTTTCGTAACCTCAAAATTGTTTTGAAGTTCGAAAGGAAAGGGTATGTACTTGATACACCGATACCCCCTTACCCAATGGATGATGCTCCCTACCAAGAGGTTTATGCTTACTTGAAGCATAAAGCTGATGACGATCAAGTAGGGGACATCATACTTGCATCATTGACACCGGAGGTTAAAAGGCAACTGCATTCAGATATGGATGCCTCTTCCATGGTCAAGCACCTTAAAGAGCTATTTGTGATAGAAACTCGGTGCGAGCGCTTCGAAATAACCAAGGAGTTATATAAAAGCAAGATGCAGGAGGGCACATCTGTGATGGTACATTGTGCCAAGATGATCAGCCTCATGACCAAGTTTTCTAGTATTGGAGATGCGATGGACCATGAACTAAGTGAAAACTTACTTCTACAGTCCCTCCCTGAGAGCTACTCACAGTTCATCATGAACTATCAGATGAGTGGCTTGCAAACCTCTCTTGTAGAGCTTGCACATATGCTCGAGTTAGTCGAGCCTATTATAAAAGAAAACGAGGAAATGTTGGCCCTTGCTATTGAAGGATCGAGAAAAAGGAAAGGGGTCGCTCCCAATCCAAACCATCTTGATAAATGCAAGGGGGCTGTGCTCACCGAAACAAAGGGAAAGGAACCAAATAAGCCCAAAGGAAAGTGCTACTATTGTGGTGACTTAGGGCATTGGAAGAGGGATTGCATGGAGTACCTAATCTTCCACGAGAAGGAAAATAATGGTGCTTCAGCATCTGGTATGTTTTATATTAAAATAAATACAGTTTCACTGTCTGAATCTTGGGTACTTGATACCGGATGTGGATCTCATATTTGTACAAATATGCAGGAGCTAAAACAGACTAAGGAACTTAAGAAAGGAAGCATAAACTTGCGAGTTGGAAATGGAGCAAGAGTTGCCGCCCTCGCAATTGGAGATTATGTTTTACCTTTGCCCTCTGGGCTTGTAATAGAATTAAGGAATTGTTTATACGTTCCTGAGATGTCTCGTAACATTATTTCGATTATCCGTCTTGTTGACGACGATTTTCATATTTCAATAAAGAACAATAGTTGCAATTTTTATAAAGATTCGATCTTTTATTTTTCAGGAATATCACAAAATGGGATTTATGTGTTAGATGATAAAACTCATGTTTTTGCAATTGATACCAAAAGAAATAAGATAGATAATTCAACTTACTTGTGGCATTGTCGTTTAGGCCATATAAACAAGAGACGCATGCTAAAGCTACATTCAGATGGGCTTATAGATCCAATCGATTCCGAATCATTGGAAACATGCGAATCATGTTTAAAAGGTAAAATGACAAAGACACCCTTTAGCAATAAATGTGAGCGTGTATCAGACACTCTAGGACTCATTCATTTAGATGTATGCGGTCCTATGTCGGTCCAAGCAAGAGGAGGATTCAGATACTTCATAACCTTCATAGATGACCATACTCGATATGGTTACATCTACTTGATGAGGCACAAATCAGAAGCTTTTGACAAGTTCAAATGCTTCAAGAATGAAGTGGAAAATCAATTAGGAAAGAAAATAAAGACGCTTCGATCCGATCGAGGTGGCGAATATCTTTCAGATGATTTTCTGAATTATCTAACTCAATGTGGGATATGCTCACAATGGACACCTCCCTATACACCACAACACAATGGTGTATCCGAGAGGAGAAACCGTACCCTATTAGATATGGTACGATCCATGATGAGCATGGCCTTACTTCCAAAGTCGTTCTGGGGCTATGCCTTAGAGACTGCCCTCTTCACCCTAAACCGAGTACCAACTAAATCCGCTAGTTCCACACCATATGAATTGTTCGTTGGTAGGAAACCTGTGTTCTCATTTATGAGAGTATGGGGTTGTTTAGCGTATGTCAAACGCATAGCGTCCGACAAATTAGATTCTAAATCTGATAAATGTTTCTTCATTGGATATCCCAAAGAAACCATGGGGTATTACTTCTATCATCCAGATGATCAGAAAGTAATAGTATCCAGATACGCAACCTTCTTAGAGAAAGAGTTTCTCGAAGAAACACAAAAGGGAAGCATGATTGAACTCGACGAAGTTCAAGAGGAAGAAACACCGACTGAAACAACAGAAGCGGTTGAGGTACCCGAAGAAGTCCCATTAGATGAGACTCCAGTGGCACCTATTCGTAGATCACGAAGAGTTCGTGAACTCCCAGTTAGATATGGTTTTCTAGTGGGAGATGATAACGAGGTTCCCGTGTTAGACGACGAACCCGAAAACTACGAAGAGGCTCTTACTAGTCCAGATTCTAAAGCATGGCTTGAAGCTATGGATTCTGAAATGGATTCCATGTATACTAACCAAGTTTGGACTTTGGTTGATCCACCCGAAGGGATAATTCCCATTGGGTGCAGGTGGATCTTCAAAAAGAAGACTGACATGGATGGAAAGGTTAGCACCTACAAGGCTAGGTTGGTAGCGAAAGGATATCGTCAGAAACAAGGTGTTGATTATGACGAAACCTTCTCTCCTGTTGCTATGTCTAGATCAATCAGAATCATGCTTGCAATTGCCGCTCATTTTGATTATGAGATTTGGCAAATGGATGTGAAAACAGCTTTCCTAAATGGAAACCTGCTTGAGGATGTATACATGATGTAGCCTGAAGGTTTCATATCGAAGGATAGTTTGCAAACTTCAGAGATCCATTTATGGACTCAAGCAAGCATCGAGAAGCTGGAATAAGCGTTTTGACGAAACCATAAAACAATTTGGTTTCGAACAAAATTGCGAAGAAGCTTGCATTTACAAGAAAGCAAGTGGGAGCTCTATAGCATTTCTCATACTATATGTGGACGATATACTGTTAATGGGAAATGACATTGCTCTATTACAGTCGGTGAAAGTATGGTTATCCGGTAACTTCTCAATGAAAGACCTTGGTGAAGCAGCTTATATACTTGGTATAAAGATCTATAGAGATAGATCGCGAAGACTGCTTGGTCTTTCACAGGCTACATACATTGAAAAGGTGCTAAATCGGTTTAGCATGCTTGAATCGAAACGAGGTAACTTACCCATGGTACATGGAGTAAAGTTAAACAATCACCAATGTCCTAAAACTGATGATGACAAACGACGCATGGCTGTAGTCCCGTACGCCAGCGCGATCGGTTCGATTATGTATGCTATGCTATGCACTAGACCTGACGTAGCGTTCGCGTTATCTGTAACGAGTCGTTACCAAGGGAATCCGGGAGACGAGCATTGGATTGCCGTCAAGAACATTCTTAAGTACTTGAGAAGGACTAAAGATATGTTCCTAGTGTACGGAGAAGGAGATCTGAAAATTGAAGGATTTTCAGACGCTAGTCATCTCACAGATGAGAATGATTTTAAATCCCAATCAGGATACCTGTTTATCTTGAATGGGGGCGCGGTCAGTTGGAAAAGTTCCAAGCAGGGAAGCGTAGCTTTCTCTACGACCGAGTCAGAGTACATCGCTGCTGCGGAAGCAGCAAAGGAAGCAGTTTGGATTAGAAAGTTCATTACAGAACTAGGTGTGGTGCCTGACATTATCAATCCCATTACTCTGTACTGTGATAACAATGGAGCCATTGCGCAAGCAAAGGAACCACGGTCTCATAATGCATCCAAGCACTACCTAAAGCGATACCACATCATTAGAGAGATTGTGGCTAGAGGAGATGTAAGAATAGAAAGAGTACCTACAGAGGACAACGTTGCAGATCCGTTGACAAAGCCTTTAACCCAGAAAGTACATGATCGTCATTTAACTTCTACTGGGATAAGTTTTAGAAACAATTGGCTTTAGTCCAAGTGGGAGTATGTTGGGGTTTAATGTCCTATAGACAATTGTTGCAGGATACAAACTTAATGTAAATGAATTGTTCTTTATATCATTTGTTTTAATGAGATATATGTTTTATAACTATATAAAGGCAATCCCTTTTAAGCACTAAATAAAGTCTAATAAAAGGAAATCCGTAAGTTTGTTTAAAGTGATTATAAAGTGTTCATACAAGCATGAAGTGAGACAAAACTTTATAATAAACTAATAAACTTAAAACCACCCCAAGTCAAGTGATATGTTTAGGATTGATATATCACTGTTGAGACTTGTATGTAACAATGTCTTCTGTCCGACAGAAAGCTGATCTCACAAGCTTCATATATATAGATATCTGGACAGTTACATAGATCTGATGAAACGTCGTTCATTAGGATTGGGGATCCGATTTGAGATAACAGGATGGGTAGATTCATCCTTGTCACCTGTTCATCTCATTGGTATTAATAGGTATAAGTAATCCTCAGACTCAAAGGAATGTTAATTGGTCATCCTGAATTACTGAATGTGAGACTTTGATCCTGTGGTCCCACGATCCTTAACAGAGATGACTATAGGGTGTGAACTGCAAAGGTTGGGTGTCACAGGAAGTAATGTCAGGGTAGTTATACATTGGATTGAGCATTTGTCACTCCCGATTAATGGGAGATATATCCAAGGATCGCTTGTGGAAGACTCGACTCTCAATCCTTGCAAAGTGATAGCTTAAGACTTGAAATACAGATTTCACTTAACCTATCTATTTGAGTTGACTCGGCCTGAACAAGTAAAATGAACGTCTCGCTATATGTGACTTGACATCACCCATAGTCATAAGATTCAGTTCAAGGATATAGTTGATAAAGGATCGAATTATACTGTAACTAATACGGAAGGGTTAACGACAGAATCAACCTGTCTTCTTAACGAACTCTGGGGGAATGATTACAGACTTGCCAATAACATACTCAGTACATCATTCCGTTATGCAAGGATTAAATATAATTCTTGAAGAAATTAATTTAATAGTTGCATACGGCCAGAAGTAGTAAGAACCTAATGGATCACACATAAGACTTGGAACCAAAAGAGAGATGGATGTCATTAATAGATGGAAGCCCAAATGAGCCCAATAAAGCCCATTTAATTAGGGGGGCCGAAATTTGTATATAATAAGTTAGGAATTATTTTAATTCCCTTAATCCTAATTTGATTAGGTTTGTGAATTAAATTAATTAAGAGAGATAATTAAATTAGGAGTTTTAATTAGATTAATATACTCCTATTATTATCCAATTAGGTTATTTATTATTATCCCAAATATATTAGATATATTATAAGATAATAATTAGGAATCCTATTCCGAATTGAATTCCTATTAAGTAACCTATTCCTATCTAACTAGGGTTTAGATATAAGTTATTATATATACCCCCCTAATGTGTGAATTTCGACTAAGCCATACTACTCCCCTCTATGTGATTTTCGAAACCTACATTAAGAGAGAGAAAGTGAATTCGCATCCCCAAGTTCGTGGATAAGAATTCATACGGCTTCCGTCAATTGATTAATTTCATTCATCTCCTTTTCTCTTTGATCTTGTGTTGGTTAATTAGAGGCAATCTATTTTGGTTGCATCTCATAAGGGTAGACTCCATCTTAACCTCACCGTGTTATACTTCGTGGTTGGAATCTCGGAGAAGAATTGTGGGCGCTTCTTTAACAACGGTAGATTGTTCATCAAAAGGTATTCATTCTTATCCCTCTTTATATGAAATAACGATTAACGGATCCTATGGTTAAAAGGAAGTAGGCTAAATTTTTTATATTTCCGCTGCTATACCTTAGCCTAATTTCCAACACCATAGTCATAGCGCAATCATCATGATATACATTTCGTCGTTAAAAAGAAATACGACTACTAGACGGCACGCATCAAGTTTTTGGCGCAGTTGCCGGGGATTTATAACATCTTGCAATATTAGACAAAAACGTTTTATTGTTAGTTTAAGCATTATTTTTGTATAAATTGTTTATATATACTTTTACTAACAACATTCTTTTCTTGTTGATATTATATTTTATTTCACTTATTTTATGCATACCCGATCTCGGAGTGATTCTCTTATTCCTATTGATCTCGAAATTGAACGTACTCTTTGTAGGATTCGAAAAGAGAAGATGGCCAACCCCAACGCTGAGGTCAACCAACCCGAAGGAAACCAAAGGCCACACGTGAACAACATTCGCGGGGGCAACGACACACGTTCGATGATGGAGATCCTTGCTCCGCACCGTCCCCAAAACCGTAACGAAATTGTCGCCCCCACAATACCGGCCAACATGTACGAGATAAAGACCAGGATGATCCAGCTGATACAACAATGCGGTCAATTCAGAGGGGAACTCCACGAGAACCCTAACGAACATCTCGATAAATTCCTTATGTGTGCCGACACCTCTCGACAAAATGGTGTTCCCGTTGAGGCTGTTAGACTAAAGCTGTTTCCTTTTTCTTTGACAGGGCAAGCGTTGGAATGGCTACACTCTTTGGAGGCGGGATCCATCACGTTATGGGAGGAGCTCGAGAAGGAGTTCCTTTCCTACTATTTTCTGCCGTCCAAAACAGTCAAGTTACGGACCGATATCACGTCCTTTAGGCAGTTGGAATGCGAGGCCCTTCATGCAGCTTGGGCTAGGTTCCGGATGTTGCTCCGAAACTGCTCCCACCATGACATCCCGAATCACGACTTGGTAAGCACTTTTTACCATGGGTTAACCCCCACTAACCGTGCGACTGTTGATTCCGCTGCAGGTGGGGATCTATTTCGGAAGTCAGCTAGTGAGGCCTACGAGCTCATTCATGAGCTCGCAAGGAAAAGTGTGCAATGGCAAGAGGATCGGCTTGCCGGCCCATCGCGACACCAAATGTTTGCTGTGGAGAAAGAGGCTCCAAAAAGCTCCATATCAGAACTGCATAAGAAACTTGACTCATTAATTGCCCAACTAAGCCTCAACAAAAGTGCACAGGTCCTGATGTGCAATCACTGTGGCGGAGAACACGACGGACTCAATTGCCAAGCCGGCAGCCCTTTCACCGGCGACATCGAGAGTGTAAGTTACGTAGGAGGAAACCCAAGGTATAATCCTAATCAGAACTCCTATCACCACCACAATAATAATAACAACGGTTGGCGGCCTCGGTACCAACACCCGAACTTGTCATATGGCAATAATAATAACGTGTTGAGGCCCCCATCCGACTTTGAGCAAGAATATCAGGAAAACGGGCTCGGGCAATCACAAGCCGCGCCCGGTAATCGGAACGCTCCACCTTCCAACAATGTACACGACCAATCGGTCATGTCTTTGTTGAATCATATATTAACCCGTCTTTCCGATAGCGAGGTGTTTTGCAGGGATCTTAGCCGCCAAGTAGCCCATCTGAACCGTCAACAACAAGAAAGGCCACTAGGAACCCTATCGGCAAACACCGAACAAAATCCGCGGGGCAAAAATCGGGAATTCGGACAGGCGATAACGCTCATGAATAATGGAGGTTCGGACCCGTCAAGTTCCAACTCGGGCAACTTACATTGAGCCGCCGCACGAGAAAGTCGAGCTACTTCGACTCTAAACGTAGCATAGGTTTGAATTTCTCAAACCCCTTGTTTATATGTATTATAAACTTATTCTTATTTCTTTTCTCTTTTGTTTATTTTTTCCCCTTAATTGTTGTTATTTTAAAATTTTATTTCTATAATTGCTTTATTTCTCGTCTTTCTGGTCTTCATTTTTATTTTATCTTATTTCTATCTTACTTTCTATTATCTTTATAAAATCAAAAGAAAAACAAATCCCTTGTAAATCCAAAAAATTTTACGACACGCGGGGCGTATACACCCATACGTCCCGCGTATCTACGTGTCTGACCCTAATCCCTAATAAAAAAGACACGGTACGTGGGGCGCCCCTCCTATCACGCCCCGCGTACACTTTAATTTTTGACACTCTTTAATAAACGCCACGTGGGAAGACACGCGGGACGTGCCCCAGGGCACGCCTCGCGTATCTTTGGGAGTTGTGAATCACAACTCCCCATGGCAACTCCCCCTCTCTCAAACTTCCCATCACTCCTCTTCCCTATACACCTTTTCCATTTCCACACTCCACCTCCTCTTCCATCCAATCAATTTTCATCTTTTCAAATTCAAATTTTCAACTTCCCTCCACAATAAATTTTGCATTAACTACTAGGGCTGGGCGCGGATCCCGGAGATACTGGACCGGACCGAATATCCGAGGAAAAAACTCCGGAATTGGACCGGACCGTTGACTTTTTTTGAAGAACCGAACTGGATTGGACCGTTGACTTTTCGTCAAAGAACTGGACCGAACTGGACCGAAATTTATCCAGGACCGGACCGATAACCGAATTGGATTGGATTGGATTGGACCGAACTAAAATAATCGAAAGTTTAGCAATAATAAATTTATATTTCATACATTAACTTTATATAAAGAGAAATATTATATAATATATAGTTATATATTTTGTAAGGTTTGGTAAACTAATTACAATAATATAAATTTATAATTTATTAATAAGGTATAACATTATTATTGTTAATCGCCTTAACCATCTAAACCAATTCTACTTCTTATTAACCATTTAATTAAGTAACAAATATTAGAAGTTTTAAATATTAAAATTTTTAAACATTTTACAAAATAGAATCTCGTGCTTCTTTACCCCATTCTCTCTGCTTCGATTTTTTTCTACGGTTCTATCTCCTCCATTGCACTCCATCGCTGCTACCACCTCACACGCCGCCACCTCCACCATGCACACCGCCACCTCCACCTTTTACCGATCTAAAGTCTGGTAAGTTTTCTAAACTCTGAACTTTTATATTTCAATTTCTAAACTCTATGTTGCGTACATTGTGTAGATTTGAAGTTTTATATGTTCTGTGTTATATTTGAAGTTTTATATGTTAGGGTATTAGATATAGTTCTTAATTAATTCACAGAAGCTTCCTCTCATGGAAAATCAATTAGGAAAATTTTCTTCACCTGGTTTTTCAGCCATGGAAAATTTTCTAGACAGCCACTCCCACCTTTCCCATCTCATCACCTCTTGTTCAATCGGGTATTATGGGGTCTTATAGCTACGCAATAAACTTCAAACATCACCTACACTTTCTAATATAAACATCAATATAAGGGACCTATAAAGCTACAAAAAATGGAGGAAATCTTCGTGAAATTATGCATATAAGAGAAGGGAGATATCAGTCACTTGAAGAATGTTTGGCTCGTGAAGACAGAATCACTCTTCGGACTATTTCTTCACAAATCTCCAATAATTTATAGTGGAAATTCATATGAACAATTGAACATGTTTTGTGTTATTTACTTTTTTTAGTCCATTTCGCAGTATGAACTGTCTTAATTTGGAACGCCTGTTTATTCTCTTGGGAAAAATTTGCATATTATGGTCTCAAATCATGTTAATTGTTTGGTGAATCATGATTGACCTTGAATCGCATTGTAATTTTGTGTTTGCCGAATTAATTTTGTGTTTATTCTGTATATGATTCTTTAAGTGAATCTTGTCGTCTTATGCTTCTATTTTATCATATCTATTGTGGTGGAAGGTTAATGTTATGCGATATCCTGCTTTATCCAAAGTTGTAAAAGATGTTTTTGCAATTCAATGCTCAACTGTGGCTTCTGAATCTATGTTTAGCACAAATGGTAAAACTTTGGATCAATTTATGAGTTTTTTTAACTCCTGCTACAACTGCGGTTTTAATTTGTTGTCAAGATTGGTTGAAAACTTCAACTCAAGCTTTCAAGCATGAAGAAGAAGTTGAAGATCTTGAAGCTATTGAAGAAGGTAATATTTACTTAGCAATTATATTTCATAGTTTTATTTTAATTAAATGTTTATGAATACTAACTATATAAATGTTATTTAATTTGTAGAAATTAGTTCTGATCCTGAAATTGCATCATCTCTTTTATCTATATTTCAATTGGATATCTAAGGTTTTTTTGACCGAATCAAATGCACTTTGGTAAGCATATTTTTTTCCTTTTACTTTTTGCTAGTGTGTTGATTAATTTTATTGAAGTGAAAGCTAATTAATTTAACATTTGTTGATTCAATTACAAATTTTATATGTTTAGATTGATGTTTGGCTTTTACTGCCTTTGCTTTGGAAAACAAGGAATTTGTTGCGTTAAGAAGATTCAATTACAAATTGGGATGATGATTAGGGAGATTTTGCTAATGAAGTGTTGTCTTTTTTGAATTAAAGGTTGTTTGTTTTTATGGATTTGTTATTTTGTAACTTTGATTTTGTGGGTTTTTTTAGCCTTGTTGTCTACCGTAACTTTTAATACTTTGATTTTATCGGGTTTTTTTAGCCTTGTTGTCTACTGTAACTTTTAATGAATGTTGTTTACTTCCTAAAAAAATATCATTTATTTCAAGTTATGTAAGATAATAAAATTTTATATTTTATTATTTTATAAATTAAATTTTTAATTTATTTTTTAGGACTTAAACTATTAGATATTTATCCGAATCACCGAAAAATTATATTGGATTGGACCGGAACCGAATCTCCGAATCCCCGAACTGGACTGGACTGAAATTTTGGGGCAATTCAATTCTGGAGATTTATTCTTTCAATCCAATTCTGGAGATTTCATTTTATTTATCTCCGAATTTCAATCCAACACTGGAGATTCATGAATCCCCGACTTGGACCGAACTGTGCCCAGCCCTATTAACTACCCCCTTAATTACAAATTAATAACACATAAAAATTAAAAAGAGTTAATAAATAAAACATAAAAATCATAAAATCAATTAAAAACTCATTAAAAACTCATAAATCAAAAAATCAAAAAAATCAGAAAACTGCTAAAAACCGAAAAAAATCCTTCATCTTCTATCTTCTACGCGGGGCGTAACCCCATTTACGCCCCGCGTCCTCGCCCTTTTTTGTCATAAAAAAGGAGCAGGAGGTGCGATACGCGAGGCGTGCCCTCTTTCACGCCCCGCGTATCACACCATTCTTGCGCAAAATAACATCAGGGGGAGGGATACGTGTGGCGTGGCCCCTCCACGCCCCGCGTACCCCTCTAGGAATCCGAGCTTTGCTTGGATTCCCCACTTTTACCCTATATATACTCCCCCTTTTTTCCCTCCTTCTCCCTCACAACCCTCATACACTCTCCCATTCCTCTTCTACTCTCCCTCTATCCTCCATTACCACCATGGTTAGGCGAAAGCAAACCGCCGACATGCGTCCCCCATGGTCCACTCGGGCCCGATCTTCCCGTTCCGCACAGAACCAACAACCACCACCATCACCCGAATGGGAACAAACACCACAACTCACCCACGTCTACCGGACTCCTTTTCATCTCTTCACCGAAGAGGAAGCCCAAAATTATCAAACACTTTCCGTCGCCCACATTATGGAGCTTCCTTACATCTAGCGTAGCACTCTTGATCGTTTTGATCTTGGGGGCGCCTTCGAGGACCGCCTCCGTGCTTTCAATTAGCTCGATCATTACCGGGCGCACCACCACGTCTACTCTTCGTTGGTCGTGGAATTCTACACCTCCCTTGAATCCAACAATGTTCCGGGAGCCGCCCTCTTCAACTTCCGCCTCCACAACCGACCTTTCACCATTGACACCCAATGGATCCGCAATCATTTCACCAAACAAGCGGAGGCGGGCATTGCACATTGGCCCGAGGGTGTTTTCGCTCGTGATTTTTAGACCTCCATCACCGGGTCCGAGGATTACGATGTCTCCAACCTCCGCCCATCTCTCATCCGTGATCCGATCCTCCAACTTCTCCACCGCTTCATCTCCTTCTACTTTTCGGGGAAGTCGGAGTCCACCAAGGTCAACAAGGACGAACTTTTGGCTCTCTATTGTTGCGCCAATAACCGCACCTACGATCTTTCCTATCTCGTGGCCGTCCAACTCCACCACATTTCCACCCGAAAATGTGGCAAGATTGGGTTAGGCCATCTCGTCACCATCTTCGCCACCTCCGCTCTCGTTGAAGCTGCCCTTGATCACCTCCCGAGCCTTTTGCCTCGGCCCGTGGAGAAGAACGCCTTTAAGTCTCTTAAGTGTCCTACCTCCGGCCCGGGTGAGACTTCGGGGGCGGCCCGCTCCAATGAAGAGGGAGACTCGGACTCGAGCATGGGCCTCAATTTTAGTCCTCCACCCCTCCACGACTTCAACGCTCTTTATGCCCGGTTGGACATTTTGGAGGACAACCAACATCGTGATCGGGCCCACTTCGACTCCCGCTTCGACACCCTAGATGCTCGCCTCGATGCCTCCGAGGCTCAAAGGCAAGCGGATAGGGCTAGCTTCGATGCATTTACCAACACCTTCTACACCCACT
The DNA here is from genome assembly GCF_963576675.1 of Euphorbia lathyris. Taxonomy (NCBI): domain Eukaryota; kingdom Viridiplantae; phylum Streptophyta; class Magnoliopsida; order Malpighiales; family Euphorbiaceae; genus Euphorbia; species Euphorbia lathyris. The sequence goes on from NC_088917.1 coordinate 57,300,818, forward strand.
TCAACATCCACGGAAACCCTCCTCCACCACAACCATAGTCCCCTTTTTCTTTATTTTGTATTTTCTTTCTTCGTGTTTATTTTAGTTTGTGTTGTTAGTTGTTTTCTTGTTTTCTTGTAATTTCTTTTCCCTTTAATATATTTTTAGCTTTCCTTATGTTTCGTGTTTAGTCGGTTTATTTTCATGGTTGTTTATTTTTTCAATAACACTCACGCAGGGCGTACCCCCTTGTACGCCTCACGTGCCCTTTATTTTCTTGCACAAAATACGCAGAAACTCAAACACGCAGGGCGCCCCACTTCATGCGCCCAGCGTATTTGAGTCTCTACCCAAAAACAACATAAAACGCACTGTCTGCGCGAGACGCCCCCTGGGCACGCCTCGCGTAACATCTGACCCCCAAGGGTCTCACTTTTAATTCACCATTTGTTTTTGTTTTTGTTTTTGTTTTTCTTTTGCGACGTCCTTGAAATAGACGTCATTTTAATAACGCGGAGGGCCATGCAACCCCGCACTTTCAGTTTGTTTTGCACTAACAAAAACAAAAATAAAAAATCAAACAAACATAAAAATAATTAAACTAATTTTTTGATTCTTAAGATTTTTCCCGACACACTAACCTTCCTCGGAATTAATTAAATGTTCCGTTGTTTGTCCTTAAATGTAAATACTATCGGACCACAAAGGATCGGTTCTATTAAAAAAATTTAGTCTTAATTTTGAAGTCATAGAATTTATGTAAAGACTAGGTGATACTAAACAAAAGCATCGAGTCCTAACCCATAAAGTCATCTCCATAACGAAACTTAAAAAGGCAATAAAAACGGGATGTTTGAAAGTTTAGCGAAAACTCGATAATACACAATTTAAACCCGAAATTTTGTGAGGTAATTTTGAGCCTACAGGAGTTCGTACGAGAACTCTATTTCTTTCACAATTCTTCGAGAGCTTTGACTTCACTCGAGTCATAGAGTTTGCATCTAATACCGGGTTAAGTACACTTATTTTGGTTAAAATGGCAATAGATGATAAAACGAACCCACTTAGTCTAATTCTTTTCTTAATTTATTTTTCTCGTTTTTGTTAACCTCTAGAAAACCCCCTTTGAGCCTATTAACCACTTTTTTTTGTGGTTAACACCCTATTTAACATTTAACCCTTTTTCCTCTAGATTAAATACCAACAAAATCAATTTGTACCCGAAATAAGCCAAGGCCTTGATAAGTAAGCACCAAAAAGTCTCGGAATCGTTTTTGTGCCGCTCTCAAAACAAAAAAAAAAAGAAAAAGAAAAACACAATAAAGAGCAACAAGGCATTCTTAAGCTCCACCCGAGCAATTTTCGAGTATATTTCATGAACTCACCAAAGCCGAAATAAGAATACGGTGCGATCATTAAAACGGTATTTAAACTCGAGTTTCCAAAAACTAACCACTAAAAAGCCACCCACATTACAAACCCCCTCCGGGTTCATTTTTAATACTGCCAAGACCATGATATAGGAGGAAAAATTCGGATAAAAATACAAACTCAACGTGATCTCGGGTAAGTGCAAAGAAGAGTGCTAAAACACCGACCCACCAAAGTTTGAGCGTAAGAGTGAAATCCCTTGGTGAAGTATTATCGGGTTCTCAAAAGATAATCAACCCTCGTTATTATTGCCTATTAATTTTAATTATGGAGGTTTCAAACAAGTTTTGGTCGCTGAATTGTTTGCGTGGGTACTCGCCGAAAACTTTGCATAAAACTTTAACTTTGAAGTCACGCACTTGGTAAAACCAACCGTCGGTTTGTTTCTTAATAATCTCAATCCCTTGTCTTTCGATTTCTTTTACTTGAGGATAAGTAAAACTTTAAAGTCCGAGGAGGTTTGATAGGGGTATTTTACCCCTATCTTTTAGCATGATTTACAGTTTAATTTTAGAAGAAACAAATAAGTTTAATTATAAAAATAGAGTGTTTTAATAAAATAACGGAATAAAAATAAATTCCATGCGTTCAATTAATTTCCCTTATTTTTGAGTAATTTAGGAAATAAAAACATCAAGCTAACTCGGTCCCGAGATTTGTATTTCAGGTACGAGCAAGGAGTGAAAATCCACTCAAATATGCGAGGCGCATCATCCCATACGCGGGGCATGAAATATAGAGTCATAAATAGTTGCCCTATCCACAAACACCACGCGGAATCTAGTCAGCATACGCGAGGCGTACGCCAACTTACGCGAGGCGTATAAACATATGTCAGAAATAATTGCCTAATCCTGAAAGTCAGACTGCATTGTCTCCTGAGTCAACGATCCATACGCGAGGCGTACCACCTTACACGCGGGGCGTGTAAGGGAGTTCGTCAATACAAAAAGTTCAGAGACTCATTTACGCAGAGCGTGCCTCAAGCTACGCGCGGCGTAAAAGGCTCAATTCAAGCAATAAAATCTCAGAGACTCAAACACGCGAGGCGTATCCCAATCAACGCGGGGCGTGTTTGAGACAACAAGATCCGAATTGGTCCATATGCAGGAGATTTCTGACGGAATGGGCATACACGCAGGGCGTACACCACCATACACGGGGCGTATCACGGGGTTTCTACACAAACTAATGGTCCTCCATGCTTGCACTTTATGGAATTACAATCTTGCCCCTAGCTTGATCTATAAATAAGAGTGTCTAGCACTCATTTGAGACACCATTGAGAAAGAGCAAAAGCTATACTTGTTTTGATTGTTGTAGTTTAGATTTGTTTTTAGGCTTTGTGTAACTAAACTCTTCCATCTCGAGAGCTTGTCCGTTGCTCCCGGCATCTCACCAAAGTCTCGCTCCATCTCCGAACACCAAGCTCGAGAGCTCCACCATTCAAGTCCTTAGAGACAGCTTTTAAGTCCGGTTAGCTAGTTCCGAGGGTGGATTCTTCCCTTTACACTTACTAATTAGCTTGATCTCATCCTATGTACTAGGCTTGTTTGTAATCCATATTTACACTTTCCACATTTATAATTTATGATTCATAACCTTCTTTTCTATATATGTGTTGATGTTTGTTACTTGTTTTGATATTTATAATTGATTGTTGTGTAGGAGAACGCGACTTCCGACGCCATTCGGGCTATTTTTAGGGATTCATATAGGTGTTGCCTTACCAGAAGTGACAAACCGGAAACCGTAGGGATTGACAAACCACGGAACTTACGGGCCCTAATTTTTGGTCCCAAGCATTAGACACGCCTTGACTAGGAACCACGTAGTCTAAGTACTTCACGGGACGGTTGCTCTACACGTAGTCGTCTTTGCATGAGCAAACCATCAACCGTATAAACATTAGAAGTCATTATTTGTCATAGTTATAACTTATCGCATTCATATCACTCCATAGAGTTTCGTTATATAAATTCGCCTCACACGTAGCTAGGAGTAGTTTGTAGTTGTGTTTCACACCAACCTCAAAGTATTCACCTCTTAAATAACGTATAAAATCGAGTCGTCTAATACTTGCAGTTATAAATCCCGTGGATTCGATACCCGGTCTTAACCGGATTATTACTTGATACGACGGGGTACACTTACCCCTAAGTAGTGACATATAGTAGATACAAAGCACTTAGAAAGACCACATCCATAGTCATAGCGCAATCATCGTGATATACATTTCGTCGTTAAAAAGAAATACGGCACGCATCAATAGACCCTTGCACTAAGAAAGTAACCATCAGCAGGGATGTAATTTTTGAAGAAAATGAAAGCTGGGATTGGAAAAACACAACAAATGGATTCAAAGATGATGTTCTTGATTGGGGAGAAGAATATAAAGAAACATACAATCAAGGGGAAGGAAGTGAAGATGCAGCAGCCTCCTCAAACGAAGAAGATACCACAGACGAAGAAATCATCTCAAGTGATGCTGCTGTTTCACAAAATGAAGATGCAACAGATGAAGAAATCACTTCCAGCGATGCTACTACCTCACCAATTTGAAGAAGAAGAACTCCAACTTACTTAGAAGATTATACCAGTGGAGAAGGACTTTCAGAGGATGAGGTACAAAACTTTGCCTTATTAATTGATGCTGATGATCCTCTATTTTTTGAACAAGCAGTAAAATCAAAAAAATGGAGGGAAGTAATAGATCTTGAGATCAAGGCAATTGAGAAGAACAACACTTGGGAGCTTGTAAATGCTCCTTTGGGAGTAAAACTGATCGGAGTCAAATGGGTCTATCAAACAAAATTGAACAAGAATGGAGAAGTTGACAAATGCAAAACGAGGCTGGTGGCAAAGGGGTATGCTCAAGAAAAGGGGATAGTCTATACTGAGGTCTTTGCTCCTGTAGCAAGATGGGACACCATTCGGTTGCTGTTGGCAATGGCAGCAAGAAATCAATGGAAAGTCTTTTAATTCGATGTAAAAAGTTCCTTTCTATATGGCGAACTTAGTGAAGATGTATATGTAGCCCAACCACAAGGCTATAAAGTGAAGGGAGAAGAGAACAAGGTATACAAGTTGAAAAAGGCCCTCTACGGCTTGAAACAAGCCCCAATAGCATGGTTCAGCAGAATCGAGAGTTACTTCATCAAAGAAGGTTTTGAGAGAAGCTCTTGTGATCATACTTTGTTCATCAAAAAGTATGAGATCAACAAAATTCTGATTGTAAGTCTCTACGTTGATGATTTGATATTTACAAGTAACAATTTATTAATGATACGAGATTTCAAAAACTCAATGAAAAATGAGTTTGAGATGATTGATTTGGGCGAGATGAGGTACTTTTTGGGAGTGGAAGTGAATCAAGGAAGAAATGGAATGTTTATCATCCAGAAGAAATATGCAAGTGAAGTTCTCAAAAAGTTTGGTATAGGAAGCTGCAATGCAGTCAGAAACCTGATTGTTCTAGGAAGCAAATTATCGAAGGAGGAACATGGAACAAGAGCTGACAGTACATTGTTCAAGCAAATTGTTGGAAGCTTAATGTACATGACTGTTACAAGACCCGATCTAATGTATAGTGTGTCTCAAAAGCAGGTACATGTCAAATCCAATGGAAACACACATGTTAGCAGCAAAAAGAATTTTGAGGTACATTCAAGGAACTATTGATTTCGGCATCTTCTACAAAAAGGATTGCAAAAATGAACTGATGGCATACACCTATAGTGACTATGCTGGTGATATAAACGATCGAAAAAGCACTTCAGGTTATGTGTTCATGTTGAGTGGAGGATCAGTAGCTTGGGCATCAGAGAAGCAACCTATAGTAGCCTTGTCAACTACTGAAGCAGAATATGTTGCTGCTGCCTCATGTGCTTGCCAAAATGTTTGGATGCAACGAGTTCTAAAGCAAATTGAAGGTACTCAAAAGGATTCTGTCAAAATTTTGTGTGACAATTCTTCTACAATTAAACTTGCTAAAAATCTGGTCTTTCATGGAAGAAGTAAGCACATCGATGTAAGATTTCATTTTCTGAGAAATCTCACGAGTGATGGATCAATTTATATGGAATATTGTGGTAGCAGTAAACAAGTAGCTGATATAATGACCAAACCTTTGAAGATTGATCAATTTGAAAAACTCAAGGAAGCCCTTGGAGTTAGAAGTAGTCAAGGTATAAATTGATATGCAGTAGACATGTTCAGTTTAGGGGAGAATTTTGTTAGGTTTTTGAAGTAGTCTTTGCTGTTAAGAATAAGTTCCTAGAAAATAGGAATAAGTTAGAGTTTGATTTTATCTGATTTGGTCTTTGCTGTAATCACGTTTCCTGTATATATGGGATACGTTAGTTTTTCTTTTTGGATTTCTGTTCATTGTAAAGCTATTTAAAGCCTCCTCAGTTTACGTTCTAAATAACAAATACCTTTGCAACATCTACAATTGTCTATTGTGTTCATTTTGTTAACAAAAATGAGTAGTGCATTATTAATTGATTCGGAATATCTCATTGGCCCATTACGACCATGGGCCCGGCGGGCTAAAGGGCAAGAGGCCTCAAAGGCCCAAGAGGATTGACTATAAATAAGGAGGAGGCAACCAAGGCAAAAGGATCGGGTAACATACTCTCTAACTCATCTTGAATAGATTATAAATACACTCGAGCGACTAACTATCTTGATCGTCGGAGTGTTCCCAGGGACCGCTCCCCGCACAGAGACGACCCTCGAGGAACACGAGCACCCCCCCGAAGAGAGCTCGGATCACTGTTCTGCGTATCCTAATTATTTGGTGCGGTGAACGTGGAATACAAGTGACCGCAGAGCCTCCAGCGAGATGCAAACACCGACTGAGTCCACCCCAACGGAGGCGCCGGAAATCAGAGCAACTAGTTCTATGACAAACATGGACCGATCCGCTCCGATCATCCTAATCTCCCCTAGAAATTTGGCTCCACTGATGGAGGAGGTAAGCCCGGAAGAAGAGGAAACTTACAATACCACGCAGCTCCTCAGTGCGGTACAAGGTTTTCAAACCACTCAAGCTATTCATACGGCGACTCAGATGAAGATCATAGAACAACAGAGAAGTTTGCAGGAGAAAACGCCAAAATTTGGCAATACCTCAAGGCAGCAGCGGAGACACAAAGGGAAGGCATATCCCCGGGGCAGTCCTTAGAACCCGAGATGCCCGCAGGAAGAGGGGCCGGAACCGCCACGACCGGAAGAGGCGGCATACCACGGGAAGAGACAACAACCGTGAGCAACGAAGACGCATTGGAACTGAAGATCCAGCACTTTTTAGACAAGAGAGCCCTCAGAGGCGTCATGGGGGGAATCATCACCTCCAGCAAAATGCCACTAGTACAAAGAATCATCGAGATAAGGTTCCCACGAGACTGGAAGGCTCCTCGCCTATCGCAATATTCGGGAACCGAAGACCCAAATGACCACGTGGCATCCTTCATGAGCACTATCAACCTGTATTCAAAGGACGAGGACATCATGTGTAAAGTTTTTCCCACCACACTCTCATCCAGTGCCCAAGAGTGGTATCGAGGACTAGCTCCTGAATCAATTGGCTCATTCGATCTACTAAAGGACCTTTTCCTCTCCCGTTTTGCCGCGACAGCGAAGGTGAGGAAGATCAGCTCGGACATTAATGGGCTCAAGCAGCGAGCAACCGAACCACTATGCAACTTTCTTTCCAAGTTCCACCATATGGCCTCTCAGGTCAGAGGCCTCAGCCTAGAGGTAGCTCATGATACCCTAGCAAAAGGAACCTCGTGTGAGCCCCTAAAGCAAAAGTGCTTCAGAAAGATGCCGCGATCCTTCGAGGAGCTCATGACCATAGCACAGACCTTCGTCCGGTATGACGACTGCGACCGGTCGGCAGGGTACGAGGAATCAGAAAGGGACAAGGCCAGAGGAGATGCACACAAACAGGAAAGAAGCAGACCTACCGCAGAAGCACGAGACGAGGGCCGGGCGCGCAAGGAGGCCCCGATGCCCTTTCTAGCGTGGGTCGAGCGAGCAAACCTTGAGCACAGGGGGGATAGATCCCGTGGAAAAGAGGTACATTATGCTGCTCAGAACCAGCCCCGTCAATTCGCACACCTGACTCCGCCGACAGACAAAGGCAAAACCCGAGTCGAGAAGGAGTACTGCAAGTACCACAAATCCTCCGGACACTCCACGGAGAACTGCTATCAACTACAGAAAGAAATTGAGCCGATCACGGAGCAAGGTGCGCCACCGAAGACCATTAGACAAAGGGAACAGAGCCCGAAACAACGAGACACCGGCCGAACAGATGAAGCGAAACGACCAAGGTACCACGGAGAGATCCATGTCATACGGGAGGGAGCACCGGCACTCTGCCCGCTCCCGGAGAGCTCCCGAAAGAGAAAAGCAGCTGATCAGACCCTGACGTTGCAGCCACCACTCCGGACCAGCCATTCGGAGGCCCTTGTAGTCACCATCAACATCGCCGGCTTTAAAACGCATCGGGTGCTGGTGGACACAGGAAGCTCGGTGAACTTGCTCACCTAGAGAGCGCTCCGCGTTATGAAAAATACTCACACGGCCCTCCGTGCCGGAACTTTTCCCCTGGTTGGCCTGTCAGAAATTGAAGTCCCCGTGAAGGGAATCATCTCTCTGTCAACAATCTTTGCTGAAAGCGACCAAGAAGTAGAGGACACCGCAGAATGGGTGGTAGTGGATATTCCCTTGGCCTACAACGCCATTATCGGGAGGCCTCTGCTGGCTAGCCTCAAAGCTCCAATTGACATCTCCGACTTATGCTTGACTTTGCCGCTTCGACACGACAAAATCACCATCCACGGAGATTGCATCCTGGCCAAGAAACTGCAATGGGAGGCGACTCAATCTCGGACAGCGCTTTACCTGGAGGACGGTCTGATGGATATGAGGGGGTACAATCCCACGCCGATTGAGCCGGTCAGCGACTGTGCCATCGGGGAAAACAAGACACTGAAGATCGGGACTAAGCTCCCGCCTCATCTGGCCAGCGAGATAAAAGCCGTTCTAACGGAGCATTCGGACGTATTCGCATGGTGCACCGAAGACATCACAGGAGTTTCACCTGAACAAGCAACTCACAGATTGAACATCGACTCCTCCGTTGAGCCTATAAAGTAGAAGAAGCGGGTATAGGCAAAAGACAAGCAAGCTGCAGTCAAGGCAGAGATCGAAAAGCTACTACCTGTAAAATTTATTCGCGAGATCCACTATCCGGATTGGCTTTCTAACGTTGTACTTGTAAAGAAGGCCAGCGGAAAGTATCGCATGTGTGTAGATTTCACCAATGTTAATAAAGCATGCCCCAAAGATTCCTACCCGTTGCCTAACATAGATCAGCTTTTCGACCAGACAGCTGGTCGCAAAATCTTATCCCAGTTTGATGCCATCGCAGGTTTTCAACAAATCCCTCTGGACCCGGCCGATGCCGAGAAGACCTCCTTCAAAATGCATGAAGGCACATATTGCTACAACGTGATGCCTTTCGGCTTAAAGAATGCGGGGGCCACATACCAGCGACTAGTAGATAAGATGTTCACTCACCTCATCGGTAAAACAGTGCAGGTATACATCGACGACATGGTCGTCCTAAGCGCTGTTGAGAGTGACCACCCGCGTGACTTGGTGGAGGTATTTAAAATTTTCAGGGAATACAACCTCAAGCTAAACCCGGAGAAATGTTTCTTTGGTATTTGTAGCGGCAAGTTCCTGGGTTGCGTAGTTTCGGAGAAAGCTATCGAGCCTAATCCCGCGAAGATCGAGGCAATCTTAGAAATGGAAGCACCGCATAATCTATAGGGAGTTCAGAGGATCAATGGGAGGGTTATCACCTTGGGCCAATTTATTTCCTGCACGACACAGCGATGCTTGCCTTTTTACAAAGCAGTCAAGAAGGAGCATCCCTTCAAATGGTCCACGGATTGTCAGGCGGCATTCAATGCCATTAAAACTTTCCTTGCCACGCCCCCACTACTGTCGGTACCAAAGCAAGGGCGGGACATCCAACTGTACTTCACCATCGCCGATGAAACTATGGCAGTCGTCTTAACTCAAGAAGAGGGGACGGAGCTCTACCCAATTTATTTTTTGAGCAGGGTCCTGAAGGGTGCAGAAATCCGATACTCCAAGGTGGAGAAGGCTCTGTTCGCCATCACATAAGCATCCGAGCATCTCAGGCCATATTTCCAAGCGCATACGGTTGTGGTCAAGACCAATTATCCTCTTAAGAAGGCAGTCCAAAAACCAGAAATTTCCAGTCGGATCACCAACTGGTCGGTGCGACTATCGCAGTTCGACATACGTTTCGAGCCCCGTACGGCGATCAAAGCTCAAGTGTTGTCCGACTTCATTGAAGAATTTACCGGATCATCGACTAGCGACCTCACACTGAAGAGAACTCACAACAGCGACATGTGGACCATGAGTGTGGATGGGTCTTGCGGCCCAGGGCGGGCAGGCGTATGCATTGCCATCCAGGGACCGAATAACCTCTGGCTACGGTACACCGTCCGACTCGACTTTCCAACGATGAACAATCAAGCAGAATATGAGGCCCTGATCGTAGCTCTTCGGTTAGCCAAAACAATGGTAACCGGGCACCTGACAGTATACTCGGACTCCAAACTCGTCGTTAGCCACGTCAGCGGTACTTACAGAGCAAAAGACCCGACGATGTGTCAATATTTGGCGCTCGCCAAATCCCTGCTCGAGGACCTCAAGAACAAAGGAGTAACCTTTTGCCTTACGCTTGTACCACGAGAAGATAATGAAGAGGCAGATGCCATTGCCGCTCTCGCAGCTGGCGAGCAGTCCCGTGACCCGCATACCCTTATAGAAATTGCTGCGACCCCAGCTATTGACACAGAGTGCTCATTACAGATCGACACAGCAGACGCAGCAGCAAGCGGTTGGGGGAGTCTGATAATCAGGTATCTAGAAGATGGGACACTGCCGGAGGATCGGACGCAGACATCCCTCGTGGTCCGGTGTTCCTAGCGGTATGCAATGCACGATGGCCTACTCTATCGGAAGTCCTCCGAGCACCCGTGGCTGCATTGCATATCCGAGGAGGAAGGGGATCACTGTTTGAAGGAGATACACCAGGGCGTATACGGCTCGCATCAGGGCGCTCGGTCAATTGCGAAGAAAGCCTGTCTACAGGGACTTTATTGGCAAACCATGGATTCCGACGCAACGCGTCTGGTTCGTAGCTGTTAGGCGTGTCAACTGCATGCCAATACCCATCACGCACCGGCGGCTCCGCTCAAAGGCATTGTCACACCCTGGCCGTTTACAGTATGGAGCATTGATCTGCTCGGCCCATTTCCGATGGCCTTAGCACAGAAGCGTTTTGTAGTGGTAGCAGTCGATCACTTTACCAAATGGATCGAGGCAGAAGCAATCGCCAAAATAACCGCCGACAATGTAATCGGTTTTCTTAAGCGTACAATCATCTACCGGTTCGGAGTCCCTCACTCTTTCATCACAGATAACGGGAGGCAGTTCGACTGTAGTCAATTCTGCGAGTTCTGCGCGGAATGGGATATCAAAGGGCGTTACACCTCGGTAGCACATCCTCAGAGCAATGGGCTCACTGAAGTAAGCAACCGAACAATCCTGTGAGGAATTAAAGCGCGCCTGTCCGACCAGGGTCAAACATGGCCTGTCCATATCCCAGCAGTATTATGGTCATACCGCACAACCCCACACTCCGGCACCGGGTGCACTCCTTTCTTCCTTACCTATGGGGCAGAAGCAATGGCACCATCCGAAGTCATCCTTCACTCTCCTCGGCAGATCACCTTCGAGGAAGCTGGCAACAACGCGGAACTTGCCGAAGCAAGCGAGCGACTAGAGGAAGAGCGCCTTAATGCCTTACTTCACATCACGACCCATAAACAAAGCATAGCTCGATACCACGATAGACGGGTCCGGCCTTGCACTTTCCAAGTTGGGGACCTTGTGCTCCGAGATGCAGCTGCCGCTCAATCTCCGCTAGCTAAAGGCAAGCTCGGATAATCATTGGAAGGGCCATACAAGATCGATACTGTCCTCCATAATAGAGCCTACAAGTTCGCCTCCTTAGACGGGGTGGTCTTTGACAATAGCTGGAACATCCAAACACTAAAGAAGTACTATCAATAAGCCCCTGTAATCTGAATCATGAATAAGAATACATGTTTACATCTCGAAACGCCTCTTAAATTGCGCAAACAACCCCATGTTGTTACCGATTAACCAAGAAGCGAGCTACCCGATATGGTCCTCGCACTGAATAACTCAAAACGTTATTCCCAGGCTTCTCGATCATCTCAAAACGCATCTTAAATCGCGCAAACAACCCCATGTTGTTACCGATTAACCAAGAAGCGAGCTACCTGATATGGTCCTCGCACTGAATAACTCAAAACGTTATTCCCAGGCTTCTCGATCATCTCGAAATGCCTCTTAAATCGCGCAAACAACCCCATGTTGTTACCAATTAACCAAGAAGCGAGCTACCCGATATGGTCCTCGCACTGAATAACTCAAAACGTTATTCCCAGGCTTCTCGATCATCTTGAAATGCCTCTTAAATCGCTCAAGCAACCCCATATTATTACCAATTAACCAAGAAGCAAACTACCCGATATGGTCCTCGTACTGAATAACTCAAAACGTTATTCCCAGGCTTCTCGATCATCTCGAAACGCCTCTTAAATCGCGCAAACAACCCCATGTTGTTACCGATTAACCAAGAAGCAAGCTACCCGATATGGTCCTCGCACTGAATAACTCAAAATGTTATTCCCAGGCTTCTCGATCATCTCGAAACGCCTCTTAGCAAAACGTGCAAACAATACCATGTTGTTTCCGATTAACTAACGAAGCGCGCTACCATATACGGTCCCCGCTCAAATAACATCGAAGGTTATACTAAGGCTTCTCGAGCATCTCGAACGCCTGAGGAGTCGCACATCTAAAACAGCATCTTGCACACTTTAGCAAGTTGGCTGCGTATCCATAGGAAGCAATATGATCCTCAAAACGGACTTTCTAGACAAAATCCCGAAACATGTCAAAAATTTTCGCACGAAAAATCAGCTACAGCTTTGGTCGCAGTAATAACAAAGGAAATCAAATTTGCAGTTTTCATTACAGACAGCAAAACTACAAAAGGTTGGACAAATTGAAAGGAAATCTCTAGTACAATGCAACTTAAACAGATTACGCAAAAGGACAGACACAAAACGCAAAATAGTCCAATCTCCTACGACGATACATTGGCACGATCAGGATTAGGAATGGCCTCAGCATCCATTAAAGCTTGGTGCACTGTCCGCCAATCAGTACATTCATCCGTATTGTTCCCATTCTGCCTATGATACAGACAGGCCTTCCCAACATGCGTCACTCGATGCGCCGGATCTGCCGGAATAGGCCCCAGAAAGCCCTGCCTAGAAAATTCAAGAAAGACAACACTACGAGGCTTCAAAGGATCGACGAACGTCGATCCATAGGGATGAGTCAGCGAAGCATGGCATCCGACACGCCGGTTTTTCGTTTCAGGAGGAAGATTCATCACCCTATCGAGCTCATCGGTAAGAAGCCTCCTCACCCATGCAGGATGCGGATTCGTCACGGGCACGACCGTCTCGTCAGGGTTCAGAAAACCAATTCCGTCCTGCGACCAAGCTTTCTTCTCAGTTGAAGATAAGGCACTGGCGACCACGTCGCACGAATCTATCGCAGACCCGGTATAAGGAGCAGAACTCTCACTCTCCCCGTTTCGGCTTCTTCACGAAACACCCCGATTCATCCACACCGAGGAGGCATATCGCACCTTTCTGTTAAGATCATGATCATCCCTTGGCAGACAATACACATAAGGGTGAGGCATTGCCGAGATCGCTTTCTGCACCTCAAGAATCTTAGCGGAATCCACGACATCCTGAAGCGACATCACACGAAAATGGGGCTAAACAAGCACCTAAAAATACAAACGAACGAAGCAAGGACACCCCATAAACGAAGAGCACAAACACAAACCAACTCTTATTTATTGCAAGAATAGACAAGACTTGACAAACACATCAAAGAACCTCAAATCAAATCAACATGCAAAATTATGTTCAAATTTAGCTGCCAAAAGATCCTCAAAGATTCCAACCGTACAAAACATTATTACATCTTTGAATCAAAGAAACAAAAAGAGCATGCTATCTCCATTTACAACTATTTCTTCTTAAAATGGTCACAAAACTCTACGGCTTTCGCCTGGGCAACTTTATCATACACATTCGGAGAGAATATGACCTCTGGAGGAACCTCATGCCCCGCAGAATGAGCAGCAACAATAAGCATCATTCGATCCATTTTGATCAGCTTCTCCTCGCGCTGTCCCGCGAAGGCACGCAACTCGCTAGCCTCTTTCCGAGCCACCTCAAGTTCTCGCTTGAGTCTCTCATTCTCATCGGACAATGCAACTGCTCGCCTAGCTCTCTCGTCGACCTTCTCCTTCACTCGGCGGGTCCATAAGATGGCCACCTTAAGCAAAACCTTGTAAGAACGGAGATCCTCAGCATCATGTGCCAACTTCTTCGACAGCTCCACTCGGCCTCCTGTCTCCACTTTGAGCTGCTCGGTCAGCACTGCGATCTCGCCCTCACGGCACTCCAACAACTCTCCGGCGGTGGATAACTTCCCATTCGCCGCTTCCAGCTCCTTCACAGCATTCCGCAAACCTTGCTCCATGTCCGGAAACAAATTCTCATCATTCACACACATGTCAAATACCGTGTTAGCATTTTGAATGGCCTGCATAAAGATACATAAATCAGGACACGATCATTAGAAACAAACCTGAACGAACATGTCAAGAGAACTTACCACACCAAGCGCCGACAAAGTTTCCACACCGAGGTTCATTTTGGACACACCATCCATTCGGTGAACTTTAGCAACACGAGCCATCGCCCGCGTAAGGTCCGACGTTGCCATGTCTGAGTGCACCGACAACCCCATCACGTACTCCCGAAACTTGGCAATCTTGATAACCATTCTTTTCATCATCTTTGGGTGATCACCTACCTGATCCATCATCTCCGCTGAAAGCTCGGCCCCGCCGTCAGTACACGCTCGCTTAGAGCCGTCGCTTGCCCTAACAGTATCATTGCCAGCACATACCTTTATCTTTCGTACGCTTTCGGGTAAGCGCTCCCTGAATCTGGTTCTCGACCTGTTCCGGTTCAGCAGCTATCACCTCCGCAGCTTCCTTCGCCTCACTTTCTAGCACGGGCATACCTTGCGGTATGTTACCAGTCACATCAGTATCCTCGTGTGTAGCAAGCACCCCGCCCATGCTCTGAACCACTTGATTCGCATCCTCAAGCGAAGAGAATGAGGCCAAGGAACCTGATGCAACTGCAAATGCTTCCTCCGCAGTCTCCAAGCCAACAGCAAACTCATTCGGGTCGAAATCCATACTCACGCGAGGATCATCTGGACCTGCATAAGTAGCAACACAATCAATATATTTCAAGCAAACACACGCAACACATGCAAAACAAAACCCACAACCTGGACCCCTCACCTACGACAGCAACATTTACAGTTATCGCCTCCAACTCCGCTAGCTCTCCGGTTGAAAAGTTGTACCCACGTTTCCACTTCTCGAAATCCACCGGCGACCAGCCAGATAGCTGATCCATTCTCCACTGGTTCCAGATGTAATACCCTGCGGCAAGAAAATGACCAACGATCTCATCCACATCTTTCTTACGTTCTTTATCCGTTGGCAGACCCTTTAGGTACTTTACGAGGTGCTCCTCCGATGGCAACATAGGTCGCATTTTTAGCCACCGACTAGAATCCATGGGATCCCCATTCCATGACACCCGGAAAGGGAAATCGCCATCTAACTTCCTCACCAGGAAGTAGCGATGCCGATACTCGGGAACCTTATCCTTCAACCCGCCAAGAACCTTGAACTTTTGGTGCGAAAAGGTCACATACTGTGATCGGGGTCCCTTATTCGGACGAAAGAACTCGCGAAACACCAGCCCAGTAGCTCGATATCCAGCCGATCGACATAGTGAGTAGAACGCCACCATCATCCTCCACCCATTTGGATGGATCTGCCCAGGACACAAGTCGTACTCCTTCAATACCTCCACAAAAAAGGGGAGAAGAGGTAGCCGCATCTCTGACTCCAACTGCTCTTCGTACACAACCAGCTCGTTTGCTCCACCCGTATGATGAGCACGATCATCTTCTTCAAGCGCAACCGGCTCATAGGGCTGCCCTAATCGGTACACTACAGAGATGGCGGCCAAGTCCGCAGACACTATGATACTATATGCATCATCCACCGAAAAGGACTCTGGTCTCTTCGGGCGTTGCCTGCCCTCATAGCGTTTACCATCAACACTAGTCACACCCGACGACCGCGTCCACACTCTCTCACGCATCTCTTCGTAAATCAAGGCTAAGGGCCGATCTTCGGTAATCACGCCCTCCGGTACAACCACGGTCACTTCAAGAACACCGACGGCAACTCCTCCTAATGACCGCTCAATGTTGGGTGTCGCACGCACCACAACGGTTTTCCTTTTCTTTCCAACAGTGATACCACTCTCCCCCTCCGTCCTTACTCGCCTTTTTCGTCACAGATCGCATTCGAGAGGCGTCACAAAGCGTAAAGTCACCCAGTGTCACTGACGGCAGTCGTTTTAAGGCTCCCCGCGAAGAACCCTCTAACATACTCTCCCTCCCAAGATAAACTAACGAAATAACAACGAAAGAGAAAAGATGAAAACGAGGCACAACTGACCTCAAACGACGCCGCGACAACAAGAAGAAACCGTCCTCAAACGACCGCCGTGAACAGACAAACCCGGTACTCAGCAAATTCCGACAAGCAAAGGAACACAGACCATAATGCCGGTAAGAAAGCAGGGAATCCAAAGAAAGAAGTAGACTAAGAAGGCACACCGAGTGAGAATTTGGAAAAAGAAATAATACCTTCTCTCCTATATTTATATCTCAAGCGGAGGCGCCGGCAGAGCACGGTATCCAACGATACTTTACGGCGTGTGCATGAGCATTAATGTACAAGCAATTAATTCTGCGTTAAAACCTAAAAGCGCATGCGGAAGTTGAAAGGGTCTTTTGTCTCGCTAAGTGAGCAGCATTTCCAAAGCTTACCCCCCGCTCACCAGGCGAACATAAGGCTCCCAGTTTCCCAATTACACCTCGCATGCAATACTCGGTATGCCTGACCGGGGGGGGGGGGACTACCTGATTCGGAATATCTCATTGGCCCATTACGACCATGGGCCCGGCAGGCTAAAGGGCAAGAGGCCTCAAAGGCCCAAGAGGATTGACTATAAATAAGAAGGAGGCAACCAAGGCAAAAGGATCGGGTAACATACTCTCTAACTCATCTTGAATAGATTATCAATACACTCGAGCGACTAACTGTCTTGATCGTCGGAGTGTTTCCAGGGATCGCTCCCCGCACAGAGACGACCCTCGAGGAACACGAGCACCCCCCATCCCGAAGAGAGCTCGGATCACTGTTCCGCGTATCCTAATTATTAATTAAATTTTATGTTCACAACTAACTAATTTAGTAAATAAGAGTTTAATATAACAAAAAATAAAACATTAATGAATTAATATAATAAAAATAAAATATCAAAAATTTAATATATTAAAATAAAAGATTTAAGAGCTCAAGAGACTCAGGCAATGATAAGAAATTTCACAATGTTTTTTACCTTATAATTACACAAATTGGATTCAAACCAATGGAATAGCCTTCAACTAGGATAAAAGTGTGTGGCCTATCTCATTTTTTTTTTCTAATATTGTAATTTTAACAAATTATTCTCATCATTTTACTATACTACACTATCGAATTTTGCAAAAAAAAAAAAAAAAAAAAAAAAACAATAATATAATGGTAACGAAGTAAAATAATATATTTGGTATCTTCCAAGCGAAATAGACGTCAATAAGGTGAGGACCAAATTTTCTTCTCGGTTGGATAAATGAACTTTGTTCAAACGAATAACACAAAAAGATAAGTAGAGAAGAAAAGGGTTATCGTTTCTACTCAAATTGTGTACTATATATTCATTTCAATTTTTAGAGATTATAGGTTCTTTCGAAAGATAATCTGTTATCTTCGAGTTCATATTCTATTTCATGTCCCTCTTATAAAAAAAGATTCATACTTATTTAACATAAAATATTATGTGGGCCATGATGACCCACAACTAGGATTTCGTCCGGTTGGATAAATAGGAATAGTATTTTTATTCTAATTAGGATTATTCAAGTCCTGTATAAAGGCCTTTAAGCTTCAAAACTATAATATCTGCACTCATTTTCTCTCTTTTTTACTCGATTCTCTATGGATCTCTTACTGATTCGAGCGTCGGAATGGTTTCTATATTTTTTTACAAGTTTCAACCACCAATCGTCTTCTCAAAGCATCTAACCTCAATTCAGTCTTAAACATATAAATTATTTTCACAATTTATTATTTGTGCAGTAAACGTGCAAGAAATCTCTTCACATATGAAACAATCTTATACCGATTTAGTTTCACTCATATTGGATGAATATGAAGATGAATCCTATTTTGATTAGAACCTTAAAGTCTTATACAACGACCTTTAAATCTTCAAGGTATGTGATATTTTATTGGCATAATGCTCCCTAAACTAATGTTTCAAAATCAATTAGGACATTAAACTATAAAAATAATCAATCAGGTCCCTAAACTAATAAAAAATCATTAATTGAGTCTCAATTCTAAATAAAAATCATCAATTGAGGCCTCATCGAAAATCATTCCATTGAACAGTTTCAGATCCTCTTTTCCAAACCCATTTTAACACGGAGATTATTAAAGTCTATATCAAATATCACAGTTTCTAATTTTAGGATAGGATATAGACTCAATTGATTATTTTTGCTTAATTCAGAGATCTAATTAACGATTTTGATAATTTAGGGTCCTAATTGACTTTGAAGCTTTAGTTTGGGGTCCAAAATGGGTGTAATGTAAACAAAGAACACAACAAAAGAAAGGTAAATAATCTTCATCGTTTTCCCACTTCTGCTTCTGCTGTCGCGTGTTTTGAGAGATGAGGAAAGAGAAATATGAAGATATTTTTGTCCAAATGAGGCTAAAGTGTCTAGATTGGTAAGAAGTTGGAGAACCAGGCTAAATATGTAAATGAACTTTCAAATTGGCCCAGATTTATAATTAACCCTCACACTATTGGTAAATAGAACAACAGAACCTCTTAGTTTACTCTATAAAAATAATATAAATAATTGACTATTAGTGATTTAAGAGTGACTAATACATATCATTCACAACAATACTCATCGTATTCACTACTTATTTATTAGTTTATCATTAAAATTATTAATTGTTGTTATATTTACCAATAGTGAGAGGAGAAAGACTCATCAATAATAAGTTATTAATAAAAAAAATGAAATAAGGAGGCACATCTACTTGTTTTGGGTTAGAGGAGGTTAATTAAAGGGAGGTTATTTTCTTAATCTTGCTTAGAAAGGAGTTTACATGAAGGTTATTTTCCTAACCTTACTCGGAAATGAGTTTAAATGGAGATGAAGGTTAAATGAGGGTGAAATGAAGGTTCAAAAACCTTGAAATAACCTCAATTTTAGTCCCATCAAATTGGTGGGATCTGGAGTTTCTCTAAATAACCTCCCCTTCTCTCCCATCCTTTTAATGAACCTTGTGAAACCTTTATCCAAGCAGAGGTGGAGAGCGACTCTCTATCAATAGAAAGAGTGGAGATCATCTTAGTGATTTGAGGAGCCACTAAGAGGCTGTTTGAAACTTATTTTTAACTATCTCTCCTCAAATATTAACTTAAGAGTCAAACTAATAGGCTGTTGGAGATGCTTTAATGTAATCAACTAACATCTATTTGCTAAACATTACAATAATTCATTTTAGGATATTTCACCCAAATTAAGAAAAACAATTAATATAGAATCAAATTAATAAATTTATATTGATTAACTAAAAAAATTCACTTTAATGATTAAATTCTTGAAAACTAAAAGTAATTAAGGTTATGATTTGTTATTATTAACCTAATCATTACAAATTAGTGAATTATATTTTTTTGTATAGAAATAAATCATGATATATGCATCATATATGATAATTATAAAAATAAAAAAAAATCCTTAGCTTTCTTAGAAAAAAAACCGTAATTAAAGTATCCACAACTTCATTTATTTATCTCGGAATGTGTGAGATTTTAATCCCTAAATACATTTTTACTAAGCGACGACATGAGCTCATCAAATTGCCAGACTCTGACATATCAAGAGCTTTACAATAAAAGCTACCGATAATATATTAATTAAGAAAATACATCATATAATCATATATAATATAATAGATAAGAAAATATAGTATTAATTAGAAAAATGATATAACTGAGTTTAGTTTCTATTTTTTTTTGTGTTTCTGTTTAAGAAAAACCGATCTTAAAAAGAAATCGAATCGAAAATCAAAGCTAAAGTAATATTTGATTTAGGTTAGTTCAACTTGTTTTTTTTGATTTTCTATTTCCAATTCTATTTTGCTCACTCCTAAACCTAATAATAAATCCTAATTTTCTATTTTTTTTAAAAAGAATCCTAATTTTCTAAAAGTTTAGGTCAAAATTGACATGTAGTCATGATATTTAATTTCAATTGGAAAAATATGGTAATCTCTCTACATTATTGAGCAATAAAAATAAAAAACATAAAAAAAAGGGAAAAGCATCCATTGATGTGCAGTGTGCACTCTGTAATTAAATTTTGATTTGATATCAAACGCAGCAAAACAACAATACGAATTGAATTGACCCATTTATTAGTATCTGTAGACTGTACTGTACTGTGTTTATTAAAAGAAAAAGGGGAACCTTGAAATCTCTCTCTCTCTCTCTCGCTCTCTGTCTCCCTCATTGGGTTGCCGGTGAAGATGCCGAGACCTGGCCCCAGACCTTATGAGTGCGTCAGGCGGGCTTGGCACAGCGATAGACATCAGCCTATCCGAGGTTCTATCATTCAACAAATTTTCAGGTTCTATTTCTTTCTTTTTTTTATGCTTTTCTTCTTCTTCTTTTTGTGCATTTTCTTATTGTTCTCCATCTGTTTGATTAGGGTCGCCAATGACGCTCACTCTGCCGCCACTAAGAAGAACAAGGAGTGGCAAGAGAAACTTCCTATTGTTGTCTTAAAAGCCGAGGAAATCATGTACTCCAAAGCTAACTATGAGGTATTTCATTTCATTTCATTTCCCTTTCAGCTTCTTCTTGGATCTTTGTTTTCTCTGCTCTCTCTGTACTTAGTTTGCAGCGTTTTATTGCTTAGTCTGA
Organism: Euphorbia lathyris; assembly: GCF_963576675.1. Classification (NCBI taxonomy): domain Eukaryota; kingdom Viridiplantae; phylum Streptophyta; class Magnoliopsida; order Malpighiales; family Euphorbiaceae; genus Euphorbia; species Euphorbia lathyris. Next base: position 57,321,688 of record NC_088917.1, read on the forward strand.
GTATATAGATCCCGAAACGTTGTGGGATCGTCTTAATGATGCTGTTAACACCATTATTCGAAGAGACGAGAGCAGTGAAAGTGGAGCTGGAGAACTATTACCTCCTTGTATTGAAGGTACTGAGTTCTAACTCGCTTATGCGCGCGTTTCTTTCGATCCAACTCTGAAATTTCTATTTTGATAATTGCTCCCATGAAAGAAAAGTTGCTTGCAACTATTACTTTTTTATTTTGATTTCTAATGTGGTAAATTTAGGAAGTAATTCAAAGTAGTTTGCAACTGATTAGGCTTGAGATGTTAAATCATGTCCCTTTTTTTTGGCCCAAAATGTTGTGTAGCTGCCCTCAATCTAGGCTGCATTCCAGTGAGAGCTTCAAGAAGCCAACGGCATACTAATCCGAGGAGTTATCTCAGCCCGAGAGTACAAGAACCTGTGTCTGTGCCTCTTAGACTATCGGAAAAGACCAACGAGATACAATGCTCTCAGTCATCTCAATTTCAGTCCAGCAGTCAGTTGAACTTTGCAAGAACCAACACAACTGTAAGTTCAACGGTTCCAGTTTCTGAGTATAACCGACATTTGACAGAAGCTACTAAAGTTGCTTCTCCTTGCTATTACCCTTCATTGAATGAGAATATGCCCCCTGGCTTTAGTACATTGTTGACAAAGGAAACTAACAAGGAACTACAGTTGGGTTCAACTTATCCGTTGTATTATGGAAAGGACTATCACATCAAACGGCCCCATTTTGCTTCCCATGTCCCAGAGAAGACCTGCAACAATATACTTGTTGGTAAACCTATCAGCAAATCAGTTGCAGAGGCTACTGAAATGGGTGCCATGCAGAACTTTTTCTTTTGTCCTAGTGCTGAAATTGCTGGCAGGAGATTTTCACAAGCAGATTTAGGGAATACTCAAGAGAAGCCACCTGGGACACAATATGATTTGTCCTTGAGGTTGGGTCCATCCACTGATCCTTGTATGAGCATGGAAAGAAGTTCGGCTCAAATGACTGAAGATCTTGCTTCAAGCAGCTCCCAAGATAGGGGAAAATATACTCATTTGTCTCGACGAAGAAACATGGAGTTGTTTCTTTCTCCTAGTAGGAATACAAATGATCCCTTTGATTCCTTTCCAACTAAGTGTTTTTATGAGGGTGAAGGTCATAATTTGGACACAACTATCAGAAAGCGCAAGGCACCCTTTAATGACAATGTGGAGGATGGGCAATTTTGCTGGCAACCTGAAATTCCCTCTAACCAGTTTATTGGTCGAATAGAAAGACGAGGTTTGTAGACAATGTTTTCATGTTGTAGTGTATATGCATCAAAAGTTAGAGATGCCTTAAATTATTCCAATCCATTTTCAACCTCAATTTCATATTTAGTTAGAAAATAATATAAATGCTAACAGTGAGATTGCAAGTTGAAATTTAGGAAAAAGGTGAAGTGTAAATGGAATCATGAGTTTGTATCATATGCTAACAGTTGGTGGTAGAATACAAGACTCTTGAGAAACCAGACTCCCTCAGATCTCAAATATTGTAGGCTTCTCTCTCTAGCTTGCGAAAATCATGTGCCCAACTACTTTGGGAATTGTTATCTTGAATATTTGATCAATTCATATTTTTGCCTCAAGCTAAATGTGGCTTGGCTGCAGGCCATTGTACTTCATCTCTTCACATTTGTTTTTGAAAGGAAAAAATAAGGAGAGACCGGAATTACTTCCTCACAGAGCTCATTCCAATTGCTGTTGCCTGAAGAAAAAAGCTGGTCTCCCTTGTTCACCTCTGGCAACCAATCTGTTGGTAATATCCGGATCCTAGTTATTTGAATACGCTGTTCTGTCCTTTTCTGCATACTTGCTTTGCTAGGTAACTAGGGTATAGCCTTGTTTGAAGAACAGTCAGTCTCAATTAAGAAGTAGGCTAGGATAGAGATGAGTTGTAGTGAGAATGTCTAATTGTGTAAAAAAATGGTATGTCCTGGTGTACTTCTTCCATGGTTCAGGATTTTTATGTAGGTTCAATCTCAACTCCAGGTTTAAGTATTGGTTTGAAGGCCTAGATGTTTTGAGATTATCAATGTGATGTAGTTAAGGGGGCCTGCTTGGAATGTGTTTGCTGCATGATTGACATATTTGGTTACAGAAATTAATTTGAAAACTTCAGTTGGTGAAAGTGTTTGAAAGTGGGTTGTTTCATAAGTTAATGGGGAATGTGAGCAGCCAGCAAAAGCTTCAGTCTTGTCTAGCTTAGTTTCGAGCTTTCTCTTTTAATTGTCACTTAGGGTTAGGGCATTCCAAGTTGATGTTTAAAATGAAAGTGTGACACTGCGGCATACTCGTTATAACATATCTTTTCTGTGATGTCTTTAGTTTGTAGCAATGATTGTAGGCCTTGAAGCGTCCATTTGATCTCAAGTTCGATTCTTAGTGTAGTCAATAGCCTTTAATAGGGATGTGAATCGAACTTGATCCGGTTTATTAAATTCATAAAAAAATAAATAAAAAAACCAATGTATCAATTGATTTTGTTTCGACATATTGATGGTGATATGTGAGTTGGGAATACAGAGTTGGGAAAATGATGGATGTTTTGAGGCAGCATGTTAGGAGTGACAGTATGGCAGAGTTGGGGGGTGGGGCAAGCACAAAAGAAAAGATTTTGCAATGTCCATATCTCATCTTAAACTATAGTGTAACTCTATTATTATTTTAAAAACTAGACTTGTTATCCACCCCAAGCAATGTTTAAGAAAAAGGCCGTTTGGACTGTTTAGATGTTTAAATCGAAAATTTGTTTTGATTTTTTTCCCCATCTAAGCGCTATGTGCGTTTTTGACCCCCTAGCCGTTTTTAACCACCTGAAGGCCACTGTGGAGCCGATAGGGCAGCGATCAGAATAAAAAACCTTTTTTGATTTTTTTTTTTTTTGCTTTATTATTACTTTACATTGTGACATGGTTGTTGGTTAATTGTGCTTATTATTTTTAGAGATTTTTGTTAATTCCGTTCTCTACTTGTTTCTATGATATGATTTAAGATTTTAAAGTCATTGTTTCATATTTTTGCCGAATTATATTATTTATATATATATTATTGTTTTTTATTTATTTCAGTTGTTTTGGTGATGTTATTGTTGAAATATTGTTCTTAATATATTTTTAAAGATATAACATATTTTTCTATATTAAATTATTTTATATTATTGTTTTTAAATAATATAATAAATATATTTATAATAAAAAATAAAAAATTACAAATCACTATATTTTCATGATTAGCATATGCCTAGTGATTTTTACAATTTGAAGCCTATGCAGTATGAATATCTATGGGGTTGGGACAAATATATTTGTATGTGGTTCGGTCAAGCCGAACAATCAAAGTTAAAGTTATTTTGTTTTGTTTTTTCTTCTGTTCTTTTAGTAATACGCAAATAGAGTCAAAAAGCCAAAGTTAGCTAAAAGAGTTGGTCCAAAGCAACAGAATCAGAAATGGACAAAAAGACCAATTACATTGATACTGATTTCAATAAAAAAAAAGAAAAGCTAATTATATGGATTAAACTTTCTACTCAATTGATTAGATTGAAATAATCATTAAAAGAAGAAATGAACAACAAATAACAACATTCAATACAAATTTAATCTCAACCAGGGCAATATATATATATATATATATATATATATATAAATTGGCCTACATACAAAATGTAGAAAATATTTTAAAATTTTAAAAAATATTCTTTTTAAGAAAAAAAGTTAATTGTTTCATTTATAGAAAAAATAGTACAATTCGACATAATTAATTAAAATATTATAATTTTGAAGTATATTAGAGGACATTGAATCTGTATTTCAATATTATAAATGGTGATAGAACAATAATAGATAGTATTTAAAACTGTTTTTGGAAACAAATTCTATCCACAATTGAATTCAAAGTTTTTTTTGAGACAAAACAAAGGTTTATGGAAGAAGAAGAAATGAAAGGTCTTGTTTGGAGGAAGTCTTCTCTGGCTTTTCTTTGGTTAAAGTAACAAGTACAAAGCAAAAGATAAGGACTTTGAGTCTTATTTACATCAAACAGACAACCCTGTTCACATGTCAGGGGCATTTTGCCATTTTGCCATTTAGCAGATTCCAGAAGCAGCACAACACAACTAAGCTGCACCTCAACACACTATTTTTATCCACTTCATCCACACCATTCATCACACCCATCCAGGATCAACGGCCACGATTATACCTGTTTATGTCCTTTAATTACTTAGTGCAGTCTTTTCTTGCTAAGCAAACCAAAAATTAATGCAGTAAAGCCTCTATATAGGAATACTTTATATGAGAGTAACCTCTATTTTTTTTTATAAAAAAACTTGGTCCCAACTTAGTAATAACCTCTATGACCAAGCTCTATTTAGTAATAACTTCCAAATTGTTATATAAATAGTCCGGTTCCAAATGTATTCCTATATAAAAGTTTTAAAGTATATAAATGTTTAAGCATAAAGTTGTCATTTTAATGAGAAAAATAGTAAGTATTTGATCTTACCCCATTCAATCTTCATAAGGAATCACCTCATAATCGTTCAATGATATCTAATAATAGATAAAACTCTTATGTTAGAAAAACATGATAACATCAATAGAGAGAGAAACTAGACCACTAATATATGGAAAAATACAAGAGATAATAAAAAGCTTCAAATGAAAAAAAAAAAAAACTATAATAAAAAAGTTTAAAACTGGTTAAAACAGTTAAAAATAATTTTTTTTTGAAAAAAAATTAAAATCTTTAAATGTTCTTAAAAGCTTTCAAGCGATTTTTAAACTCTTTAAATTATTCTCGGATTTCATCTAACGTTTTTTTTTTCTCACTTACTCATCATTAATAAGAACTATATAAACTATAAACACAAATTTAATAGTTCGTGCAATTTTAATCCCAATTGATAAACAATTTTTTTTCATATGTAATTTCATATTTGGACAATCCTTTGACATTTAACATTCTATCGATCCAATAAGACTCACATCTTCTTTTAATGAAAAAAACTCATTTTTACCAATTAAGATTACCCTCTCGTAAGACTAAATTAATACCATTTCCCACTAAAAATTGAACACAAAATGAATAAGAGAATAGCAGCATTGTCATTTTGTTTTTGTTGCAAATGGTGATGGCAAGGTCTGCATTGGTTGGTATTGTGTCCTAATTGTTTATGGAATGGCATAAAGAAGGATGATGAGAATAATTAGAAGAATAAGAAACTGGTGGGCCTGTATACGGCTGGATGATGGGCCATGTCCACCACACCTTTTCGGAAACATCTATAAAGCCACGATAGGATACACTCATCCTCCTAATCACAACAAAATGGGGGCCTTCCATTTCACAAACCCATCATGTACTCGTTTAAAGGGAAAAAAGGATTAAAACAAAAAATGCAAGAAGAGGATTCACCTTTTGACCTATACCACCATGTAAAGTTATTATAACATGATTTACTTAATTTTGGTTGGTATTTTCATTGTTAAACTGAGCCGTAACACGAAATTTTGCTATTATAGATCCGGTTGATATTGCTAATGGATACGGGATGTACTTACGAGGATAGAGTTCTGAATACAAATAGGATTAAATGTACATGATCGCATATCCTCCTTGAACAAGCTCCGACTGGATCATTAGACAGAGACCTTATGAAGAGAGTTGAACTCCTGGGAGTGGAGACTCCTCATTTAATTAGGAGAAAAGATACCGAAAAGGTCGGCATTCCTCAATAGAGATGCTATCTATGCACGCACGCTGTTTCAAACTCCTAATTAGGAGAGGACTCCTCTTCCGACATAATAAAGGAAATATGCTTCTGGAAGCTCGGATATGATATTGCTTAAGTCAGACTAGAACAAATACCTTATGTTTCCAAGAGGATCCAATAGCCTCTAACAAGTCTTTTATTAAGTTGTATGTGTATGGAGTTCATTATTGTAGAGTTTGTCCTTAGCCATTTTCTTTTCCTAGGACACAAAGCATCGCCGTTAACACCTTTTTGATGGTAACCACAATAGTCCATTAGCGATGAATAGTCTTTCCAATCAGTTCAGTATTGTTAGTTTTACTGAATAGCGTCTTCAAATATTGGTTTATACTTAATTTATGTCATATTAGTTTAGTATTTTAAAGTGGTTGAGTTAGTTTAAGAGCTTTGTTTTTAAGAGCATCCCTAGTGGTTCACTTTTAGGACTGATCTGCAATTTCAAACTCTTAAAATATGGTATCTAACCACTAAAGCACTCCAAGTTTTAAGTATCCACAATTAGACAGTATTCACATTTGGATACTGATAAAAAAAATTGCCCTCCCTTACGTGTCTCTCCATGAGAAAGCTGTGGTCTTCATACAAAGCTCTCCGCGCGTCCACCAAAATGAAGGAAGAAAGTGGACCAACCTACATCTACACCAATAAATTAAATTCCACTTAATTTTTTGCTTTCAGTTTTTCTTAATATCAACTATGAAAATAATGCACAATGTTTCTATAAACCGGTTCCTTAAAACAATATGTAATTTATTTTATCAACTTCTAATTTATTAAAACACACCAACTAGTAATTTATTTAAATATAGCAACATTATTATTAATACATATTTATTTTCAAAAATATATATTTTTAAATTAATAACATTTAAATTATTTAATAACAATATAAATAATTATTAGTAGTGAAAAAATTAGATTAAAATATAAAAAATATATTATAACGTGTGAGAGATCATGAATTCAATATCCACCAAACTCATTTTGTGTTTTATAAAACTTTATGTATTTAAACTTTATCTTTCTAAATTGACTCTTTATTAGTATAATACTTTTGAACTTATTTTTATTATATTTCTTTTAGAATTTATTATCTCTTTTCCATAAAAAAAACAATTTCTTACTTTTACTTTTCAGATTCAAATAACTTAATTTCTGAATTAAATTATGAAAATTATAAATAATTTATAGCTAAAAATAAAAAAATGTAAAAATGTTAAAATTTATAGCCAACAAACCTAAACTACAAAGTTTTAGCTGTTAGAGGTTATTTTTTTTTGTCCAACCCTAATCGGCTGGACTTAGAAGAATTACTCCTAATAACAAACTAAAATTAGCCTCCAAATATCTACTTATAGCCACTGATAGGGGTGAGCAGAACCGAACCAAAAATCCAAAAACCGAATCGAAAAAACTGAACCAAAATGTATTTTGATTTGGTTTTGGTTCTTATTTTTCACACAGTTCGGTTTTCGGTCCAGTTTGGTTTGGTTTGGTTTAAAACTGAACAAAACCAAACCGAACCAGGCTCACCCCTAGCCACTGGTATTCAGTATAATATTAATTGAACTCATTTTTGTGTTGTATTGTGATTTGCATGAATCATGGTTAGCATTAGTTAAAGAAAAGAAATGAAAAATAAAAAAGTAGGTAGACATATGGCTTTGGCAGGTAAAGAGAAAGGACAAAAAGAAAGAGAAGGGTCTCATCTTCGGATGGAATAAGGAGGAGAGAAAAATAAAGGACAAAGAATGGGTGAGGTTTGGTCAAACAAAAAAAAGTTGATATGATGGAAACAAAAGAAAATAAAAAAGAAATACCAAGAGGAGAAAGGAGAGGACATTTAACACGATGGGTGGTTTTTACCTGGTCAATGACTCTGACCTGACCAAGTGAATTTAGTCAATTATCATTAGATCTACCAAATGTGAATCTAAGACCCCGTTTGTTTGGAGGAAAATATTCTGTAGGAAAATATTTTTCCAATTTTTCAGTGTTTGTTTGGACAGGAAAATAAGTCAAACGAAAATAAGTTGCAAGTCAATGGAAAAACAAGAAAGAAATAAGGGAAAATGTTTTACCCTTTTCAAAAGGGTAAAACATTTTCCCCAAAACATACGCGTTCAGAAAACTTTAAAAAATATGAAAATATGAAACACAAAAAATATAAATAATATGAAAACGTTACAAAACACGAAAATATGACAAAAAAAAATCGCAAAAAACATGAAAATGTGAAGAAATGCGAAAAATACAAAAACGCAAAAAAAAACACTTGAAAAGGCACAAAACATGAACACGAAAAAGTAACAAAATACGAAAAATACAAAAACATGAAAAACACAAAAACGTGAAAAAATATGAAAAACACGAAAACGGAAAAAATGTTAAAACACAAAAACTTGACAATACGTGAAAAACACGATAAACATGAAAAAACGAAAAATGCAAACAAAACACGAAAACGTAAAAAACATAAAAACGTGAAAAATACGAAAAACATGAAAAAACGTGAATAACACGGAAAAGTAACAAAATGCGAAAAATAAAAAACGCAAAAAAAATAAAATAAAACGTGAAAAAGGAAAAAACCGAAAACCGAAAAGCTAAACGTGAAAACACAAAAAAGAAGAAAAAGTGCAAAAAAACATAATAGCGTTGATAACATGAGAAAACATGCAAAAAATACCGAAAATGTGAAAAAATGTTTTCGTGTTTTTATATTTATTTTTTTCACATTTTTGTGTTTTTCAACTTTTTTTTCCATGTTTTTAATATTTTTTTACTTTTCGTAATTTTTACATTTTTCCACCTTTTGTGTTTTTAATAAATTTTTATATTTTTTTGTGTTTTTTCACGTTTTTCTGTTTTCCATATTTTTGCATGTTTTCGTGTTTTTAACGTTTTCGTGTTTTCCACATCTTTTCACGTTTTTTGTGTTTCGTGTTTTTTTTTACATTTTCTTGTTTTCATGAGTTTTTTTACATTTTTTTTCTATTTTTTTACGTTTTCACAGTTTTCCACGTCTCTATATATTTTTTGTGTTTTAATATACAATTGAAAATAAAAAAATATAGAAAATCTATATTTAGTGGTTGGAAAATATTTTCCAGTGTTGTCGCCAAACACCGGAAAATATTTTCCAGTATTGTTGCCAAACACAGGAAAATATTTTATTTTCCTGCACAATATTTTCCCCGCATAAAATTTTCCAGAACACAATATTTTCCCCCAAACAAACGGGGCCTAAGCTTTATTATGATTTCAATCTCCATCACATAATTTTAATAAGCTTAAATCCAATGGTGATCGACCAAATTCAATTGGTCAGTCATTAACCAGGTGAATGTTACTGACTACATTAGAGAGGAACTCTCAATATGAGAGAGCATTGGCTAGAAAGGAAGTGAAAGCCTGTGAAAAGAAGTAATGATCCTTAAATTCTTTATTTGTTTGTTTCGATTCCGGAAAGTAGTGACACACCAATGATTTATTGAAAGGGTATGTTTATTGTGATTTATGAGTGTTAATTGATTTTTTTAGTGTTTTCCATAAAAAAATTAAAGTCATGTTCACAATTTTAAGTAGAAATTTTGACGTTTTCGACGACCTGTAGTTGCTCAAGCACCTGCAGGATCTGTCCCTGCCAGAAAGGAAATGATATACATCTAATTCTTTTTGTAGCTGTTTGGTTCAAAGAAAATAATAAACCAGAGTTGTGGATTTTTTTAACAACAATTTTTATACATACATGTGCTATATTAATAAATTAATTACATGTAAATATAAGAATTAAAGTCAATTACTTCAACAATTAAAGTCGAAAGACGGTGAAATAGAGAAAACTGAAATAAAATTAATAAAAAAGGAATAAACATTATATTTTTTAAAAATAATAATTTTAACATAATTAAAAGTAAATATTAAAATTGAATAATATGATAGAATAAAAGAATTTGTCAAAATTATTTTTGAGGGTAAAAAATATAAATAAATAAATATAAGGATCAAAAGTGAAATTAATCCAGGAATAAAAAAGTATAAATAAATACGATAATAACCAAAACAAAAATTAAGAAGAAAATTTGATCAAATATATATATATATATATATATATATATATATATATATATATATATTTGAGGAAAAAAATAAAAATATATACATATAAAGATTAAAAGTAAAATTAATCAAGAGATATAAAAAGTAAAAATAAATAAATCTATGGATCAAAATAAAAACAAAAAAGTATAATAAAGATTAAAATAGAATTTTATGAGAAGGATAAATGTACATGTAGTAAAAGAGGAGAAACTGAATAAAATTTTTAAGGAGGTCGTGCAATTTGATTAGAGGAATTTAGGGTAAATCCAAAACTTAAAAAAGACAAGTGAAATGGTTGTATTAATAAAATAAATACTAATAAAGAGAATGAGGTAGAGGACCACAAAGAGCAAAACAAACTATTGAAATTTGTGGGACCATTGTGCCAATGTTTAAAGTTATTTACTATTGGAACATCTTTTAACAAAAGTTGCCAAAAGTAATGTGCATGATTAAATTAATAAAATGTTATATTTTAGTATAATGTGTTTTGACACTCTTTAAAGGAACTTGCTTTAAGCACAAACTGGGAGGATCCTAAAGAGAGACATGTTCATAATCATTACCTATATTTTAGGTATTCTCAAAAAACGATGGATAGGTAATAATTACATCTACCAAAACGATTAAAGCTGGACAACTCCTAGGAAAGAGAAACCGTCTACAAGTGACATGAGGTGGACCTCCAAACAATAAAATTGGCCCATACTTGTTCATATGGGTTATTTAAGACAAAGCACTAAAGTGATTCGAATAGAAAACTCTAAACACGGTGGGACATATGATATCATACTAAATAAAGAGCTCATATATGGATCAATGAAATACCTTATGTGAAAAGTATAACTTCTAGACACATGTTCCAATCACATGGATGGATTCCAAATATATGCTTCTAATTCCTAAGAAACGTCATGATTTATTGTAAAAGGAAACAAACTCAAAAACGTATGGAATATGAGCCAACCGGACATTAACATGTAGGAACTAATATTACCTTTGAAGGTTCAATAATATTTTAAAAAAAGTGAACTTGGGATTTCACCTATTCCTTAAATATTTAGTTTGAGAACCTTGATAGTTTTAGGTTAAAATTCTTTCTTTGTTGGTTTTCAATAGAAACATCCAAATCTCTCTCTCTCTCTCAACCCTCTCAATCCTTATCATTCATAGTCTACTGAAATTTGAATTGTGGAAAAGGGAATGAGATCATTAAAAAACGGATTGCCTTATTATAATTTCATAAATAAAATCAAATAACTTTACATCATAGAAAACAAATAAAAAAATCAACAACATATGTTCCAATCACAAGAAATAATTGGAGCAATTAACATGGTCAATCCGGGAATCTGGAATTTTAGAAGCTTATAGGTGAAGCAATAAATATGTACGTGTTCAAAATAAAGTAAAAAAATCAATTATATAAAAAATATTAAAAACAAATAAGTATTTTTTTTATAAAAAATATTACTTTTCGGACCATTCTCTCCCTTAAGCTGTATATATATGTTGCGATTATTATCATGGTATCTTTTAAAATTTAACTTCTATATTTTTTTATAAAAATATTAATCTCGGCTCCTTCCTCCATCGGGCCCAGACAGACGCCCTTCTTGGCCAGGCTGAGGAACAGCCCAATCAATTAAACATGAGTAAAGAAGAGGATGGCTATGGAGTAGAGAATAGCAGCTAGGAAGGAAGCAGCAGGGAGAGAAGGAGCGGCAGAAAGCGGTGGAGGAATCCCATTCCCAACTTTGACGGCGACCTTCATACCTTGTTCGCAATGTGTCCCAACTGAACATACAAAGTAACGAGTTCCATTTTGAGAAAGTAAAGTACTTATTCCACTTGATGCCAATATTATTCCCATTTTCGTGCAGTTTTCATATTCCTCTTTATTCGCTACTTCTGTTGCTGTATGCGTTCCGGTCCAGTTGAATACTGCAATAAAAAAAAACATTTCTTTTAGTCACAAGTCCGGATGAGCCGAGATTAGGGGAGAGCGAATTTAGCACTTACTATAAAACAATACAATATTAAACCTAACTTTTACCAAATAATATACTTTCAAATCTCCATAACGATAGATAAGTGTTTTTGATCTGCAATTTCATGTTTTAGTCACCTTTATATCTCCATCATTCTCGCTACTTAATACAACTTGAAATTGCACATTTTTGTTTATTATAAAAAGCTTAGCAGGATGGGGCATCTCCAGTCCAGAGCCTCAAGGCTGTAGATGAGTTTATGGGAGGACTTACATATTATTCCACCTAAGACACTCCAACAATGACAATAAGAATCGAATTTAGGTGTGCATGCTATAAGAATCCTTCCTTACTGTTGAGCCCACTCTCATATAAGAAAATTCACATCTTTTGTTAATAAAAACTTTCACCTAATGAGACTTAAAATTGCATCATTTAATGAATACTAGGCATAAGATTACAGTTTTGTACGATACGGATTAAATTTACTCTCATAAATAACCATAAAAACCAAAGAAGGAAAGAAAGAAAGGTAATTACACAAAGAGTCTCCAATCTGAAAAGTGTGGTTGGCAGACCAATTCTGATAGAAATCGATTGAATTATTTGGAGGAAGACTCCATCCTAAACTGTCTCCAACTGTAAATGTAGTAGCACCATTTCCAACTTCCAATAATGTTAATGTTAATGTTATGGTAAGAATCATGAATCTAATCAAATGCTTATCCATTTTGTCTTTCTTTTTCTTCTTCTAAATAATCGATTCTTGTATTGTATATATAAGTATTTAGGAAGGCAAGACACGTTCCTTTTAGTTGTGCCAATTTGACTTTCTTCATCTTTTATGACTTATCCCCTTCCAAATCTGACACATATTATTTTGAATTTGCAGATTTACTTATCTTATTTCTATTCTTATAATATAGTATAATCGACCTTCAATTCCGTATACTAAACGTACCGTGTGAAAATTGATCTTATATATTAAAAACGAAAGGAAAGTTACAATAATCATAGTTTGATTGATTTATGCAATATATAAATTCAGCCATTCCGTCAAAAAATATTATTGTAACTATTTACCACAAAAGAAAGCGATTTGAAGCAATAAAAAGATTAACTTTATAAATTATCGAAAATACGAGGTCTGATTTTGCAAATTAACTAAACCATCCGGATAATTGATTCACAAAAATTTTTAACGGCAAATTTCATAAAGGACATTTCATTTGAAATTTTTTAAACCACCTATAACTCTCTTTACAAATTGAACAAACTATGAAAATAATTCATACATTTTCCAAAAAAAAAAAAAAAAAAACCCCATAGAAATATAATTTACTTGACTTTATGCATACGGATAGAATTTTTGAACAAGTCAGATATCAATTTTTTTGGGAGACTTACCAAAATTACTTCATTTATAAGAATCATTCCATCTGTATTTGGTTTGTTGTTTTTTAGCACCACAATGTCTTTTTTTTTTTTTTAATATTATCTGCTGAAAGTATATATTTTATATTTTTTCTTTTATATCTAGAATACTAATTTTATTTAGGTTAATCCTGAAAAATCTTATGTGCTTTGATTGATTCACAAGGATCGTTAATGAAGACAGAAAGAAAGTAAATATTACGTATTTATAGATTTCTAAGAGTGTGAAAGTATCATTCCGTCCCTAGACTAGACGCTGAGATGGTTTCTATCATGTTAAATTTCATAGACTTATATCCTTTGATAGCAAACTTCTTATAATTTAATGAATCTTAAAAAGTAAATTAGACCTTTATTTAAACTTTGCCTCAAACACAGTTTTGATCATATTGACTTTAATGACCATGTAGTATTTTATCATTCACTGTTAGATTTAGGCCTATTAGAATCCTAGGGTGGAGAAAACATTCTAACGCTGAGTGATGCAGGCATCTTACATGAGAACTCAAGGCAAGAAGGAATTGTGCTCACACGGTGTGTGCCATCAGCCACACAACGTGTGAGACAAGAGCTGTATGAAGGAGATTGAGAAATTAACCCACATGGCGTGTCACAGGGGCACACATCGTGTGGGCTAGCTTCTGAACCCCTGGAACTTAACTTGCTAATTCACACGATGTGTGCATATTCTCACACGCCGTGTGATGGAGATTGGATCAAGGCTTCGACAAACCTGGCGACTGGAGAACTCAAGCCACATGGCGTGTCACAACACTCACATGCCGCGTGAGGTGACTTAATCAGCAAGAAGGACAAAGGGACAAGGCTGCCAGAATTATTGCTCTCTTTTATTTTACTATTTTGCCATTATACTAATTGATGTCTTACCTTTTAGGCATATTAACCTCTATGCCATTTAACTACTTTATCCCATCCTACCTTTATGCTTTTAAAACATAGTTAGGGCATTTAAGTTTTTCACCTTAAAATTATGGGAGGTATTTAAACCCCATTATTTGTAAGGAAACTTTTATGAATCATTTTATCAAAAACTCCATTGGAGCAAGGTTTTCATACCTATTGGGATTAACTCCTTCAAGTTTAGCTTGAGAAGAAATTTCTTTGTTGATTTACGATTAAAATCAACTTGTTCATTAGTAATCCGTATCAGTTGGTATCAGAGTCAAATCATTTTCCTTCCGATAGACTTCTTTTTAGCGAGAGTTCAACCTCAACTACCCCAAAAGATGATGGAATCCATAGGTAAGCATGGCGTGGAAGCTAGCTTAAGAGGGCTTAAAGAGACTATTATGGAACAAAACCAAAAACACCATGAAAATATGAGGGAGTTAGCCGCCTCTCTTGAAGATTTCAAGCTTGAGATGCGGAACGCCCTTCAACCACCACCGGAGGCCCTCACAAGATACAAGAGGAAGTTGTTAACCCCAATCGCAAAGACAAACACAAGTGGGCCTTAGGGCTCTGAGGTAAGACGATTAATTTAATCATGTTATAATTCATAATAAGGACAATGATAGTGATGGATTTGATGAGTTTGAGCATGATAGAATTGGTAGAAATATGGATAATGATGATAATGTTGGTGTGGTTGGTGATAGAAATATGAACTTTGTTGGGGAAAAGCCACATGTTGAGAATTTGCATGCTAGGGGCAGGTATGTTGATAATTAAGATCAGGATGATGCTTTTAAATTGAAGATAGACTTGCCTTCATTTAGAAGTGAGTTGTGTAGGAAAATAGACAAGTCTAGGCATAGCGGAATAATAAATTTTTTATCTATTTTATCTATTTCCCTTTTCCAAGATCTGTTAATTGTTATTTCATATAAAGAGGGATAGAAAATAATACCTTTATTGAAGAACTATCTACCGTTGCAAACGAAGTGGCCACAACTTGTTATTATCAACTCGTGAACCACGAACGTTTGATTCAACACAAAACAAAAACTAATCAGTAATCAACCTTTAATGAATAGCAATCGCAATGATTGTCTCTAACAGAAATCGATACGAGATCAAAGAGGGAGTAAGAAATGAAGTAAATTAGCCGAGACGACGACGGAACAATTCCTTCTCCTCCTGTATAGTGTGTTGGCCGAAATTCTGAGGTTAGGGGTCTATTTATAGACTTCCAAAACCCTAATCCCAGTTGTGTTGGGAATTTAATTAATTGGAATCTTATTCTGAATAGGATTCCTAATTAGATAATTAAATAAACACTTTAATATTATCTAAACAATAACTAATTATATTTAGATAATTATTATTAATCAAATTAATAATTAATTAATGTTAGAGATAATTAATTAGAGTTTTAATTGCATAAAACATCCAATTAATATTATCAGATAATTCTTTAGTTTAATTTACAATCATAATCTAATTACAATTATTAAACTAAATTAATATCCCTAACTAATATATAAATTTCGGCCCATGTGTCTGTGTCCCGCTAATTACGTTTTCGTCCTCCGATTCCAAGTCCCATATGCGACCCATTAGGTTCTTTATTGCCACTAGCCGTATATATCCTTTGAAATTATTCATCACGATTAATTCCAACATATATATGACGGAATACCGTCGCGAGCTGTTACTAGCAGAACCTATGATATTCCCCCAGAGCAATTAAGAAGTCAGGTTGATAACTGACGTTAACCTTTCTGTATTAGGTACAGCATAATACGATTCTTCATCAACTATATCCTGTCGGTCAATTCCTTATAACCATGGAATGTGTTAAGGTTACATATAGCGAAGTGTCCGGTTTTACTTGTACAAGTTGAATTCACTCTGAAAAGATAAGTTAAGTGAAATGTTCATTTCTACTCTTAACTGTATCACATTGTAAGGATTTCAGTCAATTCACCACAAGCGGCCATTTGGATATATCTTCCACTTATCGGGAGTGACGAATGCTCAATCCGACATTAACTATTCCGCAATTACTTTGTGTGATACCCAATCCTGCTCTCACACACCCTAGGCTCTCACCTATTGGATCGTGCTCGCACAGAATCAAAGTATCAAACTCCACAATCCAGAATCACTAATTAACGAATGTTTGAGTCTGAGGATTAGTTATACCTACTAATACCAATGAGATGAACAGTTGACACAATAGATAAATCAATCCATTCTGTTATCTCAAGTCGGGTCCCAATCTTAATGAACTCCTTCACCGGATCCATGTAACTGTCTAGATATCCGAATATCTAAAGTTTCTGAGATCAGCTTTTTGTCTCGACAGAAAACACTGTTACATGCAAGTCTCAACAGTAATATGCCAACCCCTTTAACATATTACTTGACTTGGGTTTACTTTAAGTTTATTGGTCTATTATAAAGTACAGTCTCACTTCATGCTTGTATGAACACTTTATAACTACTTAAATAAACTTAGGGTTACTTTCTTTATAAAAGATTCTTGCCTTTATATATAGTTATATTTTAATGCTATATATCTGATTAAACAAATGATCAAATAAACAATTTATTCATTAATATTAATATCCTAAAACAATTGTCTTTAGGACACTAAACTCCAACAAGTTGGACATTGGGGGATTCCTTGATTGGTTATCGGAAGTTTAACGGTTTTTCGAGTATACGAGAATTATGGATGTGCGAAAGGCCCGTTTGGTAGCATATATATTGAAAGGTGGGGGAATCAGTTTGGTGGGACCATATAAGAGAAGAAAGGAGAAGAGGAGGAAAGGATCTAATAAGATATTGGCTTTGGATAAAAGCAATGTTAAGGGAGAGGTTCTTATCACCCGATTACGAGCAATATATGTATAGTTCATATAGTGGGTGCTCTCAAGGTGCCAAGATTGTGTACGAATATACCTTAGAGTTCTTAAGGCTTTTGGCAAGGGAAAACTTGTCGGAAACTGAAAGCCAAAAGACCTCAAGGTATTTTGAAGGTTTGAGGTACAACATTCAAGATCGAATTGGTACTCAAATGGTTATCATGGTGTAAGACACTCAGAATCTTGATCTTAAAGCTGAGTCATAATTAAGTGTAAGGGTTAGGGATGGATATCAGAGGTCCATTAGTGACAGTTCATATGGTGGAAGAGAAGCTTCCATAAGGAGTGACAAGAGGAAGAATGTGGCTAGTACGAGTGGGGTAAAGGCTCATTTGGCGAGTAAAGCACTGAGTGGGGATATAGGCCTTATAAGGGGCACCACCACCTCCTAGGGTAACATCCATATGCAAAACTAGCCTGTTTCAAATGTTCTAGATGTAATGAGTCGGGACACCATCCTAATAAGTGCCAAAAGAGAAGAAATGTAAATTTGGTAGAGAGATATGATGACGACTATAAGGAGGATGATGCCATCTTTTGTGAACCTATTAGGGATGAAGATGATTGGGGGGGGGGGGTATGAGGATACCCATATTATGTTGGAAAATAGGCTAACGTATAGCAGCGGAAATATAAATTTTTTAACCTATTTCCATAAACCATAAGATCTGTTAACCGTTATTTCATATAAAGAGGGATAAGAAGAAATACCTTTTAGATGTTCTATCTACCGTTGCAAACAAAGTGCCCACAACTCTTACTTCGAGTTCCCGAGCACAGAACAAAATAAATATAAGATCAAGTTAGAATCAACCGTTGAATAGCAACCAAAGTAGATTGCCTCTAATTAATCAACACAAGATCAATGATAAAGAAAGAAAGATGAAATCAATTGAATCGGTAGGAAGCGGTGGATTGTTTCGTCCTCAACAAGGGGTGTCGAAATTCTCTCTCCCGGTTGCACTATGTATTTCGAAAGTTCCAGTAGGGTTTTTTGCTTGGTGGATTTCGAAAATCCTATAAGGGGGGTTATTTATAATCTCTTGTATCTAATCCCTAGTTAGATAGAATTAGGTTATTGAAATAAGAATTCTATTCGGAATAGAATTCATAATTATTATCCATTAATATATCTAATATATAAAGGATAATAATAATAACATTATTGGATAATAATAGGAGTAATTTAATCTAATTAAAACTCCTAACTCATTTATCCTTTAATTAATTTAATTCATAATCCTAATCTAATTAGAATAGATAAAATCAAATTAATTATTTATGTATTTATATACATAAATTTCGACCCCCTCTATTACTGGGCCTTACTAGGCTCAGTTGGGCTTCCATCAATTAATTAACATCTGTCTCTCTTTTGGGTTCCAAGTCTTATGTGTGACCCATTAGGTTCTTATTGCTTCTAGCCGTATGCAACTATTAAAATTAACTTTCAAAGAATTATATTTAATCTTTGCATAACGGAATGATGTACAGAGTATGTGATTAGCAAGTCCGTAATCATTCCCCTAGAGCTATAAGAAGACAGGTTGATTCTGTCGTTGACCTTTCAGTATTAGTTACGGTATAATTCGATCCTTTATCAACTACGTCCTTGAACTGAATCTTATGACTATGGGTAATGTCAAGTCACATATAGCGAGACGTTCGTTTTACTTGTACAGGCCGAGTCAACTCAAAATAGATAGGTTAAGTGAAATCTGTATTTCAAGTTTTAAGCTATCACCTTGCAAGGATTTAGAGTCGAGTCTTCCACAAGTGATCCATGGACATATCTCCCATTTATCGGGAGTGATAAATGCTCAATCCAATATATAACGATCCCGCAATCACTTCCTGTGATACCCAAAGTCTGGTGTTCACACCCCAGAGTCATCTCTGTTAAGGATCGTGTTACACCAGAGTCAAAGCGTCACATTCCGTAATCCAGAATACCAATTAACATTCCTTTGAGTCTGAGGATTATTTACACCTATTAATACCAATGAGATGAACATGTGACAAGGATGAATCTACCCATCCTGTTATCTCAAGTCGGGTCCCCAATCCTAATGAACTACTTTTCATCGGATCCATGTAACTGTCCAGATATCTGTATATATGAAGCTTGTGAGATCAGCTTTCTGTTGGACAGAAGACATTGTTACATGCAAGTCTCAATAGTGATATATCAATCCTAAACATATCACTTGACTTGGGGTGGTTTTAAGTTTATTATAAAGTTTTGTCTCACTTCATGCTTGTATGAACACTTTATAATCACTTTAAAACAAACTTACGGATTTCCTTTTATTAGACTTTATTTAGTGCTTAAAAGGGATTGCCTTTATATAGTTATAAAACATATATCTCATTAAAACAAATGATATAAAGAATACTTCATTTACATTAAGTTTGTATCCTAGAACAATTGTCTATAGGACACTAAACCCCAACATACTCCCACTTGGACTAAAGCCAATTGTTTCTATAACTTATCCCAGTAGAAGTTAGATGACGATCATGTACTTTCTGGGTTAAGGGCTTTGTCAACGGATCTGCAACGTTGTCCTCTGTAGGTACTCTTTCTATTCTCACATCCCCTCTTGCCACAATTTCTCTTATAATGTGGTATCGCTTAAGGTAATGCTTGGATGCATTATGAGACCGTGGTTCCTTTGCTTGCGCAATGTCTCCATTGTTATCACAATACAGTGTAATGGGATTTACAATGTCAGGCACCACACCAAGTTTTGTAATGAACTTTCTAATCCAAACCGCTTCCTTTGCTGCTTCCGCAGCTGCGATATACTCTGACTCGGTCGTAGAGAAAGCTACGCTTCCCTGCTTGGAACTCGTCCAACTGACCGCGCCCCCATTCAAGATAAACAGGTATCCTGATTGGGATTTAAAATCGTTCTCATCTGTGAGATGACTTGCATCTGAAAATCCTTCTATTTTCAGATCCCCTTCTCCGTACACTAGGAACATATCTTTAGTTCTTCTCAAGTACTTAAGAATGTTCTTGACGGCAATCCAGTTCTCGTCTCTCGGATTTCCTTGGTAACGACTCGTTATAGATAACGCGAACGCTACGTCAGGTCTAGTGCATAGCATAGCATACATAATCGAACCGATTGCGCTGGCGTACGGGACTACAGCCATGCGCTTCTTATCATCATCGGTTTTAGGACATTGATGATTGTTTAACTTTACTCCATGTAGCATGGGTAAGTTACCTCGTTTCGATTCAAGCATGCTAAACCGCTTTAGCACATTTTCGATGTATGTAGCCTGTGAAAGACCAAGCAGTCTTCTTGATCTATCTCTGTAGATCTTTATACCAAGTATATAAGCTGCTTCACCAAGGTCTTTCATTGAGAAGTTACCAGATAACCATACTTTTACCGACTGTAGTAGAGCTATGTCATTTCCCATTAGTAATATATCGTCCACATATAATATTAGAAATGCTACAGAGCTCCCACTTGCTTTCTTGTAAATGCAAGCTTCTTTGCAGTTTTGTTCGAAACCAAATTGTTTTATGGTTTCGTCAAAACGCTTGTTCTAGCTTCTAGATGATTGCTTGAGTCCATAAATGGATCTCTGAAGTTTGCAAACTTTGTTTGCATCCTTTGATATGAAACCTTCAGGTTGCATCATATATACATCCTCAAGCAGGTTTCCGTTTAGGAAAGCTGTTTTCACATCCATTTGCCAAATCTCATAATCGTAGTGAGCGGCAATGGCAAGCATGATTCTGATTGATTTGGACATAGCCACAGGAGAGAAAGTTTCGTCATAATCAATTCCTTGCTTCTGACGATATCCTTTCGCTACTAGCCTAGTTTTGTAGGTGCTAACCTTTCCATCCATGTCTGTCTTCTTTTTTGAAGATCCATCTGCACCCAATGGGTTTTATCCCTTCGGGTGGATCAACCAAAGTCCACACTTGGTTGGTGTACATGGAATCCATTTCAGAATCCATGGCCTCAAGCCATGCTTTAGAATCTGGACTAGTAAGAGCCTCTTCGTAGTTTTTGGGTTCGTCGACTAACACGAGAACCTCATTATCGTCTCCCACTAGAAAACCATATCTAACTGGGAGTTCACGAACTCTTTGTGATCTACAAATAGGTGGCACTGTAGTCTCATCTAATGGGACGGCTTCGGGCACCTCAACCACCTCTGTTGTTTCAGTCGGTGTTTCTTCTTCTTGAACTTCTTCAAGTTCAATCACGCTTCCCTTTTATGTTTCTTCGAGAAACTCTTTCTCTAAGAAGGTTGCGTGCTTGGATACTATCACTTTCTGATCATCTGGATGATAGAAGTAATATCCCATATTTTCCTTAGGGTATCCAATGAAGAAACATTTATCAGATTTAGAATCTAGTTTGTCAGACGCAATGCGTTTGACAAGTGCTGAACAACCCCATACTCTCATGAATGAGAATACGGGTTTCCTACCAATGAACAGTTCATATGGTGTGGAACTAGCGGATTTAGTTGGTACTTGATTTAGGGTGAAGAGGGCGGTTTCCAAGGCATAGCCCCAGAATGTCTTTGGAAGTAATGCAATGCTCATCATGGATCGTACCATATCTAGTAGGGTACGGTTCCTCCTCTCGGATACACCATTGTGTTATAGTGTATAGGGAGGTGTCCATTGTGAGCAAATCCCACATTCAGTTAGATAATTCAGAAAATCATCTGAAAGATATTCGCCACCTCGATCGGATCGAAGTGTCTTTATTTTCTTTTCTAGTTGATTTTCTACTTCATTCTTGAAGCATTTGGATTTCTTAAAAGCTTCGGATTTGTGCTTGATCAAGTAGATATAACCATATCGTGTATGGTCATCTATGAAGCTAATGAAGTATCTGAATCCTCCTCTTGCTTGGACTGACATAGGACCGCATACATCTGAATGAATGAGTCCTAGAGTGTCTGATACACGTTCACCTTTATTGCTAAAGGGTGTCTTTGTCATTTTGCCTTTTAAACATGCTTCGCACGTTTCCAATGATTCAGGATCAATTGAATTTATAAGCCCATCTTGATGTAGCTTAAGCATGCGTCTTTTGTTTATATGGCCTAAACGACAATGCCACAAGTAAGTTGAATTATCTAGCTTATGTCTTTTGGTATCAATTGCGAAAACAGAAATTTTGTCATCTAACACATAAATCCCATTTTGTGATATTCCTGAAAAATAGAAGATCAAATCTTTATAAAAATCGCAATGTTTGTCTTTTATTGAAATATGAAAACCGTCGTCAATAAGATGGCTAATAGAAATAATGTTACGAGACATTTGCAGAACGTACAAACAGTTCCTTAATTCTATTACAAGCCTAGAGGGCAAATTTAAAACATAATCTCCAATTGCGAGGGCGGCAACTCTTGCTCCATTTCCTACTCGCAAGTTTATGCTTCCTTTTTTCAATTCCTTAGTCTGATTTAGTTCCTGCATATTTGTACAAATATGAGATCCGCATCCGGTATCAAGTACCTAAGATTCAGACTGTGAAATTGTATTTATTTCAATATAAAACATACCAGATGTTGAAGTCCCGGCTTCTCCCTTCTTAAGGGTAGCTAGGTACAAAGAACAATTTCTCTTCCAATGCCCCATGTCACCACAATAGTGGCACCTTCCTTTGGGCTTCTTCAATTCCTTTCCCTTTGTTTTGGTGAGCACAGCCTCCTTGCCTTTATCAGGATGGTTTGGATCGGGAGAGATCCCTTTCCTCTTCTTTGATCCTTCAATAGCAAGGGCCGGTATCTCCTCGTTTTCTTTTATATTGGGCTCGACTGTCTCGAGCATATTAGCAAGCTCTTCAAGAGAGGTTTGCAAGCCACTCATTTGGTAGTTCATGATGAACTATGAGTAACTCTCGGGGAGGGACTGAAGAAGTAAATTCTCACTTAGTTCACGGTCCATCGCATCTCCAATACTAAGAAAACTTGGTGATAAGGCTGTGTTGAAACACCTTTCCACATAATTTTGATTTGACAAAATTGTTTAAGTAGAATTAAAAAAATTCTAAACACACTAAGTTTAAATGCTTTGATTTATTCTACTAATGGGTTTGTTCAATGTTGAGTTAAATTGTTTATAAGACACAAGATTAAAAGGCCCAAGCCCAATACGGAAGTCAAAGCCCAAGTCAATCAGTTTAAGGCAACTCGGCCCACGTATGTCAAAACGCTGTCGTTATGTACAAAATGCAGCTCAGCGGAAGAAGGATCTAGAAGACCTTCGTGGAACAACTTCGGGACGAAGCTGCTGAGTTGATTCGACAAACAGTACAAGACAGCAGCTGGCTAAGAACAACTCCCAGACAAAGTGTTTCCACTTTGGGTAAAGTTCAGAAGACACAGTATGCTGTCCAGTTGACCTTACCATAAATGGAGAGACATTCTGTCGAGCTGTCCAAAAGCTGACCAAGGACAGAAGATACTCAAATCTGATTGGCCAAGAGCTCTGAGCAAGACAGGATGACAACGACAGGAAGCCGTTTCCCCCCAACGCTTATTTCGAAATTCAAAATGACCGATGCCTCAGACGTCTCTATAAATAGTGCCATCAGTTGCTTCATTCGACACAGAACTTGATCAAGCCATTACGCTGACCAAATTTCTACGCAAAGTTCTGCAAGAAAAAGCAAAGCAATCTTACACTAAATTTCATATCTTTTGTGTAAAAGTCTAGAGTGATTATTCAATAATCTAAGGTGTCTTAGCAATCATTGTTTAGGACAAACACTTATTATTTCTAGAGATTAGAAAGGAGAGGCTGAGTACTCGGTTATAGTACTCAGCGAGAGATTAGAATTGAGTAGAGGTATAGAGGAAGGTACTCTTGTTATACTCAGTTGCTAAGATTGTAAAAGGTTTGATGCTCTACCGTTAAAGAGCTCAGTAGAGAATTCGAAATCTCGAAACGTGTTCCGGGGACAAGACGTAGGCTTGGAGGCCGAACCTGGATAAATCTACTGAGTAACATATTTCTAACCTTAAATTCCTTTATATATATTTATCGCTTGCTTAAACAAAAAAACTGACCAAGTAAAGAGGTCAAGCTGAGTTGTGCGCATTGAATATCTGAGCTCAGGAATAGACTCTAAGTGCCATCTCCTGACTCAAGTAAAGAAACTGACCTAGTCACTAGTTGATTAAGCCAGTATCTTACTATTCACTCAGCGCCGCTGTTAAAACCTTTTTCTCACGAAAAAGAAGTCTGCCCTAACTTAAAATTTTTAAATAGTTCCAAACCCCCTCTTGGAACTATACTTGTAATATTATAAGGGACCAACAAGTGGTATCAGAGCCTAAAAGCTCACTGTTAAAGGTTTAACTACCTTGAGATGATCCCTACCATGGGCGAAAACAACACTCGGTTTCTCCCAGGAAACCAAACAACTCAGATCTTACCTGAGGGGCTGTCCATTACTCGGCCTCCCCTATTCTTCGGGTCTAACTATACCTTCTGGAAGAATAGGATGAAAAATTTCATTCAGGCTACAAATATGAGTGCCTGGCTATCCATAGTCCAAGGTCCATTTGTACCTGTCGAAGTTGTGGCTGGCCAAACAGTTGTTAAAGCTGAGGCCAAATGGACAGAGGATGATCTCAAGAAGCTACAAAATCATGCTTCGGCTATAAATATGCTTCACTGTGCGCTCGATGCTGCAGAATATAATAAAATCTCAGGTTGTGAGTCAGCGCAAGAGATCTGGAAGAAGCTGGAGGTCACCTACGAAGGAACCAATAAAGTAAAGGAGTCCAAGGTGAACCAGCAGATGAGACTGTACGAGCTGTTCGAAATGAACAATGATGAGGGAATATCTGACATGAATGCAAGGTTTACCAACATCATCAATGAGCTCAAGAGACTTGGGAAGATCTTCACTGAGGAAGAACAAGTCAAAAAGATACTCAGGAGTCTTCCTAAAGACTGGCAAGCAAAGAAGACTGCTGTTGAGGAAGCTCAAGACTTAACCACCTACAAATATGACGAACTCATCGGCTCGCTGCTGACCCATGAGATATCGATGAAAAACTTCGAGGTGAAGGAAAAGTCTGAAGACAAGAAGCAGAAGTCTCTTGTCATGAAAGCTGACTCCACTGATGGGAGCTCAACAGATGATGAAGAGATGGCTATGTTCACAAGGAAGATGAAAAGGCTGTTCAGGAAGAATGACAAATATTCTAAGAAGCATTACAGAAAGTTTGATAAGTATAAAGCTGAGTCCAGCGACAGCAAATACAAGAAGGACAACTCAAAGCCCATTACATGCTTTGAATGTCATCAAACTGGCCATATCAAGTCAAGCTGCCCCACGCTGAGGAAAGAAAAGAAGAACGGTAAAAAGGCAATGGTGGCAACATGGAGCGACAGTGATGAGTCTTCATCAACAGAAGCTGAGGCCACCGAGTCAGCGAAGATATGCTTCATGGCTGACGAACTTGCTGAGCCGTGCGTCTCTGAGCATGCTGACCCCTCTATTGCATCTGATGATGAGGAGCAATCAAATGAGGTAATATCACTTCCCCAGCTCAGAAACGAAATGGGTAATGCCCTGAGTGACCTCTATACACTTGTCAAAAAGTGTAATAAGAAAATTAGAGCACTCAGCAGGCGCTGTGACGAGGTTGAAGAGGTCAAGCTAAGTGACCTCAGATTCCTTCTTCAGGACAACTCAACTTTGCATGATAATATGGAGATCATACATAAGTCTGTCTCTGAAGTCTAATCAGATTCAAAGAAACTGAGAAAGGACGTCACAAATATCCAAAACCAACTAAAGGTTCAAAACAAAAGAAATATTCCTCTGAATGCTTAGTACCGAAGTACTGGTCAGCAGAGATGGAATCCCCAGCGGAATGTCCAGAGTGACTTCTGTGGGAAGAAAGGACACACCACAAAGGTGTGCTGGCACGCTCAGCACTAGGGTGCTGACCAGTCAGTGAGAAATCCTAAACGGAAGGTCAGCTGTGACTTCTATGGAAAGAATGGCCATACTGTCCAAGTATGCCGCCATAAAATAAAATATGATGCTTTACCTGTTGAACCTAACAAGCAAGGACCCAAAAAGAATTGGGTACCTAAAAGTAACTAGTTACAATGCAGGTAAGCCTGAGGTGTGCTGAGAAGTCAAAGATGTGGTATATTGACAGCGCATGCTCGAGGCACATGACTGGTGATGAAACTCAGTTCATCACGTTTGAGCGTAAACGAGGAGGAAGCGTAAGTTTTGGAGACAACAAAAAGGGTAAGATAGTAGGGTCAGGAACCATCGGAAGTAATCCTACTATTGAGTCAGTCTCCCTAGTCAGCGGACTCAAATATAACTTACTCAGCGTAGCTCAGCTATGTGACAATGGGAGAAAAGTTATATTTGATGCTACTGGATGTAAAATATACGAGGGAAAAACAAATGAGTTAATTTTAACTGCCCCTCGGATTGATAATGTCTTTATGCTAGACTTAGAGAAAAAGTTTTCAAAAACTGTATGCTTAGTTTCAAAGGAAGAAAATTCCTGGCTATGGCACAGGAGACTTGGTCATGTAAGCATGGAACTCCTGGCCAAATTAGCAAGAAAGCAATTGGTTGAGGGACTGCCTGAACTTAGATTTGAAAAAGATCAATTATGCCACGCTTGCCAAGCTGGAAAACAAACCAAACAATCTTTTCATAGCAAAAACATTGTCTCAACTAAGCGACCGTTAGAATTACTACACTTGGATCTCTTCGGTCCAGTCCAACCGCTGAGTCTGGGTGGAAGAAGATTTTCCTTGGTCATTGTAGATGACTTCTCTCGGTACACTTGGGTCATCTTGCTGAGTAGCAAGGATGAGACCTTTGAGACATTTTCAAATTTGGTTAGAAAACTTGAAAATGATAAAGACCTAAAATTGGCTCACATCCGAAGTGATAATGGTGGAGAATTCAAAAACCAACAGTTTGTTGAATTCTGTGAAGCCAGCGGCATTGACCATGACTTTTCTGCTCCTAGGACGCCTCAACAAAATGGGGTTGTTGAAAGGAAGAACAGAACATTGGTTGAAATAGCCAGGACAATGCTGAGTGAGCATAGGCTTCCAAAGTACTTTTGGGGAGAAGCTGTTAACACAGCGTGCTACATTCTTAATAGGGCTCTTTGGAAAGGACGAAAGCCCAACATTGGATACTTTCGTGCCTTTGGCTGTAAATGTTTTATTTTAAACACTAAGGATAGCCTAGCTAAGTTTGACTCAAAAGCTGATGAAGCTATCTTTTTAGGCTACTCAACAAACAACAAAGCATACGGAGTTTTCAATAAACGAACTCAAGTTTTAGAAGAGTCAGTACATGACCGAGGATGATCCACACTCAGCACCCGCTGATCAAGATACAGCCGCTGAGTCATTCCCTCAAGGGCTGACCAAAGGTAAAAGTGAACCAAATATTGTTTTCACTGACCAGTCTTCACCTACAGAGATTGTTGAAACACAGACAGCACAAGACATCAATCTACCCAAAGAGATAAGAATTCCAAGAGGGCACTCAGAGAGTGCAATCCTTGATGCCGCTGAGGATACCCTGATGACAAGAAACCAACTCAAGAGGTACCTCAGCAATGTAGCCTTCGTCTCAGTTCAGGAACCTAAGAACTTCGCTGATGCTGAGGAAGATGAATTCTGGATGAGCGCAATGCAAGAGGAACTTGACCAATTCAGAAGAAACGATGTATGGGAGCTAGTGCCACATCCAAGGAGTCAGAAGACCATTGGAACAAGATGGGTCTTCCGCAACAAGATGGATGAGCAAGGAAACGTAGTCAGGAACAAAGCAAGGCTGGTAGCTCAGGGCTACAGTCAGCAAGAAGGTATTGACTATGGTGAGACCTTTGCCCCAGTGGCAAGGCTAGAGGCTATTAGGATTTTATGTGCATATGCATCTTACATGAACTTTAAACTGTTTCAAATGGATGTTAAGAGTGCATTCCTTAATGGAGTTATAAACGAGGAAGTTTATGTTAATCAACCTCTAGGGTTTGAGGATCCTAAATTCCCAAACCACGTTTATAAACTCAAAAAGGCTCTGTACGGCCTCAAGCAAGCACCACATGCTTGGTATGAAAGGCTGACCAGTTTCCTGCTGACTAGAAACTATGTCAGGGGCAAAGCTGATACAACCTTATTCATTAAGAGAAAGGGTAAAGATACCCTGCTGGCTCAAATATATGTTGATGATATTATTTTCGGTGCTACTAATGAGTCAATGTGCAAGGAATTTAGTAAGCAAATGCAGACTGAGTTTGAAATGTCTATGATGGGAGAACTCAACTTCTTCCTTGGACTTCAAATCAAACAAGGAAAAAATGGAATCTTCATCAGTCAAGCTAAATATGCCAAGGAGATATTGAAGAAATATGATCTTGAAAATTGCAAGCCAATATCCATCCTATGGGCACTGACACTGTCCTCCGCGCTGACGAGAATGGTAAGTCGGTAGACAGCAAACTGTATCGAGGTATGATAGGCTCTCTACTTTACTTAACAGCAAGTAGACCGGACATTCAGTTCTCAGTATGCTACTATGCTAGATATCAATCTAACCCTAAGGAATCTCATTACATAGCTGTAAAAAGAATCCTTAGATATTTGCAAAGCTCAGTGAACGCAGGTTTATGGTATCCCAACACTCATGGCTTTACACTCGTTGGATACACTGACGCTGACTATGGTCTAGACAAGCTAGAACGGAAAAGCACCTCTAGAGGATGTCATTTCTTAGGAAGCTGTCTTGTATCCTGGTTCAGCAAGAAGCAGGCGTCAATAGCCTTGTCTACCACTGAAGCTGAGTACATTACTGCTGGTCACTGTGTTGCTCAAGTCCTATGGATTAAGCAACAGCTGGAAGACTATAGTGTTCAAACAAAGACAATTGAGGTCAAATACGACAACAAAAGTGCAATTGATCTATCAAAGATCCCAATTCAACACAGCAGGATGAAGCATGTCAGCATAAGACATCACTTCATTAGAGACCATGTACTCAAGGGTGAGATAAAGCTGACCTATGTCCCAACGGATGAGAAGCTTGCGGATATCTTCACAAAGCCACTGGCTCATGAACAGTTCAGCATACTGAGAGAAGCCATTGGTATGTTTAATCCTCTTCAGTAAATTCCTGTTCTAAAATGAAAATTTATACTGAGTGAATTACTATGCTGAATGATTTATGCAAATGCATGCTGAGTGATTGCTATGCTGAGTACTTAACGCAAAATACATATCAATACTGAGTAAATATGCACACAGAGTAGTAATCTCAAACTGAGAAATCATCCTTTCATATACTACTGACCACTCAGAATATAAAACGCTTAGTATTCTAAACGCTGAGTGTTAGATCCGTTGTATTAAATGAAAAAGCACGCGAATAGCCACCTAGGATGACGTATGCGCCGAATGTGTCATAAAAGCCAGGATCTTTGTCGTTTGACAATCCCAAGGCAAAACTGACACATGGATTCGATAAGATCCACTCTTCTCCGCTATAAATAATGGGTGAATCCCCATTTTTTATTTTCTTTACACTTACCGAATTCTTGGCAAAGCAGTCTGTCTCTCAAAACTCTCAAAGCTTCCAAATCTGTTTCTGAAACTATGACTAGAGTTTCCGTCAACATCTCCGGTGCCGGTCACCCTAAGACCAGCTCCGATGAACCCTCCAGGCAAACTACTGTGCCTGAAACCACCAAGGTCACTACGCCGAGCAAAGGCAAAACTGGGCAAGCTACCTCCTCCAAAGGAAAACCGACCAAAATCAGAACCTATACCAAGGTATTTGATAACATTAGCGAATGGAAAGTAGACTTCTCATGATGGGTTTCTGAGGCCTTCGTGACATCCGAACAACCCTTCTGCGAATGGATATCGAAGAATGGCTGGACAGAGCTGTTCTCCATTAAAGACCTCACCTATCCTGACCTAGTATGGGAGTTCTACCACAATCTCTTAGTCGCTGACGATAACCAGGACTACTTAACAACAGTGGTAAGGGAGAAAACGATTTTCATCAATCCCACCTATTTGGCGAATTTGCTAAAGTTGAAAAATGAGGGAGCAAAACTGAGAAGAACTGGAGATCAGGATGACACTAACTACGAAGTCAACTTTTGCAAGCCCCCTGTTCATTCTGGAGAAATCTCAAGTTCATCCATGGGTCAGCACCAAAAGATGGCTCATTACCTGCTGACCTACTTTATTTACCCAAAGATAAACTGCACCAGCTCAGCGACAAATTTCGAGCAATGCTTTATATGGCATATGCTGACATACACGCCTATCAACATGCCAGTATTCTTGATTGCTGGGTTTCTAAGAAGCACTGGAACTCTCGGGCTGGGCTCGCTCATCACCAGGATCCTCATTGATCATCAAATAGACCTAACTGATGAAGTTAAAGCTAGAGGATCTGAAATAACAACTGCTTCGCTGAGGGCTTTGAAGTTCAATCAGCCACTAAAGAAAGGAAAAGCTGCTGCTGAACAACAAGCTGAGGAAACAGCTCCAAAGCAAAGCCAAAGGATAAAGGCTCCAGCTGCCCGCAAGAGGAAAGCTGTTGGGACTCCTTCAAAGAAGGCTGAGCCTCAGGCCAAGAAGTCGAAGTCCGCTGCTGAACCAGGTCAGGAGAGACCTAAGTCAGCTGAGAAAAGGAGCAGGCAAGAAGAGCCTGAAATTGAGGAAAGAATAAATGCTGATGAGCAACCTCAAAAGAAGCAGAAGTATTCTACACTGACTCCTATTGATGCTATTCCTACTGACGTCGTTGTTCCTGGTGATTCTCACTACACACAGTGTCTAGGAACTGTAGCTGAGCATCAAGAAGATGATGTGCATCTGGATGATCAGTTCATTGCACAAGTTGAGGAAGAGTTAGATGGTGATAGTGCAGAAGATGAAGAACAAGAAGAAGCAAGCAGTCAGGATGACGCTGAGGACACTGAGGAGACAGCTAGTGAGATTGGAGCTGAGCCAATCAATACTGGGTTGGCTGCTGGAGATGAACAAGAACCTAACCAACACAATGTTGATCAAGAATAAGCTGACCAGCTTAATGCTGATCAAGAAGAAACTTCCCCATCTCACTCAGGAGAGTCTATTCAAGCTGACACTCCTCCTCGCAGAAGAAGATTAGTTAAGGCAAGTCAGAAGTCAGTCATTGACATTCCTGTTCAACAACCAACTGTCCCTGACTTTGTTATCCAGAAGCCGACCCAAGACCCTTCTAAACTCAAGCTGAAATTTTTCAGAAAACAACGAACTTCTACTCCATCGGCTTCCCTTAAAAAGCAAGCCTCTGTTTCTTCACCAAAGGAACACGCCGACTTGAATGCTTCCGCCAACTCAACAAGTCAAGTTGAGTCAATTCCTATAAATGCTGTCAATCCAAGCATTGTGCTGACTCAAAACATTCCTGCCCCTGTCAGCACAGACAGCATTAGAATTACCTCTTCTCCAATCAACACATCTGCCGATCAATCAGCTCTACCAGAACCTCAAGTGCAGATTGAAAGCACACTTCCAGTCACTGACCACGTTATTCCTCTGACTCCTCTTCCAACCGGTCATACTGAGGCAACAAGGCAAGTTAATGAAGGCCCTCTTAGCTACTTGCATGCCACCGAGTCTGGAAAAAGAATCATCGACTCGGTGCAAACACTAATCAAAGACCTTCATCAAACCACTCAACCTGCTGCTGGGTCTTCTACTACTGAGACAACTCAGCTCTCCCATGTAACTCAGCTTCTCAACGAAGTTAAGGGATTCAAGGACTTGCTGAGTGTCATCGTTACCTTTCAAGCACAGCAAGCTAAGCAGGATTCCATCGCAAAGCTGGCTGAGATCCAGCTGACAATAGTTCAACATCTCAACGCTCTTCAAGAACAAGTTCAGACTTTGTCAGCTACGAACACGCGCTATGCAACTTCTGATGAAGTCAAAATGCTTTTTGCTCAGCTTCACACTGAGCAAATCAAAACCAACGAGCAAATGGTCTCCTATTCTCAGTGCTCAGTGGAGCAAATTGGTGAGGCCGTTCGATTGCTGAACTTGAACAAGCAAGAGATGGACACTGACGCTATGAAGCAAAATGAAATGCTGTCTATCACCAGACAAACCTTCAACCACATACGTCACAACAATATTCAGCGTCAATACTACGACACATCGTTACTGAAGACTTTTCATCAAGTCGTTGCTGGTCTGTCCGATGCACTTACATGGATAGGTAAATCTCAAGCCTTCATAGTAAGCATGATCAGCGCTGCTGAACTCAATATACCCACCGAGGTATCAGATGATGGAGTTGCTATTTTTGATGGTGTCAATGAAAGCGCCGATAGACTTAAGGCGTTGTCCACGGAACTGACCAGAGCCGTCTTAACCGACGCCTTTAGGATTCCTCCTCCCGATGCTGACAAAACGGGGGAGAAAGAACAAGCTAGAACACAACATGAGCATAGTCAATCCAAGCAAAAGAAAAAGAAATAGAAATTAGGCTAGCTCAGTTATGCTTAGTTTGTAGTCTCTATGTTTATGCTTTTCTTTTGTTGTATATGCTGACTACTTCTTGTAATATCAATACTTGCATCTTTTTATCCAAAAACTGAGTTATGAGTTATTATCTATGATGTTGAGTATTAAGTTATTATGTATCTTCAATTACATCAACCATGTTTAATGCTTATAAAACTTGTTGATCGTACCCAATGTTGATAACATATTTGACATTGACTTGTATGTTTATATAACATTGTCTTATAAAACTCATTGAACAACAAATTACTCAGCGCCCTCTGAATGTTAAAACTTCCGCTTAAACACTGAGTAAAATAGAATATGTTCCATGAGCTGACCTATATCTATAAACTGACCTTAGACTTACTCGATTAAACCTTCAAGTGTTTTGAGTAAAACTAAGTCAGTAGCTCAACCCTGACGGGGGAGTCTGCTAAGTTATATTAGGTCAACAACCATGGGGGAGCTCAATACTGAGTTCTTCGCTGAATAGTTTTGCCAACATCAAAATGGGGGAGTTTGTTGAAACACCTTTCCACATAATTTTGATTTGAAAAAATTGTTTAAGTAGAATTAAAAATATTCTAAACACACTAAGTTTAAATGCTTTGATTTATTCTACTAATGGGTTTGTTCAATGTTGAGTTAAATTGTTTATAAGACACAAGATTA
Organism: Euphorbia lathyris; assembly: GCF_963576675.1. Taxonomy (NCBI): domain Eukaryota; kingdom Viridiplantae; phylum Streptophyta; class Magnoliopsida; order Malpighiales; family Euphorbiaceae; genus Euphorbia; species Euphorbia lathyris. The sequence continues at coordinate 57,355,121 of NC_088917.1, forward strand.
AAAGGCCCAAGCCCAATACGGAAGTCAAAGCCCGAGTCAAACAGTTTAAGGCAACTCGGCCCGCGTATGTCAAAACGCTGTCATTATGTACAAAACGCAGCTCAGCGGAAGAAGGATCTAGAAGACCTTCGTGGAACAACTTCGGGACGAAGCTGCTGAGTTGATTCGACAAACAGTACAAGACAGCAGCTGGCTAAAAACAACTTCCAGACAAAGTGTTTTCACTTTGGGTAAAGTTCAGAAGACACAGTATGCTGTCCAGTTGACCTTACCATAAATGGAGAGACATTCTGCCGAGCTGTCCAAAAGCTGACCGAGGACAGAAGATACTCAAATCTGATTGGCCAAGAGCTCTGAGCAAGACAGGATGACAATGACAGGAAGCCGTTTCCCCCTAACGGTTATTTCGAAATTCGAAATGACCGATGCCTCAGACGTCTCTATAAATAGTGCCATCAGTTGCTTCATTCGACACAGAACTTGATCAAGCCATTACGCTGACCAAATTTCTACGCAAAGTTCTGCAAGAAAAAGCAAAGCAATCTTACACTAAATTTCATATCTTTTGTGTAAAAGTCTAGAGTGATTATTCAATCATCTAAGGTGTCTTAGCAATCATTGTTTAGGACAAACACTTATCATTTCTAGAGATTAGAAAGGAGAGGCTGAGTACTCGGTTATAGTACTCAGCGAGAGATTAGAATTGAGTAGAGGTATAGAGGAAGGTACTCTTGTTATACTCAGTTGCTAAGATTGTAAAAGGTTTGATGCTCTACCATTAAAGAGCTCAGTAGAGAATTCGAAATCTCGGAACGTGTTCCGGGGACAGGACGTAGGCTTGGAGGCCGAACCTGGATAAATCTGCTGAGTAACATATTTCTAACCTTAAACTCCTTTATATATATTTATCGCTTGCTTAAACAAAAAAACTGACCAAGTAAAGAGGTCAAGCTGAGTTGTGCGCATTGAATATCTGAGCTCAGGAATAGACTCTAAGTGCTATCTCCTGACTCAAGTAAAGAAACTGACCTAGTCACTAGTTGACTAAGCCAATATCTTACTATTCACTCAGTGCCGCTGTTAAAACATTTTTCTCACGAAAAAGAAGTCTGCCCTAACTTAAATTTTTTAAATAGTTCCTAACCCCCCCTTGGAACTATACTTGTAATATTATAAGGGACCAACAGGCTGATCATCTTGGCACAATGTGCCATTACAGATGTTCCCACCTGCATCTTGCATCTATATAACTTCTTTGTTATTTCGAAGCGTTCACACCGAGTTTCATTCACAAATAACTCTTTCAGGTGCTTGACCATGTAATAGGCATCCATATCTACATGCAGTTGCCTTTTAACTTCCAGTGTCAAGGATGCAAGAATGATGTCTCCAGCTTGATCGTCATCAGCCTTATGCTTCAAGTAAGCATAAAATTCTTGGTAGGGAGCATCATCCGTTGGGTAAGGGGGTATCGGCGTATCTCGAACTTCAAAACAATTTTGAGGTTGCGATACCAGTCGGTGAAATTTGAACCGTTCAATTTGTTATCGGTAAGTATGTTTTGCAGATTGGTGTTAGTCATGATTTTAAGAGTGATTATATAAACCTGAGAGTGAGAAAGAGTAAACGTATGTTATTCATTTGCTTTAAAGTATATCAATCTAAAATTATAGGCCTTTTGTTTATTTTAGATTGCTCCCACTATTTTGCCAAATTAATAGCCCTCCATATTAATTCGAAGAATTTCACAAATCCTTTAGTGAGCTAGGATCCTAACTCCTGAGATTTCGCCTTGAGTTTACTCAACAAGCTAGTCTCATTCGTTAGGTAGATTCATGTAATCAATCACATCTTTAATGTGATTCCTAGGTTATTGGGTTACTAACCACATTAGTAACTAATATGCTATTCATATTAATCCCAACCGTATTGCCCATTAGTTTATGAAAACATGAGTTTACCCATCCAATTATCATAATCTAATTTAAGTATTACCCCATATTCATGAAAAGTGATTTTCGATAATTCAGGTATTACCGTAAGACCCCGAGCTTGAGTTTACTCAACAACCCAAAGGCCCTCAGTACTGCCGGCTGAATTATAATATTAGGGAGGGGCAACTGATTTTAATAACTTGCTTATTTACTTAACTTTTTAATGAGGGATTTTGTTTTAGGTCTCATAATCTAACTTAGTCTTGATTTGCTTTAGCATACATCAGACACATACATTGGCGTTATGGACATATCATCTAAATTATTCCGTCGAGCCAGAGACGGAATAAAAGGCCAAACCTAGGGAAATACTAACTATTACATATTTCTTTTTAGGTCCTCTGTCTTCCCCATGGCGCCTTGAAATTACAAATTAATTTCTATACTACTAAAGAAAACTTCAATTAAATTGAAGGGAATTAGATGAGAGGAGAAATTACAATAGATAGTAGAAAGGCAGGACTCGCAGGCCCTATTTCAAAAATACCAAAAGACTAAAGAGGGTCCAAATATGTCCATAACTCCAAACATGCATAGACTCAATTAAATAAATTTAATTGGTTGATTACATAACTATTTTATGTAATATTTATGTTAATCACATTAACTTATCAAATTAACTTTCATCCAATTTTACTTCTACTAGTTTCGTATCTTCTATATTAATCTTTAGGTTAATACAACTATACAAAACTTTAATTATACATGTCCCAATTATTTTGATTTTAATTCATTTAATACTTTTGATTTACAAATAGGTAAAACAAACTTTTAAACAAATTTTCATTCGATAACCAAAATAGAAAACTATCAATTTCTGAAACATATATATATTTAAATATATATAAAAACCGATTTTAAACAATTTAAAATTCAAGTGGGTCTCGGACCGGGCCCGAGGGTGGGATGCTGTCGATTGGCAGCAGCCCTAGGGCGGCTGAACCGCCGCTGCCTTGCGGCAGCGGCGGCCAGGCGCCGCACGCGGCTGCTGCCGCGAGGCAGCAGCCGCGCGACAGTGGCCGGTCGCGCCGCGAGGCGCGACTCGAGCTGCTGTCACATTTATTTTTTTTATAACAATTTTAAATATATATAAATATATATATATATATATATATATATATATATATATATATATCAGTTCTAAAATGATTTTAAAACGATTTTCAGAAAATAGGAAAACCTACTATAGATTTCCGTTTCATCTTTAGAATTAATAAAACTGATTTTATCAATCTAACTATAAAACCAATAGATTTTGTTATAATGATTATCAACCAAAATAATTAGGAACATACGCATAATCTATTTTAATTAACAAGTAATTAAAACTTATTTATCTTTAGGATTAATTAATCAAAAACCATTTGTTAATTAACCTAACAATAAATATTTATTCAATCCTATTGAAAAACTTCTAAATTTTCATATATGAAATAACGGATTTAACCTGGCTTTGATACCAATGTTGGAAAATAGGCTAACATATAGCAGCGGAAATATAAATTTTTTAACCTATTTCCATAAACCATAAGATCCGTTAACCGTTATTTCATATAAAGAGGGATAAAAAGAAATACCTTTTAGATGTTCTATCTACCGTTGCAAACGAAGTGCCCACAACTCTTACTTCGAGTTTCCGAGCACAGAACAAAACAAATATAAGATCAAGATAGAATCAACCGTTGAATAGCAACCAAAGTAGATTGCCTCTAATTAATCAACACAAGATCAAGGATAAAGAAAGAAAGATGAAATCAATTGAATCGGTAGGAAGCGGTGGATTGTTTCGTCCTCAACAAGGGGTGTCGAAATTCTCTCTCCCGGTTCCACTGTGTATTTCGAAAATTCCAGTAGGGTTTTTTGCTTGGTGGATTTCGAAAATCCTATAAGGAGGGGTTATTTATAATCTCTTATATCTAATCCCTAGTTAGATAGAATTAGGTTATTGAAATAAGAATTCTATTCGGAATAGAATTCATAATTATTATCCATTAATATATCTAATATATAAAGGATAATAATAATAACATTATTGGATAATAATAGGAGTAATTTAATCTAATTAAAACTCCTAACTCATTTATCCTTTAATTAATTTAATTCATAATCCTAATCTAATTAGAATAGATAAAATCAAATTAATTATTTATGTATTTATATACATAAATTTCGACCCCCTCTATTACTGGGCCTTACTAGGCTCAGTTGGGCTTCCATCAATTAATTAACATCTGTCTCTCTTTTGGGTTCCAAGTCTTATGTGTGACCCATTAGGTTCTTATTGCTTCTAGCCGTATGCAACTATTAAAATTAACTTTCAAAGAATTATATTTAATCTTTGCATAACGGAATGATGTACAGAGTATGTGATTAGCAAGTCCGTAATCATTCCCCTAGAGCTATAAGAAGACAGGTTGATTCTGTCGTTGACCTTTCAGTATTAGTTACGGTATAATTCGATCCTTTATCAACTACGTCCTTGAACTGAATCTTATGACTATGGGTAATGTCAAGTCACATATAGCGAGACGTTCGTTTTACTTGTACAGGCCGAGTCAACTCAAAATAGATAGGTTAAGTGAAATCTGTATTTCAAGTTTTAAGCTATCACCTTGCAAGGATTTAGAGTCGAGTCTTCCACAAGTGATCCATGGACATATCTCCCATTTATCGGGAGTGATAAATGCTCAATCCAATATATAACGATCCCGCAATCACTTCTTGTGATACCCAACGTCTGCTGTTCACACCCCAGAGTCATCTCTGTTAAGGATCATGTTACACCAGAGTCAAAGCGTCACATTCCGTAATCCAGAATACCAATTAACATTCCTTTGAGTCTGAGGATTATTTACACCTATCAATACCAATGAGATGAACATGTGACAAGGATGAATCTACCCATCCTGTTATCTCAAGTCGGGTCCCCAATCCTAATGAACTACTTTTCATCGGATCCATGTAACTGTCCAGATATCTGTATATATGAAGCTTGTGAGATCAGCTTTCTGTTGGACAGAAGACATTGTTACATGCAAGTCTCAACAGTGATATATCAATCCTAAACATATCACTTGACTTGGGGTGGTTTTAAGTTTATTAGTTTATTATAAAGTTTTGTCTCACTTCATTCTTGTATGAACACTTTATAATCACTTTAAAACAAACTTACGGATTTCCTTTTATTAGACTTTATTTAGTGCTTAAAAGGGATTGCCTTTATATAGTTATAAAACATATATCTCATTAAAACAAATGATATAAAGAACACTCATTTACATTAAGTTTGTATCTTAGAACAATTGTCTATAGGACACTAAACCCCAACATATTATTCATGTAGTGAGAAGATTATTGGTCTCTAACCGGATAGAGGCGGATCAAAGACACCAACTCTTTTGCACCCATTGTCTTGTGTAAAGATAGAAGTGCAATGTGATTATTGATAGTGGGAGCCAAAGAACATCATTAATGATGTTGCGCCTTAGAAGTTCGGTTTGGTCATGGAAGTGCACCCAAATCCCTATAGTGTGGGATGGATTAAAAGCATGGAAGAATTGAATGCGACTCAAAGGTGCAAAGTGCCTATTGTTATAGGGGAGTATCATAATGAAGTGTATTGTGACGTAGTAGACATGGATGCTTGCCACTTGATTTTAGGATGACCATGTCAGTTTGACCGAGATGCTACACATGCTGGGAAGAGAAATACATATTGATTTATAAAGGATGGTGTGAGGTATATGTACTTACACCTATGGTGGAAGAACCAAAGGCAAAGAAGAAAGCTACTCTAATTGTTTGTTATACTCACAAGGATTTTATAAACGAGTGTGAGGAAAGCCAAATGGTTTATATAGTAATGGCCAAAGCTAGTGGAAAGCCGTATGAGGAAGAGGAGGAAAGAGAGTTCCCGAAAGAAGTGGGATGAATGCTTGAAGAGTATGCTGATCTATTTTCGAAAGAACTACCTTATGAGTTACCACTGCTAAGGGATATTCAACACCGCATTGATGTACTGCTAGGGGCTAGTTTAATGAGTCTCCCTCACTATCGAATGGGTCCCAAGGAGAGCGAGATTCTGAAAGAGAAGGTGGAGAAGCTAGTGAAGATGGGGTAAGTGAGAGAAAGTATGAGTCATTGTGTAGTCCCAACTTTACTTACGCCAAAGATGGACAGTTTGTGGAGCATGTGTGTGGATAGTAGGGCCATCAACAAGATTACAATCAGGTACAAGTTTCTGATCCATAGGCTTGATGATATGTTTGATAAACTCAGTGGTTCTAAAGTCTTTTCAAAGGTGATTTGAGGAGCGACTACCACCAAATCAGAATTAGAGTCGGGGATAAGTGGAAGACAACATTTAAAACACGAGATGGGTTATATGAGTGGCTGGTGATGCCATTCGAGATGACTAATTCTCCTAGCATATTTATAATGCGCATGAATCAAGTGCTTTGTCCCATGATTGGGAAGTTTGGTTTACTTCGATGATATACTTATCCATAGCAAGACTTTGGAGGATCATATAGGACACTTGAAGGTGGTGTTGGACTTATTGAGGGAAAATCAATTATATGCTAATGCAAAAAAGTGCGATTTTGTCATGGAAAGCTTGATAGTCCTTGGGTATGTGGTAACTGGAGATGGCATCCAAGTTAATGAAGAGAAAGTTAGAGCTATCCGGGAGTTTCCAACTCTAATGAGTGTGGGTGACATCCGTAGTTTCCATGGGCTAGCTACTTTCTACCGGCGATTCATATATAACTTTAGTGCCATCATTGTGCCCTTAACTAAATGTTTGAAGAAAGGAAATGGGTTCAAGTGGGGAGATGAACAAAAAGGTAGTTTCACCTTGATAAAGGAAAAGCTAAGCACAACTTTGGTGTTAGCTTTCCTGAACTTTGACAAGTTGGTTGAGGTTGAGCGTGATGCGAGTGGAGTTGGGGTTGGAGGTGTCTTGATGTAAGAGAGGAGGCCTATTTCATATTTCAGCGAGAAGCTATGTGCGTCAAGATAGAAATAGGCCACATACGATAAGGAATTCTATACGGTTGTCCATGATTTGAAGACATGGGCACGCTATTTTGTGGGTAACAAATTCATCCTCTACACCAACCATCAAGCTCTCAAGTATTTGGGGAGCCAAAAACAGCTTAGAAACTCCATGCATGCAAGGTGGTCTGCTTTCATGGATAAGTTTTCTTACAAACTTCTTCACAACATGGGACAACAAAACAAAATGGCGGATGCTCGGATAGTAGCACTCCTCAAAACAATGGCCCCTTGAACTAGATTGCTTTGAGTATATAAAGGGAGATTATACGGAGGATATGAACTTTGGAGTCATTTGGGAGAAGTGCAAGAGCCAACCCGAGGATGGAGACTATCAATTGTGTGATGGTTATCTTATGAGGAATAATCAGTTGTGTCTACCGTGCATGTCCATCCGAGAAATGGTAATTTGGGATCTATATAAAGGAGCCTTAGGGGGACACTTTGGATGAGATAAGACTTTTGAGACCGTAAATTCCTGCTATTTTTGGCCCAAGCTAAGGAGAGATGTAGCTTACATTATGGAGCATTGTGGGAAGTGCCAGTCGTCCAAAGGACATGCTACCAACGTTGGTTTGCTTATGCCATTACCGGTTTCAAAACCAAGTAATATAGAAATAAAGAAATGTGATAATGGAATAATTAAAAGGGGTAAACATTGGCTTACCCTGTTGGGGTTTAGTGTCCTATAGACAATTGTTGTAGGATATAAACTATTTGTAAATGAATTGTTCATTATCATTTGTTTTATAAGATATAGTAAATTAAACTATATAAAGACATTAATCTTTAATCAGAGCTAATTAAGTCAAATAAAAAGTAATCCCAAGTTTATTTAAGTGATCATAAAGTGTTCATACAAGCATGAAGTGAGACTATACTTTATAATAAGTCAATCAACTTAAAATCAACCCAAGTTAAGTAATATGTTAAAGGGGTTGACATATTGCTGTTGAGATTTGCATGTAGCAGTGTTTTCTATCGAGACAGAGCTGATCTCACAGGCTTTAGATATGGATATATCTAGACAGTTACATGGATCCGGTGAAGGAGTGCATTAGGATTGGGACCCGACTTGAGTTAACAGTATGGATAGATTTATCTAAGTGTCAAATGTTCATCTCATTGGTGTTAGTGGGTATAAGTAATCCTCAGACTCAAACAATAATTAATTAGTGATTCTGGATTATGGAGTGTGATACTTTGATTCTGTGCAAGCACGATCCGCTACAGGGGAGGCCCTGGGGTGTGTGAGAGCAGGGTTGGGTATCACATAAAGTAATTGTAGGATAGTTAATGTTAGATTGAGCATTCGTCACTCATGATAAGTAGGAGATATATCCAAAGGGCCGCTTACGGTGAATTGACTAAAATCCTTGCAAGGTGATAGAGTTAAGAGTAGAAATGGAGATTTCACTTAACTTATCTTTCAGAGTTAATTCCACCTGGACAAGTATAACTGACTCTTCGTTATATGTAACATGACACGTTCCATGGTTATAAGAATTGTCTGAAGGATGTAATTGATGAAGGATCGAATTATACTAGACCTAATACGGAAAGGTAAAAGTCAGTATTCAACCTGGCGAATGTCTAAGGTTTTGCTAGTAACAACTCTTGAAGTCATTCCGTTATATATAAGTTGAAATTAATCTGGTTGAATTAATTCCAATAAATATATACGGCTAGCAGCGATAAGAACCTAATGGGTCGCATATGAAACTTGGAATCGGAGGACGGAATGGTCATTAAAAGAGAGAAAGTATATGGGCCAAATTTTGTACATCAGGGATGAAATAATTTAAGGGATAATTACAAATCTAGCCCAATTAAGAGGGACCTTTTACATATCTAACCCACTTTGCTTCCATCTTACCAAATTAGACACTTTCAACCATTTTGGACAAAATTACCCTTAGTTCTATTCAATCATCGATCTACTTCTTCTGCTTCTTCTTCTTCTTCTTTCGCTTCTTCTTCTTCTTCTTCTTCTTCTTCTTCTTCTTCTTCTTCTTCTTCTTCTTCTTCTTCTTCTTCTTCTTCTTCTTCTTCTTCGGTTCATCTTCTTCAATTTCTGATACCAATCATTAGTGATTTTTGAGATTATTGATGTATTATGTTCAATTTCCCATAGAAATGGTATGTTTTTATCTTATACGCTTGCTTTTCTCGTTGGTCTTGCCTCTTTCTTCATCTGTAATGGTATTGTTTCAATTTCCTCTATTTTCCACATTTTTTCTCAATTTTCCTCCATTGCTGTCGCATTTGTGACGAAATTTGTCGCATTTCGTCACAAATGCGACAAGAGTTGTCGCATTTACGACGAAATGCGACAACTCTTGTCACATTTGTGACAAAATGCGACAAATTTCATCACAAATGCGACAGCAATGGAGGAAAATTGAGAAAAATTGTGGAAAATAGAGGAAATTGAAACGATACCATTATAGATGAAGAAAGAGGCAAGACCAACAAGAAAAGCAAGCGTATAAGCTAAAAACATACCATTTCTATGGGAAATTGAATATAATACGTCAATAATCTCAAAAATCGCTAATGATTGGTATCAGAAATTGAAGAAGATGAACCGGAAAAGAAGTTGAAACGAAGAAGAAGAAGAAGAAGAAGAACCAGAAGAAGAAGAAGAAGAAGAAGCGGAAGAAGAAGAAGAATCAGAAGTAGATCGATGGTTGAATAGAACTAAGGGTAATTTTGTCCAAAATGGTTGAAAGTGTCTAATTTGGTAAGATGGAAGCAAAATGGGTTAGATATGTAAAAGGCCCCTCTTAATTGGGCTAGATTTGTAATTAGCCCATAATTTAATTGATAATTATAATTAGATTATGGTTATAATTAAATTATCTGATTATGGGATAATATTGATCAGAAGGTTTAATGTGATTATATCTCTAATTAATTAAATCCCTAACATAAATAAATATCTAATTAGGATTAGAATCATTTATTTATCTATATTAATATATAGATAAAGATAATGATAATATTTATTTATTTATCTATTAGTAAACCTATTTGGAATAGGATTCTAATTAAGTGTTTAAAACCTAATATGATTAGGGCTAATATTTGGAAGAATATAAATAAGTCCCTATACCTATGAATTTCGGCTAGTGCATATTCAAGAGGCTAAGAATTTCTTCCGACTTCATCTCGTCTTAATTACTTTTTCGTTTACTCTCTCTTTGATCTCGTGTCGATTCCTTTAGAGACAATTAATTTAGATTGCTATTCATTGGTTGATTACTAACCGTGTTCTTTTCTGTTGATTTCATTGTTCGTGAAACACGGTTGAGAAGTTGTGGGCACTTCGTTTGCAATGGTAGATAGATCTTCAGAAAAGGTACACTTGTTTAATCCCTCTTTATATGAAATAACGATTAACAGATCTTGAGAAAAGGGAAATAGATAAAATAGATAAAATTTTATATTTCCTCTACGCCTAGGCTTGTCTATTTTCCTTCATACCCGACCCCATCAAAAGAAGTTAAAATTCAGCGACTTAAAGACATGAAATGCAGCATTAAGCAATAGATAATTAGGGAATTGTGAAATTGGGACACCGGAAAAGGTAAGAAGTGCCTTACAAAACCCAAAAAGATCCCAGAAAATAGAGACATGAAAAGATCACACATATGGGGCTTTGTTAGTAATCAAATAGATAATCCGATAAACCTATGTCAGAATTGAAGAATAAATTTCCAGAGAACTGAAGAAGTAAGAAAGTAAATGTGCCTCGATTGATCTGATTGAAAATTTCTAGAGAACAAAAGAAGTAAGAAAGTAATTTACCTCTTCAATAGATTGATGCATGTAGGGAAATCTCGGATGTAATGCTGGAGACGATGGATCTAAGCGGTTAAGATTATCCCATACAACTATAGAAGATGAAGTGATCCTAGTTCAAAAAGAAGCAATTCATCACAGATGCTATAGAAATTGACATGTGAAATTCGTTGTAGCAAAGAAGAACACAATAGGTGAACGATTTTAGGTATTCTGAATTTTCAATTCCTGCAGTACATGGGTAGTTTAAGAGCGTGAGTAGTTTTTTGGAAATCGTTATTGCCATGGTTATGCAAAGCAAGTGAAAAGTAATTGTAAAGAAGAAGAGTTAAAATATTTTAGGAAATTGACACATAAGCCTTAGACAGTTTTAAGAGATGATACATCAACATTGTTTTCTACCGATATAGTATATAGTATAGATGTTGACATATGTGATCATTGTTGGTAAGGTTATACTAAAGGTGAATGCTTTTGCTTCGGTTCTATGTTGACATAGTTAATGGAAGAAATTGTTTGCATATGCCTATGATAATGATATAATATCTTGAGCTTATGGTCCCTAGGAAAACAACAACCTTTTGTGTGTAGCCACTCTCATTAATTGTAGATAGTGAAAGTTGCATCTTGTCTCAGAAGGCCAATTAACTCAAACATTGTCAATTCCGTTCTATCTGCTATGTTGTTAATTTAGGTACGCTTCCACTATTAAATTTTAATGAGTTAACATGTGTATTCGATCTAGTTGTTAAATAGAACGATTTACCGATTATTGCCATAAAAAACGCATATGTGATACACAATTGTTAAATGAAAATGAACAATTTAATAAAACAAATCAACATATGAAAATGGAGAGAGCATATAACATTAAAAATAAAGTGGCACCAGTAAATCTTCCCCATATATAATCTCAAATTACAAGAAAGCTACTACATCAGTAAATTTACTAAAGATACTGTTGTAATTTGTTTTCACCATAATCATCAATTCTATTATTGAGTAGCTATTGATAAAAAAAAAACTCGATAATTTTGAGACATGACCAAAATGTAAACAATTAATTAATTAAACTTAGGAAGAGAAAGTAAGAAAATGTAAGAGAAATGAAGAAAATAAGAAGAAGCAAGAAAAGACATGGATGTGTAGGGATGTATTTGCAGAGGATTTTGATGGTGGTGATGCTGATTCTGATGATGTTGGTGTTGGTGTTGATGTTGGTGATGATGATGATGTTGGTGTTGATGTTGGTGATGATGTTGGTGGCGTTGCTGACGATGGTGGTGATGATGATGAATTTCCATCTTCGACTTTGATAGTAATTTTTTGACCAAGTTGGCAGTGTGATGGAAATGAGCAGATGTAATAGAAGGTACCTTTTTCAGTCAATTCGAATGTTGCAGGACTCTTATCTTTAAGTTCTCCATTTGTTCTTGTGCATTTTTCATATTCTGATTCTGATGTCACTTGTAGTACAGTGTGTACACTTGTCCATTTGAATACTGCATTTCAAGCAACATTCCAAATTTCACATACAAATTTTAGTTAATCACATTTCATTATACTTTGCTTATAATATAAAGAGCCACATAGTTCTTTAATTAATCAATGTGAATTTTAATGGGTGATTCATTATTGAATACAAGGCGTACAATCTAAACTTGGGTGTGAATCATCACAAAAGGTACATTAAAAAGAGAAAATTTTCTCATACTTATAAATGATTCATTATTTTTATATTTAGCTAACGTGGGATCGACCTTACAAATTATAGGATCCTAGTTTTACTGGTTTGTCACCAGAGCTGGATCCAAAATAGCCTTATTATAAGAAATAAGAGTGAAAATAAAAGCTTATATCATAAAAAAAAAGAGTTATGTCCTTAATCTAATCAATATTTATATGGTTTTATATAGTTAATACATGTGTTTTTTTAATATTAAATAGTAATTTTTTTAAACAAAAACTAGTATTAATAATAGGATCCAACAGTAAAATAGTATTTCAAATAAAATTGAATGTTTAATATTTTATTTCATTTCACTAATTTTCAGATGAAGTTTCCATATTAATTGTTTAAGTTAAAAAGTAAATTAACAGATAATACAAATTTAAGGAGATCTTAAAAATATTTGGAGACATTAGGGATATAGGCCTAGGATCGATTCTAAGCCTAGACTAGGAATACGCTCGCCTAGGGTTAAGATTAGAGATGTCTCAATTTTTTTTATTAGGTATATATATGAAATTTCTCTATATAGCTTTCTAATTATGCAATTTCCGATATTTGAGTAATGTATATACCCTCATTTGATTGAATTGAGCCAATAAATGTATGAGGAGTAAATCGTAAAGGAAAATTGAGAAATTGGGGTGAACAAACATTTAACATGTTTTTGAATCTAAAAAATGAAATATAAACCAATAAAAATGAGTCTCCGATGAGGAATTACCAAGTGAGTCTCCGACGTGGAATGTGTTATTGGCAGACCAGTTGTCGTATATTTTAGGGTCTTGGGGGATAGCCCAACCCTCAGAGCCGCCGACTATGTGAGCGGTACCAGCGGCAGCAGCCGGTGCTACTAAACCAATTAGTAAAGCCACGAACAAGCACAACTCCATCTTCACCCAATTCAAATTAATTGAGCTGGGCTGAGCTGATCTAGGCTGATGAGCTGATTTCAGATTTAACCTTACTTATCCAATTTTAATTTCCATACATATATATACATATCAATATTGTTTCCCTGCCATTCCTTTTGCCTCCACTCATTTTAATGACACCTATTTTTACTTTGTGTTTTGACTGCTTCACCTTTATTTTTAACCATTCAATTTCCTCACTTAATATATAACCACATTATATATATTTGACATAAATATTTCATTTCTATTAAGAATATTACAAATTTAGTCCAATTATTTTTAATAAAAATAGTAAAATTTTATTTTTATATTTTCAAATTGAAACAATTTTAGACCGAGCATATAATGACGGAATCAGCTTTGGATTAATTGAAGTATAGAAAATAAACCTAGTTTATAAAAGGTGGGTATATTTTTTTTTTTCATCTTTATCAAAATGATGATGGAGAGAAAAACAAATCCACAATTTTTATGTATTAGGGACCCTACAAATCTATACTATATATGTAATTACGGAAGCAGAGAGAAATGAGAAGAAGTGTTTTAGAGGTCTTTTTGATGAGTTGTCAACGTAGTAAAAAAGCAGATTAAAAATATTTAATTAATTAAAAATAACAAATTTATATTTATAATATATTTTTTTTTTTTGGTAGAAAAGGAAAAGAAAAACGAATAACAACAAACTACCCAGGAATTAGCCTAGGGAAGCTAACCCCAATCCTATCTTCTAAGAGAAGATGAGAGATGAAACTAGGGGAAACAGGAAGGGTAGTAACGCCTAACGTCCCTTCATGGCCCGCCGCCGCCAAGCGATCAGCAACACGATTCTGCTCTCTAAAAATGTGTCTGAACTCTACGAACTCAAAGGAGGAGCAAAGCCTTATAATAGCTTTGATGAGGTTGCGACTGTTAAGACCCATAGAATGATTCTCAGAAATCATTTTGATTGCTTCCAAATTATCAGACTCCACAGAGAGCCTCTTAACACCCAGCCTTTTAGCAAGATTGATTCCAGTAAGAATAGCCCAGAGCTCCGCAGAAAAGGAAGAACCCAACCCTAAATTCTGGGAGAACCCAGAAAGCCAGACGCCCCCTACATCTCTAAGCACACCTCCAGCCGCAATCTTACCGTTACTGAGGCAGGAACCATCAGTATTCAGCTTCACAACCCCCTCTCTTGGCCTGCTCCATCCCACGAGATGGACATCACAACACTGAGAGGCTCTGGCAAGGGACTCTCCTTTGAAACTATCGATAATAGAGAAAAGTTTTTTCGAGAAGAAATCAGCTAAGTTTGTCATAAAAACAGTTTTATCTCCAAAAATCTCCTCGTTTCTCCATTTCCAAACTTGGTGACAGATAATAGCAAAGAAAATGTCACCATGCTCCATGTATGGAAGCAACTTTCCTCTAACACCATCAGAGAACCAGTCGACCTCAGAATGTTCCATGAAGGAAGAGAAAATATGGTGTGGGAGAATTTTCCTCCAAACCTCTTTACTATTAGAGCAATCTCTAAGAGCATGGCACAAAGTCTCAACATGGCCTCTGCATCTACTGCAAGCTCCAGAATCAGCCAAGTGCCTTCTGTGCCTATCCGGATTAGTAAGAAGCCTGTCCTTAACGCCCAGCCACAGGAAACTCCTAATACGGAAAGGAACTTTAAGGGTCCAAATCGACTTCCACACATCCGAGGGAGGATCAGATCTAAAGAGAGAGAAAGCTTCAAAGGCCGATTTGCAAGAATAAACTCCATTGTTAGTCAGCGCCCAACAGTGCCTATCCAAGTCTTCCTCTTGATTACTCACCTTCACTCCCCGCATTCTAAGGAGAGTCTCAAGGCTAAAGAAAGTATCAAACTTTGACCAGATCCAGTCCCCTTCCGAGTCAACCATATCGGCAATCCTCCAGTTGCGTATATCACTAGGCGGGGGGGAAGAACACACCTCAATTAACGGTTTATCCCCAATCCAGTTATCAAACCAGAAACTAATGGACTTACCATTCCCCACCTCCAAGCCAACTCCCAAGCAGAACTCATCAAACACAGCACTAAGTCCTTTCCAGAGGAAGGAACAATTAGCAACTCTCTCTTTCGGGCCCCCGAAGATTTTGTCTTTCCGATACTTACCACAAAGGAGGCGAACCCAAAGAGAGGAAGGGTTTTGCCACATACGCCAAAGGAGTTTCATTAATAAAACTTTATTATTGTCCTTTGCTTTCCTAATACCCAGACCCCCAGAATCTTTAGGCTGGCAAACCTCACTCCAAGGCACAAGATGGATCTTCCTGCCCTCCGTAGCTTCCCCCCACAGGAACCTACGGTTAATCTTGTCAAGATCATTAAGCACAGGATCCGGAAGCTTACAAGCCTGCATGATGTGATTGGGAGCAGCACAATTAACAGATTGAATTAACGTGAGGCGGCCAGTGAGAGACAGAGTCTTGGCTTTCCAAGTGGCACACTTTGAATTAGCTTTATCCAAAGTCTCTTTGAAGGAGCCTTTAGACACACGCTCACTATGGAGGGGAACGCCCAGATACTTCCCAAGAGAATCAGTAAGAGGAATACCTGAGAGATCACTTAATCTCTTATAGACTCTCTGATTCATATTCTTAGAGCACATCATCCTAGATTTCTGGATATTAAGCTTCTGCCCAGAGGCCGAACAAAAACAATCCAGAATATCCATAATGACTCTCAACTGCTCCTCATTACCCTCAAGAAAGATAAGGACATCATCTGCAAAGAATAAGTGAGTCACCTGGGGACAGAAGCTGTTGATCGCCATAGGGTGGAAACTCCCATTATCAATCGCATCCTGAATCAGGTGAGAGAGCCTCTCCATAGCAATAACAAAAAGGAAAGGGCTCATAGGATCCCCCTGACGGATTCCTCTGCCCGGGGAAAATTCCTCCGACATATCCCCATTGACCATAACTTGAAACACAGGAGAAGAAATACATACCTTAATTAAACTTCTCCAACTGTCCGGGATTCTAGCTCTCTCAAGGCTCTCCATCAAGAAATCCCAATTAATTCGATCATAGGCCTTCTCTAAATCCAGCTTCAGAGCCACAATGCCTTTCCTCCCCTTCCTAATCTTCATCGTGTGGACCATCTCTTGGGCGATCACCACATTATCCATCATTTGTCTACCAGGCACAAAGCTACCCTGATTCTGACAAATGATCGCAGGAAGAATGCCACGGATTCTATTAGCCACAATCTTTGTAACAGTTTTGTAAAGAACATTACAAAGACTGATAGGTCTCATATGCAAAAAGGAAGAAGGCTTATCAATCTTAGGAATCAGAACCAGGAGGGTTCTATTAACCAGCTCAATATCCTTCGAACCCTTGAACACCCCCAAGACAAAATTATAGATGCCTTCCTTCACTACATCCCAATGCTTATGGTAAAAGCCCGCCGGAAGACCATCAATCCCAGGAGCTTTAGAAGCCCCAATGCTGAAGATAGCTTGGTCAATCTCTTTTCGGGAAATAGGTTGAAAGGCCTCCTGACTACAATCCTCACTGATTAAAGGAAATGTAGCAATAGAGTGAGCCCTCTCCAAAAGAACAGGTTCCTCTTTGAACAGCTCTCTGTAGAAATCCAGGGCTAAGTTCCGAATAACCTCATCTTCATAAACCCAATCACCATTAGAATCCTTAATGGCCTCAATTCTATTTCTCTGCCTTCTGATCAGGGTAGAGAGATGGAAGTATTTGGTATTACGATCCCCATCTCTAATCCAGGACTTCCGAGACTTCTGGAACCAAAGGAACTCCTCCTGCCTAAGCACAGCCTCCAGCTCCTTCTGAAGGGTTCTGAGGAGGCCCTCAAGGCTATGATCAAACCTCCCCTCCAACCTGCGTTGAATGCCCTCCATCCTCTTTAATAACTTGTTCTTCCTTCTGATAATATGCCCAAACACATTCCTATTCCACCCCTGCACCTTATTCCTGAACCCTTCAGCAGCTTGCAGTACATACGAATGAGGTCTCCAACTCTCATGAACGAACTCTTTAAACTTAGGATGGGACTCCCAAGCCAACTGATACCGGAACGGTCTCTTACCCCTAGGATGCTTACCTCTCAAAAGTCTAAACAAAATAGGACAATGATCCGAATGACGGAACGGGAGGTTCAACACAGAGCACTCGGGGAAGGAAGTTAGAGCTAAAACATTAGCGTAGACTTTGTCCAATCGAACAAAAGTATTATTACGCTTCCAAGTGAATTTATGACCAGAAGCCCCCAGATCGGAAAGCCCACATAAATCCATACTATTCTTGTGATGCAGACAGCGATTAACATAATGATTGGATCCCCCTCTCTGATCACTCATAAAGGCGATATCATTGAAGTCACCCGCCACAAACCAGGGCTCCGAAATGCTGACACTCATAGAATAGAGAACCTCCCAGAGCCGTTTTCGATTAGACAAGATAGGGTCAGCATACACAAGGGTAATAAAAAAGGAAGTATTGCCGGAAATACTCACTTTACAATGAATGAACTGCTTATCCATGCTAAGAATATCAAAATGAATCCGATCTGGCCTCCAAAAAAGCCAAATCCCCCCAGCCCGGCCAGTTGCCTCCGATCTAACACAGTGCCAGTTCTTAAACTTCTTAACCACCTCATCTGCTTTCTCACCACTAATCTTAGTTTCCAAAAGAGCAAAACAAGATGGATTAAACTGCTTAATAAGATCATTAATATGGATACGGGTAGCCTTGCTAGCCGCACCCCTAACATTCCAAAATAACAAATCCATAGAAAGGAGGACAACTGACCACACCCCTACCCTAAGCTAGGTATTTACTAGGGGCTCCTGAGAGCCTTACCGAGGTACCCCCGTGCCCCCTCTTATCTGGAAACGCCAAAGTGTTAAGGCCACTTTTTTGTTTTCCTTTAAGCTTTTTCATATTAGTTTTGTTAACTCCCATAGATTTCCCAATCCCAGGATCAATACCAGGAACAGGAATACTAACCTCATTTGAATTCTTCATCCTTCTAGCTGCAAGGGTCAGGGTCCCCCCCTGGGCTTCATCCTTAGAGACAAAAAGTGGGTTCACAGATTCAACCACCTTCTCGACTGGATCTACAGACTCTAATCCTGGAATACTCTCATCCATATGATTCTCATCTTGGTCTGACTCTTGAACTTCCTCAATCATCAGGGCCCCAAATCTGGACCCAGGCAAGGCTACTGAAGAAACCCCAGCCTCCTTTCTAGCTTTGAGGACAGGCTTCTCCTTGACATTTGGGATAACAGTAGCTTTAGGAGAAAGGGACTTAGAATTTGTGTTGATATCAGGAGGACGATTGTGAACCACTGCAGGTTGATTCCTACGTCTAGCGGGCCTCTTTGCCACCATCCAGGGACCAAAGTTCCCTTCATACCCCTGGTTCCCTCCAGTAATCCGCACACTACTCTCAGCCCTCTCTATAACAACCCTCTCCCTTTTAGGGCAACCCTCCTGAGAATGACCATACATGCCACAATCATAACAGATGTTATGTAAACCTTCATACTCAATAAAGAACACTTTATCCTGAACACAGAACTTAGAAAGTAAAGGTTTAGCCAGATCAACATCTATACATACCCTAGCAAACTTACCCCTAATGGCCCCAATTGTAGTCTTATCCACATGGTGGACCTTACCAACCAAACCTCCTATTTTACTCAGAAAGTTTTCACTGTAGTACTCAATGGGAAGGCCCGGGAATCTTACCCAAGTCAAGATCCTGTTAACCGAACAGTCGTGAGGATTAAAATTAGGAACCCAAGGCCTTAAGGCCAAAACATGATTGGAAATGATATATGGGCCTCCCTTGATAACCGAATTATAATCCTCAACCCTAGTAAATTTAATGACATAGTAGTCATTTTCCAGGTCAGTAATACTGACTTTACCTTTCCTTGCCCACTGCGCTTGTATTCTTTGGGCAAAATAGTTAAAACTAATTCGCTTACCCAGGACAGTAACAATCAAAGACACCTTCCACTTCTCTCTAAGCTCACGCTTCTCTGCAGCGGAAAGTCTAATGACCGGACAGAGAGGATCCTCCTGGCCATTATCTTCCTCATCAGAATCCGAGAACATATCATCAGAATCTCCCACCATTAAAACTTCCTCTAAAACCGGCTCTTCCTCAGCCACCCCCATGACCGTGTCCTTCCAAGAGTTTTTACCAATCTCGCTCATCTGAACCCTAGGTCTGGGGGAGACCGTCTTCCCATGAGCTACTCCTACAACACCCACCCTTCCCAAATTATTAGAAACATCCAGACCCGAGGCAGCCTGCCTCCCCGTCGTAGCCCCTGCCTGCCCCTCACAGCCCGGAGGAGAGGATCCCGCGCAAGGCACTGCGCCGACAGCCCCAGCCCACTGCCCGACCGAGGAGCCGGCAGCGCCTGGGCAGTGCCCGGCACTATCGGCGCATAGCCCTGCGCCAAGCACCCCCGGCCCCACTTCTCCCCTCGAGATTGGGGGAGCCTTACCCCCGGCATCAGAAAACCCAACCGTCCGTATCTCCCATTGATCCGCACCCAGCCGCGACAACCTTGTCGAATCTGCCGCCTGTGGATCGCAAAGATCCGTCCCCAGCCGCACGAGCGGCGCCCGTGAGAACCCTGCCGACGCACCATCCATGCCCACGAGATCCCTACCGACGCCCCTGGATTCCCCTGCCTCCACCCCGCCAAGCGCCCCGCCCCGATCTACACCAGGTGCACGCTCGCCGCCAACAAAACTTGCCTCACCCTTCTCGCCCCAAACCACCAGGCCACCGCCCCCTTCCTTGCCGCAAATCCCCTCCAGATCCGACCCCCCCTCGCCGGCCACAGCCCCCCTCTCCCTAGATCTATCCCTAACACGCTTTACCATGAACCCTAGCCGAGAGAGAGAGAGAGAGAGAGGAGATAGATCTAAAAGAGAGAAAAAGATCTAAAAGAGAGAAAAAGATATAAAAGAGAGAAATATATTTATAATATATTAAATAATTACTAGCCTATTAATTAAAATAATAAAAGAAAGCAAGAGTTACATGAAGATGAAAAAACACAAAGTAAAGGAAATCCAAAAGTTACAAATAAACTTTTATATAAAGCATGATAGATAGTATTCCACCATTATATTCATTGGTCACGATAGATAGTATTATATTTCTGAAGGTAAATATTCGATTTTTTTCAAATGTTGTAGTTATTTTGTTCTCAATTATGTTGTTGTTTTATTTTTATTAAACAATAGTTGTTATAGTTTCATCTTTCAGATTCATTTCTGTTGTTACCCAGGTTCCATACCTCTCGCTATCTTATCCATGTTTTCTTTTTTATTTGTCTTTTTTTTCCAAACTGATAGCTTCAATTGAAGAAATCCGACAGAAATAGAAGATGCATGAACAACTAAAACCGGAAAACACAAAAGTGTCAAAAATTACAAGAAATTCTTATGTTTCTCAAGGTAATTATTCGATTTTTTTTTTCATATGTTGTAGTTATTTTTGTTCTCAATTGTGTTGTTGTTTTCTTTTTATTAAACAATAGTTGTTATAGTTTCATTTTTCAGAAATGAAATTCCATTTCTGTCGTTACCCAGGTTCCATACCTCTCGCTACCTTATCAATGTTTTCTTTTTTATTTGTTTTTTTTTCAAAATGACTAAAATAAAGATTTTATAAATTTGTATTCTTTTTTAGTATATGTTGCTAGGTGTTATCGTTTCGATTGCTAACTCTTAACTAAAATTTAGATTTTTGGCTTTCTCAATTGTGTTGTTGTTTTATTTTTATTAAACAATTGTTGTTATAGTTTCATCTTTCAGAAATGAAATTCCATTTCTGTCGTTATCCAGATTCCATACCTCTCGCTACCTTATCCATGTTTTCTTTTTTATTTATTTATTTTTTCAAAATGACTAAAATAAAGATTATGTATACACTACTAGAAAATTGTTGAATTGTGACGGAAAAATCCGTCATAAATCGTATGATTCCGTCACTAAATCGTCTTAGTGACGGAATTTAAGACGGAACGAAACCGTGGTTATATCAGTCGACGCAGATTTCGCTTACATTTTTTATGACGGAATGTTCTGACGGACTGGTGACAGAATTCCATCAGCAGTAGAGACGGAATTTGAGACGAAAATAAACGTTAAGACATCCTTACGCTGTTCAATGACGTTTTTCCGTCACAAAATTCCGACGGATTACAAAGACAGAACTAAACGTAAAGAATCTTTAATCCGTCAGAAATAGAAATTGCTGACGGAATTCCGTCTCAATATAATGTTTTTGTTTTTTTTAATACTAAATAATACATTTAAATGAAATTGATTTCATAATTCATATATATATATAATAGATATATACTAAAAATCAATATAATTTAAACTAAAATATATTAATAAATCCAAAAATTTAAGATTATATAATTATAATTACAAAACTAAGCTAATTACTTGCATAATATTCTAATAATCTAAAACGCTTTTAGATCCCGTACAAAATTAGCCTCCAAAAATGTGCACCATGCATACGAAAAAGACATTTGATGACACCTCTTCAAAACTCTTAGACACACGTGCATCTGTCCATGCTGTCATGATATAGTACGAATAGCGTCTCGTTGCAAAGCGGAAGACCTAAAGAGGAAGGGAATAAATAAGTGAATTAAAAGCCATGAAAACGGAACATGGTGAGTTTATTTTCAAACCAAGCAAGTATCATAGAATTAGACATAATTTTAAAGCTGCAACTCAAGATATCTAACATTAGTCTTATTGAATTATAGGTTAACTTTATTATTTTTAATGAATTTGTTACAATATAATATAATGTAAACTACGGATAAGAGAAAAACACCAAACTTCGGTAGAATGTGAATTTATTTAACTTATTTGAAGAATAAACCAACACAAAATGTTTAAAGCCCTGCAACTGAGAAAATATAATGGCGAGGTACAACACTGGTCACAAAAATTAAGTGTTCTTGTCAATGGTCAACTAATCAAGTTACAGCATGTTCCTATATATAATATGCCAAAACACTAAACTGAACTATATTTTCTAAATTCCAAATAAGAGTGTTGTACTTAACATACCATGACAGCAGGGGCCATTGGCATAGCCAATCCATACCGGTCCATCAAGGGGGCATACCATACATCCCACCTAACAAAGAAGGGTAAATTCATAATAAGAACCAAAGAACCCAATTGTTCAAAGTATATCATATAAAATACAAACAGAGACTTAAACATAAGATCATGCATATTGCACAGTTAACAAAACAATGATTGGGAAAGGTGGAGATCGTATCACCTGATATATGAAGTAGGGCAGAAAGATTTAAGATATTACAAAATCAATCATCATTAAGAAAAAAAATTGAGAGATAAACATAAAAGGAAAGTAAGATCCAAGAACGAACCATTTCTAACCACAGAGCCACCAGAATAAGGAGGTGGTCCAGATATGTATAGCGGCCTATAAGGTGCCTGCAGAAAGCAGCTGTTGTAGTTATAGAAATAAAGATAACCCACCAGAAAATGGCACCTCAAATGGACGAATTGAAGATCCATTGAAACGTGAGGATCTATATAGTGGTGCTACACTAGAACCTACACAAGGAGCTGAAGATGGATAATTTTAAAGAGGTAGCACTGGCTTGGGAGCAGATTTCTGAAGGAAAGAATCAATGGAACAGTTATGAATCCAAAATAAAAATTCAGGTGTGTAAAACATATAAAAAATGAACAAAAAATATAACTGCAAAAACAGTACAAAATACGCTTAATTCATCAATGCATCTTTTATATTCTTGTATAAGAATGGCATGCTAGGACACATTAAAACAATAAAATGAATAAGCATGGATAGATCCTGCATCAACAAATCCTTGGTCTCCAATTTATGCATCATGATGCTTTGACACCACCAGATTGCCACAGAATCTGCCACTCTTATCATGTTGGTTCTTCAAATTAAAGGATGGAATATAAAAAATTCATATCTAATGATAAGGAGAAACTCATGCATCCATCATTCGTCTAGATTCCTAGATCCGCAAAAGAGCATAGAGAACAGAGAGTGTTCCTTGCATATACCATCAGTTCTAGCCAGCATGGCCACTGCTGAGGAGTTTTTGTTATCCACCTGAACACAAAAATACACATCTACATTAATTAGCCAACTACCAGAAAAGAAGTCCCTCAAGTGGCTTTTAATCTTCAAAACGAATCTATAAAACCAAAAGTTCTTGGTTGATTTGGATACAATATACAAAACTAATCATAGATCATCAAAATTTTCTGTTAAATCCACCTAATTCTATAGCGAAAAACAAAACAAATATCGCTGGATGTTCTAGGTTCCCCCTTCCAAAAAAAGATTTGAAAATGAAGTACATGAGACATGGTATTGATAAGACTAGGGATTAAATTCACATGAGAGCCACATCCCCACTCATGAAGCAGGTCAACAAGTTCAATTTTCTATCATTCACCCCAGCTGCGGAGAAAAAAGACAAATTTGTTTTAAGAATAATGTCTTTGACATTAACATTATGTTTTAAAACCTCAAGTATACAATGGGGATCGGGGGAGAAAATTGCATTGAAATGTAACAATTGTACCTAAAACTGCACTCAAAGGACACTCGTTTATTGGTTTCAGTGAAGTAGTCTTTGCAATCTTCCATAATTGCTTCGAGCAGGTAGGATTTTTCAATTGGCACACTTGTTTCTCTAAGTTTCGGATTTGGAGCATACAAGCTGTTAGACAAGAAAAAATGCAAAAAAGTCATCACAGGCAGATACACACTTGTTTGTGATAGTATTAAATTAATATGCAACATAAAAAATAAGAAAAATTTGAGGAAGTTAGAATTATGTGATTTGTTGAAATATGAAAAAAATGAGGGAACCATACAAATATAATTATTGTTTTCCTGAAAGCTAGTTCTTAATATAAATGTGCAGTTTTCAATTGAACCCAAAGTTTGAACCAAATGCTTAATTCATTTAGCAGAAGGATTAGTGCAAAACTTTTTGTAATTAAATTTTGGGTAATAAAATTAATAATTTACAATAGAAAATGGTCAGGGGTTGAGGATACCTTGTAAAACTAAAGAATTAAGACTTAAGAACAAATCAATTTAATATGTATGCATAGATTGACATCAAAATGAATAAGATATCCAACATTACAATTTTAGCCAAATACTGCTCAAGAAAACCCACATTAGTAAAAGCTAATGTTTTGCTGCTATATGATGAAATATTATCCCAACTAAAGTTATTAAGCACAGAGACACAACTAAGGAGCTAAATTATAGATTGAGAAATTGAGAGGAGTTCATCAACAGCGTGAGAAGACATGGATTCAAAAGATTCACAAAAAAGGGAAAAAAAGCAACTCTGAAATTATTGACCACATGAATCACTAAATTAGCAAGAACAAAAAGTAGAATAAATAAAGAATCAGTAAAGGGCGAAATAGAAGGAACCACCAGACACGCAGAAAATGGAATCGCAGGTCTCAAACCCCCAACGAAAATGGAGATCATGGAACCGGGAAAAATGGAGAAAGTAAAGGAAAGAGGGAGTAAGAGACTCACCAGAGAGGTAGAACGTGGAGTCGGCGGCATGAAAACACACAGCGGCGGAGTGGAGGCTAGGGTTTATTTGAGAGGAAAATAGAGAAACTGAGGAAGAAAGAGCAAAAGGAGACAACACGGATGAGAGAGAGGAGGTACATCGTTTATCCCTTCTTCCTTGTAAACGACGTGGTTTAAGTGAAGTGTTTGGAAAAACCAAAAAAATAAGGTCAAATGTATAAATAAATGGATTGATATCTAATTCAAATTGGTTCCAGGAGTATATATTTTGTTTAAAGACAGATAAAATGCAAAAATACCTTTAACGTTTACCCTTAGGAACAATTTTACCTCTAACGTTTAAAATTATGCAATTTTACTCTTAATGTTGGCAGTCAAGTGCAATTTCCCCCTAATATTGACAAGTTGGAGAAATTATTCGTCAATCTCGGTCATGAATTTTATCATCTACACTTCACATGTGCGTCATTTTATAACTCATTAGTAACAGACCACAAACATATGGTTGAACTTTAATTTTTGTTTAAAAAAATTTAAAAATATACTGCATTTTGAATGAGTTGGACAAAAAAATTCAAATATTTATTTAATCACAAAAAATATTAAATCTTTTTTTAGAATCAACTTACGTGTAACTGGTACAGAATAAGGAACAAAATCTTTGTGTTTTATAATAATGTCTAATATTGTCCTGACTAGCCAACGTTAGAAGTAAAATTGCTCTTGGGTGCCAACGTTATGGGTAAAATTGCACAATTTTAGATTTTAAGGATAAAATTGCTCATTTCTATAAGTATTAGGGGTATTTTTGCACCTTAAAAGATATATATGATAGATATTAAAATATTATATTATTTATAAAACCGTAGATATATATATTTTTGGTTTTATTTAACATATTTTTTGAAATGTTCTTTTATTAAAGATAAAGCAAAATTATAAAATTATTTTTCTATTGTGACGGAACAAATAAAAACGTCACAAAAAACGTCAATATATTGAGACGGAATAATTTCCGTCTCGAATTCCGTTACACATGATAGCGGGAATTTTCCCGCTAGTTTTTTATAACGGGAAATTTCATTTCGTCTCAAATTTCCGTCACAAGCATTGACGGAATATTTAGTGACGGAAATACGTCTAGGATTTGAGACGGAATTAATTCCGTCACAACTTTCCGTCACAGTTTGACAATTTTCTAGTAGTGATATTTGCATTCTTTTTTAGTATATGTTCCTAGGTGTTATCGTTTTGATTGTTAACTCTAACTAAAATTTAGATTTTCGGCTTTTTATGAACTCAATTTTTAGTTTAATTGAAGTTAGATTAATTTTTCTAATTCGGAACATATTGAAATCCACTCATTATTTTAGTTTGAGTTTAGCTAATTGATATGGATTGTATTTTTTTTATTTTTATGCATTTTGGTACAAATAGATATAAAGTTTCACACGATAGTTGTTCATTGAAGTTTGAGACATATTAAATAAAATATTAAAGATATATTGGAATATTATACTTACAATGAAGTTTATTTCAATATAAATTATGTTATATTATTATTATTATTATTATTATTATTATGAAGTTTTTTTCCCAATTTTCTAGACAAGGAGATTGTAAGCGTCTAATACGCTTGATAAGATGTTTATTCTTGAAGAATGTGGATTATGCTAAATACGAATTCAAAATCAAGGTAAATAAAAATAAATTTTGATGCTCAAAATCCTAAAAATGTACATTAATTATGGATATTGAGATAATTGCTTTTGCAATATTGGCTTATATAATTTTTAACTATTATATTATGGTTCGTACAAAATTGTTAGTATTTCAAGAGTTTTTAACAGATGAAAATGAAATATGATCATAGGACAAATTATTGAAAAATATTAATTAAGAAAAATATTATTATTTGAATCTCTTCAAATTCTCAAATGTTGAACATAATGATTCCAATTAATATAATTAATTTCACATATTAATTATAAAACGGTTTTTTTTGTACTGAGTGGTTACAATTGCGATTTAATTCTATTTAACTAACGTTAATTTATGGACTTAATACTTCATTAAGAAAAAATAAAATGTTTAATTAATGGGCAAAAAATATTTTCACTCTCCTCTTTATACGCTTATGTCTCGACATTCTTTCTTATTTTCAAAAAAAAAAAAAACCGAGAGGAAGATGGTTCTCTCCTAATTATCTTTTTCGTCCCTTTATTTTTTTCAATTCTTTTGTTTGTTTTTCTTATTTACAAAATTCAAGAATATATAATTATTAGAAAATATTAATGAAGTCAAATAATTGATATTTGCGAGTATGGCCGATATTATATATAGTGAAAGAATGAAGAACAAATTGATCGAATGTCTTGATGAAATATTACGAGATGAAAATAGGAGAAATCATTATCTTAAACTGATTCAATTAGATATATTGGGTTATTGTAGCAAAATGAATAATTGAATTCGAATACTTGGTGATCATGAAATTCCATCAACCAAAATAATTATCATCAAGATGAATTTATGACTAATTCTTACGAATTTTATTTTTTTATATGTAACATATTGAATTGATAAAGTTTCTTCATATGCAACATTAGAAAAGTATTGATTGTAATAGTTTATAGAATAATATATTGATGTTGCTTCCATTTTAACATAGATTGTAATTCTTTTGTATCGTAGATATAATATTTAATTTTAATTGTAGTTTAATTCAATTTTTGTTTAACCTATATTGTAATTCTTTTGTATCATAAATATAATATTTAATTTTAATTATAGTTTAATTCAATTTTTGCTTTTTTTATTATATTCTAATATATTTCTTAATTAATCTGCTATTTTATTATTATTGTTTCACAAAATATTTGGAATATGAAAATGTATTAAAATTCCTAAAAAGTACAAATCATTGAATTTTGTAAAAATAAATAAATCATTCATCTTTAGTTAAAATTCTATAAAAAAAGTAGTCAATTATTTTGAAAATTAATTTAATTTGAATTATCATTAAAAAATATATATTAATTTCAAATA
Organism: Euphorbia lathyris; assembly: GCF_963576675.1. NCBI lineage: Eukaryota > Viridiplantae > Streptophyta > Magnoliopsida > Malpighiales > Euphorbiaceae > Euphorbia > Euphorbia lathyris. The sequence goes on from NC_088917.1 coordinate 57,383,306, forward strand.
TACATAATATAAATTTTTTTCATAGCATGATATAAAATTATTTAAAAGTAAATATGTCAATTTATTTATTTATCTAAATTATATAAAAGTTTCATACCCCGTGCATCGCACGAGTTTTCGACTAGTTAAGATTAAGAGGGAAGCAAACGAAATTACCCCTGTAGTTCTCAAAGTCCGAGTGTGTGGCAGCATCCCATGATATCTACCTCTATCTCTAGATTCTCGTAAGAGTATGGTTTTATGAATACTGATTATCGGTTTTGATATATGCAGCCTCAAAGGCTGCATATAAGTAGGGCCGGTCCTGATAATTTCTGGGCCCTAGACGGAATAATAAATAAAAATCTTTTTAATAAAAACATTTTACGTAAGAAAAATTTAAAATATATTTCAATATATGATGAACAAAAAAGTATTTTATTAATTTCTTATTTATCTACATATTAAATCTATTTGGTAAAATTCTACCAAAAAAAAAAATCTATTTGGTAAAAAATTAAATCAATTACCATGTGTATATATCACGTGTCAAAATTTGTGTCATTTTGCAAAGGCTTATTACATCATTTGCCTCTGAACTTGTCCAAAAAGTTTGACTGCCCCTCTGAACTTTCAAAGTGTCCCGATAGCCCCCTCAACTTATATAAAATGTTCAGTTAGCCGCCTGAACTTGCAAAAAATGTAATCAATTGATCACTCGGTCGCAAAAAAGTAAGTTAAATGCGAAAGATGTATTCCATGCATCTTAGAATGTTATTACATAATTCAAAAATAGATTAAAAAGAAAGTTATTACTTACTCAACTATAAAACTTATCTTGTCTAATATTAGAACTGTATATCCCAATTTTGATTGTTTTACTTTTTTTAAGACTCGTGGAATACATCTTCCGGATTTAACTTATTTTTTTACGACCAAGTGAACAATTGATTACATTTTTTGCAAGTTCATGGGGCTAATTGAATATTTTATGCAAGTTGAGGTGACTATTGGGAGACTTTGAAAGTTCAAAGGGCCAATCAAGCTTTTTGGATAAGTTTAGGAGGCAAATGATGTATTAAGCCTTTTGCAAAAAAAAAAAAAAAAAAAAAAATTAACAAATCGATTAAATTTTCATCCAAAATAGGTTAAATGTCACTTATGGAAATACTTGAATGGGAAAATGTTATCAAATGGTATGACAAAATTTTACATACCACAGAGACCAAATAAAAATTTAACTCTTAAATTAACCCTCAATCTATATTCAAAAAATCAACTGCATATCTTCTAAGTTTAAAATATTAATTATTTACACCTTTTAAAATCTAAATAAATTTAAGTCCTTATTAGCACTAAATGGCATATTGGCGATGGTTCACGTGCCCGCTTCTGGATGGATGCTTGGACGGGAGATTTAGGTCCTCTAAAATTTCTCTCTACAAGTATTCTCACTGATTCTGATCTAAGATTAAAGGTGAAGGATTTGGTAGATGATTATGGAAATTGGAAGTGGGATGAGTTTGCTACTATATTACCCGATTTTTCCACCCTTCAAATTGCTTCCATTCTCCCTGCACGGGATGATCTCAGGACTGATAGTTGTTTCTGGATTGGCACTTCAAATGGCAGGTTCAGTGTTAGCTCGGCTTACGCTCTTCTTGAGGCTTCTCTTGGTTCTACCCTCTCCTCAGATTGGAGATGGATCTGGGACTGGCCAGGCCCTCAACGGATCCGATGCTTCCTATGGCTTGCACTCAAGGGCAAGCTGCTTACGAACGCTGAAAGAAGCCGAAAACACCTATCCCTCACTAGCTCTTGCTCGATTTGTAATTTTGGGGATGAAACTTTAATCCACATTTTACGGGATTGCCCTATGGCACGTATGGTCTGGCTTCACATCCTACAAACCTGCAGTTTTGACACTTTTATACATGAACTGCCTGACTCATGGCGCTTGAAAAATTTACAGGGGTCTTCGCATGGGCTGGGTTCTGATGGGCATATTTTATTTGGAGTTGCTTGCTGGTTTCTTTGGAAGAATAAAAACGCTGCAATCTTTGAGCTCAAGTCCAAAACATGCTTTGAACTCTGTCAGAGTATCAGAGCCTTCTGCAACGAGGTTAAGCAGGCAAAAGATTTTATGTTAAGTGATTCACAGTGACAACAACATCCCAAACTCAAAAAGTTAATTTCTTGGAAACAACCAACTCTGCACTGGGTTAAGCTTAACGTGGACGGTGCCTTCAAAGGTCACTCCCTCCGTGCTTCTGTTGGAGGATTAATTCGGGACCAAAATGGCATTTGGATCGCTGGCTTTGCAAGGAATATCGGTTACTGTTCCATTACCAAGACAGAGCTCTGAGGTCTTTTTAAGGGTCTCTCATTGGCTTGGACCAAGGGGCTGCATTTTGTTGAGGTGGAATCGGATAGCCGAACCGCGATTAGTATGATTCAGGACCGAGAGCAATGTCCCAACGACTTTCAAAATTTGGTGAATGCCATTGAGGATCTGCTGAGTCGTGACTGGATGGTTGCCATCTTCCACATCTACTGTGAAGGAAACAGAAACACAGACGTTTTAGTGAACCTTGCATACGATCTTCCCTTGGACCTGCACATTTTTGACCAACCCCTAGGGCAATTCAAGACATTCTTCTTCAAGATGTCCCCAGATTGTTTTCTCTGTAGCCCCTAGGCTACTCCATCTAATAAAAAAAATTTAAATAAATTTTAAAGCTTTTTACATGAATATCACAGTTGGTTACAAAATTACAATTAAATCATATAATCAAAATTATTTTTTAATATGTTTTTTTTCATATATAAAAAATAAAATATGATTTTATATTCTAATTAAAAAAATTAGACTTTAATTCATAAATTCTAGACCTTGATAAATATATTATAAATTCTTAATTTATAAGTCTTAATCTTTAAAATATATTAAAAATAATAATTTTATTAATTTGATTTAATTTAAAAGTATCATTTAATATAATTAAATTTTTAAAAGTGGATTTCTATGTAAATTATTTAATATTAATATTTGTGTACATATCATATTTATATAATTTCTTTTTTGAGGAAAAAAAGATTTGCTTATAGGGAGTTGAACCTGGATCCAATTTAACTATATTCCTAACCACTGAGACATCTATTGATTTTGGTATATATTGTGTTATATATATATATATAAAATTTTGGGCGTCCTAACAACCATGGGCCCTAGGCCAGGGCACCCATGGCCTAAGCCCAGAGCCGGCCCAGCATATAAGCATTAAATGTGTGGAATATTCTCACAATTTTTTAATGTATATTTGGTGTTGCCATATATATTATTTAATTGTTGTCTTTACCAAAGGAGAATTAATATATTTTCACCAAATTTGAATACATATTTGGTGTTTCAATGTATATTAAATATGGCTAACAATAGTTAGACATTAAAAAATTATGAAAATATTCTACACATTTAATGCTTATATGCATCCCTTAGAACTGCATATATCAAAACCGTAAAGTAAACATCTATATCGTTTTATTTCAAATTTTGTTGAATATGACTTCTTTGTCTTGCTTATTTCGCTCACTTTCTTTTTCATTTTCATGTTTAAAACTCAAATTGAAAATTTTGTCTATTCATGCAAAAATTTGAACATTTTTTTATAATGAATTCTAAAATTTATACTGATTGGAGGTGTGTCAATAATTATGTATCTTCCATTATCTGTATATTAATAATGTTATCCAAGTTAAAGAAAAATAAAGAACCAATGAAAATTATTGTGAAAGGTGTATATATGATTAAACAATTGTTAAGCAATTATACCACCGACAATGAATTATATAGGATCATCAATAGTAACCACCCCTACAATCACATAAAAAGAAAATAAAAATTACAATACTTTTTCTTATCATTGATATTTTCTCCGAGGATAATGATATCTTGTGAATGTTATCTTCTGAGTTTCTGAGAGATGTTTTAACTGGATATCCTGGAAGCGTCCAGTAAGAATTTGAGTAAAGACTAACAAATGATTATTATGATGTCATGCATAAATATCAAGGATCAAGATGTTAATTTAGGTTAACTGAATACTGATAGGAATGAATGATAATTGTATTTACTGATATGATTTACTGAAACAGATACAGTATTTAAATACAAGAGTAACCCTAGAGATAGAGATAGAAGAGAGTTTGAGATAACTATAAACTCTTGATATTTATCAAGATATTTAATAAGTAATTATCCTATAGAAGTATACTGCACAAATAAGACTTATAATATCTGTAGAGATAATTGGGGAATTATCTCTAACACCCCCTGCAAGCTGATAGCGGGAGACGACTTTAAGACGTTTGCGGAGCAGAACAAAGCGTGTGGTAGCTAGAGGCTTGGTAAGAACATCAGCCACTTGGTCCTCCGTTGGTATGAAACGAACAGATAGAAAGCCAGAAGCAACCTGTTCGCGCACGAAGTGATAGTCAAGTTCAACATGTTTAGTGCGAGCATGAAATACCGGGTTGACAGTGAGATAAATAGCACCAATGTTGTCACACCAGAGCTGGATTGGGCGAGGAATGGGAATCCTTAATTCCGAAAGTAGAGACTGAATCCATAGCAACTCGGCAGTGGCGTTAGCAACCGCCTTATATTCACTTTCAGTAGAGGATCTTGCAATTGTCGGTTGTTTACGAGTGTGCCATGACACCAAACTTTTGCCAAAGAAAATGCAAAAGGCACCAGTAGACCTTCTATCATCAGGACAGCCGCCCCAGTCACTGTCAGAATAGCAATGAATTGTGAGTGTGGGATCTTTGGAGAAGAGCAAGCCAGAATCTCGAGTGCCATGAATATATCGTAGAATGCGCTTGACTCCTTTCCAATGTTCATCCGTGGGGCAATGTAGAAATTGACACAACTTATTTACAGCAAAAGATATGTCGGGCCGTGTAAGAGTAAGATACTGAAGAGCACCAACAGTGCTTCGATACTCATCACCAGAAGAAAGTCGTGTGCCATGTTCTTTAGAGAGATTGGGGAGAGTTGCCATTGGAGTCGTACATGGTTTGCAGTCTGTCATTTTGACACGAACAAGAATGTCGCTGGCATACTTAGCTTGAGAAAGATGTATCCCTGTCTTGGTGTAAGTAATTTCTAAGCCAAGAAAGTACGATGCTCGGCCCAAGTTACGAATTGGAAATTCCTTTTCAATAGCCTGAATGGTGGAAGCAATCTGAGATGAGCTAGTACCTGTAACAAGGATATCATCTACATAACACAAGATGAATGTTTTGTCCAAATTAGTGCATTTCACAAATAAAGAGTTATCAGCTCTTGACATGGTAAACCCAATGCTGCAGAGAAATTGTTTGAGTCGATTGAACCATTCCCGTGGTGTTTGTTTAAGCCCATAGAGAGATTTTCGAAGTAGACAAACGTGATCCGAGTTGTCTTTGTCACGAAAGCCTTGTGGCTGTTCCATGTAAATGGTTTCCGTGAGGTTGTCATGAAGAAAAGCATTAGACACATCCAATTGATTGATCGTCCAATTGTGTGCAACAGCAAGAGCAAAAAAAATACGGACAGTAGTAGCCTTAACAACAGGGCTGAAGGTCTCTTTAAAATCAATGCCTGATTGTTGACTGAAGCCACGAGCAACAAGACGTGCCTTATATCGTTCAATAGTGCCATCGGCTTTTGTTTTTATGCGGAACAGCCATCGTGACGTGATAATGTTGCAGTTCGGAGGTCGGGGCACTAGTTCCCATGTGTTGTTTGCAAGCAAGGCCTGGACCTCAAGAGACATAGCATCACGCCATTCACGTGATTTATTGGCTGTAGTGAAGCAGCTCGCATCAGGAGCAGGAGGAGTCAGCATGCTATGGAGTCCCATAAATTTTCCTCTAGAGTCCAATATTGAGTGTCGGAGTTGCATATTGTGTTGACGGACAGTAGCCATAGTGGGAGAAGAAGCAGATGGTGATGGCGAGGAAGTGGAGATATTAGGAATTAGGGGAGTATTTTGAGAAAGGCCAGGGGTAGAGGGATTGGGAAGTTCCAAAATTGAAAAAGGAATGGGAGAAGTGGATGGAATGTTTGGGGAGAAGGAGAATTGATTAGAAGAGGGAGACGTGGCAGATGATGGGGGTTCCAAGGGAGTGGGAGTCATGAGTGGCGTATGATGAGAGGGAGAAGACAAGGTCTGATGAATAGGGAGAGAAGGAGCAGGTGTATTGTGTGCCAAAGGGGTGGGAGATGAGGTGTCAAGAGGTGAGAGGGGAGAAGTAGGCGTGATAGTGGGGGACAATGTGCTTGCACAAGGTAATGATGAGGGAGTGTGATTCGAGTGATTAGTGGGAGGGGATGAATTTATTATTGGTTCCAAATTTGAAGGGGGCAGACATGAGTGAGTAGAAAGTTGCTGTGTGGGAGAGGGAACTGCTGTACTAGTAGCCAATGTGGTGGTTTTTGGTAGAGCAACTGAGCTGATTAATTGTTCAGGACATGCAGGTATTTTTTTTATTTTTGTTGAGATGTCCAGGGTGACAAATTGAACTAATTTTTGAAGGCATAGGTAAAGGAGAAAAAGAAGAGGAAGGCACAGTACCTGTGTAAGGACCGAGAATTGACGACGGCAATGAGACAAGAACAGCTGCAGCAGATGTTGCACCAAGCACAGAGGCATCCGAATTCGTGAAAGGAAATAAATCTTCACGAAAGGTAGCATGTTTACAAATATAGGCACGATCAGAGCTACGATAAAGGCAGAAGTAAGCATTGTGGTTTGGAGAATCACCAAGATACACACATAGAGATGAGTGAAAATCGAATTTGTGTCTATTGTATGGGCGTAGGAGAGGAAATATTCCACAACCAAAAATTCACAGACAATTGAAATTAGGAGCTTTCTGAAACGCCTTAGTGAATGGGGACTTATTTTTAAGAACTGATGTGGGTAAATAATTGATTATTTTGGTACTGTGAGTCACATCATAATTCCAAAATCTTAACGGGAGAGATGCATGAGCAAGTAATGTTAAAGCTGTATCTACCACATGTCTAATTTTCCGTTCAGAAATACCATTCTATTCATGAGTATGAGGGCATGCTATTTTGTGAAGAATGCCATGTTGAAGAAAGAAAGGTTTTAGTTTCTGAAACTCACCTCCAAAATCAGAATAAAAATGTTTGAGTTTGGCATTAAATTGTCTTATAATCATGGCATAAAATTCAGTAAAGACGGAGTAAACATCACTTTTATTTTTCAAACAATATACCCATGTAAAGCGGGTGAATTCATCCACAAAAATAACAAAATAATGATGTCCAACATTTGATAAGACAGGGGCAGGACCCCAAACATCCGAATGAAAAGATTCAAACATGTAAGTACTGGAACGAACAACAGAATGTAAAGGAAATTTAGAAAGTTTGCCCATAGGGCAGGATGAACACGCCTGAGTGGATTTAGTAGAGGAAAGCTTATTTTGATTGACAATGGAAGAAACTGTTGTCGGGTTGCAATGCCCAAGCCGAGCGTGCCACTGTGCAAAGGAAACACGTTCACCAACTAATGCCTGTCTCAATGCAGTTGGCATGATATATAAGCCGTCTTTACTTGGTCCTCGCAAGAGGATTTCCTTGCTGACCTGGTCCTTAATAAGAAAATAGGATGGCCAAAATTCAAAAAAACATAAGTTATCACGAGAAAATTTCTGAACAGAAAGCAAAGATTTAGTGAGACAAGGAACAAGTAAGACATCATTGAGTTTAAAATGATTGATAGAAGCTGTGCCACAGTGAGTAATGGGCAAACCTTGACCGTTTCCAAAACGTATATTATCCTGACCGTGATATGGGACCATTTGATTGAAATGCTCAGAATTCTGTGTCATGTGGTGCGTGGCACCTGTGTCTGGATACCATGGATGTTCACAAGCAGTAGGGTCAGCAAGCGGAGGATAGCCTTGAATATCAGCCCATGTCATGTGTGCTTGAGGGCATGGAGGCCAAGTGAGGTGATGAGTGCCTGTGCGTTGTCCAAATTTTTTGTTGGGACATTTGTCCGCCCAGTGACCTGTGTCACGACAAATATAACAGTGACCATGCTTTCTCTTGATTTGTGATTTGTTGTTGGACTCAGCATGCCGGATTGTAAAATTGACCAAGGGCGCAGGTTCAGCACTTTTCTGAAGTAATTCTTCACGGACGAGTTCATCATATAGTTCAAACCACTGAACCGGCTCACCTCGGCGGACATTGAGAGCAGTGAGGACAGAGTGAAATTCCTTTCCAATATTTTTGTATATAGTAGCAATCAACTGAGTTATGGAAGGTGGGCTGCCAGCAGCAGTAAGTTCATCTGCAATTGATTTTAGTTTTTGCAAATATGCAGACACAGACATATCATTTTTCTCAAGGGCATTCAATTCAAGAGTTAATTGGATCCGACGATTCTCAAAAACCACACCATAGGTACTTTCAAGGGCATACCACACAGCCTGTGCCGATTTGAGATTTGTGATTGTAGACACAACCTCCTCACCTAGAGACCCCAAGATGGTAGCCTGAGCAATTCTGTCACATTGTGCCCTGTTATAATAAGCAGGATTGTAGTAGAAATCGCCAGGAGCATTAGGATTAGCATCAACAAAACGAGGAAGATATTTGGGAGGTGAAGGGAATTCGCTAGTGCAATGCTCTTCAAAGACTTGAATAGCCTGTAGGGTAATGGAAATATAAGCATGCCAGGTTCGATAATTGCGAGGAGTAAGTTTGATGGGGATTGTGGGAATGGAAGTGATGTTGGGGGCCAATTGCAGGGATGGCATAGGAGGAGGGACAGAATTTGTAAAGGTGGGACAAGGTTGAGAAATCGGAACAGAAGGATTCATAGGCCTAGTGTGGAAGACAGCACCAGACGGGGGATTTGGGAGAGTCTGAGGGGGACGAAAGTTGGAATAAGGATGGGAAGCAAAATTATCAGCAAAATCGACAGGACCGATTCCAGTAGAGGTATGTGTAGGATGAGTGAAGGAGGATGATGGATAATCATTCGAGATATATGTGGCTCGAATGGGACTTGAATTCCAAAAAGGGAATGGCTGGGAAGCAACAGCAGGTTGAGTTTGGTGAGAAGCAGATGGTGCAATAGATTGGGATAGAAATGAGGAGGCGGAATATGTTTGGAGAGTATATTGGGAGAGATGAGTGCTGGATGTCACAAGGAGAGAGGTCGATTGAGAAGCAGGTTGAGAGGGGAGAGAATCGGTCGGATGTGGGCCAAGAGGAAAGGGCAAAGTGATAGGTTGCACAGAGGAAGAAGAAGACATAGCCTGGGAATACTGAATACTGATAGGAATGAATGATAATTGTATTCACTGATATGATTTACTGAAACAGATACAGTATTTAAATACAAGAGTAACCCTAGAGATAGAGATAGAAGAGAGTTTGAGATAACTATAAACTCTTGATATTTATCAAGATATTTAATAAGTAATTATCCTATAGAAGTATACTGCACAAATAAGACTTATAATATCTGTAGAGATAATTGGGGAATTATCTCTAACACAAGACAATAACTGGTGAAATTTTAACCAAATACCTCAAAATCGTAAGCCTGAGATTTAGGTGAAAGGCAGTACATATGATGGAACAGACATACGCCTAGGAAGATCCAGCACAGATAAGTTCGTAGAATGACGATACACGTGGAAGCTTCTTACTAGAACGATTATCCACTAATGAGGAGCAACCCCTTAAAACCATAATATGGATTGTGAGAAGCCTATAAATGCAATGTTTAAAGGAATCTTTCAGATATGCTCTAAACTCTAGCCTTATTGCTTTCACTATTCTTAAGAGTGATACTGACTTTAGCATCCGACACCTCCCTTGTTTTATAAAAAAACATTCGGCCGACAATGAACTTTGGAGATTCATCCATCGAAAAATTATACAAAACATCATTGGTGTGGTGAGTATGGAGTCAAGATTTTCTAATGACTTCATCAGCTCTAGTGATGATAATTGTTGATGGTGGTTTGGGGGAAGATAGGGAAGGAGATGCTTTTTAAGGATATTAAAAATCAAGACGACACTGACCTTCCTCCTCAAGCCACCCCATCTATGGAGTTCATTGACAAACGCCTCTAGAGAGTCCAAGCAGACATGGGCCAAAGGATGCAAACACATTCTCGATAGTCCTGGACAAGATAGCTTCCCAGATAAGAAAGGTCGCGAAAATCCCTCATGCGTCCACCAACCTAATAGTTGGAATATAGACCCTAGTTAATGGCGGGACGATAGGATTAGGCTTACACCTTAAAATCTTATTCCTTGGTACCATTATAGTATAGGAAGAAATCCACATATGGAGTACACTACTGCTAAAAGTGGAGGGTCGATCAATCATCACCCTCGTTTGGCAGTGGAAGGTCAGGTCAACATCTCAATCCCAATGATATAAGAGATGTGTATTGTGACCATTGGACCAACATTTTAATGCTTTGCACCTACAAGTGATGAATCAGAAGGGAAAAATAAGTTATAGCCATTTCCACCTTTGAATCCATACATAAACCCTCCACATGGTGGATTTCAGATGGATTTGCATGTAGGTACTCTCACTATTGGATATTATCCATTATAATCTTTATTCTATCCATGCGTAGGATTTAGATTTGCAACAAGGTAAGGGTCCAATGCTTTTTAAGGATTTAGAGCTAGACTCGCCACATCCACCGTATTGAGCGTGCCCGTAGGATGGGATTATCTAAAAGCACCCTCGACCAACTAGTCAAGTGCTTACAAATCAAAATGGTCAGAGAGAAGGATGTGATAAGATCGTTGTTGCAACTTTGGAAAGATATGGTGTAGCTATGAATCATTTATTACTTACAAACTAGGATTCACCCTTTGTTGCTTACATCCTTAACTAGCCAAAGGATCAAAAGTTTAAACCTCCAAGCTTATCAAAGAATAAGGGAGACACTGTGTGGGAAGAAATCCCAGTGAAATTATGTTGATAGGTTTATAAAACCTATCCGAGCATACAAAAACTCAATTGTGACTACTTTGGAGTCTATGACTCATAATCATCACTCTGATCTTGTATTATGAACTATGATATTTTCTTTCTTATATACTTGAGAAAGTTGTACGTTAGGCAATGATTGAGTATCACATGAAGTAATTGCAAGTTATTGAATGATAGATTAAACATTCATCACTCTCGAAAGATGAGAGATATATCCCAGGCCTCTTGAGGGATATTTGCTCCAAATCATTACAAGGTGGTAGATTAAAGACTGAAATGGAATTTCATGTGATCTATCTAATTGGAGCAACTCGACTTGTCACGTCCGTGACTAAATTTCTAGAATTTATATTTTGATATTAGTATATATGATCATTATTAGGTGTGTGATTTTTATTTGGTGCTATAGGATAAGTTTGGAGTTAATTCGATGGTTTTAAGTGTAAATTAAACATTTAAGATAATTTTTGAAAGATTATATAAAGATAGAGGATCAAACTGGATATTCGCCAGATTTGATATATATAAATGGATATTTGGCGAAGAGGCAAGAATTATCCATGTTTTTTGTTTTTTTTTTTATATTCATTTTCTGATTCATCAATTTTCTCTGAACCGTTTCTTCACCGTTTCTTTGATTTACGGATATTCGACCATTCGAATCACTCGAAATTAGAAACATAGCATCCTTATATATAGATCTAAGTCCTAGTCGGAGAGTTTTTGAGTTTCGACAATGTTTGGAGGGAAATGGCTTAGACAGAGTTTAGAGGCGAATTGAACGGGTTTGTGGTTTTCAATTAATAGCCAAGGTAAGTAACTATCAACTATATTTTGAGTTTGATAAATATATATATATATATATATATATATATAATCAAAGGATTTACAGAAATTGATATTTCAGGATTTATACGGGTATTTTGTAAACTTGGGGTTTTCCACGATTTTGCTTTTTATTGTGATATTACGGTTCAAATGAAGCTAATGATTATGCTTCTATGTGAATTTCGGATTTTACTTGATTATGTTGATTTAAGGCTTGATTTGATTGATTTACAGATATACGTATATGTTTTTGGTTTCAATATATATCTATATTAAACAAAATGAAGTTGATGATTTCTTACGAATTGTTTTGGATTGAGAAATCTATTACGGTTATTATTTTGGGTTGAAGTCCAAATATGATTTTTATGATACAAAATGGCTAATTGTAGCCAAATGATTTTTGGTTATGAAATAGTTTGGAATTTGATTGTGAAAGGATATTTGGGCATGTTATGATTTTATGATTTTATGATTTTATATCCATCGAGAGCTATCCGGATCGGTGGTTCCATATTTGAAGACCATGTTCAGTGAGGGACATGGCCTGTGTACACAGTTTGAAAGACCTATTGGGTATGGCAAAGAAGTGTCGGGTAAGACCATATGGGATAGGCAATGTTAAGAGACGTCTCGATTATATATGTGGTTATGGATTGATACTTCAGGGGAGAAACTCGAGGATGGATACAATGTTTTAAGTTCATTTGGATTATGTTTTACGTTATGATTGATTTTGATATAAGGTTTTACGTTTGATTGATTACGCTTTGGTTTGATAAAACACTTATTTGATTATAATATTTTATAAGGTTTTGAACTCAAGAATCGATATAAGATTATATATTTTTGGTTTTTGGTTTACTACTTTGACTATATTATGAACTTTGGTTTTGAGTATATTTTATAAGGTTTTGATTAAATCCCTTTCTAAAGGTATATATGTAGCTATGTTAAATAAAGTTGGTTTTTATGGCTGATAGTTTCTTACTGAGATTTTTGTCTCACGTTTTAAAATGTTTTAATATTTTTAGGTGAGAAAGTACATGATAGAGAGAGAAGGTTACCGCCCGATTAGGCGAGGTTTGGAAGTTGGATGCTTATTGTCAGAATTATGGTTAGAACGTTGGTATTGCAATTGTAATATAATGATATGTGGATAAATTGGAGACTCCTAAGTATTGATTATTATCTTTCCATTTCACGCCCGATGCCGATTGAGGTCATTTAGGGTCGGGTGTGACAGTTTGGTATCAGAGCTCTAGGTTAAATTCTTCGGACCTAAGGTTGATAGTAATTGAGGAATATCGATATTTGGTGATAGCTAAGAAATAATCGATAGTAATTGCAGAATATGGATATTTGGTGATAGTTAAGAAATAATTTGGAATTTTTTTGAGGATTGAGTAACTAGCTAATGAGGAGTAGAAATGAGATTTGATGGTTAATAAAATATTGGGTGTATGAAAAATAGCAAATTATTTGATATTTGGTGATATGGGTTATGAGTAAGTCATAACTTTGAGCTAGAGATATAGAGAATTGTCTATATAGGTGCTGCTGAAAAATCAGATTCGTACCCAAATCTTGTGATGCATTTTTAGACCAGATATAGGCCGAATCTGTCATGGAGTCCTACATGAAAGTTCTTTATTATTATCTTACGTTTCCAATGGTTTTTGAATCGCCTTAATCGGACTCCGTATGAAAAAGTGATGCTGAAAACGGCATATGTTGGTCATTTTCGCGTTAAACCAGAATTTGGTTTTTGCTTTGATTTTTCTCCTTATTTGAGAGACATTGCTACTGGTTTACATGATAAGTTGGTCTTCTTAGGGCTATAGGAGATTGATGAAATGATAAAGTGATAAATTGAAGATAAGAGATTTGAGATTGAGGAAGATAAAATATGGAGGTTTCATTTAATGGTATTGGAAGTTAATTCATGATTGAGAGATTATAACATGAAATTAGTGTGTTAGAGAACCTTAAGTTGAATAAATGAGATCTGAAATTTAAATGGTGATGTTGATGTTGAGGTTTATAAAATGACTTTTATAAGAGTGATGATGATGTTGATGCTAATGATTGAAAATTATAATATAAATAGTTATTGGAGTGACAAATTATAGATTTAAGTATTATTATGATGAAATATGATTATAGGTGTATGGTGTTTATTGATTGGAATTATTGGAAGTGTAAGAAAATCGTACATATTAGCGGTTTAAAAGTGATATTGTTGAAGTCTATAAAACTTGGAGATAGGTGAATTTATTTGATATATATGCAATTGATGGAATCAATTGTGATTTAAATTTATTAAAGTGAGATTTGGTGTATGTTAGAAAAATACGAATATAAAGTGTATCATATCATATAAAATTGAATATATGATATTTGAAGTTTTATTGTGGATTTATTGGTGATTGAATTAACTAGGTTGAAGTTTTAAATGATTGTTACAAAGATGTCGATACTGATAAATGATGAAGTTAATGGAAGGATTGTGGTCTCATGATGATTATGAGGAATCTTGATAATTAGAAATAACTTCATGAGCTTGGAGATGATTTGAGGAAGAAAATTTCGATTAGAGAATATGAATTTCGAGGACGAAATTTCTTAAGGTGGGGAGAATTGTCACGTCCGTGACTAAATTTCTAGAATTTATATTTTGATTGTGATTTTTATTTGGTGCTATAGGATAAGTTTGGAGTTAATTCGATGGTTTTAAGTGTAAATTAAACATTTAAGATAATTTTTGAAAGATTATATAAAGATAGAGGATCAAACTGAATATTCGCCAGATTTGATATATATAAATGGATATTTGACGAAGAGGCAAGAATTATCCATGTTTTTTGTTTTTTTTTATATTCATTTTCTGATTCATCAATTTTCTCTGAACCGTTTCTTCACCGTTTCTTTGATTTACGGATATTCGACCATTCGAATCACTCGAAATTAGAAACATAGCATCCTTATATATAGATCTATGTCCTAGTCGAAGAGTTTTTGAGTTTCGACAATGTTTGGAGGGAAATGGCTTAGACAGAGTTTAGAGGCGAATTGAATGGGTTTGTGGTTTTCAATTAATAGCCAAGGTAAGTAACTATCAACTATATTTTGAGTTTGATAAAATATATATATATATATATAATCAAAGGATTTACAGAAATTGATATTTCAGGGTTTATACGGGTATTTTGTAAACTTGGGGTTTTCCACGATTTTGCTTTTTATTGTGATATTACGGTTCAAATGAAGCTAATGATTATGCTTCTATGTGAATTTCGGATTTTACTTGATTATGTTGATTTAAGGCTTGATTTGATTGATTTACAAATATACGTATATGTTTTTGGTTTCAATATATATCTATATTAAACAAAATGAAGTTGATGATTTCTTACGAATTGTTTTGGATTGAGAAATCTATTACGGTTATTATTTTGGGTTGAAGTCCAAATATGATTTTTATGATACAAAATGGCTAATTGTAGCCAAATGATTTTTAGTTATGAAATAGTTTGGAATTTGATTGTGAAAGGATATTTGGGCATGTTATGATTTTATGATTTTATGATTTTATATCCATCGAGAGCTATCCGGATCGGTGGTTCCATATTTGAAGACCATGTTCAGTGAGGGACATGGCCTGTGTACACAGTTTGAAAGACCTATTGGGTATGGCAAAGAAGTGTCGGGTAAGACCATATGGGATAGGCAATGTTAAGAGACGTCTCGATTATATATGTGGTTATGGATTGATACTTCAGGGGAGAAACTCGAGGATGGATACAATGTTTTAAGTTCATTTGGATTATGTTTTACGTTATGATTGATTTTGATATAAGGTTTTACGTTTGATTGATTACGCTTTGGTTTGATAAAACACTTATTTGATTATAATATTTTATAAGGTTTTGAACTCAAGAATCGATATAAGATTATATATTTTTGGTTTTTGGTTTACTACTTTGACTATATTATGAACTTTGGTTTTGAGTATATTTTATAAGGTTTTGATTAAATCCCTTTCTAAAGGTATATATGTAGCTATGTTAAATAAAGTTGGTTTTTATGGCTGATAGTTTCTTACTGAGATTTTTGTCTCACGTTTTAAAATGTTTTAATATTTTTAGGTGAGAAAGTACATGATAGAGAGAGAAGGTTACCGCCCGATTAGGCGAGGTTTGGAAGTTGGATGCTTATTGTCAGAATTATGGTTAGAACGTTGGTATTGCAATTGTAATATAATGATATGTGGATAAATTGGAGACTCCTAAGTATTGATTATTATCTTTCCATTTCACGTCCGATGCCGATTGAGGTCATTTAGGGTCGGGTGTGACACGACTTCTAATGGGAAATGTTTATACCCAACATGTTAGATCCTAAGTTTTGTGTTGGATCTAAACATACTTCATTTTTCATGTATTTTGAGAACATGGTCATTTCAATAAAGTTTGAATTTATACATAATTGTGAATATTATTCGTTAGTATTTATTGTGATACTATTATATATGTCGTACAGAAAACTAGGTCACTTACAAAGTGTTTACCCTTAATTTTTAAAATAATGATACATGGAAGGATGAGCTTATTTTGAACAAATCAATAGAGTATTCAATAACAAAAGCCTCATTGCAAGAACTATCAAAGTGATTTCATAAAGAGCAAAATGATAAATATACATGGTACATAAGAACTTCTATATAAACAATCTAAATGACAAAGTTAAAGTTAACTTAATATCGTTTGTTTTTATAGTCAAAAGTAGTCTCTAAACTACAGTTGACTAAGGTTGAGTGTGTAGACACATCTAAACTTATGTTTTCGTATGGTGTTAATGAGACATACACTTCTTTTAAAAGGAAATGATAGAATTCTATAACACATAATTTCATATCATGCATACTTAATGACTATGAGATGGAAAAAATAAGATCTCAAATTTTACTAGTATAAGACTCACATCGTAAAACTACGGTTTTATAGATTATCGTTGGACCCTTAAGTTTTTCTCAAAGAATGATCTAATATAGCTATCTTGGAATGATGCTTTGAAGGGCCATGAGATAATCCAGCCTATAGAACACCGACCAGATAAGCGAGTTAGATTATGATGGAATGAATATAGTAAGAGGCAAAGATTTCCATTTGAACACATCTTCAAGTTTTTTTTTTCACCACCTAGTTAATTATGCACATGTATGTAATTGTAATAATAGAAACTTTAGAGATTCGAGGAATTACAATGAGTGTGATATAAAATCTAGTATAAAGCATACAACCTATTATGATCTATATTCAATCAAAAGATTATATATATCCAAGAGTGTATAGTACTAAGTTTGATACATATTTTTCAAGACACTAGACATCTCCAGCAAGTGCATAACACTAAAGCTCTCGTTTGTATGTTGGTTGCACGAAATATTTGTGATATGAATGAGAATGAGAAAAATGTGGAGGAATATGTTTCTGTCACTTGCGAGTGTGAGATGTTGGAAATTCGGCATGGATCAAATAGTATGCCCGTGAGGGAATAGGCCATATCAAGGCCGATCCTGGGGTTTTAGAGGCACATGGGCGAGTTACTAATTGGGCCTAATAAATAAGTACAAGTAAGAAATAAAATAGAAAATCAATTGTATAAAAGAATATTACTTAAAAATGACATTTTTTTTTGTTACATTTAACAAACAATCTAATCAAAACATTTCATATGAAAAAAACATTTTATATTCTTTTGAGTACCCAATTTCTTATACAAAATGATGTCTATGAACATTTCTAAATGCAAAATTTTTAAATTTAATAGATTATGAAATAGTTCTAATAGATTTTATACTCTACGGGACACAAAGTATGATAACAGAAAAATGAAAAATTAAATCTGAAAATCATCTCACTTAACGGACTTTAGCGGCTAAGTTCTTGAAATTGGAAGATTTTGATGCATTTTTCCCAAATTGTCTCTGAAGACCAAGTAAATCAGAATCTGATAGAGTTTTGCAAAGACATGAGAGATAAATTAGAAATTTTATTAGGAATAATGGGTGGGGGAGATAATTATGGAAAGACTCTGAGATAAATTAGGGAATTGATGTCCAACATTTTTATTAAGAAATTTGGAAAGAATGTGAGATAAATTAGAAAATTTGGAAACACTACTTAGTAACTGATGTCCATGTTTTTAATCAAGTATAATTTCTTTTTGAATTTAATCTAATGTCAAGATTTTTAATTTGGAAAGAATCTTATGACAATGTTTTTAATCAAAGTATATTTTCTTTTTGAATTTAATCAACTATAGTTTAAAGGGTAATTAATTTATTAGTCCTTATATTTTGACAAAACACACTGTTTAGTCCTTGTATTTTTAAAAACACATGGTAAGGTCCCTAACCTTTTTCTCAGTGAACTGTTTAGTCATTCCGTCTGTTTGTTAGATTTTTTTTTACCGTTTATGACTTCGGAAATGACTAAATTACCCTTTACTATTTACCTTCAAACTTCAGAAGAGGAGATACAATTTAAAAGAAGAAACTATTTGTATGGAGAACAAGAAAAAGAACAGACCCAATGCTTACGAATTTGAACGATTAAGAAGAAAATCAAGAAGAAGAACACTCAAAGTTGATTTCAGATGCATTAGAGTTTTAAAAAAAGGAAAATAAAGGAAAAGAAGAATGCAAATCCAAATTGACTAACCGAATTTTCATGAGAGTCTAACGACAGGGACTAAACAGTTCACCGAGAAAAATGTTAGGGACTAAACAGTTCACCGAAAAAAACGTTAGAGACTAAACAGTTCACCGAGAAAAACGTTAGAGACTTTATCGTGTGTTTTTAAAAATATAGAGACTTAACAGTGTGTTTTGTCAAAATATAGGAACTAATAAATTAATTACCCTAGTTTAAAAGCCTACAATAGTACCATATATTACTATAATTGGGCCTCTTTCATCCATGGACCCTAGGCAGGCGCCCCTCCTGCCCATGCTCAGGGACGAGCCTGGGCCATATACGAGTTATTGGGTTATTAGGTTAACCCTAATGAACTAGCTCTATAAGCTTAACTGTCGTAAGCATAATAATCAAATGCATTTTATTCTAATTGAGAAGGTTGAGAGTCTCTTTTCCACCTCCCTAAGCCGACGTTCCCTCTCAGTCTCAGAAGTCTCGTTTTTCGTTCGTTGATCACTATCTCTTGCCCCAATGTGTCTGGATATAGTTGATTCGTGACCGATGATACACAATTGTGGTTCGTTCTTTCGTTGCAATCAACATGAATGACTTCCGCACTGCAAGACGTAACCCATGAACCAGTTTTATATCCGAATTATTTATAGTTTAAACCCGATACCTAATAACTTCATTTATTGATGAAATTTTAAAACATAGGAAGACGAGCTTATGTTTTATATGCATCAAACCTATGGACAATCACTTGAGGAGGAGATGTATAAAAAACAGCTCAAACTTTTGGTTAAAAGGATTGATTGATTCTTCTCATGGAGTATATGCATAATTGTATGTAGTTGGTGAAGACCAAAAACAATAAATTAAAATTGATGCCACATACTTAAGAAATCTGAAAAAGCAACAACTTCAACTAAATAAATAGAGAAGAAATTCCATTTGATGACCAAATATGGACGTCGTAGGTGACCTGACCTTACTAAATTTTTCCTATTTGCAAGTGCAAGCATGTTGAGTTGTTGGCTCCCACAGTTATTGCAACTCCACCAAACCCAATGTGTTTGTTCAAATCTTTATTAATATGCTCATCTCAACATATTACAACTATAAAATATAGTAACTAGATAGAATAAATTTGAAATTAAAAAAGTTTAGGCTTAATACCTTTGTCGCGCCTCAACGTGTCATATTTTGTTGTTTAGCCTCATTTATATACTTAGTGACTAACCTATCAGCTACTTTAACTAAACAAATGTAACACTTTGTGTCCGTTATATATATATATATATATATATATATATATATATATATATATATATATATATATATATATGATATTGATTAGCCCCTTCAACTCATCGCATGAATTCTATTAGCTCACTCAACTCACTAAATGTAACAATTCGTATTCTTTAAGTTTTTATGTCTGTTTCAAATCAATGAAAGGCGAGTTCACATCAGGATGGAATGGATGCAATAGGTGTTTTGGAAGATGTATTCAGTGCTATATAGACAAAAAGGGACAAAATGTATAATAATTTTTGAACAGGGAGAACTAATATATTTGGCATTTAATAGAGGGAACTACATGATACAATATGACAAGTTCAGGACACGAAGTTTAATATGCATACATCATAGAGATTAGAAAAATTCAATATTGTCTATAAGGCTCAATAATATCGATGCTCAAAGTTAAAAAAGTTTTTTTATATATTTTTTTTTTTTATTATTTTTTTTTTTTTTTTGATAAAATGCCATATATCATTCCATTAGTTTAATAATACAAATACAGCACGAAAAAAAGAGGAATAAAACCTCAATCCCATACAGGCAAAGACCCACAAAAGGAAGAGAAGACTACAACGAGCAATACATAGACTACAAAGAGCAATAAAAGACTACAAAGAGCACTAAAAAACAGAAAAAATACAAATATAACAAACATAGAAGTCATATCCTTCTCATAAGTCGAATCCCGTTGAAAAACCGTTGTAATCCATACTCCATCCTCTAGGCTCTTCCGGACGTTCGGATCTAAGTCCTTTCTGTTTGTGCATCCACGCAGATCTATAGATCTACGGACAAGATAAACCTTTTCCGCTCTTGCAAAGACCGAAAAAAGAATAAAAGAAAGAAATATAGCTCACAAGAGTAGATCTGACGGAAAAAAAAGTTCAAGAAGGGATAAAGACTTCAAACTAACAAGAAAGGAAAACAAACTAACACTATAGAAAAAATAAAACACAGGGGAGGAGGAAGAAGGAAGACAAGCTTCCTTCTTCCTCCTCAACTATATAGAAGTAACCTTGAAACTTTGTTGTTAGATCTGT
This sequence comes from Euphorbia lathyris, assembly GCF_963576675.1. NCBI lineage: Eukaryota > Viridiplantae > Streptophyta > Magnoliopsida > Malpighiales > Euphorbiaceae > Euphorbia > Euphorbia lathyris. The sequence continues at coordinate 57,404,219 of NC_088917.1, forward strand.
ACAAAAACGAATATTTGCCAAGGAAAAGGAAATGAAAGAGGGGTCGAATGCAGGGACAAAGGGGAAGAGGGGCGGTGGGGGTTTTACAGGAAGGAAGAGACTAGAGAGGTGGGGGGTTTATAGTAATATAAGTCACATCTATTTACCATTTAACTTTGTTTTTATTAACATTATTGTCATGTAACCTTAAAATTCTTACATAAAAATCACTCAATTTTATTATTTACTAACATAAAACTAATTCATTTGATCAATTTAATAGTTGGGTATCCTCTAGTTCACTGAGCTAATAAAAATGATATTCAAAGCTATTTTGATTTTTAAACTTTTTACTTTTGAAATCATTTAAATATTGTCTGTAAGAAAATAAAAATATTCTAAAAATGATAATTTAAAAAATAAAAAATCGTGATTTTATAGTAAATATAGTTATAAACATTTTTAGTGGGTATATTTTAAGACCATTTACGAATGATTTTATATCATTTTTGAAATTGAGTTACTATAATATTGATAAAGCCAAAATCGAGTGTCCATTAGTATATGTTAAACCTCGAACTCAGAAAATAGGAACAGACCGAACAAAATTAAATGAGCAGAGTCGCGGACAATGTCGCTTTCTTTAAGACGTTCGCGAAACTGCCGGAATTTAGCAAACAGTATGAACTCCGGTCGCCTCCAGGATAAAACAGCCCTCTAATACGATTTTCGTATTGCACCGTACGAAAATCGTTCTGTATACACTCTCTGTTTACTTGCTCAGTTTCGAAAAAATACCGAATGGATGAAATTCAATTGTGTATTGAAGGCAGTCTCACACCACCTATTTATACAAGAAAAAAGAGCTGTTTGAGTTCTGATTTCATGGAGAAAGAGAAGGAGAAAAATCTGGAAGGTGGAGGAGACTGAAGACACGTTCAGAAAAAATGGACGTTGTGAACAACGTTCACAAAGACTGAATCAGAGTAAAAAATAATTAAATAAAAATTAATTTCCGAAATTAAAAAATAATATTAATTAATTAATTTTTTTTTACAATAAAAAAATATACATTTTACACCACACCAACCCAACCCAACCCAACCCGGTTCGAGTCGGGTCGGACGGACGGCGCGCGTGTGTGGTGGTCAACCATGAAGATAGGTCCTCACCCTTTCACAAAAGTGGGTACCCCTTGGGGCACACCCCAAGTATGTGAGGACCTTCTTTATAAACATCTCCACTAAGTGCTTTGAAAGCAATGTGGGATGTTTTTCCACTTGAAAAACTCAAAGACATAAGAAGACACATGGGTGGGCTTTATTTCACAAATTATATTTGGGCCAAGCCCAAGAATCCCCCACTAGAATTTTTGAAATCGTTTTACTGAGCAGTTACATAAGATCAGACATAAGCAGAGGTATCTTTCGATTTGAACCTTTGCGTAGTGAGTATAGTTCAGATTTTACTAGAGTGACTCGTAGTCTTGAACTCTATCTCTGACGTATATCACGCCATAACCTTTTCAGAGTGTAGTTCTAGTAGCCCGTGCGTTTATGGCCTTGCACGTCTATCCCGGTTTAATGAATGCTCTAGAGTTTTGCCCTAAACTCATAGGAAGCGGCCTCACTTCCACATTCATATAGGTGAGTCTATCAAAAGTACTCCTGTAGCTAGGTACTTCACTCCAAATGGAGTATAGACTTCATTAAGAGTTTCTATTATCTCAACCTCAAATCGCTTCAGGATATTCATGCTTCTAATTGCATGATCTGACTCATATTACCACACAACTTGTTATTACCCTTTGAACCTATTTCTTGGGATCTCCAGTCTATAGGTTGGGTTACCATTGTGTGTAACTCATCACTGTAGGGCATAAGTCCCATACTCTTAGCCGTATTATGGACTTTCTCTCTAGCTAATCCTTTCGTCAAAGGATCGGCTAAATTCTCTTCTGAGCGTATGTGATCCACTCTAACAGCTCCTTTAGTGAGTAGCTCTCTCACAGTGTTGTGCTTACGACGTATCTGTCGTTTCTTATCGTTGTAATAACGATTCTGAATCTTAGCAATAGCCGCGGTACTATCGCAGTGGATCAATACAGCTGGAATCGATTTTTCCCATAGGGGAATCTCAGCTAACAGACTTCTCAACCAACCTGCTTCTTCACTAGCCACAGCTAGTGCAATCAGTTCTGATTCCATGGTTGATTGAGCTAGAATAGTCTGTTTCTTAGACTTCCATGAAACAGCACCACCAGCTATATTGAAAATATAGCCACTAGTAGCCTTGGAATCATCTGATAAGGTATTCCAGTCAGCATCACTATATCCTTCAAGGACTGCTGGAAACCTTTGATAATGTAATCCAAGTTTCATGGTTCTTTTAAGGTATCTCATGACCCTTTCTATAGCATTCCAATGCTCCACACTAGGTCTACTAGTAAATCTGCATAGCAGTCCTACGGCATACGCGATGTCGGGTCTAGTACAATCAGTGGCGTAACGAAGACTGCCAATTATGCTAGCATACTCTGATTGTCTTACACTGTCTCCAGTGTTCTTAAAAAGTTTTATACTGGGGTCATAAGGTGTACATGCAGGTTTACAATCAAAGTAGTTATATTTCTTTAGAATCTTCTCAACGTAGTGAGATTGATCTAGAGAAATTCCAGTTTCAGACCTAGTTATCTTTATGCCAAGAATGACGTTCGCTTCTCCTAGATCTTTCATGTCAAAGTTCTCACACAACATTGACTTAACAACATTTACAACATGAATATTAGATCCAAAAATAAGCAAATCATCAACATATAGGCATATAATGGTGCAAAGACCATTTTCATATTTATAGTAGATACACTTATCACTTTCATTCACCTTATAGCCATTTGAAATAATCAAGTTGTCAAATTTTGCATGCCATTGCTTAGGTGCTTGTTTTAGCCCATATAAAGACTTATCTAACTTACATACCTTATGGGCTTGACCAAAGACTACAAAGCCCTCAGGTTGATCCATATAAACCTCTTCTTCTAGTTCACCATTCAAAAACGCAGTTTTAACATCCATTTGGTGCACTACTAGATTGTGCACAGAAGCAATAGCAATCAAAACACGTATGGATGTAATCCTAGTGACAGGTGAATAAGTATCAAAGAAATTAACATTTTCTCTTTGTCTAAACCCTTTAGCTACAAGGCGAGCCTTAAACTTATCTACTGAACCATCAGGTTTCAGTTTCTTCTTAAGGATCCATTTACAACCTATTGGTTTACAACCTGGTGGTAAGTCTACTAAGTGCCAAGTTTGGTTTGACTCAAGTGAGTCCATTTCATCATTAATGGCTTCTTGCCATAAATCAGCATCTAATAAGGTTAAGGCTTCTTGTATAGTAAGTGGATCCTCTTCTACTGTGAAAGCGTAAAAGTCAGAACCAAAGTCTTTAGATACTCTAGGTCTCTTACTTCTCCTAGGTTCAGATTCCTCAATCTCTTTTTGTACTATAGGTCTAGTAGCAGGTATGCTACTCGATGATGCACCCCCACTATTTCTTAATTTAAAAGGAAACCTATCTTCATAAAAGTCAGCATCATTTGACTCCAAGATGACTTTTGCATTCAAATCATAGAACCTATATGCTTTGCTATTCACAGCATATCCAATAAATACACATTCATAAGCCCTACTAGCAAGTTTGACTCTCTTAGGGTCAGGAATCCTAACATAAGCTAAACAACCCCAAGTTCTAAAATATGATAGACTATGTGTTTTATTTTTCAAGATCTCATAAGGAGAGATTTTGCTTCTGGATTTAGGGACCCTATTTAGCACATAGCAAACAGTCAAAAGGATTTCTCCCCACCAATGTGAGGCAGCACCTGAACTAAGCATAATATCTACTATAGATTCGGTAAGTGTCCTATTTTTCCTTTCAGCCTTTCCGTTCATTTCTGGTGAATAAGGTGCTGTGGTTTCATGTATAATGCCATGTGTTTTATAGAAATCAATAAACAGGCTAGAACCATATTTTGTACATCTATCGCTACGAAGTCTCTTGACTTTCCTATTGTATTGATATTCTATTTCAACTATGAACAACTTAAACATGTCAAACGCTTCACTTTTATTTTTCATAAGATAAACAAAAGTAAAGTCAGAACAATCATCAATAAAGGTTATAAAGTACCGTTTGTCATTTCTAGTCAACTTTCCATCTAATTCACATATATCTGAATGAATTAAATCTAGAGGTTCAGAATCCCTAACAACAGATTTATGAGGTGTTTTTGTGATTTTTGCCTGACTACAATAATCACATTTAAGAAATTCATTCAGATTCAATTTTGGAATTAATCCTAAGTTACTCATATTTTTAATGATACGCTTATTAACATGACAAAAACGAGCATGCCAAACATTAAAAGTACACAAGGAGTAAACAGAAGCATTCACTTTATTAATCTCAACATTCAACTTAAACATGCCTTCAGTAGCATAACCTTTTCCTACAAATACATTGTTCTTAGTTAAAGTAAATAAATCTGCTCCTATAGTCTGAGTAAAACCAGCCTTGTTGAGTAGATAGCCCGAAACCAAATTTTTTTCTCATTTCTGGAGTATGCATCACATCCTTCAAAGTTAAGGTTTTTCCAGATGTGAAGTTCAATTCCACACTACCAATTCCAGCAACAATAGTGGTATGGGAATCACCCAATAACACTTTCTTATCTTCGGTCACAGCACTGTATGTTTTGAACATACTTCTATCATAGCAAACATGGCGAGAAGCACCAGTGTCTACCCACCACCCATCTGATCCACCTATGAGGTTGATCTCAGAAATCATAGCAACAAAGTTATGTTGCTCTTCAGTCAGGTTAACACTAGGAGTAGTGTTTGGCCTGTTCCTGCACTTACGTGCCATATGACCTGGTTTCCCACAGTTAAAGCATAGGAAAGCAGCATCATTTCTAGGTGGTTGTTGCTGTGGCCTATTTTGGTTCCTTTGAAGGTTCCAATTCAAATTAACTCGAGTGTTGCGGTTTTGGATTGGTTTGCGGTTCTGATTCTTAAAATTCTTTTGAGTGGGTTTCAGAACCGCAGTGGACCTTTTAGTGCTATTAGAAACAATAAGCACTTCCTCTTTTAAATCTTGTTTTCGAGCTTCCTCCTCAATTCGAAGGCGAGTAATCAAACTTTCCTTCGAAAATTCTTTTGTTTTGTGCCTCAAAATATTTTTAAAATCTTTCCACGAAGGAGGCAATTTGTCAATTATGACAGCAACTTGAAATTGATCGTTTAAAGGCATACCTTCTGAAATAATTTCATGTGCTATCTTCTGTAATTCATGAGATTGAATTTCCACTGACTTGTCATCAGTCATCTGGAATTTGAGGTAGCGACTTACAGCGTATTTTTTCGATCCGGCCTCCTCAGTGTCATACTTCCTCTGCAGAGCTTTCCAAATTTCTTTTGCTGTTTTTTCTTCAGCAGTGTAGTAATCATACAGATCGTCAGTCAGTCCATTGAGTATATAATTTTTGCACAGAAAATCATTTTCTATCCATCTCTCAGCAGCACGAACAGCAGCACGAACATCTGCCTCGTCACCATCTTCAGGAACAATTGGTTTTTCCGAAGTCAGAACATAAGCTACCTTCTTTGTTGTGAGGTAGAACAGCATCTTCTGTCTCCATCTTCGGAAATGAGCTCCTTCAAACCGGAATGGTTTGTTAATCTCAGCAATCCCATTTGATTGTTCGGTAGCCATCAGCAGTAATTGAAACGTCTTAAAATTGTTAAACCTCGAACTCAGAAAATAGGAACAGACCGAACAAAATTAAATGGGCAGAGTCGCAGACAATGTCGCTTTCTTTAAGACGTTCGCGGAACTGCCGGAATTTAGCAAACAGTATGAACTCCGGTCACCTCCAGGATAAAACAGCCCTCTAATACGATTTTCGTATTGCACCGTACGAAAATCGTTCTGTATACACTCTCTGTTTACTTGCTCAGTTTCGAAAAAATACCGAATGGATGAAATTCAATTGTGTATTGAAGGCAGTCTCACACCACCTATTTATACAAGAAAAAAGAGCTGTTTGAGCTCTGATTTCATGGAGAAAGAGAAGGAGAAAAATCTAGAAGGGGGAGGAGACTGAAGACACGTTCAGAAAAAATGGACGTTGTGAACAACGTTCACAAAGACTGAATCAGAGTAAAAACTAATTAAATAAAAATTAATTTTCGAAATTAAAAAATAATATTAATTAATTAATTTTTTACAATAAAAAAATATACATTTTACACCACACCAACCCAACCCAACCCGGTTCGGTCGGACGGCGTGCGTGTGTGGTGGTCAACCATGAAGATAGGTCCTCACCCTTTCACAAAAGTGGGTACCCCTTGGGGCAAACCCCAAGCATGTGAGGACCTTCTTTATAAACATCTCCACTAAGTGCTTTGAAAGCAATGTGGGATGTTTTTCCACTCTCAAAGACATAAAAAGACACATGGGTGGGCTTTATTTCACAAATTATATTTGGGCCAAGTCCAACCGTATAATTTACCCTTTAACAGTATAAATATAAATTTAGGGCTCAAAATATGTTTAGCATATAAATTTTGATATGTGGTCAAGATCTATGAAAATTTAATTAAGGTTTTTCCTGAATAAAGAATTGGTAGGCACCGTATGGAAATTAAATATTGTACTTCTAATCCAAAAGAAAAGATATAGTTGATGGTGAAATGGCTTTGAAAATTTCAACTTTTAGGGTCACTTTGTTTGTCCTTTCTTTACTTTGTTCCTTTCTTACCACTTTTGTTTGTGCAATATTAAATTAATAGGAAATATGAGTTTTTGATTATAACGGATAGTAACTCGTTTATTTATTCACAAATTTTTCTGAAACCAGTTTTTTACTTTTATTTATGAATTTTATTTATAAACAACTTATTAATTATATTCATAAAATTATATAGTTTTAAAACTAGAAAATTAAAGTTTTACAAAAAAAATAAATACGTAATTTTATATTTCCCGTTTATATAAATACTATTATAAAAAGAATAATCGACTAAGCTTATTCATGAATTTGTATACGAACCTATAACCGAACTGCTCGCAAGCTTTCAACCAAATTTCGATATGCTCAAGGTTGACTGTTAATGAATTGAGCCTCAAAATCATGCTTAAGCTCGGTTCATTCATAAATCGAGCAGAACACGGTCCAACTTTTATCGATCTGAACACTGAACCGTTCAACTCATTTACAGTCTTATCTGCGAGTAATGCCATTTCCATTTCCATACTCTTTTTTAGAACTATTCATCTCGTCTCATTACTCTAACATATATACTTTCGAAACAAATTCCCGTTTCATTTATTTTGTGGTCATCCTTGCTTTTTAAGTATAAATGATATGACATGTAAGGATAGCAAGTACCCTAGAATGTATTCCCATTTGGATAGCTGTTACAGATTTTATTTTTTTAAATCTTATTCTCATTTCATATCTTTTTATACAATATTTAAAAAGTTCGAGTAGTATTAAATATCCGTAAGACCTTTCTTAAATACATGTATTCCTTGCGAGTGAATTCCACATTAGCGTAAAATTTTAGGGTAATACTGAAATAATGCTTTCGACCAATGAATTTACTATACATGTATATATATTTTTTCTTTCCAGCAATTATGCCCATATAATAGTATTCAAAACGATTTTCATTGGTAAAATGTATTACTCTGGAAAGTATTCTAAAATTTGTTCCCCATTAGCTTATTCTTGTAACTAATTTTGAAGATTGTGGCCAATTATTTGATTGCCAGATTGACAGGTGTTATATTCCTCAAGAGAACTTCTTCATGTGTCTACTAACCATTGAAGTTGGGTGATTACCAGTCAAACTCATATTCTTGAAATCAATTATGTAAATTTACTGGAATAAACCAATTTAAACTCAAATATGAAAAATGGCATTTTATTCAATATGGAAAACTCAATCTGTATAACAAAATATTACATAAAAAAATTAATCACACTCTCCTAATCAATATCAGAAAATCTAAAACATCAAAACTACTACAGCTGACAAAAATGTGGCGGAAAGACCAGCAACGCCGAGTGATCTAGCAGAGCTGTCTGGTGGAGGAGGGCTGGTTGAACCTGCCGGAGATGGGGTTGTTGGAGATTGAGGGGAGGGAGCGCCACCTGGTGTGGAGGCACCGACACTCACAGCTAGCTTTTGACCAGCTGCACAGTGCCCGGTAATGGAGCAAATGTAGTAATGCTCACCGGCGGTAAGAGTGATTCTTGTCGGCGGGGCTCTGTTGACGGCGATTGGACTACCGGTATTGCATGAATCAAAATCTGCCTTTGAAACTTCAGTTACATCATGAGCTCCATTGCTGTAGTTGAAAACTGAGCACACAAAAAAAAAATTAAGAACAATTAGAAAAAAAATTGAACAATAATTTCTTAGATTCGTCATGTAAATTTTGATATATGCTTACCCAAGATGTCTCCGGGGAGGAAGGTCTTATCGGAAGCCCAAGTCTGGTAGAACTGAGCAGTATTAGTAGTGATAGTCCATCCTTGGTTGTCTCCAACTGTGTAACTAACTCCGGCGGGTGTGGTTGCCGGTGAAGGAGCAGTATCAGGTGAAGAAGAAACTGGAGCAGGAGAAGGGGCGGAAACTGGGGTAGGAGTGGCGGCCTGAGGAGCGGGAGCAGGAACAGAAGAAGGCTGGGGTGCCGGAGCAGAAGGAGAAGGAGGTTGTGAAGGTGGAGCTGAAGTTGCTGCGGTAACATTGATCATCAATTTTTGACCGGCGGCACAATGACCGAGGATTCCACAGATAAAATAATGCTCTCCGGTTCCATTAATGGTGATACTTGCAGGACTGGTGGTTACTCTTGAAATAGAATTGGTGGCTGTGCAAGCATCGTAATCTGCCTTGTTTACTTCAGTCACGTCATGCTGATTGTTTGCAAAATTAAACACTGCAAAAACATTTCCGACGAAAAAATTATATTTACCGACGACAAATCAGACGACAAAGAAAAATTAAATTTAACGACGAATATGTTCGTAATTAATCATAGAAATTTCGTCAATAATGTGGTTATTGCCGTACTGTCGGAATTGGCGACGGAGGAATCCGTCAGTAATTCTTAAATCCCAAATTTCTATATTTTGTACTATTTTTTTTTCATGACATCCAAGTTTTTTTTAAACTTTTATTATATAAGAGATGAAAACTCAGGGATGAATGAAGAAGTTACGAAAAAGAGAACCAAACGGACAGATAGTATGGATTTTCTTACCGAGAACATCTCCGACGGAGAAATTTTGGGTAGCAGCCCAGGTGGAGTAAATGGTCGGGCCGCCTTGGGGAATATCCCAGCCGAGGGTACCGCCGACAGTATGAGTGGTTTGAGCGGAGGAGCTCTGAATGAGAGCAGCTACTACTATTGTAGCAAGAAATGCCATGCTTATCTTCCTTGCCATAGTTGATATGTGTTCTTGATTATCAGATCGCCCCTGTTTTTCGATTTGTGTTATGTTTCTGTTCTGTTCTGTGTTTTTGTTTTCCTGTCTTGTTTTGTTGTGTTTCTATAAAAATGTGGTTTATGTTCCTAATTTATAGAAAATGGTGGAGAGGTTTGAGGGAATTTTGGACCGTTGATGGAGGACACGTGGCAGGGACCCGATTGTGTGATCAAGTTATTTGAAATTCATAAAGGGCGGCCGAGATATGGGACTTGGCTAGAGATGGTGGAAAGGAAATGTTAGACGCGTGAGGACTAAAAGGAAAGGACTCACCAAACAAGGTAGACTTTTGGTTAAGTTTTTTTGGGTTTACTAGTAAATGTTTTTAAATTGAATGGAAATTAGGTATTAAATTTGACGAATTAAATAATATATTATTATACTTGGAAGATTTGGTGAAAAAGAAGGTTCGGGTGGACAATTATAGAAGATGCATGTGAACGTTTTTTATTTTAAAAAAAATGTGGACTTTGGTGATCTAATGTGTTTGGAAGCCTAATGTTAACCTACTCCACATTTTTAGTTTACTAATTTGAAATCATCAGATTTTGCATAAAGTAAATTCAAATTAGTTGTACATTTCACATAATGGAGAATTCTTTTGGCTGCGTTCCAATGTGACACCGTTGAGGCTTTCATGTATCGACTTACTAAGCCAACTATATAAAGAATATCTGGTCTCGTACATGTCAAGTATCTGAGACTTCCGACCAAGCTTCGGAATAATGTCGGATTGACTCTGTCTCCACCTTCATCTTTTGTCAACTTGATTACACATTCGACTGGCGTGCTGATGGAATTACAATTTTCCATTTTGAACTTGATCAATTCCATATTTGCTAATTGGGTTTGATGAATTTTACTAGTTTATAAAAATTATTTGAGAAAAATGAAACAAAAACCATAGGATTTTGAAAAATAATAATAATAAAAAAAAACCATAGGATTGATATGATTATTATGTAAAATTTGATTGATCAAATTGGAGATTTGACTCATTTTATATATATACATTCTACTTTTTTTTTAGTTTGAGGCTGGATGATTTTTTTATTAGAAGAATAAGGTATAGATTTAGTCATATAGTTATTAGGAGAGAGAAATTAGCATTCATGTATCAAAATGAAATTATTGTAACAATTCATGAGAGTAAATAAATGGACAAAAAAAAGAAATTGGATAATAATAATAATGATGGAAATTTTTTTTTTGGTAGAAACAGGAAAGGAAAACAAACAAACAAAGAAAACTAATAATAATAATAATGATGGAAAAAAGTTAAATGGTTATTTTTTTTATTGAATATATCAATTGATAATTTAGATTTAAGGAAACATGGAAATTATATACCAATTTATGAGAGTAAATAAATGGAAAAAAATTAACCAAAAAAAATAAATAGAAAATATATATTTAATAGTGATTGTTACAGAAAGTCAATGTAATAAATGAATAGCATGCTTAGGCTGCTGTGACAGATATAGGCTGCTAGTAGGGCCACTATGTTTTCTTTATTGTAGGGAAAACCTTGTATAAATATGTGTATTCATCTTAAGTTTAATATATCCATGCAGCATCTTACTCTACATGGTATCCCATTGATTTCTTTGTATTTTCATGGTCTGTTACATGGTATCAGAGCCGATAGTGTGCTAGCTGCGAAGTTTACCGAGCGCTTCGTTGGCCGCGGTGGCGAGTCTAATAGTGGACCACAAGTGGTGTGCTCGAAAGGAGCACGAGTAGGCAGGAAACCGCAGTGAACGATTCGCCAAGCACTCCGAGGTGCCACGGTGCCGGGTCCTAAGGAGACAGGGATGAGCGCGGAAGCGTTGCTCGCACCCTGCAACCTCGAGTCAGACTACATGGACGTGGACGAGGCAGAGGGCCTCCGAGTCATTGTCGATGTCGAGGGGGTGTCGGAAGTGGGTGTTTTCGCCAAACAGCGCGAAACACGAGTAGGCAGGGAATCTGCACACTGATCCGGGCGAACAAAAGTCGTGCACGAGGATGTTGCACGGATTGAGTGGGGGAGAATGTCACGACCCAAGTTCGTGACGCGCAGACGATGCGGGTGCTTGCTGGTTGATCTTGAAATGTGGGATGCGGGATTAGCGATAAGGTTGAGTAAGTGCTATTTAGATGGCATCATCTCCTGAGTTGCCGACGGAAGGGTGTACATCTAGGCACTAAACTGGTTCAGGAGCTGATCCCGCTCCTCTGATGAGCCCATGGGAGGGCGAAAACCAGTGAGCACGGAGACCACAAGGCTGACCTCAAGGAGTCCTGGCCAACTTAAGGTGCTGCATGGGAGTTGCCTCTGCGTGAAAACTCTGACCCCGTGACAATGTAATTGTTAGAGTATAAGTCAATGTAATTAATGAATAACATGCCTAAGGCTGCTGAAGGGCTGTTGGGGCATGCTTAGGCTGCTAGTAGGGCCAGTATGTCTCCTTGACTGTAGGAGTAATATCAGGAGCTACTACTTGTATATATATCTGTGTATTGTTCCCAAGTAAAATATATCAATGTAGACTCTTAATCTACATGGTATCCCATGTATTCTAGTGTATTACATGGTTTGTTACATGGTATCAGAGCCTAAGGTCTAAGGTTTCTGAATTCTTTTTTCTGGTAGTATTTCCAGAGTTGTGAAGTATTTCCAGAGTTGTGTTTCTGCAAAGTTCAATATTTTCTGGATAGTATTTCCCGGGGTTCCATTTCTGTCAAGAGCTTGGGTCTCTTGAATACTCACTGTTGGGACGTCATTTTATCTCACCACCCCTCTGGTTCATCCTCTCCGCCTCTGATCGGTATTTCCTCGCATTCCGGCCACCCTGTATCGTTGTCGTTGTAAGAAAAGTCCTCCTTATATGGGATTAGAGCCTTGTTTGGTCTCTGTTTTGGGTTTCTGGATTGAGATTCCAGAATTTGTCTTCGGCTTTATGAGCAGAATTTCCGGGTTTACATTTCTGGGCTGTTTCTTTCAGCATTGTTGTTTGCCTTATGAGCAGAATTTCTCGGTTCTTCTTCCGCCGTCGTCGACTCTCTATTTCCGATTTGTCTGTCCCCTTAGTTTTTCGGTGAATCTCCTTTTGTGCACTGATGTTGCTGGCAACCTCTTGCATGTGGCTACAACTGAGTTTTGCTTCTCTGTTTCGGAACAAAGCTTGATGTTCTTCCACTGATTTTTTCTTCTAGGTCGCGTGCCCCGGATTATATTTTATATTCTAAAGTATCTTGAGTGTATTGTTTTTAGGATTATGTTATCTGTATTTGTAGCAAGCTGAGCATGATTAAAATCCATGCTTCAGCTTGAGGGGGAGTGTTACAGAAAGTCAATGTAATAAATGTATAGCATGCTTAGGCTGCTGTGACAACTATAGGCTGCTAGTAGAGCCACTATGTTTTCTTTATTGTAGGGAAAACCTTGTATAAATATGTGTATTCATCTTAAATTTAATATATCAATGTAGCATCTTACTCTACATGGTATTCCATGGATTTCTCTTTATTTTCATGGTCTGTTACAGTGATAAAATGAGGTGGAGGAGGAAAAAAATGGGAAGAAGGAGGTTCGAATCTCAAACCTTAAAATGAAATAATTAGGCAACTCTTTATACCAACTCAACCAATTAATTTTAATGTTATGTATTCATCTTTATATTTATATTTACACTATAAAAATATTTTTTTTACGCCCCTAATCGTTATGGGTCCTGGGCGGGCGCCCCTCGTTTCATAGCCTAGGGCCGACCCTGTTGGTCCCTTATTTAGTTGCAAGTATAGTTCCAAGGGGGGGGGGGGGTTAGGAACTATTTAAACTTTTTCACAATTTAGGCAGACTTCTTTTACTAAAGAAAAGGTTTGAACAGCGGCGCTGAGTAAACAGCAAGATACTGGCTTAGTCAACAGGTGAATAGGTCAGTTTCTTAGCTTAAGTCAGGAGATAGCACTTAGAGTCTATTCTTGAGCTCTTACATTTTAATGCGCACAACTCAACTTGACCTCTTGACTTGGTCAGTTTTGATTGTTTAAGCAAGCAATATAAATAAGGAGTCAAAGGTTTAGAAATACTTCACTCAGCAGATTTATCCACTTATCATTTCTTCTAAGCCTACGTCCTGTCCCCGGAACACGTCCGAGATTTCAAATCCTCTACTGAGCTCTTTAAAGGTAGAGCCTCAAACCTTTTACAATATCAGCAATTGAGTATGACAAGAGTACCTTCCTCTATACTTCTACTCAATCCTAATCTCTCCAATGAGTACTTAAAACCGAGTACTCAGCCTCTCCTTTCTATCTCTAGAAATGATAAGTGTTTTTGTCCTAATACAAAGATGTGCTAAAACACTTTAGACGATTTACAATCACTCTAGACTTTTACACAGATATGAAAATGTAGTGTAAGAATTTTGCTTTGCTTCTTGCTTGCAGAACTTGTAGAGATTTGGTCAGTGTAATGGCTTGATCAAGTTCTGTGTATTGTGAAGCTTGTGATGGCACTATTTATAGAGACGTCTGGTCATTCGGTCATTTCGAATTTCGAAATAACCGTTGGAGGGAAACGGCTATGTGTCGTTGTCATCCTGACTTGCACAGAGCTCTCGGCCAATCATAATTGTGTATCTTCTGTCCTCGGTCAGCACAGCAGATGGTCTCTCCTTTTATGGTAAAGTCAACTGGACAGCATACTGTGTCGTCTGAACTTTGCCAAAAGAGGAAACACTTTGTCTAGAAGTTTTCCTTTGCCAGCTGCTGTCTTGTACACTTTGTCGAGACTACTCAGCAGCTTCATCTTGAAGTTGTTCCCGAAGGTCTTCTAGATCCTTCCGATTGCTGAGTTGCGTTTTGAACAAAATGACAACGTCTTGATATACGCGGGCCGAATGTACTGAGTTGTTTGACTTGGGCCTTGGCTTCCGTATTGGGCTTGGGCCATCCAATCCTTATGACTTATAACATTTATACTCAACATTGAACAAACACATTAGTAGGATAAATCAAAGCATTTAAACTTAGTGTGTTTAGAATATATATTTTAACAATTTTGTCAAATCAAAATTATGTAGAAAAGGTGTTTCAACAAACTCCCCCATTTTGATGTTGGCAAAACTGTTCAGCAAGGAACTCAGTATGAGCTCCCCCATGATAGTTGACCTAGTATAATTAAGCAAACTCCCCCGTAAGGGTTGAGCTACTGACTTAGTTTTTCTTAAGACATTTAAGGATTTAAATGAGTAAGTCTAAGGTCAGTTTTCAGATATAGGTCAGCTATATCACATATTCTATTTACTCAGTGTTAGGCGGAAGTTTTTAGACATATAGAGCGCGCTGAGTAATTGATTGTTCAATGAGTTCTTATCAGAATATTTCATAAGTGTATGGGTTCATGTAAAACATGTTATCAACATATCTTTTAGTCAAATATTGTAAGTGTTAAACAAGGCTGATATAAATGAAGATACATAATAACTCAGTACTTATTAGCATATATCATAACTCAGTATTTGAATAGGAAAAGTAAGTATGATATGTAAGTTGAAAGAAGTCAGCAGTTACACGACAAAAGAAATAAACAACATAGATTACAAATGTTAAGACCTAGCCTATCTATTTCTTTTTCTTGCCCTGTGACTGACTTCGCTCGTACTGACGTCGCTCATGCTGAGCTCTGGCAGCTTGCGCTTTCTCCCCCATTTTGTCAACTTCAGGGAGCTTGAACGCATCGGTTAAGACAGCACGAGAAAGTTCTTGGGAAAGCTCTTTTAGTTTGTCAGCACTTTCATTTACGCCATCAAAAATGGCAACTCCATCAGCTGATACTTCTGCTGGTATATGAAGATCAGCAGCACTGAGCATATTTACACTGAAAGCTTGAGCTTTGGCTTGCCAGATGAGAGCTTCAGAGAGGCCAGCAAAGACTTGGTGGAAAGTTTTTAAGAGAGCTGAGTCATAATGATGACGCTGGATATTATTATGACGGATGTGATTGAAGGATTGCTGTGCGAGAGATAGCAACTCATTCTGTTTCAACGCGTCAGTATCCATCTCTTGTTTGTTGAGATTAAGTAGCCTGATGGCCTCACCGATTTGCTCGACTGAGCACTGACTATAGGACACCATTTGCTCATTTGTCTTAAGTTGCTCAGTATGAAGCTGAGCAAAAAGCATCTTGAGTTCTGAGGAAGTGGCGTAGTCAGTGTTCACAGCAGATAACTTCTGAACTTGCTGATGGAGAGAGTTCAGATGTTGAATTGTTGACAGCTGTATCTCTGCCAACTTGGCAAGTGAATCATGCTTAGCTTGCTGGGCTTGGAATGACAAGACTACATTCAGCAGATCCTTGAGTCCCTTGACTTCGTTGAGAAGTAGAGTGACCTGGGAGAGCTGAGTTGTCTCAGGAATTAAAGATCCAGCAGCAGGCGAAGCGGAATGTTGAAGATCGTGGATGAGTGCTTGCACTGAGTCAATGAGCGTTTTTTCGGACTCAGTGGCATCCCGATGTACATCAGTATGACCAGAAGAAAGTGGAGGGAAAGGAGTACCCTGGTCAGTGACTGGATGACTTGGCTCAATCTGCACTTGAGTTGGAGGTAAGGTTGATTGATCAGCAGAGAGGTTGGTGATGGAAGTCATAACCCGAACACTATCTGTGCTGACGGCAGAAGGATGAGGAGTCAGCACCATGCTTGAGGAAACAGCATGGACAGTGCTTGGTTCAACCTGACTTGTTGAAGTGGTGGAAGTGGTATGCTCGGCATGTTCCTGTTGAGAAGAAACAGAGACTTGTTTTTCCAATGGCGTTGTAGTAGAGGAAGTTGAGGGCCGTTTGAAAAATTTTAATTGGACGGTAGAAGGATCCTTTGTTGTCTTGGAGAGGACAAGTTCAGGAATAGATGGTGATTGCACAGGGGGTTCACTGACCATTTTCTCACTGGCTTTAACCAGCTTTCGCCTTCTACGTGGTGGAGTGGTATGATGAGCAGGTTCTTCTGAGTGAGTAGGAGTAGGTTCCTTTTCCTCAGTATGGGTCTGGTCAGCTTGATCAGCTTGCTCAACTCTAGCAGCTAACTCAGTGTCAGTCTGCACAGCTCCACCAGCTAACCCAGTGTTAGCGTCCTCAGCTTCAATTTCGCTGTCATACTCTTCAGACTCCTCAGCGTCATCCTGACCGCTGGTTTCATCGTCTTCTTCTTCCTTCTCAGTATTATCTCCATCAAGTTCTTCCTCAACTTGGGAGATGAAGTGGTCATCTAACTGGACCTCAGCATCAGTACCTTGGCATTGAGTGAAATGAGAATCACCCGGTACAATAAAATCTGTCGGCATGACGTCGAGAGGTGCCAGTGTTGAAGACTTCTGCTTCTTCTGAGGTAGTTCAGCAGCTTCCTCAGTGTCAGGCTTATCTTGCCTGCTTCTCTTCTCAGCTGACTTTCCAGCTGACCTCTGCCTCTTTGCTGGAGACACAACATTAGGTGTCTCAGCAGATTTTCTCTTGCGAGAAGCTGGGGCCTTAGTTCTTCGCCCTTTCTTAGGCTCAGCAATAGTCTCCTCAGTCTGATCAGCTTGGCCAGCAGCAGCAGCAGCTTTTCCTTTCTTCAAGGGCTGTCCAAATTTAAGTGCCCTCAGCGAGACAGCTGTGATTTCGGTTCCTCTGAAAGATTCCTCACCTTCGAGGTCAATCTTGTGGTCGATGAGGATCCTGGTGATGATTGATCCCAACCTCATTGTACCCGTGCTGCGTAGGAACCCAGCAACTAAGAAAACCGGCATGTTGATGGGGGTGTACGTCAGCATGTGCCATATGAAGCACTGTTCAAAGTTGGTTGCTGATGTAGTGCAGTTGATCTTTGGGTAAATGAAGTAGCTCAGCAGGTAGTGAGCCATCTTCTGATGCTGTCCCATCGAAGATGCTGAGATCTCTCCTGAGTGACCCTCAGGTTTGCAGAAGGTATGGACGTAGTTGGTTTTGTCCTGATCTCCTGACTTCCTCAGCCTTACTCCCTCAGTTTTGAGCTGGAGGAGATTTCCTATGTACAGAGGGTTGATGAAGATGGTTTTCCCTTTTACTTCAGTGCTTAGGTAGTTGCCGGAGTCACTGGCAACCTTGAGGTTGTGGTAAAATTCCCTCACTAGGTCAGGATATGTCTCATCCCTGACCGAGAACAGCCCAGTCCATTCGTTCTTGGAAATCCACTCAGCAAATGGCTGTTCGTTCTGTACAAAGTGCTCCGAAACCCATCTGGAGGGTTCTACCTTCCATTCACGTACATTGTCGAAGACCTTGGAGTAGGTCCTGATCTTAACAGCTTTCCCTTGGCCAGAAGTTTGGCCAGTTTTACCCTTGCTTGGTGTAGAAGGGTTTCGTGAAGGTTCATCGGAGCTGGACTTTTGGTGGCCGGCACCGGAGACGTTGAAAGACAACTTAGTCATTCTTCGAATATGGAGGAATTAAAGGAATTTGAGAGAAAAGAAGTTCTAAGTGATTTCTTTTCCTTAAGAATTGATTAAGCGTAAAGAGTAAAAGATGGGGAAATACCCATAATTTATAGACGAAATGAACGGTGTGGATCTTAATCGAATCCATGTGTCAGTTTTGCCTTGGGATCATGTACCGACAATGATCCTGGCATTTATGACACATTACGGCGAATACGTCATCCTAGGCTATACGTGTGCTTTGCATTTATGCTAACGGATTAATCACTCAGTATTTAGAATGTCAAGCGTTTGATATTCTGAGTGGTCAGTGCAGTATTTAAGGATGATTTTAAGTTCAAGTTCTAAACTAATTTACTCAGTATGCAAGTTTTACTCAGTTATTGTATATTCAGATAGTTCCGATGATTAACTCAGCAAACACTAAATCATTCAGTATGTAATTCACTCAGCATTCATATTCATTTAGCACAGGAATTTACTGAAGAGGATTAAACATACCAATTGCTTCTCTCAGTATGCTGAACTGCTCACGAGCCAGTGGCTTCGTGAAGATATCCGCAAGCTGTTCGTCCGTTGGGAAAAAGGTCAGCTTGATCTCACCCTTGAGTACATGGTCTCTAATGAAGTGATGTCTAATGCTGACATGCTTCATTCTGCTGTGTTGAATTGGGTTCTTGGACAGATCAATTGCACTTTTGTTGTCACATTTGACCTCAATTGTCTTCGTTTGAACACCATAATCTTCAAGTTGTTGCTTGATCCACAGGACTTGAGCAACACAATGACCAGCAGCAATGTACTCAGCTTCAGTGGTGGAAAAGGCTACTGACGCCTGCTTTTTGATGAACCAGGATACAAGACAGCTTCCTAAGAAGTGGCATCCTCCAGAGGTGCATTTACGTTCCAGCTTATCTCGTCCATAGTCAGCGTCAGTGTATCCGATAAGTGTAAAATCATGAGTATTTGGATACCACAAACCTGCGTTCACTGAGCTTTGCAAATATCTAAGGATTCTTTTTACAGCAATGTAATGAGATTCCTTAGGGTTAGATTGATATCTAGCACAGTAGCATACTGAAAACTGATTGTCCGGTCTACTGGCTGTTAAGTAAAGTAGAGAGCCTATCATACCTCGATATAACTTGCTGTCTACTGACTTACCATTCTCATCAGCGCAGAGGACAGTGTCAGTGCCCATAGGAGTGGATATTGGCTTGCAATTTTCCAAGTCATATTTCTTTAAGATCTCCTTGGCATATTTGGCTTGACTGATGAAGATGCCATTCTTTCCTTGTTTAATTTGAAGACCGAGGAAGAAGTTGAGTTCTCCCATCATAGACATTTCAAACTCAGTCTGCATTTGTTTGCTAAACTCCTTGCACATTGATTCGTTAGTTGCACCAAATATTATATCATCAACATAAATTTGGGCCAGCAGGGTATCTTTACCCTTTTTCTTAATGAATAAGGTTGTATCAGCTTTGCCCCTGACGTAATTTCTAGTCAGCAGGAAACTGGTCAGCCTCTCATACCAAGCACGTGGTGCTTGTTTGAGGCCGTACAGAGCCTTTTTGAGTTTGTAAACATGGTTTGGGAACTTAGGGTCCTCAAAACCTAGAGGTTGGTTTACATAAACCTCCTCGTTTATAACTCCATTAAGAAATGCACTTTTGACATCCATTTGGAATAATTTAAAATTCATGTAAGATGCATATGCACATAATATTCTAATTGCCTCTAGCCTCACCACTGGGGCAAAGGTCTCACCGTAGTCTATACCTTCTTGCTGACTGTAGCCCTGAGTTATAAGCCTTGCTTTGTTCCTGACTACGTTTCCTTGTTCGTCCATCTTGTTCCTGAAGACCCATCTTGTTCCGATGGTCTTTTGACTCTTTGGATGAGGCACTAACTCCCATACATCATTTCTTCGAAATTGATCGAGCTCCTCTTGCATTGCGTTCATCCAGAATTCATCGTACTCAGCTTCAGCGAAATTCTTCGGTTCTTGTACTGAGACGAAAGCAACATTGCTGAGGTACTTCCTGAGTTGATTCCTCGTCATCAGGGTATTCCCAGCAGAATCAAGGATTGCACTTTCGGAGTGCCCTCTTGGAATCCTTATTTCTTTGGGTAGATTCATGTCTTGTGATGTTCCTGTTTCAACAATCTCTGCAGAAGTAGATGGGTCAGTAAAAGTAATCTTAGGTTCACTCTTACTCTTGGTCAGCCTTTTCGTGAATGACTCAGTAGCTGGTTCTGAGTCAGCGATGGTTACTGAGTTTGGATCATCTTCGGTCAGCGGCTGGTATCTACCTGCAGGGTCAGTTTCATCGAACTCTACATGTATTGACTCTTCTAAAACTTGAGTTCGCTTATTAAAAACTCTGTATGCTTTGCTGTTTGTTGAGTAGCCCAGAAAGATAGCTTCATCAGCTTTTGAATCAAACTTTGCTAAGCTATCTTTGGTATTTAAAATAAAACATCTATAGCCAAAGGCACGAAAGTATCCAATATTGGGCTTCCGTCCTTTCCAAAGTTCATAGGGGGTTTTCTTGAGTATAGGTCTAACTAGAGCCCTATTAAGAATGTAGCATGCTGTGTTAACAGCCTCTCCCCAAAAATACTTTGGAAGCCTATGCTCATCCAGCATTGTCCTGGCTATTTCAACCAGAGTTCTGTTCTTCCTTTCTACAACCCCATTTTGCTGAGGTGTTCTAGGAGAAGCAAAATTGTGGTCAATGCCGCTGGCTTCACAGAATTCAACAAACTTTTGGTTTTTGAATTCTCCACCGTTATCACTACGGATATGAGCTAATTTTAGGTCTTTTTCATTTTCAACTTTTCTAACCAAATTTGAAAATGTCTCAAAGGTCTCATCATTGCTGGTCAGCAAGATAACCCACGTATACCGATAGAAATCATCTACAATGACCAAAGAAAATCTTCTTCCACCCAGACTCAGTGGCTGGACTGGACCAAAGAGATCCAAGTGTAGTAATTCTAACGGACGTTTAGTTGAGACAATGTTTTTACTGTGAAAAGATTGTTTGGTTTGTTTTCCAGCTTGGCAAGCGTGGCATAATTGATCTTTTTGAAATTTAAGTTCAGGCAGTCCCTCAACCAATTGCTTTCTTGCTAGTTTTGCCAGGAGGTTCATGCTTACATGACCAAGTCTCCTGTGCCATAGCCAGGAATTTTCTTCCTTTGTTACTAAGCACACAGTTTTTGAAAACTTTTTCTCTAAGTCTAGCATAAAGACATTATCTATCCGAGGGGCAGTTAAAATTAACTCATTAGTTTTACCCTCGTATATTTTACATCCAGTAGCATCAAATATAACTTTTCTCCCATTGTCACATAGCTGAGCTACGCTGAGTAAGTTATATTTGAGTCCGCTGACTAGGGAGACAGATTCAATAGTAGGATTACCTCCGATGGTTCCTGAGCCTACTATCTTACCCTTCTTGTTGTCTCCAAAACTTACACTCCCTCCTCGTTTACGTTCAAACGTGATGAACTGAGTTTCATCACCCGTCATATGCCTTGAGCATGCGCTGTCAATATACCACATCTTTGACTTCTCGGCACATCTCAGGCTTACCTGCATTGTAACTAGTTACTTTTAGGTACCCAATTCTTTTTGGGTCCTGACTTGTTAGGTGCAACAGGTATAGCATCATATTTTATTTTATGGCGACATACATGGACAGTATGGCCATTCTTTCCACAGAAGTCACAACTGACCTTCTGTTTAGGATTTTTTACTGACTTGTCAGCACCCCAGTGCTGAGCGTGCCAGCACACTTTAGTAGTGTGTCCTAACTTCCCACAAAGGTCACACTGGACTTTTCGCTGGGGATTCCATCTCTGCTGAGTACCTTGGTATTGAGTTCTTAGAGGAATGTTATTTTTCTTAGGAACCTTTAGTTGGTTCTGGATGGTTGTGATGTCCTTCCTCAGTTTCTTTGAAACTGACTGGACTTCAGACACATACTCATGCATGATCTTCATGTTATCATGCAGAGTCGAATTGTCCTGAAGAAGGTATCTGAGGTCACTCAGTTTGACCTCTTCCACTTCGTCACAGCGCCTGCTGAGTGCTCTAACCTTTTTATTACACTTCTTAACAAGTGTATAGAGATCACTCAGGGCATTAACCATATCGTTTCTGAACTGGGGAAGAGAAATTACCTCATTTGATTGCTCTTCATCATCTGATGCGATGGATGGGTCAGCATGCTCAGAGACGCATGGCTCAGCAAGTTCGTCAGCCATAAATCATATCTTTGCTGACTCGGTGGCCTCAGTTTCTGTTGATGAAGATTCATCACTGTCACTCCAAGTAGCCACCATTGCCTTCTTCCCACTCTTCTTCTCTTTCCTCAGTGTGGGGCAGTTCGACTTAATATGGCCAGCTTGATGGCACTCAAAGCATGTAATGGGCTTTGAGCTGTCCTTTATGTATTTGCTGTCGCTTGAGTCAGCCTTATACTTATCAAACTTTTTGTAAGGCTTTTTAGAATATTTGTCGTTCTTCCTGAACAACCTCTTCATCTTTCTTGTGAACATGGCCATCTCCTCATCATCAGTTGAACTCCCGTCAGTGGAGTCAGCCTTCATGACAAGTGACTTCTGCTTCTTGTCATCAGATTTTTCCTTCACCTCAAAGTTTTTCATGGATATCTCATGGGTCAGCAATGAACCGATGAGTTCGTCATATTTGTAGGTGGTTAAATCCTGAGCTTCCTCAACTGCTGTCTTCTTTGCTTGCCAGTCTTGTGGAAGACTCCTGAGTATCTTTTTGACTTATTCTTCCTCAGTGAAGATTTTCCCAAGTCTCTTGAGCTCATTAATGATGTTGGTGAACCTTGCGTTCATGTCTGAAATGCCCTCATCATTGTTCATCTCGAACAGCTCGTACAGTCTCATCTGCTGATTCACCTTGGATTCTTTTACTTTGTTTGTTCCCTCGTAGGTGACTTCCAGCTTCTTCCAGATCTCTTGTGCCGACTCACAACCTGAGATTTTGTTATATTCTGCAGCATCGAGCGCACAATGAAGCATATTGATAGCCGAAGCATGGTTTTGAAGCTTCTTGAGATCATCCTCTGTCCATTTGGCCTCAGCTTTTATAACTGTTTGGCCAGCCACAACCTCAACAGGTACAAACGGCCCTTGGACTATAGATAGCCAGGCACTCATGTTTGTAGCCTGAATGAAGTTTTTCATCCTATTCTTCCAGAAGGTATAGTTTGACCCGAAGAATAGGGGAGGCCTAGTAATGGACAGCCCCTCAGGCAGTATTTGAGTTGTTTGGTTTCCAGGGAGAAACCGAGTGCTGTTTTCGCCCATGGTAGGGATCAGCTCAAGGTTGTTAGACCTTTTATAGTGAGCTTTTAGGCTCTAATACCACTTGTTGGTCCCTTATTTATTTGCAAGTATAGTTCCAAGGGGGGGTTAGGAACTATTTAAACTTTTTCACAATTTAGGCAGACTTCTTTTACTAAAGAAAAGGTTTGAACAGCGGCGCTGAGTAAACAGCAAGATACTGGCTTAGTCAACAGGTGACTAGGTCAGTTTCTTAGCTTGAGTCAGGAGATAGCACTTAGAGTCTATTCTTGAGCTCTTACGTTTTAATGCGCACAACTCAACTTGACCTCTTGACTTGGTCAGTTTTGATTGTTTAAGCAAGCAATATAAATAAGGAGTCAAAGGTTTAGAAATACTTCACTCAGCAGATTTATCCAGGTTCGGCTTTTTCTAAGCCTACGTCCTGTCCCCGGAACACGTCCGAGATTTCAAATCCTCTACTGAGCTCTTTAAAGGTAGAGCCTCAAACCTTTTACAATATCAGCAATTGAGTATGACAAGAGTACCTTCCTCTATACTTCTACTCAATCCTAATCTCTCCAATGAGTACTTAAAACCGAGTACTCAGCCTCTCCTTTCTATCTCTAGAAATGATAAGTGTTTTTGTCCTAATACAAAGATGTGCTAAGACACTTTAGACGATTTACAATCACTCTAGACTTTTACACAGATATGAAAATGTAGTGTAAGAATTTTGCTTTGCTTCTTGCTTGCAGAACTTGTAGAGATTTGGTCAGCGTAATGGCTTGATCAAGTTCTGTGTATTGTGAAGCTTGTGATGGCACTATTTATAGAGACGTCTGGTCATTCGGTCATTTCGAATTTCGAAATAACCGTTGGAGGAAAACGGCTATGTGTCGTTGTCATCCTGACTTGCACAGAGCTCTCGGCCAATCACAATTGTGTATCTTCTGTCCTCGGTCAGCACAGCAGATGGTCTCTCCTTTTATGGTAAAGTCAACTGGACAGCATACTGTGTCGTCTGAACTTTGCCAAAAGAGGAAACACTTTGTCTAGAAGTTTTCCTTTGCCAGCTGCTGTCTTGTACGCTTTGTCGAGACTACTCAGCAGCTTCATCTTGAAGTTGTTCCCGAAGGTCTTCTAGATCCTTCCGATTGCTGAGTTGCGTTTTGAACAAAACGGCAACGTCTTGATATACGCGGGGCGAGTGTACTGAGTTGTTTGACTTGGGCCTTGGCTTCCGTATTGGGCTTGGGCCATCCAATCCTTATGACTTATAACATTTATACTCAACATTGAACAAACACATTAGTAGGATAAATCAAAGCATTTAAACTTAGTGTGTTTAGAATATGTATTTTAACAATTTTGTCAAATCAAAATTATGTAGAAAGGTGTTTCAACAGACCCTACTCATTTAATGTTAAGGGTGAATTACATAAACATCATCAATGATAATAACATTTTGACTTTAATCAAATTGATAATTTTTATTTGTATTATATCAAATATGTTCATTTTTATTTTAGAAATGTTACCATCTTTTAACCTTCTTTAAAATAAATAGTTATTAATAACTTCCCTATTGATAAAATTCAAAATAAAATTTTTTTTAATTGAAATACGGACCTAGCCTAACGGAAATCCCAACCAGGTTGGCACCCTCGAAAAGGCAAAGACCCAAAATATATAAAAGAAGAGATGAAAAAAATATGAATCCAGAACAAAGAATGTTTTAAGAAATCTAAACATGTCCCTACCATAGGCATTATCTCGAGCTAAAAGGGAGCAGAAGTCCGGAAGAGTATTCCACATTTGTAAATCCGAGGCCAGGCGTCCGTGATTAGCAAGAGCGTCTGCCACTTGATTTCCTTCACGGAACACATGGGAGACAACCACCTGTATATGCATCATTGAATCTAAACAATTTAACCAATCCACTCGCATTGTCCAGGGAATGATCTGCGCACGGGAATGGAAAGTTCGAATAACGTAAGTGGAGTCACTTTCAATCCAGAGACAAGTCCAACCACGTGACCTCGTAATCGAAACTGCAAAAATAGCAGCTTGCAATTCCGCAATGTGTACCAAAGCACAATCAAGGAGGAAGGCAAATGACCCAAGAGGATGCCCCTGACTATTTCGAAAAACTAAACCGCAACCAGCTTTACTTAATATCACGGAGGCATCAGTGTTTGCTTTAATCCAATCAGATGGGGGGGCTGCTATCTAACTTTAATGATTCGAGGGGCCCTGTGATGACGAGTGTTTAAACCGATATTATGGAGAATTGATAACTCCACGATGGAATTCCATACCGATCCTTTGCTGATTCTATCAGAGCTATGAATAGCAGACCAAAGAAAATGTAATGTCTCATGAATGTTTGCAGGCTTATTCTCAAAGATAGCAGCATTTCTTACAGACCAGATCGTCCGAATAGCATTAACAATCGCAACCTGCCAGACGGAAAGGACTTGCGAAATGAACTTATGTGAGAAGGCGTGTTGCAAGAGGGTCTGTAGAGAAGAATCAAATACAAGTCTTCTACCAAATAAAGCCGATATGCTGAACCAACTTGGGAAGCAAAGGGGCAATGAACAAGCAAATGGTCACTCATCTCATAAGCCATTAAATAGATCGAACATCGACAAATAAGAGGCAGACCTCTAGCATGGAGCGCAGCATGAGTTGGTAAAGAATTCCAGTATGCACGCCATTAGATCATGGAGTGTGATGGCTGAATAAAAGGTTTCCAAATTAACTGAAAAACCAGAGGCAAAGCCAGAGGAGCACGAAGCCAGTGATAGACTAACTTTACCGTAAAGAGGCCATTGCTCACAGGTCTCCAAAAACATAAATCATGTTCAGAGTCATTTCCATGCATATTCCGGATGCGCTGGTGCAACGGACTAGCCAGCATCGGAAGATCCCGCCAGTTGCCATTTTCGTACAAATCTGAGACTCTATCAGTGAGCTTCAAATGGTCAGAGATAGAAATCCCAAGCTGTTCAGCTAGGGGAGGCAAAATCCATTACGAATTCCAGAATGACAATTCAGAAGAAGATCCAAATGACCAAAAACAATTCTCCCGTAACTTGAGATAGGCGGCTTTGACAGACCACCAAACAGACGATCGCTGCAACCGAATCCTTGGCAAACCAGCCCTGTTTAGAAAGCGCGTCCTCAAAAAATTAAAGCATAAGGAGTTAGAGGAAAGAAGGCCCCACGCCAATTTACCACTCATAGCTAAGTTAAGGGTCGAGAGGTGTTTAATACCCAACCATCCTTCCTTTAAAGATTTCAAACAAACCTTCCAGGGAACAGTAACCAGCTTTTTGGACAAAACTGAACCCGTCCAAATGAAATTCCTCATGTATCTATTGAGTCTATTTAGCAAACTCATAAACCATTTGTAAACCATAAAGGTGCGGATCAGAGAGCTAGTGATTACTGAATTAACAAGTGTCAGCCTACCAGCCATAGAGAGAAACGTCCCCGCCCAACGCGAGAAAGAGAGAATAATTCTATCTGCAGCCGCCGCAAGGTATTTAGCTCTTGGGATCCCTTGAAAAAGAGGGACGCCCAAGTAATCAAACGGGAGAGATCCAATTTTGATTCTAATTAGACCCGCCAATCTGCCCCGATGTCTGAGTAAGACCGAGTCCCCGAAGAAAATCTCAAACTTTTTCCAATTCACCAATTGTCCAGATAGAGAGCCATATAAATCAAAAATACCCATGAGAGCATGGATGTTCGAGATGCTCGCCCTGTAAAAAAACTAAAATATCACCTGCATATAACAAGTGCGAAGGCATTACAGAAGAAGTAGAATAACCCATCGGAGACAGCGACCCACGCAAGACATGAGCATTGATAAAACGACTAAGGAAATCCTCCGCTAAACCAAACAGAAGAGGAGAAAGCGGATCGCCCTGTCTTACCCCTCGAGAACAAGAGAAATACCCAACAGGTCCATTATTAGTGAGAATCGAGATATGAGCTGATGAGAGTATCGCATGAATCCAACCCATGAATTGAGAGGAAAAACCAAACGACTTTAGAACTTCAAGCAGAAATTGCTAGTTTAACGTATCAAAGGCTTTCCTAATGTCCACCTTCAGGCACATGTTACCTCCAAAACATTTTTTATTCAAGAGATTGACACCTTCAGAAGCGATTGCAATGCACTGATGGATTTGGCACCCTTTTATGAAACCAAATTGGTTCTTTGTAATAATTCGGCTAGTAATAATGGGAAGCCTATCAGCTAAGATCTTCGAGATAATTTTGAATGTGAAATTGCTCATAACAATCGGTCTATACAGCTCAATTGTTGAGGCTCCATGGACTTTGGGGATAAGAGCCATCAAGCTTGAGTTCAGCCCACCAGAGATTTCCCCATGCTGAAAGAACCACTGAACCCTTTTACACACATCACTACACACAATGCTCCAATAGGATTGAAAGAATTGACCGGTGTAGCCATCAGGGCCAGGAGAGCTAGAAGGATCCATGGAAAAAACCGTATGTCTGATGCAATCCTTATCAGGGCAAGCGGTTAGAGAAATATTTTCAGAATCCATCACAAGCCGAGGAACCATATCAGAAACCAAAGACAAATCCACCAGATTCCCACCCGGGCTAGCGAACAAGTTATAATAGTAAGAGATAATATGATCAGAAATAATATTTGAGTCAGTGTGAGAAACCCCTTCAATTGTTAAGGTAGAGATTCCCATATGCGATTTGCGCATTGCAGAGACACGGTGAAAGTAGCTTGTGTTACGGTCTCCTTCGGCAAGCCACCGCACCCGGCTTTTTTCTTTCAAATAAGTTTCCTGCTGAAGCAAGTGAAGATCTAACTTCTCATAAACGGCCATTTCACGT
Organism: Euphorbia lathyris; assembly: GCF_963576675.1. Taxonomy (NCBI): domain Eukaryota; kingdom Viridiplantae; phylum Streptophyta; class Magnoliopsida; order Malpighiales; family Euphorbiaceae; genus Euphorbia; species Euphorbia lathyris. The sequence goes on from NC_088917.1 coordinate 57,432,426, forward strand.
TCCTGAAGGGTCAATGACCAACCAACAGATTGAATAGTCTGATGAATATCTACAAGGGAGCTGTGTGCCTCATCAATGTTAGCATTGAAGTTACCAAAAATATTAACGTTCCAATTTCTCAAAATAGTCCTCAGACCACACAACTTGTGACACAATAAAGGAGCCAGCAAAAGAGCAGAGACAGGGCCATCCCAATGATTCTTTATTATATCATAAAGCTCAGGATTACTAACCCACATTTTTTGAAATCTGAATCGAGAAATCCTACCAGAAGTATTCGAAAATTTGAACAGAAGGGGGGGGGGGGGTGGTCCGAATGATGACGCATCAGCCCCACACAGCACGGATTCCAAGCATCCGCAAAATCAGCCGAAACTAAAGCCCTGTCAAGCCGAGAGTTGACACGCGCCTCACCAGTTCTTCCATTACATCAAATGAATAAACAACCAGTAGAGGGAATATCCAGCCAATCCCCATCATCCATAAAATTCCTAAAGTCACGACAAGGTCTCGTAGCTGGAGGCCGACCTGTTTTCTCATGAGCCCCAAGGATTGCATTGAAGTCCCCAAGTAACAACCATCTACCTTGTAAATTCAATTTGAGAGCATTTAGAGTCAAAAAGAGATCAACACGTCTATTTGCCCAAATACTGACATACACAATTCCATAATAATGACTAATGCCCTGTACGTCCTGTTGTAATACCACAAACTGTTCATGCTGAAGAATTACAGAGATTGCATCAGTAATCACAATCCTTTGAAGAATCCAAAGAGTTGGTTTATCACGCAGATTAACAAAAATCAGTCTCATGCAAATGCTGGACCAAAACGAAGGACGAATTGCCCCAAAGTCAACCATTGGTTCTGCTAAGCAAAGAAGATAAGGTTTATGTTGCCTACATAAATCAGATAGGTACCTCTGAGTGTTAGGGTTGAGGAGCCCCCTACAGTTCTAGAATAGAACTGTTATAGGGGTTTTATGGCCCGTTTCGCTCGGGATTTCTCTGCCTCATGCTTTCCATATTTGCGTGCTTTAATTGATGTCACAGTGTGCCACATTTCATCTTCTTGCTCTGCTTGATCTGCCTAGGAAAGAGTGGGAGAAATGTTGTTGTTTCCAGGAGAGTCAGGCCTCTCCACATCATCAACCGGCTCCATTTCTCCCATGCGGCTCCCAGCAAACACAAGTTCTTTGTCAGGGCCGACCTTCTCAACATCAATTTTCTGTGCAAGGTCAGCTACAATTCTGGCCGTGGCGATTGCCACCGGAACAATTGCACGATTCTCAACAGTAGGAGAAGGTTTTTTAGTCGGTGGTTTTTGAAAAGATCGACTCTCCGGTGGTTTTTTATTTTTCATGCAGTCATACGCCGAATGACCAATAGAAGAACAAACTTTGCAGAACTAAGGAACCCTTTCATAAATCACCTCAATCCAGATGTTTTTCCCTGCTCTCTCAACTCCAAGTTTCGTCGGTAGTTCGCCTGCTAAGTCCACATCCAACAGAAGTCTAGCAAAATGCCCAAAATCACCTTCAAGGGTGGCTTTGTCAAACCGAATCAATCCTCCAATCCTTGTTATGATGTCCGAAAGAATTTGTCTATCCCAATATTCCCATGGAAGAGAGTAGAGGCGAACCCAAACTTGTGCATTAGTGGAGTGTTCGACATAAGGATCAAAATCCGGCACCCAAGGTTGAAGATGAAAGGTGCCCGGACGGGTATTCACAATCCCCTTGTTGACAACCATATCATGTGCTTCTTTGGAAGGCAAGATTACTTGGAAATATCCTTTACCAATTGCAATTAGCCACCGCTGGGCAGTGATTCCCCAAATCTTGGTTAAACTTGTCTTGAGATCCGCCACTTTCCAAGGGGAATTCCCTTTAGATAGAACTAGTCTTCCGATAAGAGCGTGTGAGCAGAGAGCAATTCTCCTCTCATAAGCTGATTGCGAAATCCGAATGGATTTCAGGCCTCCGATGTCAGTAACCGTGTCAGAGAATTGATAATGCCTCGTTTAAGAACAGAGGAGAAAGACGGCACATGCTTGCCACATGCAAGGGGCTGATGAGGCAGATCCGAAGCGAAACGGAGCTTAGGATTGAAGAGAACTTCGATGCTAAAGAAATCTTCCGGAGGAGGAGCCATGATCACCGGAGCGGTGACGGCGAGCACTATCCGACCACCTCAAACACAGTTCAGAGAATTCATTGTTATTTTCAAACCACAATAAGTTTATATTCACAATTTAAAATTATTTTGTATGATTAATCTTCTCAAATATTTATTAAATATTTATTATATGTAAAGAAAATGGTAAGGTCAGCAGCAGGCAGAAATCAAACACTAGATTGAGAAACGGCGGCGAGCGGAAACCGGGCCGACGGCGAGCGGAACCAGGGCCGGCGGCGGGCGAAGGGCCGACGACGGTGCGCGGACAAGGCAGGAGCGGGCGCAGGGGAGGGGGCGGTCTAAGATCGCGCAACCACCGAATACTCGACGGCAAGAGCAGCGAGTGGGGATCGAGGGCGCCGGCGAGCAGGGGCCGAGGGCAACAGCGAACGGAGACCGAGGTCGGCGGCGGACGTAGGGGAGGGGCGGAGGAGCGACCAAACGAATCTCAAAGAAGACGCGTATGCAGAGGAGCGTCTTTTGGATTTCTCTCCAGAGGAGCGTCTTTTCCTTTAATTATCATTTTCAGAGCCCAATATAACAATTGAATTCAAAATAAAATTTAACATAACTATAAATATTTAATGACATGTGATTTTTCATGTAATTTCCTCTAATGTTAACCCCATAATTAACACGATATGAAAATAATTTACTTACGCATAGACTAAAATGCTCCAATTTGAATTTTTATATAAAAAATGACAATTAAAAAAGCGAACCATAGATAAATGGGGTTTACAAGTCATTTAAAATTGTGAGGTCCACAATTTTGGAACCCACAAATGAAATCCTCACTTGTTGTTTTTTTTTTTTTAAATTTTAAATAAAATGTCTATTTGAAATTTAAAAACTAATATAATTTCTCGAAATTCAGACTTATGGTTTTGTTTCTTCTTCTTTAGCTACTAATCAATACAAGAAGACCAAAAATATTTTGATATTAAAGGTTTCTTTTCTTTATGGGAGAAAAAGAAAAAAAAAGGAATATTGAAAGTGTCTTGCAGGTCATTCTTATATTTTTATTATTTTAATTGGGCAGGATTCAATTCATCATAATTATAAATTAAAATTGAATAGGCATTATTTAGTTTAATTATCAATTAAGACGTTATTTTAATATTGAAGAGCGTATAAAGCTAAAAAGACACCAGAGCAAATCATGTGCTTATATTCTAAATTCGAAAGGGAAAAGTACAAAAATAAACCTTGTGGTTTGGCCCATTTTCGAAGTGCACTCTTGTGGTTTAAAAGTTTGCAAGTTGGTGCCTTGAACTTCATTCCGTTAGCAAAGAGGGGTAAAATTGACTAACGGTGTTAAAAGTCAAAGGGAAAATAGTTAATTTGGTCCTTATATTTAACAATTTTATAAATTAAGCATCCTTATTATCTAAGTATCACAAACAAACCCCAAAATAAAAAATAAAAATTCAATTATACCATCTTCTCTATTACTCTTTAATTTTTTTCTTTCTCTCTCATCTTTTTTAATTTTTTTCTCTCTAAAATCAAGTTTCTCTCTCTAGAATCACAGTTCAATACTTTCTTCCCATTTGATGGATGGGTACAAACAACACACCTCAATTCAGACACTAATTCAGACGTTAAAAGACAGATGAGTCGATGTTCATACCTAGAAATTTAGTTAAGTAAGATATTGAAGAAGTCAAGAAACTAGCCAAATCACCACCATGCTTAACGTATTACTGACCATATTCCAGCTTTGGTATGCGATGCTCAAAAACGGATCCAGTGGATGTCGTGAAAAATAACGAAAAGTTTTCGTTCGATTCATCTGTCTTTTAACGTCTGAATTAGTGTCTGAATTGAGGTGTGTTGTTTGTACCCATCCATCAAATGGGAAGAAAGTATTGAACTGTGATTCTAGAGAGAGAAACTTGATTTTAGAGAGAAAAAAATTAAAAAAGATGAGAGAGAAAGAAAAAAATTAAAGAGTAATAGAGAAGATGGTATAATTGAATTTTTATTTTTTATTTTGGGGTTTGTTTGTGATACTTAGATAATAAGGATGCTTAATTTATAAAATTGTTAAATATAAGGACCAAATTAACTATTTTCCCTTTGACTTTTAACACCGTTAGTCAATTTTACCCTTCTTTGCTAACGGAATGAAGTTCAAGGCACCAACTTGCAAACTTTTAAACCACAGGGGTGCACTTCAAAAATAGATCAAACCACAAGGTTTATTTTTGTACTTTTCCCAATTCGAAATATAACAATAGTCAATGTTTGCCAGCTGAATTAAAAAGGAGACGTGACAAGTATTAGTTTATTCACATATTTACATTTAAAACATATTATAGGGTCAAATTTGACTTGCATTATGAGGCCTTAATGGAAACATTGTTAAGTATTACTCATTACTTTTCTCATTGAGTCATTGTCGTTATGTGCTTTGTTCGAATATTTACAGCAAAATCAGTTTTTAAAAGTTTTTTGAATCCTAATCGCGAGTTAAGTTTTTTTCTTATTGAAAATTTATTGAGTTGTTTATCTTGAAACGGTAGAGATCCGGATCAAAGATGGCAATGACTACTTTACCTATGAATGGTTGACACTGACGAACTCTAATAATATTACTCGTACCATGTATAAAAAAGTATGAGATGAGTATGAATTTAAAAAAATTACATATGGTAGATATGAGAATACCTATTAGGATATCTGGTACCCGCCATATATTTGGCAGATGACATGTAACATGTTATCCGTTACCTGTCACGAACCCTTTATATAAAACATATTAATAGTTTTAGATGTAGGAAGTGAGATTCGAAACCACAACTTATGTATTAATAGTTTGCGGATGAATTATTTATTAAATTTATGCTTTGTTAAAATGGTCATTTTTTTTGTTTTATGTATTGATTTTTAACGGGTAGGGGTACCCGTTATTTGAATGAGACGATAATGAGATTCATAAAGTATACATATTAGGATAATGGAACGAGTACGGTTAATGAAATAATAAACGAGTAAGAGGTTGAGATTGTCACTATCCTCAGGTACCCTACCGGTTGCCATTCCTAGTCTGGGTAACTTCCAGGTCGTTCGGTGTTTGGGTGAGCTATTGAGAGCTCACAAACCGTCTGTTGTGTTCTTGTGTGAAACGTTGGTGGATAAAAATCGACGACGACCCTTGAAGAAAGTTTTCTTCTGATGCTTCTTTTTAGTAGATGCTCGAGGCAGAAACGGAGGTTTAACTATACTGTGGAAGGATAATGAGAAGCTGGAGGTTATTATGTTCTTAGATCATTATATTGACATGAAAATGAAGGACAATATCAATGAGGATTGAAAACTTGTGGGATTCTATGGGTTTGTGGATAAAGGGCATCATCACAAATCTTGACAATTACTTTCGGATGTAACGTCTTCTCATTCGCTTTCACGGGAAATTATTGGAGATTTTAATTGTATTTTCGACTAGAAAGAGAAGAGAGGTGGGCCTAAATATCCCCCGTACCTCATTTCTGATTTTATTGAATCAATTTCTTATTTATCTCTTCACGACATGTGCATGAGAGGAAGTTCTTTAACGTGGGATATAGGGAAGGGCTCATGCTAATGGATCAGAAAGAAGTTTAATCGTGGACTAGGGTCGGCTGGTTGGTGTCTTCGGTTTTTGTATTACAGACTAGCATACCTCACCCTTTCTTCCTCTAATCACTTCCCACTATTGTTGGAGTTCGAAGTTAAGCCTACTCGCGCTAAGGCATATTATTTTCAGTTCAAGCATGCATGGTTACTAGAGCAGGGGTTTACTGATCTTGTTGTAAAGAGTTGGTCGCATGACGGGGACCGCTCAATAATGGATAAACAAACAGGGTGCAGTTTATCGATGGAAAGTGGGGCCGCAGGTTCAAGTCGAGGATCACCAGCAGAATTTTGCAATGTAAGTCTATTTTGGATCGATTAAAAGATAAGGAGAATAATGAATATGTTAAGAGTTTTATTGGTGCCCAGTCCCAACTTAATCACTTGTTAGAGCAGAAGGATACTTATTGGCGCTAGAGAGCAAAAAAAAAAAAATTTGATTGAAGGATGGTGACACAAATTTTAATTATTTTCATGTGTGTGTTAACTTATTGAAAAAAAATGATATTGAGAACCTTATTGTTAACATGTGTTTAGATGGAAGGTAAAGTCAGTAATGATTTAATAATGTAATTATATATAAAATTACTCGTATATCATTTCCTTTAGATAAATAAAATAAAAGATAAAAGATAATTTTGGAAGAAAAAGATATGTACCATGATTTCTCTTCAATTTGGAGTGTAAGAAAAATTACCAAAAATCCACCCTCACCTACTATGCTCTTCAATTACATCTCAAAAAACAAATATGATTACCTAATGACACTTACCATTACCTACTTCGAATCCAAACAATCTTTAAAGCTCTTTGAAGACAAATATTTGTGGTTTTTTTCATAAATTCAAATTGGGTCTAGAGGCCTAGCCCAATAGAGATGATTATGGAAATCAGGTTAATTAATTAATTACTTAATTTCTGCAATTATTTTGCACATTTTAAATTTTAGGGTAAATAATTATATAGTCTTTATGTTTTTACTTAACACGCTAGTAAGTCCATCATATTATTATAAGATCCTTAAGTTTTATCTTAATCAATTCTTTAGTCCTCACATTTGTTTTTGTAAATGAAAATTCAAAATTGCCCCCAGTTATATACATAATTTTTTTTATCTTTTGTGGTGAAGCTCTTAGCCTAGTGGTTGAGAGCTTACCTATAACTAGGGAGGTCATGGGTTCGAATCACATCCGGGTGGGGTTGAGATTTTTCTTTCTTCTTTAATGTAAGCGCATTGTGCGCAAATTTTTTAAAAAATTTAATCTAATTAATTTTAATGAAATTTTTGAACTACATATACACCGAAATTAATATACTTGAAAAAATATATTATTAATTTTCTTAAATTATAATTATTTTTTTCTTTATTTTTTAATATAATATCTTTAAATTAACATTAAATATTATTATAATTTTTTTTTATAATTTTATAAAAATCATATATATTTTTCTTCATTAGTAAAATTTATTAGAATTGTAATTTTTTTTTATAATGATAGTCTTACTCCTATTTTAATAACTTTTGAAATATTTTTCATTCATTTTTTAGTCAATAAATTTTACGTTATTAAATTAAAGTTCTATAATATTATAAAAATTAATAAATCCATTAATTTACATTGGAATTTATATTGGAGAGATTGTGATTATGTAGGAAAAAAGAGAAAAAAAATATAAAATAGAAAAAATAGATGTTTTATTATTAAAACATAAAGTAAAGGGTGATTTTGGTATTTTAAAATTTATTTAGTATAGTTTGACCATTGACCCAAACATAAGGACTAACATCCCGGAAAACTCGGCTTGCGGATATTTTGGGCATCAAAATTGTGTCCCTTCCCATTATTTATCTCGGAGTACCGCTGTTCCAAGGAGCTCCCAGATCTCGCTATTTGCAACCGCTAATGGACAGATTTCTTAACAGATTCAATCTTTGGAGAGGACAATCTCTATCAGCTGCAGGAAGGCTCACTCTTATCAAATCCTCTTTAACTGGTGCCCTGGTGCACTCGTTCATGATCTATAAGTGGCCCAATGAATTAATTAAGAGAATCAACAAGGCTATTCGTAACTTTCTATGGACTGGAGATAGAGACAAACGGAAATTTATCACCGTTCCTTGGCATATATGCTGCATGCATACTGGGCACGGAGGATTGGGCATAAAAGATATTAAGCTGTTTAATTTGGCTTTGATTGCCAAACTCTGTTGGGATCTATTGCAAGGTCATGGCTTCATTTTATCCTTGCTTCGAATTAGGTTCATGGACGCCTCAGACTTGGCCAAACGGCTCATTAGCAACTCAACCATCTGGTGCTCCTTGAAATATATGTTTGAAACTGTCAGGAATGATTCGGTTTGGTGGTTTGGGGAAGGATCCAACTTGAACTTCTGGACAGCAAGATGGATAGTTCCTTCTATAGCGGATCAAATGAACATTCCAAGGAAATCACAAGCCAACCTCTTCAAACCATTGCATGAACTGAGAGATAATGGCATCTGGGTCAATCTCCATCTCATTCCTATTCACATTCAGGAACGCATCAAGCAGATTGACAATTTTGGTCTCCACGATCGCTGCATCTGGCAGCCGGCTGAATCTGGGAACCTCTCAGTCAAAGAAGTTTATAATAATTTGCATCAGGGAGAGCCGGTTGATTGGAGCAAGTTGATTTGGAATTCGTTCATCCCTCCGTGAAGAGCCCTCACTTGCTGGTTATTAATCCATGACAGATTAACGGTACAGAGCAAACTGCAAGCCCGTGGAATCTCCCTAGCGCAACACTGTGAGCTTTGCAAAGAACATGAGGAAAGCACAGAGCACCTGTTCTTCAGCTGCAGAATTTCTGCGAGTCTATGGAGGTTGGTATGCTGTGACAACCTGGTAAGATGTCCAATTTTTTCTCTGTCTGAGTTTTGCAATCAGATCAGATACGTTCAAACTAGCACGCGTTGTAGAAAAAGATGGCTCTTCTCGACTGTCACCTGCGTTTGGTATATCTAGTTTATTCGAAACAAAGCAATCTTTGATCAAGACCTCCCTTCAATCCAAATGCTTAATTACAAATTGTTGCATCTGATTAGAGAAGGTGATGTATATACAGCTACCCGCGCACGACCTCCACCTGAGCCAAACTTTAAAATTGTGTGTTGGCTGCCTCCCCCGATTAACTGGTGCAAAATCAATACGGACGGCGCCTCGAGTCCCAATGGACGTGCTGGTATAGGTGGGATCTTTCGAAACCATAGAGGCTTTGTGCTTGGTTGTTTTGCTTCCCCCTTGCAGAATTGTTCCACTCATCTTGCTGAGCTGCAGGCCATTATCATGGCAGTCGACGAAGCCTGAAATAGGAATTGGAGAAACCTATGGATAGAATCGGATTCCACCTATGCAGTTAACCTCCTCAACAAATTGTCCATAGATGTCCCTTGGCGAATCAGGAAAGTCTGGCACTGCTGTCTTCAGAAACTCTCAAGAATGAATCGGAAAGCAACTCATATTTTTCGGGAAGGTAATCAAGCGGCTGATCGAATAGCAAGCATCGGACAATCAGCTGACTCAACATTATGGTGGTCCTCTGCACCGTCTTCCTGTCAGAGCTTCGTCTTTGATGACTTATGTAACGTAGCTCACGTTAGATTTCTCTAACTTTAATGTTTTCCTTTTCTGTTTTTTCATTCTTTTTCCTCCCTCTGTATTCCTTTTCCTTTTTTTAATAATATTCGGGTTGCAGACTGAGCCGGGGGTGCCAACCTAGTTGGGATGTCCGGACTACCTGCGCGTCCCAACTTTCAGTAAAAAAAAAGTAGTTAACAAAAACAAAAATTGAAAGACTATATAATTATTTCTAAAAATACAGAGACTAAGTAGTGTATTAGGTAAAAACACAAGGACCTTATAATTATTTACCTTAAATTTTATATAAACTCCTAAAGTCTAATTATAGATCTTATGTCGAACTGTTTGGTCTAAATGGTTCTAATACTATATCATGAAACATTCAAATTAGAAACTCAATATGATAATTAAAATCCAATCATAGATCTTCAATTAATATCGGACAAAAAAAACCACATCAACATCAACACCAACAATAATAATATTTAATCCAAGTAATATCGATGAAAAATCACAACTTATTTGTCCAACCAACTTCTTTCATTGAATCGTGAATTTGAAAACTAGCTGAAAATTGGTTTGGGTGCAATGCTTTGAGGAAATGATTTTGGTGAAGATGAAAATCATGAATCCAACACTTTCATATTCTAAGATCTGCAACTCGGTTTTGAGGAAATCGTGTTGCTTCAAGTGAAAATCATAAATTTGAATTTGAGAAAATTGTTTTGATTCACGTGAAAATCGTGATTTTAAGTTTAGAATCCGTAAAACATTTTCTTTCTATTCCTTTTTACTAATCTTTTTGGTAAACGGGGAAGGTTCAAGGTCCTGGAAACAGAAAAAAAATAACATAACAAAAACAGAAACCAGAAGCCAAACCAAGAACGAATAAGTCTGCTTAGAGCTAATTCCTGATATTTATTAGAGAGGATCCTTTTAGCGTTACTAATCCTTATGGTAATTGAATGTCAGTTTGCAATCTAAAGTGTTGAAATCCCAAACCTATTATCCCAAACCTAGTGAATGTTATTTCATTGTTACTAAGAGGGACTTGGTTCTTGTCACTTAATTTGGTTTGTTAACAAAAAAAATAACAACCTTTATATTTTTGAATAAATATTCACACATTGGAAAGTGGTCATCACTACCATCACACAATAAGAGAGTGGCTTTCACTACCATCACTAGAAGAGTGTGACGTATGATAAAGCGTACGGAGAAAGTTACTTTATAGTGGCTAAATTCCTCTCAAATCTTTTTTATTTATTTTTGCTTTTATTTTTTACTCCTCAAACTTTGTGAAGTAACAAAGAGCCCAGTGAAATGTTATTTTTGAGTCTAACTTGTATCTAGGTGGCATCACTTTAGTGTTACCACCGTTAGAGATACTCTTAGTAGCAGAATTCATATTTAAACAAACAATTCCTTGTTTGTGGCCTTTGAGTGTTGTTACCAATTCAAAAGGATTGGCTTCAAAGCATTAGTTGCTCCAGTCAAGAGCTTATCATTATTAACTTGGCCCAAATAAAACCCAGAAACCCGAACAATCACAATTACATTCTCATTTTTAAGATTCCAACGGTTAATCAGTTAACCATGTATTAATGGTTAAGCTGATCAAGTATTTATATTAGTGATGCACAATTTAATAATCGAATTCAACATCTATCTCTTTGTTTTTTACAAAGTAAATAATTAGAGAATTCTCTTTTCACTAAAGTAAATCTTATTTAGTATCATTAGGTTATATAGATTTTAGTAAGTTGTCATGTAATACACTTTGTAAACAGAGGCGGAGACAAGGGGGTCGGGTCCCTCCTACCGTCAGAATCACCATGACTATGAAATTTGAGGCTGTGGTGGTTCCGACCCCGTGTTTCTAAGAAATAATAATCAAGCGTTAAATTAGCACCTCAAAATTGGCCCAGATTCTGTTAGGCCATCTCTAAATCCAAAATTCTAATTTTTTTTTTCCTGTCACATCTTCTTTGAATCCAAATTTCTATTTCTTTTTTGTCTGTTAGGTCTTTCTTAAATCCAAATTTCTAATTTTCTTTTTCCTATTAGGGTCTCCTCAATTTTTTTTACATGTTCAAAATTTTATACACAATATAGCTTAACTTTGAAAAACATTGGTACTTACAAATTGGTTCTACTACTTTGATTATAACACGGATATATACGGAAATTTTTTTGAACAAATTCAATTTAACAAAAAAATTTCTTTTACACACCTCGTGTAAAATTGGCACCCCAACCGAACAATCTTGTATTCGTTACTGTTTGTAATAACTACTGAAAGGAAGATTTTAAAGTAATATCAGTGATTGGTGTCTAAGAAATAAGATTATATAATGTAACTAGATCAACTTTATTATGTATTTAACAAGGGCACAAAAAAGTAAATAAAAACAAAATGTACTAATGCCTATATGTCGCAAAAAGAATAAGATATAATCAGAGAAAGAGCAAATAAATGGTAGAAATATATGTAGTCTAAAACAAAGCTAAGATAAGGGTCATTATTATAATGTTAACAGAGAAACCAGCAAGATGAAGAGATGAAGCAGAAGTAAAAGGGGGAGGTGCAGCTGTAGGGCCGTCTGTGACTGGGCTGCTGCTCGATGGAGCTCCACTGTCTGTGCCGGAAGCCACCACGGTGATAGCCAGCTGTTGACCCAAGATGCAGTGGCCTGGATATGTGGATGTGAAGAAATAATCACCACTAGCATTTAGTAACACTTTTGTTGGGCTTGTTAACCATTTTTGGATGGTGCTATTGGTGTTGCAGCTCTCGTAGCCATCTTTGCTCACCAGGGCAACATCTTCTACTCCATTCACAAAATTGAAAACTGCACAACAATCAAATTTTAACTTCCTTAGAGAGGGAACACATCTAATAATTTGAACCATATATTATCTTGACGGTAACCAACAGTTGCGTTCACATGGATCCTGATGGCCACGTAAATTTAATCATTCACCGTTAGATCTAGGCAGATTAAATATAAGCCTTAGGTCTCCACCTTAGGATTTTAATCCGCCTAGATCTAACGGTGAATGACCAAATTTATGTGATCATCAGGGTCCATGTGAACACAACTGCCGTAACCAATTGATGGGTTGAATATAGGTTAGAGGCCTAATTGCTGAATTTAAAAAGTTAGTAACCTAATTCAATTTGAGTAGTTTATAATTACCTAGTGTGTCTCCAACAATGAAAGTCTTGTTATAAGCCCAAGCCATGTAAGCAAGTGAACCCCCTGGAGGCACTATCCACCCCAACCCATCACCCACACTGTAGCTCATAGGATAATCAGGACGCATATGTGGGCGATGATGAGGAACCGGAACAGGAACAGGACCAGGAGCAGGATAAGGTCCACCACCTGGAATCACATAAATAGCTAACCTTTGCCCTAAAAAACAGTGTTTGTCCATTGTTGAAATAAAGAAATATTCCCCACTTGTATTCAAAGTAATATTTACTGGACCACTTGTTGTAACAGATATAAAATCTGTTGAATTGCATTTTAAAAATGCTTCTTTTGATACCCTTGCAACATCTTGCACCCCACTTGTGAAATTGAACACTACAATTTAAAAAAAAAAAAGTTTAGTTACAACAGCAAAATGAAATTATTCAAGTTAATTATACTACAGTGTAAGTATACATACAGAGAACATCACCAACGGTGAAAATATGAACAGCGGCCCAGGTAGCGTAAAAAAGGTCACCGCCGGGAGGTACTAGCCATCCTAAGTCATCGCCGACGACAAATGTTTTTGCTGCAGTAGAATGCACAAGTGAAGCAGCAACTGCAATAGCCAAAATGAGTATACTTGATATTTTACTCATTTTGTTGAATTGATATAGCTGTAGCTTAACTTGGTGGTGATCAATTAATTTATAGTCATGATGTCTGTTTAGATTTCGGTATCAAAATTAAAATATAGTTACATTTGAAAGAGTATGTTTTTTAAAATATAAAAAGGATGAATTCGAAGAAGTTTTTGGTCTTTGACAAATTCAACTGAGATGTATGTAGAAGCTAGAAATTTTGAAAAATTGTGAAATTTGTTTGTTGGTAATAAGGGTCAATAATTAACAATGGAAAAATGTGGGGTGATAAAGATGGAAACTAATACAATTTACTTGAGGACTTTTTGTTGGTAATAAGGGTCAATTAATAATAAAAAAATAATGTGGGGGTGATAAAGATAGAAACTACTAATACAATTTACTTGAGGACTTTTTGTTTTATTGGCTACACAAATTTGTTACTCCAATTTTTAATTGCAATGTAAAAGGAATACTCAAAGCATAACTCCCCAATTGTCAATTCAATTTTCCTGTTTTGAAAATTTCTAATATCAATTTATTTCTAGGTTATATATTGTATTTAATTTGAGAAAATGGTATAAGGAAAATTCTTATATATTGTACACCTAATACATTACCAACTCCTGAACTTGTTCATAATAATAGATTGGCTTCCTGAACTTTGCAAGTGTCTCATTAGCTCCCTAAACTTGTTTATTTCGTATCACTAACTCCCTAAACCTGTCCATAAAAATTTATTAGATCCATGAACTTTGCAAATGTCTCACCAGCTCTCTAAACTTGTTTATTCCGTAACAACTAAATATAAAAATCATAATACTAACCAGGAGTTACCCATAATATCTAAAATTGTGCAATTTTACCCTTAACATTAGTAGCCAATAGCAAATTTATAAATTTATAAATTTGGTGAATTTTTTTGTCCAATTCGTACAAAAGTCAGTATATTTTTTATTTATTTATTTTCACATCCCAACATATGTTTGTGATTTGTTACTGATACAATGAAGCATGTGTGAAGTGTAGATGACAAGATTTACGCCCAAGACAGTTTGATGAATTATTTCTCAAATTAACTCAATTTATCAATGTTAGGGGTAAAATTTCTCTTAGCTTCCAATGTTAGGGATAAAATTGCATCATTTTAGACGTTAGTGGTAAAATTACTCCTTACCCAAAATGTTAGGGGTATTTTTGCACATTAATCCGAGTTAGTATTATAGTTTTTGTATTTAGTTGTTACAGAATAAGCAAGTTTAGGGAGCTGGTAGATACTTGCAAAGTTCAGGGAGCTAATCAATTTTTATGGACAAGTTTACGGAGCTGGTGATACGAAATAAGCAAGTTTAGAGAGGTGGTGAGATACTTATAAAATTAAAGAAACTAATCTACTATTATGGACACGTTTAGAAAGCTCGTAATGTATTAAGCCTATATTATTTAGTTTGGATTTTTAGGCCCTATAGAGACTAGTTAACTAGAAAGCGTGGATTCAAGCTACATCTATTTATTTATTTCAAATCGGCATGCTGCTTGTATTTTTTATAGACATGCAATTTATTAAAATTAATATATTATTTAACCAACATGGTTTTGTTTTTTGTTTTTTTAAATATTTTGAAGGAATTTTTTTTTAAATAAACTATTTTCTAGAAAAACGTAATATTATATCTTCATCTTCTAAAAAATAAAAATAAAAACCCTAGTAGCTCTCTAATTTTTGGAATATTTTTAGGAAAGTTCATCATCAATTTTCCTTGACTTTTTTTATGCATTTTCTGTTTGGTGAAATACCATATATTTTATTTTATTATTGAAGAACAGTTAAGATGCATGTGTCTTTCCTTTAAAGAGCCGTGCTAGATTGTGATTAAATTTATAATTAAATAAGATGTAACATTTTTCAACCTAGGCTAGGCTTCCAGAACATCATCTTTATAACTGCGACATCATGTTTCAATTATTAAAATATTCATTTGTTTGACATTTTTTTCATATATAATTATCTAAAAGTATAGAATCGTTCTTGTTGTTGGTGGTGAGTTTTCACTGACGTATTTCACAAGAAATCTGTGAAGTTTCTATTGCTTTATTAATTGGTATATATGTAATTAAAATGCTTATTAAATTATAAATAGAATGCACATTTTCTGAAAATCCAAAACAAGTTCAACATATACTTTTTTTTTTTTTTTTTTTTTTTTTAATCAAAGAATGAATTTAATTAATTGAATAAGTATTCTTACAAAACGCTTCTAGTAACCAATCAGAGATATTAAATGAAAGAAACTCACTAGCATTGGAAAGGCCATGTCGTGCAACGACATGTGACACCCCGTTCGCTAGTCGAGGGATAAAAGACACTTTGAAATCGTGCCTGTTTCTTAAAATCAACCGACAATCTTCTATAATACTGCCGAAATCGGATAAGTCCTCGGCTGAGGAATTAACCTTAGCCACTACTTCTAATGCATCACATTCAAAATCCACATTTGAGCAATTAAGCGAGATTGACCAATTCATAGCTTCGCGAAGGGCCAAAGCTTCGACTAACCTCGGGTCTGCTGTAAATGGAAAAAGTAGACTACGGCATGCCATAAACGACCCATCTGAACTTCGTAGTACTGCCCCTGAACCACACGCATTCCCCTCTTGGAATATCGCGCCATCCGAATTACACTTCACCCGACCCGCCACAGGCGGCTGCCATCTTATCTGACCCGAACGCTGGACGTTGCTGCTCGATGTCTTCCGTTGCTGTTGAACTCGCCATTCATCAAGAAACCGTCGTGCTCCGTCCATTGCAGGTACGGGTAGCAAGAATTTCTGCTCCTAGATCAACAGGTTCCGTTGGTTCCATATGGTCCACATGGTGAGAGCAACACGGCTGGCGACGTCTGGGGATCCCGTAAGATAGACCTGCAAAATTGAATCAGACAAAAGTTCGAACCGGAAGAGGTTCAAATCAACTCGCATCACATTCCAACATTCTTGTGCGTAAACGCACCCTACGAACAGGTGGTAATCGTTTTCTGAATCATTATGGCAAAACGGACAGTGCGTCGAAATTGGAATCCTCCGAGAAGCAAGCCGGCTTCTAGTCGCCAGACAGCCCGAAACCACTTTCCACAGAAATGTCTTAATCTTTGGCGGCAGAAATAGGGCCCAAAGCTTAGACCACCCCGGAATACTCGGGATGTTCCTCTCCGCCTCCAATAGCGCCTGGTAGCCAGATTTGCTAGAGTACTGACCATTCCGTGTATAATTCCAGATCACCCGATCCTCAACTGATCGAACCGGGGGAATAATTTTGAGAACAGCCTCTGCTTCATTAATACCCATACAGCTCAACACCTTCCCTCTATCCCATACTTTCGAATTTGGGATAAACAGCTCCGCCACCACCATCTCGCTATCCACCCTCTCGTTAGCCGGTTGGATCTTAAAATTATTAATACCATTTACCCAGGGATCCTTCCAAACCTTAATAGATTCTCCATCCCCCACTCTCCACCGAATACCCCGGTTGAGGACAGGCATAGCCCTCCACACACTCCCCCAAACGAAGCTGGGATTATTGCCCAGTTTAGAGGAAAGGAAAGATACATTCGGAAAATACTTAGCTTTATAGAGTTTACTAACCATATTGTGTGGACTATTAATCATCTTCCAAGCCTGTTTACCCAACAGCGCCAAATTAAAACAACGAAGATCTCGGAAGCCCAACCCTCCTTTATCCTTGCTCAATGTTAGCTTTGACCAATCAAACCAGTGAATACTTCGCCTACCTTCTGGTTTCATACCCCACCAGAATGAGTTAATTATTTTTTGCAGCTCCTCACACAGAGATTTAGGAAGGAGGAAAACACTCATACAGAAAGTGGGGAGAGCTTGGGCGACTGCCTTCACTAAGACCTCCTTGCCAGCAGATGATAAAAATCTGAAGGTCCAATTACTCAGCCTTTTGCGCAAACGATCTTTTAAAAAACCAAAAATCTCAGATTTGGACCTACCAATTAGTGATGGCAGCCCAAGGTAACGTCCAGTATCCAGCGGTTGGGTGACCCTTAACATTCCACACAATGTTGTTCTCAAATCTGCACACACATTTGGGCTAAAGAATACTCCCGATTTCTGAAAATTGACTGCTTGCCCCGAGTCAGCTTCATATTCTGCCAAGATTTCAGTAATTTTTCTACATTCTGCTAGGGATGCCCTGAAAAACAAAAAGCTATCATCGGCGAAAAATAAATGAGAGACCACCGGCGCACCTCAAGCGATCAAACACCCATGTATCTGCCCTTGTTGCTCCACTGTGGAAATAAGCTTTGAGAGGACTTCAGCACATAATATGAACAAATAAGGAGACAAAGGGTCGCCCTGTCTGAGCCCTCTACTAGGACGGATAGGCCCCTCAAAAGAACCATTAACCGAAATAGAGTATTCAACTGACGTAACACAGAGCATTATCCACTCCACCCACCCTTCATCAAAACCCAACCTGAGCATTACTTCTTTTAGGAAGCCCCAATCGACCCTATCGTAGGCCTTGCTAATGTCTAGTTTCAGCGCAACCTCCCCGTCTCTGCCTCTGTTCTTACGTTTCATATGATGTAATGCTTCGAATGCAACCATAATACTATCTGTAATGGCCCTGCCTGGCACAAACGCAGATTGATTTTCTGAAATAATACCTGGGAGGACAACCTTCATTCTGTTAGCTAGGACCTTTGCAATTAATTTATAGAGCACATTACATAGAGAGATAGGACGGAAGTCTTTCATTTGTACCGGGCTCTCGACTTTAGGGATCAAAACAATAATAGTGTCGTTAAGATTAGGTGGAAACTCTTTTCTTTCGAGATAACCCACACAAGCCTGAACAACCTCAACACCGATAACATCCCAAAATTGTTGGAAGAATCCAGGATTTAAACCATCCGGTCCGGGTGATTTTTCCGGTTGCATTTGGAAAATAGCCATCTTAAATTCTTCATGTGTGAATGGAGCCATGAGAGATAAATTCATGTCAGTCGTGACCGTCGGCGTTAGAACATTGACCGAATCATAAGATGAAGCCGCTGGCACTTCAAACAAAGAGCGAAAAGACCTCCCTGCCACCTGTTTTAGGTCAGCTACATTTTCCACCATTACTCCTTCCTCATTGACAAGTCTGCTGATTCTGTTCTGTTTTTTCCGGGATTTTACACACGCATGGAAGAACTTAGAGTTCTGATCCCCCCCTTGAATCCAGAAGGTCTTTGCCCTCTGTCTCCAGTGCACTGATTCGGCTTCTAAAAGGGTCATCATCTCTCTTTTGGCCTGAAAGAATCGATGAATACTATCTGCATCCTCCTTATCCATCAATCTGCTTATCTGATTTTTGCACACTTCAATTTTCCTACGGAACTGGCGTCTGTATTTTAACCCCCATTGCTCCATACTGCTTGCACAAGCCGCTAGCTTGTCTGAAAAATTCCCCTCCCCGCTAGCCAACCATCCTTCCCGAACCATCTTGCAAAACTGTGGTTCTAAGAGCCACTCCTGTTCAAAATGGAACTGCTTCTTACCTGCACTTGAGTCACCCGAGCCTAGAGTCACCAAAATCGGAAGATGATCCGAGTATGAGGAAACTAGAACCTTTAACTGACACTTCGGAAATCTCGCCTGCCACGATACGGAGCACATAGCCCTGTCAAGCCTCTCACGAACCCAGAATCGAGTACCCCGACTCCTCTCCCAAGTGTACCCACCTCCTAGCAGCGGAAGATCAATAAGGGCCGAGTTAAGAACCGCCTCCTGAAACCTCGTCATCAACTCAGTAGGGTATAAAGCCCCTCCCTTCTTCTCGTTTTGTGATAGAATACAGTTAAAATCGCCACAAACCAGTGTCGGAAGGATCGAGCTATCACAGACCTGCCCGAGTAACTGCCACGATAGATTCTGCAAGTTCCGATTAGCTTGCCCATAAAATCCTACGAACCTCCAATCTCCTCTTCCCCCCTCATGCACTTGCGCCTCTATATGGTGGCTTGAATACGTAGTGACTGAAACCGACGCAGCGTTTCTCCAGAGAAGAGCCAACCCTCCACTTCTTCCTCTACAATCTACTGTAAAAGCCCCTTCGAAACCAAACTTCTTACTTATTACTTCAATACGTTGCTTTGTAACTAAAGTCTCTATCAGAAAGATAATGTCCGGTCTGCTAGTCTTAACTAGCTCCCCGAGTGCCTGAACTTCCCGAGAGTTACCCAACCCCCGGCAGTTCCAACTTAAACACTTCATAGCCCTCGGCGGGCCTGATCTTCAGGACTCGCCTCTACATTAGTCTGGGAGATCTCAGAATCCGCTATTATTGTGGAAACTGCAATCTTCAATGGTTGTATATCTGCACTAGAGTTTGGGGAATTCAGCTTATCAACAATTTTCTGAACTGAAACCGATCCCGACTCTGCCCTCCTCCTCTTCCGATCATCACCCAACTCCAAGCCCTCCTCCTCACTGTCCACAGACATATTATCCACAGTAGTAGATGGTGCCTTTCCCCCGTTGCCCGGGGCGTGACTTGTTGAGATCGGCCCATTAGGACCAAATGCCCCTGGAATATTTTCTTTACCCCTTCGGAACCCTCTCAGACCAGACCCTTCACCTATAAAATCGATCCCCCCGGCTCCCTAAGCCATCTCCCTAAATCCACGTCACTACTCCTTCTCAACGGAGCCTTTAGCCATTCTCCCCAATCCCGCTTTAGCTCCTCTGGTTTGGTGGAGAATTGCTTCTCACAGAACCTGTCTGTATGCCCCAGCAGCCCGCAGATGTAGCAAAAAGTCCCCAAGCGTTCATATTTGAAGTTGATATAGGCCCACTCCTCCTTCCCCTTCCTAATCTTTTTTGCTCTTTTTAGCGGCTTTCTAACATCGATCAGTACCCGGAGTCTCATGAACTGCCTTCTAAGTCCCATATTGTTATTAACATCGTAGTCCTGGAATTTTCCAACAAAATTCCCTATCTGCTTTCCTACCCCCTCAGACATTGAACCAATTGGCAGGTCGTAAACCTGTACCCAAATGGCGATCTCGAATAAAAGAACCGCTTCTGGGGAAGGCTCGTTCTTCCATTCCGCCAAGACTAGAAGATGATTGTCAAAAGACCAGGGCCCCCCCTCTAATACCCTTGATCGATCAACCTCATGGAAGAATTCAAAAACGAACTGATTTGCCCCAAATTCTGATATTGCTACTCCTCTACCAGGACGCCAAATAGCAAACATCCGAGCTCTCATCGCCGCCACATTAACAGGGCGATCAGTCAGAAATCTTCCAACCAGTGATAACCCAGCGTTTTTTTCCACCGGATTAGAAGAAGGCCCACTCAAATCAATCTCCTCCTCTTCACCGTCAGACAGGGACAATTTGTTCAACTCGTTCTCCATTGAGAGAAACAGACACAATCTAATCACACACAAACGACCGCAAGATCCAAGA
This sequence comes from Euphorbia lathyris, assembly GCF_963576675.1. Taxonomy (NCBI): domain Eukaryota; kingdom Viridiplantae; phylum Streptophyta; class Magnoliopsida; order Malpighiales; family Euphorbiaceae; genus Euphorbia; species Euphorbia lathyris. The sequence goes on from NC_088917.1 coordinate 57,453,169, forward strand.
GAGTAAACAAAGGAGGCAATCGAATAGGACTTACCAAGGAGCAAGAGCTGTGGAAGAGAAACCCACAAGATGAACGGCGCCGCCTAGGTCAGGGAAGTCCGACTCTCACAGGGGAGAGAAAGCAAACTCTCACGCGGAGAGAAAAAAACGTTTTTCTTCAATAGTTACACTGTGTTCAACATATACCTAATGTATGATATAACAAGTTCAAGCACGGACAGTGGCGGATGCAGGGGTCAAAGGGGCATTCCCCCCTCAAAAAAAGTTTAGTACAAAATGAAAGGTTAAAGTGCAAAAATACTCCTAATGTTTTTTTTCAGGAGCAATTTTACCCCTAACATCTAAAATGGTGCAGGTTTATCCCTAATGTTGGAAGCCAAAAGCAGTTTTATCCCTAACGTTGATAAATTCGGTCAATTTGAGAAATAATTCATCAAACTGTCTTTTCGATCATGAATCTTGTCATCTACACTTCACACATACGTTATTTTATTAGTAACAAATCACAAACATATGTTGGGATGTGAAAAAAATAAGAAAAATATATTAAAAATATATTGTCTTTTGTACGAATTAGACAAAAAAAATCAAAAAATTCACCAAATTTATAAATATTAATCTCCAATTTTATTATTGAAGTATAAAAAACATTATATCCTTTTTTTTAGAACAAATTGATATGCAATTGTTGCAAAATAAAGAAAAAAAAAGACTATATGTTATAATAGTGTCTGAAATTGATCGAATTTATCAACGTTAGGGGTAAAATTGCTCTTGGCTACAGACATTAGGGGTACAATTGCACCATTTTAGACGTTAGGGATAAAATTGCTCCTGACCCAAAACGTTAAGGGTATTTTTGCTCTTGGCTATAAACATTAGTCTAAAAAATTTTTACATAGAGTTTTGCACCCCCCCCCCTCCCTCAAATCCTGAATTCGCCACTGAGCACGGAAAATCGAGCGAGTAAAGGGGTCAAAAACAGTCACACGCTCCGAGTCACTTAAATGACACTCTGTGTGGAGTATGATTTGATCTGGGGGGGACTGACACTCATTGGGTCAGCAGCTAACACACGCTCCGTGTTGGCTCTTTTAAAAAGCCTTGTGAATCAGCATTGCTCCTTACTCCAGCTTCCTCCTTATTACAATTCTGTTACTCCTTAATTACAACCCATGTCACTCAATATTTACAATCATACCATCCCTTTATCCTTACCCCAAGTTACCCTTAACCTTACCCTTTTATTAGTTATGTAAGTTGAGTTTTTATGTAATTTGTTCTTTAGGGTTTTGAGATGATATAAATTCATCTCTTTCTTTGTAATCAAATTAACTTTTTATCAATACAAATTATATCATCTTTTTCATTGAAGTTTCTTAAGGTTTCTAACCTTCAACAATGGAAAATCTGGATTTTCTATGGATTTAGTCTGTAAAATCCAGGATTCACTCTTTCAAATTTAGCTTGAAAAGAAAATCTTTGTTAGTTTAAGATTAAAACTAACTCCCCGAAAACCAATCTGTAATAGGTAGAGCTGGGAGATGCAAATTTTACACCCATAGGATTAGAGATTGGAAAATATTTCTCCATATTTATTAATAACACATAAAAATATTATGTTTAATTTATATAATCAAAATATAAACACTATAAATAATCGAAAATTTAAATGAATATTTTAACTCAATTCAATCACTAAATTTATAATTTTAATTCATCAATAAAATTAAATTCTCAATTCATCAATTAATATTTTGAATTTAAACATATTCTAGCAAATTTTATTTGATTAAGGCTATTATAAGTAAATGAAATAATCAAATAATAATATACTAAGTTAAAAAGAAATCAAATTAAATCTCAATCCATCAATAAATATTTAATTTTAACTATATTTATCAAATTTTTAATTAATAAAACTATAGGGGTGATCCAGTGTGACAAAGTGTTGGGGTGTGGCAAGGAGCTTATTGTGTGACATAACAAAACTACGATGATAATTAAAAAGGGCAAGGTGGCAAATTTGTAAATAAAAGGAAAAAGAAAATAGAAAAGTTGTTTTATTTCTTTTCTTTAAAATACATTTTCCCGACATTTCTAACCTCGTTTTTCGAAAAATTTTATACTATTAGACTCGTCTAAATTAGACGGTCATTTTAAGATCCATGAAGCTCAAGTAAAAAAAATTCCGGTGAACGGAATCCGGGTGGGCGTTTTCTGGCGAGAAAAAAGTGACTAGAAAATTCTCAAAACATTCCAGAAAATGTAAAACATTATTCTGAGAAACTTTAATTTTTGGGTCGAAGCGGGATTTCTTACGGTTTAGTCCCAATAAAACTTGTTCCTTAATTTTATCAACTTTACATGCTTCAACAATTTGTTGGGTCAAAACTGTAAAAAATCTCACTTTGAGCCAAGAATTAAAGTTTCTTAAAATGATGTTTTACATGTTTTGGAATTTTTTGATAATTTTCTAGGCACATTTTTTGTCCTACTTACATTGTTCCGACAGTGTACGAAATTGTTCCAAATCAGTGTACGATTTGTTCCAAATCAGTGTACCATTTGTTCCAAAATAATACTTATATTGTTCCAACAGAAAATTGTTTTATTTTTTTCTTTAAAATACATTTTCCCGACATTTCTAACCTCGTTTTTCGAAAAATTTTATACTATTAGACTCGTCTAAATTAGACGGTCATTTTAAGATCCCTGAAGCTCAAGTAAAAAAATTTCCGGTGAACGGAATCCGGGTGGACGTTTTCTGGCGAGCAAAAAGGTGCCCAAAAAATTCTCAAAAAATTCTAAAAAATGTAAAACATTATTCTAGGAAACTTTAATTCTTGGGTCGAAATGGGATTTCTTACGGTTTAGTCCCAATAAAACTTGTTCCTTAATTTTATCCATTTTACATGCTTCAACAATTTATTGGGATTAAACCGTAAGAAATCCTACTTCGACTCAAGAATTAAAGTTTCTCCAAATAATGTTTTACATTTTCTGGAATAGTTTGATAATTTTTTGGGCACTTTTGGATTTCTCACCGGAAAACGCCCATCTAATCGCCGGATTCCGTTGATTTGGGATTAAACCGTAAGAAATCTCACTTTGAGTCAAGAAGTAAAGTTTCTCAAAATGATGTTTTACATTTTCTGAAATTTTTTGAGAAGTTTCTGGACATTTTTTCTCACAGAAAAACAGATCACCGGATTCCGTTCATCGGAAATTTTTTTTTATCCGAGCTTCTGGGATCTTAAAATGACCGTCTAATTAAGACGAGTCCAACGGTATAAATTTTTTTGAAAAACGAGGTTGGAAAAGTCGGAAAAATGCATTTTAAAGAAAAAAATAAAACAATTTTCTCTTTCCTTTTATTTACAAATTTACCACTCCTTTTGGTTAATTACAAAATTGGTAATTATCACACAATAAGACTTGTCACACCATAAGGAATGTGTCACACATTATCTCTCCTCTAAAACTATATATGGCCATGTTTGGTAAAGAGCGTTTTGGGATAAAAAGAGCGGTTTTGACCAACTTTAGAGGTTTGACCACTGAAACCGCTAATTGGAGTGTTTGGTGGAGAGAGGTTTGAAAGAGAGTTTTGGGATGAAAACGCTAATTTAGAAAAAGCTCTTAAAAGGAGCTTTTTCAATTAGCGTTTTGCAATATTAAAATTAATGGACTTCTTTAACCCTAATAAATAGACTCCATCTTCTCCTGCGCCAAAATTAATGCCCTTATTCGTCTTTTTGCACAAACCGCTATTATCAATCAGCTAATTTTTACCAAACAGATTTACACAAACAGCTAATCAAATCAGCTAGTCAAATCAGCTAATGTAATCAGCTAACAGCTAACAGCTAATTCCCAAACAGGGCCTATATATATATATAATATATATATATATATAGCAGGGGTATGGGTGCTAAAAACAAAAAATAATAGGTGTTCAGCATAATAAATTGGGCACTTTTTTTTTTTTTAAAGTCCAACTCTAATACGTAATTTTGGAGATGGGGCTTTGAAAAAAAAATTAACGGGCCACGCTAATTGGCTAGCACCTTATTCCTTCTCTGTTAGGGGTACTTTCATGGGAAAATTACACAGAAATTCATATTTTAAAAACTACTTACAACTATATATGGGTACAATATGGGGTTAAATGTACTATTGGTCACTGAACTTACATGGTTATCTCAAAATGGTCACTTAATTTCAATTTATTTCAATAAAATCATTCAACTTTGAGTTTTGTTTCAATTAGGTCACTATACCAATGTCAGTGATTAAAAAATATCGGAATGATGACATAACTGATATGTTAATATGAGACAACTCATATTTCTAACTGAAATGACACATGACATCTACATATGCGCCACCTAACTATTAGGGCTGGGCACAGTTCGGTCCAAGTCGGGGATTCATGAATCTCCAGTATTGGATTGAAATTCGGAGATTAATAAAAGGAAATCTCCAGGATTGGATTGAAAGAATAAATCTCCAGAATTGAATTGCCCCAAAATTTCATTCCGGTCCAGTTCGGGGATTCGGAGATTCAGTTCCGGTCCAATCCAATATAATTTTTCGGTGATTCGGATAAATATCTAATAGTTTAAGTCCTAAAAAATAAATTAAAAATTTAATTTACAAGATAATAAAATATAAAATTTTATTATTTTACCTAACTTGAAATAAATGATATTTTTTTAGGAAGTAAACAACATTCATTAAAAGTTACAGTAGACAACAAGGATAAAAAAACCCACAAAATCAAAGTATTAAAAGTTACGGTAGACAACAAGGCTAAAAAAGCCCACAAAATCAAAGTTACAAAATAACAAATCTATAAAAATAAACAAACCTTTAATTCAAAAAAGACAACAGTTCATTAGCAAAATCTCTTTAATCATCATCCCAATTTGTAATTGAATCTTCTTAACACAACAAGTTCATTGTTTTCCAAAACAAAGGCAGTAAAAGCCAAACATCAACCTAAACATATAAAATATACCATATTAGTGAATCAACGAATGTTAAATTAATTAGCTTTCACTTCAATAAAATTAATCAACACACTAACTTGTCAAATGCCTTTTGATATCCTAATGCAACATCTAACATCAAATAGGTGCTATTCCACCTAGTGGGGCAATCATAGCATAATGCTTTTGTATACTTAATACCCGACGCCATACAACAACGTTTAAACATAGCCAATCTTTGTGGGCTGTTTCGGATATATCTAACCACAACTCTAATTCTTTTGATTGAACCATCCACTAGTTTAAGACCATCTTTGACAATCAGATTAAGAATGTGAGAACAACACCTCATATGAAAAGACACTCCATCCAACACAAGTGCATTCTTTTTTACTAATATTTTCTTCAATTGTTCAATAGCAACATCATTTGCTGAAGCATTGTCAACAGTAATGCACATGACCCTAGTCAACCCCCACTCATCCATGCAAGAACTAATAGAATTAGCAAGATAAACCCCTTTATGACTCTCTACCAAACAAAAATTCAGAATTTTCTTTTGTACGCACCAATCACTATCAACAAAGTGAGCAGTTAAACACATATATGACAAATTTTGAATACTTGTCCAAGTATCTGTAGTGAATGACACTCTTTGACATTGAGAATTGATTAAAGCTTTCAATTTCATTTTTTCTGTGTTGAACAAAGCAAAACAATCCCTAGTAATAGTTCTCCTTGAAGGGATTTTGAATTCTGGAAGATTATTAGCACAAAACGTCTTAAACCTAGGTTTCTCAACAGTTCTAAAGGGCATTTCATCTATCACGTGGACAGGGAGGCGGTGATCAAATAAGAGGAAGAGAAGAGAAAGAGAGGGAGGCGGCGTGGTTAGGTCGTATGATATGAGTGAGGATGAGAAAGATCAAAAAGTAAAACCTGTTAACTTATGTGATGTGCTGATGTCTAAAATTAAAGGGTCAAATACATGAATATCATAATTAAGTACAAAATTACAACTAAGTCATATCACCAAACTTAATCTTAATATGTCATTATTCTCTATATATTATGATTTTATACCATGATTTAAAAATTCTAGACTCCAATTCATAAATCATAAACCCTAGAAAATATATTCTAGACTTCTAATTTATAAATTCTAATCCTTAAAATATATTAAAAGTACTGATTTTACTAGTTTGGAAAAATCTAAAATTATGAGTAGACATAGTTGTAAATAATTTTTAGAAGATGAATTTCTGTGTAATTTTTCCAAAATTAAACCATGGTCCCTCCTGTTAATCATATTTTATGAGATGATGGGCTGCTCTTTTTATTTAATTGTTTTGGGCCTAACATTACCATTTTTACTAAATTTAAATTATCATTTTTATTGTGTGTAAATCATATTTTATGTAAATATAATTTGTATTCTTTACGAGCTTTTACACGAGCTTGTTTATGAATTTGTTCATGAACCTCTAATCGAGTTTGCTCACGAGCTTTCGAGCCGAGCTTTGGTCTGCTCAAGCTCTGCTCGTTTACAAACCGAGCTTGAAAATCGTGCTCACGAACGGCTCGTTTACAAATCGAGCCGAGCTTTTATCGAGCCGAACGCCGAGCTGCTCATGAGCGGCTCTGCTCGCTTGCAGCCCTAAGACGAGATTGTATTCGGTCCTCCTTGTCTTGATTCATTAACAACAAAAACATAGCTTTCATATGAAGAGACTGATTGACACATAAAAAGACTCACATTCTTACTAATCTGTTTGCTAATTGAGCTTTGAACACTTCAATTATATATATTAAGCAGAGTAAGAGAAGCACGAGATTCTATTTTGTAAAATGTTTAAAAATTTTAATATTTAAAAGTTCTAATATTTGTTACTTAATTAAATGGTTAACAAGAAGTAGAATTGGTTCAGATGGTTAAGGTGATTAACAATGTTCCATTTGGTTAGATGTTCAATTCTCTATGTCTACATTTTACGTAAATATTTTTTATTTTATTTTATAAACGGGAATTAATCGGGATAATTTTTATGACTATATAATAATGTTATACCTTATTAATAAATTATAAATTTATATTATTGTAATTAATTTGCCAAACCTTACAAAATATATAACTATATACTATATAATATTTCTCTTTATATAAAGTTAATGTATGAAATATAAATTTATTATTGCTAAACTTTCGGTTATTTCAGTTCGGTCCAATCCAATCCAATCCAATCCGGTTATCAGTCCGGTTCTGGATAAATTTCGGTCCAGTTCGGTCCAGTTCTTTGACGGAAAGTCAACGGTCCAATCCAGTTCGGTTTTCCAAAAAAAGTCAACGGTCCGGTCCAATTCCGGAGTTTTTCCCTCGGATATTCGGTCCGGTCCAGTATCTCCAGGATCCGCGCGCAGCCCTACTAACTATCACGTATCGATTATTTTTATGACAAAAAAACTAAAATTTAGTTTTTTCATAAAAATAAAAATTTAGTTTTTTCATAAAAATAACCGACATGTGATTGTCACATTTCGTTTCGCTCAAATATTTGAGTTAATTCATGTTGACTCGTCACCCATATCATTATTTCGATACGTTTTAACTACTAAAATCGACGGTTAGTTGGTAAGGAAGTTTAAGCATCATGCTTAAATAGGAAACAAAGTTCATTTTGTATTCAATTCAATTTTCTGTACTCTATAACTTTCTCAGCATTCTTTCAATAAACTTCAGTGTATTTCTCTTATTTTGGCTTTCTCTAGATGGTATCAGAGCTTTCGAAACCTATGGTGAATTGGAGAAGAAACAACATATCCAGAGTTCTTGAATCCGAAAGTGAGGAAGAAGAGCAAAGAAACAAGGATTAAGGTGTAAAAATACCCTTTTACGTTTTGGGTTAGGAGCAATTTTACCTCTAATGTCTAAAATGATGCAGTTTTACCTCTAATGTTTATAGCCAAGAGCAATTTTACTCATGGTGTTGATAATTTGGGTCAATTTCAGAAACTATTATAAAACATATATATTTTTGTTTCTTATTTTCCACCAATTGCATATCAATTCGTTCTAAAAAAAGGATTTCATATTTTTTGATGAATTTTTTGATTTTTTTTATCTAATTCGTACAAAAGACAATATTATTTTTATTTTTTTCACGTCCCAATATATATTTGTGATTTGTTAGTGATGAAATGACGCACGTGTGAACAGGGCCGGCTCTAGGGGGAGGCCGCCTAGGGCCTCCGACATACGGGGGCCTCTGATCGGAATTTTTTTAAAATTTGATAATTATTAAAAACTTTACAGTTAAAAGGTATATAGATTTAAATAAATAACAAAAGATATTGCTAGGTTGAATGGTAAAGACATAGTGGAGATGTTTATAAGGGTGGGGTTTGATTCTTTGGATTAGCATTTTTTTGTTCACATTTTCTCTTATTTTTTTTCTTTCTTTCTTTGACAACACGAATGTATAAATTATTACTTGATTATTGTAATTATTTTTAAATTTTTTATTTTTTTAATAAATTACAAGATGAAATTCACTTATAAATTGTAATTTGGTGCAAAATGTTATTTAGACTCTGATTTATTTAAAATTTTAATATTTGATCACTAATTTATTATTTGATCACATTTAGACCATAAACTATTTAAATTCATGAAAGTTCACTCAATTTTGATGATTCTTTGGATCAACATTTATTAGTTCATTTTTTTCTCTTATTTTTTTCTTTCTTTTGACAACACTTATACTGATTTTTTCTGAACTTTTTTTCATATTTGGAAATAATTTATAAACTATTATTTTGTTATTGTAGTGATTTTTAAATTTTTTATTTTTTTAATTACAAGACGAAATGCACTTATAAATTACAATTTGTAATTTAGTATAAAATGTTATTTAGACTCTGATTTATTTAAAATTGTAATATTTGGCCACTAATTTATCATTTGGTCACATTTGGACCATATACTATTCAAATTGATGAAATTCTACTTAATTTTGATGAAGTCTTGATAAAATTGTTTCCTTATGATATATGATGATATTTTAACATATGAGCTTGATATGCCGTACGTTTTAAAGTTGATTTACCCAAATAATTAATGAGATTAAATCAGAAAACAAATCTCTAAACTAAAATTTATCAAGTCTAGTTATCAAAATATCATCATATGTCAATAATTCTATTAAGTTTCCATCCAAATTGGATTGAAATTTCACCAATTGGGATAGTTAAGTGGCCAAATGATAAAATTTTGGATAGATCAAAATGACAAGATTCCTTGGATCGATCGATGTCCAAATAGTGATTTAAGCCTGTAATTCATAATAAATACGCAACTCAACCAATTTTTAATCTCGAAGATAAATTCTTCTCTTTCTTTCCATAGAATCTTGCGGTTAGGTTCGAGTTCAGCCGTCCAAGATTAATTTCCAGAAATTGATACTTTGTCGTCTGCTTGCTTCTCGCATGACTGGTGAGAAGAAACTTTATTTTAAATATATAAAAGAAAACTCGATTTTACATGTACAAAAGTAAGAAGAATAATAATTTCTTAGTTTTATGTTATTATTATATGACTTGAATTGTAGTTAATAATTTATTGATTTTACTATTTACTATTTATTATTTTATTAGATTTAGATATGAAAAAAAAATGCACAATACGCCTAGGGCTTCCAAAATGCTAGAGACTGCAGTGTAGATGATAAGATTCATGATCGAAAAGACAGTTTGATAAATTATTTTTCAAATTGATCCAATTTATCAACCTGATTGGTAAAATTGCTCTTAGCTTCAGATTTTAGGGGTAAAATCAAATTTCTCTTGAGCCAAACAAATTCAAAGTTCTTAAACTTGAAAGTGAAGAAGATGGCGAATCCATATTCTTCATATCTCAATCTTGAGAAATCAGATGACCAGGGATTATCCTTGGTAAGTGTATAACTAAGACCAATTATTTGTCTTGGTTGCGCGCAGTAAAGATTGGGCTTGCAGCAAAATTAAAACTCGGTTTTGTGCTGAAAGATGATTCGAAACCACCTTCATCTAATGCTTCTATGTTAAAGAAATGGTCACGATATGACAATATGATTTTATCTTGGCTTCTGAGTTTTATTTGGATCTTGCTGATTCTTTTTTGTATGTCAAAACAGTAAGGGAACTCTCTCTTGATTAGAGTAGAGATTTAGGGAATCAAATGAGACATTTGTCAAGTCAATAAATGGGACATTGATCTTAATAACTAAATAAATTTCTTCATTCACCATTAGATCTATACTTATTAAATCTAAGGCTTAAGATGCTTTGAATCTCTTTGAATCTCCACCATAGGATTCTAATAAGCATAGATTTAATGGTAAATGGCCAAATACTACATGGTGATTAAGGTCTATGTGATCAAGATCATAAGTGAAAAATGACTTACATAAGGACTAAATACATGTGGATCTAAAAGTATCTCTAAAAAGACTTAAAAGCTTTAAAAGAATTTGTAATGAAAAGTGAACAAAAGATTACCACGAGTTTTATAGTGTTTCTCTTAAAATTGGGTCATTTGGTGATTTGGATTCAATTATTAGTAGATATGATCAACATCTTAAAAGTTGGTGGGTAAGTTTTGGTTCAAATGTCCATTTACTTTAAAAGCTGGCTTTTAAATTGTTTGAACAAACTAGTTCCTCCTCTTACTGTGACCAAAATTGGAGTGCTTATTCATTTATTCATTCTTTTAAAATGAATAGATTGACTCCATGACGTGCATTAGATTTCGTATATATCCATAACAATCTCCATCTTCTATCAAAAAGAAGCAACACTGAGTATAATGATGAGAAGATAAAAAAATATGGGATTCCTGGAGATGAATTTAAAAGTATGGATGGATGTATATTCCTGAGATTGCTAACCTCACTTTGAATGTACCAGTGTTTGGAGTTCGTATTTTTAATGAAGATGGAAATTAAAATATCAAAGAAAGAAGTTCTAACATGGAGGAATTATATAGAATAAATTTTATCAACTTATTTAGTTATCATTATTTTAGACTATTTTAATTATAATTATAGAACTCATGGATTCTTCATTTTCATTTTCTTGTGGATCCTTGATTTTCTGTGTTTGTTATTATCGAAACCAACAAGATTTACTCTTAACTCTGTAGAATATGATAATTTAAAGAAAATAAGCGTGTTTGACATTTGTGGAATGAAAATGTTATTTTATAAGTTTTAGGTAAAATCCCCTTATTTAAAACAAATACTAATTATTAACAAATCAAGTAATATATAATATACCATAAATAATTCATCAATAATTGTAATTTCACATCAAACAAACAAACAACAATAAGTAATGAATAGTCCTAAATTCATAAAACATCATATGTATTCTAAAAGAAGCATTTGTTGCAAGGTGAGGTTACAGTAAAAACTTATAATGATATAAACCCAAAAGGAAAGGAGTTTATAATTATATTAATAATGTTTGAGAGGGAGGATATACATGAGGAAAATGTTAGTGGTTAGAGTTAAATCTAAATATATAAACCAAGCAAAGCAGCAGCATCAATAATAGAGCAGAGCAGAGATTGTGAATATCAAAAAACACCTCCACAAACCTTCATCTCCTACCCCCTCCTGCACTATCACACACCACAACACAACATCAATTCAATTACTTTCAACTAAAACAATAACAAAAACAAAAAGCTCTCATTTTCATACTTAAATGTCCTCATAAAACAACCATTCCCTGCAACATATATCATTCTACTCTTTTTAAGTCATAATTTCAAAGTTTTAACTCAACTACTATGTTTATCCATGAGTTTTAGGATCCGTTTGTTTTACCTACTGTTTGCTGTTAAGCAGAGGTTAGGTTCTCTACTTTTGTAAAAGTCTACTTTTCAGGGGTAAAAGTCAAATAGTAAGTCACTAACCAAACACCTAAAACCCTCATTTTTGAAGTGAAAAGGCAAACAGAAGCATGAAAATGAGCTACCAAACACCCCTTTAGACTACGGTCTTCTAGAAATTTCTACTCCATTAATGTTGGTTTAGCTCTTTGAGAATTAATAAATGTGCATAGATAGCGCAAACTAATTGGGAAACCCGAGATTCTCAGAGTCTTTTCTAGTTGGATATAGAGTCTGTTTCTTCCTATTTAGACTAGGAATCTCAACTCTAATGTAAAAGGTACTTCTCGTTTTACAATTCTTAGAGCACTTATCTCTCTTGAATTACTATCTCTCTCTCTCTAGACGGAAACTGACTTGAACATAGAAGTGTCCTTGTCGGGGACCTTGCAAAGTACTTTTCTTTGTTTTGCAGGCATCCACCCAACGGACAACACCCCCGGGCTCTTACCTATTACTTCTTTCAATGGTATTATTATAAGAGGCTTTCAAACTAGTTACTTGGAAACATTTTCTATCCTACACACACCACTAGTTTCAACCCCAAAATGCATAACTCTATGCAGCAAGAAGATTGAATCAAAATGAAGGACTCCATTGCTGGAGTGACCTTCATCAGCTATTTCTGTTAAATCATCACATTCATGCCTTACTCCTGTTTATAAGCTTGTATAAATCACCAAACAAATGAACATTCTACAACCTTCTAATTTCCTGCTAAAATTGGCAACAAGAAATGCAGAAAATTTCAAGAGGTTGAAAAACAAGGGTATCAATCAAAAGCCAAACGTTCTACCTCACTCCAGTTACTATAATTTCTTCGTTGCACAGACTAGATATAAGAGTTTAAATATCAGATATGGATGTTAAATGTGGGATTTCCATTTAAAGAGAAAGAATTATTAACTGCCATCATCATTTATCTAAAAGAAAAATAACACCAGTATTTTATATCTTTCAACTAATCACCCCTACACAACCAAATTCTCTACCCTAAACATATAATAAAGTAATTCCTTGCACCATTTTCAGACATGATAAAAATGGAAGGCCTATACAATAACACTAATTGAAGCTTTCTCCAAATATATAGGTTCTGATTTCGATCCGAACAGGTAACATTCAAAATGGCATTTTCATTGGTGTAAGGAACTTCATACCTTCAAAGAAACTCGTGATGAAACTGCAGATGAAGATTTAAGTCCATTAAACCCGATATCATATGAAATGGTTCCATCAGCCTTGAACAGCCCGAAATTTCTCTCAGAAGTTGGCCCAGGCTTCATGTCTTCATTAAATATTGCAAAAATGTATACCTTTAGTACAGATTTCGGCCTAAAAGGTGTACCTTTCCTCTTCGCAAGCCTTTTGCGCAGGTTATAATTATACGTTCTTGCATTATCAAATGTTGCAGCAGCTTCATTTTCATCTCCATTTGAAGCCCAACCTGTTTCAGTAACTATAACCTCCATCTTATTCAATCCAGCATCTTCTAATGCAGCATAAGCTGCATCAATCTGAGCATCAAGCATGTTATCATAATGCAGATCAGTCTTTGGATCATAAATTCCCTGAGTTTTCTGAAAAAGAGCATAATTAATATCGATATTCTCCGGATCACTCATGTAGGCCAAGAACGGATAAGCATTCAAGCAGAATGGAGAACCAATTTGTGCGAAGAACTGCAGGAGTGGCTTCATGAATTGAGCAACATTATCTTTAAATACACACGAAGAGGGAGGGAAGGAATTAGAAAAAACAGCCTGCGAATGTGCCGTAGAAACTTGAACAACATCAGCTAATTGAAGCTTATTTAAAGCATTGTAAACATTTCTACATGCACCCAAAAGAGCTTCCCAAAGTTCATAATCACCTCCTCCTAAAACTTCATTCCCAATAGCAACCCCGCGAATTCTTGTCTTGGGAAGGAAAGCCTGCACATTTTCTTTCACCCAAGTCATGGCTTGGCTTGCATTAGCACTCAATTCTTTAACATTCCCATTTGGAAGACCAACCACAAGTTCTAACCCGCTCCCACTAAACGCCTTGAGGACGCTATGATCAGCATCGTAAATCCGAACATTCCTTATCTTTGATGCCCTAAGAAGTGCAACAACTTCGTCCGGTGAAGGAATGTTATCAGCAATTCTTCCATAATTTATTCCATACGTTCCTGTGAAGGCTTGCACTGCTAGAGGAGCTGCACGAAAAGCACAACAAAAGGGGTAAATGATAGATAGCTCAATTAACCAAAATCTCCATTTGTTTATCTAAACAGAAAGAGAAAAGACTCCAATGATCCAACACAAATTACAATAACAAAAAATCTGCAACAGTTTAGTCAAACATAGGCAAGGAATTGCAATTACTAACATGGTGAGCATAAACAAACAATTTACTGTCTTTTGGTTGACTACAGTCAACACAATTTCAAATTAACCAAAAGATAATCAACAGAATTCCAAGAAATTCCCCTATTGGGTTACAACAAAAGCATGATCAATTAATACAACTAAAGGAGGGAAAAAGATAATACTGATCCAAATTGAAATAACAAGAAGCATGCAATTCAAACACTAGAAAATCAAATCAATTCCAAAAAGAGAAAAGTAGTAAGAAAGTACCAGTTGAGTAAAAGAAGAAGATAAGAAAGAAGTGGTGGTAAATTCTGTTCATCGCTTCAGCAGAGAAAATCAAGAAGCAATTGAATCAAATCTTTGAAGGAAAAAATGATCTGTAAATGAAGAAGAAAACCCTCTTAATAAACTAGAATGGTTCTTCTTCTTCTTCCTGCTCCTCTCCTGACATTCCACGAGGCACAGAAAAAGATTCCCTTTTTCAACAACCAGTAACTTTACTTCTTCCCCCCATTAAAATTGGTGTGATTATGAACATATAGATTCCAAAATCTTTCCCTGGATGTAATCAGAAAAGAATCAGCGTGAATGATTTGGGGGTATGAGCAGAAAACTGATTCCGAAGAGAAAAGTTATGGGTTTTGGCGGTCGTTTTCCGGAGAAGTTGAAGAGAGAGGAAGCAGAGGAGGGAGGGGAGGGGGGGTTTTGGGCTTTTGATTCGTGGAATTTGCTTTATATAAAAAGAAAATATTCCAAATAAAATAAAATAAAATAAAAAATAAAATGTTGGTAGAGAATTTAAACTGATAATTGATGTCGTGACATGAATGGGAAGTATTTGGTCGGTTGTGAACTTTAACGTTGTCCGTTTACTGCTATTTTATTCGTGTATTTACTGCCAATCAATCACACACTCTTGTTACTTGTCCACGCTCTTTCATTTTGCCTCCTGTGCTACTTTATACTATTCTTAATTAATAAGAAAAAACACCTATAAGATACACAAATTTTATGCTACTTTCCCAATAATACACTCAAAATGTGCATGTAACGTTGTCCGTTTAATGCTATTGTATGTTATCTGAGTTTTCTAACGATATATTATACGCTCAAAACGGTTAACAAATTAATAAGAAGTTAAAACTCAAAGTGAACCACCTGAAATTAATTGTATTTAATTAAAATATTACTTGCCTAAACCTCTTAGAATTAATTATATTTAATTGAAAGATTAATTGTATTCAAATTCTGAAACGTTGGACTTAATTGCAAGATTAATTGCATTCAATTCTGAAATGTTGGAACTAATTGCATTTAATTGGTTGGCTTAACATTATCCAATTGAAACGGTTGTAACATATGGGCTTAATTGCATTTAATTGACGGATTAATTACATGAATTAATCTGTCCATAATGGTTTTTCCAATGCCTTTATACAGTCAAATCTCTATAAATTAATAATGTTGTGACCATGAAATTTTATTAATTTATAGAGATATTAATTTATCGAGTATTAATTTACTGAACAGGCCCAAGTCGGGACCAGAATAAATTATTATTTTAAAGAGGTTATTAATTTATTAAGTATTAGTTTATGAAGGTTTTATTGTATATGAATAAGGGCCGAATTATTTTGTTCTAATTCGGTTAGTAGAGAGAAACTGCAACTTCTCAAACCTTTCTTCTAGCAAACTTTTCTTGTTCTTCAGCTTTCTCTTTTTACCTTCGATGATAAATTTGTATACGGTTAGAGTTGGTCGACGGAATCTGTTGTATCCTAGGAGATGGTCACCAATTATAATGCAATCTGTTTTAAGGAAACTGGTTTCAGGCCTTGGATTCAAACTTTCTGCTTCAATTTCCGATTCAGTGAAGGTTTCTGCTTTTCTTACTTTATGTTAATTTCAGTTTCATTTCATGTAAGTTCACTTCAATTTCAATCAGTCTCAGTTATATTAATATATATTATGTGATTATATTATATGTTTATATTATTATGTCTTAGTTTACACTTTTAGATTAATCGTTTCTAACAAAAATTCTCATCCTCGTTTCGTTAGGACATATTCTCGTTGTGGATGTAAAATTTATGCCCCATTCACAATCCTAATTAGAATAGACAGCTTATTTAAAAATTTATTAATTAGGAAGTTATTATATTCTAATTATAATATCTTGTCCTTTGACAAGTGAAGTTTTAATCTTGTTCTTATGACAAGGTTAAGTTTCATTCTTTTACTTTTGCCATTTTGCTTTCATGGATTTTGTTGATAGGCTTTTTTTTATCTCTATCTTATATACGATTTTTAGAGTCTTTTGGCTTATTTTAAGTCATGTTTCATTACTTTTCTAGTTAAATTTCTCATGTAAACTTGTTTGGTGAGATTGAGTCAAAGTTATTAAGTTTTAGTGACTTTTTCACTTAATTTCGCTCACTTTTCCTTTTTGGGGACACATTAAACTGAGCTTATCCATTGACTGATAAAGATGAGATAGATTATACCTATGTTGAGGAGTTTGATTACATTGGCCTTCACCACCTCTTTCATTTTCAGATTCAGCCACCGTTGTGGTTGCATGCTGGGTTTGATCTCATCTTCCATGAATATATGGTGTGTACATAATGTTGGGCTTATCCCCTTAATATCATAGGTGGTCCACCTGAAAGCTCATTTATGTTTCCATAGCACCATAAATAGCTCCGCCTCCATTTTATCTGTTGAAATTGAAGAAATAAGAACTAGTAAGTCATTAGAAGGATGTAAATATACTTAAGATTGGATGGTAAAGGTATAAGTTCCAATGTTGGAGGTTGTTCCAAAGAAGACTTTAGAATTCACATGTTTTCTCGGTCCAAACCCTTAGACCGGTCCTTTACCCACAAACATTCTTCTATCTCTAGGATGTATTTGAATGGGATATCAAGTTCCTCCTCCTCAAATATTACTTTGATGTGAGTGAAAATGAACATAATTCTACTATAAAAAGCTTGTGCTAAGCAACAACTTATGCTTTCTTTTGTTATTTAGAGAACTCATTGCATATTCTTGTTTTATTATTCACTCTATCATTTCTAATTGTGTGGGTCCTTTTGGACTGAACAGGCTAGACTTGGAGCAAGAAAGAAAGATTTGTGAAGAAATGAGAAGATTGTGAGTCTGATGCCTCTTTTATAATAGGACGATGGTGTCCATAGGACTGCCACCTGTTTATCTTTCTATTTTGAGGGTTTATTCCCAAAATTAAAATGGTATTTTTGCTCTAAATTGTGCACAAGATCATAGCTAGTTCCATATTTTTCACCTCATTATTCCCCTATCCATACCTCACCTAAACCCTTGTTACAACTCATAAATCAGCAAGTAGTGGAGATTAAGGAATTGAGAAAACAACGTTACATATTGCAATGCTTGTAATGAAATCTATTTTGTGCAAACACTAACCCTAAGCGAAAAAGAAATAAAAGGCTATACAAAAATAGAAATTATAAAGCCTTGAGAGACCACTTTGTGAGGTTCTTCATTGGTTCATGCTTTCAAATTAGGATTTATTGTATAGTGTAAAACTTTTGAGAAAATCTTAGCCTTTTCAACCATGTTCTAAGTTTTTACATGAGTTAGGATTATGGAATGTCAAGTGAAATTAGCCTTATTATCAATTTACACTTTTTTAGCTGCTTAAGATTTAATTTTGTTTTGATCCTGAGACGTGCTCGAGGACAGGCAAGGTTCAAAGTGTGAGGAAATTGTTATCACCATTTTGGATAGGTTTTAAAGTCTAGTTTTATCGTTATTTATGTACTTTTTAAATGTTTTCCTCTAATTTATAGTGTCCTCTACCTTATTTTGGTTTTGATGGAAGTTTTAAGTTATTTCAAGTAATTTCGGGCCTTAAATAGAGAGAAAGGGCGAATCCATAATGAACTCAGTGAGCCATATCATGCAACTTGGTGAGTTGTCCCACCTTGCTCGATGAGGAGCCCCAGATCAGATTCAATGAAGAAAAGATAAGTCAACGTCAAAAAATGCGTGAAAACCAAGTAGCTCGATGAGTTGCGGCAGAAATAAGAAGTTGACTTATATCGAAACTCTACTAAAAAAGGCTCAGTTTTATCCGACTTAGACTACTCTAATCCGACTAAAGGAAGGCTGGAAGGCCTACTAGAGATCAGAGGACGTCCTAGGGTTTGTAGGGATCGTTTTATCCCTATAAATATATATTTTTCTACTGTAATTGATATCTTAGTTTTAGTTTTAGTTTACTTTCAATTTCGTTTAAGATACCCTTTCGTTTATAGTTTGTTTTCCATTAGTTTATTTTAGTTATTTTTGTTCTACTTTCAAGCAAGCTTAATTGATTCATCTTCATCTCCATGTCTCAATTTAAGTTCTTTAATTCAAGTTTTCTCTTAATCTCCATTCTACTTCATCTTATTATCTTGAATTGATAACCCGACTTGATGAACATGAGTTCGACATCAGTCCATCTCACCATGCCCCTATGTTTTAGCTCAAACATGAGCTAAAACTCTTTACGCTAGGATGGAGGTGAACCGTATTTGACAAATATATATTGTTAATAAGTGTTTATATTGTGTCGTAGGAAGAATAACAAGAGAATTAACTAAACGTATTTACTTACCTCTATATAAGAAATTTAACCAAGTAATTAGTTAGAGAGGTTGAATTATGAAACCTAATCAAGTAAGCGATTCAATTGAGCAATTTAGATATTCTTATACCTTAACCGAATAGTGCGGCTTCGTGGTCTAAGTTCTTCTTAGCCTTAGCTTTCATAATAATTAATGCTTTCAAACGTACTTAGGGATTTTGCTTAATCAAGCATCGACCTAATGGTGTTTGGAGAATAGTTAATAGTTATAGGCTAGAGTTATTATCTTTTTAAGGAAAGATATTGTCTCGAGTTATCTTCGTTACACACAACATACACATATTAGTCCATAGGAGCCAACACGGGGATCCAAAGTCTTAGCCTTTCCACTCATACATAGACAAATCAATCATTAATTTACATTGCTTTTTAGTTAAATCAGTAGTTAAAAATACAAAAAAAATCACCTAATTGAGACCTTAGATAATATAGGATTTTAGTACGATATAGAATTGAATACTAGTCTCTATGGGATCGATATTATCCTTTGGAACTTTTAATACTTGATATGATAGAGTCCACCTGCTCTTATTTGATATATATGATTTAGTCCTATAATTATTAATTTCATAAGAATATCTCTTGTTAAATGGGTTGTCATATGTAAGCCTAGAAGTGTTGATGATCTTGGTATTTGTGAAACCCGCCCGCTCAATTATTGGTAGAATCATTAATCGAGGCATCGACTCACGCTTCTGGATGGATAACTAGTGTGGTATAGGTACTCTGCTCTCTCAGTCCACTAGTGTCATTCCTCTAGATATTCTCTTATGCTCCGCGCATGATTTTTGGCTTGCTTCTGTTAGTTGGAATTAAGAGGTACTATCTAAATATCTATCAAATTATACTTTGTTCCAACTTGCTTGAACTATCATCTTTTCCGAGGTCTCTAACAAAGATGAATGGTTCTGGCAGCTCTCCCCAAAATGTCACTATTCTGTTTCCTAGGGTTACAAATTGCTAAAGGTGGATTTCGACCAACCCAACTTTTGGGACTCTGAGCATTGGCTATGAATTTGGAATCTTCTTGTTCAAGAACGTGTTCGTTCGTTTCTCTAGTTGGAAGCAAACGATGATTTTCTATGTAATGATAATAGAAGAAATCGTCACTTACATATATTGGAGATAAGAGTTGACAAAGTCTAACTTTATCTATTCTGTTACTGCTGTTAAACGTAAATATAGGATTTGCATATATCTTTTAGTTTGTTAGCAATTCTATCTTTGTATCAAGTCTACCTATAACCAACTTTTGTACTATTTATATGTTTACAAACACTTAATCAAATATACAACTTTCATCTTCTTATGGTAACAAAGCAGGTTACGACCTCACCCTAATTTTTTTTCTCTTTGCCTTCTCGCCCTTTATTCTGCCTACTCTTTTCACTATGGCAAACAATACAATCCCAAATGATGTTGAGCCCAGCAATCCCCTTGTCATTGTCTCCCTCTCAAACATTCTCAAATTGACAACCACCAACTATTTGTCATGGAAATTGCAGCTTGAAGCAACCTTGGTGGGCTATTTCTTGTTCAAGTTCCTTGATGGCTCTCACCCACCACCTCCTTCCACCATCCATGATGGAACTACTACCGCTACTACAAAGAATCCAGCCCATACAACTCGGGTTTGCTAGGATAAACTGTTGTTCGGAGCTATCATTGGTACATTAGACTCTACTATTGTGGCATTTGTTTCTCGTGCTTCCATGACCATGGAAGCATAGAACATCTTAGCACACATTTACTCGCCAATCTCGTGGTCATTCTAAGCTCCTCAAAGCCAACTTCAAGCTCATCAACAAAGGCAGTCAATCAGTGTCTGAATTTATGAATGATATCCGAGTATGTGCCGATCAACTAGCTATTCTTGGGGATCTAGTTAAGCCGGAGGATCTAATTGAGCGTATTCTTGAAGGTTTTTAAGCTAATTCTAATTATCAATCTATTATAGATGCAGTGAATGCTCATGACACATTGATTACTTTTGATGAACTACATGAAAAGCTGCTCATCCGAGAGGTGAGTGTGCATACTCAATCCAATTTGAATTCAACTCCCTTACCGGCTACTACCCATGCTACTACCACTCGATACCCACAACCTACTGCCCCTCGCTAATTTGATACTGGATACCGTCCCAACTACGACCCCAAACCCTCTATCAACTACCAAAAGAAACCAAACAATCCCAAGTGGCAAGGTTATCAATGCAAATGCCAATGGTACCATGCCTTTGGTCACTCTCTTTTTCACTGCACCATATTTCAGGAACGTTTTCCTCAGGCTTACCCACTCTACCCCCCATTATCCAACACCTCCAAATCACCTCAAGCTCATGTGGGCACAACCACTCTCGGGAACTCATCTCCTTTTTGGTTACTTGACTCAGGAGCATCTCATCATGTCACCAATGACCTAGATAATCTTGATTTGCATTATCCCTATGATGGATCGGAAGAAATTGTTATAGGCAATGGTATGGGTGGCTCCATCTCTTATTAAAGTTCCTTTAAATTTCCTACTGGTTCTAAATCTTTAAGTCTTTCTAATGTTTTATGTGCCCCAAACATGACTAGAAACATCATATCCATTTCTCAATTATGCTCAGAAAATAATCGTCTAATAGAATTTTCTTCTGATTCTTTTGTTGTCAATGATCGGCTCACGGGGGCTCATCTTTATAAGGGACCAACTAGGCAGGGCGTGTATAAGTTACCAACTCCCTCCTATATTCTAGCTTTTATCCACCATCAAAGCTCTGACCATTGATTGGCATCATCGTCTTGGACATCCATATTTAGCCATTTTTAAAATTTTAGTTTCTGAATTTAACCTTTATGTTTCCAGTTCATTCATATTTAATTGTGATGCTTGCCAATGTAATAAGATTCATAAGCTCCCTTTTAGTCAATCAACTTTAACTTCTCATACTCCTCTTCAGCTTGTTTACACAGATCGCTAAAGGTGGATTTCGACCAACCCAACTTTTGGGACTCTGAGCACTAGTTAAGAATTTAGAATCTTCTTATTCAAGAACATGTTCGTTCTTTTCTCTAATTGGCAGCAAACGATGCTTTTCTATGTAATGTGAATTGAAGAAAGCATCACTTACATATCAACGACCTTTGTGAATGTTGCTCCCAACCCAAAACTGCTCTACACTTTTTGCACGACTTCGAAAGCTCATGAAATTTGGCACATATTGGTACATGTTGGCCGTCACTCTGCTTTTTTCACGTTTGATCTCTGGGGCTGGATTTGCTCCAACCTCACAGTTTCTGCTCCTGTTCAGTCTATCAGTTGGAATATTATTTTCTCATTGACCTTGTGGTGGTTATGGAAATAGAGAAATGCAAGCGTTTTCAAACATATGGTAGTAGAGTTTTCAACATGGTTAGTTTTTTGGTTTCCCAAGCTAATGGTTGTGTTAAAACTATGGATTCTAGGCATGCTAATTGAATGTCTACTTCAATTTGGGTCAGTTGGAAGCCACCCGAGGATAGTTGGGTTAAATTAAATATGGATAGAGCGTCCAAGGATAACCCATGAGTTTGCTATGACGGGTGATGAGTCTGGTTTATAGGAATGTGGTTTCCTACTGAACATTGACATCTGTATGGCTGAGCTTTGGGGTCTCTTCTTCAGGCTTCAGTTAGCTTGGAACAAGGGGTTCCAGAAAGTCATGGTGGAAATCAGTGGCGGAGCTAGGAATTCATATCTGGGGGACTAATTTTAACCATACCGTAGAGAGTTATTTTTCAGTTTGAACTCCCACCCTTCAAAATTTAAAACAAGCATCTTAAACACCAACTCAACCACTCTAAATTATTGATATAGTACTACATATGTTAAATATAACTCAAAATGAGGAGGGCTAGAAGGGGAAAATCACCGATAATCAAAGGTGGAGCTCGTGGCCGGGGGGGGGGGGGGGGGGGGGGGGGAGGCCCGCCCCTCCGAGCCTTGGGCTGGCTCCACCCCTGGTGGAAATGGATTCGGGGGTGGTTCTTTCGCTTATGGAGAAGGATCAAGACATTTCTCATCCCCTCTCTGGCTCATTAAAGGGTGTAAGTGTCTCATGGATTAGAACTGGGAGCTTAGATTTGCTCACATCTATCGGGAATGCAATAAAGTAGCTGATTGGATAGAGAATTTCATAAGGTTCTCTTTCTTTAGATTACTATGAGTGTGATGAGTTTCTTACAGATCTTTGTAACATTTTGCTTACTCATTGATGTGGATCCGCTTGTGATTGGATCCTCCAATCCTAATTTTTTTCTTTCTTTTTGTTTTGTTATTGGACTGTTGTTCTTTATTTCACTCCAAAAAAAAAAGTTAAGTATTATATAAAGATATTATATATAAATGGATCCTCTTTATTTATTTATATATATTATGGTGGGTGTAAAATGGCATGGTAGATTGGGAATATTAATTATAAAAATGAAAGAATAGGAGATCGTAAAGTACAAAAGGGTTGTCTAATATAAATGGAAAGCTACCACTTTTTGGGATTCAATTCCCACTGGTGATACCATACGTGTTATTAAAAGCAAAAGAGATTGAAAAATAAAAGAATAAACGAAAGACAATATTTTGTCAAATGCTCGCGAGCTATATAAAAAAAAAAAATCTGTCATTTAACTCTCATTAATTCGGCAATTTCTGTTTATTTCATGCATTCTTTTTTTGTATGTTAGAAATTTCAACCCATCAAAACCATGAAATGTAATTTTAGTGGATTATAGTTTGGAATAAATATAACCGAACTAAAATCTAAAAATCGAAAAAAAAAAATAAATCCAATCAAATTGTATTTCGATTCAGTTGAGTTTTTATTTTTTAAACATTTTGGTTTTTTATTTGGTTCGGTTCAGTTTAGTATAATATTCATAATATAAGAAGTATTGAGTTTTGATCATATATCGCCTACGAACTAGAATTTATGAAAAGTAAAGTATATTCTTTTAAGTGTTGTTATTTTTGGGCATGGAGATTCCACGCTATTTCTGGGG
The DNA here is from genome assembly GCF_963576675.1 of Euphorbia lathyris. Taxonomy (NCBI): domain Eukaryota; kingdom Viridiplantae; phylum Streptophyta; class Magnoliopsida; order Malpighiales; family Euphorbiaceae; genus Euphorbia; species Euphorbia lathyris. Next base: position 57,477,141 of record NC_088917.1, read on the forward strand.
ATCTCCATGGAGAGGGGATGTAGATGAAAAAATTTCTGAATTATTTAATAAGATTCTTCGAAACCGTTCCCGTAAATATTGGAGATGGAGTGGAAAATAAGTTTTCGTTCCCGTCCCGTACCGTTACCACCCCTAAAAATTACATTTAAGATTATAAATCTTACATTAATTAATACTTGGGATAAAGAAGGGGGTTTGTTTTTGTAGAGTATACGATGTTTGGTGAGGATTTTAAAGGTGTTGAAGTAACGATTTTGAAGAGAGAAACATGAGAGAGAGAGGTAAGTGAGCAACTAATGTTTTAGCTAAGTGTGTCGTTTCCTAGTTTTTGTAATGTCTTTTTTTCCAATCCCTAGTTTCTATTTGTTTGTTTCACCTTTTTCTTTACTTTTTAAATAAAATCATCTATGTGTGAGACATAGGTGTGTCGATCATCAGACCCCAAAACTATGGATGAAAATCTTTTTTCTAGGAAAAGAAGCTGGAGAGATTGGGTAGTGCCAATACCAAATCCTTATCCGTTTATTTTTTAATTATCCGTACCCGTCGCATTACCCTAACGGGTATATGTTTTACATCTCATATCCGTCCCATTTAATTCACGAGTATCCGCGGGTACCCTTGCCCATTAAGAATCAATAAATAAAACAAAAAATATTATAAATTTAATAAAATATAAATTTAATAAATCATCAATCTAAAAATTAAACAAATTGAACCTTAATCAATAAAAATAAATTAGTTTAGTGGTATTATTTAATGGTAAAAAAATAAAAGGTTGGTGTACAAATCTCACATCTTACATCTAAAACACAATAATATTTTTTAATATATAAAAGAGTTATGATGGGAAACAGATATCGGGTACCTTGAGGGTATTCTCATACCCGTCCCATTATCCTAACGGATAATGGTTTTGGTCCAATACCCTTTTATACATGGTACGGGTAGTCTCATTAGAATTGGGTACTGCTAGATACATGCAGATAGAGTACCCGTTACCATCCCTATTTCATTATGCCAGCTTCTTCCCTTTAATAAAAAAAAAACAATTTATAAAATAAATTTTTGAAGGTATATTGAATTTGCATATATATACAATCGTGAAAAGGTCTAAGCAGACAAAATGTGACACAAGAATATGCAGTGCTCCCATAATAAACAGTATTGTGATTAGATGTATGTAAAAGAGGGGATACATATTTACAAGAAACACAATGACTTCATTTTATTAGAATCATCATCTCCAATTCTTTCATTTCTTTTAATTTTGCTTCACAAGTCAAACAACTAATCTCATCATTACTACTTATCATCAATAATTACTACTTATCATCAAACAAAATGCTCCATTAGTAAATAGGAGAAGAAAACTCTCTCTCTCTCTCTCTCTATATATATATATATATATATATATATATATATATATATAAACTCATGTCATTATCACATGAAAATCGAAAATATTAAGTCTCAATAATATTTAACAAAAAAAATTCTGTGTTTTTTAAATTAAGTGATAATTACCTATGATATCGTATAAAACAATTCAGGACACATGATATTTGAGGGACCCTCATATTAATACCACGTGTAGAAATATAAGCATTCGAATCCATCAAGAGCTTCCATGGAATATTTCCCATTAAAGGAAACCCCCCATGCGGCTAAGGAAAAAACTTCTTCTCTAGGAAGATGTCTCCCAATGTCAGACTTCCAATAGAAGAGGGAATCCTCATGTAGATAAGATATTTAGAAGAAGAAGGATTCAACCCAAACTTTATAAATAGACATGTATGGTCACATCAAATGATACGTTAACACTTTTATCTCTCAAACAACCAATACTCTAATCCTTCCAACACCTACAAACTTAGGCACCAGAACGGGTTCACTGGACTCCGACCCCTCTCTGATATACTATTCTATCTTACAGGGATTCCACAAAAAGGTTCAGTAAGAAGTTCGGACATTCGACTACAAGTTCAAATACACATATAACATTGGTGCGGTGGTGGATTGAACAAACACGTAAAATTTCTGGAAAAAACAACAATAGTAGAATGGAATCGCATTTGATCGAGAATCCATGTAGAAATAGGGAAGAATCTATCCTTGAGTCTGGATGACAGGAATCCCTAGTACTTTCGATTGATGGACGAGGTCACCAACCGAATTTTCCAACACTTGGGAGCCATCCAGAAGGAGATGGATGACATTACGGCAGCGCACACAATAGAGATGGCGAAAAACTCAAGAAACTGAAGAAACCTTGCTAAATAATCAAAACAATTTTGGAAAATCCAGCCATCGACTAGCATGAACACCGAAAAGTTATGACCGAATCCCATCCCTAAAGAAAAGATACTCTAGGTCACAGAGTCCATCCAGACGAAGGGAAGATTAAAAAATCTCCAAAGAAAACCCTAGACACCGTTCAGAAGAACGAAGTAGAGGTGTCAGGTTATCCCCTTGAAGGCATCGACCAGCCCATTCGAAGCACAGTGATGAACTAGAAGAGGGCAATGATAAACCCATCAGTAAAAAAGAGTTGTATGAAATCATTATTAGGAAGGATGTATGGTAAAACAAAGATAAATTTAGTACATACACTAGACTTTTGACCCTATCAGACATATGTACGCCTTTGTCCAATGAGATACAACACCGACCAATGCCCAAAGGATTTCATATTCCTACCTCTAATCAATATGGAGGCTGCGGAGATCCGGTGAATGACGTAAAAAAATTTCAAAAGAATCATGGAAGCAACAATAGATACATGTTGAGCGATTTCCGCAAGTGCACGGTATACGCTTGTAGTAATAAAAGATATCGATCCCACAGGGAACGTTTTTTAACAAAACTTATTTACAATCGGTTAAATTTACTTTAAGGTTTATAATATGGAAAATCGTTTAATCGGTTTTGGTTTTGAAATTGCTAGAATGAGAATTAGATTAGATTATGAAAATGTTAGAAAATATTTTGATTTAAGAATGAATTTGCAAGATAGGAACTTTTAGTACTTTTTAGAAAAGTAAACAGATGTATTTGTTTGCATTAAGCAAAGAAAACAACTTTAAACTTTGTACGAATTATAAAGATGAAATAAATGATGGAACCTCTAATTATTAGGCTTTGAATATGACAAAACCCTTTCGGGATAGTTGCCCTTAATCAAATTAAAACTCTTTCGAGATAATAATTTGCCTAAGTGTTCAACAAAGTTTCCTTGTAAAGATTTTGAATTAAATACGTTTTAATGAAAACACCAGCAGTCACTTTAGTGGATTGGTTACCATAAGTGCTGCATAAAAATCTATCGAATAGAACAGACTTTATTAGATGAAATATAAATTGATACAAGTTTACAGAGAACATGGAGCATGGAAACATTCGACGACTTGCAAGTGAACGGGTTGTCAATCCTTTCCTTGGGTTTCGTTAGAGTTTGTCAGGCTCAGGGGCGGATCCTCTACTCAATCTTCTCGTTGAATCTTCGTAATAGAGACTGGGTCGGTCTACTACCAAAATGAAAACTAAACTGGAACAATGTCTAAACGCTACTAAACTTGTTATTATTGAATAAACAATGTGTGTACAGCATATTGCTTTTGAACAGAATCGAAATCTAACTTCTGAATCACTTGATTCGGAATTTCTACATAAATTCTATACTAATCTCTTTCTTCTACATATCTTCAACTCTCCATCAACTCTTTATTTATAGATGTTGAAGAGTCTTGATTGAAGTGTCGTGTCCGCTGTGAAGGATCGTGTCCATTGCGAAAGGACGTCTTTATCCACCCGAACGATCGCGTTTCGTTGAAAATGAAAGTGTGTAACTATGCCTCTAAAAACTCCTGCTCGTACCGAGAATATTAAATTCTCTACCGAGAATGGGGGAGCATCAATTGGTCTTCAAACGAAGGAAGGAAAAGCTGGGGAACGCGTGTCGCGGTACCGTGAATTTGGGGGCCGCGGTCGCGGCACGGAACGTTTTTTGGTTCTTCTGCTTTCGTTCGCGTCCTTGATTTGGCGTTATTAATTTCTGTCGTCTTTGACTCCTTTTGTAGGGTTTTTCTTCTGTTTTCGAGCTCTTTTCGTTCCTATTTGGATTTTACCAAATATTTATGTACCTTACAAGAAAGAAACATATTCGAGAGTAAAAGCTTCCTAAACAGTTATAAATAGCATAAATTCGTAGCAATATTGATGTAATTATTGATGATATTTTAGGTATATTTTGGGCTTAATAAATCCCCATACTTAATCTTTTGCTAGTCCCGAGCAAAATTTCACTGAATTTATTTTTTAACTAATCTCTTTATGAAAATAAAATATATATCTCCGTATTACCTTTTGAATTAGTTAAGCCGAAAAGACTAGCTTCGCATGGCAAATTTATATGCAAAACATTAAACTAACTGAGTATAATATACGATATATCATTCGTCTTGTATTTCCAATTTTGAATTGAAGCATTCGGGACGATATAAGCACGCATGTTATTGAGTCTTTCGTCTCAAGGCATTTCAAAGCACAAAATTTCCTTTCCCAAACCTAAACTAATATATGAGATATATTATACATTTAAATAAGTACTTGGGTTAATTATTGCTTAGTTACGCCCGAGATAAGGGTGGTCTTGATCGTAACTTTATACGCATTTTTATTGCTTTGTGTTTGCTTAAGAGGTACCGACCATGCCATGGGTGGACGCAATCGTTACTTTAAACTTATACACGCTTTATAATTTTTTTGCTTTAAACGTTCCTTCCATACCTCGATTGTGATAAGGGTGGTCGCAACCATGGCCAAAAGTAAACGGTATTTATTATTCTTCCCTTTCATACCTCGATTGTGATAAGGTTGGTCTCAATCGTGGCCAAAAGTTAAGAATTCAACTAATTGATTAATTAATATGAAACATGAAATTGTAATTTGGGAAAAAGAAAGATAGCACATTCATCCTATATTGACTTAAAATTCAACATGTATTATGGCTAAAGTTTCTTTAAAAACTTCAATTGGTGTTAATGTAAGACGAAATCAAACCGAGCTAAAATTGTTAGTTCAATTTAATGCCTATAAACCTAATTGAAAATTTAAAATAAGATTTATTGTATCATGAATTGCATGATATAAAATAGAGATTGAATAAAGAATTTATTACTTAAATACATTTACTCGAGACAATTTTACTTAAAATCGTATCGGAGATTTGTGAAAATTTGTGAAAAATATTACCCGTATAGAAATATTATTTCTAACAATAATGATAACCTAAACAAATAATCATATTAACTTATGGTTAATTTATGAACATATGAAAAATGTGTTGCAATTGTATAAAATTTATTCGTTGCATTTATTTGTTTTGCAAAATGATATTTTCGTAGCATTTATTCGTATATATGGAAATGATATATGTATATCTCCTCCCACACTTAAATTGGACCATGTCCTCATTGGTGCAAAAATAAGGGAGAAAACATAAAAAATAAATACGAAATAAGGCATACGAAACAAAGATTGAAATTGTAGCAAATTAAACATTCAACATAAAATAAAAAATGGAAAATGGAAAATGTACCAAACATAGGAAAATTAAAATTGTACCACAATATAACAAGATAAAAATAAAATGAAAGGAAAACAACCTATGCTTGAGGCGGGGAATCCGGAGGTGTAGGTGAAGTCTCCACATTTCGGCGTCGGAAAAAGGAAAGCATCCGATGCCGAGTCGATCTATGCTCACGCCTCAAAAGGTTGAGGTTATCATTCATCACCATATTATTTTCTACCAAGTCATCAATTCTTAAGTTCATTTGACGATTGTTGGAATTGATTTGGTCCAAAATTCTCCGCAAATCCACCGGATCATCCGCTTGAGGTGCTTGGGGTTGTGGTTGAGCCTGAGGTTCATCTTCCTCTCCTACCGCCTCTCCGCCGCCTTCGGTACCTGCAAATTGAGAACTTGAAGTGCCACCACCCATAGTGCCATGAAGGTGGGCAATTCGGGAGGCATACGAAATAAAGACGGGGGGACCTTGTGGTAGCAATAAATGAGCCCGCTCAAGAGCCGAGATGTCCAAAAGTGGAATGTACCCACGGTAGGTGGACATGTCAAAATCAGTCAATTCACCTCGAGCTCCCAACACAATAGCGGTGATAAAATTACAAAGAGGGATCTGAATGGTAGTAGCCCTCGAAGCACGGAACAAATTATCGAACATCATGCCAATGCTATCAATCCTCAAACCTTTAAACAAGCTATCCAAAACATATAAATCCCGAACCTGAACCTTGGAACTCTCCACACGACCAAACAAGGAGAAACTCAAAAATTTGTGAAAGAAGAACACACAATTGTCCTTAATCAACTTGCTTGAAGTGTTCTTGGAATTAAAATAGTCTTGGTCCGAAAGAGTTTGCCAAACCGCATCATTATCAAAATCTTTAGGCTTATCATAAAAATTAGAATTAGGGAAACCAAACATATTTCCCATTGCATCATAATCAATGGTGTATGTGATACCATTATTCCTAAAAGAGATTGAGGTTTTCTTCTTGTTCATGGTCAAAGTGACCAAAAATTCCACCACATATTCATTAATACGCGGAAAACGCATATTAACGAATTCTTGCCAACCCAATGCCTCAATAAAAGCATCAATTCGAGTAGAGAAATTCAATGTTCTTACCGAATGGAAGTCTAAGAAGTGCATATCCACAAATTGGTGGTCGGCTTGTGAAAAATGTTTGAAACGAACGGCTTCCTCCTCCGAAGCGATGTCGAAATAAGCGCCATATTGAACCCGAAGGCGATTAGCTTCCGTAACAGCGGGCTTGTTACCAACACGCTTAGTCCTAACCATGGTGATGGTATTTAGTTTTAGGGTTTGAGAAGAAGAAGAAGAAGAAAAAGGAATTGAGAGAAAGAGTAAAGCTTGAAGATGAGTTTGGGGGTTTGAATTGGAAGTGATTGAAATAGAAAAGAGGATAGAAATTGGAGTGAATAAATTGGGAAGAGTAAAAGTAGGTTTTTGGGAAAGAGTTTGGAGTAAGGGATTGGGTAAAAATAGAGGTGATGTGAGGTTTGTGTAAGGGGTAGGTTTATATAGAGTGATTAGGTGAATGTATAGGTAGAATAGGAATAGGAATAGGCAAAAATATTGGCAAAATCGGAATCAAAAGGGCATATATCACGCGTGTCGCGACCGCGAATAGCAAAGCCGCGGCCGCGGCACGCGATTTTCAGGGAATTTTGCCCCTGAAATTCGTCCATAGTTGCTGCTCATACCGAGAATTATTAATTCTCGGTAGAGAATTGGTCAAAATGGCCTATTTGGGTGCCTATTGACATGGTTTGTGCAATTTTGTTGATGATTTGGTTCCTGAACTTAATATAAAGTGTCCCTGCACTTAAAAACTAAAATAAATGACATTAATTGCAAGGAAAACTAAAAGTTTAACCTTAATAAATTGAATTAAAGTGTAATAAATTGGTTTATGAATAATTAATGAAATTTAAATGTCATTGATGGATATAAGTTAAGAGAATCATATTAAATGCATAATAAGTGCATATAAATATATATTAATAATATGAATTTAATCAATTGAATGAATTAATGTTTTAAATTAAATGAATGAAGTTTGTGAAAATTGGATTTGGTGTGGATATATGTTTTAATTAAAAAAACCATGATTATTCAATATTATAGATTTTATATAGATTTGACCATGATTATATAGGAAATGGAAAACATAATCTAACCTTGTAAAATTAATAAATGAACTAAAATAAAATAGAACTTTATGGAATAAAACAAAAAATTATAAAAACAAATAATGAAACCAAATAATACAAAAACACAAATATTTACAAAAAAAAAAATAACTATAAACCTAACTATTCTATATACTCATCCCTATCAAGTGGGATATTTCTGGCCTTAATACGATCAATCTGAAACTGTACGAAAGTTTCACGTTCCGGTGCAGACAGAAAGTGAGGCCCTGCTCGAAAGACACGTTTTACAAGTCCTTCGTGCTCGAGAAATTCATAGTCAATTGTCGGGAAGAATTCATCATCACTCCAGGGAACATCAATGGTACCCTTTGTACCAAAAATTATTCCACAGATTATATTGCCGAACCCAATCTTCTTATCCTTGGATCGAGAAGCGGCGACTAGACCCTCCATCAGAATCTTTGAAGAATCTACTGCATTTCGCTGGAATATATCTCCAAGGACATAAAGATCTGTGTCACGGACCACACTACTGAATGTGTGACCGAATAAACTGTGACACGGGAATTTGTGTAGATACAGCATGGAGTTGGAGCGAAACGAGTGATTATAGGCGAGTTTTGAATTGAATCGCCAGAATCCAGTGAGCATTCTCCAAATGTCCGAGGATGTCATATCTCGTCCAGGATGACGTTTGATTGTATCCCTCGGGGGAAAACCAAACCAAGCATGCAACTCGGGATAGCCGAAAGTAAAGATTTCGCCTTCTCGACGAAAACTGAGACGTACTCGTCGTTTATTAGTGAAACGCACGGTACAGAAGAATTCGAGTATCCAGTCGCCTATTATTGGAAATCGCATTTGGGCGAATTTTGTCCACCCTAGGCGTTCCATATAGCGGCTCATGTCATCAGTAATGCCTAATTGGCTGTTAAGAAATTCATCCATATACAACATTCCGGTGAAGAATTTGTAACGGTGATTCCAGTAACGCCTACCTTCATCGTGATTGAAGATAGGAAAAGGCGCCCCATATCGCTTGGATAAGTCTGGGCGTTTATTGCTTGAGGCAACATTGTGCCTTGAAGTTTTGTATTTGGTAGGCATGGTGTTGGTTTGAAGGAAACAAAGTTTCTGGTACTAAATAAAAAAATGGTGTTTTGAAGAAATCAGAGGTCTGATAAAGATGAAAAGAATTGTAACAGAACTTGCATCCTCTAGGACTAATTTATAAGAGTTTTAGATGAAAAGAGGTGTTATTTTAATCATGAAAAGGTATAAAATGACACCTTTCGGGAATGAAGAAACTTAAGGTTTCAGTTGTCAAGAGGTTTGTCGAAAGGTTTAGGTTGATTCAGACCTGAGTGTGCAGGAATTTCGCGTGTCGCGACCGAGAATTCCGAATTCGGTGTCGCGACACGCTGATTTCCTTGCGGAAATCAGGCGTCGTAAGCCATGTCCTGATTCACTGGAGGATTTATAATTCTCGGTAAGTTCAGAGAAAATCTAACCTATTTGGACAAGTCTGAAAAATAGAATTCTCGGCAGAGAATTGCCTGAAACTTCAATTTCACTCTAATTTGCTAAAATTAATTCTAAAATCATGAAATAAACATATTTTATGCATATAAATCATAACATAAAGGCATCTAATCACAAAAATGGCATGTGGAAGTAAAATAAAATAAAAATAAAAATAAAATAAAATGAACAAAAATATAAAAAGAAAACAAAATAAACTGTGATCGAAAAACTGAGTGATTTATACGTCAGAAAATCTTGTTACGAACGGAATTTCTATTTGTGAAATATTTTCGTAATAGATTTTACATCGATTACCATTAACTTTGAAACGAATTCCGTTAGGACCTTCCAGTTCTAGAGAACCATAATTGAATGTTTTGACGACTAAATATGGTCTTATCCATCTGGACTTAAGTTTTTCTGGAAATAAACGAAGTCGTGAATTAAATAACAGCACTTTATCCCCAACATTAAAGTGTTTGACTTTAATTTTGGCATCGTGCCATTTTTTCACTTTTTCTTTATAAATCTTTGCATTTTCGTAAGATAGATGGCGTAACTCATCTAACTCATTTAAGTCGAGCAAACGTTTCTTACCTGCTTGTCGTAAATCAAAGTTAAGTTCCCTAATAGCCCAATAGGCTTTATGTTCTAATTCGACTGGCAAATGACATGCCTTCCCATACACTAAACGGTATGGAGTCATTCCTATTGGTGTTTTAAATGCAGTACGGTATGCCCATAACGCATTATTTAGTTTACAAGACCAATCTTTTCTTGAGGATGAAACTGTTTTCTCTAGAATCCATTTGAGTTCTCTATTTGATATCTCCGCTTGACCATTTGACTGAGGATGGTATGGCGTTGATACGCGGTGGCGTACTCCATATTTTTTCATAAGCGTTTCAAAACTTCGGTTTATAAAATGAGCACCACCATCACTAACGATGACTCTTGGACAACCAAATCTACAAAATATATCGTCAAGAAAATTAACGACAACTTTAGAATCGCTCGTCGGGGTTGCAATTGCTTCAACCCACTTTCAAACATAATCAACGGCAACTAATATGTAAGTTTTACCAAAAGAAGGGGGAAAAGGTCCCATGAAATCTATTCCCCACATATCGAAGACTTCAACTTCTAATATGGTTGTGAGGGGCATCTCATCTTTCCTTCCTAGATTTCCTGTTCTTTGGCACTTATCACAACGAGTAATAAATGAACGGACGTCTTTAAACATCGTAGGCCAAAAGAAACCACATTCAAATATTCTAGCTGCTGTCTTGTTAGCTCCATTATGTCCTCCATAAGAGCTAGAATGGCATTCCGACATTATGGATTCATATTCATTTTCACCAATGCATCTCCTAATTATCCCGTCACCACAGGTCTTGAACAAAAAATGATCTTCCCAAAAGTACTGTTTAATGTCGAAGAAAAATTTCTTCTTTTGTTGGAAATTTAATCCTTCTGGAACAATATTGGCTGCAAGATAATTAGCAATATCTGCATATCATGGTGACATGACGCTTTTCATTTGATAGAGATGTTCATCAGGAAAATCATCTCGTATACCGTTAGTTTCACCTATGGGACCGTTCTCATCTTCAAGTCTCGATAGATGATCGGCGACAAGGTTTTCTACTCCCTTTTTGTCTTTTATTTCTATATCAAATTCTTGTAACAATAAAACACATCTAATTAGACGTGGTTTTGCATCCTTTTTAGCAAATAGATATCTTAATGCTGCATGATCAGTGTAATAATAACTTTCGAACCTAACAAGTATGACCTAAACTTATCACATGCAAAAACTACAGCTAACATTTCTTTCTCAGTTGTGGTGTAGTTTAATTGTGCACCGGAAAGTGTGTGACTTGCATAATAAATGACATGAAGTTTCTTATCCTTCCTTTGTCCTAAAACACATCCGACAGCTAAGTCACTTGCATCACACATAATTTCAAATGGTAAATCCCAATCGGGTTTAGCAATAACAGGTGCACTGACTAAAGCTGTTTTTAATGTTTCGAAAGCTTTAACGCAATCTTCATTAAAATCAAAGGTAGAATCTTTCATGAGTAGATTAGTGAGTGGTTTGGAAATTACAGAAAAATTCTTAATAAATCTTATGTAAAAACCGGCATGTCCTAAAAATGATCTTACTCCCTTAACAATAGTTGGAGGGGGTAGTTTCTCTATTACTGAGGTTTTTGCTCTATCTACTTCTAATCCTTTTTCAGAGATTTTGTGACCTAAAACAATTCCTTCGTCAACCATGAAATGACATTTTTCCCAGTTTAATACCAAATTTGTTTCTTCACACCTAGACAAAACTTTATCCAAGTTTTCTAGGCACGAATCAAAAGAATCTCCATAAACTGAAAAATCGTCCATAAAAACTTCCATGATATCTTCAATGAAATCATTAAAAATCGCAGTCATACAACGTTGAAATGTTGCAGGTGTGTTACATAGACCAAAAGGCATTCTCCTATATGCAAATGTTCCGTAAGGACATGTGAAGGTTGTTTTATCTTGGTCATCCGGGTAAATGTATATTTGAAAGAATCCGGAGTAACCATCTAGAAAACAGTAGAAAGCGTGACCAGCTATCCTTTCGATCATTTGATCAATGAAAGGAAGAGGAAAGTGATCTTTCCTAGTTGCTTTATTTAAATTTCTATAATCTATACAAACCCTCCAACCAGTGGTGGTTCGCGTAGGTATTAATTCACCTTCTTCATTCCTTACAACTGTTATGCCTCCCTTTTTAGGTACACAATGGATTGGACTAACCCATTCACTATCCGAAATAGGGTAGATGATTCCATTGTCCAGAAGTTTAGTAATCTCATTTTTGACTACTTCCTTCATATTCGGATTTAGGCGTCTTTGCCTATCCGCTTTAGGTGGCTTATCTTCTTCTAAGTGAATTCTGTGCATTACAATGCTCGGATTAATACCTTTTAAGTCTGAAATTTGCCAACCCATACTTCCTATCCTATTTCTAACAACTTCTTTCAATTTCTCTTCTTGGACTTGTGTTAATTTGTTAGAGATAATAATAGGTAAAGAATCGCCTTCGCCTAAGAAAGCGTACCTCAAATGACTTGGTAATTCTTTAAGTTCTAATTTAGGTGGAACTATAATTGAAGGCAGAACTGGTCCATCTTCTCGAATCAAAGGTTCTGGGTCCTTATCTTCTAGTTCCTCACTCATTATAGGTTCTATTATTTCTTCTTTTTGAACAATGTCATTTACACATTCTTCAATTAAATCAAGTTTCATACAAGCGAAATCCTCCATGGGATATTTCATTGCTTGATTCATATCAAACTCAATCTTATCATCGCCTATTCTTAAAACTACTTTCCCTTCCGACACATCAACTAGAGCACATCCCGTGTTCATGAACGGTGTACCAAAGATTAACGGACAATTTACGTCATAAGCAAAATCTAAAATAACGAAATCGGTAGGAAAAATAAATTTGTCAACTTTAACTAAAACATCCTCAATTATACCGTATGGTCTTTTAGTGGTTTGATCCGCTAATTGCAAAACCATATTGGTACGTTTGATGTCTTCTTCTAACCCTAACTTATTAAAAATAGATAATGGCATCAAGTTAATGCTTGCTCCTAAATCACAGAGACAACTGGGAAATTCAATATCTCCCAATTTACACGGAATGGTAAAACATCCGGGATCCTTGAGTTTTGTGGGCAAATTACTTGACACAATTGAACTACAATCTTCAGTTAGTGAAATGGATGAAATTCCTTCCCAACTGATTTTCTTTGAAATTAAATCTTTGAGGAATTTACCATAATTGGGAATTTGTGTAATCGCATCCATAAACGTTAAATTAATATGCAAATTCTTAAGTTTGTCTAAAAATGTTAAAAGTTGTTTGTCATAGTCCTTATTGCGGACTTTGTGTGGAAAAGGTGGGTTGGGTACAAAAGTTTTTGTACTAGAGTCAATTGGTGTATCTTTTTGATTTAATGTATCTTCTTTGGGCTTCGGTAAATCAGTTCCAGGTAAGGTCGAATTTCCGGGCATTTCCGGGCCTAAGTAATTTTTCCCTGAACGAAGAGTGATAGCCTTAACATGCTCTTTCGGATTTTCTTCCGTATGGCTTGGAAGACTTCCCTCTTTGCGGGATGGAATTGATTTAGCGAGTTGTCCAATTTGAATCTTCAAATTATGGATGCTAGATGATTGGTTTTTAATAAGCTGATCGAATTTATTCTCGATCCGTTTAAAACCATCGTCGTGATTACTTATTTTTCCGCTCATAGCATCAATAAATTTGTCGATTTTAGAAGATAAAGTGCTAATCGTATCTCTTGATTGATTTTGATAATTGGTAGTACGATTTTGATTAGCATTAGCATTATTATCTCTCTAGTTAAAGTTAGGATGATTTCTCCATCCAGGATTATATGTATTAGAGTAAGGGTTATTATTTTGGTTTTGCCCTTGGACAAAATTTACCTGTTCAATTTCACTCATACCTTCGTAATCCACATCTGTTTGGATTGGCTTACCATTAGAATCACACGGTGCCATAAACCTATCAATTTTGTGCGATAAGGCAGAAAATTGGGCTTGCAACATCGCTACTGGATCAAGATTCACTATACCTTTAACTGATGATGTTGTTGAGGATGATGGTTTCGCTAATGGTACGTGTCCACGTTCCGCGGGCCACATACAGCTGTTGATTGCCATTTCCTCCAAAAGTTCTCTTGCTTGGGCAGATGTTTTCTTCATGAATAACCCTCCAGACATAGCGTCCAATGAACCTCTAGTCGTAGGATTTAATCCATTATAAAATGTTTGCATTAAAAGTTCAGCGGGCAATTGGTGGTGTGGGCATAAACGTTGAAGTTCTTTAAAACGTTCCCAAGCCTCATAAAGAGTTTCATTATCATTTTGAGAAAAAGATGTTAACTCTTTAATGACTCTTGCGGCTTTTGCTAAAGGAAAAATTTTTGATAAAAACGCATGGGCTAATTGCTCCCAAGTCTCAATTGATGCGGCTGGCATAGAAGTTAACCATTCTTTGGCTCGATCTTCAAAGTAAAAGGAAAAAGGCGAAGATTGATTGCTTCTGCAGTCACATTTGGTATTTTAAAAGTGTCACAAATTTCTAAGAAATTTGTCAAATAGGTATTAGGATTTTCGTTAGGTAACCCGTAAAATGTTACATTATTTTGTAACATATTAAGCAACGCAGGCTTAATTTCAAATTGATTTGCATTAATTTGGGGTCTAACTATACTGTTTGTTACACCGGCCACTCCTGGCCTAGCGTAATCCATAAGTGTGACCATAACTTCTGGCTCAGTAATTCTAGTTTTTATTGGGGTTTTGTTTTTGTTTTTCTTTTCTTTCTTGTTCTTTTTAAGAGTTCTTTCAATTTCTGGGTCAATAGGATCTAGTGACGTGCCTGAACTTCGAGAACTGCGCATGAACTTGAAATTTCACACGAACAGAAACTCCCTACAAAATAGAATTTGAAAAATAAATATGTTAGTAATTGAAAATAAATAAAATATAAAAGTTTGAATAAGTATGAATAAACCTAGATTCGTAATAAAACACGAAAAATTTAAAATTTTGTCAAAAATTTTGGCGTTCCCCGGCAACGGCGCCAAAAATTTGTTGAGCGATTTCGGCAAGTGAACGGTATACGCTTGTAGTAATAAAAGATATCGATCCCACAGGGAACGTTTTTTAACAAAACTTATTTACAATCGGTTAAATTTACTTTAAGGTTTATAATATGGAAAATCGTTTAATCGGTTTTGGTTTTGAAATTGCTAGAATGAGAATTAGATTAGATTATGAAAATATTAGAAAATATTCTGATTTAAGAATGAATTTGCAAGATAGGAACTTTTAGTACTTTTTAGAAAAGTAAACAGATGTATTTGTTTGCATTAAGCAAAGAAAACAACTTTAAACTTTGTACGAATTATAAAGATGAAATAAATGACGGAACCTCTAATTATTAGGCTTTGAACATGACAAAACCCTTTCGGGATAGTTGCCCTTAATCAAATTAAAACTCTTTCGAGATAATAATTTGTCTAAGTGTTCAACAAAGTTTCCTTGTAAAGATTTTGAATTAAATACGTTTTAATGAAAACACCAGCAGTCACTTTAGTGGATTGGTTACCATAAGTGCTGCATAAAAATCTATCGAATAGAACGGACTTTATTAGATGAAATATAAATTGATACAAGTTTACAGAGAACATGGAGCATGGAAACATTCGACGACTTGCAAGTGAACGGGTTGTCAATCCTTTCCTTGGGTTTCGTTAGAGTTTGTCAGGCTCAGGGGCGGATCCTCTACTCAATCTTCTGGTTGAATCTTCGTAATAGAGACTGGTTCGGTCTACTACCAAAATGAAAACTAAACTGGAACAATGTCTAAACGCTACTAAACTTGTTATTATTGAATAAACAATGTGTGTACAGCATATTGCTTTTGAACAGAATCGAAATCTAACTTCTGAATCACTTGATTCGGAATTTCTGCATAAATTCTATACTAATCTCTTTCTTCTACATATCTTCAACTCTCCATCAACTCTTTATTTATAGATGTTGAAGAGTCTTGATTGAAGTGTCGTGTCCGCTGTGAAGGATCGTGTCCGTTGCGAAAGGACATCTTTATCCACCCGAACGATCGCGTTTCGTCAAAAACGAAAGTGTGTAACTATGCCTCTAAAAACTCCTGTTCGTACCGAGAATATTAAATTCTCTACCGAGAATGGGGGAGCATCAATTGGTCTTCAAACGAAGGAAGGAAAAGCTGGGGAACGCGTGTCGCGACCGTGAAGTTGGGGGCCGCGGTCGCGGCACGGAACGTTTTTTGGTTCTTCTGCTTTCGTTCGCGTCCTTGATTTGGCGTTATTAATTTCTGTCGTATTTGACTCCTTTTGTAGGGTTTTTCTTCTGTTTTCGAGCTCTTTTCGTTCCTATTTGGATTTTACCAAATATTTATGTACCTTACAAGAAAGAAACATATTCGAGAGTAAAAGCTCCCTAAACAGTTATAAATAGCATAAATTCGTAGCAATATTGATGTAATTATTGATGATATTTTAGGTATATTTTGGGCTTAACAATACATATGCATTCCTCTATCGTATCTTTCCCACAACTCTTAAAGAGTCGGCAACCTTTTGGTACGAGCAATTTCTCATTGTATCTATCCATAACTTCAACTAGAGGGCAGAATCCTTTGTGGATCACTTTGTGACTTCCATACCAGAAGGAAAAACAATACAAGACTTGAATACATTGTTTTAAACCGAATGAGAGACCCTTGTGCAATTTATTGAGCGATGTTAAGCCCTATCGATTAGTGTCATTGAATTTAGTGTGGGAGGAGCCATCGATGCCATGACAAGTAATTGCTGCAGGCGAGCGTTTCAATAAAGCACCATCGCCTCTAGACCTATGGACTTTCAGGAATTAATGGAAAGGGTGAGAAGTTACACTAGGTGGGACGAACATAAGTCAAACCCTCTGCTAAAAAAAGAACCATGATTAAATAATGACAAATCATTAAGGGATAAGGACCGGAAGGATAGAAATCCACAAAAGCTTCGGGAGCAAAAGGACAATCTCCATGTCACCTTTAACTCCCCCCAGGAAGGAAATGCTCTTTTGGGTAGAGGATAATAAAATGCGAATCGAATATCCTCCCAAGCTCAAAAAGGGCTGAAGCAACGGCAAGTATTGCCGCATCCATAAAATTGAGGGCCATAAAAGTGAAGATTGCAGACAATTAATCATAAAGCTTGGAAAGATGGCCGAAAGTAGTAAAGTAGACCGTTTTCTCAAGATATATGGGGAAGATTCAAAGAAAGAGAAGAAGGATGAATGCCACACCCCTAAAGGAGTAATCAATGTCATAATAAGGGGGCCACGACCCAAGAGGAAAAGAGAGGAGGTTTCTGTTGGTCCCTTGTAAGGTTGCAAGTATAGTTCCAAGGGGGGGTTAGGAACTATTTAAACTTTTTCGCAATTAGGGCAGACTTCTTTTTCTAAAGAAAAAGGTTTGAACAGCGGCGCTGAGTAAACAGCAAGATACTGGCTTAGTCAACAGGTGACTAGGTCAGTTTCTTAGCTTGAGTCAGGAGATAGCACTTAGAGTCTATTCCTGAGCTCAGACGTTCAACGCGCACAACTCAATTTGACCTCTTTACTTGGTCAGTTTTGATTATTTAAAGCAAGCAATATAA
Organism: Euphorbia lathyris; assembly: GCF_963576675.1. Classification (NCBI taxonomy): domain Eukaryota; kingdom Viridiplantae; phylum Streptophyta; class Magnoliopsida; order Malpighiales; family Euphorbiaceae; genus Euphorbia; species Euphorbia lathyris. The sequence continues at coordinate 57,494,703 of NC_088917.1, forward strand.
ATAAGGAGTTAAAGGTAAGAAATACTTCACTCAGCAGATTTATCCAGGTTCGGCTTCTTCTAAGCCTACGTCCTGTCCCCGGAACACGTTCCGAGATTTCAAATCCTCTACTGAGCTCTTTAAAGGTAGAGCCTCAAACCCTTTACAATATCAGCAATTGAGTATGACAAGAGTACCTTCCTCTATACTTCTACTCAATCCTAATCTCACGCTGAGTACTCAAAACCGAGTAATCAGCCTCTCTTTTCTATCTCTAGAAATGATAAGTGTTTTGTCCTAATACAAAGATGTGCTAAGACACTTTAGACGATTTAACAATCACTCTAGACTTTTACACAAATATAAGAAATTGTAGTGTAAGATTTGCTTTGCTTCTTTGCTTGCAGAACTTGTAGAAATTTGGTCAGCGTAACTGCTTGATCAAGTTCTGTGTCTTGTGAAGCATATGATGGCACTATTTATAGAGACGTCTGGGCGTCGGTCATTTCGAATTTCGAAATAACCGTTGGAGGGAAACGGCTATATGTCGTTGTCATCCTGACTTGCTCAGAGCTCTCGGCCAATCACAATCGTGTATCTTCTATCCTCGGTCAGCTCAGCAGATGGTCTCTCCTTTTATGGTAAGGTCAACTGGACAGCATACTGTGTCGTCTGAACTTTGCCAAAAGAGGAAACACTTTGTCTGAAAGTTTTCCTTCGCCAGCTGCTGTCTTGTACGTTTGTCGAGACTACTCAGCAGCTTCATCTTGAAGTTGTTCCCGAAGGTCTTCTAGATCCTTCCGTTTGCTGAGTTGCGTTTTGTTCAAAACGGCAACGTCTTGACATACGCGGGCCGAGTGAACTGAGTTGTTTGACTTGGGCATTGGCTTCCGTAATGGGCTTGGGCCATTTAATCCTTATGTCTTATAATAGTTTTAACTCAACATTGAACAAACACATTAGTAGAATAAATTAAAGCATTTAAACTTGGTGTGTTTAGAATATGTATTTTAATTATACTTAAACAATTTTGTCAAATCAAAATTATGTGGAAAGGTGTTTCAACAAACTCTCCCATTTTGATGTTGGCAAAACTATTCAGCAAGGAACTCAGTATGAGCTCCCCCATGATAGTTGACCTAGTATATTTAAGCAAACTCCCCCGTAAGGGTTGAGCTACTGACTTAAAACATTTAAAGGTTTAAATGAGTAAGTCAAAGATCAGTTTTCAAATATAGGTCAGCTATTTCAACATATTCTATTTACTCAGTATAAAGCGGAAGGTTTAGTCATATAGAGTGCGCTGAGTAATTTATTGTTCAATGAGTTCTTAATAGACAATGTTTTATAAGCATATAGGTGAATGTCAAACATATTATCAGCATTTGATTTAGTCAAAAAAATTTACAAGTGTTAAACATGGCTGATTCAATTGAAGATACTTAATAACTCAGTATTTAGCAATATATATCATAACTTAAGATTTGAAGATGAAGATAAGGATATGATATATTGATAGAAGTCATTCATTACACAGCAACACATAAACAGATAAGGCAACAAAAGATTACAACCATATACTGAGCTAGCCTATCTATTTCTTTTTCTTGTGTTGTGAAGACTGACTTCGCTCATACTGACGTCGCTCATGCTGAGCTCTAGCTGCTTGCGCTTTCTCCCCCGTTTTGTCAACTTCAGGGAGCTTGAATGCATCAGTTAACACAGCCCTAGTCAGTTCTTGAGAAAGCTCCTTAAGCTTGTCAGCGCTCTCATTTACGCCATCAAAGATGGCAACGCCATCTACTGATACTTCTGCTGGTATTCGAAGATCAACAGCACTGAGCATATTGACACTGAAAGCTTGAGCTTTGGCTTGCCAGATAAGAGCTTCAGAGAGGCCAGCAAAGATTTGGTGGAATGTCTTTAAGAGAGCTGAGTCATAATGATGACATTGGATATTGTTATGACGGATGTGGTTGAAAGATTGTTGTGCGAGGGACAACAATTCATTTTGCTTCAACGCGTCAGTATCCATCTCTTGCTTATTTAGATTAAGCAGTCTTATAGCCTCACCGATTTGCTCTATTAAGCACTGACTGTATGACACCATTTGCTCGTTGGTCTTCAGTTGCTCAGTGTGAAGCTGAGCAAAGAGCATTTTGAGTTCAGAGGAAGTGGCGTAGTCAGTGTTCACAGCGGACAACTTCTGGACTTGGTGATGGAGAGAGTTCAGATGTTGAACTGGTGTCAGCTGTATTTCTGCCAACTTGGCAATAGAATCCTGCTTAGCTTGCTGGGCTTGGAAAGATAAGATGACATTCAGCAAATCTTTAAGTCCCTTAACTTCATTGAGAAGCTGAGTGACCTGAGAGAGCTGGGTAGTCTCGAGAATAGTAGAACCAGCAGTAGGAGGAGTGGAATGTTGAAGTTTCCGGATTAATGCTTGCACTGAGTCGATGATCTTTTTGCCAGACTCAGTGGCATTCAGATGGACATCAGTATGACTAGAAGGAAGTGGAGTGAAAGGAGTACCCTGGTCAGTGACTGGAAGAGTATGCTCAATCTGCACTTGAGTTGGAGGAATTGGTGGTTGATCAGCAGAGAGTTTAGTTGTGGAAGTAATAACCTGAACACTGTCTGTGCTGACGGCAGAAGGATGAGGAGTCAGCACCATGCTTGAGGACACAACATGGACAATAGACGGTTCAACCTGACTGGTTGATGTTGCTGAGGCATTGGGGTCGGCATGTTCCTGTTGAGAAGAAACAGAGGCTTGTTTTTCCAATTGCGCAGATGTAGTGGAAGTGGATTGGCGATTGAAGAACTTAAGTTGGATAGTAGAAGGGTCCTTAGTTGTCTTAGAGAGGACAATGTCAGGAAGAGTTGGAAGTTTTACAGGAAGTTCAAGGACTGGCTTTTCACTGGCCTTGACCAACTTTCGCCTTCTACGAGGTGGAGTGTCAATATGGGCAGGTACTCCTGAGTGAGTAGGGGAGGATTCCTGTTGCTCAGTATGAAGCTGGTCAGCTTGCTCTTCAACTTGATCAACAGTGTGTTGGTCAAGTACTTGCTCAATTCCTGCAGCCAACTCAGTGTCGACATGCACATCTCCACTAGCTAATCCAGTGTTAGCATCCTCAGCTTCATGTTCGCTGGCAGTTTCCTCAGAATCCTCAGCGTCATCCTGACCGCTGGCTTCTTCTTCTTCTTCTACCTCACTACTATCTCCATCAAGTTCTTCCTCAACTTGAGAGATGAAGTGATAATCTAGTTGGACCTCAGGCTCCTCAGACTCAGCACCTGTACCTTGACACTGGGTGAAGTGAGAGTCACCCGGTACTATGAAGTCGGTCGGTATACTTCCAGAGGAGTCAAAGTTGAAGTTTTATGCTTCTTCTGAGGTTGCTCAGCAGCTTCCTCAGTTCCAGGCTCACCTTGCCTGGTTCTCTTCTCAGCTGACTTACCAGCTGACCTCTGCCTCTTCGCTGGAGACTCAACATTTTTAGAAGGAGTCTCAGTAGATTTCCTCTTGCGAGAAGCTGGGGCCTTAGTTCTTCGCCCCTTCTTTGGCTCAGCAGTTTCCTCAGCTTGGCCAGCATCAGCAGCAGCAGTAGCAGCAGCTTTACCTTTCTTTAAGGGCTGTCCAAATTTCAGTGCCCTCAGCGAGGATGCTGTTGTCTCAGTACCTTTAAGTTTCTCCTCTCCTTCGAGGTCAATTTTGTGATCAATGAGGATTCTTGTTATGATTGACCCGAGCCTCATTGTACCAGTGTTGCGAAGGAACCCAGCAACGAGAAAGACAGGCATGTTGATGGGGGTGTACATCAGCATGTGCCAGATAAAACACTGCTCAAAATTTGTTGCTGATGTAGTGCAGTTTATCTTTGGGTAGATAAAATAGGTCAGCAAGTAGTGAGCCATCTTCTGGTGCTGACCCATTGATGATGCTGAGACTTCTCTTGAGTAGCCCTCAGGTTTGCAGAATTTGTGTACATAATTAGTCTTGTCCTGATCGCCTGATCTTCTCAGCCTTGCTCCCTCAGTTTTGAGCTGGAGAAGATTTCCTATATAGAGAGGGTTGACGAAGATGGTTTTGCCTTTTACCTCAGTGCACAGGTAGTCAGCGTTGTCGTTGGCAACCTTGAGGTTGTGGTAAAACTCCCTCACTAGGTCAGGATAAGTTTCATCCCTGACAGAGAACAGTCCGGTCCATTCATTCTTGGAAATCCATTCGGCAAATGGCTGTTCATTCTGTACGAAGTGCTCTGAAACCCATCTAGAGGGTTCAACTTTCCATTTTCGCACATTCTCAAAGACTTTGGAGTAGGTACGAATTTTCACAGTCTTTCCTTGACCAGAGTTTGAGTTTTGGCCAGTTTTTCCCTTACTTGGCGTAGGGGGATTTCTAGTAGGTTCATCGGAGCTGGTCTTTTGGTGGCCGACACCGGAGACGTTGAAAGATAACTTAGTCATTCTTCGAATATGGAAAACTTAGAGGAATTTGAGAGAGAAGAGGTTCAAAGTAGTTTCTTTGCCTTTAGAATTGATTAAGCGTAAAGAATAAAAGATGGGGAAATTCCCATAATTTATAGACGGAATGAACGGTTGTGGATCTTAATCGAATCCATGTGTCAGTTCTGCCTTAGGATTGTGTACCGACAACGATCCTGGCATTTATGACACATACGGCGAATACGTCATCCTAGGGCTATACGCGTGCTTTGCATTTATGCTAACGGATCTAACACTCAGTATTTAGAATGTCAAGCGTTTGATATTCTGAGTGGCCAGTAATACATTTACGGATGATTTTAAAGTTTAAGTTTAAAACTAATTTACTCAGTGTGCAAGTTACTCAGTATTTGATGTTCAGTAAGTTTCAATGAGTTACTCAGCAAACAATCAATCATTCAGCATAGTAATTCACTCAGCATTCATATTTATTTAGCACAGGAATTTACTGAAGAGGATTAAACATACCAATTGCTTCTCTCAGTATGCTGAACTGCTCACGGGCCAGTGGCTTCGTGAAGATATCCGCAAGCTGTTCATCCGTTGGGACAAAGGTCAGCTTGATCTCACCCTTGAGTACATGGTCTCTAATGAAGTGATGTCGGATGCTGACATGCTTCATTCTGCTGTGTTGAATTGGGTTCTTGGAAAGATCAATTGCACTTTTGTTGTCACATTTGACTTCAATTGTCTTCGTTTGAACACCATAGTCTTCAAGTTGTTGCTTAATCCATAGGACTTGAGCAACACAATGACCAGCAGCAATGTACTCAGCTTCAGTGGTAGACAAGGCTGCTGACGCCTGCTTTTTGCTGAACCAGGATACAAGACAGCTTCCTAAGAAGTGGCATCCTCCAGAGGTGCTTTTTCGTTCCAGCTTATCTCGTCCATAGTCAGCGTCAGTGTATCCAATGAGTGTAAAATCATGAGTATTTGGATACCACAAACCTGCGTTCACTGAGCTTTGCAAGTATCTAAGGATTCTTTTTACAGCAATGTAATGAGATTCCTTAGGGTTAGATTGATATCTAGCACAATAGCATACTGAAAACTGAATGTCCGGTCTACTGGCTGTTAAGTAAAGTAGAGAGCCTATCATACCTCGATATAATTTGTTGTCTACTGACTTACCATTCTCGTCAGCGCAGAGGACAGTGTCAGTGCCCATAGGAGTGGATATTGGCTTGCAATTCTCCAAGTCATATTTCTTTAATATCTCCTTGGCATATTTGGCTTGACTGATGAAGATGCCATTCTTTCCTTGTTTAATTTGAAGACCGAGGAAGAAGTTGAGTTCTCCCATCATGGACATTTCAAACTCAGTCTGCATTTGTTTGCTAAACTCCTTGCACATTGATTCGTTAGTTGCACCAAATATTATATCATCAACATAAATTTGGGCCAGCAGGGTATCTTTACCCTTTTTCTTAATGAATAAGGTTGTATCAGCTTTACCCCTAACGTAATTTCTAGTCAGCAGGAAACTGGTCAGCCTCTCATACCAAGCACGTGGTGCTTGCTTGAGGCCGTACAGAGCCTTTTTGAGTTTGTAAACATGGTTTGGGAACTTAGGGTCCTCAAAACCTGGAGGTTGATTTACATAAACCTCCTCGTTTATAACTCCATTAAGAAATGCACTTTTGACATCCATTTGGAATAATTTAAAATTCATGTAAGATGCATATGCACATAGAATTCTAATTGCCTCTAGCCTTGCCACTGGGGCAAAGGTCTCACCGTAGTCAATACCTTCTTGCTGACTGTAGCCCTGAGCTACAAGCCTTGCCTTGTTCCTGACTACGTTTCCTTGTTCATCCATCTTGTTCCTGAAGACCCATCTTGTTCCGATGGTCTTTTGACTCTTTGGATGAGGTACTAGCTCCCATACATCGTTTCTTCTGAATTGATCGAGCTCCTCTTGCATTTCGTTCATCCAGAATTCATCGTACTCAGCTTCAGCGAAATTCTTCGGTTCTTGTACTGAGACGAAGGCAACATTGCTGAGGTACTTCTTGAGTTGATTCCTCATCATCAGGGTATTCCCAGCAGAATCAAGGATCACACTCTCTGAGTGCCCTCTTGGGATCCTTATCTCTTTAGGTAGATTTATGTCTTGTGCTGTTTCTGTTTCAACAATCTCTGCAGAAGTAGATGGGTCAGTAAAAGTAATCTTAGGTTCACTCTTACTCTTGGTCAGCCTTTTCGTGAATGACTCCGTAGCTGGTTCTGGGTCAGCAACGGTTACTGAGTGTGGATCATCTTCGGTCAGCGGCTGGTATCTACCTGTAGGGTCAGTTTCGTCGAACTCTACATGTATAGACTCTTCTAAAACTTGAGTTCGTTTATTAAAAACTCTGTATGCTTTGTTGTTTGTTGAGTAGCCCAAAAAGATAGCCTCATCAGCTTTTGAATCAAACTTTGCTAAGCTATCTTTGGTATTTAAAATAAAACATCTACAGCCAAAGGCACGAAAGTATCCAATATTGGGCTTTCGTCCTTTCCAAAGTTCATAGGGGGTTTTCTTGAGTATAGGTCTAACTAGAGCCCTATTAAGAATATAACATGTTGTGTTAACAGCTTCTCCCCAAAAATACTTTGGAAGCCTATGCTCATCCAGCATTGTTCTGGCTATTTCAACCAGAGTTCTGTTCTTTCTTTCCACAACCCCATTTTGCTGAGGTGTTCTAGGAGCAGAAAAATTGTGGTCAATGCCGCTGGCTTCACAAAATTCAACAAACTTTTGGTTCTTGAATTCTCCACCGTTATCACTACGGATATGTGCTAATTTTAGGTCTTTTTCATTTTCAATTCTTCTAACCAAATTTGAAAATGTCTCAAAGGTCTCATCCTTGCTGGTCAGCAAGATAACCCACGTATACCGAGAGAAGTCATCTACAATGACCAAGGAAAATCTTCTTCCACCCAGACTCAGCGGCTGGACTGGACCAAAGAGATCCAAGTGTAGCAACTCTAACGGACGTTTAGTTGAGACAATATTTTTGCTATGAAAAGATTGCTTGGTTTGTTTTCCAGCTTGGCAAGCGTGACATAACTGATATTTTTGAAATTTAAGTTCAGGCAGTCCCTCAACCAATTGCTTTCTTGCTAGTTTGGCCAGGAGGTCCATGCTTACATGACCAAGTCTCCTGTGCCATAGCCAGGAATTTTCTTCCTTTGATACTAAGCATACAGTTTTTGAAAATTTTTTCTCTAAGTCTAGCATAAAGACATTATCTATCCGAGGGACAGTTAAAATTAACTCATTTGTTTTACCCTCGTATATTTTACATCCAGTAGCATCAAATATAACTTTTCTCCCATTGTCACATAGCTGAGCTACGCTGAGTAAGTTATATTTGAGTCCGCTGACTAGGGAGACAGATTCAATAGTAGGATTACCTCCGATGGTTCCTGACCCTACTATCTTACCCTTCTTGTTGTCTCCAAAACTTACGCTCCCTCCTCATTTACGCTCAAACGTGATGAACTGAGTTTCATCACCCGTCATATGCCTTGAGCATGCGCTGTCAATATACCACATCTTTGACTTCTCGGCACATCTCAGGCTTACCTCATTTGATTGCTCCTCGTCTTCTGATAGGTCAGCATGCTCAGAGACGCATGGCTCAGCAAGTTCGTCAGCCATGAAGCATATATTTGCTGACTTGGTGGCCTCAGTTTCTGTGGATAAAGACTCATCGCTGTCGCTCCAAGTAGCCACCATTGCTTTCTTCCCACTTTTCTTGTCTTTCCTCAGTGTGGGGCAGTTTGACTTAATATGGCCAGTTTGATGGCACTCAAAGCATGTAATGGGCTTTGAGCTGTCCTTTCTGTATTTGCTGTCACTTGAGTCAGCCTTATACTTATCAAACTTTCTGTAAGGCTTTTTAGAGTATTTGTCACTCTTCTTGAATAGCCTTTTCATCTTCCTTGTGAACATAGCCATCTCCTCATCGTCAGTTGAACTCCCGTCAGTGGAGTCAGCTTTCATGACAAGTGACTTCTGCTTCTTGTCTTCAGATTTTTCCTTCACCTCAAAGTTTTTCATGGATATCTCATGGGTCAGCAATGAGCCGATGAGTTCGTCGTATTTGTAGGTGGTTAAATCCTGAGCTTCCTCAACTGCTGTCTTCTTTGCTTGCCAGTCTTTAGGAAGACTCCTGAGAATCTTTTTGACTTGTTCTTCCTCAGTGAAGATTTTCCCAAGTCTCTTGAGCTCATTAATGATGTTGGTAAACCTTGCATTCATGTCTGAAATGCCCTCATCATTGTTCATCTCGAACAGCTCGTAGAGTCTCATCTGCTGATTTACCTTGGATTCTTTTACTTTATTTGTTCCCTCGTAGGTGACTTCCAGCTTTCTCCAGATCTCTTGTGCCGACTCACAACCTGAGATTTTATTATATTCTGCAGCATCGAGCGCACAGTGAAGCATATTGATAGCCGAAGCATGGTTTTGGAGCTTCTTAAGATCATCCTATGTCCATTTGGCCTCAGCTTTTACAACTGTTTGGCCAGCCACAACCTCGACAGGTACAAATGGGCCTTGGACTATAGATAGCCAGGCACTCATGTTTGTAGCCTGAATGAAGTTCTTCATCCTATTCTTCCAGAAGGTATAGTTTGACCCGAAGAATAGGGGAGGCCTAGTAATGGACAGCCCCTCAGGCAGTATTTGAGTTGTTTGGTTTCCAGGGAGAAACCGAGTGCTGTTTTGGCCCATGGTAGGGATCAGCTCAAGGTTGTTAGACCTTTTAGAGTGAGCTTTTAAGCTCTGATACCACTTGTTGGTCCCTTGTAAGGTTGCAAGTATAGTTCCAAGGGGGGGTTAGGAACTATTTAAACTTTTTCGCAATTAGGGCAGACTTCTTTTTCTAAAGAAAAAGGTTTGAACAGCGGCGCTGAGTAAACAGCAAGATACTGGCTTAGTCAACAGGTGACTAGGTCAGTTTCTTAGCTTGAGTCAGGAGATAGCACTTAGAGTCTATTCCTGAGCTCAGACGTTCAACGCGCACAACTCAATTTGACCTCTTTACTTGGTCAGTTTTGATTATTTAAAGCAAGCAATATAAATAAGGAGTTAAAGGTAAGAAATACTTCACTCAGCAGATTTATCCAGGTTCGGCTTCTTCTAAGCCTACGTCCTGTCCCCGGAACACGTTCCGAGATTTCAAATCCTCTACTGAGCTCTTTAAAGGTAGAGCCTCAAACCCTTTACAATATCAGCAATTGAGTATGATAAGAGTACCTTCCTCTATACTTCTACTCAATCCTAATCTCACGCTGAGTACTTAAAACCGAGTACTCAGCCTCTCCTTTCTATCTCTAGAAATGATAAGTGTTTTGTCCTAATACAAAGATGTGCTAAGACACTTTAGACGATTTAACAATCACTCTAGACTTTTACACAAATATAAGAAATTGTAGTGTAAGATTTGCTTTGCTTCTTTGCTTGCAGAACTTGTAGAAATTTGGTCAGCGTAACTGCTTGATCAAGTTCTGTGTCTTGTGAAGCATATGATGACACTATTTATAGAGAAGTCTGGACGTCGGTCATTTCGAATTTCAAAATAACCGTTGGAGGGAAACGGTTATATGTCGTTGTCATCCTGACTTGCTCAGAGCTCTCGGCCAATCACAATCGTGTATCTTCTGTCCTCGGTCAGCTCAGCAGATGGTCTCTCCTTTTATGGTAAGGTCAACTGGACAGCATACTGTGTCGTCTGAACTTTGCCAAAAGAGGAAACACTTTGTCTGGAAGTTTTCCTTCGCCAGCTGCTGTCTTGTACGTTTGTCGAGACTACTCAGCAGCTTCATCTTGAAGTTGTTCCCGAAGGTCTTCTAGATCCTTCCGTTTGCTGAGTTGCGTTTTGTTCAAAACGGCAACGTCTTGACATACGCGGGCCGAGTGAACTGAGTTGTTTGACTTGGGCATTGGCTTTCGTAATGGGCTTGGGCCATTTAATCCTTATGTCTTATAACAGTTTTAACTCAACATTGAACAAACACATTAGTAGAATAAATTAAAGCATTTAAACTTGGTGTGTTTAGAATATGTATTTTAATTATACTTAAACAATTTTGTCAAATCAAAATTATGTGGAAAGGTGTTTCAGCAGTTTCCACCTTGGAAAAGATGAAGGAGTTCCAGTCTGATTTCTACTTCGACAATGTAAATAATAAACCTGATGAATGGCATGAAGATGCCCTAGTAATTGAGATGTTGATAGGAGACTTTAAATTGTGCAGGGTTTTTGTTGATATAGGCAGCTCCGTCAATATTATCATCTGAAAGATCTTCGAGAGTCTTTGGAGCATAAAAATTGACCACGAGCACAACTTATTTGGTAGGCATTAGTGGACATACCATACCTCTCCTAGATAGTGTTCATTTGAAAGTCGAGATTGGAGACTTCGGGCCCAAATGGAGAAGAACATCTGAATTCCTCATGGTGGAAACCACCCTTTCTTATAATTCCATTGTAGGAAGACCACCTTTGTCTAGCTTAGCAGGGACCTTGTCCATTCGACACTTGGCTTGGGAAATTCCAACTGAGGAAGGTATCACCATTGTGCAAGGAAACCACTTGGTAGCCCACCAGATGTACATGGCATATTTGACCATGAAACCTCATGTAAAAGGACAAAAAAGAAAAAAAAAACGAGAAAGAGTTGAACCCGTAGGCTCCTTAGAGACATTATGGTTAGCAAAGAGTAAACCAATTAAAATAGCTATCGAGCTTTTCGAACCATTTAAATTAGGCATCACTAAATGTTTAGAAGTTAACATTGATGCATTCGCCTGATGCCCATCCGATGTTACGGGAAAATCACCAAAAGTCATGATACATTTGTTGGTCCCGTGTAATGTGATAGTATTAGTTCCAGGGGGGTTAGGAACTAATTAAACTTTTTGCTTGAAAGGCTGACTTATTTTAATTTTGATGTTATTACTCAGTTTTTAGGTCAGCGCCGCTGAGTGTGTTTTGAGACAGCTTTAGTCAATTTACTAACTAGAGCTGTTTCAGTTGTGAGTTGGGAAGCAACACTTAAGTCAGTTTCCAACTCAGCACTCAGATTACTCAGCTTCAGCGTGTACAGGTTATTTTACTGAGCAATGTTAAGCAAGCGATACATACATAAATATATCAAGAGAAAGGGTTAGAAGTTACTCAACAGACTTATCCTGGTTCGGCCTCTCCGCCTACGTCCAGTCCCCGGAATCCTTCCGAGCTTTTTCAATCCTCTACTGAGCTCTTTAAAGATAGAGCATAAACCTTTTACAATAGCAACTGAGTATGCAAGAGTACCGTCCTCTATTCGTCTACTCAATCCTATCTACCATTGAATACTATAACCGAGCACTCAGCTTCTCTCTACCACTGAGTACTATAACCGAGTACTCAGCTTCTCTCTACTGAGCTCTTTAAAGATAGAGCACAAACCTTTTACAATAGCAACTGAGTATGCAAGAGTACCGTCCTCTATTCGTCTACTCAATCCTATCTACCACTGAATACTATAACCGAGTACTTAGCTTCTCTCTACCACTGAGTACTATAACCGAGTACTCAGCTTCTCTAACCTTTTACAGATGATATAAGAATTGTTCTCACCTAATGAAGAACACTTTAGATGAATAAAATCACTCTAGACTTTTACACAATGATTGGAATTTGGTGTAAGAGCTTGCTTTTTCTTTTCAGACAGCTTCTATTTTGGATTTTCCAAATGAATTGACTTAGTGAAGATTTGCTTGTCTGTCTTTTTCTCTTGTATATAATCCAAGTGATGAATTGGCCTTTTTATAGTGATCTTTGGGGCGCTAATGATTTGCATTTCGACATAGCCGTTGTGGGGGAACGGTCTCCTTTCGTCACCACTTGGTCAGCTTTCAGAGCTGTAGGCCAATCCTGTCTTCTGTTTTAGACAGGAGCCAGGTTTGTCTTCTTATGCCAGATTTGTCTTCTTACACTAGGTTTGTCTTCTAGCAGAAGTCAGATGGTCCATGCTCTTTCTCGAAAAAGTCTTCAGGACAGATTTTCGAGGCTTCTGATTTGTTTCAGAATTTCGTCAGACCTTATCTTCCAAGTTGACAGATCATTGATGCTGACCTGACGACTACTTAGCTTGACTCGGCGGCTTCGCCTTCAAGCTTTACTGAAGAAGACATTTCTTTCGCTAAGTTGAGTTACATTCTACTCAGCTTCTGCTGTGTGACTTGCTTTTGCTGACTTTGTCTTGTCTTTCTCTTTTAGACTTTTAGTTCATGTTCTTGTTACTTAACTTACTCAACATTGAACAAACTCATTAGTACAATTAAATCAAAGCACTTAAATTTAATTGTTTAATCATGGGATTAACTTAAATAATTTTGTCAAATCAAAATCATGTGGAAAGGTGTTTCAACAACATTCACTAAACATCGATGAATCTATAGGAGGCATTTGTCAGAAGAAACGAAACCATGACCTAGGAAAACAAAAGGTAATCAACGTCGAGGTGAAAAAACTAATAGAATATGGCCACATTGAGCTGGTCCAATATCCCAAGTGGAGAGCCAATGTAGTATTAGTCAAGAAAGCTAATGCAAAGTGGAGGCTCTGCATAGTCTTCACTAGCCTGAATAAGGCATGCCCAAAGGATTCACAACCCATGTCGTGCATTGATATGCTAATTGATCCTACATTAGGGTATGAAGTCTATTCCATATGCGATGCAGTCCAAGGTTATCACCAAATACCCATGAACCTAAAGGATAAAGAAAAAATCAGCTTCATCACCCACGAAGGTACGTACTACTACAATGTAAAGCCCTTTGGCCTAAAAAATACAAGAGCGACATATCAATGACTAGTGAACAAAATATTCAAATATCTAATTGGAGAGAAGTATAGGTGTATGTTGATGACATGATCATAAAGAGTCGCATGAAAGAGGAGCATTCCAAAGAGCTTCAATTGGTCTTCTCCATTTTGAAATCTTACAATCTTAAGCTCAACCTAGATAAGTGCACCTTTGGGGTAGATTCAGGGAATTCTTGGGGGGTCCATGATCTCCCAAAAGGCAATCGAGGCTAATCCTGACAAAATCCAAGTAATAACCAAAATGGAGTCACCTCAAAAGCTTAACAACATGCAAAAACTAAATGGAGATATAAACACTTTAGGAAGGTTTATTTCCTGCTCCGCCAAAACATGTGTACTGTTTTATAAAATCCTGAAGGTGTAAAAGACATTTAATGTATAGACGAGTGCCAGAAGTCATTGGAAGATCTGAAAAAATTCTTGACAACACCACCCCTAACGAGTAGACTCGAAGTAAGTAAGACACTTTATCTCTATATCAGTGTGGCAGATGAAGCCGTAGAGACTGTTCTAATACGGGAAGAAGGGTGAGAACAGTTCCCATTCTATTACATAAATAGAGTACTTAGAGACACAAAAACACGCTACCCCAGGTTAGAGAAGTTAATCTTTATCGTAGTCATCATGACTCAAAAGCTAATGCATTATTTCCAAAGCCATCTAATAGTAGTCCGACATGCCCCTTTGGAAAATCCTCCAACGACCAGAAATATCAGGAAGGCTAGCATAGTGGGCTCTAAAACTGGCGGAATTCGAAATCTCATATGAGCCTCAAAAAGCTTTTAAAGCTCAAGTACTAGCATATTTTCTGATAAAACTACCTCACGAAGAAACAAACATGAAGATTTGGAAGGAAACATGAGAGGTATTTATGGATGGTAGTTCAGGAAGGGAAGGAGTCATACTTGGCATGTTCATTAAAGGACCCGAGAGGATCCTATTAAAGTATGCAGTAGCTCTCAACTTCCCAACAACTAACAATGATGCCAAATACGAAGGATTGATTCAGGCTTTACAAATTTTAAAAGTGATCAGACTAGACCGAGCAATAACCAAAAGTGATTCAAAACTGATTGTAAATCAGTCCACAAGTCAATACATGGCAAATAAGGATTCCATGAAGTCAAATATGCAGATGCTTAGAGACTTGTTAGTCGAAGCCAAACTAGAAGAGCGCAAAGTAGAATTGTAGAGGATCCTTCAGGAATAGAACGATAAAGCTGATTCATTAGAGAAAATGGCATCCTTCCAGGACGGACCTCAGATATGTACATGCTTGATAGAGCAAAAAGCAAAACTTTGCACAAAAATGGAGGAAATCATGTTCATAGACAACTCGACAGAGTGGTTTTACCCAATATGAAAGTACAAGAATTTTCACATGCACCTTAATGAGCAAATGAATTTGCCCATTCACCGTTAGATATAGACTTATTAAATCTAAGCCTCAGGATGCTTTGAATCTCCACCTTAGAATTCTAATAAGCCTAGATCTAACGGTGAATAAGCAAATTCTACTTGCTCATTAAGGTGCATGTGATCAAGACTGAATGAAAGTATGCCACAACGGAAGAGCTTCCAGTAGACAAGAATGAAATGATCAAAAGGTATTCAGTCATTGGTAAAAACATATAGGTTAAATCTTATAAAAATTGTTTTTCTAAAAAAAATCTTATAAAAATTGTAAATTTTGATGAAAAATAATAATAATAAATGAAAGAAAAATTAAAATATATATTAAATAAATATAGATATAAAATAAAAAATCTATATATCGTAATTAAAAATAATTGAATCTGTTTGTGAGCTGAACATGAAAAAATTAACCGATTTCAAATTCGAGTCGAGCTCTATCTAACCGAATTTTGACTTACCCGAGCTTGAATAGTTTGTGAAATAACAACGCTAATTAACACCCTACATGTATTAAGCCTCTAAAATTACATTGATAAGTCCATAAAAAGAGTTGCATTAATAACAAAAGGATTAAATTTGACCAATTTAAATTTAAACATAAAGACTAGGGAAATCAGATGACTATAATACCCTTAAGTATTTTTTAAAAATGGGTGGATGAGATTACAGAAATCCAGCAACCTTATCCTCTTGAAAGACTTGCAAACTATCAATTACCTCAAAATTTCCCACCAAAAAAATACCACAAATTGAAGCAATGGCAACAACAACGACAGCCTTCCTCTCAACTGCAAATTCCTTCCTGTCTTGTTCTCCACCTTCATCATCGTCATCTTCTTGTTTGTGTTCTGTAATATATTATCCACAAAAGTACAATTCCAAAAGACAGCTTATATGTTGCAGAGCTTCTTCTTCAAGTGATTCACAACCAATTTTAACCAAAAGAAGCTTATCTATCTGCTTCTTCACCAGCTATGTCTTTTCTCTGGCAAATTCTGGTGCTAATGCAGCTATTTTAGAAGCTGATGAAAATGACGAACTAATGGAGAAAGTCAAGAGGGACAGAAAGAAGAGGATTGAAAGACAAGGTGTTATCAATTCATCTAACAAGGAAAAAGGTTCCAATTCATACTCTATTTTTACTTTTGTTTTGTCTTGATCATTGAAATTCGACAGCGGAAATATACTTTAAATTCATAGCTTAGTCAATTGAGAAGAATTGGTTTAATAGCCTTCTCTGCTTGTTTATATTATACGGATTAAAAGACTTCAATAATATTGTTTAAACCTTTGTTTGAGAGTTTAGAGGTTAATGGAGTTGAGAGTTAAAAGTAGATAATGGAGATAATGGAAGTCATGGAAAGGAATGATAAAAATTAAGGTTGTTTGGAAGTTTATAGAATTTAAATGAGTTTAAATCTGTAAGTAAAGTTAAATTTACTCTGCAGAGACAAAAAAAAAAAAAAATTTAAAAATGTTTACGTTACTCTCATTAAGCTCCAATTTGGAGGTTAGAGTTTGGAATCTTAGAGTAAGTAAACTTTTAACCTCATTAACCTTCATTTACTCTAAGAAAACAACTCTCAAATAAGGTTAACTTAATATTTAACCTTCCATTACTTCCATTTACTCTCATTAACTCCCTCCCAAACAAGGGCTAAGAGTTTTTAGTGAATTATATTAAAGACACTGTTTGTTAATGGTTTGAGTTGTTTCGATGATTTGCATATTATTAACAATGTATACTACTTAATCTATATTAAATCATTTTATATTATTAATTATAAATAATATAATACATATTTTAATTGTATCTATATAGTAATTTATTTATTAATAAATAAAAATATATAAAATACAAATCGGATGATGATCCTGTCCGCCCCATTAGCTTCTACCATTTTTTTACAATCTTGTTTAGTCCAAATTCAACACTTAGGACATCATAATTTTAGAATGTGTGTTCATTTTTAACAATCTGTCTTAGTAATAAGCTTCAACCCTCCTTTTCTATATGAGATTTAGTTAATTCTTAACTCATTGTCTATCCCTTAGAATCATTTCTTATTCAGATCTTCTACTCCAGTAAACCCTCAGTTTCAATTGGCCTTGGGAGTGGGAGGCCTACCCTTAATTTTCTACATGAAAATGCGGTTATACTTGAAAGTTGAAAGTTCCCACTGCTAGAAATAGTCTGGTTTTGTTTCTTGAAAGAGAAATGTCTCGAGGCTTGAAAGCCATCTCTTGTAATGTTGTTGATTTCAAGTAGAATGATGATGCTTCGTTTGATTGACATTGTTTAATGGTGCAGGATACTTACAGGATCTAATTTACAAGCTAAGCAAAGTAGGACAAGCCATAGAAAACAATGATTTACCAGCAGCAAACTCAGTTCTTGGAGGAAACACTGATACAGATTGGGTCCACAAGGCAAATCTAGCTTTCTCTAAGGTCCTTTATTTTACTTTATTTTATAACTAATGTATTCATTTTCTTTAAAGATGTTAAATTTAAATTGGTTTTGTATTTGGTTACAGCTGAGCTCTGGTCCTGAAGAGACGAATGAGGTGGATGCATTCAATTCATCACTAGCTTCATTGATTTCATCAGGTCAGTTATACAACAACAACAAAGCCTTAGTCCCGAAATGATTCGGGGTCGGCTAACATGAACCATCATATAAAACCGTGAAATCAAGTCGAGTCAGCAACACAAATTCGCTCCCTCCACTCCGTCCTATCGACTACCATATTTTCCTCAATTCCCAGTAAACTCATATCACTCTCGATCACCCTCCTCCAAGTTTGCTTAGGTCTTCCCCTACCCCTCACCACTACATTCCTTTGCCACTCTTCGGTTCTCCTAACCGGCGCATCAAGCGCTCTACGTCTCACATGGCCAAACCAACTTAGTCGGTTTTCTCTCATTTTATTCTCAATAGATGTGACTCCTACTTTTGTCCTAATTATTTCGTTACTCACCCGATCCTTTCTCGTATGACCACACATCCATCTCAACATACGCATCTCCGCCACCGACATCTTATGGATGTGGCAGTGTTTCACTGCCCAACACTCCGTACCATATAACAATGCTGGTCTAATTGCCGTCCGGTAGAATTTCCCCTTCAATCTATTAGGCATGCCGGGGTCACAAAGGAAACCCGTAGCACTCCACTTCGACCAACCAGCTTTAATCCTATGAGCAACATCTCCATCTACTTCTCCATCCGTTTGGATAATAGATCCTAAATACCGGAAGCAATCCGAGGCCTGAACAACTCTCCCATCTAGGGTGATTGTCCCTGCCTCCCTACTCCTATGGCCGCTAAACTTACACTCCAAATATTCCGTCTTGCTTCGGCTCAACTTAAAGCCTCTAGATTCTAGAGTTTGTCTCCATAGTTCCAACTTACTCTCCACTCCTTCTTTCGTCTCATCAACCAACACAATATCATCTGCAAACAGCATGCACCATGGTATACCATCTTGAAGTGAACTTGTTAGTTCATCCATAACGATGGCAAAAAGAAATGGGCTTAGTGCGGAGCCTTGATGCACTCCAATCGTAATAGGGAACTCTTCAGTCTTCCCAACACTTGTACGTACACTCGTGCATGCTCCCTCATACATGTCCTTTATGATGTCAATATATTTCCGCGAAATGCCTTTCCTTATCAAGGCCCACCAAAGTACTTCCCTTGGTACCTTATCATATGCTTTCTCCAAGTCAATAAAAACCATATGCAAGTCTTTCTTCTTATTTCGATAGTGCTCCATTAATTGTCTCATTAGATAGATGGCTTCCATAGTTGATCTTTCCGGCATAAAGCCAAACTGGTTTTCCGAGATCTTCACTCCTTAGCCTTTGTTCGATCACTCGCTCCCAAAGTTTCATAGTGTGACTCATTAATTTGATTCCCCGATAGTTGGCACAATCTTGGACATCGCCTTTGTTCTTATACAAAGGGATTAAGATACTTTTCCTCCATTCTGATGGCATCTTATTGTTTCTCCAAATTTTGTTGAAGAACGTCGTCAACCATTCGATTCCTCTTTCTCCCAAACATCTCCAAATCTCAATAGGGATGCCATCAGGTCCTACTGCTTTCTTCAATCAACTTCATCTTACTTAATGCCATTTTGACTTCACCTTTTTGAATTCTCCGCAGGCATTCATGATTTATCATATCGTGATGGATACTTATATCTCCCACATCTTGTCTGCGATCTCCATTAAATAAGTCATCAAAATAGGACCTCCATCGTTCCTTGATATTCTTATATCCAACTAGGACTTGCTGGTCCACATCCTTCACACATTTAACTTTTCCGAGATCTCGCGTCTTCCTATCTCTCATCCGAGCAATTCTATATATGTCTCTTTCCCCTTCTTTCGTATCCAATCTGGTATACAGATCCCGATTCACCTTTGCTCTAGCATTTCGTATGACCTTCTTCACTTCCCTTTTAGCCTCTTTGTATTTTTCGTAGTTCTCGTCACTCCTACATTTCCCCAATATTTTATAAGATTCTCGTTTACTCTTTACTGCTTGTCGTACTTCTTCTGTCCACCAAGATATGTCCTTACCCGGTGGCATGCTACCTTTAGATTCCCTTAGAACTTCCTTCGCTACTTCCCTTATACTATGCTCCATCTTAGTCCATATCGAATCTATATCTAAATCCATATTACAAGTCCAAACATCTTTTTTGGTCATCTCATCCACAAATTTTTGTTGATTATCTCCTTGCAATTTCCACCACTTAATCTTAGTCTCTACTTGTGGTGTTTGTTTTCTTATACATTTCCTACTTCGAAAATCAAGCACCACTACTCTATGTTGGGTTGTCGTACTCTCACCAGGGATCACCTTACAATCAATATAACTCTTTCTCCAAGCACCCCTTACTAAGAAGAAGTCAATTTGGCTCGCATTACCGCCACTCCGATAAGTCACTAAGTGGGATGTTCTCTTCATAAACCATGTGTTCATGATACTCAAGTCATAGGCTGATTCGAATTCCAAAATATCATTTCCTGCTTCATTCTTATCTCCAAAACCATACCCTCCATGAACACTCTCAAACCCATCTCGCCTAGAACCCACGTGTCCATTGAGATCACCCCCCAGTACCATTTTTTCATCCCTAGGAACCTGTTGCACCACTTCCTCTAAGTCCTCCCAAAAAGCTTGTCTTATAGAGACATCTAATCCTATTTGTGGCGCATATGCACTAATGACATTCACAACCTCATCCCCTATCACTAGCTTGACACTCATAATTCTATCGCTCTTCCTAGACACCGCTACTACATCATCAATATACTCCTTATCAATAAGAATACCTACTCCATTTCTACCCTTATCCTTTCCTGAGTACCAAAGCTTATAACCCCAAGGAGCTATCTCTCTAGCCTTGGCTCCAACCCACAAATTTAGTTTTCTGGTTGTTGATATCAAGGATCCACTAGCTAGCTGATGAGGTCTTTGGCAGAAGAAAGGTAAATAGAGCCAGTCCTAGTTCTGCATTCTGATGCTTAAGTTAGAATTTTGTGAAAAGGATAGACTTAGAGAACTTAGAGAGATTGTACCTTATTCTTATACACTATAGTTTATATGTAGATCGCTGAGCTTTCTATAACACTCTCGGAGTAATACATCCAATCAATCAATTGATAACAGTTCAACATATTTTTTTTTTAATAACGTCATCTCCTATAGAGTGAATGCATCCATCTTTTGATTAGTCGGATCCTATAGAGTGAATGCATCCATCTTTTGATTAGTCGGATGTATTACTCTAAATGTGACCTCTGTATAAATAAGGCCGGTTTCTAGTTGTTGGTGATTTAAAACTTCGATGAACTATTAGTTACTGTTTATATCAGTTGTGATAATTCTCATCAGCTTAATAATGGTTTTGTTTACAATTTGCAGTTACTCGGAATGACATAGAATCCTCCAAAATTGCCTTTGTATCATCAGCTACTGCATTTGAAAAGTGGACAAACTTGACAGGATTGGTCGCACAACTCAAAGGGCTTTAAGTATCAAGTTTTTTACCTGTCTTTTTCTTAGTCATTTTTTTAACAGTACCTTAAAAAGGAGTATTCTTTGCTCGACATTCTTGAGCTTCGGCTACGAGTAACAAAATTTCATAGCGTCATGTATTTCAGATTTCTCTTTGTAATGATTCTTTCTGCTTCAAAGTTGGATCTGTCTGAAGTAGTTATACAACCAACCCTGTTTCCCTGAATAAAATGCAGTTACAGTAAACATTTTAAGTTGGGAACTAGCTAAAATACAACTTATTGGTAACAGCATTACAAAATTTGAACCATTATTTGCGGTACCACTGACCTGAATAACTGGTAAGAGTCACCTAATTGTGCGAAAATGAAGTTGAAGCTTTGTTACCATAATAGAAGCAAGTGAATTAGTTAGACAGAAGTTAATTATTCTCGGCTGCCTGCATTGCACAAGGCAGTTATTACATTATATCCATAAAAGCAACTTATTACAGAACGGGAAAGTTGGTCTAGAAACAATATATCAAACTGTTGCTGCCATGCTTCAAGTTTAACAATAAGAGTGAGTTGCTACATTATACATCTAACACATTTCCCTATTCATGTAATGTCTCAATGAACAATCACATGGCTTAACTTCTCCTTGTACCATATCAGTCATTATTGCCAATAACAGCTTTACCCTTTAGTTCTCCTTCAGAACCCGGAACACTTCCGTTAAGTCCCTCTTTATCTTCTCCATCAGCTACACATTTCTCCTTCCTCATGGTTGTATCTGCTTCGTCTTGTTCCCCAGAACCATGTCCTTTAGATGCCTCAACCTCTGGTTGCTGCTCAAACTTTTCGCCCTCAATATTTGCCTTTTCATTTTCAGGTGCCCGAGAATTGTCTGATGTCCCTTTTGAATGCGCAGGCTCCGTTTTATCTTTATCCTCTACAGTTTCATTAGATTTATCGACATGTTGACCAACTTTAACTTCTTCACTAGAAGCTTCAGTTTTAGCATCAGTTTCTTGTGGATTATCTTTCTTCTCTTCCTCATTTTCTTTTCCACCGTCCTTTCTAGCTTCTACTTCTGCAGCATCTTCTCTAGGTTTTTCAGCTTCCTGCATATCAGATTCTTTTGTCTCCTCAGATCCTCCTGGTGCAGTTTCTGTTTTTTCAATCTCTCTTTTAGAATCTGATAGCTTCTTGCTTCTTTTCTTTGGAGGTTCACTTTCCTGGGGCGGCACTGCCTTTGCCTTCTCGGTAATCCTTGTTGATCGCCTAGGGGTCTCACCAGTGCCCCAATCAAACTCAGATGCAACTGGGCCTCCGGGGTGTGCTTTCAGGTACTGATCCAGTTGTCTCTTGCTAGTGATTTCCTCTCCCGTAGGGGCAGTGAATACAATCTCATTTTTCTTAGCAGTTCCACTCTTTTTGGGCATCAACTGAATATGAACATAAACACCATCAAGTTGAATACTCAAATTGACTGGAACAGAGAACCAAACCTCAAATTTTAAATCTAGCAATTTCTAACTGAAGATTCTACTTTCTAGGCATGGAATAAGGTAAATTACAGCCAACAAAAGGCAACCATGGTAAAAAAAAAGAAAATCAATAGACAAGAACTTCATTCTTTACTCACATATCCGAGCAGGTCTGTAGATGTTCCATGAAGTGGATTAATCCCTTCCAAATGCAGGAAATGAGGTAACCGTTGAAACTTTCAGATGCAAGGAATGAAGAAACAAAAGCACACATATGCATTGTGAAACAAAGGTAATATTTATTAAAAACATTTAGAGTAGTCCTGTTATGGACCAATCTTATTCAATCACTAAATTGTTCATAAGTGTCATAATTCGGCTATCTGCTTGATTTTTAGACCTGAAACCCGGAAGTGTGAACTTGAATGTTCTCAAATACTATTCCTTAGCCTTCCTTTTCTTCTCAATCATGAGAGAACTTGAAGCATTCTTTAGTACAATACACATTGTGCACATAATAGTTGTACCTGAGGAAAGTAATTTATGGTTGTAGAATTCACCAAAAATAAGACAAGGAAAAAATGGGAAATCTGGGAAATGCGAGTGACAGATTTAGCAGATAAACTTGGCTGAAAGGACATTCAACAATTTGATTTACTAGGATATTAAGTTTAAATTCCAAGAACTACCAAATCTTAAATGGGAACATCAAGGAAGCAAAGTACTTTCAGATGGTTCCGAAGCTAACCATAGTAGTAAACATAGAACATGCAGGGCCAACTTAATGCGAGATGGAAGCTCCGAAATGCTAGAGAATGTGATTTCTAATGTAAGAAGTGATGACAAATGTGCAGAGATAAGGTGAATGAAATGATTTGGATAGTGGATATGGCACTCAAATTCACGAATTCCATCTCAAAATAATAGTATATGATTTGGCCAACCGCCAACCAACCCCAGTAACTTCAAGAGAATGATCAGTCATTGCAATGATAATACACACATTGTTCATACAAGTTACTACATGCTAAAAATGTCATCATAAGAAAACTCTGGTAGACTCGAGGCATGAACTACAACAACAACAAAGCCTTAGTCCCGAAATGATTCGGGGTCGGCTAACATGAACCATCATATAAAACCGTGAAATCAAGTCGTGTCAGCGACACAAATTCGCTCCCTCCACTCCGTCCTATCCACTACCATATTTTCCTCAATTCCTAGCAAACTCATATCACTCTCCATCACCCTCCTCCAAGTTTGCTTAGGTCTTCCCCTACCCCTCACCACTACATCCCTTTGCCACTCTTCGGTTCTCCTAACCGGCGCATCAAGCGCTCTACGTCTCACATGGCCAAACCACCTTAGTCGGTTTTCTCTCATTTTATTCTCAATAGTACTTTTGTCCTAATTATTTCATTACTCACCCGATCCTTTCTCGTATGACCACACATCCATCTCAACATACGCATCTCCGCCACCGACATCTTATGGATGTGGCAGTGTTTCACTGCCCAACACTCCGTACCATATAACAATGCTGGTCTAATTGCCGTCCGGTAGAATTTTCCCTTCAATCTATTAGGCATGCCGGGGTCACAAAGGAAACCCGTAGCACTCTTCCGCTTCGACCAACCAGCTTTAATTCTATGAGCAACATCTCCATCTACTTCTCCATCCGTTTGGATAATAGATCCTAAATACCGGAAGCAATCCGAGGCCTGAACAACTCTCCCATCTAGGGTGATTGTTCATGCCTCCCTACTCCTGCAAACAGCATGCACCATGGTATACCATCTTGAAGTGAACTTGTTAGTTCATCCATAACAATAGCAAAAAGAAATGGGCTTAGTGCGGAACCTTGATGCACTCCAATCGTAATAGGAAACTCTTCAACACTAGTACGTACACTCGTGCATGCCCCCTCATACATGTCCTTTATGATGTCAATATATTTCCGCGAAATGTCTTTCCTTATCAAGGCCCACCAAAGTACTTCCCTTGGTACCTTATCATATGCTTTCTCCAAGTCAATGAAAACCATATGCAAGTCTTTCTTCTTATTTCGATAGTGCTCTATTAATTGTCTCATTAGATGGATGGCTTCCATAGTTGATCTTCCCGGCATAAAGCCAAACTGGTTTTCCGAGATCTTCACCGTCCTCCTTAGCCTTTGTTCGATCACTCGCTCCCAAAGTTTCATAGTGTGACTCATTAATTTGATTCCCCGATAGTTGGCACAATCTTGGACATCGCCTTTGTTCTTATACAAAGGGATTAAGATACTTTTCCTCCATTCTGATGGCATCTTATTGTTTCTCCAAATTTTGTTGAAGAACGTCGTCAACCATTCAATTCCTCTTTCTCCCAAACATCTCCAAATCTCAATAGGGATGCCATCAGGTCCTACTGCTTTCTTCAACTTCATCTTACTTAATGCCATTTTGACTTCACCCTTTTGAATTCTCCGCAGGCATTCATGATTTATCATATCATGATGGATATTTATATCTCTCCTTGATATCCTTATCTCCAACTAGGATTTTCTGGTCCACATCCTTCACACATTTAACTTTTCCGAGATCTCGCGTCTTCCTATCTCTCATCCGAGCAATTCTATATATGTCTCTTTCCCCTTCTTTCGTATCCAATCTTGTATACAGATCCCGATTCACCTTTGCTCTAGCATCTCGTATGACCTTCTTTACTTCCCTTTTAGCCTCTTTGTATTTTTCGTAGTTCTCGTCACTCCTACATTTCCCCAATATTTTATAGGATTCCCGCTTACTCTTTACTGCTTGTCATACTTCTTCTGTCCACCAAGATGTGTCCTTACCCGGTGGCATGCTACCTTTAGATTCCCCAAGAACTTCCTTCACTACTTCCCTTATACTATGCTCCATCTTAGTCCATATCGAATCTATATCTAAATCCATATTACAAGTCCAAATATCTTTTTTGGTCATCTCATCCACAAATTTTTGTTGATTCTCCCCTTGCAATTTCCACCACTTAATCTTAGTATCTACTTGTGGTGTTTGTTTTCTTATACATTTCCTACTTCGAAATCAAGCACCACTACTCTATGTTGGGTTGTCGTACTCTCACCAGGGATCACCTTACAATCAATATAACTCTTTCTCCAAGCACTCCTTACTAAGAAGAATTCAATTTGGCTCGCATTACCGCCACTCGGATAAGTCACTAAGTGGGATGTTCTCTTCATAAACCATGTGTTCATGATACTCAAGTCATAGGCTGATGCGAATTCTAAAATATCATTTCCTGCTTCATTCTTATCTCCAAAACCATACCCTCCATGAACACTCTCAAACCCATCTCGCCTAGAACCCACGTGTCCATTGAGATCACCCCCCAGTACCATTTTTTCATCCCTAGGAACCTGTTGCACCACTTCCTCTAAGTCCTCCATGAACCTGTTCTCTTCATAAACCTGTTGAACTAATTCAGAAAATGTTTTTGATTAAGAAAATGGTGTCTATGTACAGCCTAACCAGCATTCTTCTCCTATCTAAGCAAACAGAACACTGAAACCAACAAGAATAATAATGAAAGATAAAAGAAAGAGGTCCATATCAGAGAGAAAAGCGATCTCCCATCCCAAGTTAGAAGGCGTTTGGCTCCAATACCAAATAGAGAAAAACTGACCACTCAATGCTGTCACGGCAACCTTATACCTGCTTGTACTATGGAAAAATCACTGCCAGCCAACTCACCCTTGGACTTTCGTCCTTTCCTTTTTTCTGGAATTGACATTCAGAAATTTTCACCCACATGTTAATTGGCCCAGCAATTAACCTTTCTCACTTCTATCAAACTCTAACTTACTGCCCCATCCATGTCGAACAAACCTTGGGATATTAAGGTCAATGTTTTTTAATTAAATATGTCCAACACCCTGAATTGACTTAAACCTCAGTCAGAAGAGCATATCTTGGTAATTACCAAAAATTTAAAAATGAAGTAATTGAGATTGCTTGTCGGTAATCATTAGAGATGTTAGAAGAAAATAAATTTTCGATTCGCTACCAGGAAACATTCGCTAAAAGAAAACAAGAGTGGATGAAACTGTAAGTCCAGGAATAATTTTCCCTATGTCTGTTGGACTAGGAGGAATTAAAACTTAGACAAGGTCTTGGAAGAAGGTTAGTTTAGAAAATGGAAATGACAAAATCTACATGACAGTCAAAAAATCCATTCTCACCCAGGTGCACTTTCTTGGCATTATATTCTCCCTATTTCATTCTGATAACCATTTTTGTGAAAAAGCAACAAAAGAAAATTCTTTCCTCCTATTATTTTTCCATCCTTAGTTGTTTTGGCTTCAGAATTCCACAAATAATTGGAGTATATAGAACTAATATGCTTTTGACAATAAAAGCATTCTGATAAATGAATATTATCATTATCTAGTGCAATAGTCTGACACAAGATTATCAAAAGAACTTGGAATCTTCATGAAAATGAAAATTCTACTTCCTTCCCCAAAAAAGAAAAATTTCCAAATAGAACTTCCTCTTCATCCATCCAAACCATATAATACCATACGTCCTTACTTTTAGAATATATGCCTCCTTCAAGCGGCTGATTTCACAAAGCAAAGCTCACCCAAAGATGAACAACTTAAACAAGCCAAGAAAACTAAGGCCGACTTCAAACAATGAGAAGTACACAGGTCATATTAACCGAGTCCTTCACAGTTGAACAGTGGAAACCAAACTACCATCTTTTCTGCATCTCAATAAACAAAATTTGACTGAACCATGGAACTTTGCAAATATGTGGAGAAAATGTTTTTTTCTTTGGAGAATAAATAACACTATTGTATGTATAAGCTAATTAGAATAAAAAGCAATGAAATCCAGAGAAGATGATATGCTGGTCTTCTCCAAGCTAGCTAGCATCTACCAAAGATCTTCTGTCAGAATAGAATTGGTTACAAAGTCTGTCCACTAAACAAACACTTTACCTCCAAAAGAAAAAAATTCAACGAAGTTGAAGTATTACTTACAAACTTCATTTATTGAACAAAGGCTTCACGTCCACACTCAATTTCTTAAGTCTTAAAAATAAGAAAATATTGAAATTCTTTATGACCATTATGTAGCATAATGGTGGAAAAAAAAAAACTAAGCTCCTGAAAGGTAATCCAAAAATTACCTACAAAACAGTGGTAGCAATTCTACGGATAATCATGCTCAAATCACTAAAATAGCTAAAGCTTGGGCAATTTTCTTGTTTAATTCTTATTATGGTATGTTAAGTTAACTAAAACAATGACCTTTTCTCCCCTATGCATGATTGAGCTGCCGTATGAATGATGCAAGTCTCATATGAAGCATAGATACTTGTATCACAATTGGACTTAATAAATTTTTTTCTTCGGTAGAAGGATGGAATAATTACAGAAGGAAGAGAGTTTAAAAGGTTACAGGAAGATTTGGCCAATAAAAACTTTTTTTTTTTTTGTCTCTTTTTTCTATTTGAAGGACACAAATCTCACACATGCACTCATATAAAGGGTTTTTCCATGCCTCATGTTGGCTTAATAGGAGAAACATTTTAAAAAGGAAGGATAGAAATTAAATTAAAGAAATCAAAAGAGGCTTATATATTAAGATATTATCTAACAACAAGGAGCAGATACTCCCTAAGACTCTTTCAAAGTGTTCAATCAAACCTATGACTCTTAATTCAAGATAATTCAAATAAAATGGCATCAATATCGAATACCTTGCATTCAAGTGCTATTAAACCATAGAACAAAAACAATAGTGATGCATAATTCTTCATCACGCTAATTTGTAAAATGCAGCATAAGCACTTCGCAGGCATTCCAAGTTTGAGCTTGAGCTCAAGTTAAGTTGTGAAAAAAACTTAATTTCCTCTCAAAGTTCTAATTCAGAATTAGAGAATTAACTTCATGTCTTCATGCTATCTATTATAAGTTCTCAACAACTATTCTAAATTTGTTCAAGTAATATGTCCATAAAATGTGCAAGCGAAATCAATTCCCATCCTAAAACTTAGCTTTTCAAAAAACAATCTACACTTTAAACTTCCATCAGAATACATGTATTCAGTATTCCTATTGAACCCCATTAAAATTTTGACATTTAGAAATGAATTAATTAAGCAGAACATCTGAAGTCTTAAGCATAGAGTTGAAATTCACTAAAATTAAATATCATCACCACAAAATGCTTACTTTATTAACCCAACAAAATTTTCACATTTAGAAATGAAATAATTAAGCAGAACATCTCAAGTCCTGTGCATGGAGTTGAAATTCACTAAAATTAAATACTATCATAACGACAAAATGCTTACTTTATCACCAACACAATGGACGACTTTGGTTCCAAACAGGAAATACACAGAGAATGCTGTTCAGTTTTCACAGCCCCAATTATCATGGTTAGATTATGCTGATAAACTAGTTAGGGAAATGCTGCCAATTATGACATGTTAAACTAAAAAGCCTAAAAATGGTTGCTTTAGTAATTGACTAGAATACAAGTAACATCATAGCATTCAGGTAATGACATAGAATAAATGAGCAGAGCCGCACATGTCATCAGAGTTTTTTTGTTTTGTTTCACAGCTTTAATTGAGAAGCTTCCCACTTAAAATAAGATGTCGACAATGGACATAACATCAACTGAAAAAATGTTCACCCCATAAAAGCTTTAAGCTTAAAGAAAAGTATAAATTGGAGCTACTGCAAGAAAAGAAAGACTAACTTAAAAAAGGAAACAAAAGAAAAAACAAAAAGCCCTCAAATCCATAAAACAAACGCCTCTTCCGAAGGAACCCTAAGCAATGAGACCAATAATGGAAAAAGAAGAACAAAAATATGAAGGAACAGAAACGAAAACCCAGAAAACCCCAAAAATCCAACACAATCACCAACTAGGAAGCAGATATAAATAATTGGAAGCAAACCCTAAAAAGGAACCAAAATCCAAGTAGAGAGAGAGAAATTAGAAACTCTAAAAACAATCCAGTGTAAACCCACAAACAAATTTAGCAAAATTGGTAAAACAACAAAAGATAAGGGAAAATGGGAGAGAAAGAGAGAGAAAGAGACCTTCTTTTTCCAGCCAGAAGGAGCAGGAAGCTCCAAAGAGTCATCTTTTATCGAAGTCTCCTCTGCTAAAATCGTCATTTCAAGAGGAAAACATAAATATATGCAACTACGCAGAGAAATGTTGAAACAAGTAGAGGAGAATAAAAGAAATGTGAGAGAGAGCAGGAGTTGTTATCCAACTTCAAGCAAGCTAAGCTACGAATCCAAACCAACAACAACACCTTCTGCCTCTGAATTCTGATAACCGTTTGATTTGTCTTCTTTCGGACAGATTTTGGACGGTGCATTTTCAGAGTGACACCTGTCCCCTTTTATGATCGGTTTACGGTTTGGGTCTAACCAGTCCTTTTGTTTCGGTTGTGGTAATAGCATTTGCATTTTGACACTGTTAGACAACCTGTTATGGTTGTTAGAACCTCATAATGGATTAGATAATGTTTAATATTTAGTAGGCAGATGTAATAATAATAAATAAAATTACAAATACAAATACATCCCTATAAAAGGATGAAAAACCTTAAGTGTGACTTGCCTGATCAGAATATTTTAATGGGCTCTATAAAAAAAAATCACATTAAAATTTCATACTTTGTGTAAAAATATAATATTTTCCACTATTTTACTATAATACTGGTGACTTTAAGTAAATATAATTTTATCACGTGAAACCATAGAAGGTACTCTTAAAAGATAGAATATGTAGTGTCTTTTTGTTTAAGCACAAAAAACGGCTGCGTACTAGAAGTTTGACTCGGAAAACCTCACTAGAAGTAGTCGAGGATCCAACTGTTGCCGCAATCACACCGGTCTTAGAAATCTCGGGTCAAGTGGCCTTGAGAGATATTATGCCCCTATATCTGCGTTCATTAGACACGTGGCCCACCTAGCTCCACAATTTGTAATCGTCTTCTAAAGATACACAACAATGTAAAGTAAGCCTAGCTCGAGGTAAGCATATTCATTTTTTACATTAAGCTTACTTTATAGTTGTGTTTACTTGATCATCATCTAGTCTTTTCACAAACTCACCTAGGCATCAGAGTGAGTTTGTCGTACAAACTTCCCCTCTTTGACCTTACTTATGTGCCGTTGTAGGTTGACATGTGGACTTTCAGGTTCAACCACATGAAATTGGTGCAGTGAGTGTGGACTGACAACGATGGATTGTTTAATCAGTTCCATTCAAATCCCTTCTATTAGTGCACTCCCCACAACGGAGATTCAAAGGATAATCGAAGAAGAAACATGCCAAATTCGGTGGGTCAATGACGACCCAATCCTAAAAATGGTGGAAGAAGGTGAAGTCCTAGAGCCCCAATAGTAAAGGCTCTTGGGTGCAATCTCACTGCGCTTGGCAAAAAACGTTGATTCTGTCTAGGAGGTCGTTTGCATCATGAGAGAAGAACATGCCATCCAAATGGTAGAAGTAAAAGAAAAGCTACTGACAGCAAAGGAAACATTCAGGTATATGAATAAACCTTAAAATATCAACTGTTCGACCGGACATCACACTTCCCGAAGCTACTACCGATGGTAAAGCAGATCCCTGAAGAGCCAAATGAAAGATTTAGACACCAAATCAAGGGAGAAAAGAGTCTCTCGGGTATGACCCCACTAGTTTGAACTCCCCCCGCACAATGCGAGAGATAACGATCAATCGCTCATGAGACCAGTTCAAGTAAGAGAAGGAAGATGACCCTCCCTAAACAGGAGGACACCAGACTCCAACCCTTAAAGGGCTCGTCATTGGTCGGTAGAATCATGGTTGGTCAACTAAGAAAGAGCGGGCAAGCCCTAGATTCGAGAGTGTTGGGAATCGAAAGAAAGGGAACTCTCGATCAAAGATGAGGACGTCGATGTTAAACTCGAGGCAATGCAAAAGGATCTCAACAAGCTCAGGAGTACCATTACCAAGTTAGGGATCAACGTCGAGCATCTTGATGTCATAGAGATAGACATACCCTTGTGTAAAAAAATCATGAGCTAGCCGATTCCCCCGAGGTTTAAATACCCATTTCTAGAGGAGTGTGATGGGACAACAGACCCCACTACTCATCTTAAAACCTACAGGCCAACCATGGATACTTCCATGACAAGCTTAGGAGTACCACTACTACTTTGAAAGGTGTTGCTTCATATTGGTACAAGTCTATAAGGACCGAGACCATCACCAACTTTATATAGATGTCTAAGCTATTCAGTGACCACTTTGTAACATCCATTCCGTAAAGCAAGACCCTACAAGATCTCAACTCCTTGGTCCAACACGAGAAAGAAACTTTGAAGGACTATGTGGAAAGATTCAACATAAGGCCATTTAGGTCAAAGTACTGAATATTGAGGGAGCGGTCAGTATTATAGCAGCTAACTACTTTAGCAAGAAATTATCCCATGAGCTAACCACTAACAAGCCTCGAACCTTCAAAGATCCATGACCCGATCAATATATTTCTGCAGGTGGGAGGCCCACAGGCTAAATCCTTTGCTAAGCAAAAATGCTGCCCCAAACAGACCAGCTAGGAATGAAAGGGATCGAGAGGGGGAGAAGCCACGAGAACACTTAGAGAGGTCACCGATTTCCTGAACGCTCCTTAAAATGATGTCCTTTATTGGGTGGAGAAAATAGATACCCATCATATATCCCCCAAGATGAAGAAATCAACCTCGTTCAGTAATGAAACTTTTTACAACTTCTATAAAAGTGAACGTCATAACACAAAAAACTATAGACAATGTATCATTGGGCTGGAAAAACTAGCAACCCAAAGAAAGCTAGACCATTTCTTGAAAAAAGTAAGATAAGGTTCGACATCCTAGGAAATACGAGGGATAGATAAAGCCCCACAAGGATTCATTAACATCATCTCTAGAGGTCGAGGGGTGAGAGCACCACCCAAAAGAAGGTCCAGCATGGATAAGAAACTGGATACCCTAGCATCACGGATCGAGGCGGTACCCCTATACTAACGCATGATGATCCACTAGTAATCAAAATCCAGATTGAGAGCTTCAAGGTCCAAAAGGGTGTTGGTAGAAATTATAAGCTTAACCAATATCGTCATGAAGAAGGCCTATGAGGCAGCCCGCCTCAATCCGGGTAGGTTGGTTCCCATGACATCCCCCTAATAGGAATCAACAGACACTTAGTCCCCTTATTGGGCAGTGTTGTTATGAGGATCGAGATCGGGGACTCCCAAACCACTTGGCAAACAGAAGTTAAGTTCCTAGTGATAGACGCATGCCTGCCATACAGCATGGTAATTGGGCATCCCTTGCTGTCAGAGTTTAGGGGTGCCTTGTCCATTTGACACTTAGTATGGAAAATCCCCACACACGAAGGAATTGATATAGCCAAATAAAACCAATCAATAATCCTACAAACATACATGACTTCACTCAAAATAAAGCCAATCAAGGCCGAACCAGCTGAAGGAGGGAGGAAGGAGGTTGTGAGCATGTATTTTTTCTTATCCATATCCACATATTAACCTTGCATGTATGTTTGATACAGTTAGAATCCATCTGAAACACCAAATTGGGACACTTTCACAAAGTGAAACTTAGTGAAAACCAAGTGAAACTAGGTAGAAAGAAAGTGCACCAAGTCGGGACCCCGTTTGCAAAGTGAAACTTAGTGAAAACCAAGTGAAAAACTAGGTAGAAAGTAAGTGAAATGGGTTGAAACTTAGTGAAAACCAAGTGAAAGTGAGTGAGAATATGGAGAGAAACAAAGGAAAGGCCAATCACCTATGTTGAAGGGTCGATCGCCTGTGGGGAAGGCTGATCACTTATCATAACTAGGGTACTTGAGGGGACATGGGTGGTTAGAGCCTTTTTTCACCGCACTGATTGGCCGATCGACCAATAATAAAGCCGATCACCGATAAAAAAAAAAAGCAGATCGCCTTTGTTTCCCAAACTGGCTAGGGTTTTATGACCTCAGCCTCATTTCTCATAAAAATGTATTCCTATTTGGTGATTAGGGCGCCCTAAAGCTCAATGAAAAAGGGTGTTAGGTTTAATTTTTAAAGGGAAGAGTTTTAGAGGCGATATTGCATCTAAAGTTAAAAATTAGAGAGAGAAGTGTAACATCATACTAAAGAAATGGTCTTTACTAAGAGAAAACTTAAAACTTGGGTTTTTAAGTGAAATTCCACACTTAAGGGCTTGGGACAATAAACTAAAGAGGTTTACTTAGGGTTGTAACAATTTGAATCGACTGGAAAGTTGATTTAGGTTAGATTCATTGAGAAATATAAATAAGGCAACTTGTTTTAGAGAATTTGGGTGTTTCAAAGGGGTTCTTGACACGATTTCGGGTGGAGGAACACTTCATTTGGCTCGTATACACTTCGTAGGCATGTTTCAAAGGTAATAAAATGAGGGTATATAAAATCTCATGTTCAGTTGTGTTTTGGTTCAAGCATTGTGCAAGTTCATTCTTTTTTCTGGAGTTTCTAAAAGAGCAGTTGATCGTCTATCGCTATGGGTGATCGTCTGTTCATCTAGGGCCTCTAAAGTCGATCGTTGGTCAACCAT
Organism: Euphorbia lathyris; assembly: GCF_963576675.1. NCBI lineage: Eukaryota > Viridiplantae > Streptophyta > Magnoliopsida > Malpighiales > Euphorbiaceae > Euphorbia > Euphorbia lathyris. The sequence goes on from NC_088917.1 coordinate 57,528,632, forward strand.
AGACGATCGACCATCCTTTTTGTACCTACCTTATTATATTCTCACTTTTACTCTTCAAGGCCTTTTAAGCCTGCCAGATTTATGGATTCTAGTGGGAAAAGACAGATATTGGGCTCGAGTGGGACTTAGTATGTAAAAGGTACGAAGCAAAGGTGTTTGTTCTTAAAAATTCCATCTTTACTTATCTTTTTTGGGATGTTTATGGTTTTAAAAGTTCCATACATCAATCTATGCCATAATGGTTAATAACGGTTCAAATAGTTGTTCTCAATAGTGTTTTATTGTAAAGTTTGGTCAAATAGCCATCATTAAGGTGTTCGTGTCTCCAAAGACTATGCCCGAGCCCATTTAACGTCTCAAATACTTAACCGAGTTGGACTAAATAACATGAGGTGTTAAAAGAACCATGTGCATGTTTTCTAACTTAAAGTAATGTTAAAATAAGGACATAGGTAGTACAAGTGTGGTAAAAGGTGGAACAATCTCATTTTTGAGATGATGGTCGGTCGCCTATGGTATATAAGCGATCGACTATCACTTTAGAATATCAATTTTTTTCTCCTTTGGCTTCCTATTTCGTTTCTCATTTGTTTCCTGTAATAATTGTCTAATCGGAGACTAATGCATAGTAGTCAATGTTCGTGCCTTGTTTAGTAATGAGATTCTGAATGGTAGAGTGATATTCTTCACCAATATTTTTGAACAGAGGAGAGCAGGTAATAGATGCATATGATATGGATTACCGGAAGCAGCAAGATCATCTAAAATACCTTTGAGTTTTTACATATAAGAAGTGGCACACAACTCACCTTGTTCTAATTCAAAAGGCTCAAGACTTAACTGAAACTGTTTAGTTCCTGAGATAGTTCCATATGTGTGTTCAAAAGCAACCCAAATATCATGAGAAAAATTAAAACAAATGATTAGAGGATAAACCTCTTCAATAATGGAATTCAAGAGCAATGTCCTAAATGCGTTCTCTAAATCATTCCAAGCAGGAAAAGATGGATTCAAAATTAATTCCGCATATGATGTCATATAACCAAAACATGAGGTAAATTGAGGTGGAGGAGGGATGGTGCTAGTAATGTGATCAAAGAAATGGCGGGGTTTTAAGGTAGATTCAATGGTCATTCTCTATGCCTTGTAATTATGAGGGATTAATTTAATGTTAATGGTAATATTGACAAGAGAAACCCTAGGTAAAGTAAAAAGGGATGCAACACGACCCGAATAGATGGGATTAATATTGTTAGAAAGATGAAACAAATAGGGTTGATGAGGTATGTGGTTAGATTGGAATTGTGTAGTAGGGATATGTAGAGGATTACTAACTGTATTAGAGAAAAAGGATGTTGACATAAGGATTAGGATTTTGAGTTGTTTGTAGTTGCGAGCTATGACATGATAGAGGTGGACCAAAATTAGGTCTAACTTGATTTGCAAATAAGAACAGAGACGAGTCTGTCACAGAATTAAATGTCACGGCTGCTGGAGGGCGCGGTTCTGTCCCGTTAAACTACTCATCGCCAGAGAGAAAAACTGAACCGATTTCTCGATGGTCGGCAGTGCTGATCTGTCAGACAGGGCAGGAGTCGCGGCTTACACTACACAAACAAAGGCGTGGAGCATTGGTTCAGACGACGGTGCATGGTGAGGAGTTCCCATTTGTGATCGAACCTTTTGTGCGCTTACTGCCTGCTGCGCAAACCAAACTGAAGCTGGAAGAGGTTGCTGGTCGGACGGTAGTGCAATTCTACTATTAGAGAACCCATAGATAGTGTTGTCTCGTGCGGCTACAATTTGATTTGGATTGAAAGGCGACTCAAACTGCTAGTCCGAACTCGGTTGAAGGGAGGAAGCCGAGTCCGTGACGTATGGGTAGGTGGGCGATGCGACTATGGAGGGGACAACCGTGGATGTCGGATTGTAAGAGGTAGATGCTGGTAATTCAGCCGATGAAGACGAAGCAAAAGCAGAGACTACTGATACCATGTTGAATATATATAATGAAGATAGATAGAGAAGTATAAGTGTTTAATGAATTTCCTTAATTAGGGTTAGACATAAAACCTTTTATATATAGTGGTAAATACATGAGTTAGTGTTAGAACTACGATAGACAATAAGTGTTATAGACAAATATAAACACTAACTAGGCAATGAATCTAATTAAGAGATAATGATTGATATTATCTCTACCAATGTGGATCTTGTTTAATTCACACACAGGGCCGCCCCTGATAATTTATGGGTCGTTGGCGGAATAATAAATAAAGGCCCTTTAATAAAAACATTTTACATATTAGTGTTCACAAAATACAATTATTTATCCAAAATCAAAAGGATGTTTCACAATTTCTTTAAATTATGGATTAAACCCCCTATTTGGCTCATGTGGTATCCAAAATTTTATCACTTGGCTAATGTGGTATTATTTGATTACATTTGCCACTGGAGTATTTCCATAAGTGACATTTAACTCAATTTGGATAAAAAAAAACTAAGGAAATGCTTTAAGGAAAAAAAGTTATCAAAATATATGATAAAATTTTGGATATCATAGAGGCCAAATATGAGTTTAATTCTTAAATTAACTCTCAATCTATTTTTAAAAAATCAATTAAGTATCTTTTAAGTTTAAAATATTAATTATTTAGACCATTTAAAACCTAAATTTCTCTAATTTTAATATTTGTATAAATATTTTGATTTTTGAAAAAAAAAATTGCTTTCGGAGAGAATTAAACATACAACCTTTCAATGAGAATTATACGCTTATTAACTTTAAGCTTGGAGAAGGCATATGATAAGGTACCAAGGGAAGTACTTTGGTGGGCCCTAATGAGGAAAGACATTTCGCGGAAATATGTTGACATCATAAAGGACATGTATGAGGGAGCATGCACGAGTGTACGCACCAGTGTTGAGAAGACTGAAGAGTTCCCTATTACGATTGGAGTGCATCAAGGTTCTGCACTAAGCCCATTTCTTTTTGCCATCGTTATGGATGAACTAACGAGTTCACTTCAAGATGGTATACCATAGTGCATGTTGTTTGCGGATGATATTGTGTTGGTTGATGAGACGAAAAAAGGCGTGGAGAGGAAGTTGGAACTATGGAGACAAACTTTAGAATCTATAGGCTTTAAGCTGAGCCGAAGTAAGACAAAATATTTGGAGTGTAAGTTTAGCGGCGATAGGAGTAGGGAGGCAGGGACAATCACCCTAGATGGGAGAGTTGTTCAGGCATTAGATTGCTTTCGGTATTTAGGATCTATTATCCAAACAGATGGAGAAGTAGATGGAGATGTTGCTCATAGGATTAAATCTGGTTGGGCGAAGTGGAAGAGTGCTACGGGTTTCCTTTGAGACCCCGGCATGCCAAATAGATTGAAGGGAAAATTCTACCGCACGGCAATCAGACCAGCACTGTTATATGGTACGAAGTGTTGGGCAGTGAAACACTGTCACACTCATAAGATGTTGGTGACGGAGATGCGTATGTTGAGATGGATGTGTGGTCATAAGAGAAATGATCAGATGAGTAATGAAATAATTAGGACAAAAGTAGGGGTTACATCTATTGAGAATAAAATGAGGGAAAACCGACTAAGGTGGTTTGGCCATGTAAGACGAAGAGCGCTTGATGCGCCGGTTAGGAAGACTGAAGAGTGGCAAAGGGATGTAGTAGTGAGGGGTAAGGGAAGACCTAAGCAAACTTGGAGGAGGGTGATCGAGAGTGATATGAGTGTATTGGGGATTGAGGAAAATATGGTAGTGGATAGGAAAGAGTGGAGGGGGAGAATTTGTGTCGTTGACACGACTTGATTTCACGGTTTTATATGATGGTTCATGTTAGCCGACCCCGAATCATTTCGGGACTAAGGCTTTGTTGTTGTATGTACATACCTAACAAAGAATTTGGGCCCCCAACCCATTGCCGGCCCTGTTCACACATTAAGGATAATTATGCAATTCATCTTAGCTATAAATATGAAGCTTTCATTTTTACATGTCAATAAGATGAATTTATTCTCTATTCTATCAGTTTTAATTTAAGTTCGTCCTCTTGGGCTAGAAGTGCTAATGGCACAAACTCTCCCTGCCTCGGAAGCTATCTTTTGATAGAATGAGTTGAATCACATGCATCACTATGAAGAGCTTTATACTAGCTAGTAGTTTATGATCCTTTAATTGATAATTAGTGCTTGTGTTTCAAATTTTATAAAATTTGATTTATATCCTCTTTTTCTTGAGTTTTATTATATATATATATATATATATATATATATATATATATATATATATTGAGTTTATAAAAGAAAATGTTGGCCGTAAGTAGTGCTACAAGCTAGAGTATATGGGTACTTTAGTTTAGAGGTTGACACTCTTAAGCCTTATCTATAATCTTAAATTCTAAGTTTGACTCAATGAGTTAGATTGACATTTTGCTAAAAGTGTAACAGAAGAGTATGACCTATATTACTCAATAGGTAGAAAGAGATGCATGTAAAGAAAGCAAAGTTCAATGTTCATTCATCACTTCAACTACTATTTAACAAAACTAATTCAAAATTCACGTTAAAGATGCGGCGCGGAAGATTATAATAAAACTATTATTATTATTGAATACTTTCTAGGTTTGAAACATGTACAACACAAATCTATTTATTATATGTATTAAAATTTTATTTCAATAAATTGAAAAAAAATCGAATTATTAACCACTTGGTATAAACTCGAACAAAAATATTGTTAATCATTAAAATAATTATTGATCGATAACTAATTTGAAGATTGTAGGAAGTGGACCCATTGAAGATTGTGGATGAAACCCTAGAAATTTGAAGAGCATGTTTATTTATAAATTATTCATTTATAATGATTGAGAGTTGGGTATGATGATTAGGGAACATCCATCTCATCCTCCACATGTATTGTATTTTCATGGCATCACCATCATCCATCTGTATACATAATATATGTCATCTTTGATTGCTCATGTATATATGCCTCCATATTCTTGACAATTACACATTTATCATCAACTATTTCAAATACCTTTCCAATCTTTAAAAGTGACTCTTTTCGAGTTCTCTCGTAAGTTCCTCTGTAACCTTGAGATCTAGTCATAGTGAGAAATTATACTATAGGACGAGTCTCGGCTTGTTTGCTCACCAAGAAGGTGAATAAAAACTAAGATGGATTTACATGAGAAATTACTATTTGTGATAAATATTTGAGAATGAATAGTATGATAAAAGGTGTTTCCTTTCTCTTTAGGAAGGAGATATCTAAGAAAAGACTTACATCTGTCTACCACTCATAATCTATGGCCTCTTTGAAAAGGAGTTTCATGGACCACTCATAATCTATGCTAATTTTATTCAAAAAAAAAAAAAAAAAAAAAAAAATCCTCCACAAAGCACTAAGTAAAGCTAGAGAACCACTTTTTCAGATCAAATTTTGAGAGTTACATATATTTCTACTCCACAACTAATTTCCATTCCAAGTACATTTCTTAATTTAATCTCTCAAGTCTTTAAACCACTAATTTATCTGAATATTCCCATGTATTTTTAACGCAAATCACCATATATTTATACACATACATCAAGGCCGAATACTCTAGGAGTATTTTCCTAGTAAAAAACGTGGAGACTAAGTAGGAATACAATTATGTACTAAGTAGGAATCTATTACTTGATATACAAGTTATAGCCATATTACTACCCCTCAAGATGTAAAGGGCGTGCACAAACTGTAAACTTGTCTCTTAATAACTGACAACAACCCCGATGAAGAGGTTTAGTAAAGACATCAGCCGTTTTATCTTCTGTAGAGACATATCGAATATCAAGTACTTTAGATTTGACTTATCCTGAAGAAAAGTAGGAATCAATTTCCAAATGTTTGGTGGAGTTATTAACACATGATTAGCGGTTAAGAAAACTGCACTCAAGTTATCACAGTAGAGAATAGGCACAATGCTCTCTAAATCGAGCCCAGTTCAGAAGCAGTTGTGGCAAGATAAGGGACACTATCCGAGAAGCACAACAAAGCCACCAGGATACTTTCGGTCATCTGTTTCTCCACCCTAATCCGCATACGAGAAATAATGTAACTGTGACATGGAACCATTTTTTGCATAGCAAGACACCATAAGAACGTGACCCATTTAAATACCGAAGAATACACTTGACAGCCATTCAATGGGATTCACGAGGAGCGCCCATAAACTGAGAAACCTTATTAACAACAAAGATATATCAGGAGGGGTGAAGGTCAAGTAATATATACTCCCAACAATGCTATGATAGAATCCCAAACCCGGAAGAATGTCACCATCCTTAGAGTTCATATTCGCATTAGTATGACTAGAAACGACATTACTTGTGCGGTTTTTCCAAAATAGAGGTGCAAAATTTAGTTTGATGCAAAAAGATACCATGATTAGTCCAATCCACTTCAATCCCTAGAAAATAGTGTAGGCGGCCAAAGTTGCAAAGAGAAAAATTATTTTCAATAAAAGGCTACAAGTTTCTGAAGCAACAATTTACTATTCACAGTCAACACATGATCGTCCACATAAATAAGGCAAAAGAGAGGTATTTCGCCAGATTTATAAAGATAATGAAATATCAGTCTTAGAACCATAAAAACCAAATCAGATGAGGCAGGAGGTAAGCTTCACATGCCACATTCGAGGCAAATGTTTGAGACCATATAAGTTAAGCTTGCACACATGACGATGGCCAGATGGATCCACCAAACTGGGTGGTTGTGCCATATAAACATCTTCTTTCAAATAACCATGCAAAAAATTCATTCGAAACATCCAATTGAATAATATTCCATCTAAAAGAAATAACAAAAGTAAGAATCAGTCCAATGGTTGTGGGTTTAACCACTACAATAAAAGTCTCTATGAAATCAATACTTGTACGTTGATGATAACCATTGGCTACTAATCGCACTTTATACATCTCAATATTACCATCTCCCTTTGTTTTTGTTTTTGTTTTTGTTTTAAAAATCCACTAATAATCAACTAAATTTACTCATATGGGCAAAGGAACCCAGTACCTTTTACAAGTTTCTTAAGAAAGATAGTTGGATCACAATTGAAGTTGAAGAAGTTAAAACCATAGTTTTAAAAACTGGACCGGACCGACTGGTTGAACCAGCTTGATCGGAAATCGGTCAGTCTTTCAGTCCGATTATAATATTTAGGGGTCAATGTTATTGACCCCATTAGAACTGGAGGAAACCAGTGAATTGGGATCAACCCGGTGAACCGGTTTCACATTGGTTTCTTTTAAAAAAATAAAATAATCTGGTATAAACCATGAATCAACACCATAGATCCATGATTGACACATATTTAACTTTTCCTACATGTCATTTTATAGGAATGGCTTTTGTTGAAGCCATTGTTTTCATCCGATGCGGGATTGTCCCACTATCACTTCTTTCTCTTATTTTCTTTTTTTATTCATTTAATTATATGGGTAATTAATTTATTAGTCCCTGTATTTTGATAAAACATACTGTTTAGTCCTTGTATTTTTAAAAACACATGGTAAGGTCCCTAACCTTTTTCTCAGTGAACTGTTTAGTCCTTCCGCCTGTTTGTTAGATTTTTTACCATTTATGACTTCGGAAATGACTAAATTACCCTTTACTATTTACCTTCAAACTTTAGAAGAGGAAATCCAATTTAAAAGAAGAAGCTATTTGTATGGAAAACAAGAAAAAGAACAGACTTAATGCTTACGAATTTGAACGATTAAAAAGAAAATCAAGAAGAAGAACACTCAAAGTTGATTTCAGATGTATTAGAGTTTAAAGGAAAGGAAAATAAAGGAAAAGAAGAATGCAAATCCAAATTGACTAACAAAATCTTCATGAGGGTCTAACGGCAGGGACTAAACAGTTCATCGAGAAAAACGTTAAGGACTAAACAGTTCATCGAGAAAAAGGTTAGGGACTTTATCATGTGTTTTTAAAAATATAGGGACTAAACAGTGTGTTTTGTCAAAATATTAAATTCCCTACATCCCTCCCACATCCCACATCGATATAATCAACTCATAAATTATAAATATTTATAATAAAAAGGGTCCATAGATACTCAACTTACAGGGATAATATTTAATAGTGAAACAAAAAATAATTTTAACAACAAAACATTATTTTCTATACAAAATGGATTAACTAAAAAAATGAAACAAGCCATACTAATAACATGTACTTTATAACAAAACACAGAGCTTTTTATATATAAAAAACACAGATTTTAATACTAAACATAATAAAAATTAATACTGACAAAAAAATTATATTATATGTTTATTTATTTATAGATAAATATATATTATTATTTATTATGTCATCTGGTTCAATCAATCTGAGTTAACCGGTTGAACCCATTGATCCCTAACCTAGTGGTCAATCTGGTTCGACTTTCGATCTGGTTTTTAAAACATTGAAGCTCCTATAGAGTAGAGGTTGGAAGCTGATGCAGAAAGCACCTAAAATGGTGGACCATGAGTCGCACAAGAACCAATAAGATATGGTAGGATCTAATAATAGCCAGTGAGATATGCCATACTTGTCACGGGAGGCAAGGACGTTCTAATTGATGACCAGGACAAGCCAACAACTATCAACAGGTTATTAAAAGTCCAAACGCAGCTAAATGGTTAGAGGACATGAAAGCTGAAATGTAATTAATTTATGCCAATCAAGTTTGGAACTTGATTCATGCACCCGAAGGTGCAAAGATAATTGATTGCAAATGGATTTTCAATAAGAAAGTCGATGAAATCTTCAAGGGGCCACTTGTAGCAAAAGGTTTCAAACAAATCCAAGGGATTGATTATTATGGGACCTTTTCTCCAGTTGCAATGCTCAAATTCATAAGGATAATGCTTACCATAACTACTCATTATAACTATGAAGTATGACAATGTTGGGATTTAGATAACCGTTTAAAATTGTGGAAACTTATTTTAAATAAACATACCTAAGATCTAGCATGTAATTGTTGGAAATTGGTGCATGTATGTTTTTATGTGCATATTAAATGAAGCATTTATATCAAGAAGATGGAGGATTATGCTTTGAACCTAGTCAAGAAGTTAAAAGGTTATCTTGATCTCTACAACATATTAATTGAAGGTGGAGTTTACGAAGCATCACACCCTTTGGTATCCTTCTTTGTTTCCTATAAATAGAGGCTCCATATTTCTAGAGAAAGTGAGAGTTGCAAAAAGGATGTGAGTGTTTGGCTAGAAGTATTACTGGAATTCTCACTCTGCACACTTGTGCAAATTGTGTATGATCAAAATTGAGTAGTGTGTACTTGGGTTTTGAGTTATGAGTGAGTGATTGAGTGTTGTAATACTTATACTCCAATTCTCCTATAGTGCAAAGAGCTTCTTGCAGTAGCTCCAAGGATTAGCCACTATTTTGTGGTGAACCTTGTAAAAATTCTTGTGTTCTTTCTTGTTTGTTTATTTCTGTATTTCGTGTTTTGTTTCCGTATTTTGCCTTTGTGTCCTGGAAGAGGAATTTGGTATTGTGATTGTTTTTTATAAATTCCTAACAGTAATTTCTTTAGGCTATGATTAATATTAAACTTTTGATATCTTAGATGGAAGGGGTGAAATGCTAGCCTTCTCTACCTTCACACTCCCACTAAATTGAATCGCCTTACTACAAACGTTCTTCCATGAAGAACAAGAACCACCTTTTCACCCGTAGAGGCGTAGCTAGGTGGCTAAAGAAGAGGAGAGAATTTTTCTTTTGCTTAATAAGAATTGAGTTTTAATCTAATTGAAACTTTTCCTTTTATATGTCTTATTTTAATAATTAAAAACCCTGGGATTTTAATCTTATTAATATATTGCGGGTTTGTCAGTTTTTGGGCCATGGGTGCTCACCCCGCCCCAGTTCTGTCTTGTTCCAATTTCTATAAAAAAAATCTTATTAATTAGAATTTAATCTAATTAAAATCAAAACAAAACTAAATAATTTCACTATAGGGGTGGCTAAAGAGAGAGAGAGATTGAGGGAAGATTTCCAAAATCTTTTCCTAACTTATATCTCTAAACATATAATTTGAATTATCTTTTGGCAATTCAAAATTCAAAATTGATATTTATCTCCTTTATGTATGTATATATACACACAATAATATATATATATATAATTTAAAAAAAATGCTGTTGTCTAAGGGGATCAAACCTGGGACCCTGCATCTATACTCCACACTACTTACCACTGAGCCAATTGTCTTTCTTGTATACTATGTGTCGCGCTGCTTAATATATTACGACCCTTTTAGTTTCCATTGTTTAATATTTGATGCATGCACTTATTAATATCAATTAAATGTGCATAATAATAAATTATTAATAAAAAAAGAAATAGGCATAATAATGAATAATAGAAAAAAAATGTAAAAACATGCTCTAATTTCTTATTTATTTAATTCCTCTATATTTTTGTAATTTATATTTTAAAATGTTAAGGACGATGTTCTAAATATTGTTACATATATTCTAAACTTTATAATTTGTGTTCTAAAAATTAAGTATAATGTTTAAAAAAATAGTAAATATATGGACCATTTTTACATTTGTTCTATAATATAATTTATAACACTCATATTCTAAATAACATAATGTATGTTCTAAAAAACATAACGCATGTTCTAAAGTTTATATTTTGTGTTCCAAAAATTAAGTATAATGTTCTAAAAAATCAGTAGATATCTCAATCGGTTTTTCATTTGTTCTATAATATAATTTATAACTCATGTTCGAAAAAACATAACAAGTGTTCTAAAAAACATAACGCATGTTCTAAAAAATATGTCGTACGTTCTAAACTTCATAGTTCGTGTTTTAAAAGTTAAAATATATGTTCTAACGTTTGTCTTAAAAAATATATAGTTTGTGTTCCAAAAATTAAGTATAATATTCTAAAAAAATCAGTAGATATTTCGATCGTTTTTTCACTTGTTCTATAATATAATTTATAACTCATGTTCGAAAAAACATAACACGTGTTCTAAAAAACATAACGTATGTTCTAAAAAAATATGTTGTACGTTCTAACTTCATAGTTCGTGTTTTAAAAGTTAAAATATATGTTATAACGTATATTTTAAAAAATATATAGTTTGTGTTCTAAAAATTAAGTATAATGTTCTAAAAAATCAGTAGATATCTGGATCGTTTTTTCATTTGTTCTATAATATAATTTATAACTCATGTTCGAAAAAACATAACACATGTTCTAAAAAACATAACGTATGTTCTAAAAAATATGTCGTACGTTCTAAACTTCATAGTTCGTGTTTTAAAAGTTAAAATATATGTCCTAACGTATGTTTTAAAAAATATATTTTCCTATGTAACATAAATTACAAAAATATAAAGGAATTAAATAAATAAGAAATTAGAGCATGTTCTTGGATTTTTTTTATTAATAATTCATTATTATGCACATTTCTCTTTGTGTCTATTAATAATTCATTATTATGCACATTTCCTTTTTTCTATTAATAATTCATTATTGTACATATTTAATCGATATTAATAAGTGCATGCGTCAAATATTAAACAAAAAAAACAATAGAAGCTAAAAGGGAGATGGTATATTAATCAGAGCGCGAAATAATATACAAAAAGAGCAATTGGCTTAGTGGTAAACAACATGGAGTGTAGATGAATAGGTCCTAGGTTTGAACCCCCTAATAAGCAGCAGCATTTTTTCTTAATTTTCCTACTCAAAACTACGTAGTTTTGGGTGGTTCTCACCTAAGGTGAGTTCTCACTTAGGGGAGGGTTCTCACTTGATCCCTCCTATATATATATATATATATATATATATATATATATATATATATATATATATATATATATATATATATATATATTTATACTAATTAATATTCATATATAAGTATATGCGCTTATACTTATGTATTTAATCAGAACTATGTATTATATTTTCTCCACATAAAACTATGGCCCTGTTTGGGAATTAGCTGTTAGCTGATTACATTAGCTGATTTGACTAGCTGATTTGATTAGTTGTTTATGTGGACCTGTTTGGTAAAAATTAGCTGATTGATAATAGCGGTTTGTGCAAAAAGACGAATAAGGGCATTAATTTTGGCGCAGGAGAAGAGGGAGTCTATCTATTAGGGTTAAAGAAGTCCATTAATTTTAATATTGCAAAACGCTAATTGAAAAAGCTCCTTTTAAGAGCTTTTTCTAAATTAGCGTTTTCATCCCAAAACTCTCTCCCAAACCTCTCTCCACCAAACACTCCAATTAGCGGTTTCAGTGGTCAAACCTCTAAAATTGGTCAAAACCGCTCTTTTTATCCCAAAACGCTCTTTACCAAACAGGGCCTATATATTACTATGATTAAATAAATTTATAACATCCAATATTATAAACACTATTCATAGGCTTAGAGCATCTTCAAGAAACTCTTTTGTTGGGCTCTGAAGTTAAAATTTGAGTGAGAGTTAAAAACCAACTACAACAACCTCCTAGAAGCTCACCAAATCACTAAGAGTCTCTCTTCCCTCCTCGTTATTGAGAATGAGGAGCCTATGTCCACTATTAGTGACTCATCAAATTATTTTTTATTAATAATTTATTATTGAACACCCTCTCTCCTCTCACTATTGGTAAATATAATAATGTATTATTAATTTTAATAATAAAAAACAAGCAATGAGTATAGGGAGTATTATTGGAGATGACATGTATTAGTCGCTTCTCAAATCACTAAGAGTGAATTGTTTATATTATTTTTAGAGAATGGACTAAGAGTCTCTTGAATATATTATTATATGTTAAATGCATGAAAGGAACATTTCCTATATTTGTTATGTCTTGCTTGTATTGAGTCTATGACCTTTTAAATCAGACTTACATCATATGAAATCATGAGGAAAATTGTATAATAAAGTTCTTTCCTACTTATTTTAGTTAATCTCTTGGCTCTTCTAGTTAATCTCTTTGTGGCTTCATTCCATTGTGCTTTTTCTTACGGGTTTGATGATATTAGTTTATCATAGAATATGAATGGAGAGATAAAGTCAAATGCCCATTTACTAAGAGCCATATTGCTTGACTTTTAGTATTTCATCATCTATTAATTTGAAGATCATCACTTAATTAACTTGTATATTTTATATTGCAGTGAGCAAAATGAGTATGATATCAGTAATGAGATACTGTATACAAGGTTATCAAACCCGGACCGGTCCGGCCGGTCCAACTTAGTTCGACCAGAACCGGTCATGGTTGACTCAGTGCCGATTAAACGGTTTGGTCCGGTTTGCTTTTAGACATGTTTACTTAAAAAAAATTATAAATTTTGACAAAGGTAGGATTCAAACCTTGGACCTTTAGTCTATAGACTCTAATACTCACCACTACACTACTATTTTACTTATGTTTATTATTAACTATTTAAGAATAAATAATAATGTTAATCGAATTGCGGATCGCTTGGCGGCGGCTGGGCACGAGGGGATGTTAGGTGTTTCCACCATTTCTGATCCTCCTATCTATCTTTCTTCTCTCCTTTTGGAGGACAGAGTTGGGGTTAGCTTTCCTAGGCTGATCCCATGTTAGCTTTTGTCTCGGTGTTGGTTTGTTTTCTTTCCTGTTTCTACAAAAAAAAAATAATGTTATAACTTAAATAATTAAAATATGATTTAGTATTATTTTTTTCTATTTAGATAAATATCATTAAAAAATTATTATATTTTTTCAATATTAATACAGTTTAATTAGCATTTAGATTTTAAATATATACAAATAAATTTTAAAAATCTAATAAATTTAAATTTAAGTTGAATTATAAAATAAATATCCTATCAGTATATTTACACGTTAGTTATTAATAAAAAATAATCACTATTAATTTTAAAAGTATATATTTTCTTTAATTTTTATATTTATTTATCATGTTAAATTTATTAATTTGATATCATATTTTGATACTATATAAATGTTATTATATTAGTATACTTTTTATGAATATAGTTGATATTATACTATGTTATAAGATTAAATATGAATAAAAATATAATTTGCACATGATTTTTGAATACCGGTTGAACCCCGGTTGGATCCCGGTTAAACCTTAAACCCTACCCTTTATCTTTTCCGGTTGTTTGACCGGTCCAGTTTTGACAACCATGACTGTGTATTTTTATGGATTTTTGGATTTCATATTAATGAAAGAGGTTACAACTTGAATCTGTCATCTTACTTTTCATCTAATGACACACAACTGGTTACCAACTGTTTTACCAATTATGATACAGCTACAAACATATAAATTAAAATTGTCATGACATTAACATAATAACTACATTTAAGGATTTTAGCTCACAGATTATTTAAAAATAATATCACATGAAATTTTTTAACTTGACAGATATGTCTAGATATATTGTCATTTGAATGTCAATATTTTGACATAATTTAATACAAATTATATCATGTGAATTACGTTACAATGACAGTTAGAAAAACAAATAATTATCATAACATTAATATAGCAACTTCATTTTAACTTAATATTTTAACAGATTATTTAAACATGGTATCATGAGAAAAATAATTTAGTGATAGCTATTCTTAGATAATTCGTCGTATAATTAGTGGTCAAACGACATGGTAAAATTTGGTTGTTGTCATGTGAAAGTATTTCAGACGACAGATTTTTTTTCATCATCTAAAGCATCAATAAACAGCAGCGAGCCTTGCGATAGTTTTATTTGTTGTGGGATGATGGTTAAAAACTGTCATCTGAAGTATGTTGCGTAGTGTAGCTAGAATAAATATACAAAGATTTTTTGGAGATAAACATAATGGTTATGTATATTCCAAATTATTTGGTGCTGTTGGACTTGGGTTAAAAGGTTGATTTTTAATTGGATTAAATTCAAGTTCAAATCCAAGTCCATCATTGGGAATTCCGACACTAGGGTTATATATATATATATATATATATATATACTAAAATTCTAGGAGAAATGCTTATAGGAAACCCAAGAAATTCATGAAAAAATACCAAAAGTCCCAAGATGATTATTATAGAAAATCCCAATATAGGAAACCGAGAAAATACAAACAAACGAAAATTGAAATTAAGAACAAAGAAAATAAATTTAGAGATATTACATGTTATAGATGCCATAAAAAGGGACATACATTGAAATTCTGTAAATTCAATAAAAAAAACTACATGAACTACAACTAGATGATGAAATAACCAACAAAATCTCCAATCTACTTCTTGATTCCTCTTCCGATACCTCTACTTTTGATTCTAAAAACCTTTCTTCAATATCCTCTGAAAACAACCAAGACCTTCAATTATTTGAAATCGTTGCAACTAGCTCTACGAGCTCTTTTGAAATTAATGTTTTAACTAGGGAACAAAGTACAACTTTAGATATCATTAACAACATAGGAGACCCAGAACTCAAAAGAGAATTTTTAAACAAACTTTTAAGATCCCTAGACAACCAAGAAGAGAAAAAAGAAGATAAAAATGTAGAGAAAACTTCCATTTTGCCCAATACCAGTAAAGGAGCCTATGATCTCACCAAAATTCTAAATAAAAGGAAAAAACCCATCTTAAATGAAAAAACAAGCATTCAAGAACTACAAAAGGAAATTAAGGAAATAAAATCTGAGCTTAGAGAACTTAAAGAAAAGCAAAGAAAGGATTCTGAATTAATTTCGAAACTTCTTCAAGATACCTCTGATTCTTCTGATTTTCCTGAAGAAACTGAGATTGGCCAAACCTCTTCCCATGAAATTCAAAATGTTCAAAATGTTGAAAAGATTCCAACTGATTTTCTCTTTGTTTTACGGGAAATTACTACCCGAAAATATGTTATCAACATAACTCTTGTTTTTTCAAAAAATTTCCAAATCGATACCATCGCACTTTTTGACACTAGTGCTGATTTGAATTGTATAAAATCAGGAATTGTTCCAAAAGAGTTTTTAGAGAAAACAAATGAAAGGCTTTCTGCTGCAAATAATTCCAAATTGATTGTTGATTCAAAAACGGAAGCCTCGATTTTAAATAATGATATTCTCGTAAAAACTTGGTTCGTTTCTGTCAGTGCTATTCAACACAGTGTCATTTTGGGAACTCCTTTCATGAATTTGATTACTCCTTATAAGGTGAAATCAGATTCAATTTCCTCAAAAACAGAAAATGGAAAATTAAATTTTGAATTTATCGAAAAACCTCAAACGAGGAATCTCGATTTAATCAAAGCTTGTTCGATTCATGAAAATTCCTTAAATGTTTTAATCAAAGGGAAAACTTATCATCTTCAATCTCTCCAAAAAGATGTTGTTTTCAAACGGTTTGAAGAACAGATAAATAATCCTTCAATCCAACAGAAAATTTCTGAATTTTAAAACTTGATTGAAAAAAAAATTTGTTCTGATCTTCCAACTGCTTTTTGGGACAGAAAACAACATATTATTGACTTGCCTTATGAAATTGATTTTGATGAGAAACAAATTCCAACCAAGGCTAGGCCAATTCAAATGAACCAAGAACTTGAGCAATACTGTAGAAAAGAAATTCAGGAATTAGAACAAAAGGGTCTAATTTCAAAATCAAGGTCCCCTTGGAGTTGTGCTGCATTTTATGTCAATAAAAATTCTGAAATCGAGAGAGGAACGCCTAGGTTAGTAATAAATTACAAACCTTTGAATAAGGCGTTGAGATGGATTAGGTACCCTATTCCAAATAAAAAAGATCTTTTGCAAAAACTTCATTCTGCTTATGTTTTTTCGAAATTTGATATGAAATCAGGATTTTGGCAAATTCAAATTTCAAAATCTCATAGGTACAAAGCTGTTTTTACTGTTCCTTTTGGCCAGTATGAGTGGAATGTAATGACTTTTGGTTTGAAAAATGCCCCTTCTGAATTCCAAAGAATTATGAATGACATTTTCAATGATTATTCAAAATTTTGTATTGTGTATATCGACGATGTTTTGGTCTTTTCAAATTCTATTCAAGAACATTTCAAACACCTTAAAACCTTTTTCTATGTTGTTAAGAAAAATGGTCTGGTTGTGTCGAAATCGAAAATTTCCTTGTTCCAAACTCGCATCAGGTTCTTAGGACACTACATATCCAAAGGAACTATCACGCCAATTGAACGATCCCTTCAATTTGCACAAAAATTTCCCGATAGGATTCTTGATAAAAAAATCAATTACAAAGGTTTTTAGGAAGCCTTAATTACGTTCTTGCTTTTTGTCCCAATATCAACAGAATGGCTAAGCCATTACATGATAGACTCAAGAAGAATCATGTCCCATGGACTGAAGAGCATACTGCTCTTGTTAGGAAAATCAAACAACAAGTCTTAGAGATTCCTTGTCTTCATCTAGCTGATCCTTCCCTACCTAAGGTTGTAGAAACAGATGCCTCTGACCTAGGTTATGGTGGAATTCTTAAACAAGTTTCCGAGGGTAAAGAACACATAGTTCAATACACCTCTGGACATTGGAATGAATGCCAAAGAAATTACTCAAAAATTAAAAAATAAATTTTGAGTATTTTTTTTATGTATAAACAAATTTCAAAGTGATTTACTAAATCAGAAATTTCTTTTAAGAATTGATTGCAAAAGTGCAAAAGAAGTTTTACAAAAGGATGTTAAAAACCTTGCATCAAAATAGATTTTTGCACGATGGCAAGCAATTTTAAGCATTTATGATTTTGATATTGAGTTTATAAAAGGAGATACAAATTCCATTCCTCACTTCCTAACCCGTGAATTCCTTCAAAATTCCAGCCATGCCGAAGAAAAATAAAGGAAAAGAAATCACTGGGAGAGATTCCACAATCATTGGGAGAGATTCCAACAAAAATTCTGATGAAGATTCAAAAATAAAAACTTGGAGAGATGCTGCTGTAAAGAAAGAAACAACTCTTGAAGATACCGCCCAATAAGGTTTGGCCCTAAAATCCAAAAATGCTTGGCAGAAACATTTGCAAAATCCCCAGAGCTTCAACAAGCTCTAGTCAAGTATCAGACTCTAAAAGAAGAGATTCCAATTGTTCAAAAACCTGAGAAAGGAGAATCTTCTTCAACAAAAGCCCTTTCTCATGAAGTTTCTAAAAATGTTTTAAGTTCCCAAATCTCAACTTCCCAAAAATATTTTCATGATACCCAAAAAACAATCTCCAATTCCAATTTTCAAAATTCCCAAGTGGCTTTCACACATGTTGTCCCTTCTCCAATTCCTTTAACTTTTCCAAGTGATTTCATTGTCAAGAATTCATTTCAAAATGTTCTTTCTGTAGAAAAAAGCTTTTATCACGAAGATCCTCAAGTTTCAATTGAAAAAGCTTTTGGAAAAAATTGGTTTTTCAAATCATGGGACTTAAACAAAACTTCAAGATATTATAAAATGATTCTTACTGTCACAAATTCTGCTTCTTTCAAACATTTTTACTGGAAATCTGAACACTCAGACCCAGCATATTCCATAATAAAAATTCACAAGGTTATTTCTCCAATAGACTGGAAACACCCACTGTTTGAACCCGTGTATTTTCCTGTAAAATACAAGGAAGAAGAATTTTATGAGACTCCTTTCAATTAATGGGAATACCAACAGGCCTGGTGGAATGCCCTCCTGATTAATAATGTTGGGAAAAAAACATTCTTGGCTTATCTTTTTTGATACCGCTTGTGATCCAGAAAAATTTCCTCTTTGGTTCCAACAGTGGTGGGAGCAATGGGGGTGCGTGGAGCAAATCCTCCAAGATAGAATTCTTACTTGTTACAAAAAAATTAAGGCGGGTTACAAACCCACTGAGGAGGAAAAAAGGTTCTCTCCCCTGGCTTTATTTTGTATGAAATTTTACTTTGCTTGGGTAGGTGCTTCGAAGGTACAATATGCAGAAAATAGAAATTCACTGATTCAAAGGAGATTTCTAGTAAAATGGTGGGACAAATTCAATATTCCTCCTAGTCTCACTATTGAGAAAATGGATATATGGTTGAAAAATCCTACTAGAAAATCTGGCGAAATACAGTTCACCAAGAATCGATTCCTTCCACTTTCCAGACAAATACCTGAAAAAACCATTTCTTTGGGACAAGCACAATTTTTGGCCGAGAAATCTCACTTAGCCTCAAAATTAGCTGCAACAAAAACCCCTGAAAAGATGACTGCTTTGTTCAAAAAATACCTTCCCCAATCCCAGTCAGACTCGGACCAGGATGAACCAGCAATTAACTTGAGTGATAATGATTCCGACTATGATCACTTTAGCATGTTTGGTAATTCTGGTTTCTGAAAAATGAAAAATGAAAAAAAGAAGAAAAAATTAAAAAAAAAAAGATCCCGCTAAGTTACCTTAAATGGTACTTTTAAGGGACAATTACTCCCCAAAAATCCAAATTTTGAAGATTGCAGATTTTGAAGATTCCAAGATTGCAGATTTTGAAGATTCCAAAGATTGAAGATTTTTGAAGATTCCAGTGAGCAACATTTGAAGACTCCAGCCCAAAGAAAACTGTGTTCCTATGAAACTATTTGAAGATTCCAAACTTTGTTCAACACGTGACCACCGACAATTTTGCAGACAGACATTGCAGCTGGCATGTGGATCTACTGTACCAGTACTATTCACAAAGATAAAATTGCCCTTGGTTACTATTCATGATTCCAAAAATACCTCTGGTTACTATTTATGATTCCAAAAATGCCCTTTGGTTTGCCTATATAAGGAGGTACCCTCCAACACTACACCCCATCCATTCATACATCCATTCTACTCTCCATACACCTTCTCTCTCCTTACAACACTTTCAACCAACTCTCTCTCTTCTCTCCATCATCTCTTACACTTCCATTACTACATTCTCATCCATCCATACACAACACCTTCCACCTTCATCCATATACACACCACCTTCCTCTTTCATCCATACACACCACCTTTCCTACCCCCAACCTTAAATTTCTCTCTTGTAATCAATTTCAAGAATAATTTGTAATTCCTTTTACGAAGGAAGTTGTATCTCCAGTTTTTTATTCCAATTTGTAAGTTTTGGATGGTTGGCTACGCCACCTACTTTTAATAAATTTCATATTTCAAGTTTATTTATTTAAGATCCTTTCAAATTTTGTGAGATCCCTTACAAAAGTATGCAAGCTTATGGTCTATGATCATAAAAAGACAGAAACTGGAGGACGCTCAAGTTTGAAAGTTACTATTTTGTTTATTTCATTTTCCTACCTATATATATTATATATACATATATTATATATATATTATATATATTATATATATACATATATTATCCATTTATTTATATATATAATATATATAATATATATATATATATTTATTTATATTTCATTTCAATATTCTCATCATCATTTTTGTTTTTTCCTGTTTTTTTCCATATTTCCATTATTATCTTTTGTTTTTTCTGTTTACTGGTTTTAGAATATAGTCTATTAATATTTCTGTGTTGTTTATTAGACCCCTTGGATCCGTGGGCGTGTCTGGTATCAAAGCCTGGGGGGTATATTTATAGAAAATTCGTGTTTATTTTGGAAAGATCTTTTGTAAGAATAATTTATTTTCCTGAGTGTTTTTGCCTAAGCTTGTGTCTGGGTAGTAAGCCAGTGGAAAGGTTGTGAAACCTAGAAATTGCTTTGGATTGTAAGGAAAATAATTTATTATTGCAAACAATCTTTTTAAAATGGATGCATTTTTTCTGTAGAACTACCTCTACAAATTCTGTATCAACCACTTCTTCTGATTCCAAGAAAATAATAAACAGTGAAGAAATAGTAATAGAAGATTTTCAAAAATCAATAGATAATTGGCAAATTCCAAAGAAAGAAAAGGATGAAATTTATGAAACTTCTAAATTTCATTTTTTCAAAACAAATTTTACAATTAAGACTGAAGAAAGAGACCTTCAATTAACAAAACCTTTTGAAACAATAAATCTACTTTCTCAACAGTCTTTGAAAAAACATCGGGATAAAAATTTTAAATATATCCATATAGGTTTAATCCAAGTCGGAATTAAGCCTTTGACCAAAGAAGGACTAGATACCTCCATTCTTGCCATCCTAAGAGATACCAGATTCATGAACTTTGGCGATTCCCTATTAAGTTCCGTAGAGTCTAGTCTCTGTACAGGTCCAATTTCTTTTGAATGTTATCCCAATTTTACTGTCTCCTTAAATGATAAAAATATTTTGAAGTCTTTGGTTTTACAAATCAAAACTCACAATTATAGAATGCTTGAAGGGTCAATTCCAGTTGCTTTAATCTATAGAATTCACTATAAGGCCATGATGTCCGCCTTTGCCACTAAGGTAAAATTCCATAGCAAGAAGGGTGAAACCATCATTCTACAAACAGACTTAACCAAGTCAAACACTGTGATACCTAGATCTATACTTTGGAAGGAAGTTACGCTTCCTGAAGAATGGATATTGGAAGGGGTAAATGAACCTCGACCAGTTAGACCATTAGTGACTCCCAAACCAAACTCTGAGTTGAAACATATAACTCAGTACCAAGATGGGAAAGTTAAACTTTCATTCCATCGACATTCTACCAGCAGTAGATATTCAGATAATTCCTCGGTCTCAGATACCATAGACCTAGGAAAAGTTACTAATTTGCCATCTGTTATAAACTTGCCATACTCAAATATGGCAAGACATTCAACTTCTGAGATTCCTGATTCTATTTTAAGAGGTGTAAATTTCACCTCAGTGATACCCAGGGTAGTTTATGACAATCCTAATAGAGCAGATAGTTCTGGAACTCAAGCTCGTATTGAGGAGACCCATAATACCCAAAACCAACATAATCAATCTCACATTCCTAAAATGGACTTGCCTACAAGCCCAACGTTTTCAGCCGTCACAGAAAATGTTTTTAATGAATTGAATGTTATTTCAAGAGAATTTCATATCAACAAACAACTTCTTCATGATAACTTTTATTCAGAAAATAACATTGAAAAAAGATCATGTTTTTTAAAAATTTTATGGATTTCAGAAAAGTAATTCAAAATGAATTCTATGAATTTGTAAATCAAAATCAAGTTCATATTTTGTTTTTTGATTGGTTTGAAATTTATGCTTCAAAAAATTCCATTGATTATCCTTTTAGAAATTATGTTAGCCCAATTACCCTTAGAAATAAGGCACCTGAGTGGGAAATGTTAGATAACAGAAAAGTTCAATCGACTCATCCACCATAAGGCTAGATCACAATAACCAAAAGGTAGAAGCGATTCCCTATAAGACACCCAATAATGATGACAAAACTAATGTTAAAAATATAATTCTCCAAAATAACTATACCAATACCAATTTGAATACAATAGGAAGACAACTAGATAGGATAGAAAAACACCTTGATAAACAACCTATAGTTTTTGATTCCTCCAAACCCGTTACCAAACCTAAGATCCAAAATCCCATTTTTAAACCATATCAAATGACAAATCAAAGTCCAAAAAATATCCAAGACAGCAAATCTGAATACATCAAAGCCATTCGTGATCAATTAAGTAGGATGACTCCTACGAGTACCAACTCTAACCAAGATTCCACTCAAATTATCCCTGATACTCCTACCCATTCGGCCAGTAAAGTTAATGTCATAACTCAAGACTCTGAAACTGAAAGTCTCATTGAACAATTCCAAGAAGTCACTCCTGAAATTAATAAACTTCATTGGTCTAGGATTCCACAAGACCGTTTGCAAATCATCTCTGCTCCTGATATCAATACAGCTAAACCTTTATCTCAATCTCGTTTCAATGCCACCTTTGTCTATGATTGGAACATAGATGGACTCTCTGAGTATGAAATTCTTGGTCTTCTACAACAGATGACCATGGCTGCCAATGCTTATAAGACTCAACCTGGCTCTGATACCAGACATATATATATATATATATACTCCAGGTAGGGTTCAAACCATGACATCTTCATTTACACTCCACATTGCTTACCACTAAGCCAATTGTTTTTCTTGTATATTATGTCGCGCGCTGCTTAATATACTAGTGCCCTTTTAGCTTCTATTGTTTAATATTTGATGCATGCACTTATTAATATCGATTAAATGTGCATAATAATGAATTATATTAATAGAAAAAAATCCAAGAACATGCTCTAATTTCTTTTTTTTTTGAAACAAAAAAATAATGCATTAATGAGCCAGATCATGGCAAAATTGTAACAATGAAACAGAAACAGAACTCGGTAATAAATTAAAAACAGAAGGGCAAGTAGATAAACGAGAAGACTGTGCTAACACATGTGCCATCTCATTCGCTTGCCGCCGTATCCATTTGACTGAGTAAGAGTCATTTGATATTAGAATCGATCGTATTTGAATAATTCTGTCCCCAAATTCAGAATCATCAACAGAAGTAGAATTTATTGCATCAATTACTTGTTTAGCATCAGATTCGAAAACCACATTTCTTATTCCATCAACTTGTAGCCATTGCATAGCTTGTAATAGAGCTTCGGCCTTACATTCTCGTGTTGTCGGACAACATAACAGACCCGCACATCTCCCTATTACAAACTGCCCATGTGCATCTCGTACTACTGCTCCTATCCCTACACGACCATCAGTGTTAAAACATGCAGCATCAACACAACACGAGAGAAATCCTTCCGATGGTGGGTGCCAAGCCGTGCAACCAGTAGATGAAATATTTCCTGCTACTGTACTTCCGATCTGCTGTTCTCCCGTACCAGTCCGATTTCTCAAGGCATTTGCTTCTGACCAATCATTAAGTACTGTGCAAGCTTGAGCCACTATTTGATCTGTTGTACGAATCTCATATTGCCAAAGACGGGTATTTCTAGCCTGCCATAAGCTCCAGAGGTGCATCAAAAATGTTTTCACAATTTGTTTCGGTGCTGCTCTAATCATATTATGAAACCATGCTGTCAAGTTCTCAGCCACTGCCGCCTCCGCATTAATTCGATCCAGAAGTCCCGCCTTCTGCCACACTCTTATTGCTCATGTGCATTCAATAAAAAGATGCCATCCAACCTCCCAAGGTTCGTTACATATCACACAAGTACTACATACCTGTAACCCGCGTATTTGGAGATTCACACGTGTTGGGAGACAATTGCGTGCTAGTTGCCATCCAAAATGTCGGACCTTGTGTGGAATTTCAGCATACCACAATTTTTTCCAAGCACCCTGAACATGAAATCTCTCTCCTGCTTCCAGCGTTGTAGCCAGTCGGTAAGCACTTTTCACTGTGTAACGTCCTGAAGAATGGGATTTCCATATTAACCGATCCTCACTAGTCAAAGTACCAACAGACAGTTTATGAATTTCTGTAATATCTCTATGCTCGAAAATTTCCTCCAACAGCTCTTCATCCCAATCCCTAGAATTATGGATAAACAAATCATTGACTTTCAAATACTCCAACCCTTCCACCATAGGAGTTCGTATATAGCCATCCTCCTCATCACGCAACCATCTCTCAGTCCATACATTTATTGATTGACCGTTTCCAATTTTCCATCTGATTCCTTCTTTAATGATTAGTTGGGAACTCCATATACTTCGCCATATAAAGCTTGGTGAATGCCCCAATGAGGCCCCCATAAAATCCCCTCTTGGATAATATTTAGCTTTGAAAACTCTACTAACAAGCGAAAATGGATTGGTAAATAACCGCCATCCCTGTTTTCCCAACATAGCAAGATTAAAGGCCATGAAATTTCGGAAACTCAGTCCTCCCAACAATTTTGGAGCACACAATTTGTCCCATGCCATCAAATTCAGTCCTCTCTCACCTGACTTTTTATTACCCCACCAAAACGAATTCAGCATTCGCTGTAATTCCTCTGTCATCGATATAGGGAGCAAGAATACACTCATGAAATAGATTAGGATGGCTTGCCCTGCTGCTCGAATAAGTGTAGCCTTACCAGCTTTTGATATTCCTTTTCCTCTCCAGCGTTGTAGCCGCTGCCATAACCTGTCTCTGAAGTGTGCAAAGATTGCTCGTTTCGTTCTACCCACCAACGATGGAAGACCCAGATATCTTCCTGTATTCAACGGACTAGTAATACCCAAAATGCTAGAAATTCCCATAGCCAGGTCATTTGCCACATTTCTACTAAACATGATTCCAGATTTTTCAAAATTTATAGCTTGCCCCGAAGCTAATTCATATGATCTAAGTAATTTTTTTAAGACTCTACTTTCAGATATGGTAGCTTGACAAAATAAGAATGCATCATCCGCAAAGAGCAGATGTGAAATCGCAGGCGCCCCTCTCTTAACTCGGCAACCATGCAGTAACCCCCTATTCTCAGTTGCCTTCAATAATGACGTCAACCCTTCAACACAAAGCAGAAATAAATACGGTGACAGTGGATCACCTTGGCGGAGTCCTCTTTTTGGGAAAACAGGACCAACCAATTGATCATTTATTCTAACCATATATTGCACAGAAGATACACAATGCATTATCAAATTAACCCATTTATCTGTAAAACCCAACTTTAGCATCAATTCTCTTAGATAATTCCAATCCACTCTGTCATATGCTTTACTCATATCAACTTTTAATGCCACACTACCTGCTTTCTTAGCAACATTATTGTTAATGCTATGAATAAGTTCAAAAGCAATCAAAACGTTATCATGAATAGACCTCCCTTTAATAAAAGCAGATTGATTTTCAGATATAATTCCAGGCAAAAGCATTTTCAATCTATTTGCTAAGACTTTGGAGAAAATTCTGAGTATAACATTACACAGTGCTATTGGACGAAGTTCAGTCATAATAACAGGATTCTCACATTTTGGAATGAGAGTAATGATAGTATTATTAAGCTCAGAGGGGAACATACCTTGATCAAACCATGTTGATCCAGCAATGAAGATATCATCTCCAATTATGTCCCAGAATTTTTGATAAAAACCTGGATTAAATCCATCAGGTCCTGGAGACTTATCAGGATGCATATCAAATAAAGCTTTCTTGAATTCATGTTTTGTCAGTGATCGCAGTAATTGCTCATTATCCCGATCAATGATGCGTGGCTGCATTAAATCTACCACTTCACTCCATTCACTGTTACTATAAAAAAAAACCGATTCAAAATACTGTATTGCAATCTGGCCCATCCCATCTTTATATCATCAACCCATTCTCCTGCATTATTCCTGAGCCCAGTTAAACTGTTCTGCTTCCGCCTTCCATTAGCGAAAGAGTGGTAAAAATGAGTATTCAAATCTCCCTCCTGAAGCCATAAGACTTTTGCTCTCTGTTTCCAGTGGTCTTCCTCTTGAACCATAATTCTCACATACTCAGCTTGGGTCGACTCATACTCATCATTATTACTTGGACCTCCCCCATCACGTAGTTGTATTAACTTTGCTTTTAATTGTTCAATTTTCTGACGAAAATTGGCATCACTACTTCTGCTCCATCTCATAAGCACTTCTGCCACATGCGTTAAATGCGAACTCAGTAGTGTTCGCCTATCTGATCCCCATGCCTCCTTAATCACATTCCAAATCTCCTCATCCCTTAGCCATCGTTGCTCGAATCTGAACTGTTTTCGCCTCGGAATAGCTAAGTTGGTTGACGTATGCAAAATTATTGGGGAGTGATTTGAAGTGGGAGCAATAGAATTAACACAAAAATTACCAGGAAAACGTCCCCCCACGCTTCTGTACAGAGGCTTCGATCTAACTTCTCTTGAACTTCATTTGGTTTACCTCTGTGTCGTACCCATGTATACGGATAACCTTGTAACGGAATATTAGTAAGGCCACAATCAGTCAGAGTATCTCCAAATCCTTTATAACACCACTCTAGATGCTCATTTATCCCTTTTTTTATCACTATGAACAAGTAGATCATTAAAATCTCTCAAAATAGACCATGGGAGAGAAGAGGCGGCAACAAGGCTCCTTAGTAAATCCTAAGAAGTCCTTCGTCTAGCTCTCTCTGGGTACCCATAAAAACCAGTAAGACGCCAGTCTCCATCCCTAGGGTCATTTACAGTCAAATCAATGTAATTTGGTGAAAATGACCTTAAGGAGCACATACTGGCCTTCCTCCAAAAAGCACACATTCCTCCACTTCTCCCAATCCTATCAACAACAAAACATCCTTCAAAACCAATGCGTACCCTGATAGCTTCAATGCGAGATTGACAAACCAGAGTTTCATACAAGAAAATAACATCAGGCCTATGAGCTTTAATGAGCTCACACAGAATGGGAACTGCCCTAGTGTTGCCCAGACCTTGGCAGTTCCAACTAAAGATTTTCATTGCTCTGGGCATACCATTTGGCCTGCCTTTCCTGTTTGCTGTTTAGCTTTATCTTGTACTTTCGGGTTTCTCTGTTCTTGCTCACAAGCTTTATTATCATTATTGTTTCCCTGGTTTGGGGATAAATCATCAACTTCCATGGTTTGAATACTTACCTCTTGTATAGTCTCAATTGGTTTTGGTTGAAATGCCACAAGTTCTCCCCTTCGTCTTTTCCTTTCCTCTCCTACTTCTAATCCGATTTCTGAATGCAGGAGATTAACTGGAGGGACTTCCATATCCTCCTGATCATAAAAGCTTACACCAAAGTTCCTTGATAGATGTCGGAGATTATGTCTAGGAGTTGGTTCCTTCAGCTGTCCCGCTGTACTACTACCAGCATCTCTGTTTGAGCCATATACCCTAATTCCTTCGGGCCTAGCTTCTTCCTTCAGCCATCTTTCTCCTCCCATCACACTAACACGGCGTAAGGGAGCCTTTATAGAAGCATCCCAAGCCCTTACTAAGTCCTCTTCCTTACTCCGAAAAAAGATCTCACAATGTCTATCCAAATGTCCAATTAGACCACATATAAAACATATAGTTGGCAATTTTTCATATTTAAAAACACAGTTCAACCAATCACCTCCTGCCCTTCTTACCTTTTTTTCCCCTTTGTAATGGTTGTCTGATATCCACGCTAACTCGCACACGAAGATAGCTATATTCATTTATCCATTTTGCTTTTGAGTCCATAGATACATAAGACCCAATGAAATTTCCCAATGCCCGTGCCACTGTCTCAGTAAACAAATTCTGTGTAAGACTGTGAATCTGTATCCAGAAGTTTGTATGTGAGAATTGACCCGCAGATGGATCTTCCCCCTCTTTCAAAGTATACATCATCAACAATTGATTATCAAAAGTCCACGGACCATTTTCACTAACCCATTTCAGATCATACGGGTGGTAAAACCTAAACAAAATCAAATTTCCTCCAATCTCAGATATCGTTAAACCCTTCCTAGGCCTCCATATACTAGCCATTCGATGTTTGAAATTTTCAAAATTAAAGTTTTTGTTCGTCACAAGTGATCCAACCAAGCACCACTTATAATCAGTCTTTTCTCCTCCGTTGTCTGTCGCTTCAAACTCGAACCCATCCTCAACAATCTTTAATTGCTGAAACTGATCTTCCATTGTCTTTTAGCAAATTGAATTTTCTGATCAAACAAAGAAAAGAAAACCAAACACAACAAGATCTGCAACGTACTAGCTTATTCAATTGTCAATTAGGTTAATAAAAGATTTTTTATTTTATTAGTTATGGAATCTCTGGTCTGTATTCTATCTCATTTGTAAAATGCATCCCTCCATACTATTCTTCCTTCTTCCTTGCCCAATTATTATTGCTGCAAAATCCAATATTATTTTCCTTGTCTATTATATATCATAAACAACAATCACCACACCCAATACACGAACTAAAAGATGACGATGGACGCACCAAATCACGGACACACCAAACAAATAGTCTCAATACCCAAACAAAACAGAACGGAATATTACAGATCTGATAGTCAGTCACGAACAGACAGCAGCACCGGCGGCGATCTCGACTAGACACAAAGCAGACGGCACCGGCGGCGGCGACACAGGCGGCGGCGAGAGGAAGAAACCTAACCAAAGGCCGAAAAAACTCTCAAAATGAGTAGGCTCTCAATAGGAGCATGAAATCAGTAATAGATCTGAAACAGCGGCGGCGACGAGAGGAAAATCTTCATCGGACAGCGGCGGTGGTGAGAAGAAGCCCGACGGAGGTGGTGAGAAGAAAGAAACCTAGCAGATCGGCATCGCCTCTTCTAACACATATGGAGGACAACGACGGTGGTGAGAAATAGCGGTGGCGGCGGCGGCGACGGTGAGAAGCAAAAACCCTAGATCGCCTTCGCCATCGCTCTCCCTAGAATTTAGTCTTTATCTTCTTAATTTCGCTCTAATTTCTTACTTATGTAATTCCTCTATATTTTTGTAATTTATGTTTTAAATTGTTAAAGATGATGTTCTAAATATTGTTACATATGTTCTAAACTTTATAATTTGTGTTCTAAAAATTAAGATAATGTTTTAAAAAAAAGAGTAAATATATGGACCATTTTTTTTTTGTTCAAAAAAAAACTCACATTCTAAATAACATAACGTATGTTCTAAAAAACATAACGTATGTTCTAAAGTTTATAGTTTGTGTTCCAAAAATTAAGTATAATTTTTTTTAAAAATCAGTAGATATCTGGATCGTTTTTTCATTTGTTCTATAATATAATTTGTAACTCATGTTCGAAAAAGCATAACACATGTTCTAAAAAATATAACGTATGTTCTAAAAAATATGTCGTACGTTCTAAACTTCATAGTTTGTGTTTTAAAAGTTAAAATATATGTTCTAACGTATGTTTTAAAAAATATATAGTTTGTGTTCCAAAAATTAAGTATAATGTTCTAAAAAAATCAGTAGATATCTGGATCGTTTTTTCATTTGTTCTATAATATAATTTATAACTCATGTTCAAAAAAACATAACACATGTTCTAAAAACATAACGTATGTTCTAAAAAATATGTCGTACGTTCTAAACTTCATAGTTCGTGTTTGAAAAGTTAAAATATATGTTCTAACATATGTTTTAAAAAATATATTTTCTTATATAACATAAATTATAAAAATATAAAGGAATTAAATAAATAAGAAATTGGAGCATGTTCTTGGATTTTTTTTATTAATAATTTATTATTATGCACATTTCTTTTTTTATTAATAATTCAATATTATGCACATTTCTTTTTTTCTATTAATAATTCATTATTATGCATATTTTTTTGAGGCAATTATGCATATTTAATCGATATTAATAAGTGAATGCGTCAAATATTAAACAATAGAAGCTACTAGCACAATGATATATTAAGCAGCGCGTGATATAATGCACAAGAGAAGAAATTGTCTTAGTGGTAAGTAGGGTGGAGTGTAGATGAGAAGTTCCAAGTTTGACCCCCACTAGTAGCATTTAGTGGTTTTTATTGATTTTTATTGATTTCTATACTCAAAACGACGTAGTTTTGAGTGTTCTCACCATAAAAAAGTGTCCTCACCTAAGAGACCCTCCCCTATATATATATATATATATATATGAGAGATTATTTTTTATTTAGTTTAGAATTGAAATCTAAATAAATCCAAAAGATATTAGGAAAGATTTTATTGGATTTTAATTAAAAAAAATGAATAAAGTCTAACATATCCTTATAATCTAGCCGCTCCACCCCCTCTCTCCCTATGTTAGGGGCATTTTCATCTTTTGATGAAAAATAAAATGGTGTGTTCCTATCGTTACTTCGTTTTTTACAAATAACCATTATTTTATTTATTTTTACCATTGGATTAATTTTACACTTTATCATCCAATGGTGAGAACAAACAAAGTAATGCTTATTTTGTCAAAACAAAGTAGGCACAGCCTCTACCAAAATTTTATAAATAGGGAGCATTTAGAGTTTTATCTCCTAAGCATACTTTGTGCAAATTAGCACTGTGTTCTTCACATCATCAAAAAGGAGATAAACACGATCTTTCTTGATTGAACCAATGGTACTAGCACATAGATTCAATTCTAATTGAAGCCTTTACGTGTGTGATCATAGAGGGAGTTCGCTTTTCAACTCCTGATCTCATCAGGCTCCACATCAAACTATGTACTCAATCCAACGAAGAACGGTATTATTTTCTTATCTTTTAAATAAAGCATGGATCATTTAGATCATTTGGGTGATTAGATTGATATTCCGCCTTCTTTTCTAATCTTCAAAACCCAACAATATCATATATATTTTTAATCCAAATCTATTTATATATGTGTGAATAAAAAGGAGAATAATAAATATATCGAATAATTTAATAATTGACCTTTAACATGCGGTTAAGCTTTAACCACATGTAAGGTTAAAATGAAAATAACTTTTATTAAAAAATTTCGGTATACAAAATTATTACTTTTTTTTGTATTTTAATTGAGGAATCTATACACGCGATAATATTATAATCGTGTGTATGGTTATGCAATTGAAATACGAAAAGAAATACAATTATATTCAAGGAAGATAATTATATCAATGTGTATGTTATGTAATAATAGTACGAGGTAAATGTTTAAAAAAAATAAACAAGTTAAATCATAAAATTACAATTACTCTCTAATACATTAAAAACATGATCATTTGCAAAAAAAAAAAAAAAAAGGGGAAGACATAATATCATCATAGTGCCGATTCATTGAGTGGGGTAGGATGAGATTACGTCTATTCGCTATACGTAAGTAGAAACAAAACCTAAAACTATGTACAAACTAACCCTTATCCAAATTACCTTAAACGAGTCAATCATTCAAATAGGTTTGGTGCCTAATCGCACCGCTAATTCCATTGGTGGCGACTCGAGTTCGAACGCGGATGAACCTCACATGAGAGGCCCGCTCCAGACGTAATGGGAAAAAGAGAGAAGAAAAAGAAACGATAGAAAAGTGAGTCTCTCAAGCGCACCTTACGCCGCGCAGGGCAATCAAGGTGTGACAAAAGTGGAGATTTCTTATCAGAAGACACTATATGTGTGCGCTAAAAACTTCCTAAATATGATAGAATGTGATATTCTCGTTAAGAATAAGCTTCTGAAAATCCGAACCGTATAGAAGGAGGATCCGACATAGTTTGAGACCGGATCTCCAAATATTGCATATCTTATCAATTAACCACAACTTTTATCTCTTGTTTGACTAACCCCATCTTTTTTTCTCCCGGAAAATACTATTGGCTTTGACTGTGTGTCTCAATTAATATGGGCCGTAGGGTTCCACTGTTGTGATACAATATAGCCCTGCCTGCCTGCCTGAGCCTCAGCCTCAGCCTGAGCCTGCATGTATTAAAGCAAGGCAGTTCATTGTTGTTTTGTTTTAGACACAACACAGAATATAAAGCTTTTGCTTTCTCCTTTGTGTTTCTTTGCAACTTGCTGCTGCTAACCTAAGCTTGTCCTTTCTTTCTTTTTTTTCTTTTTTCTTTTTACCCATTTCTTCAATTCTTCTCCCGGTTCTTGGGCTTTATAAATACAGACATATACTTGAGGCACAGAATACTCAGAAATCTTGTAATCTTATAACTTAAACATGGATGTTGTGCCTGAGCAACTCTGCTATATCCCTTGCAACTTTTGCAATATTGTTCTTGCGGTATTTCTCATCTCATCTCATCTCATCTTTTCTTTTATGGATTGATTGATTGGGATCTACACTTCTTTTATTCTTATTATATTCAAATAATTTCGTTTTGTTTTTTATTATTTTTTTGTAAAGAAGGTTAAAACAATTCAGATCCTGATAAAAGCTGCTGATCAGACTCTCGTGCTCCAATTTTGACAGAATTCCATTTTTTTTTTTTGGGTGTTCCTGGTTTTCTTTGCAGTCATGAAGTCTCCATCGTTGGACTTTTCTTCCCCTTCTTCTTCTTTTTATAGTCAAAACAAAGTCATACCTAAATCAATGTCCTCTATTTTCCTTTCTTTTGTTGTTTTTGATTTGATGAAGATAACTCTTTCACCAATTCTCCTTTTTATGCCTTTCCTCATTACTAAATCACTGCACCATTAAAGCACTGCTCTCTTTAGCTCTCAAAGTGAAGAAACTTAAAGATCTCAGCTATTGGAGAGAAAAAAAAAAAAACCCACTTCAAGAAAATTAAGAAAAATACGATCTTTCTACTTATTTCAGTGCTATGGATAAATTAAATTGGGATTTATTGGGTTTGAAAATAGAATTTCCTTTTATGAAGAAATTGTTGTAATGGGAGAGAGTTAATTGCAGGTAAGTGTACCATGCAGTAGCTTCTTTGAAATGGTGACCGTCCGATGTGGGCACTGCACTAATTTATGGTCTGTGAACATGGCAGCTGCCTTTCAGTCCTTTTCATGGCAAGATGTTCAGGTGATATTTTTTTATTTTATTTTCTCTTAGATTCCGCTAAATTCTAGGGGGCTAGTGTTTTTTTTGGCTGTTATGTAGTAGCTTCTGAAATCTAGGGTTTCTCACTTTCTTCTTCGTGGTCTTGTTCTTGAAAGGATCTTAATTTTTTCTGAATTCCCTGTGAAGCCCACAATTTAAAGTACCACTGCAGAAATGCTAGCAAGCCGCCATAACAAAAACCTATTTTTTTCTCTTTTTGTAGATCTAACTGATATTTGCGGCTCTAACAGCTGTCCTATTGATCTCCGCTAGAGTCTAGGGTTTTCTTTTTTATTCTTTGATTTGATGTTCAGTCTATGTATATCGGTTCTTATCCTCTGGATATATATATATTAATTTCAGGCAGCCAATAATTATGGAATGCCAGATTACAGAATTGAATTAGGTTCATCATCAAAATGCAATAATAACAGGATCTCAATGAGACCACCAATTACTGAGGAAAGAGTTGTCAATCGTCGTGAGTTGCAAGACATTCTGATTTCTTTATTTTATTATTTTAATTTTGTGTTGTTTCTGTTTATCTTTATCTTTAATGTTGAATTGATGTGCTGTTATTTTCTGATTCAGCTCCCGAGAAGAGGCAGCGAGTACCTTCTGCATATAACCAGTTCATAAAGTAGAGTGTGAATGATTCTAGTATTAAATTTTAATTATCCTTTGGTTTGATGACAACTTTATTCATACTTGTTAAATTATGGGTAGGGAGGAGATTCAGAGGATCAAAGCAAATCACCCTGATATTAGCCACAGAGAAGCATTTAGCACTGCTGCTAAAAATGTAAGAAAACTTACACTTTTTTCATAAAATATTATGGACATTGACCAGCTTATTTTGTATTCTAGTGGGCACATTATCCTCATATTCATTTTGGGTTGATGTTGGAGTCTAATAATCAAGCTAAGCTCGATGATGTAAGTACTTTAATTAACTTTTAATGAACTTTCAGATTAATTAAGCATGCTTCTCTAAAAGTTTTTTAATTTGTTCAGGGCTCGGAGAAGCACCTAATGTCAAGGACTGCTCTTTATAACAAATGAAATGATGATTAATTTGAAATTGGAAGATGAGTTGGAAGTCCAAGCTCTTCTGTTGACTTCAATTAATATCTATATATCTGTATTCTATGTTCTTCAATGTATTTGTTATTTTTACTTGAATTGAATTCGATCAACTACTTTTCAAACATCGTTGTTTGTATGAATAAATCCCATTATACTACATATGATCTTGGTTCCTTTATATTAATTTTGTTTCTGCCAGTCAGATTTAGTTATGGATCATCTACTTAACTTAGTGTTCTTATTATTTTGGCACAGAAAGTTAGAAACTCATAAATTATTATGGAACCAGATATTTTTCACTATGTGACAATTATTTGGGACAAGAGAGTATATTTCATGCAATCCACAAATCAATTTTGAGTTTGTACATTTGTGATATATAAGCTTTGGATGTAATTAGTTCCCACAGGATTTGAGAGTTAAGAATGTGGGTAAATGATGAGATTTCTTTATAGTTTTACTAACTTGCGGATTACTAATGAATTATGTATTCTTCCTTACCCATTGATGTAGATAAAAATAGCCAAAAACTATGTAATTATTTGTTGTTGTGATTGTATGTCTAATTTTCTGTTATCAAGCTTATTATAATCAACAATCGACCCAACTCCTAACAAGTTGTATGAGAGCGTCGGTTTGGTGTATTAATTATGATGGTAGTGTTAAAATAATAATAATAGAGTCTTTAATGTGGTTCAGTGTATTATCCAAGAGCCATTTCTGTATCTGTATTTATAGAGTGTCCAAGAGTCATTTCTGTATCTGTGTCTGTATCTGTATTTATAGAGAGTTAATGTTGTTTACCAAGAGTCATGTCTGTAATCTATAAATACCTATCAATACAAGTAGTAAGGCAAGAGATTTTTCTTCCATCAATTATACTCTTCCTCTGTTACCTTTGAAAGTTTATTTATTTGATCCAACAAATTGGTATCAGAGCCAGCAAAAATTCTCTACAATGATGAATGGAATGATCCCATACAAATATCCACAATTATCAAAGGAAAACTATGATAATTGGTGCATTAGAATGAAGGCTTTGTTGGGTTCCTAAGATGTATGGGAAATGGTAGAAACTGGATATGAGCAGCCAGAGAATGAGGAGGAATTGACGAATGCTCAAAAAGTGAAAAGGAAGAAAGACCAACAAGCACTCTCTCTAATCCACATGTGCCTGGATGAGAATATGTTCGTGAAAATTTCGACTGCAACAACAGCGAAGGAGGCATGGGAGATTCTCGAACATTCCTTTAAGGGGAAAGATAAAGTAGTCAAGGTGCGTTTGCAAACCTTGAGAAGTGAGTATGAGAAACTCAAGATGAAAGA
Organism: Euphorbia lathyris; assembly: GCF_963576675.1. NCBI lineage: Eukaryota > Viridiplantae > Streptophyta > Magnoliopsida > Malpighiales > Euphorbiaceae > Euphorbia > Euphorbia lathyris. Next base: position 57,564,497 of record NC_088917.1, read on the forward strand.
GTCAGAGAAAATTGATGAGTTCTTTAATAGAACTTTGGTAATTGTCAATCAGTTGAAGAGATATTGAGAAAAAATGGAGGATGTTCTTGTGATAGAAAAAATCCTTCGTTCTTTGACTTAGAAATTTGATTACGTGGTGACTGCCATTGAAGAATCAAAAGATCTGGAGACTATGTCTGTAGATCAACTCTTGGGTTCGTTACAAGCCCATGAGGAGAGATTAAAAAATAGAGAAGAACATGTCGCTCAGGTGTTGCAGGCAAAACTAGATTTGAATGATAAAGAAGAAAAGAAGCAATTTGAAGGGGGATATGGAAGGGGAAGAGGAAGAGGAAGATCAAGAGGTAGAGGCCGTGGCCGTGGCTGGAATCGTGGATATAATGGAAGAGGTAGAGGTGGTAGAAATTTCCACAATAATGAAGCCACAAATAATCAGCAATGGAATGCAAGAGGACGTGGTAGAGGCAACAATTTCCAAGGCCGTGGAAATAATTGGCATGGTCGTGATAAATCTCGTGTGCAATGTTACAATTGTCAAGAATTTGGGCATTATGCTGCTGAGTGTAAATCTGAACCTTTTAAAGACGAACATGCGAATTTTGCCGAGGCGGACGATGAAGAATCAACTTTGTTACTGACATGTAGCGAAGATGAAGCAAGAAGCAAGGAGTCTTGGTATCTAGACTCGGGAGCAAGCAATCATATGACGGGAAATAAAGAACTTTTTTATAAGCTTGATGAATCTAAGAAAGGAAGTATTTCTTTCGGTGACAAAACAAAAGTTCCAGTTGTGGGAAGTGGTGACATTCTTATCAAACTGAAGAATGGAGATCATCAATTTATTTCTCATGTTTATTATGTTCCAGCTTTGAAATCCAATATTTTGAGTATTGGACAACTTTTGGAGAAAGGTTATAAGGTGGAGATGAACAGGAATGGGCTGGTTATGAAAGATGGAAAGAAAAAAATGATTGCAAAAGTTCCTATGCCTGCAAACAAGATGTTCAAATTAAAAATCAGCAGTGATCGTCCTATGTGTTTAAAAGCCTCATCAGATTCTGCATGGCTGTGGCATCTCAGAATGGGTCATTTGAATTTTGGTGGACTGGAGCAAATGTGCAAGCAACAAATGGTGCATGGATTACCTTCTATAAATCATCCCAATCAGATTTGTGAAGGATGTATGTACGGGAAGCAATCCAGAAGGAGTTTTCCAAAGGAGTCTTTGTCAAGCACATCAAAGCCACTTGAATTGGTGCATGCAGATATTTGTGGTCCCATTAATCCGAGTTCACATGGAGGAAGCCGGTATTTCTTATTATTTATTGATGATTATACTCGGAAAACATGGGTTTATTTTTTGAAGGCAAAATCTGAAGCATTTGAAGTGTTTAAAAAATTTAAAGGACTAGTTGAGAATGAAAGCGACTTGAAGATTCAATCATTGCGAACTGATTGAGGAGGAGATTCACATCTAAGAAATTCAATCAGTTCTGTGATTATAATGGTGTTCGTCGATTGCTTACTATTCCAAGATCTCCTCAACAAAATGGTGTTGTGGAACGGAAAAATAGAACCATTCTTAACATGACCCAAAGCATGATGAAGTGCAAAGGTATGCCAAAAGAATTTTGGGCAGAAGCAGTAACATGTGCAGTCTATTTAAATAATAGAAGTCCTTCAAAGAAGCTTTTGCAAAAGACCCCTAATGAAGCATGGTGTGGAAAGAAACCAAATATTTCTCATGTAAAAGTATTTGGTTGTCTTGGTTATGTTCATGTTGCTGACGAATTGAGAAGCAAATTGGATGATAAAAGTGAGAAGATGGTGTTTATTGGCTATGCAAAAAATTCCAAAGGTTATAAATTTTATAATCCTCGGAATGGAAAAGTTGTGATAAGCAGAGATGCAGAATTTCAAGAAGAAAGCTCTTGGAATTGGAAGATTCCAGAAGATGAAAATTATGATTTTCTTCCTGTATATGATGATGATTTTGCAGGTCAAAATGAAGATGTAATTATCACACCACCGAATTCACCTTCCACATCTCAGACAAATATGTCAGACTCATCCCCAGAAAGTTCATCAGAAAGGCAGCCTCGAATGAGAAGCTTGAGTGAGATTTATGCAGAAACTGAAGAAGTAGATAATGCTACTTTATTTTGTTTGTTTGCTGATACAGAACCTGTGCAATTTGAAGATGCTGTTCAGGAAAAGAAATGGAGACAAGCCATGGATGAAGAAATAAATTCCATAAAAAAGAATGACACTTGGAAATTGACAACATTGCCAAAGGGAAAAAAAAGCAGTAGCAGTGAAGTGGATTTTCAAAATAAAGAAAAATGCCAAAGGAAAAGTGGAGAAGTATAAAGCTCGCCTTGTTGCAAAAGGTTTTTCTCAAAAGGCTGGAATTGATTATGAAGAAGTTTTTGCTCCGGTGGCTCGAATCGAGACAATTCGATTAGTTATTTCTTTGGCAGCTCAACAAGGATGGAAAATTCACCAAATGGATGTCAAATCAGCATTCTTAAATGGAACTCTTGAATAAGAAGTTTATGTCAATCAACCATTGGGTTATATTGTGAAAGGGCAAGAAGATAAGGTGTTAAAGTTAAAAAAGGCTTTGTATGGCCTTAAGGAAGCTCCAAGGGCTTGGTATTCTTGCATCGATGACTATTTCCAGAAGAATGGCTTCACAAGATGTCCATATGAGCATGCTTTGTATATCAAGGAGAATGAGGATAGAAAAATAATGTATGTATGCTTGTATGTTGATGATTTAATTTTCACGGGATCTGATCAAAAGATGATTGAAGAATTTAAGAAGTTGATGACAAATAATTATGAGATGACGGATTTGGGGCTGATGTCATATTATTTGGGCATTGAAGTTAAGCAAAGTGATGAAGGTGTCTTTTTATCTCAGAAGTCATATGCAGAAGCTATTTTAAAAGAATTCAAGATGGATAAATGCAATTCAGCTTCTACGCCAGTGGATTGTCGAAATAAGTTGTCAAAGCATGATGATGAAGAAAAGGTGAATCCAACTTTGTTTAGAAGGTTGGTTGGAAGACTGAGATTTTTGACATGTACAAGGCCAGATATCTTATATGGAGTTGGACTCATTAGTCGTTACATGGAGGTTCCAACTTTAACTCATATGGAGGCAGCAAAACGAATACTTCGATACATCAAAGGTACACTGGATTATGGTTTATTTTACTCTTCCCAGAACAATTTTAGATTGTATGGATTCAGTGATAGTGATTGGGGAGGAGATGTTGATGATAGAAAAAGCACAACTGGTTTTGTGTTTTTTATAGGAACTGCTGTTTTTGCTTGGAGTTCTAAGAAACAAGCAATTGTTACACTTTCAACATGTGAAGCAGAGTATATTGCAGCAGCTTCTTGTGTTTGTCATGCAATATGGTTGAGACGGATGTTAAAAAGTTTGAAGTTTGCTCTAGATGGAGCAACTGATGTTTTTATTGATAATAAGTCAGCTATTGCGTTGGCTAAAAATCCGATCTTTCATGATAGAAGCAAACACATTGACACCAAGTATCACTTTATTAGAGAATGCATTGGAAGGAAAGAAATTCAACTCAAGCATGTACCATCCAAAGATCAACTTGCTGATATTTTTACTAAAGCTTTGAAGTTGGAAGATTTCAGCAGATTGAGAGCTGTTCTTGGTGTAACTAAGGGATAAAAAAATTATAAGCTTAAGGGGGTGTGTTGAAATAATAAACTTATAATTAATAGAGTCTTTAATGTGGTTCAGTGTATTATCCAAGAGTCATTTTTGTATCTGTATTTATAGAGTGTCCAAGAGTCATTTCTGTATCTGTGTCTGTATCTGTATTTATAGAGAGTTAATGTTGTTTACCAAGAGTCATGTCTGTAATCTATAAATACCTATCAATACAAGTAGTAAGGCAAGATATTTTTCTTCCATCAATTATACTCTTCCTCAGTTACCTTTGAAAGTTTATTTATTTGATCCAACAGGTAGAACGATGATTTATAGTAAAGTTACAAGATTTATGTAGTTCTCATCAACGGAAACAAATAATAAGTACAATAAGAAAACGATAAGGAATAAAATCTTATAAGATCCACAAATAGACTAAAACGACTATAAAGAGTAAAAAAAATCTCATAAAGGTATAAAAACACAAAAAGAACAATAAAACATATATTTCTCGAAATCAAAATCCACAGAATACCAACTGCGATCAAATCTTGAGCATTTAGGCAATTTTGAACATTCAGATTTGAGTCATTTCTTTTGATGCAACCATGTAAATCTATAAATTCATTGATAAGATGAATGGTTTCCACTCTTGCTAAATCCGAAAATGGGATAAATGGAGGAACAATAGGAAAAAGATAGTGCTAATGAAAAACTTTATAAGACTCCAAAATTGTCAAGTCAAGGTGTTCACATCATATAATTTTAGATAATATGTCTTAAATTCTATTTAGTTTGACTTGCTTAATTAGGATATGAATTGAAAACTTTCTTATAAGCCAATGTTAATAGAAACAGATAATAGTGTTGACACCGTAAAATCTAAGCTTATTAAATATGAGTTTTTAGGATGATTTGAATCTCTACCTTAAAATTCTAATAAGTATATATTTAACGATGGATGACCAAATACTATGTGGTAATTAAGGTCCATGTGATCAAAATCCATGAAATGGATTATGCTTTTAGCCCTATATAAACAAATTTTGTTTGGTTATTTAGCATGTATTCTTGTGATATGCATATATGTGAACTTTGTCTGTAGTCGATTCATACGAGACTTGAGAGTTAGGGTCCGTTTAGTTCACTTGTTCCTATTTGTTGTTTGTTGTTACTTAGGTAGTAGATATTAGTTCATTTTTCCGCTAAAAGCAACTGTTTCGAAATTTTACCAAACAGATTTTTTTTTTATCTCCAGAAGAAAAAAAGTAGTTCCGAAAAATAGAAACAAACAGACACTTAAAACTTGGATAAAGTATGTGATTTTCTTATTGTTCTATAATTTATTGATTAGTAATGAATTCTGTACTCCTACTTTTCCGTGGATGTAGGCAAAAATAATAAAATCGCGTCAATATATATTAATCCACATATCAAATTTAGAAAATCTCCAATGTTCCTCAAATTTGAGGTTTAAGATGCCAATTTGGAAAGTGTTACTCCAATCCTTTCCAATTTTGATTCCAAATATAGATGGACAATAGTGTTTATATGGACTAGACTTAGTAAGTCTAAGACTTATAGGTGTTTTGAATGTCCATCCTAAAATTATAATAAGCCTACATGTAACGGTGAATGACCAATTTGATCATTCATAGCCCATGTCAATATTACTGTATAAATGGAATACAATATCTCCCTAAAGTTAGACAACTTAAATTTGGGGAAGAAATATAATTTTTCTGTTTTGTAATAAAAAAAAGAATGTAAGGTAAGAGTTAGTATATTTATGTTTTTAAGGAGAGATACATGCTACTTTACATTAATAAATAAATAAAAATGAATAATTGTTATATTGTTATTATAAGTTATAACTCTGAAATATTAATATTTACTATATTAAAAATAATTCCCTTTCAAAAAATATATTAAAAATTACCATAGTGTGTACCTGATAATTGGGTGCAAGCTATGATTAAACAAAGTAACAATTATTTTTTGTTTTTTTCACTAATGAGATAGAAAATTAATCAAATGATGAAAATAACAAATTCATCATCTAATGATAAAAAAAAATATATATAGATAAAATATAGGTTTAATACATCATTTGTCCCCTGAACTTGTCCAAAATGGTTGATTGGCCCTCTGAACTTTCAAAGTGTCTAGATAGCCTTCTGAACTTGCATAAAATGTTCAGTTAGCCCCATGAACTTGCGTGAAATGTAATCAATTACTCATTCGGTTGTAAAAAAGTAAGTCAAATGCGGAAGCTATGTTACACGTGCCTTATAATGTTATTACATATTTCACAAAATAGATTAAAACATGTTAAAAAAGAATTTCTTACTTATTCAACTATAAAACACTCTCTTCTCTAATATTATAATCGCATACTCCGATCTTGGTCGTTTTAATTTTTTAAGATGCGTGCAATATATCTTCCGTATTTAACTTACTTTTTTACAACCGAGTGATTAATTGATTACATTTTATGCAAGTTCAGGAGGCTATCGAAACACTTTGAAAGTTCAGGGAGCCAATCAACTATTTTGGATAAGTTCAGGGTGCAAATGATGTATTAAGCCTAAAATATATTTATCTTACAAAATATAATAACATTTTTTATAGTTATAACAACATTTATATTTGACACTATGGTTACTTTGTTTTAACCATAGCTTACACCTTTTTATATATGTGCCTTCTATGGTTACTTTGTTTTTGACAAAGTACCATTACTTGATGTGTTTTCACCATTGGATGATAGAGTATAAAATTAATCCAATGGTGAAAACACACAAAGTAAGGCTTACTTTGTAAAAAACAAAGTAAGCATAGCCTTTACCATATATATAATAAAAATATGCTTAAAAAGATTAAGACTAATTCCAAAAGAAACCCATTTAATTACACATTACGCTTTTTACAGATGAGGATTTTGGTTTTTTTTTATTAAAACGAGGAATGGGTTTGTCAACATTTGCAAATCGATGACTTTTAGATTGATATATATTGTCAAATTTGAGCGTTAACAAACTCAAAATGAAAATTTTTGAAGAATTAAAGTTGTTTAATATCATGTTTACTGTGAAACCACGTTTTTTTCAAAATTATTATTTTTGGAGTTTTTTCTCCCTAGACATTAACTTTCTCTCTCCTCATCAAACAACACATAAATGATCTCAAAACTAAAAAAATTAAAAAATTAAAGTTGCATAAAATAATACTAGATTCCTGAAAATTTTCATTTTGAGGTCATTAACAACCAAATTTGTCAATATCAACCCAAAAATCTTCGATTTGCAAATGTAGACAAGTACTGTCCTCGTTTTGATAAAAAAAAATCAAAGTCTTTTATCTGTAAAACAGTGTAACCACGTAGATTTTTTTTGGGATTAATCCTAATATTTATAAAAAATGGTAAGTGTAATAGAATAAAGTGAGATAACATTTTTTTGTTGTAGAAAATAAAGTAAGTGGATTACTATACCCAGCCCCAATTTCACACTTCCAGCCCCGACAAAAGACGTAACCGCCCTTTTGCCAAAAATTGAAAATTCCAAACCCTCCCAAACTCTCTCAAACTCTCCCAAATATATTTTGTTCCGAAATCAAAGACAACACGTTTGATGGAGAGCGATCCGTTATCACCATGAAGAGACGAGAATGACGCTGTCCTTGAAGTCGAGGTATTTTTCCGATTGAACTTCTATTGATTTCTGTCAATTTTTTGGGAAAAAAATCGCTGGTTCGGACTCGGGCGTCTAAGCATCACGCCTCACCATGTGGTGGGGCGTTTTAATATTACGCCCCACCACATGGTGAGGCGTGATGTTCATACGCCCCACTATGTGGTGAGGCGTGATGCTCACACGCCCCACCATGTGGTGGGGCGTGGTGGGGCGTGATGCTCACACGTCCGGGCATATTTGTGGCTGCTTTTTCGGGTTTAGACACCGAAACGCTGTAGAAATATCGCATGTTAGAATGTAATGTTCGTTATTTATCATTTGCAGGAGGTTTCGTTTGAAGATTTTGGCGGAAACGGCATTGATTACAGTTCGCAGTGCATGGGAGTACAGTTAGGCACCACGAGGTCGAGCACGGTCCTCAGGTTCGAGGAGTAGTTGTAGTCGAGGCCGATCCTCATCCTCATCTTTGCATAACAACGAGATGCCGGGTATATTTTATTTTAGTAATATATATGTTGAAGTTAAAATAAATATTTTTTTTTGATGAATTTCATATATTATTATTTTCAGCCGGATTTGATGCGGATATCGCCGGTTACCACTATTTACATCGGGTTCAAGGTCTCATCGTACCATTTATTACTGGATACCATGATGTTGTAGCAGATGGTAACTGTGGATTTCGTGTTTTAGCCGATGTCATCACCTATAACCAGGAGGATTGAAGCTGATGAGAGTGCTCATAGAGAATGAGATGCGGGCAAACCGTGATCTGTATGCGCCAGTGTTCGGGAACGGATTCGATGCTGCCCTCACGCGTATTAAATGGGCAGGAGCGGGGTGTAGTGAGTCCCACTGGATGGTGAGTCTGGATGACTTATATGCTGCTGCATCTATTTAATGCAGTAACATTCCTTTTTACTACATCACCGTTAGGATGTTGCACTATACTGCCGATGCGTTCGGACGATGGAAGACCACCAGAGCAAGAGATTGTGATTTGTCATTTGGGGAGTTATCAACACTACATACGTCTTTATTTAAGACCTGGATTTCCAGTGCCTCCCATTGCCACCCAATGGCGTATATTTCGTGATCCGAGTATTCATCACTTGGACAATCTATACGCTGAAATGAGAGCGGCTTGGACTAGATTATATTAGTTTTATGTGTTGTAATTAATATATTTATTCATGAACTTATATTATTGTTACTGATTTTAGTTAAAATTTTATGGTATTTATAGGTTTTAAGTACAATTCTGTAGTTACGGGTTTAACGGTCTATTTACGAGTTTAATAGCCTATTTTTTTTTTTGCCTTTCCGTCACGCGGACGTGTGGCTATCACGCCTCACCGCGTGGTCGGACGTGGTAGCCACATGCCTCACCACATGGTCAGGCGTGTGGCTATCACGCCCAACCACGCGGTGAGGCGTGATAGCCACACGCCCGCGTGACGGAAAGACAAAAAAAATAGCTTTTTCACCCCCATAATCCATGAAAGGGCATTTTCGTCCTTTTACGGGGCTAGGAGTGAGAATTTGGGGCTGGGTTTAACAACACCCTAAAATAATGGCCATGAATTGGAAGAAAAATGAAGATTAATGGATGAATGGAGCAATAGAAATGGAGAGGGCAATTTGAGTTGGTGATGCTATTGTATAATTAACAATCAATTCAATTTCTAACAATACAAAATATATTTGTGTACATATATATAATTAAAAAAAAAAATCTATATGGATAACTATATTGATAAATTAAAGTAAGCTTAATACAGTAGTAGGAAACAAAATATTTACAAAATAAAGAAAACAATAAACTCAAAATCTTAGTAAGCTAAAAGTTTCAAGAATAATTTATGTTATCTCTAATATTCTCTGGTTGCCACATGAATACTGATGTGGGATGCATTCAATCATTCATTTGAGATTATTATTATTTTTTGTAAAGAAAAAAAACCCGGAAATAATATCTATTGATTGTGGAAAACTATTGAAGATCTATTTTGGGTTTTGTTTTTTCAGCATCTATTTTGGGTTCATAATTGTTAAATTATAAGTTTGTGTCTCGTGATGTTTAGAGGACTATAAGTAAATATAAGGTAAGTTTATATAGGATATAATTATAATAAAAGAAATATGATTACTGACATAATTATTAAGAGTTAGTATTATATCTCCAATACCAGTTAAAGATGAACGTAAAAAGTTACACAACTAAAAATTGTATGAATCAGGCGTTTGTTAAATTGATTAATTAATACATCTGAATATTGACAAAGATATTCTAACACAGTTTAATATTCAATTGAAAGAAAAAAGGATGAGATGCAAAAATACTCCTAATGTTTACAGTCAGGAGCAATTTTACCCATAACGCTGGCAGCGAAGAGCAATTTTACCCCTAACGTTTACAAATTGTCAATTTGAGAAATAATTCATCAAACTGTCTTCTCAATCATGAATCTTGTCATCTATACTTTACATGTGCATCATTTTATCACTCATTAGTAACATATAATAAACATATGATTAGACGTAAAAAAATTTAAAAAATATGATGTCTTTTGTACAAGTTGAAAAAAATATTCATATAGTCCGTCGAATCTATAAATGTTAATTTTCAATTCTATTATTAAATCATAAAAAAAATATGAAATCTTTTATTTAGAACCAACATATATATTGGTGCCGAATAAGGAACGAAATATATGTGTTTTATAATAATGTCTGCAATTGACCCAACTTGCAGACATTATGGGTAAAATTACTATTTGCTACCAATATTAAAGGTAAAATTACTTCTAGTTATAAACGTTAGAAGTATTTTTACACCTTATCCAAAAAAACATATAATAATTAGAACCAACATACATATTCACTGTTTTTTATCAAAAGAAAATGTTCATTGTTAGAATTAAGAGATACATTACTCCTCTAGAATTATGTCAAAGGATATAATAATAATAATAATAATAATAAAATAATTAATTATATAATAATAATAATATTTATTTATTTTTGTTACAATAATATTTAATAAATATATGAATGAAAGATGAAACAGGACATTACGTGTCCTATTTCAATATTCCATATATATAAAAATAAAAGGATGTGATGAAATAGGACATTACTATATGTATCCTATTTCCATCTTCCATGTACATGGACCTGAAAGATGAAATAGGACACCCATCTTTCATTATTATATATAAATAACATCAAACAAACTTTTTTTTTAATAAAAAGTGCCACCTATCATTTGGTTAGATTAAAAAAATACAAAAACTATCTATATAGATTAAAATCAGTATAAAATCCATAAAGGAAAAAAAACAGAAAAAGATATAATAAAAGAAAAATTTAATTGAATTTCAGTCTAATTATTTTTTAGCAAGAATAATCCATCTCTTCAAGGCTTGATATTGAATCGATTTGGTGCACTAAATAGGATGAGAAGCTCAAATACTTTATTAGAATCTATAAGAGGTTTGCATTCTAATTTTGTAATATAAATATCAATTGATTATAAAAAAAAAACTTAATGATTCTGATTAAGGATTGACGGTAAAGGCTATGCTTACTTTGTTTTTAACAAAGTAAGCCTTACTTTGTGTATTTTCACCATTGGATTAATTTTCTAATCTATCATCCAGTGGTGAAAACACACCAAGTAATGGTATTTTGTAAAAAACAAAGTAACCATAGAAGACACCTTGACTTCAAATATAAGATATTTGATTGTTTAAGTGGTAATTACATTTATTGTTTGGTTAGAAAAGGTTTTAAAATTTATTGTCCCTCTTTCTCACACAACTCAAGAAGTCTCTTCGCCTTCTTTTAATTAATATATCATTTTTGTATGGTTTAAAATGATTTGCATCCGTAAGAAGAAAACAATATGTACTACATTCCTTGTTGTGCCATTGAGTCCTTTGAGGATTATCCTTTTATACTTCGCTAGTGTCTATTATGTTGAAGAGTCATCCTCTGAGTTGGAAAATTATTAGAAGCAGAAACAATCTTAGTATATAGAAGCGTTGAAAAGCCTCAGTAGACTGAATATTACATCTAATAATGAAGTTCCATTTCTCAGAGGCTCTGTCAACGAGTCATCCTCAGAGTCAAGTATTATCCATCCTGAATTGCGCATAATTCCTATCATTAGCTTAAAGTTCATCGGAGGCTCGGTTAAAGAGCCATCCTCTGAGTCTAGGAATTCTCAGGAGCAGAATCAATTTCAATATACAGAGGTGCTAAAAAGCCACATATACTGAAGTTGCTTCTGATACTGAAATTTCTCTCTCTATGTTCTATTGATTTGAGTGAAATATTTTATACAGGTTGAAAAGTTTTAAAATCACTCAACAGATCTATTCACCCCCCTTAAAACTATCTGCCTCTCTTTCTGGTTACATCTTCACACTATGTTCTAATGCTATTAGTTGGAAAACATGATTACAACACCTATTGTTTCTCTTTCTACTATAAAGGCATAATATAGCAGCTAAAAAACAATATGTAGCATCATTACTTCTGAATTTAGTATTGAACAAGTAAAAACTGTTGTATTTTCAGATAGTCAAGCTGTCATTCATCTTACCAAGAATGATGCTTATCACTTTAAAACAAAGCATATTAATATCAAGTAACACTTCTTCAATAGATATTGTTTCCACATGTGAAATTATAGTGCAAAAGGTCCATACTTCAAAAAATCTAGCAATATGTTAACCAAGCTACTCTATATTGCTAAGCTCAAGCATTGTTTGAACTTAGTTGTTGTTTACAACAATTAATTTCCCTTTGAAGAATTATATAACGATGCCTAGCCCATTAAATTCTTTGTTTCTCATGCTCAGAAGTCTTTTCCATCTTCTTTTAATTAATGTATCATTTTTGTATGGTTTAAAAAAGTTGCATTTATAAAAAGAAAACAATTGGTACTCCATTCCTCGTTGCTCTTCTCCGTCCCTAAATGTAATCCATATTGAATCAACCATGTAAATTTCATAGTCTTTTAATTTTAATTTATCTTGATTCTTCTTTTTATTTCACAATCTATGTTTCGGCAAATACTTTATCTTTTAAAATCTTAACCGTTCACATTAATATACTGAAAAACTATTCAAAGTTATATTTGTTATAATTGTTATAATCGTAAATCAATAATATTTATCTTTAAGATTTTCTCACAATATTTGTTAGATTGATCCTAGTGGTTACTTGATTTATTGTTGTGTATGTTATTATTTTTTATTTTTGAACTATTATTTCTCTTTGTTATTTTTTTTTGCCATGTTTGGTAATTAGTTGTTAGCTAATTACCTTTTTAGTTAACTGATTTGACTAACTGATTGTATAAACTTGTTTGGTAAAACTTAATTGATTGCTAATAGCTGTTTGTATAAAATGACAAATAAAGACATCATAAAACATTTATTTAGGGTTAAAATGTAATAATTAGGTAAAAATATCCTTACAAAGAAATTGAGTAATAAGTTAATTGAAAATCTGATGTTCCAAATTTCATATCTCTTTTTATATTTTTGTTTTAAAAAATAATGTAATATCCCGAATTTTAGATATGATTCTTTAAAAATAAAACTAATTATATTAGCATTTGTCCTTGGAAAAAAATTATAATTAATAATTATTGTATATTTATATTATATTAATTTGTGGTTTTTTTTAATATTAGAATTGTTAAAATATCTTTTATAGGAAATAGTGTTATTTTCGAAATTTTTAAGATGTTGTGGATTTTATTTAATTTGCTTTCTATTATCTTAATATTATATTTTAAAATATATTAGAATCCACACCTTATACTTCTCCTAGTTTTAAGTTTCCCATTTTATTTGAACTCTTAACAAGTAAATAAATAATAAAAATCAGTTTTAAGTGAAAACGTTTTCTACAAAACTCTGTTTTCGCCAACGCAAATTCTTCCAGCCACGATCATCAATTTTGAGGAAGTTGGGAAACAATTGCTTTAACTCTTCAATCAAAAAGGTATTTTAGATTAGTTGTTTGTTCTTTAGTAAAAACCATATATTCAGTATATAATATAATTCACTTACTTCGATTTCCCCTATAGTTTAATTTGACTCAATCTTATTTGGGTTGTAGATTTCAGTGAGTATGATAGAAATTTTAGAATAATTTAGTTGAATATGTTGATCAAATAGGAAATTTGACGGTGTTCGGATGGATTGAAAAGATTGATAGCTAAGATTTGGATTTGGCTATTATTTGGAGTTCGAGGTGAGTGGTAATTATGGTTCATGACACTATTTGTTTGATTTTGAAATTTCTAGCATGAAATCTGTTTGATAAAAGTATTTTATTTAAAATATCTTTCGATCATTTGGTAATTAATATTAAAAAGTTTGATAAAAATAGTTCGATCCGAATTTTAGATTTATCTCCTATTTTCGTTCCTTTAAGACAGTTCTGATGAACTTTTCTAAAAATGTTATTTGTTCAAAATAGTGCATATTCTTTTTAAATGATAAAAGACTTTCTTGAGCTTAAATTTATTTGTCAAATATTCTCTGCATTAGAGCATAGGTTTCTGGGAACAGGCCCTTGGTACATTAGTTTGTTGGATATCATTTATCTTATTTGGAAGTAAAAATTCTTTGAGATTATACTTAATTCTGGTAATCGATTGATTTTATCTGTTACTGTTTGTATTGAGAATCTGAAATTTTATTCGAATTCTGCCGTCTGGATATTTAAGAAATTTTATTCGAATTCTGCCGTCTGGATATTTAAGAAATTTTATTCGAATTCTGCCGTCTGGATATTTAAGTTATTGGAAAAATATTATGAGATTTAAATTATACACTTTGAAACCGGTACATGTGCTCAGTATTATCTGTATCTGTTTTCATGTCTCACTGACCTTCATATTAGGCTTGCATTATTTGTTATTGTTTTATCTGTGTACGTGTTTGTCTCTGTGTCGGTTGTTTTAGAATCATGCATAAGGTCGGTGAAGACATTCTGTATCGGAATCTGGTAGCACTACCATCTGTATCTGTTATCTGGCCTTTGGTGATGTGGAATATCATTACTCTGATGTTACTGTACCGTGGTTTTGATCATTTCTGTAATTTAATTATTATTATTTGATTTAATTGATTTGAGTAAATATCGCAATATTATTTGGTTTCTTTGCATTATCATGTTTGATAAATTTTGAAAACAAATTTGAAACTTATCTGCATATCTGCCTGTTCCCCGTCTGTTGTGCTATGACTATCACTCACTGAGATCGCATAGACGAAATCTCACACCACGTTGATTTTATTTTTTTCAGATTAAGATCTCTATAGCTGGACAGACATTTGGGTTCAATATTGAAGGAGGATATTGTTAGCTAGATATTGTTATTGTACGTATTGGAGACTTTTGGATATTTTGTGGTATATATTTCTGTAGAGTTTAAGATGTTTCATCATGTTAGAAGGCTTTATTAGTTAGATAAGTATTGTTTTGAAATTAAATTCGAGGCTAGCATAGGTTAAGGTAATCTTAATTTATGCGCCGGTCATGGCCAAGTTCGGATCGTGACAAATCATTTTTTATGTGCTTCGTGACACACAATATATTATTTAAATAAATAGAGACCATTTTTTTAGAGAGACTGTAAAAAGGACAGCAAATTTAAGAAAACAAATTTTCTTGCGAACTAAAATTGACAATTCAAAAGATGACTCAAGGGATATGTGTGCTGCTTAAGAATAGCTTAATATTATTGTATGAAATAAAAAGTGACTTTTAGTAACAATATTAGTAATGACTCAGGCAGCATATATATAGAAAAAATTCCAAACCGAATTAGAATCTTCATTCAAATGATTGAGCTCAGTATCAGATCCCTTATTTTAATGGAGAAACTGTCAAAAGTATCTGGAAAGAATTTTATTGAGAATTCACATAAACACCAAAAACAGCATTTTATTCTAAAATGTCAAATATGCCAATAATTTATAAAATTTAGAAAATTAAAATCATCACTTTTTTAAGCCAAATAAAATTAATGACATTCAAAAGGGTAAACATTACACCTTATAGGAAGAATAAAACTCGGTAAAACATTATAACACTGGAGGCAAGGAGAAAAACGAAAAGACTGTGAAAACGTGAGCCAAACTTTTAGTTTGTCGCCAAACAAAACATATAGAGTAAGAGTTATTATTAAGAAGAAGAGTTTGATAATGTTGAATTAGATCTCCAAATTCAGAATTGCCAGCCGAGTAAGAAAGATTGGCGTCAAGTACAATTTTATCATCCATTTCAAAAATTACCCCACTCAAACCCCTCTCAGAGACCGATAACATAGCTTCCAACAAAATGATAACCTCTCCTTCTTTAACAATAGGTACACCAGCGGAACAAGCAATACGAGCAACAATAAAACTATTGTCGAGTCCTGGATTACAGCTGAAACCAACATTAATATTTTTCCAACATTTCTAAAATACCAAATACTATATAAATGATATATAAGGAAATGAATATGAGTTTTCTTCATTAATTGTGATATGTTGTAGAAAATCTATAGTTGGGATCATCAATCCTCTCTAAAAGGCTCATTAGAATCTGTAAAATAAAAGGAGTTATCGGCTAGCTGGCAAACATTTGAAAATGAATGTGAAAGCTAAATTCAGAAAAAATAGAAAGATACATGAGGTGTACTGGTGAGCTGCTAAAGCTTATAGAGTTTCTAATTTTAACGAGGAACTTTCTCAACTTCTTCAACTACATGGCCCCACAATAAAATATTTAGGGGCATTTGTTTTGGAGGTTTCATGAAAGGGTGAGGGAATGAGGAGGTTGTATTCCATTTGTTGGTGTTTGTTTTATCAATTCAATCATTTCCTTTACCATCTTTTAGTTTTGAGTTTACCTCTAACTCCTCTAATCTCATTCCCCCCAATTCCCTAAGGTTTTCTATTCCCTTTCCCCTCCCTCTCACTAATTTAAACATCTATTTTCCTTATAAAATTTCATTTTAGTCTCTATTTTGATTTTAATTTTTATTTTGGTCCATATATTTATTTATTTTTACTTTTTTAATCCTTGGATTAATTTCACTTTTGATCCTTATACTTATATATTATTTAGTTATTTATTCTCAAAAAATATTTTTGACTAATTTATACTTTTTTATTTTTTTTATCCTTATATTTATTTATTTATATTTTTTATCCCTAGACTAATCTCACTTTTGATCCTTATACTTATTTGTTTTTATTTTTTATCCTAAAAAATATTTTTGATAAATATTTTTCTTTTATCATATTATTCGGTTTTGGTATTTATTTTTAAATTAGAACATTTATACATTTTCTTTGATTTATTTTATTTCCGTTTCTTCAGTTTTCATCGTCTTTTGATTTTAATAGTTGAATAAATTGATTTTCATTCTGAGATTTACATGTGATTAATTTATTAATATAGACATATGTATGTATAGAAATTATTGTTAAAAATACAACTCAAGTTTATTACCTAATTTGAACCAAACATCCACAAAGGGAATCATGAGTATATCATTCCCTTTGTGGGACTGAAACAAACAGATAAGAGAATTCCTAGTCATTCCATTCATTTCTCCTTGTTTCCCTTTCTTGATTCCATTCTGTTACCCTTGTGCGAACCAAACGCCCCCTTAGAGTAAGTCGAATTCGAGAAATGGTCACATGAAAAGTGTTTTCACGTACTGTGCTTCCTCACTTACATCTTCATCTTTGCCCTTTTTCTCTTCTTCAATCTTTGCTTGTGCTTCCTCACTTACATATTAATTCTTTTTAAACCTCTCCTCGCTTCTCCTCTTCTCCTCCTCATCCTCTACCTCCACATCGCATCCTTCCACTTCTAGTACAACCTCTCCCCTTCTTAAACATTACCGTTTAATCTTTAGTTAATTTGCTTTTGACTTTCTTCATCAAATCTCAATCACCCCTCACTGTTATTGATGCTTTTATGTTCAAACTAAAAGGATACTTGAATTTTGTACTTTTCACACTATCATCATCTATTACTCTATTTCTCTTCCTTAAATCCTTCTTAGAATCATCAACTTTCACAAAAATAGAGCTAATTTTAGGGGAAAAATTAAAGAAAACAACTTCGTATATGTATAGGATACTTCGCATAGTGAAGTAAATCATGTGCATTTCCCTTTGCGGTTGAGTAAACCCGCGAAGCAGGAGTAAAAATGCGACTCCGCGGTTTACTTAACAGCTTTATGCTTTCACTGAACCGCGAAGGGAAAAACTACTTCGCGGATGTGAATTTGCTTAGCAATTGAGTGAACCCGCGATGGTTTTGCTTCGCAGTTTTTGACAACCGTGATGCGAGAAACTACTCCACGGATGTGAATTTGCTTCGCGGTTGAGTGAAACCACGATAATTTTGCTTTGCAGTTTGCAACAACGCGAAGCAAACTCACAAACCGCGAAGCAAGCTCACAATCCATGAAGTAGTTTTTCCGACAGCACAACACTGCACACTCTAATTTATGACCATTTTTAAGTTACATTTCGTAAAATATACCTATAAAAATAACGAAAAACGATAACTAAACCCTAAATCTTAAACCAAAATCGCAAAACGATAAAACGAACCAACAAAATCCTAATCCTATAACTAAATCGCAGAAAATAGTTAGAAGCTAACCTTCTTACCGATTCTTGTCATTGAAATCACCAAGAAACATTTTGAAATCGCAGAAACACTTTTAATTCGCATTTCGAGTCTGCAGAAAGAAAAGAAAGAAGAGAGAAGAAGAAAATGATAAGTTATTATACATATGTAAATGATATTTTGAAAAATTCCTAACCGAAATAGCCTACATATGTAATATATATATATAGTGTAATGAGTCTAAGTATATAAACGAGCTCCGAATTTGCCGTTTTGTAATTTACCTTATATATATTTCCTAGTTAGATAACTTAAATGTCTATACAGTATATCCCGTACAATATTCAATACAAGATGAATTCATTAATTTAATTCTTTACTCTCCCTAAAAGCTAAGATAGATAGGTAGATGTCCTATATTTTGATTAAAAGATATATATTATAGAATGAATGAATGAATAGTATGATAAAAGGCGTTCAAAAGAAGATATCTAAGAAAAGACGTTGTCTGTCTGCCACTTTGAAAAGGAATTTAATGGACCACCATTTTAACTTTTAACTATGAATGTATATAATTTAATCCACCTCAACATCTTAAAAGTGGAAACATGGAGTAAACACTTTTGCAGATCAATTCATGTTTCCATTTAATCCAGTTCAACTCCTGAATAAAGTGTCAATTGGTCAAATTTTCCTGTTACAAGACAAATCAAGATAAAAGGTTAATTATAATATCTTGCAATTTTCATATATTCTTTTATTATTAAAATGGTATCATGTTAAGGTAAAGTTTCTATCTAGACCAATATTTAACTTTTTCCTTGGTAACGGTGCTCATGAAATCTTTAATGTATACAATCTACCAAAATGGGAACAAATTCAATACAATTCAAATTATAGGATTAGTTAGCATATTTAAATACGAATTAAGATTGATTTTAGTGGTTAAGGGTATCAAACTGCTTAAACTAGATCTTGAATTCAAGGCCTAACGTACATATAGAAAACTTTAATTGTGAGATATTCCACCTAAATGGTGTCTGACGAGCTTCGAACTAAGAAATTGGGTGTCATATATTACATTTAGGGACAATGTACAAAAATACCCCTAATGTTAGAGCAATTTCACTCTTAACATCTAAAATTGTGCGATTTTATGGCTAACGTTGCAGCCAAGTGCAATTTTTTGTTCTAAAAAAATATTTAATATTTTTTTTATGATTTAATGATAGAATTGGAGATTAATATGTATAAATTCGACGAAATATTTAAAATTATTTTGTCCAACTCGTACAAAAGAGAATATATATTTTGTAAATTTTTTTCACGCCTAATAATATGTTTATGATATGTTACCAATTAGTGATAAAATGATGCACATGTGAGGTGTATATGACAAGATTCATAACCGAGTAGACAGTTTGATGAATTATTTTTCAAATGGACTCAACTTGTCAACTTTAGGGGTAAAATTATACGGTTTTAAGCGTTAGAGATAAAATTGCTCCTAACTGTAAACGTTAAGAGTATTTTTGCACTTTATCTCTTAAATTTATTAATTTGATATCTCACAATATTATGATTTGATGTTAAAAAAATTATTATTATTATTATTTCTTTTATTAATATTGCTAATATTATACTATGTTATAAGGTTAAATGTGAATAAAAATATTATTTTCACATGATCTTTTAAACACCGGTTAAATCTCTAATCTTTAATCATCCATCCTTTTCAGTTTTTTTTTTCTTTATAGATAAAATTATGTTTGAGTTGAATAATAATCTATCTAAAATATATATAAGAAATAAATATAAAGTAAATGTGCAATAATAAAAAAAATTATGCAAAGTTTAAATGTATCATTTTTACAATAAAAACGGCTAATGAAGTTTAATTGGTTTTCTTTGGGTGGAATGCAATTCTTTATATGTGGTTAACCTTCTTCTTTCAAAATCCAAGGACATTCATTAGAAAGATAGTCCAATCATTTCAAGATTTCACATATTTTTAAAGAGGGTAATACAACAACAGATTGTTTCGAAGTATGCACTTTCTATTAGTCAATCTCGGTGGTTGAACTCCTATCCGACTTTCTGTGGTTCCTTTTTTTTTTAGGATGTCATCAAGACCGTTTCAGAACCTTTTAGCTTTGGTTCTGTTAACTTTTTTCTTTCTTTTATACTTTTCTTATTGTGTTTGTTTTTCGTCTTTCTTTTTAATAAATTTGGTTCAGTAGATCGGGTTCTCCACTTGTTCGTGCCAACCTTTACATCACCATAGCTAATGAGTCTAATGACATGGTCCTTACCTGGGAGAAAGGCATCAAACGACTTCCAAATCCATACCATTATGGTAATAACAACGATGCCTTTACGTAAAATTTTACAGTAACCAGAAACATCAGGTAAACTAGTCGAATGGGCTTTGAAGCTCGCTGAGATTGATTTCTAATTGAAACCACACAAGATCGTCAAAGCCTAGGCTTTAGCTGATTTCATCAAAGACAAGCTTGATTTGGGATCCCATCATAAATTCAGAAGGTATTTGTAGATGGTATCTTTAACAACAACGAATCACGAATCAGAATCTTCATTAAGGAACCTAACAACATCTACCTCATGCAAATAATATCCATTTCCTTTATGACTTTAAACAATATGGACAAGTATGAAGCCCTCATTTGGGGCCTCAGAACACTCAGCGCCATTAAGCCCGAATGAGATCTCCTTTATAGTGACTCCAAACTCGTCTTTAGTTAACTACACAACAAATATGCAGTTAAAGATTCAACAAGAGAAAAAATACATTGCCTTAGTCTCTTTGTGACTTGTTTGGTAACGGAATGAACTTTAATGTACCTATTTGTCAAGTTTTGAAATAAGGGATTGTGTTTGAAAATCACCGAAAACACATAGTTTTTTTTTTGTATTTTTCTCTAATTTTAATATAGAAAAACATATACATTTGTGTCATATCCTTAAAATATCCCAACAACAACATTTAAACAAAAATATTATTGAAACAATGTCCTAAAAGTGTTAAACAATATCATGAAAACAAATAGAGAATACAATTAATCAAAACCATTTGAAAATAATAAACAGAATTTACTCAAAACCATACGATGATGTTCAAAAATAAATTATAATAAAGTAAAAAAAATGTTTTTTATTTTGACTGTCGATTAGGCGATTAGACGACCTCCAAGCGACTTAAACACTAAGTGATAAAAAAAAACGGCCAAGGGATCTAAACGAAAAAAATTGAAACGAAATCTCGATTTTGAACGTATAGATGACCTAATAAATTCAAATAAATTAATTAAATTCATTGATTCCCGATTTAATTATCAATTTGATTTTTTAAACATTATGATTGACTACTAAGTTTATGTAGAAAAATAAGATTGAATTTGAAAAAATCGGAATTTATATCATTTTAAATTATTTTAAGAGTTGATAAATCATTCTAAACAAGTTAAGAGTGAATGGATAACTTTAAATAAGTTCGACAGGACAACGAGATATCCTGTATGTTCGAGAGGCCAATGGTTTTTTAGGGGAAAATTGAAGGGTGTTGATGAATAATTGATTGAAAGACCTCGGGATGAGCAAGTGGGGGATGATGGGCATGGGCTGACCCATTTTCTGACATTTAGAATCTGAAACGTCAAATTCATGTCTGTGTAAGTGTATTGCATTCATTTCATTTCCTTGTCACTTCTCCCTACCATTTGCTGACTTTCAACCTCTACATTTCTCTCCAACTTATTTATTTCAGCTATAAATTCATTAATTAGTAGTATTTTATATCTTACACAAGTTAAATAATATTAAATAAATAAATGTATATAGGGTTAATACATTTGTTGCTTATTGGGACTTCAACTCCCCTTAATTTTCAAAAGTTATAAATGTTATTTAATTGTATTTAATAATTATATATTTTTAAATAAAATTGATTGGGTACTTGTCGCATGTAAAAAATATCCGATAGATAAATAATTAAGAATTTTTAAAAGATCAGGGATAGATGAAATATTGAAATTATTAACAATAATAGAAAGTTATTGAATGTTATTATTAGGTAAAAAAATAAGGAGTTATTAAATATAATGAAATAAAAATAAAATTTGATTTGAAAATTTTGAATTTTCACCAGAGTAATTTAAGTTTTAGAATAATTATAGATAGCAAATATGTATTAATGCATAATATGGATTTATTCACATCTCAAAGTTAATCTAATAGTGGGATTAAAAGAGGAGAATTGTACAATAATAATAAAAACTAAATATGATCACACTTGCAGAATAGAATAGCCTTATAAATGGTAATTTCATTCACTACTATATTAGTTATGATTAAACTAATTATTTATAACAATCTAAAACTTATAAAGAATTTTTTAAAATGTCAAATACTTAGAAACTAAAAGTGGTTTTAGCATATTTAAAAAAAATAGTTTTAGCTTTTAATAAAATAATAAAACTGTTTTTTAAAACACCTAAAAAAAATAACTGCATATTTAACAAAAGCATAATAAAAATTTCAAAACTGATGTTATATGTAATTTCAACAATATTTTTGTACTCATTATTATTTTTTTTTTTTAAAGATAAAGATCAAATTTAACTTTAACATTTTAAGGATGTGCACATTTATCCTTAATGTATGGAATTATGTAAATTTAACACTAACGTTTCCAAGTAAGATCAATTTTAATCCTACATTACTGAAAATCAGAAAAAACCGATTTGATTGGTACTTAACTGCCGGACCTTCCAAAAAAGAGATTCTTGTATATTTAAGAGCAAGAGAAATAAATACTCCCGCATTATCTTTAGGTCTTGTTTCCAACCAACTGCACTTTTTTTTTGTAGAAATCTTACAATAACGAAGATTCTTCGATGTGCGTACTACTGCATCAACTATCATCATTATTCCTAATTCTGAGATATTGCATGGGTTATCATTTCCCATAATCACAGGAGGTTTAAGCTTGAAAATATCTCCCTATTGGAACACATGTGAAAGAAACAAATGGAGTCAAGTTTGCAATTTCAACAATTTGTCTCTTTTGCCATGCGGTAACTTTGAAGTCACTTGCTTCATCATTACTAGTAGTATATATGAAATGCGTATTCTCTCATTGTTTTGAACTTTCTTCCTTTTTTTAACAATGTATTCTCTCATTCGTGTTAATTAGACAGCTCATCCCTTGCCATATTTTTGGATATATGTTTATTTTAGATTTAGATAATTGTATTTTGAATTCTATTAGTTACTTTTGACTTAAAAAATAGTGTTTGAATGGTGAAATTTGAGTAGCGATAAATGAGACGTTTTAATGTGGTTTTATTAGTAATCAATGCTATTGAGAAACGCGTGTTACATTTAATGATGGAAACGGGTAAGGATACTCGTGAAATCCGGTACTGTCCGACTCTAATGGAATTATCCGAACGTTATGTAAAAAGGTTTGAGATGGGTATTGGATCTAAAAAAGTACCCATGACGCGTATGAGATTATCCCTCCGTGTACCCGCTACCTGTTACCTGTCATATATATAGACAGCTCATCCCTTGCCATATTTTTGGATATATGTTTATTTTCGATTTAGATAATTGTATTTTGAATTCTATTAGTTACTTTTGACTTAAAAAATAGTGTTTGAATAGTGAAATTTGAGTAGCGATAAATGAGACGTTTTAATGTGGTTTTATTAGTAATCAATGCTATTGAGAAACGCGTGTTACATTTAATGATGGAAACGGGTAAGGATACTCGTGAAACCCGGTACTGTCCGACTCTAATGGAATTATCCGAACGTTATGTAAAAAGGTTTGAGATGGGTATTGGATCTAAAAAAGTACCCATGACGCGTATGAGATTATCCCTCCGTGTACCCGCTACCTGTTACCTGTCATATATATAGACAGCTCATCCCTTGCCATATTTTTGGATATATGTTTATTTTCGATTTAGATAATTGTATTTTGAATTCTATTAGTTACTTTTGACTTAAAAAATAGTGTTTGAATAGTGAAATTTGAGTAGCGATAAATGAGACGTTTTAATGTGGTTTTATTAGTAATCAATGCTATTGAGAAACGCGTGTTACATTTAATGATGGAAACGGGTAAGGATACTCGTGAAACCCGGTACTGTCCGACTCTAATGGAATTATCCGAACGTTATGTAAAAAGGTTTGAGATGGGTATTGGATCTAAAAAAGTACCCATGACGCGTATGAGATTATCCCTCCGTGTACCCGCTACCTGTTACCTGTCATATATATAGACAGCTCATCCCTTGCCATATTTTTGGATATATGTTTATTTTCGATTTAGATAATTGTATTTTGAATTCTATTAGTTACTTTTGACTTAAAAAATAGTGTTTGAATGGTGAAATTTGAGTAGCGATAAATGAGACGTTTTAATGTGGTTTTATTAGTAATCAATGCTATTGAGAAACGCGTGTTACATTTAATGATGGAAACGGGTAAGGATACTCGTGAAACCCGGTACTGTCCGACTCTAATGGAATTATCCGAACGTTATGTAAAAAGGTTTGAGATGGGTATTGGATCTAAAAAAGTACCCATGACGCGTATGAGATTATCCCTCCGTGTACCCGCTACCTGTTACCTATCATATATATATATATATATATATATAGGAGAAGGCTCTTGTGAGAACCATTTCTTAGGTGAGAACACTCCTTAGGTGAGAACCACTCAAAACTACGTAGTTTTGAGTGTAAAAATTAATAAAAAATACTGATGCTACTAGGGTTTGAACGCTGGCCTCCTCACTCACACTCCACACTCCTTACCACTGAGCCATTTGCTTTTCTTGTGTATTATGTTGCGCACTGCTTAATATACCAATGCCCTTGTAGCTTCTATTGTTTAATATTTGATGCATGCACTTATTAATATTGATTAAATGTGTATAATAATAAATTATTAATAGAAAAAAAATGAAATTTGCATAATAATGAATTATTAATAAAAAGAAAATGTCCATAATAATGAATTATTAATAGAAAAAAATTCAAAAACATGCTCCAATTTCTTATTTATTTAATTTATTTATATTTTTGTAATTTATGTTATATAAGAAAATATATTTTTTAAAACATATGTTAGAACATATATTTTAACTTTTAAAACACGAACTATGAAGTTTAGAACGTACGACATATTTTTTAGAACATACGTTATGTTTTTTAGAACATGTGTTATGTTTTTTCGAACATGAGTTATAAATTATATTATAGAACAAGTGAAAAAACGATCCAGATATCTACCGATTTTTTAGAACATTATACTTAATTTTTAGAACACAAACTATATATTTTTTAAAACATACGTTATAACATATATTTTAACTTTTAAAACACGAACTATGAAGTTAGAACGTACGACATATTTTTTAGAACATACGTTATGTTTTTTAGAACACATGTTATGTTTTTTCGAACATGAGTTATAAATTATATTATAGAACAAGTGAAAAAACGATCCAGATATCTACTGCTTTTTTTAGAAAATTATACTTAATTTTTGGAACACAAACTATAAACTTTAGAACATATGTTATGTTTTTTAATTGTATTTAATAATTATATATTTTTAAATAAAATTGATTGGGTACTTGTCGCATGTAAAAAATATCCGATAGATAAATAATTAAGAATTTTTAAAAGATCAGGGATAGATGAAATATTGAAATTATTAACAATAATAGAAAGTTATTGAATGTTATTATTAGGTAAAAAAATAAGGAGTTATTAAATATAATGAAATAAAAATAAAATTTGATTTGAAAATTTTGAATTTTCACCAGAGTAATTTAAGTTTTAGAATAATTATAGATAGCAAATATGTATTAATGCATAATATGGATTTATTCACATCTCAAAGTTAATCTAATAGTGGGATTAAAAGAGGAGAATTGTACAATAATAATAAAAACTAAATATGATCACACTTGCAGAATAGAATAGCCTTATAAATGGTAATTTCATTCACTACTATATTAGTTATGATTAAACTAATTATTTATAACAATCTAAAACTTATAAAGAATTTTTTAAAATGTCAAATACTTAGAAACTAAAAGTGGTTTTAGCATATTTAAAAAAAATAGTTTTAGCTTTTAATAAAATAATAAAACTGTTTTTTAAAACACCTAAAAAAAATAACTGCATATTTAACAAAAGCATAATAAAAATTTCAAAACTGATGTTATATGTAATTTCAACAATATTTTTGTACTCATTATTATTTTTTTTTTTTAAAGATAAAGATCAAATTTAACTTTAACATTTTAAGGATGTGCACATTTATCCTTAATGTATGGAATTATGTAAATTTAACACTAACGTTTCCAAGTAAGATCAATTTTAATCCTACATTACTGAAAATCAGAAAAAACCGATTTGATTGGTACTTAACTGCCGGACCTTCCAAAAAAGAGATTCTTGTATATTTAAGAGCAAGAGAAATAAATACTCCCGCATTATCTTTAGGTCTTGTTTCCAACCAACTGCACTTTTTTTTTGTAGAAATCTTACAATAACGAAGATTCTTCGATGTGCGTACTACTGCATCAACTATCATCATTATTCCTAATTCTGAGATATTGCATGGGTTATCATTTTCCATAATCACAGGAGGTTTAAGCTTGAAAATATCTCCCTATTGGAACACATGTGAAAGAAACAAATGGAGTCAAGTTTGCAATTTCAACAATTTGTCTCTTTTGCCATGCGGTAACTTTGAAGTCACTTGCTTCATCATTACTAGTAGTATATATGAAATGCGTATTCTCTCATTGTTTTGAACTTTCTTCCTTTTTTTAACAATGTATTCTCTCATTCGTGTTAATTAGACAGCTCATCCCTTGCCATATTTTTGGATATATGTTTATTTTAGATTTAGATAATTGTATTTTGAATTCTATTAGTTACTTTTGACTTAAAAAATAGTGTTTGAATGGTGAAATTTGAGTAGCGATAAATGAGACGTTTTAATGTGGTTTTATTAGTAATCAATGCTATTGAGAAACGCGTGTTACATTTAATGATGGAAACGGGTAAGGATACTCGTGAAATCCGGTACTGTCCGACTCTAATGGAATTATCCGAACGTTATGTAAAAAGGTTTGAGATGGGTATTGGATCTAAAAAAGTACCCATGACGCGTATGAGATTATCCCTCCGTGTACCCGCTACCTGTTACCTGTCATATATATAGACAGCTCATCCCTTGCCATATTTTTGGATATATGTTTATTTTCGATTTAGATAATTGTATTTTGAATTCTATTAGTTACTTTTGACTTAAAAAATAGTGTTTGAATAGTGAAATTTGAGTAGCGATAAATGAGACGTTTTAATGTGGTTTTATTAGTAATCAATGCTATTGAGAAACGCGTGTTACATTTAATGATGGAAACGGGTAAGGATACTCGTGAAACCCGGTACTGTCCGACTCTAATGGAATTATCCGAACGTTATGTAAAAAGGTTTGAGATGGGTATTGGATCTAAAAAAGTACCCATGACGCGTATGAGATTATCCCTCCGTGTACCCGCTACCTGTTACCTGTCATATATATAGACAGCTCATCCCTTGCCATATTTTTGGATATATGTTTATTTTCGATTTAGATAATTGTATTTTGAATTCTATTAGTTACTTTTGACTTAAAAAATAGTGTTTGAATAGTGAAATTTGAGTAGCGATAAATGAGACGTTTTAATGTGGTTTTATTAGTAATCAATGCTATTGAGAAACGCGTGTTACATTTAATGATGGAAACGGGTAAGGATACTCGTGAAACCCGGTACTGTCCGACTCTAATGGAATTATCCGAACGTTATGTAAAAAGGTTTGAGATGGGTATTGGATCTAAAAAAGTACCCATGACGCGTATGAGATTATCCCTCCGTGTACCCGCTACCTGTTACCTGTCATATATATAGACAGCTCATCCCTTGCCATATTTTTGGATATATGTTTATTTTCGATTTAGATAATTGTATTTTGAATTCTATTAGTTACTTTTGACTTAAAAAATAGTGTTTGAATGGTGAAATTTGAGTAGCGATAAATGAGACGTTTTAATGTGGTTTTATTAGTAATCAATGCTATTGAGAAACGCGTGTTACATTTAATGATGGAAACGGGTAAGGATACTCGTGAAACCCGGTACTGTCCGACTCTAATGGAATTATCCGAACGTTATGTAAAAAGGTTTGAGATGGGTATTGGATCTAAAAAAGTACCCATGACGCGTATGAGATTATCCCTCCGTGTACCCGCTACCTGTTACCTATCATATATATATATATATATATATATATATATATATATAGGAGAAGGCTCTTGTGAGAACCATTTCTTAGGTGAGAACACTCCTTAGGTGAGAACCACTCAAAACTACGTAGTTTTGAGTGTAAAAATTAATAAAAAATACTGATGCTACTAGGGTTTGAACGCTGGCCTCCTCACTCACACTCCACACTCCTTACCACTGAGCCATTTGCTTTTCTTGTGTATTATGTTGCGCACTGCTTAATATACCAATGCCCTTGTAGCTTCTATTGTTTAATATTTGATGCATGCACTTATTAATATTGATTAAATGTGTATAATAATAAATTATTAATAGAAAAAAAATGAAATTTGCATAATAATGAATTATTAATAAAAAGAAAATGTCCATAATAATGAATTATTAATAGAAAAAAATTCAAAAACATGCTCCAATTTCTTATTTATTTAATTTATTTATATTTTTGTAATTTATGTTATATAAGAAAATATATTTTTTAAAACATATGTTAGAACATATATTTTAACTTTTAAAACACGAACTATGAAGTTTAGAACGTACGACATATTTTTTAGAACATACGTTATGTTTTTTAGAACATGTGTTATGTTTTTTCGAACATGAGTTATAAATTATATTATAGAACAAGTGAAAAAACGATCCAGATATCTACCGATTTTTTAGAACATTATACTTAATTTTTAGAACACAAACTATATATTTTTTAAAACATACGTTATAACATATATTTTAACTTTTAAAACACGAACTATGAAGTTAGAACGTACGACATATTTTTTAGAACATACGTTATGTTTTTTAGAACACATGTTATGTTTTTTCGAACATGAGTTATAAATTATATTATAGAACAAGTGAAAAAACGATCCAGATATCTACTGCTTTTTTTAGAAAATTATACTTAATTTTTGGAACACAAACTATAAACTTTAGAACATATGTTATGTTTTTTAGAACATACGTTATGTTATTTAGAATGTGAGTTTTTTTTTTGAACAAAAAAAATGGCCCATACATTTACTATTTTTTTAAAACATTATCTTAATTTTTAGAACACAAATTATAAAGTTTAGAACATATGTAACAATATTTAGAATATCGTCCTTAACAATTTAAAACATAAATTACAAAAATATAGAGGAATTAAATAAATAAGAAATTAGAGCATGTTCTTGGTTTTTTTCTATTAATAATTAATTATTATGCACATTTATTTTTTTCTATTAATAATTATTATGCGAATTTAATCAATATTAATAAGTGCATGCATCAAATATTAAACAATAGAAGTTACAAGGAAATTGGTATATTAATCAGCGCGCGGAAGAATATACAAGGAAAGCAAATGACTCAGTGGTAAGCAGTGTGGAGTGTAAGTGAGGAGGCTAGGGTTTAAACCCCAGCAGCATCAGTATTTTTTTATTTAATTTTACACTCAAAACTACGTAGTTTTAGGTGGTTCTCACCTAGAGGAGGCCAGGGTTCAAACTCTGGCCTCCTCACTTACACTCCATACTGCTTACCACTGAGCCATTTGTTTCCTTTGTGTATTCTGTTGCGCGCTGATTAATATACCAATGCCTTTGTAGCTTCTATTGTTTAATATTTGATGCATGCACTTATTAATATTAATTAAATTCGCATAATAATTATTAATAGAAAAAAACAAATGTGCATAATAATTAATTATTAATAGAAAAAAAAACCAAGAACATGCTCTAATTTCTTATTTATTTAATTCCTCTATATTTTCGTAATTTATGTTTTAAATTGTTAAGGACGATGTTCTAAATATTGTTACATATGTTCTAAACTTTATAATTTGTGTTCTAAAAATTAAGATAATGTTTTAAAAAAATAGTAAATATATGGGCTATTTTTTTGTTCAAAAAAAACTTACATTCTAAATAACATAACGTATGTTCTAAAAAACATAACATATGTTCTAAAGTTTATAGTTTGTGTTCCAAAAATTAAGTATAATTTTCTAAAAAAAGCAGTAGATATCTGTATCGTTTTTTCACTTGTTCTATAATATAATTTATAACTCATGTTCGAAAAAACATAACACGTGTTCTAAAAAACATAACGTATGTTCTAAAAAATATGTCGTACGTTCTAACTTCATAGTTCGTGTTTTAAAAGTTAAAATATATGTTATAACGTATGTTTTAAAAAATATATAGTTTGTGTTCTAAAAATTAAGTATAATGTTCTAAAAAATCAGTAGATATCTGGATCGTTTTTCATTTGTTCTATAATATAATTTATAACTCATATTCGAAAAAACATAACACGTGTTCTAAAAAACATAACGTATGTTCTAAAAAATATGTCGTACGTTCCAAACTTCATAGTTCGTGTTTTAAAAGTTAAAATATATGTTCTAACGTATGTTTAAAAAAATATATTTTCTTATATAACATAAATTACAAAAATATAAAGGAATTAAATAAATAAGAAATTGGAGCATGTTTTTGGATTTTTTTCTATTAATAATTCATTATTATGGACATTTTCTTTCTATTAATAATTCATTATTATGCAAATTTTTTTTTTCTATTAATAATTTTTTACTATGCACATTTAATCAATATTAATAAGAGCATGCATCAAAATTAAACAATAGAAGCTACAAGAGCAATAGTATATTTATCAGAGCGCGACATAAATTATAAGTAAAGCAATTGGCTTGGTGGTAAGTTGTATGGAGTGTAAACATAGTGTCTCAGGTTCGACCCCCCTAAGCAGCACCGTTTTTTATTTTTATTTTTTCTACCCAAAACTACGTAGTTTTGAGTGGTTCTCACCTAAGGCGAGTTCTCACCTAGGAAAGGGTTCTCACAAGAGCCATCTCCTATATATATATATCAAAATGAAAATTATCATTTTATGAAAATGAACTATTTATTTTTAGTGCATTTTAATATCTTGATAATTTGAATAATTTAGGACCCCCCTAAGCAGCAGCGTTTTTTTTTATTTTTTCTACCCAAAACTACGTAGTTTTGGGTGGTTCTCACCTAAGGTGAGTTCTCACCTAGGAAAGGGTTCTCACAAGAGCCCTCTCCTATATATATATATATATCAGAATGAAAATTATCATTTTATGAAAATGAACTATTTATTTTTAGTGCATTTTAATATCTTGATAATTTGAATAATTTAGATTACTTGAATTTAGAATGTTCATTAAATTTGTGGGAGGTTTATTATATTTGTGTTTTGTTAAATTTGTAATTTATTTGTTTTATGTGTTGATTCTTAACGGGTAAGGATATCCACGGGTACCCGCAAATTAAATGGGATGAGTTTGGGATTCAAAAAATATATCCGTTAAAGTAATCGGACAAAACAGGTAATTCAATATCAAAAGCATACAACTCTTAAACAAGGCCTTGATGGGCAAGCTAGCCTGCGGGGCAATTCAGGGTAAATCATTCTGTTTTAAGCTTCTTCATTCCCGTTTTCTCTATGCAGGAAGGCCGCGGTATGTGATTGTGAATTCGAGAATATGGTGCTCGATTAAAGCCTCCTTTTGCACTATTGATTCCAATTGTTTTTGGTGGATCGGCAGGCGATCAGATCTTAATTTATGGAATGGAAGATGGCTCAGTCCCCCTGTGTCTGTTCAAATGAATCTGCCCCCCCACCAAGGAGCAGCGTCGCCTTATCCATGGCGTTGATGATTTTTTGGGGGATGAGGGTTGGGAAATTTTACCAGCTCTCCCACACTATCTGGTGCGGCAAATCCAGGAAGTACGCCGCAGTGGTGAGGAAGAAGACAGTGCATTTGGAAGCCATCGGTGAAGGGTGATTTTAGCGCACGTCTCTTTTACGAGTGGTTGCGACCGAGGGGGCAAATCCAGCCTTAGAGCCGCTTTGATCGGGGCAAGCACATTCCTCCTGCTCGATCACTAATTTGTTGGAGGAACTGCTCAGTTCTCTTCCCACCCATGACAGATTAAACGCTCGCGGAATGAACATCGTATCTCGTTGCTGTTTCTGTGAATCGGCAGTTGAAACGGGTCAGCATCTATTTTTAGACTGTAATTTTGCGTAGGAAATTTGGAGGGCGATCAACTCACTTTTTGGCCGTAGCATTTCAAGTTCAACGCTGGGAGAGTTGATCCTCACGGCGTCTAGGCAAAAATTCAGCACGCAGGTGGCAGCTCTTTGGTCAGCGACAAATGTTAATGCAATCTGGATTATTTGGACAGCTCGCAACAAACGTCTCTTTGAGGAAGAGTCGCCTTGCATTTCTCATTCCTTGCGCAGGCTCTAGCACGCAATCCGTGAGGCTTCTTACATTGGCATTGGATCGACTTGGAATTCCACTGTAGAAATCAGACTATTAAAAGAATTGGGTATCAATAGATAGCTATGCAAACATCCGCGCATAATTTCGGTTCGATGGCAGACTCCTCCTATGGGCTTTGTTAAGGTTAACATGGATGCTTCAGTTGTGAATAGTCTGGGTCAGGCGGGTTGTGGAGGTGTTTTTCGTGCCTCGAATGGATCTTTCATAGGAGCTTTTTCTTTTCCCATTACATGGGCTTTCCCTTACATGACTGAACTAAAAGCTGCAGTTTTTGCTATCAAAACCGCCATACGAAGAGGTTGGAATAAGCTTTGGTTGGAGAGCGACTCCGTTTACGTGGTGAACATCATCCGGAGCCGTTCGGCCCCGGTTCCATGGTCTCTCAGACAGGAATGGTTAGATTGTATACAACAACTGGATTCCATTTTACTCGTGGTTTCGCACATTTACAGGGAAGAAAACCAAGTCGCTGACTCATTAGCAAATTTTGGTAGAACTGCTGATGGCATGGTCTAGTGGGACGATCTCTCGGATTTCTGCTCTTTTATTTTCTTCTATAATTTAATCGGACAACATGTGTACGATTCTCTTAGTTTTCTTTTTGCAGGATGCTATGTTCTTTTATTTTATCTTTAATAATATCGGCACTGATCTCGGGCAGTTCTTTAGGGAGTGCCAACCTAGTTGGGATGTCCTTTGTTCGGCCATGTCACCTGTCTACTTTCAATTAAAAAAAGAACAGGTAATTCAAAAAATAAACGAATAACGGTATAAAATTGACATTACCCACAAATATCCTACCTATTGCCATCCGTAATTACATTCAGTTCTGGAAAATGATACTCTAACTCATTCACTTTACGCTTACTAACGTAACTTTATAGGACAACATCAAGTCTCTAGTGTTCAAATCCCCTTACATAAATTTAAAAGTACAATCCTTAATTTCCCCAATAGAAATCGTTAAAGAGCGAGTTTTTAATTCCTATTCTAATAAAAAAACCTAAAAAAATTTAGATTACAAAAGGATTTAGGGTAATTAATTTATTAGTCCTTATATTTTGACAAAACACACTGTTTAGTCCTTGTATTTTTAAAAACACATGGTAAGGTCCCTAACCTTTTTCTCAGTGAACTGTTTAGTCCTTCCATATGTTTGTTAGATTTTTTTACCGTTTATGACTTCAAAAATGATGAAATTACCCTTTACTATTTATCTTCAAACTTCAGAAGAGGAAATCCAATTTAGAAGAAGAAGCTATTTGTATGGAGAACAAGAAAAAGAACAGACTCAATGCTTACGAATTTGAACGATTAAGAAGAAAATCAAGAAGAAAAACACTCAAAGTTGATTTCAGATGTATTAGAGTTTAAAGGAAAGGAAAATAAAGGAAAAGAAGAACGCAAATCCAAATTGACTAACAGAATCTTCATGAGAGTCTATCGGAAGGGACTAAACAGTTCATCGAGAAAAACGTTAGGGACTAAACAGTTCACCGAGAAAAACGTTAGGGACTGTACCGTGTGTTTTTGAAAATATAGGGACTAAACAGTGTGTTTTGTTAAAATATAGGGACTAATAAATTAATTACCCAAGGATTTATATCAATGGCTTATATTCAATACACATCTTAGTTGACTTTTTTATTCCTTTTTTTTCTTACATTTTTTTAAATGAAAAAAAAAAAGAAAAGTAAAACATTTGTTGAGCATAATTGAGAATATTACACAACTATGAAGTCAGAGTAAGAAGCGAATAAATTACATAAAAGAAAGACAAAACTAGCTAAAACTTAGATGGGATAAGTTCTTCTTGTAAGTGTAAATGGGAGCAACAAACATATATATATGGCATCATGTTCTATATATCAAGCTATTCCTTCCTATCCCTTTAATCCTTCTAACATCCCACTCCATTGACCCACTTTTGTCTCCCCCCAAATTGCTAAATATAATTATTTCCTTTCCTTACCCATACCACTTTTTTAGAATAATCTCTCATGCTACATTTGGTACGTTGTAAGACAATACAATGTAATCACACTTTTAACATAATCAAAATTGTAATGTAATGGAATAATGATTCTATTATCTTATTTAGGAAGCTGGTGATATGAAATAAATAAGTTTTAGAAGCTGATGAGACACTAATAAAGTTCAAGGAGCCAATCTACTTTTATGGACAAGTTCATGGAGTTGGTGATGTATTAGGACTTTTTTTTTAAATTCGTATTAGCTTCCTAAACTTGTCCATAAAAGTAGATTAACTCCATAAACTTTGCAAGTGTCTTACTAGCTCCCTAAATTTACTTATTTCGTAACAACTAAGTACAATAATCATAATACTATCTCTCGATCCTCATCCATTCGATCTCTCAACCCTGTAATACTAACTCTTATAATGGGTTGAAAGGTAGAAGAAAAGAAAACATTACCTCTCAAATAGATGAAGATGTATTTTTAGGAATTAGATTTAATAAGTTTCTCTACTTAGTTGTTACGGAATAAGCAAGTTTAGGGAGCTGATGAGACACTTGCAAAGTTTAGGAAGCTAATATACTTTTATGGACAAGTTTAGGGAGTTGGTGATACGAAATAAACAAGTATAGGGAGCTGGTGATACGAAATAAACAAGTTTAGAGAGCTGGTGAGACACTAACAAAGTTTAGGAAGTCAATCTACTTTTATAGACAAGTTTAGGGAATTGGTGAGTATTAGGCCTAAAAAATTGATGAAATGTAATTACCATTAGAAAACTTATGTTTGCTTAGTTATATGTAATCGTAAAATTTTATTTACATATTTAAAATCCACAAAAAATGTGAAATTTTGAAAAACGAGAAATTAGTAAATACTTTTTCGTGTTTTCATAGTCTTTTATACATTTTTTTCGTTTTACATTTTCACTGTTTTGTTCTATTTTTTCGTTTTTTTTTGCTCATTTTTCGCATTTTGCATTTTTCTTCGTTTTCAATTTTTCACGTTTTTCTATTTTTTGGGTTTTTAAAAATGATAAGAGACGAGATTTGACAAATGAGAGGTTATATGGAACTTTAAAGGTAGAAATTAAGATTTCTATAAAAAAAAAAGGTAGAAATTAAGATTGCATGTTTTGGATGTAATGAAAATTCAAGTCATTTTTTCATGTAATGGTCATTACATAAATTGTTGAACAAAATTTAATGGCTTAATAAATCATTTGCCTCCTGAATTTGTCCAAAAAGCTTGATTGGCCTCCTGAACTTTCAACGCGTCCCGATAGTCCCCTCAACTTGTATAAAATGTTCAGTTAGCCCCTGAACTTGCGGAAAATGTAATCAATTGATCACTCGATTGCAAAAAAAAAAAGTAAGTTAAATGCGGAAAATGTATTGCACTAGTCTTAAAAAAAGTAAAACAACTAAGATCGGGATATGAAGTTCTAATATTAGATAAGACAAGTTTTATAGTTGAGCAAGCAATAATTTCTTTTTTAATCTATTTTTGAATATGTAATAACATTCTAAGATGCGTGAATACATATCTTTCGCATTTAACTTACTTTTTATAACCGAGTGATCAATTGATTATATTTTACGCAAGTTCAGAGGGCTAACAGAATATTTTATGCAAGTTGAGGGGGCTATCGGAACACTTTGAAAGTTTAGGAGGGCAATCAAGCTTTTTGGACAAGTTCAGAAGGCAAAGGATGTATTAAACGAAATTTAATCTATAAATTTCTCATTCCATTACAACAAGATTTTAATACGCAACCAAACATGATAATGTACCTTCAATATAATGAAAATTACATTACAAATGTCATTACATCTTATTAAACAAGGCCTCAGTTTTTATCAAACACATTGTTTATTGTATTTGCAATAATACACTATTAGGTCCTTAATTCAACAGTTTAGTCCAACTACCCATTTAAATATTAGTTTACCCTGGCTCTTTAAAGGTAAATTACATTTTTAGTGCATACACTTTTTACTATATTTTACACTTTGATTCCTAAAATTTAATTTATACTTAAAAATTACAATTATTTCAAATGTTGAAAATTATTAAAATTAATAGTCGGGTTAGAATTGATATCCTCCCGTACTTGAAACAGATCGGTTAAATCCGAATTATGAATCAGGTAAGATTTGAGATACTTTACAAAAAGACCAAAATACCACTCACCCGCCCTTACTTAACCTAATCTCTAATTAAATATGCACAATCCAAATGAATTATGAATTTGTGGTGCATAATCATTTGGGAGATTACACTCGGTCTTTATGATTATCTTGAGTTTTCTATAAACAGAAGACTTAAATGCAAGCTCATTACAATACAACTCAAAACATTTAGTTGGTGAATTTATTGCATCTCCTCTTGAAGTCACTTGATGTTAGAGTTATGTGATCAATAATACAAGATCATGGTCCATTTTCTTCTGCTGTAAAACACGTGGGTAATTTATGCTATAAGAGGTAACATTACCTGTTTAATTTATTTGGATTTATATGTGAATAAATCTAACATTAGTATAAGAGTCACAGATTTTGTGTTATGTTATTTTAATTCAGAAATTAAAATTGATATGGTTTTTTATAATAATAATTAATTAGAGGATTAAATATGTATTTATTTAAAATCAAAATGTATGTTTAGAATATTTTTTCATGAAAAATGCATCTGTATTATAGAAATAGATTGTATTTTGCAATTAAGGGTTTTACTTTTATGATTTGGAATCTGTTTCTGTCTTGAGAGAGCGTATGTGTGCCTCAAACTCTAACTTCTGCTTATTATGTAGACAATTAGATCTCACCATAGATCGTAAAAACCTTAGATCATATATTTTTTCAAAAGCATGAGAAAGACGCATGTGGGATCCACGGCTACAAACGAAAGCAACATGCCAGACAGAGGTCTAACAAATGATTTTTCTCATCCGAAGTTCGGCAGGAATTGGAAAATTTTGTTCTCTATAACTATTTGGTGGGTCTGGAAAGGCGATGCATCATAGTGTTTGAAAGGAAGGATCAACAGTTTCAAATGATGACCGACTTCCTTAGAATCGGTTTTGAAAAAAACACAATCGCCTATAGGATGAACATGGAGAAGAACATGCACACTGGTTTTAGATAAGAGATTCAGATGCAATGGCATCCTCCGATCGCTAACGTGTTCAAGTTGAAGACTGATGGTTATACCAAAGGCAACTCTGGCCAGCAGGGGGTTGGGGGAGTTATTAGAAATTGAGAAGGAAATTGGATTTCAAGTTTTGTGCTCAACATCAGTATTTGTTCAGCTATTCATGCGGATAGTGATTCTAATTTAGTAGTTTCTTGGAGAGTGATTCTAATTTAGAAATTTTTTGGATCAACAGTAGAGATTGTAACTCAAGTACATATAACAACATTATTCTTGACTGTTCTGAGCTCATTAATAGAAGCTGAAATGTCAGAATTCTTCATGTCTTTAGAGAAAGTAACATAGTGGCGGATAATCTGGCTAGCTATATGTCGACTTTGCCCAAAAGCATCCATGTATTTCAAAATTGCATCCCTAGTGTCAGTCATGAGTTATGTCAGAACGTTAATGAGATTTTCGGCCTAGAGATGTGACCTCTTAATAGTGTTCCTCTATTTTGTCATTAATTTTGTGTTGTTTTGTTTGTCTTCCATGACTCAAACCCTTTGTTGTATATAAAAAATAGGGTTAAGGTGCAAAAATACCCCAAACGTTTTGGACCAGGAGCAATTTTACCCCTAACGTCTAAAATGGTGCAATTTTACCCCTAACGTTGGAAGCCAAGAGCAATTTTACCCTTAACGTTAATAAAATGGGTCAATTTGAGAAATAATTCATCAAACTGTCTTTTCGGTCATGAATCTTGTTATCTACACTTCATACGTGTGTCATTTTATCAGTAACAAATCACAAACATTCGTTGGGATGTGAAAAAAAATAAAAAATAT
Organism: Euphorbia lathyris; assembly: GCF_963576675.1. Taxonomy (NCBI): domain Eukaryota; kingdom Viridiplantae; phylum Streptophyta; class Magnoliopsida; order Malpighiales; family Euphorbiaceae; genus Euphorbia; species Euphorbia lathyris. The sequence continues at coordinate 57,603,208 of NC_088917.1, forward strand.
ATAACTGTCTTTTTGTACAGATTAGATAAAAAAATTCAAAAAATCCACCGAATTTATGAGATCTCAAATTCTATTATTAAATTATAAAAAACATGAAATCCTTTTTTAGAACGAATTATTATGCAATTGGTCTAGAATAATGAACAAAAATATCTGTGTTTTATAATAGTGTCTGAAATTGACCCAATTTATCAACGTTAGAGGTAAAATTGCACCATTTTAGACGTTAAGGGTAAAATTGCTCCTGGTCCAAAACGTTAGGGGTATTTTTGCACCTTAACCCTCAAAAATATTATACATGTTTTTTTTAATCATTAATAAATTTATCTTTTTTTTATAATAATTAATAAATTTATCTTTAAAATTTAACATTACATGTGTTTAGAAAAATTAAATTTTTTTCCACACATTGTTTTCCAAATTTTTCACTCCTCATTAGCAGGTCTATCTCTCCACTGCCCTCCCTCTCTCAGGATGTGAACTTCGAATTCGCTCGGTTTCCCCATTCTCCTTCCACTTCCCTCCCCCCTTTTTAGTTACTGAGTATTTTTCTCATGTGATTAATTTCTTTTATGGCACCCATTGCTTTCCCTTTCTCTCCTAATTCTCTTCAGCTTCGATTCTCTGTCAATTTTAAGAACCATAGGGTATTACCGCCAGTTGTTCTGGTACGATGTCAGTTGGATAATTATGCCCATATGATTTGTGCGGTTCAGTATAGGAATTGACTGGAAAGACGTCGTGATGGGAGCCAATTGATTGTGTCTTGCTCTACGATGGTGATCAGTCTATCGAGTCTGAGAGGAAGAAATGGCTAGAAGGTATGAAAAATAGACTTTGTATAGCTGCTGGTTTCCTGTCTCTGCCACGATTTATAGTTAACCATATGTTAATGTTCTGTTGTTCTTTAGCAATTTAAAACTTTAGATTTCTTGTGAGTCAGGACTGATTTTTATTCAGATAGAGATTAACCATCATAATGCATTAAGGAAATTTATTAGCTCAAGAGCTAACATATGCTTTTTTAATACTGATTTGGCATTTCCACCTAGTTATTACATTTCTTATGCAACATCATGGAGCAAGGCTCTTGTTTTATCATTTATTACAACACTGTGTTCCAATATGCTCTGTTTTTGTTCGTTCTTCGGTGTGCTTGCCCCTCGACAAGTTATCTTAACATCTTGAATTAGGGTTGGTTTGAAGTTTATCGATGTTGTTATTGGTTGCACTTTTAGGCTTTAATTATGCCATTTGATTTGAGTATGTTCATTATATGGGTTGTAGATTGATTAAATTTGATGTAACTTTTGGGTCTTGACTTTAGATATTCATTAACTCAGTCTTTTATTTTTATTTTGTGAAAATGAATTCTTTGTATGATTTGTTTGAGAATTGACTCCGAGACATGCTGACTGTTCACGACGTATTAGACGCATTTCAATCATGGCTAGAGTAGAGCTGTAAAATTTCAGAGCTCGTTGACACTTGGTTAGATTGTCTTCATAATTCTTTATTTCTTTATTGGTATGTAGGCTGGCAGTGTGGATGTCCTTCATTGCTACTATCCACATATACAAGGGAATCGACAAGTCAACAATTGTTAACCGGCACCATGCTCAAAGGCTAATGGAGAATGTTGGTTTGGACATTTATAAAGCTACAATGGCACTCAGATTAAATTGTTCTGCTGTTGAAAGTAAACTTATTGAAACAACAATAATTATGAAAACAATGTCCACATCTCTGCTGGAGAAGAATGCTTATTGCTTTGTTGGACTGATTGATAACTCACAATTCAAGGTGCTTCAATCCAAAATTTCAAAGTTTCTTCATCAAAGTCTAATGAATTTGTATGTCCTAAATTTTGATTTTGTGCACTGCCTTAAATCGGTTTTTGGGAGGGCTTTGCATGGAACATCATTAAGAGAAGAATTTTGAAATTTGATAATTCAGAATGTGGTTAAAATATTGAGTTACGTAGGTAACAATTGACTGACATAAGAATAACTCTCCTTTCAATCAGTTGCATGTAAAGTCCACTGATGCGTTGTTCTTTCATGTGCCTTACATTACTGATTGTCTTCGGCTTCCGTTTCAAATAATCTGTTATGAAGAGGTGTAAAGGAGCACAAATTATTCAGCTAACGAGGCAGCCTATTAATTTTTCAGGTGACACCTAATCTTTATGGAAATCTAGTTGGAAATATAGCTGCAGAGATTGGTGGTGGTACAGGAGTCATGCCATGAGGTATATATCCATGAATTAACTGTCTTAGAACTTTTCTGCTTTAGTTTTTCCTTATTTTGTTGAAATGCATAACATGGTATTGCAAACTACATCAATAGTTTTTTTTTTTTTTTCTGGATATGCTTATAACGTTTGCTTTCTATGTGCTTAAATCACTTATTAGCCTTGGACTTTGATTCATGATAGTAGTTATTGGGGTTTTCAGTTTTATGTAATGAAATGAATGACACTTGGGATGACCTTTGCTTGTCTCAGAGCTGTTGAAATGCTACAATGCTGAATGTCAGTATTAGGAAATTTCAACATTGAAATTTGGTACTTGAATGCAATTTGGCTATTGTAAATATTAGGGATGTGTACACCAATGTGGAGAAACTTAATATAGATTCCAACTCCCTTGACCTGCATTTATGGCTGAACAGATATGCAGTAGTGATTTAAAAATTATGGAAGAAACTGATTTATGACTTGCAAATATATGAAACTGCTCGGGTTATTAAATAATGAAACATTGTTATTGTATAGATGTACATCTAATCATAACAATCGGGCTTTATTTTCCCAAATTATTGACTCTCTCTCTCTCCCTTGTTCTCTTTTTGTGTGAGCATGTCAGTAGTCCCTAAACAAATGCCCTTTACCCCCATTAACTCTATGTTTTGAAGACAATGCTAATTTTTGAACTATGACTTTTAAGTCTTTATGTTCCTTCACACCACATTAACTCCATCATCACACCCTTCTCTTTCATTTAGCTACTTTCATTCTAAGTCTCTCTTGATCATTCTGAACTGATGTTTGAATAGCAAAGAGTTCACCTTTTTATTCTTTGGTGATAAATTCTGAAAGTCATATAAATGGTGTAATTGTTTATGGTCAAATATGATTTCACTGATTATTGCAGACATTTTCATGATTTTCAAAATGTTTTTCTTATTGAGTTCAATAATATTCATGGATATCATAATTTCTAGTATACAAAGTGTTTGATAGGTTAAAATCCATGTACAAGTCAACATTTTTTTTATATTAACAATTAATTATATCTAATTTTCTCATGATCCCTCTCTCTCTCACCATACACTGAGAATTTTGGTGTCGGTGGCTCAGAGTCAGATGAATCTGCTGCAAAAACAGGGAAAGTAAATCCCAAGGATGATGCATCATCTTCTTCTTCACTGCTCGTCGAAGAGAAAGAGAAAGATGGGACTGTGAGCAAGAAAGTCGGTGTCACTGTCACCACTGGCTCAGAAGAAGCTGCAGAAACTGGGAAACTGGCAATATCACTGCTGCCTGATGCATCATCTTCTTCTTCACTGCTCGTCCAAGAGAAAGACGGGACTGTGAGTGAGAAAGATGCTGTGGGTGGCTGAGAAGAAGCTGCAGAAACCAAGCTATTATCAGGTAACATTGGTTTTGCTGTGGAAATTGTAGGCGGAGGAATGAGGATCCAAACTCGAGTACAAACAGATGCTATGCATAAATAATAAAACAGGAAATACAAACCTCATTAGAACCCTTGTGTTTTGAGCATTCAAATTTTGTGCATAATGGCCATGTGTTAATGCAGTGGCAACTTTTATATCTGAAGCTGTTGCCACTGCATTCACCTTATTACCAGACTCCTGCTGCTTCTGTTTCTTCCATGGCCGCAACTCAGCAGGCTTATCTATAAGAGTATCAATGTGCTCTAATATTTTTCGAGCCATAAGGGTAGATTGCGCAGGGACTCCTGGAGTAAAGAGTTCAGTGTGTTGTGGCTTAGTACAATGACTATCTATTGGTCCATTTTCCTGATTTTGCTTTGGAGCAGAAAATAAGGCCTCTGAATTACTACTCCAGTAATCCTTTCTAGGACAGTTTAAATTCACTGATCCTCTAGAGAGAGTTTCAACATGAAACTTATGCCGCAGCCTACGAATGGGTCCCACAGATTCGGGGTTACCATTTAATGCTTCGGTCTTCTTTGAATGTACCTATATAATATATGCAGTCCAACAAAGAGTCAGTCAGACAATAAGAATAATAAACCCAGAAACTTAATCAACAAAATAACAAAAATTACCTGTTTTAAAGTCTGTTGAAATGAATTTGTGATGGTTCTAGAATATGGGGTTCGGGGAAAAGTATGAAGCACAAATCTGTTTGTTCTCTGATCCTGCACTAAGGCACCAGGACATGTTGGGGCTGGCTGTTGAAACAACATGAAAATTGAATGCCTTAATCATCCATAAAAATAAAGGAAAAACAACCATTTCATTTCGGAATTGTATTAAGCACTTGGTAAAGGTAAGATTATAATTCAATTCAATTGAATTTTGGCTCATGTATTTTAGTTCATCCCTTGACAAACAATTCCATTTACAGCCAAGAGTTAATTGGGATATTAATTACTACAAGAATTCAGTGCAGAACACTTGTAAAATTGTGTAACTGTAAATAACTCAATTTATTGGCCAAATTCTGGATGAATATAATAATATATTACAAATTCCTTGGTTTTGGTTGTTTAAATTGTGATTTACATCCTCTTCCTCTTAGTTTTTAGCTTGCCTGATCATGTTGTGTGTGGTGATATATTACAAGAATTAATGGATCTGACCAAATGATATATGAAGTAGAGAGATAGAGGGAGAGAAAACATGGAACACCACCAAAATAATGGAACAATGGAGCTCAATGGAACTCATAAACTAAACATCAACAAGCTTCAAGAACAAGAACAAGAAGAAGGCAAGCTTAAATACAGAGGATGGAAAGCCATGCCTTTTGTTATAGGTAAGTCTTAGTTAAAGATTGGATATATATGATTCAAGTTTTGAAATTGTTATTTTGTTTAAAGATGTATAGCAAATAAATTTCAGGAAATGAAACATTTGAGAAGCTAGGAGCTATTGGAACATTAGCCAATCTGTTGATATATCTAACAACTGTATTCAACATGAAGAGCATAACAGCTGCAACTATTATCAATATCTTCAATGGTACTGCCAATTTTGGCACTTTGATTGGTGCTTACCTCTGACACTTACTTTGGTCGCTATTATACCTTAGGATTTGCTTCTTCTATGTCTTTTCTGGTACTCTTTTATTCCTCTTAATTTTAAGTCAAGTTCGTACTTTTTAGGATGAGTTTAACTCTTGTTTACGGTTTTGTTTTAGTTGAATTTATGGTATAATTATTGGTACATTTTTGGTCGAAGGGATTGCAGATTATACATTTTTGGTATAATCTGTTGATACACCAAATGATATATTACAAGAATTTGGTGTTCAAGAATTTATATCATACAGCTTACACCTACCTACCAAATCAAAATAATACTCTTAACTTTTGGTGCTTACTTTGAGATATTCTAATTTTTATAGCTAATTTTATCTTTTTTTTACACTTTACGTAAGATTATTATCATTTTTTACACATATTATCAATCTTTTTTATATTTTTATATATCAAATAATATCTATTCTTTTTATTTTCTATTTCACACAAAATAAGAGTGCTTACACTCTCAGAGTGAGATTTGAAGAAGAAGGAAGCCAATATCATGTTGGCTCTGCCAAAAAATTTAGAAAGAAGACCACCACCGTGTAGAGGTGTCAAAATGGATCATAACCCATTTATTGACCTTTTTACCCAAGCATTTAATAGGTAAGGGTCGACCCTTTTATGAATTGGGTTATAAATGGGTTGATCCATTTAACCCAAATAATAAAAAGGTTGGGTAGGTTTTTTAGAGGGTCAACCCATTAACCCATTAATTCAGTATTCATTCTTAAAACAAGCATGCGAATACGCAGCCCTGCACGGGTTATGTGAGGGAGGAGGAGGCGAGGTACCTCTGTCCTGCACGGGTTTGGGTACGAAGGAAATGATTCTTCGATTCTTAGTGTTCATGTTTATATCATTTACACTCTTGAGTCCACTATTATCATGCTTCCGTTTGTGGATTCTATACCTATCCACTTTCAATTCTAATAGCAAAACTATGTTACAATTGAAGAAATTATTCTTTATTTATAGACAGGATGGGAGGAGATTATAGAAGGAAATATTTAATGTAATTGGGAGGAATATCAATTAAAATAATCAGCCTCTAATTTAACGTTACACTATTAATGCTATTGACTCAAATAGAAGTCTTATGTTGACTTGACTCAAATTTGAAACTTTATAAAATTTGCCTAAGTGTCTCAATTTCACTTTATCAAATCTCACATGCTCGATCTTTGCTGGATCGTTTTAGTCTTAGTCAAAACTCCTTTGATTTTGAATCCCCTCAAATAATTACCAAAATCAATTAATTAACTTACCAAAAATTCTTAACGTAAATGAAAGAGATATTCAATTATAATAACGAGCTCCCTAAAAAACGTTACAATATTAATGGCTGATTTTCATAAATCATGTGATAGTTTTAGGTAAATGTGAATTTCCTTTTAATATTGTAAATTAATAAGATTATTCCCATATTGTAAATTTATAAAAATCTTCTCTTTAACTTGACTCAAATTTTGAGACTATAAAATTTGACTAAACCTCTAAATTCGACTTTGTAAAATTTGGGGTAGCCATGGTTTCAATTATAAATTTACTTCTTCCTTACCTAAAATTTGAAACAAATAGTTGCATTATGTCTTTATTAAACTGATCAATATCTAACTATTAATTCGCGATAATTCTTATTGAATTCAACCAATTTACCCATTTTTTATGAACTTAAGCCACGGTTAAATTGTATGAAATTGTCTTAAATTGGTACGAGAATGCATTTAAACACGTTTAGTGTAATTTTATGAAACCTTCGAGTTAATAGTTTTGGAATAATTTCAATTGATTTCATCTTTTCATCGTTGTTATTCTTTTCTACCATTTTTCTTCATTTTTTTTCCTACGTTGCCTTTTTTTTGTTTGTTTGGGTCGATTTCAATCAATTAATTCAATTTCAAGACCAGGGCATGGGCCGGCGAGACCGTCCGCCCGGCCCAGGGCCAGACCCATTTAGCCGGGCTTGGACACATGGAAATACTGTTAGGCCAGGCCCGGCCCAAGCCCGTATAAGCCCGCCAAAAACTGGGCGGGCTTGGACTTTACAACTTTTATATCGGGCAGGCCCGACCCTATATATATATATATATATATATATATAATATATATATATATATTTATATAAATTATAATCTATGTATATAAATCTATATATAATATAAAACAGTAACGATGGAGCTGAGGTGTCACTTCCTCTTTTTTTACTGATAAAAAATATAATATAAAACAGTAACGATGAGGTGTCACTTCCTCCTTTTTTACTCATAAAAAATATAATATATTAACTTTAGTTATATTATTATATTTATTTATAAAAAAATTATTTTATCCGTACTATATCTAAAAGTTCTACATAATTTAAATTAATCCCTAAAATCTGTCTAATTCTCTGCATATCTATATATAATATAAAACAGTAATGATGGAGCTGGGGTGTCACTTCCTCCTTTTTTACTGATAAAAAATATAATAAAAAATATAATATATTAACTTTAGTTATATTATTATATTTATTTATAAAAAGATTATTTTATCCGTACTATATCTAAGAGTTCTACAAAATTTAAATTAATTCCTAAAATCTCTCTAATTCTCTGCATATCTATATCTAAAAGTTATACATAATTTAAATTAATTCCTAAAATCTCTCTAATTCTCTACATATCTAAATATAATATAAAACAGTAACGATGGAACTGAGGTGTCACTTTCTCCTTTTTTACTGATAAAAAATATAATATATTAACTTTAGTTATATTATTATATTTATTTATAAAAAGATTATTTTATTCGTACTATATCTAAGAGTTTTATAGAATTTAAATTAATCCCTAAAATCTCTCTAATTCTCTGCATATCTATATCTAAAAGTTCTACATAATTTAAATTAATCCCTAAAATCTCTCTAATTCTCTACATATCTATATATAATATAAAACAGTAACGATGGAGCTGAGGTGTCACTTCCTCATTTTTTACTGATAAAAAAATATAATATAAAATATAATCTATATATAATATAAAATAGTAACGATGAGGTGTCACTTCCTCCTTTTTTACTGATAAAAAATATAATATATTAACTTTAGTTATATTATTATATTTATTTATAAAAAAATTATTTTATCCGTACTATATCTAAGAGTTCTATAGAATTTAAATTAATCCCTAAAATCTCTCTAATTCTCTACATTTCTATATCTAAAAGTTTTACATAATTTAAATTAATCCCTAAAATCTGTCTAATTCTCTGCATATCTATCTATATATAATATAAAACAGTAACGATGGAGCTGGGGTGTCACTTCCTCCTTTTTTACTGATAAAAATATAATATAAAATATAATATATTAACTTTAGTCATATTATTATATTTATTTATAAAAAGATTATTTTATCCGTACTATATCTAAGAGTTCTATAGAATTTAAATTAATCCCTAAAATCTTTCTAATTCTCTGCATATCTATCTGTATATAATATAAAATAGTAACGATGGAGCTGAGGTGTCACTTTCTCATTTTTTACTGATAAAAAATATAATATATTAACTTTAGTTGTATTATTATATTTATTTATAAAAAAGATTATTTTATCCGTACTATATCTAAGCCTTCTACAGAATTTAAATTAATTCCTAAAATCTCTCTAATTCTCTGCATATCTATATCTAAAAGTTCTACATAATTTAAATCAATCCCTAAAATCTCTGTAATTCTCTGCATATCTATATATAATATAAAACAGTAACGATGGAGCTGAGGTTTCACTTCCTCCTTTTTTACTGATAAAAAATATAATATAAAATATAATCTATTAACTTTAGTTATATTATTATATTTATTTATAAAAAGATTATTTTATCCGTACTATATCTAAGAGTTCTACAGAATTTAAATCAATCCCTAAAATCTCTCTAATTCTCTGCATATTTATATCTAAAAGTTCTACATAATTTAAATTAATCCCTAAAATCTCTCTAATTCTCTGCATATCTATCTATATATAATATAAAACAGTAACGATGGAGCTGAAGTGTCACTTTCTCCTTTTTTACTGATAAAAAATATAATATAAAATATAATATATTAACTTTAGTTATATTATTATATTTATTTATAAAAAGATTATTTTATCCATACTATATCTAAAAGTTCTATAGAATTTAAATTAATCCCTAGAATCTCTCTAATTCTCTGCATATCTATATATAATATAAAACAGTAACGATGGAGCTGAGGTGTCACTTTCTCATTTTTTACTGATAAAAATATAATATAAAATATAATATATTAACTTTAGTTATATTATTATATTTATTTATAAAAAGATTATTTTATTCGTACTATATCAAAGAGTTCTATAGAATTTAAATTAATCCATAAAATCTCTCTAATTCTCTGTATATCTATATCTAAAAGTTCTACATAATTTAAATTAATCCCTAAAATCTCTCTAATTCTCTACTTATCTATCTATATATAATATAAAATAGTAACGATGGAGCTGATGTGTCACTTCCTTATTTTTTACATTTAAAAAAAATAAATATAATATATTAATTTTAATTATATTATATTTATCTATAAAAAAGATTATTTAGGGTAAATTTGAAAATAAAATAATAATATTTAATTTATATAGCACCTGGTCCCTTGGAAGGAAGCCTGCCAGCCTAAGAGCAGGGGGGGTCTTGGTATAAGGCAAGCTAAGGACAATAATAAAGTCCTGTTAATGAAGCTTCTTTGGAGAATGTGGCAATCCCCCTCCTCCCTTTGGGTTCGTCTTCTGTGCGGCAAGTATAGGAAAGATAGAATCTTTGGTGGCCCGAAGGAGAGGGTTGTCAGCTGTTCCTTCCTCTGGAAAGGGCTTAGTGCTGTTTTTGCTGAGTTCTGTACGGGGATTGGCTTGGAGGTGGGTAATGGGAGATCTATTAGTTTCTGGTATGACACCTGGATTGGTGACAAACCGTTGATTGAGGTGTGCATCGCCCCTCCGCCGAATGATCTCCTCTCCTGGAGAATTGCTGATGTGGTGGACTCGGAGGGAGACTGGATCTGGTCTAAGTTCGACTCCTTTCTTAGCCTGGAGACCCTCCTTAATATTAGAGGTGTGAAGATTAGTAATCAGGAGGAGGATAAGGACAGACACTGCTGGGCCTTGACTAATAATGGTTCTTATTCTTGCAAATCGGCCTATGAAGCTTTTACCCCTAATAGGGCTAATCCTCCTTTGGAAATTTGGAAGTCCATTTGGGCCCTCAAAGTCCCCTACCGCATTAGGAGTTTCCTATGGCTGGGAGTCAAAGACAGGCTCCTCACGAATGCAGATAGACACAGAAGGCACTTGGCTGTATCTGGTGCCTGTAGCAGATGCAGCGGCCATGTGGAAACCTTGTGCCATGCTTTGAGGGATTGCCCGAATAGTAGAAAGGTTTGGGAAGGGGTCCTTCCTCACCACATCCTTCCTTCCTTTATGGGGTTCTCTGATATTGACTGGTTCTCTGAAGGCGTTAATGGGAATTTGTTGGCCAGTATGGAGCACGGGGCTATTCTCTTCGCTATTATTTGTCACCAAATGTGGAAATGGAGGAATGAAGAGTTATTTGCTGAGAAGACTGTCTTTATTCCTGACCTCCGGTTTTACTTCTCGAAAAAACTCTCTGTTATTACAAAGAGTTTTGAAGGAGAGCCCCTGGTTCACCCCTCCCCGGTTAAAGAGGTCCAGTTAGTTGGTTGGAGGAAGCCCAGGGAAGGGGTTGTCAAGTTGAATACGGATGGCTCCTGCCTTAGTAATGGCAGAATTGCTGCTGGTGGAGTTCTTCGGGATGCTGGTGGCGCCTGGCTGGCTGGGTTTACCCATAACTTAGGTACGGGCTCCTCCTTTACTGCAGAGCTCTGGGGGATCTTGTCTGGCATTAAACTCGCCATTCGCATGGGTGTTAAAAGACTTTCGGTGGAGTCTGACAATTTGGAGGCTATCAACAGGATTTCGGATAGACAGGCTGTTTGTCTTAAGAGTCAGAATCTCATTAAAGCCATCTTGAGGCTTCGTCCTGCCTTCGATTCTCTTACCTTCTCCCATATTTATAGGGAGCAAAACCGCGTGGCGGATCGCTTGGCAGCTGCTGGGCATGGGGGGATGTTAGGTGTTTCTACCCTTTCCGTTCCTCCTTCTTTTCTGTTACCTTCTCTTCTTGAGGATAGGATTGGGGTCAGTCTTCCTAGACTGATCCCGGGTTAGGTTTTTGTTTGTTTGTTTTTTTTCTTCCCTTCTTACCAAAAAAAAAAAATTGTAATTATTAGATTATATTTTTGTTAATATTTATATGTTAAGATGAATCCGTGCATCGCACGGGTCAAAAACTAGTTATAATATATTTTTATAAACATAAATATAAATAATTTTTTTCAAAAAAACTTTGCTGCTATATATTTCAGAAAAAAAAGTTTGCTGTTTAACTTATTATATATATATATATATATTTATATAAATTATAATATATTTTTTAATATATAGATGGGCTTGGACGGGCGGGCTTAGGATTCATATCTTCAGCCTGAGCCCAGCCCGAGCCCGAGCCCGATTAAATTTCTTGCGGGCTGGGCTAGGCTTGGGAGGAAATTACACCAATAATCATCTATTATATAGATTTTACAATTAACACTGATCTTTTATTTGCTTTTATCAATTCCTTATTTTCTATTAACTAGAATAGCAAAAAAACCCAAAATTTTATGCTTTTGTCATATTTAATCGGTTACTTTATTTTTTTAATAATTATTTTATTTTACTGAATTATTAATTAGATATTTATAACTAATCCCTAAATCTTTGCTTCCACTATTTCCATTTCTTTTCACCATCTTCTATCATCTTGTTTGCGCCATTTTTTTTTATATATATAAATATTTGTTTGAAAATCCAATCTTCTGTAGTTAATTAATCTTTCTGTCCAATAAAAAATAATCAATATATCAATTGAAAACTAAAAAGTAATTTTGAAATCTTATACAATTAAAATCAAATGTATGGAATCGTTTCCGGACATCAATGAAGTAAGATGCTTAGTCATTTGTAAAGAAATCAGGATCAATATCAAATCACCATTTAAGAAATTCATATATTTTCATGAAAAAATTAATTATTTTGTTTTTCAGAAATTCTAATAGCCTTATTATGGTGGTTGAACGAAACAAAATAAAAAAAAAGGTTTCAATTTTTTAGATTTGGTTTTTGGCATTTTTCCTAATTGTTTAATTGGTTTTAGAGTTTTCCTCAAAGTTGGGAAAGTGGAAATCATCTTAATGATATTGTTGATTTCCTTAGTTTTACTCTCTCATTTCCATACTCTAATTTGAATGGTATGATTTTAAAATGGAAAAATTCCAAATCTTCAACCATGAATTTCTGGAAAAAATGTCAAAAGGATAGTTCACAGAGACATAGAAAGTTATATTCAAAAGATATTATTTCTTATTTTTTAAATAAATAAATTATTCCATAAAATAATAGATGAGACTTATATGATAAATTCAGTCACAAAGTTTAACATTTGACATTTTAAAAAATATATTTTCCAGAATGAGATACTTGTTAAATTGTGAGGCAATCTGACTATTATGTAATTGGGTAAATTACATAGTTGTCAAATTGGGTCAAATATTTACAACTACCTAATCCTCAAAAAGAATTTTTTAAAATATCAAATAGTTCAAAATAAAACTACTTTTAACATGATGTTGTTGTTGGTTTATTTTTATTTTGTTCTCAATCTACGGAAGGGTTGAGTTCCAATAATTACAAATAATTAATAATTTAAAAATCTTAAAGAAATAACTGACATTTTGACAAAACTAGAAATAAAAGCTGAAAGTTTGATAAATATAAAAAGAGGAGTTACATAACTGTAAATTAAAAATCAAAACTGATTTTATATATAATTTCCTCTATGTAATTTACCCCTTATTAAAAGCCCGATAGGCCCGGTCCATGCCCAAGTGTATGCCAATTTAACATGAGGTTAAATTGGGTGAAATTGGTATGAAAATACATTTAAACATGTTTAAATGTAACTTTATTTATAAGAGAATAGAAAAGACGTCAATATCCAATGTATTACATTAAAATGTCACAAGTGATATAGTAACTCCAATGTACCCATACTTTTTGGGTATATATAATATTTTGAAATATTAACTTCATGATTTTCATAGTTTTTAGATACAAATAATATTATATGTGACTCAAATTAGATGAAACCCAACTAAAACAATGATAAATAAATAATATATATATCAATTGAAATGGACTGAAAGTTTATAAAAGTAACTTTAAAGTATATGCAAGTGACTGAAATTATATGAAATTGGCTATATTAACTTCAATGTTTCATAAAATTATATTTAAGTGACTGAAATTGGATACAAATAATATTAACTTCGAGGTTTCTATATTTTTCGGATACGCATAATATTTTCTATTAACTCAAAGGTTTCCATGATTTTTTTGTTCACGTGATATTATAAGTGGATGATTTTAGTGAAACCAAACAAAAACTAACAAAAAAAAAAAACAATATATCATGTAAAAGTGAATACAAATATACGAATCACTGAAATTTGTACGAAACTATTTTGATTTGTATGAAACTATTTTGAAAAAAACATTAATTCTAATGTTCTATGAAGATACATTTGTGTGTAATTTAAAGTTAGTAAAACTTAATTGTAAATTTTAGTTTTATTTTTAAATATGTAAAAACCAACAACATACAAAAATTAAGACACATAAATTTCTCAAAATTTCAATTAACCCATCATGGACTTAGGCTTTGTTTGATAACATATTTTATCACTTAATTTAAAATATTAAACATTTATTTACTTTAAATGTGTTTGATAAGGATTGTTTCTCTATCACTTAAATTAATCAATTAAGTTAAAAATCACTTATTTTGATAAGTCAAAATATTTAACTTAACATTTTAAGTTAAAAATTATAACTAATATTTTTATATTCGGCACTTATTTTTAGTATTTATCAAACAGTTACATCATTTTATACTTTCAGCACTTATAATGTTCATCACTTAAAATTCAGTACTTATTTTTTCAGAACTTAATTTTCAGTTTTATCAAACAACACCTTATTCAATAATTAATTAGTTCCACTAAATATTAATTCTCCCCTTTTCATAATGGTTCCTCCATCTCTAATACCATTGCTTGCTTCCCAATTCAACATCACACATAATTCTCTAAACGTGTCTTTCATGTAATCAATGCAAAATTATTGGCAACCTAGTAGAAATTACTAAGGTTGCCTCATGAGCTAGAGACCGATTGGTTTAGGATAACATGAAGGCTGCCATAAAAAAATATATTTCTATCCCATTCAAGGTTCGAGCGACGGGAAATAGGTATGGAGCTATGAGCGATATACACATGCCTACCCCATGACTCAAGGAATACGTGAGAAGTATTTTTATGCGCATCAGTACTAAAAAGGATCAATCTTGAATCATGTCAAGTGTCGTGATACAATAATGAAAACCACTTAAAAACGTTAAAGTTTAGTAATTAGTCTTCAGTGTTTTCCATGTACTAAACACATACTCTTTAACTAATTAAGTGATAAAAAATGATTAATTCATATCCTTAAAGCTTCCCTAAGTAACCGAATACTTGGTGTGATGAATTCACATTTCCTCAGAGCTACTAAAGGTTGCCAAGATATGAAGGAACTCAGTTAATTCATACTTTAATAGTTCCCTCACACACTTGGTGTGATGAATTCATATTTCCAGTATGTAACTATGAAACGTATAAGTTAACTTTTTCTTTGAATCATCTACACAAAGTATAAGTATAAGTATAAGTTCATTCCCCCTAACAGATTTGACACTGTGAGTTGCCGGAAACTCGCCTTCCAAAATAATGGTTTTGATACTTCTGAGGGACGGTAAGCGAGATCATGAAATATATTTCTTACTTTTGGAGGAGGTAGTGAATGCAATGTGTAATTCGGTGCTAGACTCGTGAGGAAATGTATCATATACTTCGATACAAATGAACACTTTGAAACACTTGGTTTTTAAAAGACAGGATCACCACTCGGTTCTAGCTAACCGAGAAAGTTCATTAAGCAGGTCACAGGTAAACACTCCACCTTCTAGAGATTACGTTCATGTACAATCACTTACTTAACTAATTAGTAACTGGTTTAAACTTTAATGAGTGTTGTTCTCTATAATTACTAAGTCAATTTACAATTTATAATTACTACATTCTAAGGTATCATGCATCATCCACAAAATGATAAATAAATTACAAAGTTCACAATTCTCAAAATAAGGGACCGGGATGCATTTGTAAAGATAAAAAATGGGAATTTACATAAATCCTATATATAAGCATGTTCTAGTATTTGAATATTCACGAAACCTGTAAGACGAAAACAATTAGAGTCACAAGCCATATATTGGGCCTAATTTTTTATTGATTGGCGTGGAGATGGGTGCTGGACCCATAATGCATATGTTCTGGCAACGAGTGTTTGGATTGCCTAACAAGTTATTTATATGTATGGCCAAGACAAGATAGAAAATAGATAGAAGGACCAAATGATTAATAATGATAAAGAAAATGAATTTATAATATGTTTTTCAAAATAGGAGGACCTAACAGTGTGTTAAGTAAAAATGAGACTGATAAATTATTTATCTATATTAAAGGTAAAAAGCATAATAAGTTCATTAACTTTATCCGTTTTAAGAATTATTTATCGATTTCCACTAGGTTTTTTCAAGTTGGAAATCGAGTTTGGAAGAACCTGCTAGAAATGGATTTTGCATGAATCCGCTCTCCATACCAATAGATGCGAGCACCATCTTCAGCTGTGATCTCCTCGGCCCTCCTCTTTTGCATCTCCAAGGCTTCCTTTGACGAATTCAGATCATCAATGACTTTCTGAAGCTCATCGGACTTAGCCTGGAGGGATTTGAGAGCTTCCTCCTTCTCGCTCATAGCCTTCTGACAAGCACCTTCAAGGACCTTTACTTTGCCTTGGACATCATCAAAAAGCGACTTCTGAGTCGCCAATTCAGTACCAAGGCTTTCCAACTCTCTAGCTCGTTCAGCATCCCTGCAGAGAGCACCCTCCGCGAAATTGATAATCTGCATATAAGACGATACGCGAATAAAAAGAGCGAATAGAGACATGCGTTTGAAGGATAGAACATAAGTGGAAAGCAATATACCTCTATAGCTCGCTTCTCAATCCCCTCCATGGCAGTCGGAAGCGGCACCTGTTCGCGCACACGAGAAGCGGAGGGAAGTCGCCCAAGGACATTGCATATGGAAGAAACAATGTCCCTACAGGAAAAGCTCACGGCTTTACCAAAGGTTCTGGTCCACCATCCGCTGATATCAGGAATCGGCTATGGATACACAAGGAGAAGGGTCAGGAGAACAGCGAAAACTGACAAGAGAAAATAAATAACGCAAGAAGAGCGAATAAATTATGATACCTCATGAAATGGGGGACCGCCCTTGGCTTTGGATGGAGTGGACGTAGATGTACCACCGACAGTCAAGGATACGGAGGTATTCTTCTTCCTAGGGCGAGAAGACTCCACATCCACATTACTCTTCCGCTTCCTATTTAAGGGAAGCTCCTCAGAAATAGAAGCGGGGCCCTATGAAACGGAAGCAATTGGGGGGGAATCCGCCTCAACAGAAGGAGTCGCCCCCACAGGAGAATTCGCCCCTGCAACAGAAGTTGTTCCCGCCATCCGCTTCTTCCTTCTCAACAGGGCTTTCGCTTCCCGATCTGCAGCGAGTTGAGATAAAGGATCACCCCTGCAAAGGGTTAAAAGAAATCATCAACTTGGAAATAAGTTAATAGTACCTTGTACAAAAACGCGATAAGGGATATAGACAACACGATCTCCCTCGCGGTAGGCAATCGCTACTCGGCTTCTTAGCATATGGAATGCCTGATCATATGTCCATACAAAAGGAGGAGTGCTCTTCAAGAACTTTATAATATCGGATTCGTCCTTGCTGGGGTAACCAAAGTTCAAACTCTTTACATTGGGTCGGCCCCAGCAGCGAAGAAAGTTTGGATTCCCTTCATGGAACTTAATGAAGAAATAGGACTTATCCCACTCGCGGATTTTGTTCGACTTCTCATCAAAGCCGTAGTAACCGCTCTGTCGGATGAAAGTAAAGTACTCCCCCGAACTCTTGAAATGATGAAGCTTAGAGAAAATCTTGAGCGAGAGGGGAACCTCCAGACAATCCGCCAAAAATTTATCCAAGGTTAAGTCGGCCCATCCGTTGGGATGCAGTTGTCCGGGTGCGATTCCATAACCACCAAGGATGGAAGCAATCTCATCCGCCAGCGGATACGTGAAACCGTAGATAATCTGGTTTCCAGACCTTGGAGCCAAGGATACTGCTCCCGCAAGTCATCAATCGTCTCGCGGCAAATTAGGCTTCCCAACCTGTCCTTTTTTGGTAATAAACGGGGAGTTGGGACAGGTGGTGGAATCAACTTCTTAGGGTCAAAATCTAGACCCTCATCAGTTGTATTCGCCAGATGGAGAAAATCGGCGGGATGGGAATCAGACCAAGGAGAGCTGGTTGAAACTTCATCAACCATCTCATCAACCTCATGAGACACCTCGCGAACGTAATTTTTGTCGAACGGTGCGAAATCGAGGTCAGGGTTCGACATATTAACGAAGAAAGACGAGCAGAAATAAGAAAAGGGTCGAACAAGTTACAAGTTGCGGAAAGGAACACTTACATGTGAAAGAGAATACAGAGAAGAACGAACGCTAAAGGGTTGACGCCGGAGAAGAAATGACGGAGAACGAAAGAACCACTTTCGAATTTTGAATATCCAGACGAAGACGAAGAGTCCCCTATAACATATGAAAAGACCCTAAAGGGCTCTTGCCAAACTAAGGGGGAGGCATGTGATGATCCGTGAAACCAAATCGGGCCGAATCATAAACACGGGCCCAACCTATACTTAGGCCCATGGTTCAAGATCAAACGGGCTCCGAATAAAGGAAGCGGGTAAAACGAGTAACCGCCCCGAAATCCTAAACGGAGCATTAAACCTCCCACTCAAAACAAACGAGACCACGTTTGTAGCCACGTAAGGGACGTGGCCTGGAAAGAGTAACCGCCCCCGACGGTTACCTAAGAACACTTATAAAAAGGACATAGAAGCAAATGGGGAGGTACGTTGACATCTTTTCCCCACAATACCAGTATCAATTTACCAACCTTCCCATAAAACTGACTTGATCGTCGGAGAGTTTTCCCGGAGATCCTGTCTCCGGTTCTGTTTTGCAGGTAACCGCGGCGAGGATCATCAAATCGAATCTAGCAAGTTATCAAACAGGGAAAGTAAATTCCAAGGATGATGCATCATCATCTTCTTCTTCTTCTTCACTGCTCGTCGAAGAGAATGAGAAAGACGGGACTGTGAGCGAGAAAGTTGGTGTCACAGTCACCACTGGCTCAGAAGAAGCTGCAGAAACAGGGCTATTGCCAATGGCAATATCAGTGCATGATGCATCATCTTCTTCCTCACTACTCGTCGAAGAGAAAGAGAGAGACGGGACTGTCAGTGAGAAAGATGTTGTGGGTGGCTGAGAAGAAGCTGCAGTAGGCGGAGGAATCTTCTGTTGGGAAGCAGAATCCTGTAGGATAATCGGTGAGGATCAAAACTTAGACTACAAAAAAATCCTAAAAGATGCTATATATGTAAAAATAAAATAATAAAACAGGAGATAAAAACCTCAGAAGGAGTAGTAGGTGGATTTGTATCAAGGTGCTCTAATATTATTGGTCCCACCCGGGTAGACTCGGCAGGGACTCCTGGAGTAAAGACTTGAGTGTTTTGTGGCTGACTAACTCCAGTACTCCAATACTCCTGTCTAGTATGTGTTTCAGGTCGCCACAGCCTAAGAATGGGTCCCACAGATCCGTGGATAGCATTTAGATTTCTCTTTGGATGTAGCTATATATGCAGTCCAACAAAGACAAGACTCAGACAATAAGAATCAAAGCAGAAACTTAATGGACAAAATATTTCAAGCAGAAACAAAAATTACATGTCTTAAATTCTGCTGAAATGGAGTTGTAATGATGGTAGGGTGCCCCTCTAAATGGACGAACTGATGAGACAGAAGAGTCACAAATCTGTTAATTCATTTTTAAAGCATCATATCATATAGAGCATAAAAATGAAACCATAATTTCACATACCCTCGTGGAAGGAATGATTGGGCGAAAATAAGGAAGCCCAAGTATGTTTCTCTGATCCTGATCCTGCACTATAGGGGCAGGAGGACATGTAGGGGCTGGCAAATGCTTTACCACAAGCTCATTGCTAACATCTTGCACCTATTGAAACAATAATGTCAATGAACAGAAAATCGAATGCATTTACAATACATAAAATGAAACCATATATAATTTCACATACCCTCGTCGAAGTGGAATGAAGGGTTCTAGAATATGGGGTTGGGGGAAAATAATGAAGCCCAAGTTTGGTTCTCTGATCATGCACTGTAGGGGCAGGAGGACATGCAAGGGCTGGCAATGGCAATGGCTTTACCACAAGCTCATTGCTATCATGTTGCAGCTGTTGAAACAAAATAATGTCAATGGACCATGAAAATTGAATTCATTTATCATCCATACATGTATGCATTTATCACACCACCTATGGATTAGAAGCCCTCCAAACAAACAAAAATTAGGAGAAACAGCAACATACAATCTTCTAATCAAACAACCATTTTAATTTCAAGGTGTTTATACTATACATGGGCTAATTCTGAAGGTCTAGTACTAAATAACCCTTAGATTTTGAGGTACACCTAATTCTGAAAGTCTAGTACTAAATAACATCATGATAGTGGCTTAAATATGGAAAAATATAAGATTATATACTTTAATTTTGGCACATTTAGCTCATGTATTTTAATTTTCGTCAAAATAATCAGATTTACAAACAAGACTCAAATCTTCTTCTATCACGGGTCGGGTATTAATTTTTGTAAAAATCATCCCTTCACAAACAAGACTCAAATCTTCTTCTTCTATAAAAAATTCACTACACAAATACAAAGAGAGCTAAATTAATCTAGTTATGTAACTTTTTATAACTAATTAATCATTTTTTACACTTTACATAAGATTATTATTTATTTTTTACTTATTACAATCTTTTATTTTATATATTAAACAATCTTTTTATTTTACACAAAACAAAATAAAAGTGCTTACATTCTCAGATTGAGATTGAGATTTAGAGAAGAAGGAAGCCAATAGCATATTGGCTCCTCCCAAAAATTTAGAGAGCAAACCACCACCGTGTGAGGGAGGAGGAGTATGTGAGGCGCCTCTATTGGGTAGAAACGAAATAATTCTCCGGTTCTTAGTATCCATGCTCATCTCATTCACACTCTTGAGTCCACTATCATCGTGCTTCCGCTTCTGGATTCCATACCTATCCATTTTCAATTCTAAGAACTAAAATATATGATTTTTGTGTGTGTGACCATTGAACAAATCATTCTTTATTTATAGATAGAGGAAGGGATGGAATCATAAAAGGAAATTATTCATATAAATGGAAGAATATCAATTATAATAATGAGCGCTTAATATTATTGGTCGATTCCCATAAATCATGCTATAGTTTTAGGTAACTTTGAACTTCCTTTTAAATTTATAAAAAAATCTTACTTGACTCAAATTTGACACTTTATAAAATTTGACTAACTCTCTAAATTAGGTTAATTAGTGTGTTTTAGCTTATGTTAATTTATTTTCTTTTAGTATAATTTTCATTCGACAATTCATTTAGCCGGTTTAATTTGCAATAGTCTAAATCAATTAGTTTAATTTTTTATTAATTGGCCAAATTAAATATATGATTATTTTTTATTTCCATATAATTTATGTTTCATTCTTAATGTAATATTTTTTAATTTCAAATTTCCATATCCTATTAAATAAAGGTAAGCGTGATTAACTCTCAATTCCATTTGACTTAATTTTGATTTTTAGGGTAATATTTTTTTATATGCTAATACTGCTCTTAATTTATTTTACCTTACATATATATCAAATTGAATTTATTACCTGTGCCTTTTTACATGTATGGTTTATGTGTGTTGAATTGAACAATTTCATACACACTCAATTTGTTTAAATCTACTTTAAATCAATTTGTTCAAAATATTTTAGGTCCCTCGTAAAATCTGAATTAAATTAAATCGATTTAAAATGTTATTTTTAATCTTTCATCATTCAAAACTAAAGATGTTATCTTGGGTCTCCCAAAATATTTTAAAAAAATATGAAATATTATCCCGGAATTAATTAATTCAAATCGATATGCAAATATTAATTTGAATTTCTTTCTTATATTTCGTGTAAATAATCTTCCTTACTAAAATTATTTCTATTTTGCATATATGTAATATATATGAATAAAAATAAATTTTAGTAAATTAAATAATATTATACGTATATTAAACATGTGATTCCAAATTAAAATCAAATTAATCACGGATGTTATCTCAGATTTAACTTAATTAATTCAAATTTAAATATGCAAATATTTTTTGAACTCTTCCATAATATACTCAAATAACCCTTTATCAGAATTCTTTTATTTTTCATATATATGGAGTTTAAAAAGAATTTTTTATTTATTAAAGATTGGTTAGCGAGGAAAGGTAAGCGGCGAACATCCCAGCTATGATGGTACCCCCACCACAGATCCAAAAAAGCCCCGAACGACTTTAAAAAGAATTTTGATAGATTAAACAATATCGTAAGTATGTCATACATATGATCCCATTACTCTTTATTTAAGATTCATACTTTAAATCTTTTCATATATGTGATATTTGAGAAATTAAAGTTAAATTTTAAATTCAATATATATGGTTAAATTCAATTAAAACAAAATTCAAATCCTAAATTCCTAAAAAGGAATCGCACAAAAATCCATCTTATATCGATAATCGAAGCAAACAAATGGTAAACACATGATATTATTATAGTACCATTTTATCGGGAGGGGTAGGGTGATATTACGTGCCTTTCATTCACATAATCGGAAAAACAAACTTGAACCTCTTCACAGACAATCTTTATCCTAACGTCATGTAAATAGAGTCAAAATAAAACAAAAGGGCATCTAGTCATGCCTACAGATTGATTGGTGGCGGCTCGAGTTACACCACAGACGAGATTCCCTTGAAAGGTTCACTTCAAACCGAGGGAAAACGGCAAATCGAGCCCTCGACCATGTTGGTCCCTTGTGAGGGTAGATTTGCTCTAAAGGAGATGAATGGAACAATTGATTACTTTTAACCTTTTAATAAAATTTCTCACTTAGAGTTAGATGGCATGCATAGACTCTAACTTCGGAATCAGAGGCAACTTTCGTTTACTGAATTAATCATGCTTCTAACTTAAGCACTCAAAGGATAGTTTGCTCGGAGGAGCTTCTGTGTATTCTAAAGATTGATGATAATTTATGGCGTACAAAATTCAGAGCTTATATGTGATATTTAATATTCAGAGCATGCAATATCAGAAATAAGTAAATGCAGAGCTAGAGAAAGACTTACACAGTCGATTTATATTGGTTCGGCCTCTTGCATACTTCCAGTCCTCAGAATACCTTCTTTTGAGCTTTAATCCACTATCGAACTTTATAATTGTAGAGCACAAACCATTTACTCAACCTACTACATATCTAGACTATGTTTATGTGACTTTCCCAAAATACCCTCAATATGTTTGTAATTTTACGATGCGGTCGTCTCCCTCCTGTCTGACTTCGCGAATCGATGCTTTCGCGACGTATGTGAAGCTAATGTTTGGTTTAGTTGATGATTTTAATCCGCATATATGAAATCTGTACGTGTTTTTAAGAGTATTTGCGAAGTGGTATATAACAAAAAAGGCCAAACAGCAAGAGATTCTAAGATTAAAATCATAACATTATCAAAATTTACAACAAGATTGCCACAATAAACTCCTAACAAATCACTTCAAAATGAACGTGACGAATATGGACGGAAATTTCTCCATATACTGGAAGTCCAGACTTTTTGGGATGATAAATGGAAGTCCAGACTTTTTGGGATGGACGTTTCCCATGGTGCACACCAAGATTGGCACATTCTCTCTTAACCAATCATTTTAAAGTAAATGTGACCAATCTTGAGGGAAATTTCTCCCAATACAAGAAGAAACGTCATCTCCCCTACACCCTAGTACGTCGCCTTCCAGAAAGGGATGTTATGTATTCAACCACCTTTAGAAAATTTTAATCGTGTTAGGCAGAAAAAAGGACGATCTGGCTTCATGAAATGAGGATTAGCGAAGCATGCGAATATAAATGTGTAGGAAAGAGGATGATTTTACTTAGCGAATCGATGTTATCGTGAAGTCTGCGAGGACTGAAACGTGACGATCTACGTCGCATATCCATGATTTCGTGAAGCGAGTGAAAAATCATGAACTTTTCTACTCGCAGACTTCGCTAAATAATCGATTCGCTAAGTAGATCGACACGTTTCAGGCTCTTTCTCATCGCAGATCTTCGCAAAATCATCGACTACTCGAAGTGATTTTCTAGAAAAATGCAGAGAAAATAGTAGATACTTACATTTTTTGCGCCTTTCACCGTTAAAATCGATAATAACAAAATGATAAACTGGAAAAATGATGAAAATAACGTAGAATAATCATTTCTTCGATGGTCATAAGAAGAAAGAAACCAAGGAACAAGCAGGAACTGGAAGATGAAGAACCATGACTTTGTTTTCTAGGATTAGGAAGATGAAGAATCAAGAGAGGAAGAGAGGAAGAAGAGAAATACATGGTGATGTGGAGAAATGGTGCAGATTTAGCGAAATTTAAAGGAATGGAGGAAGATCAAAAGTCTGGGAATCATTTGGGAAAGAGCAACCGTTCGCGTAACCAGTACGGGGGGAATGGGGAAGATGAAAAGATAAGGGTATTTTGGAAAAGTCACACAAACATAGTCTAGATATGTAGTATGTTGAGTAAATGGGCTAAATATGTAAATGAATCTCTCATTTGATCCAATTTTATAATTTTTCCTAAAAGAGAATGCTATAAAGTATAAAAATACTATCATGTAGGTAATAAAGAGCAATTTTGTTCTTAATTTGGCATAATTTACCTAATTAATGAAATTGTATTTTAGATCATAAATCTTATTATTTGTAGTGCACGATGTGTTATTTTATCATTCGTCTCTAACATATTATATGCATATGTATACATATACATATGAAATCAAATATAAAAAAAAATATAAAAAAAAATTATACCATGTTTTATACTTATTGAAAATAAAAATCCAAATATTTTGTGAATGAAAACATTCCATCTCCAAGTTTATTCTGAAATAACAAAAAATAAAAATGTTATTCTTTTAGAATCAACCAACAAACAACCAGTGCATATGTTTTAGTAATTTATGAAATTGACTAAATTTCTCAACCTCTAAAGGTAAACTTTTTTTTTTTTTTTGATAAAATGTCTAAAGGTAAACTTGCTCTTGATTGTTAGAGGTAAAATTCCTCCATATTAGACATCAGAAGTAAAATTACTCTACATATACATTGATTTCAAGGCCTTAAAAGCTATCAATTAAGGTCTTTTTTAAAAGACGATCGACTTGTATTAAAATCAAGCTAAAGTTACATCAGAAATTACACTAGATCTAAGACAAAGAGGAGTTGAGTCCCATAAAGGGGCTAGGAAAGAAAACAAAGTTCTTAGCTAGGACATTCACAACTCTATTATCTGAGTAATGAACAAACGACATGTGAAAACCAGCATATTGCCTAACCATCATACAACAATGGAAGATAATCTGCCCAAGCTCCGACCGATTCGTATTGCTAGAGGAAAACGTATCCACTACTCCTTTAGCATCCATCTCAAAATGTAGCTCAAAATCTCTTGCAAACCCACTACTTCCGTTAGAAATGCTGTCTAGGTCCCCGAAAGCACTTTCATTTGGCAGGCTACAATCCTTCCCAATGAATCACGACACACGTGGTCCAGACCGATCCTTCGTTCTTCACAGCCCCCACCGCTGGAAACGACCAGTGCTCCTCCGTATGCCTCTAACCGCCTACTGCTTGTTTATTACTAAGGCATTGGAACGTTGGAAATCCTTCAAAAATTCGAAACAATGTTTCGTAGCAATCCGAGCCGAAATTATGCAATTATTCCAAAGTTTACTGTTCCTCTCTACCCAAATCATCCACAATATAATGCAAGCTTTTTCTTTAATAGCCACTGTGTCATTAGTACTAAAGAGACTTGTTCATGGGTCGGGCCCAATCAAATTTTGTCTAAAACTACTCAGCGCAAGCCAGCCCAGCCCGCTATTAGTTCAGGCGTGTTCGGGCTCAAAAATCAAATATCAAGTTCAGCCCATATAAATCCATCTAAATATATATGTATAGTTTTTAATAATAATAAAAATAAATAAATTTAGACTTAAAAATAAATACTAATGTATAAATATATTAATATATTAATTAATATTAATAGGCAGACCAGGTTGGACCGACCGGTTCTATTTTTATAAATCCCAAGCCCGTTCAAAAAAGAGACAAGTTTTAACAAGCTTAAGTCTAAAGCTAAATTTTCATGTCCAAACGCGACCTAAGCCACATGGGTCTGGACAGGCCGAACGAGTATCCGAACTTCTGAACATGACTAGTGCTAAAAGAGAGTGAAAACCCAAGTTAAAAAAAATTGTCCATTTGAGGAAGACCCATATTTAAACCCACAGTACATCATCCCAACAATCAATCCTAGGCATATTTACAATCTAAAAAAAGATGGATATTATATTGAGTTCCCCACCTCCTCACAGATAACACATTTATTTTCAACTATCCTTTAAAAAAATACTTCTCTAAATTTTTTTTTTTCACTTCCACGTCCAATCTTTGTGTCATATCTGTAAGTCGTTGTTTTTCTATCACGAGCTGACGTGGGTAGTGGGTCAACAAGTCAACATGGTCTTGGTGTATTTATACATTTGAGTAAGGGTTAGTTGGGTAATTTCACAATCTTGTAAGCCTGTGTTATAAAGGCTCTAGGTTGGGGATTAGTTTACGATATAACGAAATCATTTGTATACACTGGGAATATACTGATTTGGGAAAGCCAAGCTTCTAGAGCTAGGGATTGGGAAACACGAGAGTTTCTTGAGAGGAAACAGTTTCTGAATCTTGTTGTAATCTCCATTGATTAGTGAAGTTGCTGGGTGTAGGCATTTAAGCCAAACCAGGGTAAATTCTGTGTGTATTCTTTTGATTGTTGCTTCAAGATCCAATCTGCGATCTTTGGAGTTCATTGTCTGTGTGGTTGAATAATCGTTCGAAGTATTGTATTGTTCACAATTGGTATCAGAGCTAATCAAGACAGATCAATGGGTTTCATAAAGATCGAGATCGAGCGTTTCAACGGCAAGGGTGATTTCGCGCTATAGAGACAGAGGATGAAAGCAATCTTGGTCCAGATGAAGGTTGCGAAGGCTCTGAAGGGCGAGAAGGAACTTCCGGTGACAATGACGAAGGAGGAGAAAGAAGATCTTCTCGAATTGGCTTACAGTACGATCGTCCTGTATCTCGGCGACAAGGTGCTTAGAGAAGTCTCAAAGGAAACCACAGCTGCTGGAGTTTGGCTCAAGCTTGAATAGTTGTACATGACGAAGACACTCACCAATCGAGTTTATCTGAAGGGAAGACTTTTCGGCTTCAAGATGAATGAGGACAAGCCAGTCGAAGATTATCTTGATGATTTCTCAAAAATCATAATTGATCTAGAGAACATCGAGGTAAAGATTGAAGACGAAGATCAGGCCATAATGATCTTGAATTCCTTACCCCCTTCTTTCAGTCACTTCATTGAAACAATGAAGTACGCAAGAGAAACACTAAGCCTGAAAGAAGTTCTTATGGTTCTAAAGTCAAAGCAGATTGAGGCCAGCACCAACATTGAAGCTGCGGAAGGATTGCTTGTTCGTGGAAGGTCTGAGAAAAAGGACTCTCACAAGCCAAAGAACAAGAACGGAAAAAGGTCCAAGACTCCATCCTCAAGCAATAAAGAAGGCAAAGTCTACAAGTGTTTCCACTTCCATAAAGAAGGACATTTCAGAAAAAAATTGTCCTGAGAGGAAGAAGAGTCAAGGCCAACCTAAAGATCAAGGCGAAGCCGTCGTGGTAGAAGAAAGTTATGAGAGCGCTGAGGTACTCACTGTCTCTGATAAAGATCTAAACACCGACTGGATCCTGGACAGCGGGTGTACGTTCCATATGACTCCTAACAGGACGTGGTTTGAGGAATTTCAAGAAAAAGGTGGGAGGGTTCTTCTAGGCAACAATAAGTTGTGCAAGGTTTTGGGTCAAGGCTCTATCAGGCTGAAGATGTTTGATGGCCAAGAAAGGATTATGTCCGGTGTGAGGTATGTGCCAGAACTGAAAAGAAATTTAATTTCATTGGGCACGCTTGATAAACAAGGATACAATTATAGAGCCGAAGGGGGTATCATAAGAATAGCTAGAGGATCCTTAGTTGTTATGAAAGGTACCATGAGTAATGGCATGTACACTCTCTTGGGTAGTACTGTGTTAGTCTCTACAGAAAATCTCACTGAGTCTAAAATAGATAGAACCACACTTTGGCACCTTAGACTAGGTCACGTGAGTGAAGTAGGTTTACATGAGCTTAGGAAGCAAGGCTGTTTTGGTAAAGACCACATAGGAAAAATAGATTTCTGTGAGAACTGTGTCTTAGGGAAATCTAGTAAAGTCAAGTTTCCTAAATCAGCAACCCATAGAACACAAGACATTCTAGAATACATTCACTCTGACCTATGGGGACCAACAAAAACCAAGTCTCATGGTGGGAGGATCTATTTTATGACTCTCATCGATGATTACTCTAGAAGAGTATGGGTTTATATTCTGGCTCACAAGAATGAAGCCTTGCAAACCTTTAAGGATTGGAAAGTGCTTGTGGAAAATCAAATAGGAAATAAAGTCAAAAGGTTGAGAACCAACAATGGCTTGGAATTTCTTGACAAAGATTTCATCACTTTGTGCAAGAAGTCGGGTATATCCAAGCACCACACTGTTCCTGGAACCCCCACAGCAGAATGGCCTAGCAGAGAGGTATAATAGGACTATCCTAGAGAGAGTTAGGTGTATGTTGATCCAATCTAGTCTCCCTAAGTCTTTCTGGGCTGAAGCAGTGCAAACTGCGTGTTACTTAATCAATAGGTGCCCATCATCTGCTATAGATTTTAAAACACCTATGCAGATATGGTCAGATCACCCAGAGGATTATGAAAAACTTAGAGTGTTTGGTTGCTCGGCTTTTGCACACGTTAGACAGGAAAAACTAGAACCTCGAGCTCTAAGATGTGTTTTTATAGGCTATCCTATAGGAGTTAAGGGTTATAAGTTGTGGTGTCTAGAACCTGGTTATAAGAAATCCATAGTGAGCAGAAGTGTAGTGTTCAATGAGATGGATTTCCCTTATCAAAAAAAACAAGAGAAGACTCAGTTAGAACCAAGAATTCCTGAACCCATTCAAAACTCTGAAAGCATTAAGAGTGAGGTGGAGCTTGAGGAGAATAGTGAAAACACTCATCGAGCCAACAAGAAGTGAGTGATAGTAACTCTACCGAATCCAGTCAAAGTTATAGACTTGTTAGAGACCGTGAAAGGAGAGTCCCTAGGGCCCCGGTTAAATATAGTTTTGAGGACCTTGTAGCCTATGCCTTTAGTGTTGTCAAGGAAGTATAAGAATCTGAACCTGTAACCTATAGGGAAGCTGTGAACTCGTCTGACAAGGAACAATGGCTGGATGCAATGAAGGATGAAATAAAATCCCTTGATAAAAATGAAACTTGGCTTTTGGTGGATAAACCTCCTGATAAGAAGTTGGTCGGATCAAGGTGGGTGTATAAAAGGAAAGAAGGGATACCCAGTGTGGAGAAACCTAGGTTCAAAGCTAGGTTAGTTGCCAAAGGGTTCACACAACAGGAAGGTATAGATTTTAATGAAATATATTCACCGGTTGTTAAACACAGGTCTATTAGGATTATTCTTTCCCTTGTAGCCCGTTTTGACCTAGAGTTAGAACAGTTAGATGTTAAAACAGCTTTTCTTCATGGAAACCTAGATGAGGTCATATATATGCAACAACCAGAGGGATTTGAAATAGGAGATAAAGATCGGCGGGTATGTTTGCTTAAGAAGTCTCTATATGGTCTGAAACAGTCCCCTAGACAGTGGTACATGAAGTTCGATGAGTTTATGTTAAGTCAGAACTTTCATAGGTCTAGTTATGATTGGTGGGTGTATAGTAAAAACCTTAGTGATGGCTCTAAGATTTATCTTTTGTTATATGTTGATGACATGCTTATAGCTTGTCACAACAAAGCTGCCATAAATCAGTTAAAGGCACAACTCAACACACGGTTTGAGATGAAGGACCTCGGGCCTGCACAGAAAATTTTAGGGATGCAGATTACCCGAGACAGAGATAGAAAGAAACTGTTTCTAAGTCACTCAAATTATCTGGGCAAGGTGATAGAATGTTTTGGAATGACGGATTCAAAGGCAGTACTCACTCCACTTGCAAGTCATTTCAAGCTAAGCAGTAATCAAAGTCCTCAAACAGATGAGGAAAAAGAAGATATAAAGAGGGTGCCTTATTCAAATGTTGTGGGCTGTCTAATGTACGCAATGGTCTGTACCCGCCCAGATTTGGCTCATGCTGTGAGTCTTATAAGCAGGTTCATGGAAAATCCAGGAAGGGCACATTGGTTAGCTGTAAAATGGGTTTTGAGGTATATCAAAGACTCATTGAGTAAAGGTTTGAGCTATGGTGGACCTGAAGACGTAGTGGAAGATGTAGTGGGGTTTGTTGATTCCGATTATCCTGGTAGTATTGACACCAGAAAATCACAAACCGGGTACGTGTTCTCTATGTTTGGAACAACAATTAGTTGGAAGGCAAATTTACAGGCAGTTGTGACTTTGTCAACAACAGAGGCAGAGTTTATTGCCATCACAGAGGCAGTAAAGGAAGCAATATGGCTGAGAGGAGTCTTAACGGAACTTGGAGTGACACAGATTGATGGTTTGAAGATTTACTGCGATAGCCAAGGAGCTATACATCTGTCAAAGCACCAAGTATTTCACGAGCAATCCAAACACATAGATGTGAGAATGCATTTCGTCAGGGATGTTATTAACGCTAGTACTGTTCAGGTGGTAAAAGTGGGAACTGAGGATAATCCAGCCGACATGTTGACCAAATCTGTTTCAAGTAATAAATTTGAACATTGCTTGAAACTGATTAGAATGGTCAATGGTCCTTGAGCGTATTTTCTTCACTAGTCGATGGGGTGATCAGAAAGACAAGGTGGAGATTGTAAGTCGTTGTTTTTCTATCACGAGCTGACGTGGGCAGTGGGTCAACAAGTCAACATGGTCTTGGTGTATTTATACATTTGAGTAAGGGTTAGTTGGGTAATTTCACAATATTGTAAGCCTGTTTTATAAAGGCTCTAGGTTGGGGATTAGTTTACGATATAACGAAATCATTTGTATACACTGGGAATATACTGATTTGGGAAAGCCAAGCTTCTAGAGCTAGGGATTGGGAAACACGAGAGTTTCTTGAGAGGAAACAGTTTCTGAATCTTGTTGTAATCTCCATTGATTAGTGAAGTTGCTGGATGTAGGCATTTAAGGCGAACCAGGGTAAATTCTGTGTGTATTCTTTTGATTGTTGCTTCAAGATCCAATCTACGATCTTTGGAGTTCATTGTCTGTGTGGTTGAATAATCGTTCGAAGTATTGTATTGTTCACAATATCAATTTCTCATTTTTCTTATTCTCTAATTTTCACATTTAATTCGCCTCTGTTTTTCATTAAAATTTTATTCGTTGATGTTGATTAGACAAATCGAATTTCTGAAAATAATTCAAGTTAGTTGTTGTTAAATTTTTTTACTATTGAATTTGACTTGTTCGATTTGCGGCACTTGTATATACGTATTATAATCGGAGTGGTCAGAACCAATTTTTAAGTATCAATGTAAAAATTTTCAAAATTAAGTTATATAGGCCCAACTTTTCAAAAAAAAAAACGGTGTCTAATAGAAAAATCGGATTTAGCCACCTAATAGGCCAAAAAAAAAAAATTGGAATTTTGGATTTAGAGAGCATTTAACATGCTAAAAAATTTGAAATTTTGGATTTAGAGAGGGCCTAATAGGATCTGGGCCAATTTTGAGGTGCTAATTCAGCATCCGATCATTATTTCTTGGAAACGGGGGACCGGAACCACCACAACTCCAAATTTCGTGGAGACAGGGGGCCCGAAACTACTTGTGGTCATGGTGGTTCCGATGGCAGGTGTTGGTCCCTTATAACGTGACAAGGTTAGTTCCAAGGGGGGGATAGGAACTATTTAAAATTTTGTCCGTTAAGGCTGACTTCTTTTCTTAAGAAAAGGTTTACACAGCGGCGCTAAGTAATTCTAAGACACAAGCTTAGTCAACTTGTGACTAAGTCTATTTCTTTCCTTGAGTCAGGAGATAGCACTTAGAGTCTATTCCTGAACTCAGCTTCTTAGTGCACTCAACTCAGCGTGAGTTCGTTACTTAGTCAGTTTTATAGCAAGCAATATATAAAGGAGTTTAAGGGTTAGAAATATGTTACTCAGTAGACATATCCTGGTTCGGCCTCTCCGCCTACGTCCAGTCCCCGGAATGCGTTCCGAGCTTTTTGAATTCTCTACTGAGCTCTTTAAAGGTAGATCACGAAACCTTTTACAATAGAAGCTGAGTATACAAGAGTACCTTCCTCTGTATCTCTACTCACTCCTATAACTACCGCTGAGTACTATAACCGAGTACTCAGCCTCTCCTTTCTATTCTTCTAGAAATGATAAAGTGTTTGTCCTAAACAACAATTGCTAAGACACTTTAGATGATTGAAATCACTCTAGACTTTTACATAATGATTGGAAATTCGTGTAAGATTTTTCTTTGCTTTTCTCACAGAACTTCGAGTATGAATTTGGTCAGCGTTTCGACTAATTGAAGATCTGCATAGAATGAAGCAAATGAGAGGCCTTTATATAGTGACACTTCAAGCACCGGTAATTTCGAATTTCAAAATAACCGTTGGAGGGAAACGGCTTCCTGTCGTTGTCACTCAGTACGTGCTCAGTGTCGTTGGCCAATGAGATTTTTGCATCTTCTGTCTACGGCAGTGCTCAGCAGCTTTTCGTCAGATAAACAGAATGTTTCGACATTTACGGCAAAGTCTTCCAGACAGCTTCCTGCGCCTTCTGAACTTTACCCAAAGTAGAAATACTTTGTCTAGAAGTTGATTCTGTTCTGTCGCTGACCTGACTGCATTATCGCTCAACTCAGCAGCTTCCTCTTGAAGCTTTTGTTAGAAGGCTTCTCGATCCTTCTTCATGCTGAGTCATCGTTTCACTTAATACGGCTGCGTTTTATCTTCTTGGGCCGTGAGGTCTTGATCTGTTGACTTGGGCTTGACTTCCACTTATGGGCTTTTAGACTTTATATCTTAATGTCTTATAAATCAATAGACTCAACATTGAACAAACACATTAGTGTAAATAAATCAAAGCATTTAAATTTAATGTGTTAGAATATTTTTATCAATTACATAAATAATTTTGTCAAATCAAAATCATGTGGAAAGGTGTTTCAACAAACTCCCCAATTTTGATGTTGGAAAAAATATTCAGTGAAGAACTCAGTGTTGAGCTCCCCTATGATAGTTGACCTTACATTACTCAGAATACTCCTCCGTAAGGTTTGAGCTACTAACTTAGTTTTACTTTAAACATTTCAAGGTTTAATCAAGTAAGTCTAAGGTCAGTTTTCAGAAATAGGTCAGCTCATGGAACATATTCTATTTAACTCAATTTATGCGGAAGATTTAGATATCAGAGAGCGCTGAGTATTTCGTTGTTCAATGTGTTTAAGAAGACATATAAAAGAGGTCAACTTATAGATCAACACAGCATACAATCATAACGCAATGTAGACAGTTTACATAGTTGATTTAATGAAGATGCGTTAACTATTCAGCACAAAACATAAGTAAGCATCACATAAGATTGGTCAATTTTGAAAAAGATAGATGCATGCATAGTTTTGTATTAAGGGTCAGCACAACAAAATGCATAAGGGAAAGACTACAAGTTTAACAAAATTGAATCTAGTCAATCCTAGTCAAGCTATTTTTTCTTGTAGTTGAGTTGGGCTTCATGCTCTTTAGCTTTTCCTTTTCCCTTGAATTTCTGCTGACTTCCTGAAGCTTCCTCAGATTGTTGAGTTCTTTGAGCTTGAGCTTGTTCTTTCTCCCCCATTTTTCCACCATCGGGAGGAGGAGGAATGAAGGTGTCGTCAATGGCAGTATGAGTTAAGCGT
Organism: Euphorbia lathyris; assembly: GCF_963576675.1. Taxonomy (NCBI): domain Eukaryota; kingdom Viridiplantae; phylum Streptophyta; class Magnoliopsida; order Malpighiales; family Euphorbiaceae; genus Euphorbia; species Euphorbia lathyris. The sequence goes on from NC_088917.1 coordinate 57,637,110, forward strand.
TTAGAGAATGCCTTAAGCCTCCGCGTGCTTTCATTAATGCCATCAAAAACAGGAACACCCTCATCCAAAACAGAACGTGGGATCCTGATAGTCGCGGCACTGAGCATACTCAGGATATATGCTTGAGACTTTCCAACCCAGTGTATACTGTTAGTGAGCATAGCAAAGGCTTGATGAAACATCTTTAGCAAGGACGTGTCAAAATACTGACGTTGAGCATTTGAGTGGTCACGCTGACTAGTTTCTTGAGACTTGGTGGGAGTCTCACCGTGTTCCTGCTGAGCAGGGATTTGAGGGTTTTCATCAGAGCGATTATCGGTGTAACCGACACCGGAGACATTCTGAGAATCTTTTGTCATGATTCTTAGAGAAGTTTGAGAAGTTTAGGAGATTTTAGAGAGGAGTATTTGAATACCAGAGATTTCTAAACGTAAAGAGGTAAAAGTGGGAAATCGTCCACTATTTATAGAGGTGTCGAATTGATCTGAAGCGTTGAGGTGGCCGTTTGACCTCGAGATACTCAATCGACAAAGATTCTGGAATTTATGACACATTCGGCGCATGTATTTTCTAATTATTGCGCATACATCCTCCTAGGTGGCTATTTAATTCGCATGTTATGCATTAAATTTTGCAACGGATCTTTACTCAGTATTAAGGATTTCAAATGTTTAAAGTTCTGAGTAGTCAGTGTTATGCAAAGGAATAATTCTTATACTTAGTAGCTCAGCTTAAGATAAACACTCAGAATGTATATCTACTCAGCATGTGATAGTTATTGATTTAGCATAAATCATTCAGCATGGTAATTCACTCAGCATGCATACATACTATACTTGGAATTTACTGAAGAGGATTAAACATACCAATGGCTTCTCTAAGTATGTTGAATTGCTCACGAGCCATTGGCTTTGTGAAGATATCAGCAAGCTGCTCATCCGTTGGGACATAGGTCAGCTTGATCTCTCCCTTGAGTACATGATCTCTGATGAAGTGATGTCTTATGCGTACGTGCTTCATCCTACTGTGCTGGATTGGGTTCTTTGATAGGTCAATGGCACTCTTGTTGTCACATTTGACTTCAATTGTTTTAGTCTGAACGCCATAATCTTCAAGCTGTTGCTTAATCCATAGGACTTGAGCAACACAGCTTCCAGCAGCAATGTACTCAGCTTCAGTGGTTGACAGGGCTACTGACGCCTGCTTCTTGCTGAACCAGGACACAAGACAGTTCCCAAGGAAGTGGCATCCTCCTGAGGTGCTTTTTTGTTCAAGCTTGTCTCGTCCGTAGTCAGCGTCAGTGTATCCAATGAGTGTGAAATCATGAGTATTGGGATACCCCAAACCTGCATTCACTGAGCTTTGCAAATATCTAAGGATTCTTTTTTACAGCTATGTAATGAGATTTCTTAGGGTTAGATTGATATCTAGCACAATAACATACTGAGAACTGAATGTCCGGCCTACTAGCAGTTAAGTAGAGTAGAGAACCAATCATACCTCGGTACAATCTGCTGTCTACTGACTTACCATTTTCATCAGTGCAGAGGACAGTGTCAGTGCCCATAGGGGTAGATATTGACTTGCAATTCTCAAGTTCATACTTCTTCAATATCTCCTTAGCGTACTTAGTTTAACTGATGAAGATGCCATTTTTCCCTTGTTTGATTTGAAGTCCAAGGAAGAAGTTGAGTTCTCCCATCATTGACATTTCAAACTCAGTCTGCATCTGCTTACTAAATTCCTTGCACATTGACTCGTTAGTGGCACCAAAAATAATGTCATCAACATATATTTGAGCCAGTAGGGTATCTTTACCCTTCCTCTTAATGAATAAGGTTGTATCAGCTTTACCTCTGACATAATTTCTAGTCAGCAGGAAACTGGTCAGCCTCTTATACCAAGCACGTGGTGCTTGCTTGAGACCATACAGAGCCTTTTTGAGCTTATAAACGTGGTTTGGGAACTTAGGATCCTCAAATCCTGGAGGCTGATTAACATAGACTTCCTCGTTTATAACTCCATTAAGAAATGCACTCTTAACATCCATTTGAAACAATTTAAAGTTCATATAACTTGCATATGCACATAAAATTCTTATAGCCTCTAGCCTTGCCACTGGGGCAAAGGTCTCACCGTAGTCAATACCTTCTTGCTGACTGTAGCCCTGAGCTACAAGTCTTGCTTTGTTTCTGACCACGTTTCCTTGTTCATCCAGCTTGTTGCGGAAGACCCATCTTGTTCCTATGGTCTTCTGGCTTCTTGGTTTTGGCACCAAGTCCCATACTTCATTTTTTCTGAACTGATCAAGTTCTTCTTGCATTGCATTCATCCAGAACTCATCGTACTCAGCTTCAGCGAAGTTCTTTGGTTCCTGAACTGAGACGAATGCTACGTTGCTGAGGTATCTCCTGAGTTGATTTCTTGTCATCAGGGTGTTTTCAGCAGCATCAAGAATGGCACTTTCTGAGTGTCCTCTTGGTATTCTGATCTCTTTTGGAAGAGTGATGTCTTGAGCTGGTTGTGTTTCAACAATCTCTGCATGTATAGATTGGTCAGTGAAAACAATTTGAGTTTCGCTTTTACCTTTGGTCAGCCCTTGAGGTAGTGACTCAGCGGCTGTTTCTTGGTCAGCGGGTGCTGAGTGTGGATCATCCTCAGTCAGCTGCTTATATTTTCCTACAGGGTTAGTTTCATCGAACTCAACGTGTACTGACTCTTCTAGGACCTGAGTTCGTTTATTGAAAACTCTATATGCTTTGTTGTTTGTTGAGTAGCCTAAAAAGATAGCTTCATCAGCTTTTGAATCAAACTTAGCAAGGCTGTCTTTGGTATTTAGAATAAAACATTTACAACCAAAGGCACGAAAGTATCCAATCTTGGGCTTTCGTCCTTTCCAAAGTTCGTAGGGAGTCTTCTTTAATATGGGTCTAACTAGAGCCCTATTAAGTATGTAGCACGCTGTGTTGATAGCTTCTCCCCAAAAGTACTTTGGAAGCCTATGCTCACTTAGCATTGTCCTGACTATTTCAACCAAGGTTCTATTTTTCCTTTCAACAACCCCATTTTGTTGAGGCGTTCGAGGAGCAGAAAAATTATGGTCAATGCCGTTGGCTTCACAGAATTCAACAAACTATTGGTTCTTGAATTCTCCACCATTATCACTTCGGATGTGAGCTAACTTAAGGTCTTTATCATTTTCAAGTTTTTTTACTAAAGTTGAAAACATCTCAAAGGTTTCATCCTTGCTACTCAGCAAGATGATCCAAGTGTACCGAGAAAAGTCATCTACAATGACCAAGGAAAATCTTCTACCACCCAAGCTCAGCGGCTGGACTGGACCGAAGAGATCCAAGTGTAGCAACTCTAATGGACGCTTAGTTGAGACAATGTTTTTACTATGAAAAGATTGTTTGGTTTGTTTTCCAACTTGACAAGCGTTGCATAATTGATCTTTTTCGAACTTAAGTTCTGGCAGTCCCTCAACTAATTGATTTCTTGCTAATTTGGCCAGGAGGTACATGCTTACATGACCAAGTCTCATGTGCCATAGCCAGGAATTTTCTTCCTTTGACACTAAGCATACAGTTTTTGAAAATTTCTTTTCTAAGTTCAGCATAAAGACATTATCAATACGAGGGGCAGTTAAAATTAACTCATTTGTTTTACCCTCGAATATTTTACATCCAGTGTCATCAAATATAACTTTTCTCCCATTATCACATAGCTGAGCTATGCTGAGTAAGTTATATTTGAGTCCGCTGACTAGGGAGACTGACTCAATAGTAGGATTACCACCAACGGTTCCTAACCCTACTATCTTACCCTTTTTGTTGTCTCCGAAACTTACGCTTCCACCTCATTTACGCACAAATGTGATGAACTGAGTTTCATCACCAGTAATATGCCTCGAGCATGCGCTATCAATGTACCACATCTTTGACTTCTCAGCACACCTCAGGCTTACCTGCAATATAGCTAGTTATCTTTAGGTACCCAAGTCTTTTTGGGTCCTTGTTTGTTAGGCTCAGTAGGTGAAGCATCATATTTAATCTTATGATGACACACTTGGACAGTGTGTCCATTTTTTCCACAGAAGTCACAACTGACCTTCCGTTTAGGATATCTCACTGACTGGTCAGCACCCCAGTGCTGAGCATGCCAGCACACCTTTGTGGTGTGTCCTTTCTTCCCACAGAAGTCACACTAGATATTCCGCCGAGGATTCCATCATTGCTGACTAGTACTTCGGTACTGAGTGTTCAGAGGAATATTTCTTTTATTCGGAACCTTAAGTTGGTTCTGAATAGATGTGACGTCCTTTTTCAGTTTCTTAGAATCTGATTGGACCTCAGAGACAAACTTTTGCATAATTTCTACGTTGCTATGCAAAGTTGAGTTGTCTTGGAGAAGATATCGAAGGTCACTCAGTTTGACCTCTTCAATCTCATCACATCGCATGCTGAGTGCTCTAACCTTTTTGTTACACTTTTTGACAAGTGTGTAGAGGTCACTCAGGGCATTAATCATTTCATTTCTGAGCAAGGGTAGTGATATTACCTCAGTTGAGTGTACCTCATCGTCAGATGCAATGGAGGGGTCAGCATGCTCAGAAACACAAGGCTCAGCAAGCTCATCTGCCATGAAGCAGATCTTTGCTGACTCAGTGGCATCAGTTCTGATGATGATGACTCACCACTATCACTCCAGGTTGCCACTATTGCCTTCTTGCCGTTCTTCCTTTCCTTCCTCAAGGTAGGACAGCTTGATTTGATATGGCCAGTTTGATGACATTCAAAGCATGTAATGGGCTTTGAGTTGTCCTTCTTGTATGTCACTTGACTCAGCTTTGTACTTATCAAACTTCTTGTAAGGCTTCTTGGAATATTTATCATTCTTTCTGAACAGCCTTTTCATCTTTCTAGTGAACATTTCCATTTCTTCATCATCTGTTGAGCTCCCATCAGTGGAGTCAGCTTTCATGACAAGAGACTTTTGCTTCTTGTCTTCAGACTTCTCCTTCACCTCGAAGTTCTTCATTGAGATCTCATGGGTCAGCAGCGAGCCAATAAGTTCATCATACTTGTAGGTGGTTAAGTCTTGAGCTTCCTCAACAACAGTTTTCTTGGCTTGCCAGCTTTTAGGAAGACTCCTCAGTATCTTCTTGACTTGCTCTTCCTCAGTAAAGATCTTGCCAAGTCTCTTGAGCTCGTTGATTATGTTTGTGAATCTTGAGTTCATGTCGGAGATTCCTTCATCATCATTCATTTCAAAGAGCTCGTACAACCTCATGTGCTGGTTCACCTTGGACTCCTTAACTTTGTTGGTTCCTTCGTAGGTGACCTCCAGCCTCTTCCAGATCTCATGCGCTGACTCACAACCTGAAATTTTATTATACTCTGCAGCATCTAACGCACAGTGAAGCATGTTTATAGCCAAAGCATGATTTTGTAGCTTCTTGAGATCATCTTCTGTCCATTTAGTCTCAGCTTTAACAACCGTTTGGCCGTCAATAGTTTCAACAGGAACAAATGGGCCTTGGACTATAGAAAGCCATGCACTCATATTTGTTGCCTGAATGAAATTTTTCATTCTGTTCTTCCAAAAGGTATAGTTAGACCCAAAGAACAGAGGAGGCCGAGTAATAGACAGTCCCTCAGGTAAAATCTGAGTTGTCTGATTTCCTGGGAGGAAACGAGTGCTGTTCTCAACCATTGTGGGGATCAGCTCAAGATAGTTATACCTTGCTCAGTGAGCTGTTAAGCTCTGATACCACTTGTTGGTCCCTTATAACGTGACAAGGTTAGTTCCAAGGGGGGGATAGGAACTATTTAAAATTTTGTCCGTTAAGGCTGACTTCTTTTCTTAAGAAAAGGTTTACACAGCGACGCTAAGTAATTCTAAGACACAAGCTTAGTCAACTTGTGACTAAGTCTGTTTCTTTCCTTGAGTCAGGAGATAGCACTTAGAGTCTATTCCTGAACTCAGCTTCTTAGTGCACTTAACTCAGCGTGAGTTCGTTACTTAGTCAGTTTTATAGCAAGCAATATATAAAGGAGTTTAAGGGTTAGAAATATGTTACTCAGTAGACATATCCTGGTTCGGCCTCTCCGCCTACGTCCAGTCCCCGGAACGCGTTCCGAGCTTTTTGAATTCTCTACTGAGCTCTTTAAAGGTAGAGCATGAAACCTTTTACAATAGAAGCTGAGTATACAAGAGTACCTTCCTCTGTACCTCTACTCACTCCTATAACTACCGCTGAGTACTATAACCGAGTACTCAGCCTCTCCTTTCTATTCTTCTAGAAATGATAAAGTGTTTGTCCTAAACAACAATTGCTAAGACACTTTAGATGATTGAAATCACTCTAGACTTTTACACAATGATTGGAAATTCGTGTAAGATTTTTCTTTGCTTTTCTCACAGAACTTCGAGTATGAATTTGGTCAGCGTTTCGACTAATTGAAGATCTGCATAGAATGAAGCAAATGAGAGGCCTTTATATAGTGACACTTCAAGCACCGGTAATTTCGAATTTCAAAATAACCGTTGGAGGGAAACGGCTTCCTGTCGTTGTCACTCAGTACGTGCTCAGTGTCGTTGGCCAATGAGATTCTTGCATCTTCTGTCTACGGCAGTGCTCAGCAGCTTTTCGTCAGATAAACAGAATGTTTCGACATTTACGGCAAAGTCTTCCAGACAGCTTCCTGCGCCTTCTGAACTTTACCCAAAGTAGAAATACTTTGTCTAGAAGTTGATTCTGTTCTGTCGCTGACCTGACTGCATTGTCGCTCAACTCAGCAGCTTCCTCTTGAAGCTTTTGTTAGAAGGCTTTTCGATCCTTCTTCATGCTGAGTCGTCGTTTCACTTAATACGGCTGCGTTTTATCTTCTTGGGCCGTGAGGTCTTGATCTGTTGACTTGGGCTTGACTTCCACTTATGGGCTTTTAGACTTTATATCTTAATGTCTTATAAATCAATAGACTCAACATTGAACAAACACATTAGTGTAAATAAATCAAATCATTTAAATTTAATGTGTTAGAATATTTTTTATCAATTACATAAATAATTTTGTCAAATCAAAATCACGTGGAAAGGTGTTTCAACAGCAGGAGCCCCCCCTCCCGGCCCCTCACAGTCTCCGCCCATGTATAATATAATATAAGAAATAAGAAATAATTTATTTAATAAATGATGAAACCAAATATCGAACCGAACTGAAATACTCGGCTCGGTTTGTTAATATTATTCGGTTAAGCTCCGGTTGTTTCAGTTTTCAAACCGAACCGGTCCTTGAACACCCCAAAATATACCCATACTTTTTGGGTACATATACTATTTTGAAATATTAACTCCATAATTTTCATGGTTCTTGGATACAAATAGTATTATATGCGACTGAAATTAGGTTAAACCTAAACTAAACCAACAAAAACTAAATAATATATATAATGTGAAAGTGACTAAAAGTTTATAAAGTGACTTTAAAGTATATACAAATGACTGGATTATATGGAATTGGCTAAATTTTGATGAAACTTTTCTGAAATATTAACTCCAGTATTTCGTAAAATTACATTTGAGTAATTGAAATTGGACATAATATTATAATTGAAATATTAACTTCGAGATTTCCATACGCATAATATTTTGATATTAACTCGTAGGGTTTCCATGATTTGTTGGTATACAAAATATTATAAGTGGAAGATTCTAGTGAAACTGAACAAAAATTAACAAATATATATATATATATATCATGTGAAAATGAGTGAAAATATATGAGATAAATTTATTTGAACTATTTTGAAAAATATATCATGTAAAAAATATTAATTCTAATGTTCTATGAAGTTATATTTGAGTGTAATTTAAAGTTAGTGAAACTTAATTGTAAAATTTTTGTTTTATTTTTAAATACGAAAAAAAGCAACAAAATCACAATGTACAAAATCTCTAAGTTTCAATGAACCGATGAGAAACGATTTTGAGGCATAGGTGTTGTGTTGGAAGAATTCAATGGAGAGAAGGAGATAAGTTGGACGATCTTGTAAGAAGAATAAAAGTTTTAGAGCATCTTTTTTTTTTTTGACAACCAAATAAGCATATATTAAGAATCTAGAAGAAGCATATTACAAATAAAATCAGGGGGTACAGAAAACCACTCACCCCGATGTAAAGGTAAAATACTACTTCTAGCTAACAAATGAGCAACAGAGTTTGCAGAACGACAGACAAAACGAATAGAGCAATTAGAAGACTCGTTCAAAGAAAAATGACAATCATTGGCTAAGGCGTTAAAAGGAGATGAAACCTCTAACGGGCGGGCCATAGACTGTACCACGATCAAAGAATCTGATTCAATGATTACATCCTTCCATCCGTGGTCTTTGATCCAACTAAGAGCTTCACGGACCGATAGCGCTTCAATGAACGATGCATCTTGATAATTCTGCAAGGAACCATTTTTAGCCGCAACAAAACGGCCCAACTCATCCCGAAAAATACAACCAAACCCAGCCACATTCTCGTCAGCAAATGACGCACCATCCACATTCAATTTTAGGAAGCCAATTGGAGGACGCTGCCACACCGTCAGGCTTGGCACAGCCGGACTGCCTGAAGGAGAAACCGACGCCTGCGCTTTCTTCCAGGCCTGTAGAAATGAGCCGGCCGAATGATACAGGATCGAAGCTTGTGAATCCTTCCGATTCCACACAATGTCATTTCTATAACCCCAAATAATCCACCATAAAATCTCTACAAGCTCAACAAGCTCCACCGGTTTAGAGAAGATCCAACCCCAATAATCAAAAATGTTTTGAAATTGGGTTCCCACATCCCCAATAGGCGAAATAGTCCAAATAGCTCGAGCCATAGTACATCTGAGAAAAATATGATAAGAATCTTCCACCGCCCCATGACATAGCTCGCATAAATCTGAGATAGGAACCCTTCGGGCTTTCAGCGCGACTTTAGAAGGGAAACAGTTAGCAAGAACCCGCCACAGAAGGTTCTTAACTTTAGGGGGCACTTTAAGATTCCAAATTTTATTCCATAGAGGAGAATCAATGAACCAATTTGTTCCAATTCCAGTCATAAGCTTTTTGTACCCACTTTTAACTGTATAATTGCCCCTTCGGTCATCCTTCCAATACCACCCATCTTGATCAACTCTATTAGATAAGGGGATACGGAGAATAAGCTCTGCATCTCGAGGAGCAAAAATGCCTGAAACTAACCCAACATCCCAAGACCGTCGACCCTCCTCCATTAGATCAGCCGCCACTTCCACCCCTAGCCCGACCAATTTTTCACTTACAATATATGGAAAATGATCGTCAGGGAGCCACGGGTCATCCCAAATCCGGACCTCCTCACCCGCCCCAACAAATCTACGAATTCCAGACTTTAACAATTCTTGAGCACCCATAATACTACGCCAAACGAAGCTAGGCCCATCAGATAACGATGCATCAAGAAAAGAGCAATTCGGATAATAAAGAGCCTTAAAAACTCGAGCAACAAGAGACTCAGGGTTTGAGTTGAGCCGCCAACCCTGTTTAGCCAATAAAGCTAAGTTGAAATTATGCAAATTTCTGAACCCCATTCCACCAGCTTTTTTAGGGCAACACAGTTTATCCCACGATTTCCAATGTAAGCTACCTTTACCCGAACCATCTGATCCCCACCAAAAAGAATTCATCAACTTCTCAAAGTCATCACATATATTCACAGGAAAAAGGAAGAGACTCATAGCATAAGTAGGAAGCTCCTGCACTACCGATTTGATCATAATCTCCTTTCCGGCTCTTGACAGAAATCTGGCCTTCCAGCTCTTCAGTCTAGTCCGAACCATGTCCTCAACAAAGCCAAAAACCTGTGTCAAAGTCTACTCAGAGCATCTTTAATTGTTCTTTAAGTTGACTCTTAAGTTAAAATTTGAAGAGAATTAATAAAAAAAAATTAGTTCCAACGGACTTTTAGTGGATTCTCAAATCACTAAGAGTCTCTCCATCATCTCTATTAATAGAGAACTTCTCTCCACCTCTTAGTGCCTATTTAGTTTATTTTTTATTAATAATTTTATTTTATTACATGTGTCAATTTAATCCCCGGAAAGCATTTGTCTTTTAAGATGGTACTCTCTGTTTAATTTTGATTAAGTGTATAGTTTTAGGAATATAAAACTCTGTAAGATGGTACTCTCTCTGTTCCATAATATTTGTTTTTTAAGGTTAAGACACAAGAATTAAGAAGTGTAATTAATTTTAACTAAAAAGATTTTATCACCCTTCTATAATTGTATTTATTAATTAATTTTTATCTATTCCCAAAATTAAAAAAATATATTTTTTTGAGGGAAGAAATAAATAAATAAAAATAAAAGTACACTTTAAATAGGAGTATATTTGGTAAAAGTCAATTAATATACATGGATTGAAACAAAACATCATGTATTATGAAACAAAAAAAAATTCTCTAGAAAGACAAATATTGTGGAACGGATGAAGTATTTGATAGAGAAAATACGTGTTTGGCATTTGGAGAAAGGAAAAAAAAATTAGCATTTACTTAAAATCCCAAAAGAAAATCTATATATGAATATGGCTTTACGATAATATAATCTTTTTATATATAAACAATAACTCTTGTATTAAAGAGAAATAAAAAGAACACCAATCTTTTATCACACTCTTGTCCGAATGTTGTAGCTCATAATTTAGCTGTTTAGACACGGGTCCTGTCTCATATGGAAATTCTTATAGAAGACTTTCCTTCTTATACTTTTTCTTTTAGAATGATGTTTTGTTTCTTTCTTCGTAATACCAGTTTTTGGATTATAAAAAAAAACTATAATAATAATAATAATATCAAAACACATCGAACAATCAATCCTTCTATTATATATTTTATACGAGCTTTGAAAAAATAATAGATATTTATAGAATTATTATTTATGAATATTTTTAAATTTTGATTATCTAATTATTTAAAAAAAATTATAAATAATCAATTTACATTTGTATTTATAATCTTTATATATTGATTTAAAATGTACCTAATTTATTCTTTTCAGTTTTTACATCCTAATAGCAACAACAACTCATAAGTTTTAAAAATGCTAATTATTTAATTAGCTAGCACCTTATGGCAACACCAAATAGGTCCATAATCAAGTCGAGCCGAGTCAAGCTTTGACCTGCTCAAATTTGGTTCGCTATAAAATTAACGAGTTCGAACTCAAGCCGAGTTTGATATAAAATTAACGAGCTCGAGTCTGAGCTGAGCTTTGACTTGCTCAACGAGCTCGAACCGAGCTTCGAGCTTGTTTCGAGCCCAAAATCCTCTTTGGAATTGGTTCATTCAGAAAATTATCTAACCATAAATTGTTTATGAGTAAATCGTTAATTATATTTGTGAAGTTTACTCGTAAATAACTATTTAATTAGGTACATAAACAAACTCACACGCAAAGTTAGTGAATAAATAAACAAGATGTTTACAAATAGTTCGTCTATTACACATTTATTATGTTTGTTAATGAACTCATTTCATACCAAATGAAATAATATTAAGTTTAGATATTTGTGAACTAACACAAAACTAAAATTTATTCATAAATGTTCTAATCGAGCCAGCTCGCGAGCTTTTGAGCCGAGCTTTGGCCTGCTCAAGCTCGGCTCGTTTACAAACCGAGCTTTTATCGAGCCGACCACCGATCTTTTATCGAGCCGACCACCGAGCTTTTATCGAGCCGACCACCGAGCTGTCCATGAGCGACTCGGCTCATTTACAGCCCTAACACCAACATCAGCCAACAACAATAAATGTAAAAAGCCCTAAATGTAAAAAGCCCTAAATATTAGCATCGCTAAATACACATCAATTTGCAGCAGCCCACCACTATAGCTTTCTTGTGTCCAAATGGTTTATTTATTAGCTTAGATACCAATTACAAATACTGAATTAATCCCAGAAAAACTATGCTACTTTTATAAAAGAAAAAAAAAAACAAAGTAAAATAAAATTTCTGCTAAAAGCCCTTTAACGTATATGATTTGCAGGAAGAAATTATTATGCCAAGCACGGCAAAAATGATGAATATTATAAACATGGATTGGCTGGTTGAGAGATTGTTCCTTCCAAACATGTTCATATACTTGAAAAAACCACTAATGGATTAGATGAACAGTAAACCCAACATATATTGAAAGATGAAAATCCTTGAAATGTCATCTTTTTACTTCAGCAGCAGACAGTTTCATGGCCTATTGAAGCAAATGATATCCTCCGCTCACCTGATCCAAAATTGAACTCAAGGTCTGATGCATCTTCTTCCTGTATGGAGGAACTGCTCGTCGAAGGGAATGAGAAAATGTAGGGAGGTGTAGACTCTCTTGAGCCAAAACTGTAGGACGGGACTGATGATCCCTCGCTCTGACCAATGACCGAGAAAATTGGCATGAATGTGGGTGTCGGTGGCTCAGACGACCCCCCAGAAGCTGCAGAAACAGGGAAACTAAATCCCAAGCTATTATCAGAAGAAAATGTCCACCTTTGATTTGGCTTATCAATGGCAATATTAGGTAACATTGGTTTTGCACTAGAATTTCTAGGCGGAATCTTCTTTTGCAAACTTAATACTCCCGAAGCAGAAGCAGAAGCAGAAGCGTCCGATGGCACCTTGAAAACATCCTGTACGATTATTAATGAGGATCAAAACTTGAGTACAAACAAATTCTAAAAGATGTTATGCATAAATAATAAAACAGGAATAAAAACCTCATTGGCACCCTTCTGTTGAGCATTCTGGGTTTTTGTTAAATCTTGTGAAGGCCCAGCATAATCGCCACGTGTTAAAGCAGTGGCAACTTTTATATCTGAAGCTGTTGCCACTGCATTCACCTTGTTACCAGACTCCTGCTTCTTCCATGACGAGGCTAACCGCAACTCAGCAGACTTCTCTATAACCGTAGGTGGATTTCTATCAAGGTGCTCTAATATTTTTCGGGCCACCCGGCTAGAATGTGCAGGGACACTTGGAGTAAAGACTTCAGTGTTTTGTGGCTTACTACACTGACTATCTATTCGTCCATTTTCCACATTTTGCTTTGGAGCAGAAAATAAGCCCTCTGAATTACTCCAGTACTCCTTTTCAACACCGTTTAAAGGTGTCCGAAAATTCACTGATCCTCTAGCAGGAGTTTCAGCATTAACCTTATGCCGCAGCCTACGAATGGGTCCCACAGATCGGTGGTTACCATTTAATGCATTGCTATTTAAACGTACCTATGCAGTCCAACAAAGACTCGGACAATAAGAATCAACCCAGAAACTTGATCAACAAAATTTCATAGCAGAGTCAAAAATTTATCAGCCCCTGGTCTGGACTACTAATATGTGAAATTACCTGTTCTAATGGAGTTGTAGTCTGCTGAAATGGATTTGTCATTATGCTAGGGTGCCTATCACTATTTCCCTGTAACTGGATCAACTGATGAGACAGAAGAACAAATCTATTAAGGATAAAAAAAAAAAGGGCGGCCCGGTCGCATTACGCGTCCCCGCTGAGCGAGGGTCCGGGGAGGGGTCCCACCACAAGGGTGTATTGGGGGCAAACCTTCCCTTGCCAATTTAATTGGCAAGAGGCCGCTCCTAAGACTCGAACCCGTGACCTCTGGTCACACGGCAACAACGTTTTACCGTTGCGCCAAGGCTCGCCCTCTAACAAATCTATTAAGGATAAGAGCAATAATTCATTTTTAAAGCATCACAGCATAAAATGAAACCATAATTTCACATACCCTGGACTTTGTCGTCGAATGAATGGTTCTAGAATATGGGGTTCGGGGAAAATTATGAAGCCCAAATCTCTTTCTCTGAGTTTGTGGGGTCATATAATCATGCTGATCCTGCACTAAGGCACCAGGCCAGCGTGGGGTTGTCCTAGGGGCTGGCAATGGCTTTACCACAAGCTCGTTGCTATATGGCAACGTCTCTTCATCTCTTGATATTGAGCTGCTAGTACCAAAGCCTACTTCTGATGTTCGATGTCCCATATACGCTCTAGCAATATCAATTGGTGAAGAGCCAATATCATCCTGCCGCTGTTGAAACAAAATGTCAATGGATAGAAAGTAGGTGAAAAAAAACACCATTAAAATTGAATGCATTTATCATCCATACAATACATAAAAATTAAAATTATGAATATATTTATACAACTTCTTTCACAGCACCTATAGAAGCCCTCCAAACAAAGGAGAAACAGCAACATACATATTAAAGGTCATCTTCTAAGAAACAGTCATCAAACAAAATATGTGTTTGGACACCATTTTTGTTCTCTTTGGCCTTCAGAAACTCCCAACTGAACCCAATCTGGTTCCCAAAGTCGAGGTGTTTATACATATAGTAACCCTTAGATTTTGAGGTACACGTGCTGGATTGGATTTCTCACAAATCGAACTTACTAGGATTCGTCTAAAAAATAAGGTCAATTATATGTTCCATTCTTCAAGAATAAAGAAAAAATCAAGCCAGTGGCTTAAACATGGCCTAGGACACAAATGAGTCAAAAAAAAATAATAATAAGACCATGCACAACCTCCTGTGCACAAAAAGCCTGATACGCACCCCCAATAATAGTGGTAATTTCGACTTACTTTTGACTGCAAGATAGCGGTCGAGGACCTCCAACTAATTTTATCCGGATCCTCATTCTTTTCTTTGGTAGATTTCCTAGAATTTTCAAGGGGAATAGGCCTTCCAGCATCTATTGAAATTGGACATGAAAACAATTTATCTTTACTATTTGAGGTTTCCCAAAGAGTAGTATCCAAATCTTCTTGCTTTGCTCCAGTTGACTTCCCTAAATATTCAATGGCTCCAGACCCTCTAAGATCACCTACTTGTGTGATTGTATGCTTATTTTCTTGCTCAATATTGGGATGATCAACAACCCTTGAATTTATTATCTCTACCAACCGATTAATTTCATCCCTACACAGAAATGGAGATGAATTAAAGAGAAGTTTTCACATAAAATTGCAGAAACTTTCATGTTAATTCACAGATATTAAAGCTAAAATGAGTTACAAAACACCCAATTTGCAAGACAATAGTAGTTGTCAAGCATAAACACCAGACCTAGAAAACTTTTTATCCTTCACTAGTCTCTCAATTTCAGAAAGCCCATCAGGATCAGACACTTCAACTTTGTGGTTATGTTGCTGCTCATTCAAGTCCAATTTGCTGCTACTGCCAGCCACTTGAGTTGCACTTGATTCCACATGCTTCAAAGTAATTGTTTGAGATCATTAGAAAATTCTAATAACAAAAAATGCACAAGCCCTGTGGCCAATGAAAGTTTATTTACTATGCAGTGAGAAGAACTTTTTTTCTTCTAAGATTGATCTTAATCAAATACGAAAATACAAGCACAGAATAAACAGATGCAACTTCTTTAAAACAATCCTAGTATAAGAGCAAATAGATAACAGAATAAGTATATATTCCAACTCGTGCATTTATTATCATCAAAACATCAATGAAAAATAATACTCCATCCATTCCAAAATAGATGTCTTTTAAGATTAATGCACAACAATTAAGAAATGTAATTAATTTGAACTAAAAGTCTTTGTTACCCTTGTATTAATTGCATCAACTAATAAATTTTTATTATTCCCAAAATAAAAAGGCAACTTAAATAACTGTATATTTGGTAAAAAGCAATTAATGTGCATGCATTGAATCAAAACATCATGTATTATGGAGCAAAAAAAATTCTCTACAGAGACATCTATTGTGGAACGGAGAGAGTAGAATCTTAAATGGGAGAATGGATATGTCACTACACACCCATGAAAATGAGTTTGAAACACAAGTACATAAGACTGAGGTGCAAGAACAAACTGTGTAGGCTAGAAACAGTTTTACACATTTAAAGGAAGCCAGAAGGCATATCCAAACTACTGAAGCCAAAAGTTTGAAAAATTAGTAATTCCAGATTAGGTAAATTAAATCAAGCATGAATTTGATTCATCAAACTGAACTTTTTCTTTATGATGTTGACAGATACCCGTGTTACCTTTTTTGCCCATTACAGCATCGTCCTATCTTTTCTTCACTGGGGGATAACTTAAGCACAGAAAATAGCTTTCTCTCTATGTATTCGTTAATTAAACTAAAAGAAAAGAATATACGGTAGCAAATTAACAGAACTACATTTCAATCACACCAAAGGGAGAAATGCAGAAGCGAATGCATACCACCAGTTGTGAAATAGGCATAAAATGCAATTCTAAAACCTTCCTATGACAATAAAAAATTTCTGGGAAGAAAAAAATTCACTTGGTGGATTAATTATTACAAGGTTCAACTAAATAATATGACATTCACTTAAATTATTTATATCTGCACACAGAAGGGGATAACAATATATCACAGCCGATTTTCTATTTCACACAATAGGAGTAAGTTATGGACTGGTTACCTTCTGAGTGAAATTTCCATCACCAGCAACATCATGTTGTTCTTCAACCTCTGTGTGCAAATTAGTATTTCCCAAAACCTCTATTAAATCAGAAACAAAAAGAAACATATCAACAACATTCCAACAAAATCTGCAAGTATGATTAAGTCACAAAATCAACAAAATTCACCACAAATTGGAATTTCAATTATGATAAGGAATTCACAATCGTATTCACAAATTG
This sequence comes from Euphorbia lathyris, assembly GCF_963576675.1. Lineage (NCBI taxonomy): Eukaryota > Viridiplantae > Streptophyta > Magnoliopsida > Malpighiales > Euphorbiaceae > Euphorbia > Euphorbia lathyris. The sequence continues at coordinate 57,653,837 of NC_088917.1, forward strand.
TATTCGGTAATGGATACCAATAAAAACTAAACATATAAAAACCCTATATAGACAGAGAGAGCAGAGGATACCCTAAGTAATAGACAGAGAAAGCAGAGGAGAATACTAAAAAACGAACCATGATTTTCTTCTAAATTGGTAGAAGAAGGAAGCGCAGATTTCGATGCGGAGAAGAAGGAAGGGAATAGCAGGTTGGCTCCGCCGTAAACAAGACGGAGAGCAGGATCCAAAAGCTTAGAGAGTAAACGACCACGGTGTGCCTGGTTCTGTGAGGGACGGTCGTAAGGCGTAGCAGGCGGTCTACGTGACGTCGGTTTCCTGAACTTACCGACGGCGCCTCCGTTCTGCGGCGGCTTGGGTAGAAACGACATCGTTGTGGGGTCTTTAGTGTCCATGTATATGGGATTCACAGTCTTGAGTCCAGTATCGAAAGGAGAGGTGTAGTTGAAAACGAAACCGCGAGCGCTTTTTTGTTTTCTTATTATTATTTATAGTCCTAAGTATTTTCAATTTCTGGACTATAAATAATTAAATAACAATAATGATAAAAATAAAAACAGAAAATGGAAACCATTGATAGAGTAAAGAAATGAGTAAAAATATACGAGTAAAAATATTTTTTTTCTGTCGGCGACTAATAAAGAGATGATCCTTTATTCATAGATATAAGACTTCTGTGCCCCTCCAGTATTTTGGAGGCTTTGAACACTTAGTTTTTTTACTATTTTATTTTATAAAATTAAAATTTAATTAATTTTACCTACTATTAAAAAAAAACCAATTAAAATTAAACATTTGTTTGTGTACAACCAACCACTTAGCAGTTGTATTATTGTTAGGTAAAGTAAAAAAAACACTAATTTAAATTTTTTTTGCAAACGCATCGTTTGTGCAGTTCTCAAACTTAGATAGTCCATCAAAATTTCTTATCGTGGCTGTTTATCTAAAGGGATCTATTTGAATATTTTAAAAATTATCTCATATATAAGGTCAAATTTCACAAATCAATTAAACCATTAATATCTTTTGATCGAAAAATTGACTCAATTTAGTTAATTACAAACTGCACAACTCATAATCCTTGTTTGCAAGCTTTTAGCTGTGGGACTGTTTCCAAATTGGACAAACTAAGTTTTTTTTTTTTATTTATACTTTACTCTTGGTATTAAGAGATAAGTTGTGAAATAAATTTTAGAGGACTTCTATTATGATATTTTTGTTGAGAGACAATGATTGAAAAAAGACAATGTATGTTATTGTTATCGATTTTTCGAGTTCATTTTAGTTGACTCTATTCTGATTTTCTATATATATTTGGGCTTTTGGTTCGCACAGGGGTAACAGAATAGAATCAGGAAAGGGAAACAAAGAGAAATGAATGGAATGACCTTGAATTTCCATGTATTTTTGTTTCAGTTCCACAAAGGGAATAATATACCCATAATTCCATTTGTGACTGTTTGGAAATGAGGTATTAAACTAAAATTGTGTTTTTAACAATAATTTATATACAGACATGTGTGTCTGCATTAATAAACTAATCACGTGTAAATATAAGAATGAAAATCAATTTATTCAGCCATTAAAATCAAAAGATGACGAAACTAAAATAAAATAAAGGCTTAATACATCATTTGCCCCCTGAACTTGTCCAAAAAGCTTGATTGGCCCCCTGAACTTTCAACGTGTTCCGATAGCCTCCTAAACTTGCATAAAATATTCGGTTAGCCCTCCTGAACTTGCGTAAAATGTAATTAATTGATCACTCGGTCGTAAAAGAGTAAGTTAAACGCGGAAGATGTATTCCACGAGTCTTAAAAAAAAGTAAAACGACCAAAATCGGAGTATACGATTCTAATATTAGAGAAGACAAGTTGTATAGTTGACCAAACAATAACTTCCTTTTTAATATATTTTTTAATTCTGTAATAACATTTTAAGATGCGTGGAATACATCTTCCGCATTTAACTTACTTTTTTAAGACCGAGTGATCAATTGATTACATTTTACACAAGTTCAGGGGGCTAACTGAACATTTTATGCAAGTACAGAGGGCTATCAGAACACTTTGAAAGTTCAGGGGGGGGCAATCAAGCTTTTTGGACAAGTTCATAGGGCAAATGATATATTAAGCCTAAAATAAATCAAAGAAAATACATAAATATTTTATTTTAAAAAGAAAATAATTATTTTTAAATAATTAAAAATAAATATCAAAACGGAATAATATGATAAAAGAAAAATATTTGTCAAAAATATTTTTCAAGACAAAAAATGTACGGATCATTAGTCTATGGATAAAAAAAAATATAAATAAATAAATATAAGGATCAAATTAAAAATAAAAAACTAAAATTTAGTCAAAAATATTTTTTGAGAATAAATAAATAAATAATATACAAGTATAAGGATCAAAAATGAAATTAATTCAAGGATTAAAAAAGTAAAAATAAATAAATATATGGACCATAATAAAAATTAAAATCAAAATAGAAACTAAAATGAAATTTTATGAGTATAGATGTTTAAATTAGTGAGAGATAGGAAAGTGAATGGAAACCGTCGGGGGGTTGGGGGGAAAAGATTAGAGGAGAGTTAGAGGTAAATTCAAAACTAAAAGAGAGTAAAGGGAATGATTGAATTAATAAAACAAACACCAACAAAATAAATGAGATATCATCTTTCACTTACTTTTTCTCAAACCCCAAAACAAACGTCTATGATTTTTAACAATTCAGATCTAAATAATTATTGTAATTGAAATATATTTTGAATTGGAGGCTTTTTTAAATCCGAGTTCATAGACGCCGTCTAGGCCGGTTTTCTCTAAAGTCAGCTCTAGAGGAGGTGGTGATAAAAGGATATAATATAAATGGAAAAAAAAGACCAATTATAATAATTAGTGGAATGAATATCAAATTTGGAAGGGTTTTGCTATTCATCGCCCTTGAATTACACCGCTCCCTCTTGGACATTTTCGCCCTTTTTCATTTTTTCATTTAAAAACTTAATATCCTTTCTCTCCCGAGCAAAAAATTGGATTTCTGAAAAATGGACACGAGAACGCCGAGGAAATCGAATAACTACAGTTCCTATTTGCATTAATTGAAATTCGTCTCCAAAAACTAACCGATCCAATCAGTATATTGTCTAAATTAAATTTACGTTCATAGATAAATAAATAAAAATTAACAGCAAAAAATTAATTGCACGCTTCAATACATCCATAGAATTTTTTTTTCTATTTCGGGTCCACCAATGGGCGTCCCGGCATTTAATTTTTTTTTTTTTAAAAATTCATCCAAATTGGCTTGGACGGGTGATTTACACCACCTGGCCCAGGCAGAAATGGGTGAACCACCCGTTTGGCCCTAGGGGAAACAGATGAGCTACTCGTTCGGTTCTAGGGGAAATGGATGAGCTACTCGTTCGGCCCTAGGGCCAAACGGGTGGATCACCCGTTTCCCCTAAGTGCCAGACGGGTAGTTCATCCGTTTGGCCCTATGGCCGAACGGGTGAACTACTCATTTAGCATATATTCAACGAGTAACATCTCTGAATCCGGAGACAGAACTCGTGGTTTCGATTCGATTTTCAAATAAAAATACTTACCCGATGAATCATTAGTCTTTTTTCTCGACCATGTTTTAGTCCCATGAATGTTGTTCGGGTTTTTGAATTTCGAAGAAATTTGAGAAAATTTTAGTTTTTGAGTTTAAAAAATGAAAAGGGCAAAAATGTCCAAGAGGGGGTGGGGTGGTGATATGTAATTTAGGGACGGTGAATAGCAATCCACTTCAATTAAGAGAATGAATGTCAATTAGTGTATTACAAAGTATTCATTGTTGGGAATTCAAATTTAATTTCTTTCCATACTTCACAAGCAGAAGGTAGTTCATGACTCCATTTTCCAGTTGTTTTGTTATTTTCTAGTCCTGTTGAAACCTTTGCGGATCTTGAGCAATCTAACCGTATTCATCCCCGGACTCTAATACCGGTCTTCTAAGCTCTGAGAGGAAGGAACAGTAAGCTCTTTACTTAATAGAATAGAAAGAAGGGAAGGAAAGAGACAAGTAAGATTGGGTCTCTTGGAGGTTTTGGGAAACCATACCGAAGAAGACCGCCACCAACCTCAAGCCATCAAGAATAAGACTTCAGACGGCCCTGATCGCCAAACTGTACTGGAGTTCAGCAGAAGAACGAGAATTTGAAATGTGTCAACGTTACAATGTTGATTGTTTTGATATTTGAACCTGTTTACTAATATATGGTTTATATTTGTCGACTCATTGCCATAAATCATGAGGCATTTTTAGGCAAATATTGATATGCTTCTTATATTGACATCGCATTGAATTTTTTTATATATATAGATACGTACATAATTTCATAGATAAGAAAATGTTAAGTACAACAAGAAAAGTAAGGAACAATATCTTATATAAGTACAGGTTATGCCTAGTACAGAAACCATAAAGCTAAGACAAGAATTACAATGAGCAAAAGAAACCATTAGAGACACAAGAAAAACAAACAACATATGAAACATATACTTTTTTTGAAACTCTAAATTTGCACATAAGCACTTGTAATCCAATCTTCAGCATTTAAACTTCTCTGAATCTTCAGATCTGAGTCCTTTTTCTTTTGCAACCACGTAGATGTAGTGATCTACGTATAAAATCTACTATTTCTGCTCTTGCTAAAATAGAAAATATTACAAATAGAAAGATAATAAACAACAAATGCAATTGAAGCAGATAAAGAGATCCAATAAAATATATGCAATTCAACTAAAATAATCTTACTGAACAGAGAAAATTAAGAAAAGAAGAAAAAAAACAGAACGATGCAAGGACGAAAAAGGAAAACATTCTTTTTTCCTCCTCAAATAGAAAACTGCAACTTGAAAGAGAAGAAAACCTAATCAACAAGAAGATCAATTGATTAAATTAGTAAAAAGCCTAAAAAATTGAAGAGAAAAAGAAGAAAGTTTTTAAAGAGAGCAGAGAACTGCTCCGCCAACTGCCTTTTGATCGTTTCTTTCAAGTGAAAAGAAAACTCATTTGTACTTTTTATTAAGAGGGACATCGCACTGAATTAATAAGAAAAGATTATTGTTAGTTTTATCTATATATTGTAAATTTATAAATGTATTATGTTGGACTTTTTTTAAATTTGAAATTTTATAAAATTTGACTAAGGCTTTGTTCTTTGTTACTTGTTTTCAGTTCTCAATTTAATTCAGTTAAATTCAGTAATTTATCATTATTTATATATTTTTTTTATAATTTATAATCTAACATTATTTATATATAATTCATCATGATTTATTATAATTATAATTATTTATATATATTTTTTCTATATTATTTATAATTTAATATTCTTTATATATAATTCATCGTTATTTATTATAATTATAATTATTTATATATAATTTATAATTTATTATAATTATAATTATTTATATAAAAATTAATATTATTTATATATATTTTCTATATATTATTTTTAATTTAACATTCTTTATATATAATTCATCATTATTTATTATAATTATAATTATAATTATTTATATATAATTTATTATTATCATTATTTATTATAATTCTAATTATTTATATTTAATATATAATTTATCAGTATATATATAATTTATCATTATTTATTATAATGATAAATATTTATATATATAATTTATCATTTCAGTCAGTAGTATTCAGTTCAGTTCATTTCAATTCAGCAGCATTCATTTTAGTTCAGTACAGTTTATTTAATTTTATTAAAAAAGAACAGGACCTAAGGCCTTGTTCTTTGTCACTTAGGCCTTGTTTGATAATTAAAAAATGCACTTAAATTATTATATTCAACACTTAACTAAATAAGTGTGTTTGATAATTTTTTCTCTAACAATTACATATTGAATTGTCTGGAAGATGATCTATATAATTCCTATAATCCTAAGCATAAATCTACCAAGGACATTTGGGATGTGTTGCGGAAGAAATATGACACCAAGGAGATCCAGACGAAAAAGTATGTTGTCAATCGCTACCTTAAATTCCAGACGAATGGTGATAAACCTGTAGAGGCACAATCTCATGAACTTCAGAAAATTGCTCACGATATTATCTCGAAAAGTATAACTCTTGATGACCAATTTCAAGTTGTTGTTATTATTGACAAGTTGCTTCCTTCCTATAAGGATTTTAAAAATGTTTTGAGGCATAAAAGTAAAGGATTTTTCACTGGATACTTTGATTATCCGTCTCCGTATTAAGGAGGAAGCTCGAAAACATGACCAGAAGGAAGAGGTGTTTGTTGTCTCAAACAATACTAAAAGATTCACTATTGTTCTGAAACCTAAATAGAAATGTTTCAAGAATGAGAACTGTAAACTGAACTAGAACCACAACAGTCGGAACAATAAGAATTAGAAACCTCAAAGGAACAAAAATAGATCACAACAACAACCACCTAAGAATGATATTGTCTTTCTTTGTTTTAACTGCGGGAAACAATGTCATATGGCACGAAAGTGTAGGAACATGTCAAACACTACTCCTAGTGTTATCCTGACTGAAGAACTGCTCTAGTAGCAATGATAACCGATATCATCCTTATAGGTAGATCAAAAGGGTGGTGGGTAGACACTAGCACCTCTTGATAGGGGTCAAAAACCCCTATCTTTGGGTACGGTTTTAGGACGGTTTTTAGGTTTATTTGGCTAATAAGCGAGCAATTCTCGCATTTAAATGCTTTTGTGTGAGTTAGTTAGAAATTGGAAGCATTCTATTTACTTTTCGTCGTTTAGGCTCGTTTTGTGATCAATTTAGGCAAATACGGCCGAAATAACACGCATATTAGAATTCCGTATCTTTTGAAGCTAATTGGTCCGTCAAAAGTCGCACCAAACGAAGCGTTTGCTCAAAATAAGCGATTGACGGATCAATTCGGCTTTTGGATTAATGTTTTCTGGAGTTTTTATGCGTGTGCAGGTGTAAGTTCGGACGAAAAAGGGTTTGGAAGTCATCCGGCACGGATCGAGCGCGCTTCGGGCGAAAACGCTCGGCGAGCAGGGCCCCCCGGGCCATTTCTGCTCGCCGAGAAGGCCTCTGGAGGCCTGCTCGCCGAGCAGACTATGCCTGCTCGCCGAGCAGGCTAGCAGGCCACCAGGCGCCTGCTCGGCGAGCAGGGGCTGCTCGTCGCAATTCTGCTCGGCGAGCAGCCTTTCCTGCTCGGCGAGCAGACCTGCGAGAATTGGTCAAAAAGACCAATTCCGCCCCCACAAAGCCACGTTCGGCCCCACGTCTTCCTACACCAACAAGGACACGAAATTAGGTTAAAACGAGGCCCGAGACGCGTCTATAAATAGGAATTTCCTATTGTAAATTAAGAATCTTTCGTTTTTGTAAATTATTTAAGCTTTCCCCTTATAATTCCTCTCCATCTTCTCCATCTTCCTCAAACTCCATTGAAGCTCCTTCAAAGCTTTCTACCGAGGAATTATCAAGGTCCGTCCTTAAGATCAAGTCGCCGACTGCAGAGTAAACAGGTTCCCTGAAAGGGATTTTTGTATCTTCTTTCATCTTTCTATGTTTGTACTCTTTGATACAGTTGCCGAACTTGTCTTATTGTATCTTGTGACAATCATCTCGTCTTTAATAATAATTTAGCTCTTATTTTGTTCTATGTTTATTGTCTAATTCTTGTCTTACGCTTTATTCAATTGGTTTAACTCATTCAAAAGCCCCAAAATCTAGTAGGCACATATTGCGAGCTGAATCTGACCTAGTCAGAGCCTAGGAGATTGACGACCTCTTAGTTGATTAAGCGCCAATTTACTGAGCCTTAGACCTAGTTTCGGCCTTAGGGAATCACGCGCTAGGAACCTCAGGAGGGTAAGTAGGGTTAATCGCCTTGAATACAAGTGACTTGGATTAGGTTTTACTCAATAGACTTGATAATCTATCTTAATTATTATCGATCATTCCATGTTCCTTCGAATAGTTTCGTTAATGAAAGATCAATTAGGGGTAGAGTAATTTAGTTAGGCTTAGAATAACTTAGCTAGAATTAGATAACTTAGTTAGAATTAGATAATTTAGCTAGGATTAGCACAATTCAACTTATAAGTTTCTTGAAACATGGTCACTTATGTTCACAAATAAGAAATACCTATATGGTCACTTATGTTAAGAGGAATACATTTTCAACCACAATATGATATATTAAAACATTAACTCTTTTACCACCTGTGGTAACCTGCACAAAAGTTTCTTGAAACATGTTAAGCAATAAAGAAGAAAGTAAAATCCAGGCAAGAATGAGACATTAGAAGTGCACCTATGTTTCAACTTATAAGTTTCTTGAAACATGGTCACTTATGTTCACAAATAAGAAATACCTATATGGTCACTTATGTTAAGAGGAATACATTTTCAACCACAATATGATATATTAAAACATCAACTCTTTTACCACCTGTGGTAACCTGCACAAAAGTTTCTTGAAACATGTTAAGCAATAAAGAAGAAAGTAAAATCCAGGCAAGAATGAGACATTAGAAGTGCACCTATGTTTCTATTCTCCTCATTTAAGCTTTAGAACTAGAGAGATAGTTTGTACTCACTGACAGCTGAAAATAGACAAACAAGAAAATTTCAAAACATTCGATTTACCAGAAGAAGAATAAACAAAACATTTATTCAGGTTGATTGAAAAGTTCAATCATGTAATAAGAACATAAGAATATTAATCTGCAGTCTCTGGTTTACCGATAATGAATGATAATAGTGGATACAGTAGCATGAACGTGCTACATCTGCAAGCTACAAATTGAATATGAATCGATCAAGTAAAAAAAACAAGTCTGCAGTTTCATCTCTTTCCCCTAATTGCATTTCTTATAGATTTTACCCGAGCCACAAAAGACATGAACGTGCAAAACCAAGAGCCTCCTTTGTGCAAAAGGAGTACCCAATTATCTACAAATGCAAGCAGAGAAATTATAAATACTTAACACACCTAAATCAAGAAAGGGTGGCCTGGTGCACTACGCGTCCCCGCTGAGCGAGGGTCCGGAGAGGGGTGGGTCCACCACAAGGGTGTACTGGGGGCAAACCTTCCCCTACCAATTTATTTGGCAAGAGGCTGCTCCTAAGACTCGAACATGTGCTCTTGAAGAAAGATTGGAAAAAAAATTCCTATTACTTTCTAAATCAAGGACTTAAAGTGTAATATGCGATGTTGCAATCTAACACCTTTCATGAAAAAGAATGATAGAAATTGTGCAATCTGAGACCAGTAGAAGAGCCTGTAAGAACTTACATCGATATCCCATTTCTAGAACAGCACGATTGCTAATCCTTTGGTAGCATAATAAAGCCAACTCAGTAAGGCGCCTGCAACTAGTCAAAAGCTTCAGTCATGACAACAAACGAACAGTTTGAAGATGGTGACTACACATAAATCAATAGAAAAGGAGAAGGCTGCCAAACGAACAAAGGAAAAAATTTCGAGTTCAAATTTTATACAAAATAAGGAAAAGCCAAAGTTCTATTTTAATCAGAATACGATAAATTAATGCCATAACCAGTAATTAATCATTTTTGGTGCTTTACAACTTCAAACTATATCTACAATCATTTTTTCACAAGGTAAAGTGAAAATTTTAACTCAATATAAAATTTCAATGTTGTAGCACTCTATAATGATATAAAACTATCTCTACGTCAGTAATTGTTAATCATAGCTACTACTCTTTAAAGGGAAGAAAATAAGTGAAAACACAAATTTCTACAAGTCGGAATCATTTGGTGCAGAGCTAATCAAGGAACAAGAGATGAGAAAAACTAGTATCTTACCAATTGTGGCATTAAAGCAGGCATCACCATCACCTAGAACATCATCTGCTACAACTCTTTCAACTCTATCTTCCTGTTAATTAATTAAATTAGGTCAACCATTTCTTAAAATGTGAAAGGTTAATTATTACAGATCGAGAGTAAATTTAATTAATTGCCCTTTGCTGCTGCCGCTCGTGATGATGATTCTAAATCAAAGGCATCCCAGACAGGGCGAGCAAAGCTGAGCTATATGTGATATGTGATGTCAATGTGCTACTCCCTCCATTCCATTATATAAGTCATTCTAGGGTATTTCACACAAATTAAGAAATATATTGGTTAACTAAAAAAAATTCTCTCTCATGTCACTATTGGGCAATAAGCATTGGAATATTAAAAAACACATGTACCAATACAAAAAATAATCCTCTCTCATGTCACTATTGGGCAATAAGCATTGGAATCCTAGAATGACTTATATTTAGGGAAAAAACTAATTTGCTAGAATGACCTATATAATGGAATGGAGGGAGTACAATATATGAATATATATATACACACAAAATATGGGGTTTTTATGTATAATTCTATCTTCATAAATTGTTATTAGTTGGTTTGTGCATAAAGAATTATGAAACTTCTTTTGAGTATTTGGATGCTAATTTTCAACCTCAATTATTTGGTATGGGTAATGTTTGAATATGCTATGACGAAATCGTCAAAATAAATAAGATTTAATGTGCCATCCATTAAGAGGATATAGCCACCATGTAAGAATAAACTAAAATAAATATTTGGAATTGTTGACTTTCTACAAAATCGAAAGAAAAGAAGAAGTTGACTAGTCCACTCTCCCTTTGTTAAAAATTTGAATTGGAACTCCAAAAGGTAATGGCAGATGCTACTCAAGTCAATAACATTATTAATTACACAGGCATACTCAAGTCAAGATTCACACAGCATGAACACACACATAAAGTAAAGATAGCATTCAGAATAAGAATGAACAATATAAGTCAATACAAAATAGAACTGAGCCATAAGCGAAATCGTTTCCACCAAGAGTTACCAAGCTAAAGAATAATTTTTCAAATAAACTTCCAAATAAACTAACAATGAGAAATTAAATAAAAGATAAATGCTTGTGTGTGTTTATAGGTGGAAAATATGCAAAGAAACTCAAGTTCATGTTCCAAATTAGAAGAATATGAGATTAGCATATACTTAAGAATTGATACCAAGCATCATCAAATCGTTTCTTATTAGACTATTACTGTAAGTGAGAGAGAGCCAACTCTAAATGCCCAAAAAAAGAACAAACATGAAGAAAATATATAAAGACACAATTTTTCCAAATATAAACACATGTAACATCATCAAAAAGATGAGTTGTTCCTCATCTAATCTTAACAGCCACAAAAAGCCAAATCTGGGAATGTTCCCACCTCTAATCTAATTTATCTCTTAATTTTATTTCCTTTGAATCAGCACCACCGCCCTCCACCATCACCTCTCTATCTATCTCATAATCTCACTTTAGCCTCCAAAATCATTCATTTAATTATGTATAGTAGTGGGTTGAGTTTTAACTATGACATTGTTGGGATTACTCTCTGATCCAACTCCCTAAAATTATAAATTTCAAAAATCATACTGATTAAATTGAATAACAAGAATGTAATAATTCGACAATCACTGATACCCTCTTACAAGAAGGTAAAACATCAATCAAGTTCAATCCACAAAGAACAATCAAAATTAAATACAATTGATAGAATACCCACAAACAAAAATGACGTACAAGCTTTAACACTAATAGAAACTTCGCCACAAGGTTTCAATAGATAGTCAAAATAACCTAATCCCCGAAACTCTATGAAACCACCAGTACAAGCCAGAATTTTGATTAACTACTTTTAACCAGTTATCATCACAGTAGAGAATAGAAATTAAAAACTTCTGAGGAGGCTATTGAAAAACCAAGGGAGAAGCGAGAATAGCAGAGGCAAGAGTAAGTACATACCCTCTCGAGAAAAGTGACAGCAGCTTTGCTAGCATCGGGAGTGCAGTTCCAGTCGAGAGCTGCAAGAATGGCTCTAGCCACATTGTTTGGATGTTAGTGTCCTCCATTATCAAAATTAAAGGAATAGTTGAAAGAGTAAAAACAATGTATAGCTTAAATTTACGATTAACTACCCGAAATTAGGCGTGAGAAGTGGAATTCAAAATTACAACTTACAAAGCAGCCTCTATTCGATTCGTTAAACTAGCTGTTGAAGGAGAATGTCTATGAACCCTAACTTTTTGATTTGAAGGAAGCTGCTTGATGACAATATTGACCTAAGATCGATTCCAACCTAAAACCGATTCCGACCTTAATCGCACTCGGTTTTTCTTAAATAGGAAATCAAATTGCTTGAGAGAAAGAGAAAGGTAAACCGCAAGTGTGAGAGAGATCTGTGAGAGGGGGAGAAATGGAAAATGGATTGAGAAGAAAATGCAAAATGAGACTGCTGGAATTCTGAGTGTGAGAGCGTTCCCAGAGTGAGTAGCGTACGAAGTCTGAATGGGGGGTAAGTGAAAAATTTGTGAGTGGTAATTGGGGGGAAGTCAAATTTTTGGTAAAAATTGATATTGGGGGGAAGCCAAAAAATCAAATAGTAATATTTTTAGTGGGAAGTATCAATTTTTTTTTTTTTTTTTTGTCGAATTCTTAATTAATTGAACCAAATTCAATATACCCATTGAATCAAATTTTTAAATATTAATTAATTAGTATATAATTTATTTAGCTTTTTTTTTTGTTAGTTTTTTTTCTATGACCTCATACAATAACTGTCCTAGCTCTACCCTATCTTTTGTTTCATTTCTTCTGGAACAATCACAAACACTTTTTTGATTATGGATCTACGACTACCTAAAATATATTATTATACTATTTTACACTATTTTTAGTCAATAAATAAAATTATTTATAAACTATAGATAAAACCTTTAATTAACAAGTGTTGAAATTAAATTAATTAATTATTTATAAACTATAGATAAAACCCTTAATTAACAACTGTTGAAATTAAATTTATCTAATTAATTAGTGATTATATTTTTCAGCGTTATCAGGCTTGCCCATTCGACCAGTCGAACTGGAAACTGGCCATGGGTGTGATTTACCCGGTATTTATTTTATTTAATCTAAATATAATTAGAAGGTATTTTACCCTTAACGTCTAAAATTGTGTAATTTTACGCCTAATGCTGGCAGCCAATAGCAATTTAACCCCTAACATTAACAAGTTACGTCAATTTCAGACATGATTATAAAATGCAGATATTTTATGCCAACGTTAGGGGTAGAATTGCACCATTTTGAACGTTATGGATAAAATTGCTCATAGTTGTAAACTTTAAGGGTATTTTTGCACCTTATCCCTTTTATTTTTTAAGAAATTTATTTTGGTGAACAAATTCAAATTAATTTGTGTAAAGTACATAAAAAGTTAAAATAAATCCCTTATAAAAATTAGAAAATTTCTTTTGGAAGTTAATATATTCATAAAAATTAATATTTAATATTGTATAATTGTTCTCAAAAATTAATATTTAATATTAAAATATTAATAAAATAATAAGTTATTTCGATTGCAACATTATATATTTGTTAGTTTTCCTTTATATTTGTTGCATTAGATCACTCAAATCTAACTGCAACAATTATTATTTTGTTGCTTTTCTCGGTTTTACTTTATTTTTATAACAATTTAAACAAATTGTTGGATTAGCTTACTTATATGCAACATGTGAAACAACAATTAATAATTTTGTTGCATAATTGTTTCTCATCTGGCTAAACCGAAACTTAATGCAACAAAAATGCAACATTATTGAACTAAAACAAAACCAATTCATCTAATGCATCAAATTTCAAGCAACAAATATAAATTTGGTTGCAGTAGGGGGTTTTATGGTGTAGTGTTAGGAGTAGATTAATTTAACAAAACCAAACTCAAAACCCCCTAAGCCTATATAACATCCGAGATCGAGTAGCTTGATACTTGCAGAAATAAATCCTGTGGACGATAACCTGGACTTAAACCAGAAATTTATTACTTGATAATGACGGTGTACACTTATCCCTTAGTGAGGTTTCGCGAGAAACCGCATCAAGTTTTTGGCGCCGTTGCCGGGGATTTATTTCTTCTGCAATATCGAACCAAAGGTCGACTTGTTAGTTTAGGCATTCTTTGTGAATACTTCCCTTGTTAATATCATTCATATTTGTATATATATATACTTGTTGATATACTGTTACTTAAATTGGATCGTTCTTCCAGCAATTATGGACAACAGAGAATCAAACCCGTCCATGAACGATCTCAACACAAAAATGGACTTCCTGGTGGCTTCATACAACCAAAATAACCAACCAAGGATACCATTCTGCGAGAGATGCGGCCAGAATCACCCCGGTAGGGTATGCCACATCAACTATTACGTACCTAGAGGTGAGAATGTAAGTTATTTGGGTAATCATCAAAGGTATAATTCTGAACCCTCAACTTACAACTACTACGATCAGGAGCATACACGATATCCGTCGGCGCCCTACGTGGCTCCTATGGATACCCTTCCATGTCCTTATTCTAACTCTGATTTTTATGGCAGGCAAACAAGGTACTCAGAAGGAATAATGACTCTCCTAAAAGAGATATCCGTCCGACTGGCAGCCAACGAGGAGGCATGCAGGACCCTGAGTGACCAACTCGCCACAATCAGACAAGAAGAAAGGGAATGCCACGAGGCGTTCCTCTTGCAAGAAGAGGCGGCTCAAACCATCGCCCTAAGGAGCGGCAAGGAAGCGGACACACTCGTGGCATCTCCATCGCAAATACCTCTGTCACCTCAGGTAAGTAGGGAACCGGAAGTGGTAAGCAACCCCGGTCCCGCATCTGAAACTTCAGCCTCTGAAAAAGCTGTAGAAAAAGTGGTTAGGCCTTATACACCAAAACTGCCATTCCCTCAGAAGCAGAAAAAGGCCAACCTAGATAAGAAATTTGCCTGGTTCTCGGAAATCCTTAGTAGATTAGAAATAAACATTCCATTAATGGAAGCACTAGAGGAGATGCCGAACTATGCAAAATTTCTTAAAGACATGTTGTCGAAAAAGAAAAAGTTTGGGGAAAATGAGATAGTGGCTTTAACAGAACAATGCTCGGCCATAATCACCCATAAATTACCCCCCAAGCTTAAAGATCAAGGGAGCTTTACCATCCCGTGTAGGATAGGCAACATGCACATAGATAGGGCATTGTGTGATTTAGGAGCAAGTATTAATCTTATGCCTCTATCAATTTTCAGGAAATTGGGGCTCGGAGAACCTAAACCAACAAACATGACACTGCAACTAGCGGATCGGTCAATTGCACGGCCTAGAGGCATAGTTGAAGATGTGCTTGTAAAGGTGGACAAACTGATCTTCCCAGTCGATTTTGTGGTCCTCGACATGGAAGAAGATGACTCCGTCCCCATTCTCCTCGGGAGACCGTTTCTTGCAACCGGTAGGACACTAATAGACGTCCATGGAGGTAAATTGGTCCTAAGGGTGCAGGACGAAGAGGTAACATTTAACGTTTATGAATCTATGAAATTTCCTCAAGAACGCTCCAAAAGTTGTAACTTTGTGGATGCACTTATAGATGAATGTGTTGAGGAAGTTGATCTCGATATAAGAAATGCCTCTTTAGAACTCGGTCTAGGTGGTGAGACATGTGAGAACTCAAGTGAGCCATTTGAAGATCTCCCACCTGAAAATGTTATTGGGTTAAGGGTAGAAAAGAGGACCTTGATCGTGAGATCAAACCTAAACCTAAAACCTCGTTAGAGGAACCTCCAAAATTGGAGCTTAAACCCTTGCCCAACAACCTGAAATATGTTTTTCTTCAACCTCCCACAGATTTACCCGTTATTATTTCTTCTTTGTTGACAGTTGAACAAGAAGAAAAATTGGTGGAGGTGCTGATGGAACATAAAGGAGCCTTTGGATGGTCAATCCACGACATCAAAGGTATCGACCCCAAAATCTGCACACATAGAATTTTTCTTGAGGAGGAGATCAAGCCATCTGCCCAACCTCAACGATGGCTCAACCCTAACATGAAAGAGGTGGTAAAGGTCGAGGTTATAAAACTCCTCGACACAGGTATCATCTTTCCAATTTCTGATAGTCAATGGGTAAGCCCGGTTCAATGTGTGCCTAAAAAAGGGGGAACAACGGTAATGGAAAATGAAAAAGGAGAATTAATCCCAACTAGAAAGGTTACGGGTTGGCGTGTATGCATAGATTATAGGAAATTAAACGAGGCCACCCGTAAAGACCACTTTCCCTTACCATTTATTGATCAAATGTTGGAACGATTGGCAGGGCACGAATTTTTCTGCACTTTAGATGGGCTATCTGGCTATATGCAAATCCCTGTGGACCCTTTGGATCAAGAGAAAACAACATTCACTTGCCCCTATGGGACTTTTGCATATAGACGGATGCCTTTCGGATTATGTAATGCCTCTGCCACGTTCCAACGTTGTATGATGGCTATGTTTTCTGACATGGTCGAGGAGTTCCTAGAAATTTTCATGGATGATTTTAATGTTGTAGGACCTACCTTCGACCAATGTCTTGAAAACTTGGACCGAGTCTTAGAACGTTGTGAAGACAAGAATTTGGCACTCAATTGGGAAAAGTGCCAGTTCATGGTCCAAAACTGTATAGTATTAGGACACAAGGTGTCAGGGAAGGGGATCGAGGTCGATCCGACAAAAATTGAGGTGATTGAAAAACTGCCACCTCCTACTAATGTAAAATTAGTTAGGAGCTTTTTAGGACACGCGGGGTTTTATAGACGATTTATAAAAGACTTTTCAAAAATCACTAAACCCCTCACCCAATTATTGCTAAAAGATGCTGATTTTAATTTCAATGAAGAATGTATGCTTGCATTTAAATTACTGAAAAAGAAATTAATTGAAGCACCCATTATGGTAAGCCCGGATTGGTCCCTTCCCTTTGAGTTGATGTGCGATGCCAGTGATCTGGCCGTAGGAGCCTGTCTTGGGCAGAGGGTGGATAAACTGTTTCGCCCAATCTTCTATGCTAGCAAAACCTTAAATGATGCACAGCAGAATTATTCAATAACTGAAAAGGAATTGCTAGCCGTAGTGTTTGCCTTTGATAAGTTTAGATCATACTTGGTGTTATCTAAGGTAATTGTTTTTACTGACCATGCAGCCCTGAGATATCTGATGAGCAAACAGGATGCAAAACCTAGGCTGATCCGTTGGATCTTACTACTCCAAGAATTCGACATCGAGATCAGAGACAAGAAAGGGGTGGAAAACGTAATAGCAGACCACCTATCCAGGTTAGAGTCAGATCAACAAACCTCAGAACACGAGACAATCAAAGAGGTATTTCCAGACGAAACATTGTATTCGGTACGATCTCTCCCCTGGTTTGCAGACATCGCAAATTACAAAGTCGGTAACATTCTTCCCCCTGATTTAGATGCAAGCAAGAAACGTAAGTTCATGTTTGAAAACAAACAATATTTTTGGGAAGAACCATATTTATTTCGATTCTGCACTGATGGCATAATTAGGAGATGCATACCTGAAGAGGAGGTAGATTCAGTGATTAATATGTGTCATTTTAGGGAACCAGGTGGCCACTTCGGGCCAGATAGGACAGTGGCAAAAATCCTCCAAAGTGGGTTTTGGTGGCCACAAATGCATAAAGATGTTAATAGCTACATTAAATATTGTGATGCATGTCAAAGAGTAGGAAATATCTCTAGGAGAAATGAGATGCTTCAACAAGGTATACTCGTGTGTGAGCTATTTGATGTTTGGGGCATAGACTTCATGGGACCTTTTCCCATGTCACACAACAACCAATACATTCTTGTGGCGGTTGACTATGTTTCCAAATGGGTAGAAGCAGAAGCTCTACCCACAAACGATGCTCGAGTAGTGATGAGATTTCTGAGAAAGAATATTTTTACCAGATTCGGGACCCCCCGGACCATAATCAGTGATGGGGGATCCCATTTCTGCAACAAACAGTTTGACATGTTGCTCCAAAAGTATGGCGTAGCTCATAGGGTTGCAACACCTTACCACCCTCAGACGAGTGGCAAGGTAGAAGTGTCAAATAGGGAGTTAAAACGTATTCTTGAAAAAACAGTAGGGAATGCTAGAAAAGACTGGAGCCTTAAGCTGGATGATGCTCTTTGGGCCTATCGGACAGCTTTCAAAACTCCAATAGGAATGTCCCCCTATCGTTTAGTTTTCGGAAAATCTTGTCATTTACCGGTTGAACTAGAGCATAAGGCTTATTGGGCGCTGAAATATTTGAATTTGACCCAAAACTTTCAGGTGAACTACGACTAACTCAGCTGCACAAACTGGATGAGCTCCGGTACAACTCTTACGAAAATGCCAAGCTGTACAAAGAACGAACCAAGAGGGTGCATGATAGGAAAGTACAAAAGAAAACCTTCTAAGTAGGTGACCAAGTACTCCTATACAACTCCCGACTGAGATTTTTTCCGGGCAAACTCAAAAGTAGATGGCACGGACCATTCTCGGTCATCAACGCACACCCCTCCGGAATGGTTGAAATCAAAGGAAGGGATGGAGCCACCCAAAAGGTAATGGGCACCGCCTAAAGCTTTATCTTGGCAAGAACGATTCGGACGTACAAGTTCTGCGCCTACAGACAAGCACGGAATGGGCGGCCGATCAGTAAGTTGTCTTCTCCACCCTAACTTTTTACACCCGTATTTCTTGATCTATAATGCAATGTTGGAACTTATTGCATATTTTAAGTGTGAGGAGGAGGGGTAGACAAACTTACAAAAATTGTATAAATTTTTAAATTTTTGTTGCGTCGTGTCTAGTTTAGGTTTGCGTTTTGGCGTTTTATTATGTTTTTGCATGTTTAGGACCTAAAACCGTGAACCTCCTTCGAATCTAAACTTCGTTATTTGTCTTTAAGGGCTGAAAACCGAATCTAAAATTGCATGACAACTAGTTTAGGCGTAGGACACAACTCTTGTATCTGTAAAAGCATGAGCTACAGTTTGCATTTAGACCCTACTTTTGAAGAAATGCTAAAATCATTACTTAGGTAGATAACTTAAGAATTGAAGGCATGTGATATTAAACTTGAGTTTGGGGAAAACTAATAAACACAAATTGAAACCCAAAGAATTGTGAGCTGAATTTGAGCCTAAGAGCGAACATCAAAAAGCTATTTTTCTTGACATTTTTGTGTGAATGCTTTGACTTGTGGAAGATTACAGATTTTGCACCTAATACTGTGTTGAACCTACATGCAATGATTTGAGATGATAAACGATGAATCAGCCTCATTAGAATTAACCTTTTCTTTACCTTGTTTTTCTTTTTCATCCACTCTAGGAAGCCCCTTTGAGCCGACATTTTTGTAGTTTGTAGATTTTTCTTTCGTTCTAACCCGTTTTTGCGAACCACAACTTGGTTCGCTACTTAACCTTTGTTTTTGCAAAGCTCAAATTGAGCCTTTGTTTTTCTCTAGCGCTTTATCGTTGTTTATGGCATTATAGTAGCAAGCCAAAAGGCTAAGAAGTGAATGAGCATCACTATCCCAAAAGAAAAAAAAGAAGAAGAAGAAAAACAGAAAAAGAAAAAGAAAAGAAAAGAGACGAACAAAAGGGAAGAACTCCATTCCCCAGTTCTTAGAAAAATCAAAAACGTCTCAAAGAAAACATCCCAAAAAGAAAACAATAAGGGACGAATAAAAAGCTCAATCACTTCATATTTGCTAAAGCCATTTAAACTTTGTTGTTGTAGCGCTAGAACACTTAACCTTTGTTGTACCTTTAACCCTCTAACCACATTACAACCCAAATTAGAGGCTGTTTTTGATATCATCGGAGTCATATAGCATAGTAGAGGAACTCGGATGAACGTTCAAAATCAACGTAATCCTAAGCAAGAATATAAGCCGAGAGTAAACACTTTAGCCACCAAAATTGTGTGAATGAGTGAACTACCTATGGTGAGGTGTTTTACTTAGCGATCCCCTCAAGCTCGTTCAATTGAACATGTGTCCTTTTACTTAAAACTATGACCTATTGTAATTGAAATGCGGCTTTTGGATATCGTGTCTCTACTTTGTATTTCCGAATGCATGTAATTACAGATGCTCGAAATTGTGTCAAGCACCTAGTCAAACTGGGAAGTTTTCTAGCTTGCTTGTGATGGCGGGTTTAGTTTTTTTAGTTTACTTAGGGACAAGTAAAGTTTTAAGTGCGAGGAGGTTTGATAGGGGTCAAAAACCCCTATCTTTGGGTATGGTTTTAGGACGGTTTTTAGGTTTATTTGGCTAATAAGCGAGCAATTCTCGCATTTAAATGCTTTTGTGTGAGTTAGTTAGAAATTGGAAGCATTCTATTTACTTTTCGTCGTTTAGGCTCGTTTTATGATCAATTTAGGCAAATACGGCCGAAATAACACGCATATTAGAATTCCGTATCTTTTGAAGCTAATTGGTCCGTCAAAAGTCGCACCAAACGAAGCGTTTGCTCAAAATAAGCGATTGACGGATCAATTCGGCTTTTGGATAATGTTTTCTGGAGTTTTTATGCGTGTGCAGGTGTAAATTCGGACGAAAAAGGGTTTGGAAGTCATCCGGCACGGATCGAGCGCGCTTCGGGCGAAAACGCTCGGCGAGCAGGGCCCCCCGGGCCATTCTGCTCGCCGAGCAGGCCTCTGGAGGCCTGCTCGCCGAGCAGACTATGCCTGCTCGCCGAGCAGGCCCCTGGTGGCCTGCTCGACGAGCAGGGGCTGCTCGTCGCAATTCTGCTCGGCGAGTAGCCTTTCCTGCTCGGCGAGCAGACCTGCGGGAATGGGTCAAAAAGACCAATTCCGCCCCCACAAAGCCATGTTCGGCCCCACGTCTTCCTACACCAACAAGGACACGAAATTAGGTCAAAACGAGGCCCGAGACGCGTCTATAAATAGGAATTTCCAATTGTAAATTAAGAATCTTTCGTTTTTGTAAATTATTTAAGCTTTCCCCTTATAATTCCTCTCCATCTTCTCCATCTTCCTCAAACTCCATTGAAGCTCCTTCAAAGCTTTCTACCGAGGAATTATCAAGGTCCGTCCTTAAGATCAAGTCGCCGGCTGCAGAGTAAACAGGTTCCCTGAAAGGGATTTTTGTATCTTCTTTCATCTTTCTATGTTTGTACTCTTTGATACAGTTGCCGAACTTGTCTTATTGTATCTTGTGACAATCATCTCGCCTTTAATAATAATTTAGCTCTTGTTTTGTTCTATGTTTATTGTCTAATTCTTGTCTTACGCTTTATTCAATTGGTTTAACTCATTCAAAAGCCACAAAATCTAGTAGGCACATATTGCGAACTGAATCTGACCTAGTCAGAGCCTAGGAGATTGACGACCTCTTAGTTGATTAAGCGCCAATTTACTGAGCCTTAGACCTAGTTTCGGCCTTAAGGAATCACGCGCTAGGAACCTCAGGAGGGTAAGTAGGGTTAATCGCCTTGAATACAAGTGACTTGGATTAGGTTTTACTCAATAGACTTGATAATCTATCTTAATTATTATCGATCATTCCATGTTCCTTCGAATAGTTTCGTTAATGAAAGATCAATTAGGGGTAGAGTAATTTAGTTAGGCTTAGAATAACTTAGCTAGAATTAGATAACTTAGTTAGAATTAGATAATTTAGCTAGGATTAGCACAATTCAACTTAGGAGTAGATTAATTTAACAAAACCAAACTCAAAACCCCATAAGCCTAGATAACATCCGAGATCGAGTAGCTTGATACTTGCAGAAATAAATCCTGTGGACGATAACCTGGACTTAAACCAGAAATTTATTACTTGATAACGATGGGGTACACTTATCCCTTAGTGAGGTTTCGCGAGAAAACGCATCACCTCTCCTTGTGCCTGTTATGATCAAACTATGTTTAAAACATATACTGTTGGGATCGATGATAAGGAAGTGTTGTTGGGTAATTCCCACGCCACTATTGTTGCTGCAATTGGAAATGTGAAATTTAACTTCACCTCTATAAAAGCAATGTTTTTGCAGGATGTCATGCACACTCTAAAGATGAGGAAGAATCTAGGATCATGTTATTTTCTCAATAAGGCGGGATTCATTCAACCCATAGGTGTTAATTACTTTAACTAAGACTAAAATGTTTGTAGGAAAAAGATATGCTACTAATGAAATGTTTAAATTGAATGTTGAAATCAATAAAGTGAATGATTCTATTTACATGTTGTGTAATTTTTATATTTGCTCATCTTTGTCATGTGAACAAACAATTATCAAGAAGATGCGTAACTTAAGTTTAATTCCTAAAATGTATTTCAATGAATTTGATAATGTGATTATTGAAGCTAAGCAAATATCACAAAAACACCCCATGAATTTGTGACTATGGAATGTAAGTCTCTAGATTTAATTCATTTTTACATTCGTGAACTTGATTGGACGTTGACCAGAAATGGTAACGAAATTTTATCACATTTATTGATGATTGCTCTGATTTTACATTTGTTTATTTGATGAAAAACAAAAGTGATTATTTTGACATGTTTAAGTTGTTTGTTATTGAGATTAAAAAATCAATGAAATAGGAAGAATAAGAGACTTCGTAGTAATAGAGGCACAAAATATGATTCTAGCAATGTTTATTGACTTTTACAACTCACATCGAATCATACATAAAACTATTGCATCTTACTCATCTAATATTAATGGAAAATTGAAAGAAAAAATAGGACACTCCTTGAGTCTATTGTTGCTATTATGCTTAATTCGGGTGCTGCCTATCATTAGGGGGGGGGGGGTTGTTGAATGTAGGTTATCTGCTTAATAGAGTCCCTAAGTGAAAAGGTAAAATATTTCCTTATGAGATTCTGAAAAATAAACCAACAAATGCGTCTTAGTTTAGAAGTTGAGGCTGTTTAAAAATAGGTTAGAATTCCTTATCAGAAAAGAGTCAAACTTGCTAATAGGACATATGAACATGTCTTTATTGGACGTGTTGTGAATAGTAAACCATGTAGGTTTTTCAAATTTAAATGCATATGTTATTCTAGAATCGAATTATGCTTCTTTTTATGAAGATAGATTTCCGTTTAAATTTAAAAATAATGGGGGTACATCATCTAGTAACATGCATGTTATTATGAATGTAGTATGTAGTGAGGTTGTGGTATCGGAATTTAGAAGGAGTAAGAGACCTAGAGTTTCAATAGACTTTGGTCCTGATTTTTGTTCATACACACTAGAGGAGTATCCATCTAGCCTTTAAGAAGTCTTGACCTCTTTAGATGTTGACTTGTGGCAAAAAGCCACTAGTGATGAAATGGACTCTCTTGAGTCAGATAGAACTTAGCATTTAGTTGAATTACCACGAGGTTGTAAGGTAATAGGCTGCAAGTGGATTCTTAAAAAGAACCTGAAACCTGACGGTTCAGTATATAAGGCACGTCTTGTAGTTAAAGGCTTTAGAGATAGGGGGCATAGATTTCTTTAACACTTATTCACATGTCACTAGGATTATATCCATTCATGTCTTGATTGCTCTTGCTATATTGAATAATCTTATTGTACATCAAATGGTTGTTAAAACTGCCTTTTTTAATTGTGAATTTGAAGAAGAGATTTATATGGAATAAGCTTTGTTGTTCCTAATCAAACTCATAAAGTGTGTAAATTAGAGAAACTTTTGCATGGCTTAAAACAATCACCTAAGCAATGTCATAAAAACTTTTCCAACCTTGTTATCTCACATGGCTATATGACAAGTGATAAATGTATGCTATAAATTTGAAAATGATATTTGCACTATTATATGTCTACATGTGGATGACTTGTTGACTTTTTCTTCTAATATTCATGTAAAAAATGTTGTGAAATTCATGTTGTGTGAGAATTTTGACATGAAAGATCTGGGAGAAGTCAATGCCATACTTGGCATCTAGATAACTAGGTCAAAATTGGACTTTTTTAAGATCAATCCCATTATATTGAGAAGATCTTAAAGAAATATAATTACTTTGACTATAAACATGCGTGTACACTTTATGGTCCAAGTGTGAAGCTTTTTAAGAACATTCGAGACAATGTAACACATTTAGAGTATGCTAGCATAATCGGCAGGCTTCGGTATGCCACTAATTGTATTAGCCTTATCATAACTTATGTTATGGGATTATTGTGCAGGATTACTTGTAATTCTGTTTCTCAAAGCTCTAGTATTCTGTTAATACATTCATGGCGGATTCTGAAATTGGTACGCCATATAGCCTTAAAAAAAAGATTGACACATAACATAAGAAATGATTTCTAATATGTTTGCTTTGCTTCCTCAGGAAAAACAGTCTCACAGCCTCAACAGTATAGTTTGGAACAACTAGAAGAGGCAACTAATAATTTCTCAGCTGAAGAAAATCTTGTTAGCGAGGATATTGATTGTCAAGAGTTCAAGGGAAGCCTCCACGGAGATAATGATGATGTTATAGTTAAAAAATACAAGTCTGTCTCTGGATTATCTATGGCACTTTCACATTATGCCTATGATCATCCAAATATCATTAAACCACTCGGTTACTGCTCTGGTACTGATTTGGCCGTTTCTGAATTCATCCCCAACGGTTCATTGCATCATCATTTACATGGAATTAATCAAGCACCAACTCTAAATTGGTTTGAGAGAATCAAAATCGCCATTGGAATAGCCAAAGCTTTGGAATACCTTCATCAACTTGGTCAGCAATTCCCTTATTTTTTACTCATCAATTCCAATTTTAATTACTAATACTTCACTTTTTTTTTGGTGTCCAGATAACAAGGTAATCCATGGAAGGATTAGTGCCACAAAATATTCTTCTCAATCATAATTTCATCCCAAAGGTTAGATTTTGTTTCTTACATTTCCCTCTTTCATTCACTAATTAAAAAAAAACACCAGCTACCATAAATATTTAGTCGAATCTAGAGACAGATTACCGAATTAAAAAATAACTATTGCTCAGGTTTCAAATTTTAGTTCAGCTGTGATTTTAGAAAGCGGTGTTATTGAGCTCCATCGTGATGACTGCAAAATTAAAATGGAGTAAGATTTCCTTTTTCTACTTACATTAACTTTTCTTTTTGGGAAGTATTAACGTGATTTAGAATATATTAATGTGATTGCATATACCTTGATCCAGAATTTTCATCTAACAACAAAATCAGTGAAAAGATAGATGTTTATTCCTTCGGTGTTCTGCTTCTAGAGCTCATTACTGGAAAAGAAGCTTCAACTGACAGTATCATCCTCAAAAAATTGGTCTGTAACCTTTCTAACACCTCCTTCAGGCATGCAATGTTATAAATCAGGAATGAGAGAATTTGATATTTTAAATAAAAGAAACCACCAATGCACTATTATTTTCTAGGGTTTTTTAGACGAATTTTATCCCAAATAAAATAAAAATAAATCTCCATTTGTTTACTGTGATTATTAAAAATGGGTTTGTTGTCAAATTAGTGCATTCAATGGGTGCATATCGACTTATATAAATTAATCGAATAATTGGAAAGAAAATAAAATAAATAACACAAGAAAATTATATGGTTCTGTCAATTTGTGTCTACTTCTATACATGATTAGAACTTTTTAGAAACTACATTTATTCGGGATCCCTCCTCCCGAATAAAACAAATGCTACCAAATGTCAATATGGTTTGTTTATTCGTGAAACATTTGATCTTTTGTTAAACGTATAGTGTCTAACAATTGCTATACACCAGCGCTTGTTTTGTTGTAAGTTAATGAAGCTCATTTTCCATGCATATTGCTTCTTTAATGGCTTAATATAGTTGCCACTTACTCCTCATATGTTATTGACAACCAAACTATAAGCGGCAGAAAAGCTTTCCAAGTCATATTAATAATATCACCAAGGGTAAAGATATAACTTGTTAATTATCTCCTTTATCCAAATTGCCTGCATAATCAAAATCACAATAGTCAACCAAACTAATAGAAGATCTTCAATATTCAAGGCCGTACTAAGAAGTTCTACGCATGTACTTCAATATCCACTTCACCGCTTCATATTGAGTTTTTCCATGACATGACATATATCGGCTAACCACACCAACCACTCGAGCAAGATTAGGACGACTACAGACCATATCATAAAACCGTTCACATTATAGTAGGGGACACACAACATGCACTTCTCCTCTTCTTCAGGTTATGGTGAAATCGCAATCAAAAGATTGAAATAAGTTATTCATGGAGTAGTTGCATTCTTCATTGCAAACCTCTCAATGAATTTCTCAATATAATTTTCTTGGCTAAGGTATAACTTACTTGCTACTATCTCCATGAAAATTTCCATTCCAAAGACTCTCTTAGCTCCACCTAAGTCTTTCACCTCAAATTCACATTCAATATATTTTTGAGCTTCAAATTTCAGATTTATCTTTGCAAACTACAAACATATCATCAACATACTGTTAGAATAAGTGGCTTTGGTGTTGAATAAAATGGATTTGAAGTGTGGGTTATATTTACAATCCCACATAGGAAACTTATAAAGGTTTGAGTGGGTATATATAGAATTGGGTTTTAGAAGCCTTTAAATTGTGTTAAGTGGTTTTTAGCAAATATACCACATGTGCGCGCTTGCTCGTTCGTTCGCGCGACGCCCGACTGGACTGGGCCCGAATTTTATTTTTATCCGTTTCAACCTCTTTGAATTTTTCTTCAACATTTTATTTAGTCAAAATCAGAACCTTATTTATCTCCTGGTCTCACTCCACGTTCTAACGTGTATATGAATGTTCTAACGTTCTTATTTATGTAGCCTATAAATACATTGAGCTTTCTCGATGATTGTCTTGTTCATGTGTTGAAAAATGTCATTTTTTTGGAGTAAACTACACCAATGGTACCTGAACTTTACATAGTTTACACTTTGGTACCTATATTACATTTTGTTCCAAAAATATACCTGAAGTAACGATGACCGGACAATTTAGTATATTTTCACCGGTTATGACCGGTCAACGCGAGTTTCATAAGTTAATTACATTAATGGTACCCGAACTTTACCATAATTCACACTTCGTACCTGGATTTTATTTTATCCTAAAAACATAACACAAGTAAAGTTGACTGAAAGGTTTAGTTCATTTGATCGGTTAGTGACTGGATAACATGAACTAAATATTGGGACTCACCATACACTCAATTAATATAAAATTATAATATTATCATTTATGAGCTAAATGACAGTATTATAATTTTATGTTAATTGAGTGTATGATTGGTCTCAATTTTTAATTTAAAATGGTCAAACTCGGGTTGATCAATCACTGATTAGTCAAATATACTAAAATATTGAGTCATCTTTACTTGAAGTGTATTTTTTGGATAAAATGAAATCTAGGTACCAAAATATGAATTCGGGTAAAGTTCAGGTACCATCAATGTAATTTACTCGTCAAAATCGCATTGACAGGCCATTAACCGGTAAAAGATACTTAATTGTCCGGTCATCGTTACTTCGGATATATTTTTGAGACAAAATGTAATCTAGGTACCAAAGTATGAATTAGAGTAAAGTTCAGGTACCATTGATGTAATTTACTCCATTTTTTTTGTCAATAAATTCATGTGCAATGTTTGATTATTCATTTATTCTTACATAATTGATTAAATTCTCTATAAACAAATTAAAAACCATTTATCATTCATGAGACACTTTGATTTGTCTCCTAGTTTGTTTTGTTAATCATGGTTTTCCATATTTTTAATCTTCCAAACACATTTTCCACAATAAAAAAATTTACAAAGAATCTTAGTATTTATAATAATATATTAAAAATACTACTTTGGATATATATATATATATATATATAGGGGAGGGATCAAGTGAGAACCCTCCCCTAGATGAGAACCACCCAAAACTATGTAGTTTTGAGTGTAAAATTTAATAAAAAAAACACTGATATTGCTAGGGTTCAAACTCTAGCCTCCTCACTTACACTCCATACTGCTTATCACTAAGCCATTTGCTTCCCTTGTGTATTGTGTCGCGCGCTGAATAATATACCAATGCCCTTGTAGCTTCTATTGTTTAATATTTGATGCATGCACTTATTAATATTGATTACATTCGCATAATAATTATTAATAGAAAAAAACAAATGTGCATAATAATTAATTATTAATACAAAAAAAACCAAGAACATGCTCTAATTTCTTATTTATTTAATTCCTCTATATTTTTGTAATTTATGTTTTAAATTGTTAAGGACGATGTTCTAAATATTGTTACATATGTTCTAAACTTTATAATTTGTGTTCTAAAAATTAAGATAATGTTTAAAAAAATAGTAAATATATGGGCCATTTTTTTGTTCAAAAAAAAACCCACATTCTAAATAACATAACGTATGTTCTAAAAAACATAACATATGTTCTAATGTTTATAGTTTGTGTTCCAAAAATTAAGTATAATTTTCTAAAAAAAGCAGTAGATATCTGGATCGTTTTTTCACTTGTTCTATAATATAATTTATAACTCATGTTCGAAAAAACATAACACGTGTTCTAAAAAACATAACGTATGTTCTAAAAAATATGTCGTACGTTCTAACTTCATAGTTCGTGTTTTAAAAGTTAAAATATATGTTATAACGTATGTTTTAAAAAATATATAGTTTGTGTTCTAAAAATTAAGTATAACGTTCTAAAAAATCAGTAGATATCTGGATCGTTTTTTTATTTGTTCTATAATATATTTTATAACTCATGTTCGAAAAAACATAATACATGTTCTAAAAAACATAACGTATGTTCTAAAAAATATGTCGTACGTTCTAAACTTCATAGTTCGTGTTTTAAAAGTTAAAATATATGTTCTAACGTATGTTTAAAAAAATATATTTTCTTATATAACATAAATTACAAAAATATAAAGGAATTAAATAAATAAGAAATTGGAGCATGTTTTTGGATTTTTTTCTATTAATAATTCATTATTATGGACATTTTCTTTCTATTAATAATTCATTATTATGCAAATTTCTTTTTTTTTCTATTAATAATTTATTATTATGCACATTTAATCAATATTAATATGTGCCTGCCGCCTCGGTGTCGCAGGCAGCGCTTGCGGCCCTTGGCAAGCAAGCTGCGTCTGCCTCGCTGGCCGCGCGAGTTGTGCAGTCCGAACAGGCTTCTGATGTAATGTTCGAAGAGGATGGAAAAGGAGGAGGGAATCCGGTTGCTTCGATGGTTCCCGAGATTATTCCTACTGATAGGGTGAGTCTTGGGAAATCATCATGGAGAGACAAAGTTTTAGGAGTGATTGAGGAGGACCCTATGGTGGAAGACGTCAGTAATGAGGAGGCTTCTGAGGCTGACTTGTCTGACTCGGATACCGAAGAAGAAGGGGTGAGAGATGACCCCCTTTGTCCGATGATCCGTCTGTCTTCGGAGGACAAACGTGTCCTAAGGGCAAAATGGAAGCATTCCTTAATTGTTACCGTTCTAGGTAAAAGGATAAGTTTTAAATATTTTGCTCAGAGGATTCAGGCCCAATGGGCAGGGAAAGGGAAGGTCACCATTACTGACCTGGAGAATGACTATTATGTAGTCAAATTCACTAAGGCTGAGGATTATAATAGAATTGTCAATGGTGGCCCGTATATTATATCCAATCATGTGTTGGCCTTGAGACCTTGGGTCCCAAATTTTGACCCTCATGACTGCTCTGTGAATAGAATTCTTACCTGGGTTAGGTTTCCAGGTCTGCCCTTAGAATATTATAATGAAAGATTTCTATACAAAATTGGTGGTCTTGTCGGTAAAGTCCACCATGTGGATAAAACCACTGTTGGGGCAGAGAGAGGCAAGTTTGCCAGGGTCAGTATTGATATTGATTTGGCTAAGCCTCTTCTGTCTAAGTTTATGATCCGAAATAAAGTCTTTCATATTGAATATGAAGGGATCCACAATATTTGTTTTGAATGTGGTATGTTTGGTCATACCTTTGAAGGATGCCCTGGGAGATGGAAGGCGGTCGATGAGATGGTGGAACCTATTATAGGTAGAGCTGAGCCTCAGATGGTAGAGAAGAATTTTGGTCCTTGGATGCTGGCCAAGAGGACGGTGAGACGGAAGCCTCAGGTTGCTTCTGTTCGTAATCAGAGCTCCGAAATTAGTAAGAAGTTAAACGCTTTGCAGATTAACCCTGAAGTCAAGGTTAGACCCCCTGATTTAAGGATTGGTGCTGAGGTTGTTCCTACTCCTGGTTCTGGGTTGAGATTTGGGGTCCTGGCCCTTGATGTAAGCCAGGATAATGCTTTATCTAATGAGAATTTGGAGATGCCTAGCCTGGTTTTCGCAGAGCAGGATTCCGCCTTAGGGGACTCTTTCAACCCTCTTTTTGATCCCATTTCTTCTAAGAGTGATTCCCTTGTTGTGGGCCCTAGAGGTGGAGCAACAACCAGTAAAGTCAGTAATTCTAGATCCCCTGTGGAGTGTCCTCCTATGAAAGCTATGGGTGTTAACAAGGTTAGTTTGAAGAAGCCTAAAGTTAACCCTAAAAAGAGCCAGAATTCTTTGGGTTCTTGGGATAAGAGGGGACCTGCGGGCTCTTCCTCTAGGCTCTCAGGAGCCCCTAATAAATACCTTGCTTAAGGTTTGGGTCTGGGCCAGTTTCCTCTTTTCTGATGGACTTTTGCATTTGGAATGTTAGGGGTGCGGCTAGTAAGGCTACCCGCATTCATGTAAACGATCTTATCAAGCAGTTTAATCCCTCTTGTTTTTCCCTTCTCGAAACTAAGGTTAGTGGAGTCAAGGCTGATGAGGTGGTGAGTAAATTTAAGTCTTGGAGTTGTATCAGATCTGAGGCTACTGGTAGGGCTGGGGGGATTTGACTGTTTTGGAAGCCTAATCAAATTAGGATTGATATTATTAATCTTGATAGATAGTGCATCCACAGCAAGGTTTGTTATCCTAGTGGTAACCCCTTCTATGTGTCTTTTGTTTATGCCGATCCAGTTCTTTCTAACCGTAAACGCCTTTGGGAGTTGTTGTATTCTATTAGCACTAGCATGGTGGATGCTTGGATTGTTGCTGGAGACTTTAATGATATTGCCCTCTTGAGTGATCAAAAGGGGAGGGGGGTAATCATTATGTTAACCGGTGCCTTAATCATAAGCAGGATATGGACCGTTGTGGGCTGTCTGATCTGGGGGCCGCTGGTCATAAATTCACTTGGAAAAGGAATAGTGTGTTTGTGAGACTGGATAAAGCTTATGTGAATATGGCTGCTCTTTACAGATTTCCTGATTTATATGTGCTGAATCTTCCTTTCCGGCACTCTGACCATTGTCCTATTCTGGTTAGGTTGGTTAAGAGTAATAAGCTGAAAGGGAATAGGCCATTTAGGTACCTTGTTGCTTGGGATGCCCATCCTGGTTTTGGTGACTTTGTTAAGGATAATTGGCAACCGCATTCTGATGTTCTTCTAGCAGCGGAGGAGTTCAAAAGGGAGGTGGAAGGATGGAATAAAAACATCTTTGGCCATATTATTCAAAGGAAGAATAAATTGTTGAGTAGGATGGGAGGGCTTCAGCGTTGTTTGGAGGCTCGTTTCGACCACAGTCTGAGTTGTCAGCTTAGAGCGCTCCAGAATGAATTGGAAGCGGTTCTTAGACAGGAGGAGCTCCTCTGGTTCCAGAAGTCTAGAAAGACGTGGATTAAGGATGGTGACCGGAATACTAGATTTTTTCATCTTTCTACTCTTATCAGGAGAAAGAGGAATCGAATCGACGCTATTAAAGATTCCTATGGTAATTGGATTTATGAGGAAGAAATCATTCGCCGCCTTGCTCTCGATTTCTATAAAAACCTTTTTGAAGCTGAAGAGGTGGATCTGAGTAGAGCTCATTCCGGGATTTCCTTTCCTAGTTTACAAGAGGATGTTATGGATGAAGCTTTTCGTCCTATTAGCATTAAAGATATTGAGATTGCCTTCTCTAGTATTGGTGCTACTAAAGCTCCTGGGATCGATGGTATTCCTGCTTGCTTTTACCAGAAGCACTGGGATACGGTCAAGGATGGCGTGTACAACTTTATCCTTGGGGTATTTGGGGGCTCCATTGACATCAGTCTAGTTAATAAAACTCTCCTCATCCTGATTCCTAAAGTTGAGAAACCCTCTTCTTTTTTGCAAATGCGGCCTATCAGTCTTTGTAATGTTATTTATAAAGCTGTCACAAAGATTATAGCCAATCGTCTTCGGATTATCCTTCCTGGGGTTATTAGTCAGAACCAAGGTAGCTTTGTCCCTGGTAGGCAAATGATGGATAATGTGGTTATCGCCCAGGAGATGATTCATTCTATGAAAGTGAGGAAAGGTAAGAAAGGGATTGTGGCCCTTAAGCTTGACTTGGAGAAAGCGTATGATCGCTTAAATTGGAGCTTTCTTATGGATAGCTTACATAGAGTGGGTATCCCTGAGAACTGGAGAAGGCTGATCGAAGATTGTATCTCTTCTCCTGTCTTCCAAGTCCTGATTAATGGGGATATGTCTGAGGAATTCTCTCCGTCTAGGGGTATTAGGCAGGGGGATTCGATGAGCCCTTTTCTCTTTGTGATAGCTATGGAAAGGCTGGCCCTCCTTATTCAAGAAGCGGTGGATAACGGTTCCCTCCACCTTGTGTCTATTAATAGGTTTTGCCCTCCTATTTCCCATTTGTTTTTTGCAAATGATGTGATGTTGTTTGTGGATGGGAATGAGGAGCAAATTGGTGTTATCATGAATATTCTAGATAATTTCTGTGCTGCCTCGGGACAGAAGATTAACATCCATAAGTCTCGAATGCTTTGTTCTAGAAATATGAATAAAAGTGTTTGTAAAAGGCTTAGTGAGTTGTCTGGTATTCCTCTTACCCAATCCTTGGGGAAGTATTTGGGGGTTCAGCTCCACAGTGAAAGAGTGACCAAAGCCTCTTTTAAGGAGATTCTGGATAGGACAAATGGGTTATGTGCTAGCTGGAAAGCTAATTCTCTATCCTTGGCTGGGCGCCTTACCTTAATTTAGTCGGTCAATAGTGCGGCTCATAACCATATCATGCAGGCCTGTAATCTGCCCATGCCGGTTCTTAATGACCTTGACAAGATTAATCGTCGCTTCCTTTGGGGGGGAGTCTGGAGAAGGGAAGAAAATCCACCTGGTTCCCTGGAAGGAAGTGTGCCAGCCTAAATCTATGGGTGGGCTCGGTATAAGACAGGCTAAGGATAATAATAAAGTCTTATTGATGAAGCTCCTTTGGTGTATGTGGCAGTCTCCCTCTTCTCTTTGGGTGCGGTTGCTCCGTGGTAAATATAGGAAGGATAAGATCTTTGGAGGTCCGAAAGATAGAGTTGCTAATTGCTCTTTTACTTGGAAAGGTCTTAGTGCTGTCTTTGTTGAGTTCTGCTCTAGCGTTGGTCTGGATGTGGGGAATGGCAAATCTATCAGTTTTTGGTATGACTCCTGGATTGGGGATAGACCTCTTATGGATATCTGCTGCTCCCCCCCGCCTTCCAGTATTCACCATTGGAGGATTGCTGATGTGGTTGACGCTGAAGGAGAATGGAAGTGGCCTATGTTTGAGTCCTTCTTTGGCCTGGATATTCTCCTTAAAAATCAGGGGAGTCAAGGTTAGTACTCAGGAGGAAGATTTGGATAAGCACTGTTGGGCTCTTTCCAATAATGATATTTATTCTTGTAAGTCTGCTTTTGAAGCTTTCTCGTGTAATGGGTCTGGTCAGCTCTCCTCTTCTTGGAAGTCCATTTGGGCTTTGAAGATCCCTTACAGAATCAGGAGCTTCATTTGGCTAGGAATGAAGGACAGATTGCTGACCAATGTTGATAGACACAGAAGGCATCTTGCAATCTCTGGTGCTTGTAGTAGGTGTTCTGGACATGTTGAGTCCCTTTGCCATGCTCTTAGGGATTGTTCTAAAAGTATGAAGGTTTGGAAGGAAGTCCTTCCTCCTCACATTCTTCCGTCCTTCCTTGCCCATCCAGAGGCTGATTGGTTCCAATCTGGGGTGAGTGGGAAGCTTCTGGTTAATGTTGAGCATGGGGAGGTTATCTTTGCTATCATTTGTCACCAAATCTGGAAGTGGAGGAATGAGAATATCTTTGGTAGTAAGGAGAGGTACGTTCATAACTTATCTGAGTTTTTCTCAAGGAAGCTCTCTCTAGTTATTGAAAGTTTTAAAGGGGACTCTCTGGTTAGAGCTTCTCATAATAAGGAGGAGCGTCTTGTCGATTGGAGTAGGCCCAAGGAAGGGGTGGTGAAGCTCAATACAGATGGTTCTTGTCTGATTAGTGGGAGAATTGCGGCGGGAGGGGTTTTAAGGGATGGAGGGGGAGCTTGGCTGTCTGGTTTCTCTCATAACATTGGTATGGGCTCGTCCTTTTTGGCGGAACTGTGGGCTATCCTCTCTGGTATGAAGCTTGCCAAGAGTCTGGGTGTCAAGAGGCTCTCAGTGGAGTCTGATAATAAGGAGGCCATTGATATGATCTCCGATAATCATGCTATTTGTTTTAATAGCCAAAACCTTATTAAAGCCATTAGGAGGCTTGTCTCCGGTTTTGAGTCTGTGGATTTCAGACATATTTATAGAGAGCAAAACCATATTGCTGACCGCCTGGCTGATGCTGGTCATGAGAGGATGCTGGGAGTCTCCATTCTTTCTAGCCTTCCTTCTTTTCTCTTACCCCTTCTGCTTGAAGATAGGATCGGGGTCAGCTTTCCTAGGCTGATCCCAGGCTAAGCTTTGCCTGTTTCGTTTTGTTTTTTTTCCTTCCTTGTTTACCAAAAAAAAAAACAATAGAAGCTACAAGGGCATTGGTATATTAAGTAGTGCGCAACATAATATACAAGAAAAGCAAATGGCTCAGTGGTAAGGAGTGTGAATTGTAAGTGAGGATGCCAGGGTTCGAACCCTAATAGCATTGGTGTTTTTTATTTAATTTTTACACTCATTCTTTGCCAAGAGATCGGGCTACTCCCCTTTCTTGATTCACGGGTGGGTTCCGGCATTCCCTTCCGTGCGTCCATGCTGTAGGTAGGCTTCCTTTGTCTACGAGGCGCAAGCGCCGGGAAACGGGTTTCGTTTCCAAAACGGCTAAAGCTGCTACACCACCGTATTTCGGGTTTCAACCGCTACTTGACAGTTGAACCGGAGAAGCTTTCTTTAGCATAGAGATCTTGATTCAACCCCCGAATGGGATTCTCTTTCTTAAGCATTTAGGGGGCCCCTCTCCGCATACGCTGCTCCTGCCGATCTCTACCGTACGGAAATTCCAAGAGTTGATGTATCAGCTCCAATCTTTTAGATACTGCAAAAGGGGTTGAATCCTCCACTCTAGAAGCTCTACAAGGGCAATGCCTGTACACAAAAATGCTCGTTTCGACCCTCAGAGGTACACTACATGGGTAGGCTATCGCGTGATTTCGATATATCAATAGGGGCCTTAGAAAGAGGATCTTAGGTAGACGGCTGCTGCTATTCAAGAGTTCTCACCTCCTACTTCCCCCTACGTAGTTTTGGGTAAGGAAATTTAAAAAAAATGCTGCTGCTTACTTAATTGATTAAATTCTCTATAAACAAATTAAAAACCATTTATCATTCATGAGACACTTTGATTTGTCTCCTAGTTTGTTTTGTTAATCATGGTTTTCCATATTTTTAATCTTCCAAACACATTTTCCACAATAAAAATTTTACAAAGAATTTTAGTATTTATAATAATATATTAAAAATACTGTATATATATATATATATATATATATATATATATATATATATATATATATATATATATATATATATATATATATATATATATATATAGGAAATGGCTCTTGTGAGAACCCTTTCCTAGGTGAGAACCACTCAAAACTACGTAGTTTTGGGTAAGTAGTTTTGGGTAAGGAAATTTAAAAAAAATGCTGCTGCTTACTAAACCTAGGACATGTTCATCTATACTCCATGTTGTTTACCACTGAGCCAATTATCTTTCTTATGTACTATGTGACGCCCTGCTTAATATATTACGACCCTTTTAGCTTCCATTGTTTAATATTTGATGCATGCACTTATTAATATCAATTAAATGTGCATAATAATAAATTATTAATAAAAAAAGAAATATGCATAATAATGAATTATTAATAGAAAAAAAATGCAAAAACATGCTCCAATTTCTTATTTATTTAATTCCTCTATATTTTTGTAATTTATATTTTAAAATGTTAAGGACGATGTTCTAAATATTGTTACATATATTCTAAACTTTATAATTTGTGTTCTAAAAATTAAGTATAATGTTTAAAAAAATAGTAAATATATGGACCATTTTTACATTTGTTCTATAATATAATTTATAACACTCATATTCTAAATAACATAATGTATGTTCTAAAAAACATAACGCATGTTCTAAAGTTTATATTTTGTGTTTCAAAAATTAAGTATAATGTTCTAAAAAAATCAGTAGATATCTCGATCGGTTTTTCATTTGTTCTATAATATAATTTATAACTCATGTTCGAAAAAACATAACACGTGTTCTAAAAAACATAACGTATGTTCTAAAAAATATGTCGTACGTTCTAAACTTTATAGTTCGTGTTTTAAAAGTTAAAATATATGTTCTAACGTTTGTTTTAAAAAATATATAGTTTGTGTTCCAAAAATTAAGTATAATGTTCTAAAAAAATCAGTAGATATTTCGATCGTTTTTTCACTTGTTCTATAATATAATTTATAACTTATGTTCGAAAAAACATAACACGTGTTCTAAAAAACATAACGTATGTTCTAAAAAATATGTCGTACGTTCTAACTTCATAGTTCGTGTTTTAAAAGTTAAAATATATGTTATAACGTATGTTTTAAAAAATATATAGTTTGTGTTCTAAAAATTAAGTATAATTTTCTAAAAAATCAATAGATATCTGGATCGTTTTTTCATTTGTTCTATAATATAATTTATAACTCATGTTCGAAAAAACATAACACATGTTCTAAAAAACATAACGTATGTTCTAAAAAATATATCGTACGTTCTAAACTTCATAGTTCGTGTTTTAAAAGTTAAAATATATGTCCTAACGTATGTTTTAAAAAATATATTTTCCTATGTAACATAAATTACAAAAATATAAAGGAATTAAATAAATAAGAAATTAGAGCATGTTCTTGGATTTTTTTTATTAATAATTCATTATTATGCACATTTCTCTTTTTTTCTATTAATAATTCATTATTATGCACATTTCCTTTTTTCTATTAATAATTCATTATTATGCATATTTAATCGATATTAATAAGTGCATGCGTCAAATATTAAACAAAAAAAACAATAGAAGCTAAAAGGGAGATGGTATATTAATCAGCGCGCGAAATAATATACAAAAAGAGTAATTGGCTCAGTGGTAAACAACATGGAGTGTAGATGAATAAGGTATATTTATGATTGATTATTTGATAAAACAAATATTTGTTATAAACATACTAATTATAAAAGTATAATTTAAGCATATTTATTGTACAAGTTTTCTTTTTAATCTTTTATTATCAAAAACAAAATAACATATTTACAATATTTATCCAGACAAGAAAAGTTGTTAACGAGGATGACACTCATAACCATATCAAGTCTTGTATTGATACCAAACTAGAAGGTGAATACAATATAAGTGAAATGGACCAAATGATTACTCTTGCTAAACATTGTCTATATTTTTCTTCCATTCAACGACCAACTGATAAAGCGGTATGAATTTATTTTATATAAAAATCGTTGTTTAATATTTGATAAAAATGAACATTGTCTATTTATACTAATTGAATGTAGATAGTTGAAGCATTGGAAGGAATATGGAGTGAACGTATAAAAGGTATTATCCATTTTCTTTTTGACATGTTATTTCAGATTCTGGTGTTATATTTATGTTATATGATAAAAAAAAGGGTTTGCAGATGGGCTTTTTCAGCATGTCCAAAATTTGAAGAGATATGGTTTTATAGAACTAGCGGTAGCAGCTGGTTGTTTCAACCAACGGTTCCAAATTGGAGTGGGTGGGTTTGGTGAGGTTTATCGGGGAGAACTTTCAAATGTAAAAGTTGCAATTAAGAAGTTTTTTTACCGTGAGAAGCAAGGAAAACATTTTGAAGCTGAGATTAAGATACTCACCAAAGTAACTCATCAAAATCTTGTGAAGATATTGGGATACTGTTGCGATGAGGATGGAAATATACTTGTTGTTTTAGAGTTAATACCTAACAAATCATTGGCATCTCATTTACATCGTTAGTTTACCACTCTCCTTTTCCTAATGAACACAATTTTCCTTTTTAGTGATATATACAATTTGCATATCATTGGTGTGAAAACAACTATAATTGTATGTAGCTAAGAAAGGAAAATGATCTGACCTCGACTGGTCTAAGAGAATGATTATTGCCAAAGGCTCAGCAAATGGAATCGCATTTTTACATGGTGACTGTAAGTATTTGCTTCATGCACAACCTTTAATTTTTCTTATATTTATATTAATCGGATTTGGATTTCTAAGAAATATATGTTTCATTGTTTTTTTGTGTTTTTTCTATCTTTTATGGGTTTTTTTACTCTTTGTAGTCGTCTTGGTCCCTTCATGGATTTTGTAATGTTTTACTCGTGATTTTCTTATTGTATTTGGACTTTTTTTCATCTAATAATGAATATAGAAGCATTTTCATAAAAAAAAAATAAGATACTTAGTTTTGACTATCAAACTTCGGATGTGACCCATTTCATTTCATTTCTGATTGAAATTGAATTTCTTATAATTCGCAGATCCGTTCTGAAAAATCCTGCAATCCATACTCATGTTCTTTCCGAATCCTATGATACAAGTGCTTTTTTTTTTGTAAATTTCATCTAATCTTCCACTTTAAAATATATTTTTTCATACATCTTCAGAGTAATTTTCCTACATAAAACAAAGATAAAATAATGATAAATCACTTAATAAACATTGAAATTATCAAAATCAAATAATAAACATTAAACAAAATATAAACTTTTTAAGTACATATCGCAGAGCGTGTTAATGATCATGACCTGTTTGGTTTACCTCTTGTTTGCTGTTACGGTTTGCGGATTATTGTTGGAAAAAAATTATTTTCATGTATGAAAAGCAAACATGAAGTCATTAACCAAACAACTAAAACTCACATTTTTAATCTGAAAATACAAGCATGAAGAGAAAATGGTATAATTGTATTTGTCTTCTATGTTTTTATCATCTACTAATTAGGATAATACTTTGTATCACAATCTCTTATGCTCATACTCTCATTGGGATTCTACTTAAGTATATATATTTATATATATTATGTAAAACCCTAATCAAGATATTAATTAATAAAAAATACCAAGTTTTAATCAGCTGGATTATATATATATATATATATATATATATATATATAGTTGTTTAATTTTGGTTTCTATCATATCATATATAAATGGAGCTCAATTTTTGTTTTGTGACCATGGAATTAAGTTTGCTTTCAACAGATTCAACGTGGTGTTCTTGATGATGTTTTTTTTGGTTTGTGGTTTGTTAGGTGGTGATAATAAGATCATTCACCGAGATATTAAGCCTCAAAATATTCTTCTTGATAATAATTTTCAACCAAAAGTACGTCGCTTTTATAAGAGAAAATCTACAATATATTGAGGAGGGGCGGTTCCAAACATTTTAGAGTTCCACAAATTATTAAAGTTGTGATTGTTTGGTCCAATAGTCCGTGATATCATATCATTAGACCAATTGAACTAAAATCTCAAGCTCATAGTTAAAGACTAATGATAGATCTTATATTAAAATCTGACATGAAAATGAAATAATTAGCAACTATATTATTGTTAGAGTACAATACAAAAAGAGACTATATTAAGAATTCAAACTAAATCATAAAATATTAAAAAAAAACTATTGAAATTATCTATGAGTGGGAAACACCCTATTATTATTTAGGAAATATATTATTGATTGATTTGTATTAGGCATAATTATAGGGCTTGATTATAGGCATAATTATAAGGCTTGATTTTGTAAACTTAGGCATAATTATAAGGCTTGATTTTGTAAACTTTTGGGTATTGATTATAGACATAATTATAGGCATAATTATACCAACCTCTATTTAGTAATAACCTCCCAATTGTTATATAAATAGTCTGGTCCCAAGTGTATTCCTATATAGAGGTTTTACTGTAGTAGACCTAGTGTTGAGCATTGGAATGCTATTTAAATGGTTATAAGGTATCTAAAAGAACCATGAACCATAGATTGAATAATTAAAGGTTTTCAAATGTCTTTCAAGGATGTTAGAGATGCTCTTATTGAGTGAGGAGAATAAGATTATTTGGTGAATGAAATAAAAGAGTGAGAAGAAAATGAGGGGTGAACGACTGTTAAATGTAAGAAAAGAAAGAGATGAACCGTGAATATATAACAAAAAATCGAACGAGAGATGTGGGTTAGGGGATATTTTTTATCCGTTTTTTTTAAATTAAATAAATAACATTCAAATAGGCTTGACTAATTTGATGCAATATTGCTCCCATGAAGGGAGAAGTGTTGCGTGGGAATCTCTCCTGAGATTCTCTGTTGGAATTTTAACAAAGTAATCTTTAATAAATAAAGGAGAGAAGTTTCAGAGAAGAAAAAGATGACAGAAGTTTATTTTTTTATTGAATTAACCACTGCTTAAATACTTAAATTTACAACTGAAATATCTGAAATAAGGATAACAAGTTCCTAAGTTTTAGCTACTAACTTTAACAGCTAGATTGTAACAGAAATGATAAATCAAATCTCCTAAAAACTTGGTCAAAAATTATTCCCTGAAAATCTGCACTAGAATCAGTTGTAGTAAAAACAAACATTTAAAAAATATTGAAACACATCAATAATTTTGCATTTACTGATGCACACATTCAACACTCCTTCTTGCATCAGTGGGTGCAGACTCCAAGCTTATCTCTTAGAGTCTCAAAGTTGCTTTTAGGGAGTGCTTTAGTGAAAATATCAGCAAGCTGATTTTCAGTCTTGCAGTACTTCAAACATATATCCCCATTTTCTTGTACATCTCTCACAAAGAACATCTTTATACAGAAATGTTTTGTTTGTCCATGAAAAACTGGATTTTTGGAGATAGCTATGGCTGATTGGTTGTCTACCATTATCTCTGTACTCATCTCTTGCTTGAAGTGCAAATCAAGTAGAATTTTCTTAGCCACAAAGCTTGATTTACTGCTGCAGTAGCTGCAATAAATTCAGCTTCAGCTATTGATTGTGCAACAGTACCTTGCTTCTTTGAACACCAATAGAACACCCCTGATCCAAAAGTAAAACAATATCCTGAAGTGTTTTTTCATGTCATCTAAAGACCCTGCCAAATCACTGTCAGAATAACCATGTAACATGAAATTTTGAGATGCACTATATTTAACACCATAATTCGAAGTCCCCTTGATATATCTGAGCACTCTTTTTGCTGCTCTATAATGATTTTCGCTTGCACAATTCATAAATCTTGAAAGAAGATTTACAGCATGCAAAATGTCTGGTCTTGTTGCTGTGAGATACATTAAGCAGCCAATTAAGCTTCTGTAGAGAGATTCATCTATTTGATCAGCTCCATCATCAGTGAATAACTTCTCCTTTTTGCACATTGGTGTACTCATGCTTTTACAATCTTCCATGTTGAATTTCTTTAAGATCTCCTTTGCATACTTCTTTTGACATATGAAAATTTCATCTCTCCCTTGCTTAATCTCCATTCCAAGGAAGTAAGACATTTCTCCAAAATCAGTCATCTCAAAAGCTTGCATCATGTCTTCTTTCAGTTGTTGGATAAGTTCAGCATTGTTACCTATAACTAAAAGATCATCAACATATAAGGAGATCACAACAAAGTTAGCTTGATCACCTTTAACATACAAGGTTGATTCACTACGACTTTTAACAAAGCCTAGGTTCAATAAATGCTCATCAATCCTGTTGTACCAAGCCATTGGGGCTTGTTTTAAGCCATACAAAGCCTTCTTCAATAGATAAACCTTGTCTTCATGTCCTTTCACTGCAAATCCTTCAGGTTTCTCAGCAAATATCTCTTCTTTCAAAAAACCATTTAAAAATGCAGATTTAACATCAAGTTGATAAACTTTCCATCGTTTTTGTGCTGCAAGTGCTAACAACAATCTGATTGTATCTAGCCTTGCAACCGGAGCAAATATGTTAAAAAAGTCTACACCAAAAATTTGAGCATACCCTTTCACAACTAACCTTGCTTTGTGTTTGTTGATTGAACCATCTACATTTAGCTTTGTTCTAAAGACCCATTTAACTCCAATCACCTTTCTATTGATAGGCCTTTTAACAAGTTCCCAAGTTTGATTTTTTTTAATCATAGAGAGCTCCTCCTGCATTGCAGCCCTCCATTTTGGATCCTTCTTAGCTTCCAAATATCCTGCAGGTTCAAGAACTGCAATATTGCATCTTTGATAAATGTCAGAAAGTAATCTAGTGCCTCTGACTGGAGGATCATCAATCAATTCTTCTTGGTTTTGTGAAGGTTCAACAATCATCGACTGGAGGATCATCAATCAATTCTTCTTGGTTTTGTGAAGGTTCAACAATCATCTTCTTTTCCACAATATCCCAGCTCCATTGCTCATTTTCCATGAAGTGCACATCTTTGCTTATCACAATTTTCCTTGTGTGAGGTTGGAAAATTCTGTAAGCTTTAGATTTTGTGCTATATCCCACAAAAATTCCAGGTTCTTCTTTCTTGTCTAACTTGTCTCTTTTGACCTGTGGGATGTAAGTAAAGCACAAACATCCAAAAACTTTAAAATTTTGCAAAGAAGGCTTGTAACCGTACCATGCCTCAAAAGGAGTCTTCCCATTTACTGCTTTTGTAGGAAGTCGATTTAGTAGGAACACTGATGTGCTTGCAGCCTCAACCCAATACTCCTTAGGCAATTCTTTTTCATATAGTAGGCACTGAACCATTTTTACAATTGTTCTGTTCTTCCTTTCACTCACTCCATTTTGTTGTGGAGTGTATGGAGCTGTAAGTTGATGCTCAATGCCTGCTTCATCACAGAACAAGTAAAATTTTTCTGAAGTGTATTCAGTGCCATTGTCTGATCTCAAAGTCTGAATTTTACATCCACTTTGATTCTCAATCCATTGCTTGAATTTGAAAAAAAACTCCTGCAACTTCTGATTTGAACCTGAGAAAATAAATCCAACACATTCGGGTGAAGTCATCAATGAAAATAATATAGTATTTACTTCCATTGAGTGAAAGAGTTCTCTGAGGTCCAGACACATCAGTATGAATGAGTTGTAGCTTCTTAGTTGCTCTCCATGTTGATTGAGAAAATGATAATTTTGCTTGCTTGCCTAATTGACAAGATTTGCAATTTGCTACATCAGCTTCCAAGTGAGGCAAACCTTGAACCATCTGATTCATTTGCATAGATAAGACTGCTTACAATAGGATAAACAGCTTGCTCCACTTTCATTAGATCAAGAGAGAAGCTTTTGCCTCTCATTTTGATTCTAAATACTTCCATGTTGTCTACATCTTTAATGAGACATTTGTTATCTTCAAATATGACTTTGAATCCTTTCTCGAGTAGTTGTCCCACACTCAGTAAATTTTGATCAATTTTAGGTACGAATAAAACATCAGAGATTAGTTGTGTACCTGAGCAACGTTCAATAGCAACAGTTCCTTTTCCTTTTACTGAAATGTGCTCACCATTACCGATTTTGACTTTTGATACTTCAAATTTGTCCAGCTCTTTGAAAAGTTTTTGATCATAGGTCATGTGGTTGGTGCAACCACTATCAACTAGCCAGCATTCACTTGAACTACTATTTGCAAAACATGTTGCTACAAATAGTTGATCTTCCTCCTCCTCCTAGTTTGCAACTTGCTGAAAATTATTTCTGCAAATTTTTTCATGATGCCCCAACTTGTTGCACTTATCACACTTGACATCAGGTCTTCTCCAACACTTAAAAGGTGGATGCCCCTTTTTTCCACAGTGTTGGCAAGGAGGAAAATCTTTTATTTGTCCTCCATTAGCATTGCTAGAGTTAGGAGAAGCTTCTGGTGTGTTGTAATTCCTCCCTCTAAATTTTTTTTTTCTTATTTTTCTCTCATTGGTTAATTTGTAATTTAGCCTGTAATGCTCCCTCCATAGAACCCTCAGCTCTCATAATCCTCATTTGTTCTTAGGCCTGTAAGGCATTTAAAAGTTCTGCCAAGCTAATTCTTGACACATCTTTAGAATTCTCCAAAGAAGATATGGTAGCTTCAAATCTTTTAGGAATAGTAACAAGAATTTTTTGAACAATTCTTGAATCAAGAAAGTCAGAACCAAGTAATCTCACCTTGTTAACAATGCTAAAAAGCTTTTCCACGTACTCCTTGATTGTCTCTGATTCTTTCATTTTTTGCATCTCATATTCTCTCACCAAATTCAGAACCTGCATTCCTTTGATTCTCTCATCTCCTTCATATTCTTTCTTGAGAAAATTCCAAATTTCAAAGGCTGATTTCATGGTCATAATTCTGGTGAATATAGTTGGTGAGACAGCAGGAAACAAAGAAGCTTTAGCCTTTGATGCGAGTAAAAAGAGCAAATTTATGAAGACGAACATTCATGGAAAAGAGCCTCAAAGTCCTAGTTTTCAACCAGAAATGGAAGAAACAGCCAGAAATTATAGTTCAAGCAGGAATCTTCACGAACAGCCTCTCAATAGAATAGAACAGCTTAAACAACAACATTAA
This sequence comes from Euphorbia lathyris, assembly GCF_963576675.1. Taxonomy (NCBI): domain Eukaryota; kingdom Viridiplantae; phylum Streptophyta; class Magnoliopsida; order Malpighiales; family Euphorbiaceae; genus Euphorbia; species Euphorbia lathyris. Next base: position 57,698,717 of record NC_088917.1, read on the forward strand.
CTGGTCATTTGGAAGGAAATCGGATAAATGCGCGAGTCGAGCAAGTTACAAGAGAGAGAAAGAGAAGAAGAAAAAACGTGGAAAGCAAGACAGCTTCCCATCTTGTGCCAAGTGTAGGAAGATTGTTTACTTATCCGTACTTTTACCTTTTTGTGACTTTTTGCCCTTGTAATTAGGGTTGATGTAAGGGGAGTATAAATAGGAGGAATGTTTTTATGATAGGTACCTCGTCATTACCGCCACCATTAGCTTATATATTTTCTGTTTTTAGTTTCCATTGGAAGAATGTTTTTGGGAAGAACACGTTGTTCACTCATGATAATGAGTGAGTAGTTCTTCTGCAGGCCTAGCCAGCCATTTAGACGGCGACTGTAAGTATCTCTTATCAATGAATGAAGTATTTTTATCTATGATTGAGTGTTATTAGCAAGCTTAAAAGAATAGATTATGATCGAATCTATTTGATAGTTGCCGAGGATGACACGATAGTGCTCTGATGTAACGGACACAACTAATCGGTATATGTTGTAGTGGACGGATACGAAAACTACCACATATTGGGGTTTCTTATTGAATGCTCTCTGTTGCTTAATGCTTGTTTGTATGTTAGCACAATGAGACTTGGTTAATATTACTTACTTAGTACCTTTGGAAATGGGACACCGGACCTTAGTGACCTTAGAGAGAGAGACCCAACTCATGAATATAAATTGATATCATTCAGCTGTAAAAGTTAGGCACAGTTTTTTGTTAGGTGTATGGCTAGATCTGTGCTTGTTTATCTTGAATTCATTCGTCTTACTTTCATCTTACTTTCTGTTTAAGTCTTTTATGTTAATATTTTACACACCAACCAACCAATTTAAGGATCTAACACTTAAGGAAACCTATTCTTCTCACTAGAGAACAATCCCTGTGGAATACGACACTTGGTCTTACCAAATACCACATTCGACCTAGTACACTTGCTGGTGTCCGTATTATACACACCAAGTTTTTGGCGTTGTTGCCGGGGATTGTTTAAACTTAAGTTTTGAAGAATACGTATGCTTATTTCGTTACCTTTTAACCATCTGTTTGTTTAGTCTTTGGTTTTTCGGTTTCTAGTTTTGTATGCGAAGAGCAGGTGTTCCTATTCTTCCGATAGACGTGGAAATAGAGAGAACATACAGAAGAAGGAGAAGAATACTTAGGCAAGCTAGACGCATCAGAATGGATCACGAGGTCGAAATGCCAAATGATGAGAGACAAAATGAGAACCATAAGGAGGGTCATGGTGAAAATGAAAATAATAATAATGGTAACCAGAGACTGCGGATGAAGGATTACTCCAGGCCATCTACGGAGGGTCATTCGTCGTGCATCGTCTTACCAGAGGAAGGCAATCGAATGTTCGAAGTGAAGGCATCAATGGTTTAGATGCTACAAACAGCTGTGCAGTTCGGAGGGTATCCAAATAAAGATCCAAATGCGCACATCCAAGACTTTGTCACCATGTGCAACACATTCCGCACCCACAGAAATGATAGTGATGAGGTTATCTGACTCAAACTGTTTCCCTTTTCCTTGAAGGATAAGGCGAGGAATTGGTTGAAGAATTTACAACCAGGATCTATCATGAACTGGGAGGAGATGGCTACCATGTTTTTAATGAAATATTTTCCGCTCTGACAAGCAATCAAGTTGAGGAATGAAGTTTCTATTTTTTTCAAGAAGAGGATGAGTCCTTATCTGAAGCATGGGAAAGATACAAAGAACTGTTAAGAAGAGTACCAAATCATGGAATACCCATGTGGATGCAAGTGCAAAACTTCTATAATGGAGTGACCAACGCATACAAAATACAAATTGAATCAGTGGCCAATAGGAACCCCGAGGAACTGGAACCTCAAGCATTGTATGAGTTAATAGAAAGAGTGGTCAACACCAATTACAACTGGCACTCGATGAGAGCTGATGGAAAGAGAGTCACGAACACCACAAACAGTGAGGCAATCAGCAAATTATCTTCACAGATGGAACAACTGGTCAAAACAATGGGGAAGATGAACGTCTCAGCCGTCAACACGCAACCCTCTGCTCCGATGGAGATATTATCACCTGATGGTTGTGATTTCTGCAGTGGACCTCATCCACCAATAGATTGTCCAAGAACCAAACCAGGAGCATCAATGCAGGAACAATATGATTTTATTGCCTGCCAACCACCGAATCCTTATTCAAACACCTATAACCTAGGGTGGAGAAGCCATCCTAACTTCTCTTGGCAAGATAATCAGAGACAACCAGCTATGCAGCAATCCTATAGACAAGAGCACCCACGACCAGCATACCAACCATAATAAGGCAGCTCATCTAACCAACAGTATCAGCGCCAATCAAATGTTCAACAAGAAGGAAAACCTGATCTAGAGGCCATGATGATGCAATTCATGAAACAGACACAATCCTCCATAAAGAATCTTGAGACTCAAATCCAGCAATTTGCCACAGCTATTTCTGTAAAGGAAAAAGGCGCTCTTCCAAGAAACACCGTAACCAATCCAAAAGAAGAAGTCAACACCATCATATTAAGAGGAGGTAAAGAATTGAGGAATAGTGGTGAAAAATCTCTTGCAGATAAAGAAGATGAAGCAGAATCCAATGATCAACCACCTGTGCCTCAAAGCAAGAAAGATAAACAAGTGGTTGAAGACAAACCAGACATGTCTTTTTATCAACCAAGGGTTCCATACCCAGAACGACTGAAGCAACAGAATTGTGAGAAGAGACATAAGAGCTTTCTAGAACAATTGATAAAGCTGCACATCAACATTCCATTCATCGAAGCTTTGTCTGAAATGCCCATGTATGTCAAATTCTTGAAGGATCTACTGACCAACAAGAAGAAACTAGAAAGTGTAGCCATGGTGCAACTGAACAGGGACAACTCATCGATCTTACAAGCTAAACAGCAAATTCTAAAGAAGCTTAAAGATCCAGGGAGTTTTTCTATACCTTGTTCAATAGGAACACTTACTATTCAGAATGCTTTATGTGATCTAAGAGCCAGCATTAATCTTATGCCATACTCAATCTATATGCAATTAGGATTAGGGGAACCAAGACCAACAAAGGTCACGATCCAATTAGCGGACCAATCAATTCGATACCCTAAGGGTATCATTGAAGACGTTTTGGTTAAAGTCGGAAATTTTATATTGCATGTCGACTTTTTTATAATGGACATTGCGGAAGATTTGGAAGTTCCCATAATTTTAGGACGACCTTTCCTAGCCACAGGTAGGGCTGTCATTGATGTGCACAAAGGGCAGCTTATCCTTAAAATCAATAATGAAGAAGTCGTATTTAAGATGGATGAAGCAGTTCGTTACGCTTCAATTTCCGATGATTCATGTTACTTTCTAGATACACAAGATAATGATTTGTTCTTGCAGGAGCAAGTTGATAAGGAAAAACATCAAAAGGAGGAACAACTGTTTGATCTAGACCAAGACGGGCGTAATAGTGAAGGCCCTGACAATGAAGAACAGGATAATCTTCCTGACATAGATCCCGAAAAGGAGAGTGAGGAGAGATCTCCCAAACTAAAACAGTTGCTTGACCACCTGGAATACGTATTTCTAGATCCACCAAACAGTAGACCAGTAATCATTTCAGTAACATTGATAAAAGACCAGAAGGAACAGTTACTCACCATCTTGAGGAGGCACAAGACTGCTCTAGCATGGAAAATCGAAGATATAAAAGGAATCAGCCCGACCATCTGCATGCATAAAATTTTAATGGAAGAGGATCACCGACCAACTGTGCAACCGCAAAGACGACTAAATCCACACATGAAGGACGTTGTGAAAGCAGAAGTGATAAAACTCATCGAGGCAGGAATCATTTACTCTATTTCCAAAAGTATGTGGACCAGTCCTGTTCAAGTTGTTCCTAAGAAGGGAGGAACCACCGTGGTTAAAAATGACAAAAACGAGCTCATCCCCACTAGAACAATCACAGGGTGGTGAATGTGCATTGACTACAGGAAGCTCAATGAAGCAACCAGAAAGGATCACTTCCCTCTACCATTTATTGATCAGATGTTGGAGAGACTAGCTGGTTATCAATTCTATTGTTTCCTCGACGGATACTCTGGGTATAATCAGATCCACATCTGCACCAAAGATCAAGAAAAGACAACATTTACCTGTCCATATGGGACCTTCGCGTACAAACGAATGCCATTCGGGCTGTGCAATGCCCTAGCGACATTTTAGAGGTGCATGATGGCATATTTCATGACATGATCGAGAAAATAGTAGAAATATTTATGGACGATTTTTCGGTCTACGGAACATCTTTCGAAGCTTGTTTGGAGAACTTAGAACCTGTTCTGGAACGCTGCACGGAAACATAGCTAGTCCTAAATTGGGAAAAATGCCACTTTATGGTAATAAGGGGTATTGTACTTGGTCACAAAATATCGAGCAAAGGGTTGGAAGTTGACAAAGCTAAAGTAGAGGTAATCGAGAAACTACCTGCGCCCAAAACGGTCAAAGACATTCGAAGTTTTTTGGGACACGTTGGCTTCTACAGGTGATTCATCAAGGATTTCTCAAAGATTGCACAACCACTCTCTGCACTACTACAAAAGGAAGCTGACTTCATATTCACAGATGAGTGCAACCAGGCATTCGAACAGATCAAGAAGCTTCTGACACACGCACCTATACTCACCGCACCAAATTGGGACGCACCATTTGAGCTCATGTGTGATGCCAGTGATCTCAGTGTAGGGGCTGTTCTTGGACAATGAATCAACAAGAAGTTTAAGCCCATACACTATGCTAGCAAAACTCTGAATGAAGCTCAACAGAATTACACAACCACAGAAAAAGAGTTGCTTGCAGTGGTCTATGCATTTGATAAATTTCGTCCCTATCTCGTGCTCTCCAGAGTAACAGTTTACACTGACCATTCTACCTTGAAATACCTGTTGGCCAAGAAAGACGCTAAACCATGACTAATACGATGGTTGCTACTCTTACAAGAGTTCGATTTAGAGATCAAGGATAAAAAGGGATTAGAAAATCTAGCACCTGATCACTTATCCAGAATACAAGCAAACACGGAAATCGAACAACTCGAGATCCTCGATCATTTTCCTGATGAACAACTGTTTTCCATTTTCACGCTCCCTTGGTTTGCTGACATCGCGAATTTCTTAGTATGCAAAATAAAACCTTTTCGATATTCTACTAATAGAAAATGAAAGTTTTATTCTGATCTTAAATATTACATTTGGGAGGAACCTTATCTATTTAAATTATGTGCAGACCAGCTCCTGCGAAGATGTGTGACTAAGGAAGAAGGAATGGAGATCTTGCAAAAATGCCACGCTGCGGAATCAAGCGGTCACTTTGGGACCAATCGAACAGCTGCAAAGGTTTTTCAAGCAGGTTTCTTCTGGCCCACCATATACAAAGATGCGCAACAGTTCGTTCAACGATGCGATGACTGTCAACAAATAGGGAATATCTCTGCCCGAAACGCCATGCCTCTAAACAACATCGTTGTTTGCGAGATTTTTGATGTATAGGGTATCGACTTCATGGGACCATTTCCCATCTCTTTTGGAAATCAGTATATCCTAGTCACTATTGACTATGTGAGTAAATGGGTAGAAGCGTGTGCGTGTCCCTCGAATGATGCCAAGGTAGTGATAAATTTTTTTGAAACAATTGTTTACCCGATTTGGAGTACCAAGGGCAGTTATAAGTGATCAAGGTACTCATTTCTGTAACCAATTATTTGAGAAAATACTTCAAAAATACGGTGTCACACATCGTATTGCTACACCATACCACCCCCAAACGAGTGGACAGGTGGAATTATCAAACAGGGAGCTGAAGCGAATTTTAGAGAAAACAGTCAATTCTTCACGAAAGGACTGGTCTCTAAAACTCGATAATGCATTATGGGCTTATCGCACAGCCTATAAAACACCCATAGGGATGTCTCCTTTCCGGCTCCTGTTCGGAAAGGCATGCCACCTCCCTGTTGAATTAGAACACAAAGCATACTGGGCACTAACATTTCTAAATTTTGATGATCAGGATGTTAAGCTAAACAGGTGTGCTCAGTTGAATGAAATGGATGAATTCCGCTTATTCGCTTATGAAAATGCGATCAAGTACAAGGAAAGGACCAAATAGTGGCATGATCAGCGTATTCAGACCAAGCACTTTAAAGAAGGTGATCTTGTGCTACTATATAACTCACGCCTGCATGCTGTTTCCTGGTAAACTTCGTTCACGGTGGTCTGGCCCATTCACCATTCACCGCATATTTCCTCATGGGGCGATAGAAATTCAGAACACCAAGGGCAATACATTTAAAGTTAATGGACAACGCCTCAAGCCTTATTTGGCCCATGAACCTCCCGGAACTGTGGGCATCATGAAGGAAAATAGACAAGCCTAGGCGCAGCGAAATTATAAAGTTTTATCTATTTCATATATTTCTCTTTTCCAAGATCTGTTAATTGTTATTTCATATAAAGAGGGATAGAACAAAATACATTTATGACGATCTATCTACCGTTGCAAACGAAGTACCCACAACTTCAAAAGAATAGAATCTATCAACGAATCTGCCCCCTAACCGAACAGACCTTCCAGACATCCGAATGAAAATCCCAACGGTGAAAACAAGGAAGAATATGTCTAGAAGCTCCTGTCCAAAAATCGTGACGATCTGACGGTTCAATCTCCAGGAATCCGCGAAATTGTGAACTGACCTGATGTAGGATGAGCAAAATGAATTTCTCCTTTTGTTTGTCTTTTCTTCTTTCATGAGAACAACAAAACAAACGACACAGAAAAGAATAACTAATCAGTAATCAACCTTAATAATAGCAATCGCAATGATTGCCTCTAACATAAATCGATACGAGATCAAAGAGAGAGTAAGAAAGATTGTAATTAGCCGAGACGGTTTCGGAACGGTTCCTCTTGCCTCCTTATTGTGTTGGCCGAAATATGTAGGCTAGCGAGTCTATTTATAGACTTCTCAAAACCCTAATCCTAGTTGTGTTAGGTAATTAATTAATTAGAATCTTATTCGGAATAGGATTACTAATTAGATAATTAAATAAACACTTTACTATTATCTAAATAATAATTAATTATTTCTAGATAATTATTATTAATCAAATTAATAATTAATTAATGTTAGGGATAATTAATTAGAGTTTTAATTGCATAAAACATCCAATTAATATTATCAGATAATTCTTTAGTTTAATTTATAATCATAATCTAATTACAATTACTAAATCAAATTAATATCCCTATTTAATTAATGAATTTCGGCCCATATATTGTGTCTCACTAATTTACACTTTCGTCCTCCGATTCCAAGTCCCATATGCGACCCATTAGGTCCTTTATTGCCACTAGCCGTATATATCCTTTGAAATTAATTCATTATGATTAATTCCAACATATATATAACGGAATACCGTCGCGAGCTGTTACTAGCAGAACCTATGATATTCCCCCAGAGCAATTAAGAAGTCAGGTTGATAACTGACGTTAACCTTTCTGCATTAGGTACAGTATAATACGATCCTTCATCAACTATATCCTGTCGGTCAATTCCTTATAACCATGGAACGTGTCAAGGTTACATATAACAAAGAGTCTGGTTTTACTTGTACAGGTTGAATTCACTATGAAAGCTAAGTTAAGTGAAATGTTCATTTCTACTCTTAACTCTATCACCTTGCAAGGATTTCAGTTAATTCACCACATGCGGCCATTTGGATATATCTCCCACTTATCGGGAGTGACGAATGCTCAATATGACATTAACTATTCTGCAATCACTTTGTGTGATACCCAACCCTGCTCTCACACACCCAAGGCTCTCACCTGTTGGATCGTGCTCGCACGGAATCAAAGTATCAGACTCCATAATCCAGAATCACTAATTAACGAATGTTTGAGTCTAAGGATTAGTTATACCTACTAATACCAATGAGATGAACAGTTGACACTTTTAGATAAATTAATCCATACTGCTATCTCAAGTCGGGTCCCAATCCTAATGAACTCATTCACCGGATCCATGTAACTGTCTAGATATCTAAATAGATAAAGCTTGTGAGATCAGCTTTCTGTCTCGATAGAAAACACTGTTACATGCAAAGTCTCAACAGTAATATGCCAACCCCTATAACATATTACTTGACTTGGGTTGATTTTAAGTCTATTGGTCTATTATAAAGTATAGTCTCACTTCATGCTTGTATGAACACTTTATAACTACTTAAATAAACTTAGGATTACTTTCTTTATGAAAGATTTGTGCCTTTATATATAGTTACATTTTAATGCTATATATTTGATTAAACAAATGACTAAATAAACAATTTATTCATTAATATTTATATCTTAAAACAATTGTCTTTAGGACACTAAACTCCAACATTCTCCCACTTGGACTAAAGCCAATTGTTTCTGAAAACATTCCCATAAGCGTTCGTATGACGATCATGAACCTTTTGGGGCAAGGTATTCTTTTAAATGGATCTATAAGATTGTGCCTTGGTGGGCACTCTTTTAATTCTCACATCTACTCTCGTTGTTATCTCTCGGAAGAGATGGTAACGACTGAGGTAGTGTTTGGACGTATTATGAGACTACGGTCCCTTAGCAAGAGCAACAACCCTATTGTTAATCTCATTAACAATGTCAGGTACCACGCGTAGTTCATTAATGAACTTGCATTCCAAACTTCCTTTTAGCTGCTTCTGAAGTTGCTACATATATATATATATATACTCTGATTTAATTTACTGGCTCGGTCACGATTTCCTGCTCGGAACTATTCCAGCTAACCGTACCTCTTTCAGAATAAACTTGTATTCCATAAGATCATCTTTATCTGATGAACTCGACCAGACTTATGAGTTAGTAATGTCACCAATGTCTCATCTTGTGAGACAGATTCGGGTTCCACCATCGCTTCCGCTATTTCAGCTAATCCTTCTTCTTGAACTTCTTCAAGTTCAATCATGCTTTCTACTTGTGTTTCTAGAAGAAACTCTTTCTCTAGAAATACAGTGTTTGGATACTATTACTTTCGATCATCCGAATGATAGAAGTAATATCCTACTATTTCTTTTCGGAATTCCAATGAAGAAATATTTATCAGATTTAGGGTCTAACTTAATCTGATGCTATGTATTTAACATGTGCTGAATACCCCTAAATTCTCATGAAAGAGAAACTGAGTTTCTTTTCCAAATGAACAATTCAAATGGAATAGAACTTTGCGGTTTTGTGGATACTCGGTTCAAGGTAAATAAGGCAGTTTCTAGGGTGTAGCCTCAGAACATCTTTGGAAGAGAGGTTGTGCTCATCATTGATCGTACTATATCCAATAGAGTACAATTTCTCCTTTCAGATACATCGGGGTGTATACGGAGGAGTCCATTATGAGCGAATCCTATATTCAATTTAGATAATTCAGAAAAATCATTAGAAAGATATCCTCTATGACGATCTAATCGAAGTACTATAATATTCTTTCTTGTTTGTTTTTCTTACTTCATTCTTGAATCATTTGAACTTTCTCAAAAGCTTCTGACTCATGCTTCATCAAGTAGATGAATCAATATCTGGCATGATCATCTTATGAAGCTAATGAAGTGATTGAACCTTTCTCTTGCTTGTGTTTGACGTATCACTACATACATCTGAATGTACTAGTCTTAGAGTGTCGGATACACATTCTCCTTTATTGCTAAAGGGTGTCTTTGTCATCTTTCCTTTAAACAAGACTTACATGTGCCCGTTGATTCAAAATCAAACGAGTCTATAAGCCCATCTTGATTTAGCTTAGATATGTGTTTCTTGCTTACATGGCCTAGGTGACTATCACAAGTAAGTTGAATTATCTATCCTTTAGTTCTAAAAGTAAAAGCACCATCATGGCCCTTCTTCTAGAGAGAGTCTAAGTACCTCTTACAGTTTCTTTTCCAATTCCATTCTTTACCATATTGGTGGCATTCCCTTCTTGCTTTTATTGACTTGGGTTTAATGCATTTGTTCTTCTTGGAATCTTTAGAATTGGGAAACTTCCCTTTCTCTCGTGAGATCCTTCAATAACAAGTGCTGACATCACTTTCTTAAGATTTGGGCTCAACTGACTTGAGCATATTCAAGAGCTCTTCTAGAGAGGTCTCTGAGTTTATTCACCTGGCAGTTCAAGATGAACTTATGAATAAATCTCTAAGAGGGATTGTAGAACTAAGTCGACACTTAATTCATTATCCATCATAAATCTAATACTAGAAAGCTTTGGTGATGTAGTCAATCATCTTGACACAAAGTGCCACAACAGAAGAACCTTCTTGCATCTTGGAGCGAAACATTCATCGTTATCTCATAGCGTCCGCATTTGAGTATGTTTCTCAAAACACCTCTTCCAAGTGTATAACCATGGAATACGTATCCATGTTCTCATGTTGTTTTTGTAGCTCTAGTGCCATAACTGCAAGTATTATACATCTTGTACGATCTTCATCTGATTGGTGCTTCCGGTAAACATCAATCCTCTTAATAGTAGCATCATCAACAAGGACATTGGGTATTGACGTATCTTAATACATACCCAATCTTTTCGAACTTCAAAAACAATTTTGATGATGGGTATCAGTGTATTTTAATACATACCCAATCATTTCGAATCCACCAAACAATTTTGAGTTTGCCAAAATAGTTGGTGAATTTTGAACTATTCAATTTGTTATCGATAAAATATTACGTAGATCCATTTTAGATATGATGATTCAGAGTATTTACTTGAGAGTGAGATAGAGTGACGGATGTTATTCATTTGCTTAATTCATTTACAATTTAAATACGTCGGTCTTTTATATTTTTAAATTGCTCCCACTATCTTACCAAATTAATAACCCTCTACATTAATTCGAAGGATATTCACAATTCCTTTAGTGAGCTAGAATCCTAACTCCTGAAATTTCACCTTGAGTTTACTCAACAAGCTAGTTTCATTCATTAGGTAGATTCATGTAATCAATCACATCAAAACATGTGATTTCTAGATTGTTGGGTTACTAACCACATTAGTAACTGATATGTGTCGCCTATCAATCCTAACCATATTGCCCATTAGGTTAGAACAACATGAGTTTACTCATCCAATTATTCTATCCTAATTTAAGCATTACCCCATATTCGTGAAAAACATTTTTTCGATAATTCAGGTGTTACCATAAGACCCCGAGCTTGAGTTTACTCAACAACCCAAAGGCCCCCAGTACTGCCGGCTGAATTATAATATTAGGGAGGGGCAACCGATTTTAATAACTTGCTTATTTACTTAACTTTTGATTAGTGAGGGATTTTATTTAAGTCTCATAATCTAACCTAGTCTTGATTTGCTTTAGCACATATCAAACATTCATACATTCAACATTGACAATTATGGACATATCTCTAAGTTTATTCCGTTGAGCCAGAAACGGAATAAAGGGTCACCCTAGGGAAATACTAACTATTAAATATTTCTCTTTGGGTCCTCCGTCTTCTCCTTGGCGCCTTGAATTAAAACAATATTCTATTTCTAAGAAACTTCAATTTAGTTGAAGGGATTTGGATGAGAGGAGAAATACAATAGAGAGTAAGAGAAGGCAGGACACGCAGGTCCTATTTAAACACCAAAAGACTAAATAACGATTATAGAGGGTCTAATATGTCCATAACAGCAAACATGCATAGACTCAATTAAACTAAATTTAATTGGTTGATTACATAAACTATTTATGTAATATTTGAGTTAATCAAATTAACAACTTAAATTAATTTTCATGCAATTTTTTTTATTGATAGTAGAGGCTGTGCAAGGCTAGCCCAAAGACATCCCAGCTAGGTTGGCACCCCTAAGAAACCAACCTTAACAGCCCCAAAAGAACAAAGAAAAGAAAAATACAATCAGCGAGAAGTAAAAGAAAAACGAAAATTTGCAGCGTTACAGATGTCAGAAAGAATGAAAGAATGATAAAAACTTGGGGCCGACTGCCACTAAAGGATATTCTGTGCGTGAACCCCGCACCTAGCAAGTGCGTCTGCCGCTCGATTCCCCTCCCTATAAATATGAGTAATGATCAAATCCATCTCTGAACATTGGTGAAGGCATTTTAACCAAAGCTGACGAATTTGCCATGGCACATCCTCGGAACGGGACTTTAGAAGATGGACGACACTAACCGAGTCCGATTCAATCCACAGTTTGGACCAGCCACGTTCCCACACAATGTCCACCACGAAGATTACAGCCTGCAATTCAGCGGTTTGCACTGTTGCGGAGGTGATAGGGAACGCGAAGCTTCCTCTTGCGAAGCCTCTCGAGGAATGGAAAATCCCGCCAGCGCCTGCCATTCCAGGAGATCCCAAGGCGGAACCATCCGTGTTTACCTTTAGCCAGTTGACGGGAGGAGCAGTCCATTTAACACATATCAAATTTGGAGCTGGTGGCGGTTGGGGATCAATTCCCAGATTCTGCAGAATTTTGTAGTCGTAAGGGCTGTAGTAGAGTCCCTTGTTCGCCCGTTGGCAATCCCGGAGATTGACGTTGAATTTGGAGATCATGGTTTGGATTGAAGGGAGCACCACCTCAAAAATAGCCTGGTTTCTAGAATACCAGATGTGCCAAATTCCGTGGATTATCGCACACCTCCAAAAAGCGCGGACCTGCTTACCAAATCTGAAATTCATTAGCCTGGTGAAAAAATCCGGGAAACTACCTGTGGTGTCGATGATGATACCAAACATTGAACTTAAGTGAAGCCAAAAGGCCTTTGCGAAGGAGCATCCCATGAACAGGTGAGCTGCCGTCTCTTGTGAGTTCTGACAGTGGACGCAAACAGAAGCAAGTTGTATGCCACGGCTTTGCAGAATGTCCTGTGTTGGGAGGCTTTGATACATTAGCTTCCAACACGTGATAGATCTGGATGGAGCAATGTCTGTGCTCCAAATAAAGCGACGCCAGGGTGGTTCTGGTTCGTCCATAACCAGATAATCGTAGCACTGTTTTACCGAGTAACGACCATGCTTCCCAGGTTCCCAGATGCAGGAGTCACTGTCATTCCAGCCCCTAGAGATTTCCGTAATACGCTCCTGAACCTCCATGGGAAGGAGGTGCAAATTAACCCAGTGATCGTTCTGCAGGAAGAGTTCCACACATTCGTATTTAACCCGCAGCAGCGCACTTGACAGCCCAAGCTACTCCCCCACTGATGGATGGATCCAAAGGCCCGACCAGAAATTCAATTGCGAGTTTTTCCCGATCCACCATATGCTTTGAGCTCGAATTGTCTTATAAACCGATTTGCAGGAATACCAGACAGAGGAGGGACTGATCTACTGATGCGGCAGACCCGAAACAGTTATGAATCTCGAGCGTAACAAATTAATGATAAAAGAATTACCCTGCAACAAATCCCAACCGATTTTACCAAGAAGAGCCATGTTAAAGTGAGTTAGGTTTTTAATACCTAGCCTTCCAGAAGCAATGCTGCGGCAGCAGACGCGCCATAGAACTGTCACCATCTTACGCACCTCAGAACAGCCAGTCCAGAGGAAGTTTCTAAGCCGCATATTTATAAGCTTCAAAAGACTCCGAGGCCATTTATAAACCGTTAGGGCGTGCACCATTGCCCCGATGAAAGCAGATTTGATCAGAGTTGCTCTACCTGCAACACAGAGTGAAGTTCCCTTCCAATTACTGAATTGAGCCAGGAAATGATCAGTCAGCCCTGTCAGATGTCTCTTCCTAGGCGCTCCGATAAACAAAGGCACTCCCAGGTATGAGAAAGCCGAGTCAGCTTGTCGAATATCCAGTATGCCTGCAAGACGGTTCCGTCTGTGAGCTGTCACCTTCGTACTGAAGAAAACCGAAGACTTTGCCCAGCTTACCTGCTGTCTCGAAATACTATGGTATAACTGAAATACAGCTTTGATTATCTTCATATTACTGATCGAAGCTTTACCAAAAAGCAACATATCGTCCGCGCACAATAGGTGGGATGGGAAAGGAGTGCCCGAGTGTAAGCCATTGGTTCGTAGCCACCCTCCATTTCCAGTTTCTGAAGCCAGCGGCTCAAAAAATCCTCCGCAATTCCGAAAAGAATAGGGGAGAGCGGGTCGCCCTGACGAACCCCTCGCGAGCATCCAAAACAGCCCTTCCCCCCCAATCAGGATGGAGATGCGTGATGAGTGCAGAATGTTAAGAAGTCATTCCCTAAATCTGCAACCGAAGCCAAAAGCCTCTAGAACCGAAAGCAGGAAGCCCCAATACAGAGTGTCAAAGTCCTTTCTGATGTCGATCTTTAGTGCCATATTTCCTCCATGACATTTTTTATTTAGAGAATTGATTCCCTCCGACGCGGCTGATATACAGTAGTGAATGCTACGGCCCTTCACAAACCCAAATTGGTTTAACGAGACAATCCTTGCTGAAACCCTTGCCAACCGATCAGCTAAGATTTTGGTGATGATTTTGTAACTAAAGTTGCTCATCACGATCGGACGAAAATTGTCAATTGTGTTTGCTCCCGGGGTCTTAGGAAGCAGGGCCATCAAATTAGAGTTAAGGTCAGGGAGGAGGCAACCTGTGTTGAAGAATTCTTGAACCATGCGGCATACGTCCCCACCGACAATATCCCAAAAGGAGTGATAGAAGGATCCCCCAAAGCCGTCCGGCCCAGGAGCGCTATCCCGCTGCATACTAAAGACAGTATCTCTGATTGCAGTGTCAATAGGAGTCTCTAATAGCATGTCATTTTCGTCAGAAGAAACCATTGCAGGGACCACTGAGGCAATCATTTCCCTGTCAGTAGAAGCCGTAGAACCGTTCAATAGGTTCGAGTAAAAATCTACCACATGTTTCGAGATTTTACCCATATCAGAAGTAAGTTCATCCTCGATGACCAAAGAATTAAGGCTCGATACCAATTTCCTGGCCTTCGCAGATCTATGGAAATAAGAAGTATTTCTGTCCCCAGCAGATAGCCATTTACACCTGCTATTTTCCCGCAGAGCAACTCTTGCCTTAATAACTGGAGTTCCAAGTCGCCTTGGGCTGCACTTTCCCGTGCCTGCGCATCAAAAGAGGAGCCATTTCTAGTAATATCATCCTGAATGTCTAGAAGACGACGTGAAGCAAGCCGGATGTTCTCGTCCACCCTACCAAAAGTATGTTTATTCCAAAACCGCAGGACTGGACGTAAGGTGCACAGCTTGTGACAAAAGAGCTGTGTCGGTGGCAGAGAAATGGAGGACTTTTCCCAGTGGTCCCGGATAACCTCACGCAGAGATATGTGCGTTAGCCACAACGTGTGGAAGCGAAAACGGGCAATTTTTGGGTGACCCTTCCTGCAGGAGAATAGCATAGGGTTATGATCCAAATAGTGACATGGTAGCGCTGTGCAACTGATAGTATCCCATAGGTCAGTGAAATCCCCATTGACAAGGGCCCTATCCAATCCCACATGGGCATCCCTCCGCCGACCGTTTATCCAAGTAAACTGGGCCCCGGAGGTTTCCACGTCCAACAACTCACAAATGTTGATAAAGTTTCTGAAATCTGAGCATGCACTGGTGATAACATTGAGATATTATCCCAAGGACCGAAAGGGATATTCACCTGGAGAAACGCCGTGTACAGATCCCCAAAGAAGATCCGGCGGGCGGATCTCCTTGATCCAGTTTGAAGGGATCCGCTGGCGAGCCTAGGAGGCGAATCTCCTCATTCACCTGATTCGTCACTGTAACGGCTGAACGCCGACTCGGCCATAAAGACCCTTAATGAGCTATCAATTAGCTAACCGCCAGGTTAAAGATAACCTGTAACCGCCATTAATGGAGACTTTCTAGTTGCTGAAGGTTACGACTTCCTAGCTATATATAGCCTACATCCCTAGGCTATCAAGGTACACATTCTCACATCCTTTGTCAATTCAGTTTGTTCCCTTGATTCACCTTACTGACTTTGGCATCAGAGCTTCCCCCCGTCGAACCCAACGACGCCCCCACAGGGACGGAAGTTGATTAGAATTTCTCTGCTTGTTATCAATTGGTGCGGTGAACGTGGAATCCTTAATCAAACAAAGGGTTTTTCGTTCACATTAAGAAACTATGACAACTGGAGATCAGAATCCCTCTTCAGGGATTGAAACACCATTAGTTACACCGTCTAGTGCTGGCCGCACAGATTCAACTGCTCCTGCAACGCACGTCGAAAGTAGTATGAACCCTGATGCTTTCATCAACATGTGTGCATAAGCAATCGGAGAGCGGTTTGGACCCGAGACAGGGAATTGCCTGCGGTCGTTTATGACCCTCCCTCCGCATTGGAGCATGGCGTCCACATCGGCTGTATCATCTTGGCCCTTGTTAAACTTTAGACCGGGCGCCCAGAGTTCTTCATTTCTCCAAGCTCACAACACGGATTCTATGGTAACTACCACGGCAGCAGGTGGAGAACATCAAATCAATCGGGAGTTATTCCCTGATGGAGCAGAAGGAAGTCAAAGGAATGATTCAACCCTTCCGGGCGGATCTACGGGTCCTAGATTAAATCTAGGTGGGTCCAAAATCCCCAGGCGCCCACGGACAAATCTCTCCCTTGGCGGATCCGAAGGGCGAACACACAAAAAACATAGAAAGGAGAAAGGTAGGCGGTCTAAATCACCTTCGCCTCGACGACCGAAATCCTCCCGTCGTGGCCGATCGCCCCCATCTACTGGTCCTAGACGGAGTAAAAGGCCAAGGGAGACACCCCATTTGAGTGGACCACCGCCGCCGCCACCCCCAGGAACTGTTGGTCACATCCCGTCGGAAAGCCATGGAGGGGGTAGTGGGCAAGCTCCCCCAGGTGGGGGGGGGGGTCGGAGGAGGTAGTAGTGGAGGAGGAGGCGGACGTGGAAGCGGAGGAGGGCATTCGCCATCAGATCCATCATCTGGGTCAAGCTCTTCTTCCTCTCCAAGCAGATCTCCACGAAGGGGTCGCCCAAGGGTGGATCCGGAGAATTTTGATGATAGAGTTAGAGCTCTGGTACTCCGTATGAATGAGGAAAATGCCAGGCATAATCCGTTCGCCAATAGAGATTCACCTTTTGCAGCTTGGATTGAGGCGGAGGAAACAGATAGAGCTTTTAAAATACCTAATCTCGCTATATATACAGGTGTTGACAATCCGGAAGCTCACGTCAGAAAATACCGAATACTGCTTAAAATCAATCGTGCCACCGAGCCGGTGCTCTGCAAAATGTTTGTCACCACGCTAGGGGGTCCAGCCTATGGGTGGTTTCAGTCTCTACCTCCGGGCTCGATAAACAGTTTTGATCAATTGAGCATGGAATTTTGCACTAAATTCGCCGGCTGTATTCCTCCAGTGGTTAAATCAGGGAAGCTTTTTGAGTTAAAGCAGAAGGCGAACGAATCCCTTCGGGAGTACTGGACACTTTTAACCAATTGTGCATACAAATTGTTGATGTGGATATCTCCGTAGCAGTGGAATGTTTTGTGAGAAACACCACTTGTAAGAGCTTGCAAGAAGATCTAATTCGAAAGAAACCCACCTGTTAGACGAGGTGCCGCGGCCTAATCTCCCGGGCGGACCGGGGGGTGGACAACCTCATGGCGACGTAAGCGGTGATTGGCGCCGAAAGCAACCAATCGTGGAATCAAGCTGCTCGGTAGGACCGGAGCTCGGAGATATGGAAGAGTCGCCACCCACGAATGGGAAAATGAACACCGATCCCTTGCGGGAGACCGGTGTGGGTTCGGGAAACTTAGGTACGAGCCGAGAAGGCTAGCTCCTTTCCGGAGAAAGGCTACTAGGCACCCCGACATCGCCCGGTTATGAACCACCGGCCTCCTACTCAGCATGTTAGGCGATAACGGACTAATCGTATACTTCTTTAAGTTTAAAATTCATTTGAAACCTTTTCTTTCTCATTTTGGAAACCGTTTTGAGCATATATTATTGAAAAGCCACTTTAGTAAAGAATCACCCATTTACATCAGTTCAATATAAAAGAGAGGAGAGGAAGGAAGAAGTGGTTTATTTACAATGTGATTTACATGTCGTGTTGCGAGTTAATTCTATACTAACTTATTTCCCCAAAACGGGTTTATTTACATGGTTCGCACCTTAATCGCCGTTGGAACGATTTAGGTACGCTTTAAAAACCCTGTTTGATGAAGTCCACCCGAATCGCCGTTGGAACGACTCGAGTGTTTGAAAACATTGAGATAAAAAAAACCTTTAATAAGAAAACGTGGTTAAACATACAAGTCAATTTTATTTTGTACAAATCATTTAAGAAAACGATTCAAAACTTTATTATTTACAATGAAAACGATTTTAATTACAAGGCTCGCTTAATCCGTCGTTGGAACGGACTAAGGTTTTAAAGCGTGATGTTTTGAGAAACGATTTGAAATGTCAAGAAAACACTATTTATTTACATTAGGAACCTCTAAAAATTCATTAGTTTAAATGATTAAATTAAAAACTCTTTTTGTGATTTAATTTTCCCTTTTTTCTTTAGTGGAACCTTACTTGAATATAATTACAACAATAAACACATTAAATCAAAATTCACTCCCAAGTAAAGCCCATTTGAAATATGGACCCCTAAATGGTCCAAAAGAATAAAGAAAATAATATAGATATATATATACATTTTAAATAAAAAAGGGAACATGAAATAAAAGTTAATGAAAAGAGACTATATAATACATATATGAAAATACTAAATAAAACTCATAAATAAGAAAATGACATTTATCACCCAAAATAATTTTATTTAATGATAACTAATATAGCCCAAATATCCCCAAAAACTATATATATACATATACATAATGTAGTTTAACTATCAAAATAATACCCATTATCCACAAAATATTTACTAATTATCTCCAAAATGCTCAAGTAAATAACATTTAAAATAAAATCCAATATAACCCAAAAGGAATGAAAAAGAAAATATATATATACATATACTTATATTTAAAAATTGAATAAAAAATGATATATAAACATCCTAAATAATTATATAAATGTCTAAAAATAGTTTGAAGATATATATTACATAAATATACATATATATACAAGGGACCAAAAGCCTAAAAGTTAAGAAACAGGGACCAAAACAGCATTTTTTACATTCAAACAGATTTACCGACGGAAAATCCATCGGTAAACAGCAATTAGTGACAGAAACGGAAAATTACAGCAGCACTCCAATTGTTTCCAGATTTATTCAAAAGCTTTAAATCAAGTCTAATTCAATCGTTTTGGATTTCCGAACTACCAAAAATGGGTCATAGTTAATAACGGAAGTTCCTAAAACGACGTTTTTATTTTAAAACATTATTCGGAAATCCTTTTAAATTGAGACTTATAATTACAACGTTTTTAACACCCGAACTACCTTTTTATCGGATCACAGTTCGTATTGGGATATCAAAACGAGGTTTTCTATTTTAAGGCAAAACCGAATTTTATTCAACACGAGACGAAAATTAAATAAATATGTCAAATTAAATAAAACGTGATAAAATAAAAGAATAAATAAATAAAGAACTATAACGTAAAAAAAATAAATAAAGGAAAGGAATGAATTAAATAAAATAAAAGAGTATAGTCCTCGGATAATACCTTAAATTCGATATCTGACAGTCGAAGCCGATTGATTCCACGAGTCGTGATTTTCCGGTTTTTTTAGTAAAAATTTAACTTTGGAAAATTTGGATTTTTTTTGGGAAAAAAATATTTTCTCCAAAAAATTGACTCTCTCTCTAAAAATGTTTAGAGTGAGAAAGCTCCAAAAATCCCCCCCCCCCAAATGCATGGGGATCCGTGCCTTTTATAGGCAAACGGGTCCCCGGACTAATGGGCGACGCCCGAGTAGAATCGGGCGTCGCCCAAAGGGTTGGGCGGCCGCCCAACCTTGCGTTGGGCTACCGCCCAACATTGTTAGGCGGCCGCCCAACGATTGTTGGGCGGTCGCCCAACAGCGTTGGGCGAGCGCCCAACGCGAGGTTGGGCGCGCGCGCCCAACTGTCGTTGGGCGTCCGCCCGACGCGGTTGGGCGCTCGCCCAACGGCCGCCGGGGCGCGTCTCGCACCGTCGGGCGTGCATGCCCCGCGATCGTCGAGCTCATGTTCCGCGCCGTCGGGCGTCCACGTGTCGTGACCGCCGGGCTTGCGTTCCGCGCCATCGGGCGCCCACGCGTTGTGACCGCCGAACGTGTGTTTCGTGCTGCCGGGCGCACCCGCCCCGTGGTCGACGAGCGCGCGCCTTGCATCGTCGAGCGGGTGTCCGACTGTCGTCGAACGCGCGTTGGCTGCCGTTAAGCACTCGCACTACGCACATCGCAACAGCGACCCACTGTAACTTATTTATTTTATTTTTTTCGAAACTTCCGGAATCAATCGCTTCAACCGTCTTGTTTTCAGGTTTTCGTCACAGGTCCTCCGACTCGGTGTCTACAGTTGCCCCTACTTTTCTATTTTGACAGTGATGTGTGTGTTTTGAAAACGTTTTTTGCTAACATAACACATGCAATGTAAAACATATAAAAGTAAAAGACACGTAAAGAGTAGGAGGGAGCATACCTGACCTTCGCGCTGCGATTTCCGGTGTCGTTCTCTGATTCTTTCCATCCTCGCCTCTGAATCGACCGTCGGTGGATGTTTTTCTCTCGGAATCTAGCGTACGTTGACTATGGGTAAGAATGGCTCAAAAGCAACCTCGGTCGTGGACCGTAGGTAAGATGGCTAAAAAGCTACCTCGGTCGTGAACCGTAGGTAAGATGGCTAAAAAGCTACCTCAGTCGTGAACCGTAAGTAAGATGGCTAAAAAGCTACATCGGTCGTGAACCGTAGGTAAGATGGCTAAAGAGCTACCTCGGTCGTGAACCGTAGGTAAGATGGCTAAAGAGCTACCTCGGTCGTGAACCGTAGGTAAGATGGCTAAAGAGCTACCTCGGTCGTGAACCGTAGGTAAGATGGCTAAAAAGCTACCTCGGTCGTGAACCGTAGGTAAGGTGGCTCAAGGGCAAAAAGGTTCTTTCTAACGATTCTGAATTCTTTTAAAACACCGTTGTCTGTATTTTCTCACTGGAGCTAGTGTCCTGTAGGTTTAATGGGAACGTGTTTTGGTCTGGAATGATATAGATTAATGATTATTTTTCTGTTGACTGTTGTCTGTATTTTGACTGGTGTCACTGTTTTGTAAAAATTGGCTGTTGTCTGGAGTTCATATCTTGACAGTATTGGTTACTGTCTGGGAGAAATGCAGGCTGAAACGGACTGCAAATCGGAGGTCTGTGCACCTAGTAATTAATTATTTACTTTTTACCTTTATGTCACATCGTACTTTTTTCACTATTTACGGGAATGCCATTCCCTCTTCCTATATAAGGTGGTGGGGTTTCATTTCAACCCCACACCTTCTCTCTCTTCTTTCTCTCTCTAGACTTCGATTTGGATTATCCTCGGGATGGATTTGGATGAATGCGAGTGCACGTGAATAGTAAAAACGTGAATAGTGCGCGTGAATAGTAAAACGTGAATAGTGAAAAACTTAACTAATGCACGTGAAAAGTAAAAACGTGAATAGTAAAAACTTAACTAATGCACGTGAATAGTAAAAAACGTGAATAGTGCAAACTTAACTAATGCATGTGAGTGTAAACCTAATCTATGCCCCTCGTCTATGCAGACGAGAGTGGGTTAAAGAATTGACTAAACCTTACATGGACGACCCTAAAGGAGAGATTTTTACAGAAAGTTGGTCCTAACTGACCGGATGTCTCTAGGTTAGATAATGAAAGAATGCCTAGTCTTAACGCGTCCTCATTAATTGCATGCTTTAGGAACTGTATTTAAATTTTCTTGTCTTGTTCTTTCTAGTTTATTGAGATTTCTGGGACCACCGCCGAGATTCACTCGTGGTATGCTAGGCTGGGTGCCGCGGCGAGAGCCCGTGTACGCGAGTTGGGCTTTGAGCCTTTCATTACAGCGTTGCCCCATACCAACGGGGTATGTGACCGTTTTGGCCTACGCGCCTTATGTGAGCGGTGGGTTGACTCGACCCACACTTTCCACCTTTCTTTCGGGGAGATGACCATCTCGCCCAGAGATTTTTCACTATTGAAAGGATTGCGAGGGAGCAGCACTCCCGTTCCCCTTCATGTCGATATGATGCGACCGCGGGTCGACCTTGCTAGGCTCGTTGCTTTGATTGGACCGGGAGTTCGCCCATGCGCCAAATCTACTTCGGCGAAGTTTATTTCCACCGCGAGCCTTTTGAGTCGGCGAGATTTTTGCGAGACTGACGATACCGACTTGGCGGTTCGTAGTTTCTTGGTATATACTCTGAGTGAGACGATTTTCTGCACGAAGGGCGGGAAGGTACACACGGGTCTCATTCAGGCACTCAGCGATCTGGATGCGGCGGCTTCCTATGATTGGGCGGGGGCAGGCTTAGCCTTTCTCTATAAGTTTTTGGATCTGACTTGCCGGAAGCGCAAGGATTTCGGAAGCCCGTCTTATCTTCTTTGCGTCTTTCACACTCCTAATCCTTGTTTTTACCGCAGGTGTGGGCGTATGAGAGGCACATCCTTCCCAGCCGGTCTCGACCTCGGCCGAGAGTACCGAGGCCGCCTCTCATGACCCGGTGGAGAGATTTCGACTTGGGCGCCGAGAGGACACGGACGGTGCCGCGACTTCTAGATTGGATCGACTCGCTGACCCTCAGACAGGTAGATTTTGCCTAGTCGTGCTAGATTTTTGTTTGAGTCTTTCTGACTTTCTCTTTGTGCATTTTTTAGATTAAGTTCAGGTGGGACGACCTCGACTTCGGTCCCGATTATACTTATGTATCTATGATCCAGGAGCAGCAGTGTGTGCTCACTGGCCCCTGCGTGCGGGCATGGTATTTGGGGGACCGAAGCATCACCGGAGTTAGTGACGCCCACTAGACACCGGGTGAGATTCCCGTTTCTATGTTCGCGGTGCGGACCATGCCCCTATCGACCATTCGTCAGGACCTGACTCGTCGGTTTGTTGGTAGAGCGGTGTGGATTCACGCCGGGGGCCGCGAGCTTTACTTATCTACTCTGCTGAGCGTGAGGGATGCCCCGGCGGCAGCGATGGAGGTGGATCCGGTGGCAGATGTATTTTTGAGGGAGGCTGTTGCGGCAGTCTTTGGTCAGGAGGAGGTCCCGATAAGTGGTTCCGCCCCCCTTTCTCATTTTACCATTTCATTCATGAGATGTTTAGAGGTTTTTATTGTGTGTTTTTTGCAGGAGGGATCCTGGAGGAGTGCCCATTTATCCAATTTCTTTGACGGCACTCGAGCTCAGACGCCTGTGTGCGAGCAGCCCTACTATGTTGGCGAGTCCTCCAGCGATGCCCGACCGGAGAGGTCTTCCCTAGGTGTGCCCCTACCAGACTACGGGCGAGATTTTGCCACGATTTGTTATGACGAGTCCGGGGCAGCTTATGTGGGATTTGAGACAGTTCCTCCTATCTTCACCTCGAGGGTCCCCTTTGATCCCTCAGATGCTTCTCTGACTACGAGGGAGACCTGCACGGATTACGTGGGGCTGTCTGGGTATCTCCGAGATCGCCTCAGCTTGCGCTGCATCGATCACCTGGAATATATCATTATTTTACTTTAGTGTAGTGGAATGTATGCATGTATGTATGATTTATGTTCGTGCCTACGCTGCTTCTTATTTTTATCCGTTTTTTCCTTTCTTTTGCTTTAGAGCGATCTGCATGCCCACGAGCGGAGGCAGAGCGAGTTGGTGCGGGAGGCCGATGCCTGGGTCGGTCAGGTGTATCAGGAGAGAAATGACCACTGGTCAGGGATGATGCGACGGGAGACTGAGGGTCGCCTTGCCGTCGAGGAGAGGGCGCGCGATGAGTCGATCGGACGCCTCGCTGCCAAGGAGAGAGCACAGGTCGCCGATGAGAGAGCACGAGTTGCTGATGAGCGAGCGCGAGCTGCCGAGGAGGCACTATCTGCGGAGCGGGCATCACACTTGAGAGATTTTGAGGACTATTGGGATTTCCCTCCGTATTAGGCTCGTTATGTATTGCTTTGTAGCTTTCATTATTGCTTTGTAGCTTTTATTGGAGTTTCCTCGCTGTATAGCTGATGTATAGGGAGTGGGGTGGATAGTAGGTAGGCTTTTTATGAAAAGTAGGATAGGAAATGTATAACTCGTGATTCATATTACCATGCATTCAGTAGATTATGATGATTCCAATCATTCTCGTCAAATATATTCATGCCTTTATTTATTTACAAACAACAGAAATACTTAGTCTCTTATACATTGTTTTTGTAATTGCTCAAGTCATAACTATTGTTACCAGGACCCGCCTTTCGGTTTTCGGATCCCGGCGATTTTTCTCCTCTCCTTTTACTACCCCGGAATTTTTAAATGAGTGCCCTTTCGGGTTTTCACCCATTGGGATTTCCCTTATTGTTGCATACGTCGCCCTTTGCGGGTTTTCAACCTATCGGGAATTTTTCTTTCTTTTTCTTTTTTTTTTACGAAAAGTATTTCTTAAGCCTATCCAGGTTGGTAGGTTCGGAGAATTCCATGCCGTCCATGGTAGTTAACTTTACCGCTCCTTTGCTTAGTATCTTCTTCACGACGAATGGCCCTTCCCAGTTAGGTTTAAACTTGCCCCTAGGGTCGGTGTGCGTCACACGAATCTGTTTCATCACCAAATCTCCTTCTTTGATAGGATTGGTCTTGACTTTTTTATTGAAAGCCCGAGCCATTCTTCTCTGGTATAACTGTACATGGTAAAGCGCTTCCATCCTTTTTTCGTCAACTAGAGCCAACTGCTCACATCGCCTCTTCACCCATTCCGCCTCGGGAATTTCTGCCTCCACTGCGATTCTCAACGATCGCTTTTCGATCTCAATCGGCAAGACCGCTTCTGTTCCATACACCAAAGAGAATGGCGTTGCCCCAGTTGAGGTTCTAATTGTCGTGCGATAAGCCCACAACGCGAGTGGAGGTGCTCATGCCAATTCCGATGTGATTCCACCGTTTTTACGAGAATCCTCTTAAGGTTCTTATTAGCTGCTTCTACTGCTCCATTAGCCCGTGGACGGTACGGAGAAGACCTGTGATGTTCAATGCCATATTCTCGGAAAAGATTTCTTACTTCCCCCTGAAACTGGACCCCGTTATCCGTAATCATGTGATGAGGCACTCCAAACCTGGTGATCAAGTGTTTTTCAATGAACTTTCTCATCTGCTTGGATCCCAGTTTGCTAAACGACTCTGCTTCTACCCACTTGGTGAAATAATCGATGGCGACATCAATAAACTTATGTCCATTTGAAGCGTTAGGTCTTACTTCGCCGATGATGTCAATGCCCCAAGCAGCGAATGGCCAAATAGGTGCTAGCACATGTAGTTCCATGGCCGGAAGATGACTGCAATCCCCGTGGATTTGACAATCATGGCATTTCTTGGCATACTCGTTACAATCTCTTTCCATGGTGAGCCAATAGAAGCCTTGCCTAATAATTTTCTTAGCTAGTACTGCTCCCCCCATATGGGCTCCACAAATTCCTGAATGTACTGATTCCATTGCCTCGCGGGCTTCTCCCGCATCCAAGCATCTTAATTGTAATCCGTCAATGTGCCTTTTGTAAAGCAAGTCGTTATGGATGACGAACTGACGAGCTAGCCTTCTAACCACAGCTTGATCCCTAGGTTCTGACTCTGCCGGATATGTTCCATCTTTCATGAAGTTCACGATATCGAAATACCACGGTTTTTCATCTGTCCCTAACAGCATTACGTCTTCGTAGCACGGTTTGTGAGATCTTCTCAATACCAACGGTTTCGAAGCAAGGTTCCGGGGATTGTCCCAAACTGACACCAAAGTGGCCAAGGCATCCGCCGCCTGGTTCTGTGCTCGAGAAATATGATAGAAACGGCATTCTTTGAATCTTTGTGCCAACCCTTCTAGCTGATCGAGGTACGGACGTAGTCTTTCTTCTCTTACCTCCCAGTTTCCTTGTGCCTGTTCGATGATCAACTTTGAGTCACCCCAAATTTCGACATATGACGCTCCCAGTGCCGCTAATGACTCTAAACCATAAATGCACGCTTCATACTCGGCCATATTATTGGTGAGAGGGAAGGATAACTTCTTGGCCATCGGGATCCTTTCTCCTTCCGGTGAGGTAAGTAGTACTCCTACTCCGGCTCCATTCGAATTAACTGCTCCGTCGAAGAACATTTTCCACGGTATAACTTCGATTGCGTTCAAGTGCTCATCGGGGAAATCATAGCTTATCTCTTCTTCCTCTGCATTCAGGGGTTGGTTGGCCAGAAATTCTGCCACGGCCCTCCCTTTGATAACCTTCTTCGTCACATATTCAATGTCAAACTCGGACAAAAGCAACAACCATCTGGCTAACTTCCCCGTCAAGGATGGAGTTCGGTATAGGTACTTCACGGGGTCCATCCGAGAAATAATGATCACTTTATACGATTGGAAATAGTGTCGCAGTTTCTTTGTCAACCATACTACTGTCACACATGTCTTTTCGATCATGTTGTACTTGAGCTCGTACTCCAGGAATTTCTTACTCAAATAATACACCGCGTGCTCCACACCGGTGTCTCCCTCTTGAGCCAACATTGCCCCAATAGATCGCTCCTCAATTGCTACATAGAGGAGAAGCGGCTTTCCCAGTTTAGGCGGTCTCAGCACTGGCGGATTAGACAAATAGTTCCGGATGCTCTCCAGAGCTTGCTGACACTTATCATTCCAAGTAGCGGGTTGGTCTTTCCTTAGCAACTTAAAGATTGGCTCACAGATTGCGGTGAGTCTCACTATGAATCGACTGATATACTGAACCTGCCCCAGAAACCCTCTCACTTCTTTCTCATTCTTCGGTGCCGGCATCTCCTGTATAGCCTTCACTTTATCAGGATCCACCTCGATTCCCTTATTTCCGATTACATAGCCTAAGATTTTCCCCGACGAAACGCCGAAAAAGCACTTCTTCGGGTTTAACCTTAGCTTGAATTCTGCAATTCGGGCCAAAAACTTCTCGAGCGTGGCAAAATGCCCTTCTCTTGTCTCCGATTTGACCATCATATCATCCACGTAGACTTCTACCTCCTTGTGTATCATATCATGGAACAGTGCTGTGGCCATTCGCTGGTAAGTTGTCCCGACATTCTTCAAACCAAACGGCATTACCCTGTAGCAGTATGTTCCCCACTCAGTTGTGAACGAGGCTTTTGCTTTGTGTTTTTCGGCCATCTGAACTTGCATGTAGCCCATGAAACCGTCCACATTCGTGTGTAAGACGCTCGATGCTGCACTATCGATCAATACGTCGATATGAGGCAATGCGAACTCATCCTTGGGGCATGCCTTGTTAAGATCTCTGTAATCAACGCACATCCTCACTTTGCCGTCCTTTTTTGCGATTGGCACCACATTTGCGACCCAAGGGGGATAGTCGATCACTTCGATGAATCCTGCTTCTAACTGCTTCTTCACCTCCTCTCTGATCTTATCTGCCCATTCTGGTCTCATACGTCTGAGCTTCTGCTTTACGGGCTTTGCTTCGGGGTAAGTTAGAATGCGGTGAGTTACGATAGATTGATCAATTCCAGGCATGTCTTCGTATGTCCATGCGAATACAATTTCGTATTTTTTTAATCATTCTCTCGAATTCTTTTCTCTCTTCAATAGTTAATTCTTGAGCAATTTGTATAAGTTTAGGATTTTCATCCGTACCAAGATTGAAAGTTGACATTTCTATTGCATTGATTTCAAATGTAGGCATGTTATATGAATGAGAATGCATGGAATGATCACGATCAACATCAAGCAAGTAAGCAAAATCAGAATTCATTTCATTGATAGCATGGGTGATTACATCATCTGATTCAAACAAAGCAGTAATACAATTTTCATCATCAAGGTTCTCGGGCTCCTCATGAACCTTGGAGGTACTAAGCTCATCTCCTGCTCCTGCAGTTGCTTCAACGGTGATGACTTGCTCCTCGGCATTCAAATCCAGCATCATAATCTCCTCGACAAAGCAGCTCGCCTTTCCTTTGCCCCAGTCGGCAACATCATTGAAGATTTCGAACCCCGGCAGAATCTTTCCTTCGGCGCTAACAGCCACTTCCGACTCATCATCAGACTCATCCCAGATGTTGATCGGAACCCTCTGATTGATACCTTCCTCGTCGGAGGAACTTCCCCAAATGTCCACGACCATCAGATCCATTATGTGAGAGACATTCGGATTTATGTAGGAAGGGTCCGACGATCCATACCGAGCCCAGCCTATCAGTTCCTCATAGTCCTTGAGGAACACTCCATTCATTCTTCTAGCCACGAGTGGAATAGCACCCTTCCGGATGCACATGAGTTGCTCCTGATCACTCAAGGTGACCCGACACGAGGCATACTTGAACCTCCATCTTCTAGCATAATCCACAAATGGTTCCTCGGGGAATTGCCTGATCCTTTCTAAATCTTCCAACGACCCTGTCCACGGAACATACATCTCATATCTTGCCACAAAAGCACTTATAAGCGGTACCCAATGACCCATTTCTTCCTCCGATAGACCTTGATGCCATAATAAGGCTTCACCCATCAAGGTTTTCGGAAAATTTTCATGCAACTCACATTGCGGAAATCCGGCATCATACATATGATTGCGGAATAACCTCGCGTGCTCAATAGGATCCTGGTATCCACCATACCTAGGCATCGCTAATACCGCATCAGGCATTTGGTAAGACGGGGAATCAGGGGTTTGCTCCGTCAGCATCCATACTGTATACTCCTTGATAAATCTTTTCGTCATTGCCGCCCAATCGGTCTTAACATACATCGGCAACGACATGTACCACATTAACGGTTCACCCATCAATGAATTGCAAAACAAGCTAGTGATCTCTTCCTCTTTAAAACCCAAGGGTGCCATAGCCGACAAGTAGAAGTGAAGGTGCTCCATAGGGTCCTTATTGCCGTTATACTTACTAACCCTCGGTAGCGGACGTTTGATGGGTCCGATCTGCATCGCAAAGCGCTTCGCAGTTCTGTCTTCAGCTCTTTGGTACTTTTCTAAAAACAAATCCGATAACCGATCCCAATCATGCTTGCAAGAATCGGGTAATGAATGGAACCATTCCAAAGGTTCGCCTACCAGCGAGTGGTGGAACCATTGAGCAATTTCATCTACTCCGAAGGATTCAATAAACATGTCGTGCATATATTCACGCAAGTGCACCTCGGGATCTCTTCCTCCACTAAACAAACCCAAATCTGGCATAATAGTCCGAGACGACCCTTCTCCGGTCTCTTCAGCACTATCCTCATCATACGATGCTCCACCATCCGAGCCTTCCCCCATCGGTTCATCCTCTTGTTCCTCGCCAAGGAAGGACACATATAGACCATTTCCTACATTGTTCCTTTCGTCGGAATCCAACAACTCCTCTACGTTCTCTTCGAAGGATTCCATCACTACACGTTCTGTCAGACCAATTCCGATCATGCTTACCTTATGATTAGGCAATGGATTACGCCTAGTGGAAGGGTTCGCTGACGAAGGATCAGCTATCTTTTTCTCCTCGATTAAATCCTGGATTTCGTGTTTCAGCCTCTCACAATTCTCAATTGTATGCCCATAACTGCTGTGGAACTCACAATACCCTCTAGCCTGTATCTGCGGAGTAGGTTGAGCTTTGTTATACGGGGTAAGGGCCTTCAACAATCCCTTTTTCTGCAGACACTAAAAAACTTTTGCGTAAGTCTGATCGAACTTGGCGAACTGCCTCTTTTCAATAGCATTAAGATCAAGCACTTTCACTGCTGCGGATTCCGTACTCGCACTAGGCCCTCCGGCACTATATCCAGACTTCGTCCACTTGGTATACACCTTTTTCGGTTCTCCATCCCCCTCAACTGTCAAGGCACAGCTATACATTTGGTTGAAATCGGTAAAAGGCATGTACCGCAGCTCATTCTTAATATATGGCAATGTGTTGCCAACCACCATTCGGATCTGATCTTGCTCAAGCGGCTTCTGTTTCATGACCGCGGCCTTAGCCCTCCATCTTTTCACAAAATCGGAAAAAGATTCCCCAGCCTGCTGCTTAGTGCTCTCTAACTCCTTCAAAGTGACCTCCAGCATGGTATTGAAGCTATACTGAGCGATGAATGACTTCGCTAATTCCTTCCAATCCCTCTTCGTGACCATCGATAATGTATGAAACCACGTGAGGGCAGCCCCCTCTAAGTAGGTGTTAAACAGCCCTAGGACCTGATCCTCCGTCAGGATCGTGTGCTTCATTACAGCGACATACTGATTCATGTGGGCGGTGGGATCTCCCGTTCCATCGAACTTTTTCATGTCAGGGAGCCGGAATTTTAAAGGCAAAGCCATTGCCGATAAACAATTCTTCAAGTTATAAAAGTCCTGACTCCCGGAACTTCCCCCACGTAGATCCTGCACCTCCTGAGTGATGTGTTGCTTCCACTCCTCTTCCTTAGCTTTCTCTTTCTCTAACTGTTTTCGGATATAATCCTGATAATCCTCCTCATTCCCAAAGCGAGGGCCATCGTTCACCTCATTCTCAGCACGCTTACTACCACTCTTGTTGTCTTTCATCGCCAGCTTAGCTAACTGGGCCGCTATCACCGCTAACTGCTCATTAATGTTGTTCACAGAGTTTTCCAATCCGGCCACTTTTTCATCGGTCGCAGACATACTAGCTGAAGACTGAGTATACTCGGACGAAGATGATTCCGAAGCCACAATTGCCGATTCAGAACTGTCTACTCGTAGCTGATCAAACTGTCTGACAAGCCGATTACTCTCGCGAAACCACAACCGCTTAATGATGACGTCTACACGAACGGTATCCATTAGTATGTATGCATGATTTTATATGCATGATTCGTGGTGTGTGCGTTTATTTATTTACGATTATAAGATAAGAAGAACAAACATTAGTTCTATTTACACATATCACAACATCTCTCTTCCGCCCTTATTCCTCCACACACTCGTCGGTCCAGGTCTCTTTCTTAGGATTTTGGTTTTTGGCTCACATTGCGGTCCAGGGGACGCGTGATGCCGTCGATTATTGCGGAAAAGTAAATCACCCATCAGACAATACAGTTCGTTTTTGACGTATCCACGTTCAGTGACTAAGCAATCGACCAAGTTGGATTGTCCTTTCGGAATAACTCGTCTTTTGCCCTTTCGCGAGACGCATTAATTCGGGTTTTGACTTCCTTTGAGTGCATCTCAGCTTTTAGACGTGGTACGAGTTATTCTTCTAGTCCAATCATTCGTTATTGTCAATGACTCGTTCCCTTTTTGTTCGCGCGGGTTCGTGTCTCGATTTTTGGATTACAACGGGATCTTTTGGATCTATCGAGAGACGTAACCACATGTTTATTTAGTGATGGAATCACTTTTGGATTTTATTTTAGGGAACGGACTCATCGCGTAACGCGTTTGTTCTTAGCGTCGAGGATCCGTTTGCTCATTTTAGCTACGTGAAAAAGACGGCGAGTCTTATTTTGAGCGCATGGTAACCTTTCGGCTAGCAACAGTTCGTTGTTCTTCCCAATCCACGGGATATATCATCTTAGTGTGGTTATAGAAAATCAACGTTTCGTTGAATCGCATGCTTATTCAAAGCGAGGACATCACCGTTCTCTTTCCTTTAGGCATGAATTAAGCAAACACATACATCGGGCCATATTTCTTGCAGTTTTGGTAACGGTCGAAATGATCGAGTCGTTAGTCAAAACCCGCAGTCTCGTCCATATGGCGCAATTATATGGTTTGGCTTAATTCGGCTTTGTGATTTTAAACGGGGTATACACTCGTTCGAGGCACGTATTCAACGGCATTGGTTTATTTTCTTTAACTACTCTCGAGATTGAAATATATCGTAGACTCGGAATGATTTTGGTCGTTTAGTTTTTTCTTTTCTTTTATTTTCTTAGTCACCTGTACGGACACATCCATTTCTCTTAAGAACGACACGAGGCATAACGTAAAAGCTCGTCTTTTATTCGGAAGGGACGGGCTACTTGTGTGAAACTTTTCACGTTACGACAGGGTCGTTCGAAACAGAAATGTTCTTCGTTTTCGTTTCGTCATGATCTCGTTTTATCCCAACTTATTTAAAGAATGTGAATAACGGCTACTGTTAATATAGTCTTTTGTATCGAGATGTAACTATCCTTAACACCGAACCGATTCATACTAATACGTGCTTACGTCATAACACATTTCCTGAACATGTGCCTTCGTCGGGACACCGAAAGGGACAAGGCGGGTCGCACATGTTCATTCATATGAGATGACTAAGTCGTCTTTAGTTCAAATTGTTTCGATGTTTTAGGGTAATTAGTATGTCGATTCACGAGTATATATTAACTCATCGTCTCATTTTCTTTACATACTTTAGGATTAGACACGTATCATGGCGGTTCGAAAACACGAACTGATTCATTTATCACATCAAAAATAGTAACGGGTGATCCTATGGAAACTTCTAAGGCTACTATATGTTGACACGACTGACCGCGGGACCTCACAGGATCGCACAAATTCGCCCCTAACGAATGGATGGGGACCCTTTGGCGCCTTACTGTAAAGGGGAACTTACACTAGCCTCTTTCGAGCGACGAATGGACTCTCGCTAGAGGTTTCGCGGAAATTACCCAAAGGGTTTGAAATAATGCACATGAATGCATACGAAAAGAAGTAAAACGATCCGTCCTCGTTAAGGGCTTAATACACGCCTTCCGGAATCAAATTTCTCGCTTCCCCAGCAGAGTCGCCACTTGTTAGACGAGGTGCCGCGGCCTAATCTCCCGGGCGGACCGGGGGGTGGACAACCTCATGGCGACGTAAGCGGTGATTGGCGCCGAAAGCAACCAATCATGGAATCAAGCTGCTCGGCAGGACCGGAGCTCGGAGATATGGAAGAGTCGCCACCCACGAATGGGAAAATGAACACCAATCCCTTGCGAGAGACCGGTGTGGGTTCGGGAAACTTAGGTACGAGCCGAGAAGGCTAGCTCCTTTCCGGAGAAAGGCTACTAGGCACCCCGACATCGCCCGGTTATGAACCACCGGCCTCCTACTCAGCATGTTAGGCGATAACGGACTAATCGTATACTTCTTTAAGTTTAAAATTCATTTGAAACCTTTTCTTTCTCATTTTGGAAACCGTTTTGAGCATATATTATTGAAAAGCCACTTTAGTAAAGAATCACCCATTTACATCAGTTCAATATAAAAGAGAGGGGAGGAAGGAAGAAGTGGTTTATTTACAATGTGATTTACATGTCGTGTTGCGAGTTAATTCTATACTAACTTATTTCCCCAAAACGGGTTTATTTACATGGTTCGCACCTTAATCGCCGTTGAAACGATTTAGGTGCGCTTTAAAAACCCCGTTTGATGAAGTCCACCCGAATCGCCGTTGGAACGACTCGAGTGTTTGAAAACATTGAGATAAAAAAAAACCTTTAATAAGAAAACGTGGTTAAACATACAAGTCAATTTTATTTTGTACAAATCATTTAAGAAAACGATTCAAAACTTTATTATTTACAATGAAAACGATTTTAATTACAAGGCTCGCTTAATCCGTCGTTGGAACGGACTAAGGTTTTAAAGCGTGATGTTTTGAGAAACGATTTGAAATGTCAAGAAAACACTATTTATTTACATTAGGAACCTCTAAAAATTCATTAGTTTAAATGATTAAATTAAAAACTCTTTTTGTGATTTAATTTTCCCTTTTTTCTTTAGTAGAACCTTACTTGAATATAATTACAATAATAAACACATTAAATCAAAATTCACTCCCAAGTAAAGCCCATTTGAAATATGGACCCCTAAATGGTCCAAAAGAATAAAGAAAATAATATAGATATATATATACATTTTAAATAAAAAAGGGAACATGAAATAAAAGTTTAATGAAAAGAGACTATATAATACATATATGAAAATACTAAATATAATACATTTATACTTTAAATATGTGAAAATAGTAAATAAAACTCATAAATAAAAAAATGACATTTATCACCCAAAATAAGTTTATTTAATGATAACTAATATAGCCCAAATATCCCCAAAAACTATATGTATACATATACATAATGTAGTTTAACTATCAAAATAATACCCATTATCCACAAAATATCTACTAATTATCTCCAAAATTCTCAAGTAAATAACATTTAAAATAAAATCCAATATAACCCAAAAGGAATGAAAAAGAAAATATATATATACATATACTTATATTTAAAAATGGAATAAAAAATGATATATAAACATCCTAAATAATTATATATACCAAATGTTTAAAAATAGTTTGAAGATATATATTACATAAATATACATATATATACAAGGGACCAAAAGCCTAAAAGTTAAGAAACAGGGACCAAAACAACATTTTTTACATTCCAGCAGATTTACCGACGGAAAATCCATCGGTAAACAGCAATTAGTGACAGAAACGGAAAATTACAGCAGCACTCCAATTGTTTCCAGATTTATTCAAAAGCTTTAAATCAAGTCTAATTCAATCGTTTTGGATTTCCGAACTACCAAAAATGGGTCATAGTCAATAACGGAAGTTCCTAAAACGACGTTTTTATTTTAAAACATTATTCGGAAATTCTTTTAAATTGAGACTTATAATTACAACGTTTTTAACACCCGAACTACCTTTTTATCGGATCACGGTTCGTATTGGGATATCAAAACGAGGTTTTCTATTTTAAGGCAAAACCGAATTTTATTCAACACGAGACGAAAATTAAATAAATATGTCAAATTAAATAAAACGTGATAAAATAAAAGAATAAATAAATAAAGAACTATAACGTAAAAAAAATAAATAAAGGAAAGGAATGAATTAAATAAAATAAAAGAGTCTAGTCCTCGGATAATACCTTAAATTCGGTATCTGACAGTCGAAGCCGATTGATTCCACGAGTCGTGATTTTCCGGTTTTTTTGTGTTTTTTTAGTAAAAATTTAACTTTGGAAAATTTGGATTTTTTTTTGGGAAATAAAATATTTTCTCCAAAAAATTGACTTTCTCTCTCTAAAAATGTTTAGAGTGAGAAAGCTCCAAAAATCCCCCCCAAATGCATGGGGATCCGTGCCTTTTATAGGCAAACGGGTCCCCAGACCAATGGGCGACGCCCGAGTAGAATCGGGCGTCGCCCAAAGCATGTTGGGCGGCCGCCCAACCTTGCGTTGGGCTACCGCCCAACCTCGCGTTGGGCTACCGCCCAACATTGTTGGGCGGCTGCTCAACGATTGTTGGGCGGTCGCCCAACAGCGTTGGGTGAGCGCGCCCAACTGTCGTTGGGCGTCCGCCCGACGCGGTTGGGCGCTCGCCCAACGGCCGCCGGGGCGCGTCTCGCACCGTCGGGCGTGCATGCCCCGCGGCCGTCGAGCTCATGTTCCGCGCCGTCGGGCGTCCACATGTCGTGACCGCCGGGCTTGCGTTCCGCACCGTCGGGCGCCCACGCGTTGTGACCGCCGAACGTGTGTTTCGCGCTGCCGGGCGCACCCGCCCCGTGGTCGACGAGCGCGCGCCTTGCGTCGTCGAGCGGGTGTCCGACTGTCATCGAACGCGCGTCGGCTGCCGCTGAGCACTCGCACTACGCACATCGCAACAGCGACCCACTGTAACTTATTTATTTTATTTTTTTCGAAACTTCTGGAATCAATCGCTTTAACTGTCTTGTTTTCAGGTTTTCGTCACAGGTCCTCCGACTCGGTGTCTACACCACCAGCATGGCAGAATTGATGGAGCGTTGTAAAGACTTTATCGAGGTGGATGACATTCACCGAGGATCACTGTCATCGCCTAAAAGGGACAAGGGCGAATCTCGCCATCGAGATAGAGACAAAGACAAGCATCAAGATTCTTCCTCTAGAAGCAGGCAAAGAGGTTCTAAGAATAAATCAACGTTTGTCACATCTTTCACACCTCTCAACGCTTCTAAAAGTGAAGTCCTTATGTGGATCGAGAACAGTCAACACAAACGGAGCATTTCATACCCCGAACCAAAAGGGGGGAGTAAACCAATACTGGTAAAAATCCTAAAAATTATTGTAAATATCACAGGAAAAATGGCCATGACACCGATGCATGTTGGGAGTTAGCTCGGGAAATCGAGCGTCTCATTGAGAGAGGCAAATTGGATCGGTTCATCCAAAGTGATGGCAAGAAAGGAGATGGCGATAGATCCAAAGAGGACCCAAAGAAGAAAGGAAAGGGTACCATTAATGTCATAGCAGGCGGACCTGGATACCAACCAATGCTAAAAAAGGCAAAGACCACCGCTCTTGACAGAACATCGTTAAATCGCCCCTTTGCCGATGTAGGTCCTGAAATCTCTCCCCATGCAGATGCATTGGTCGTCACTATGGTGGTGGAAGGCTGGGAGATGAAAATAGTGATGATTGATACTGGAAGTTCATGCAATGTCATCACCAGAGGAGCTTTCGCCAAACTCATGATGGATCCAGTCCAAGTAGAGCCAACTGTGGTTGATATCCTAGGAGTGACGGGACACACTATCCAAACAAAAGGCCAAGTCACTCTGGATTGTGAGCTTACAGACGATGATCAGGTCTGGAAAGGTGATCTGGAATTTTCTGTCTTGGATGGTAAGTTAGCTTACAATATCATCCTCGGACGGCCCTTTATCTCTGAAGTAGCAGCCCTTATCTCCATACGCCACTTAACGCTTTACATCCCCACGGCCAAGGGAAATGTAATGATTAGAGGTAGCCAAAAGGTGGCCCAGGAGACATATTCGGCATCACTAATGATTCGCCCCCAATCTAAAGAGGAGGATGAAAAGGAGCTCGTCACAATGGCCTTGGGCGAGACAGAAATGTACCTTATGGCGGATGAAAAGCAGGTGCGAATGGCTAAAGGGCTCAAGGGCGAAATTAAAGACGCAATCACCATGGTACTCCGTGAAGCGGAGGATGTCTTCGCATGGAAGGATGAGATTCTCCCCGGAATTAGTCCAGACGTGATCACTCACAAGCTCAACATTGATAAAAATGCAGTTCCTGCAGCTCAGAAGCGGAGAAACCATGGCCTCGAAAGGTAGAAGGTGATAGAAGAAGATATCACCAAGCTCCAACGGGCGGACGCCATTGAGGAGGTGCTTTATACTCAATGGCTGGCGAACGTCGTTCTGGTAAAGAAGGCGGGCAGATCTTACCGCATGTGTATTGACTTTACGGATCTCAATAAAGCTTGTCCCAAAGACAACTATCCTCTGCCATGTATTGACATGCTCGTGGACGGAACCGCCGGTCACGCCATGTACTCCTTTACGGATGTGAAGTCAAGTTATCATCAGATCCCCATGGAGCCCTCAGATAGAATCAAGACCTCGTTCATAACACATCAGGCCACTTATTGCTTCAAAGTCATGCCCTTTGGGCTTAAGAACGCGGGTGCCACTTATCAAAGGATGATGAATAAGATATTCGCAGATAGTAAAGGTGATAACTATTCTGTCTATGTGGATGACATGATCATTAAAATCACAACCGTGGAAAAGCATGCAGATGATGTAAAGGAGGTACTGGACGTACTCCGACGCCACAATATTAAGCTGAACCCGGAGAAGTGTACTTTTGGTGCGACGTATGGAAAATTCTTAGGGTTCATGATCAGCGAAAAAGGAGTTAGCCCAAATCCTGACAAGGTTAAGGCTGTCCTAGAAATGCAAGCACCACGGAACATCAGAGAAGTGCAACGCCTTAACGGGCGGATCGTAGCCTTGGGCAGGTTTATCTCCTGTTCAGCGCGCAGATGTCAGCCCTTTTACGAGGTTATCAAGAAACAAAAGGCGTTCGAATGGAACCAGGATTGTGAAAAGGCCTTTGAGGGGATCAAACGGTTTCTCACGGAACCGCCCATGATGAGTCGGCCGGTGAAAGGAGAGGACCTCTAGATATACGTATCGGTTATGGATAAAGCCGTGTGCACGGTCATGATACGAGAGGAGGATGGCCAGCAGTTTTTGATTTATTATGTGAGCAAGGTTCTGAAAGATGCCGAAACCAGATATTCTAAGCTTGATAAAATGGCGTTGGCTGTTGTCACCACAGCAATCTGCCTTAGGCCATATTTTCAGGCTCATACTGTGGTGGTTCGAACGAATATACCGATGAGAAAGGTGTTACAGAAGCCGGACACTTCTGGAAGGTTGATGGAATGGGCAATCCGCCTTGGTGAATTCGATGTGAGATATGAAAGCAGGTCAGCTTTGAAGAGTCAGGTCTTGGCAGACTTTGTGAATGAATTCACTGAAGTGGGGATAGATCATCCCAAGCCTCCAATGGAAGAGTGGACAATGTACACCGATGGCGCTTCTTTGGCGAATGGAGCGGGCATAGGCGTTGTGATTAAGGGTCCCCAATACATAAAGTTACGGTACGCAGCAAAATTGAATTTTCATGCAACTAATAATGCTGCTGAATATGAAGCTCTGGTATTGGGATTACGCCTACTCAAAGAAATCACTCCCGAGCGGATTGTGATCTATAGCGACTCCAAACTAATGGTCAATCAAGTAATCAAGAATTACGAGGTAAAAGATGATGTTTTGGCCAAATACGTAGCAGAATTCAAAAAATTGCTAGATCACCTTGAGGCAAAAGAAACCAAATGGGAACTGATTCATGTACCCCGGGGGTCCAACACTAAGGCAGATCATTTAGCCAAAATGGCCTCTAGTGAGGAGAACTGGACAGATCCACAATGTCCCTTCGAAGTTAAAATAGCTCCAGCCTTCGCTTCAGAGGAAGTATCCCTACTCACAACAGTAGAAGATGATTGGAGATCGGCCATTCGCCAATATCTGCTATGTGGAACTTTACCTGAGGATAAGGAAGAGGCACAACGGATAGTTAGAAGAGCGGCTTATTTCTCCATGATCAACGATGGCCTTTATAGAAAATCTTTTAGCCACCCTTGGTTAAAGTGCATTCTGCCGGAAGAGGGATAACAAGTCCTCAAGGAGCTACATGAGGGATCATGTGGGGCCCATGAAGCATCCGCCACCATTTTGAAGAAATCCAGGTTAGCAGGTTTCTACTGGCCCACGGCCGAACTGGATGCACAAAAATTGGTAGAATCTTGTCATAATTTCTAGATTCATGCGAATGAATCACATACTACCAAACATCTCCAGAGGCCCATCGTAGAAGGACGGCCATTCGCCCTCTGGGGAATAGACATCGTCGGACCATTCCCTCCAACTCGCCGACAGAGGAAGTATGTGGTAGTGGCAGTGGATCATTTCACCAAGTGGGTAGAAGCCGAAGTTGTCTCCTCCATCACTGCAGAACGAATGGTGGAATTCGTCAAGGACAACATCGTAGGAAGATACGGTGTTCCGCATACCATTATCACCGATAATGGAACACAGTTCAACTGTAGCGAGTTCAAAACTTTCTGTGAAGAGTTGGGCATTCTGAACAGATTTGCCTCCGTTTATTATCCCCAGTCCAACGGAATGACCGAAGTCACGAACCGGACGATCGTAAAAGGGGATAAAGAAGAGATTGGGAGAGCATGATAAGAAGTGGACGGATCAGCTGACGAGCGTTTTATGGGCTTATCGCACCACTCCTAGGACGGCCACAGGAGAAACACCATTCGCCCTCTCTCATGGTGTAGAGGCTGTGATCCCAGTCGAAATACAGGTCCTAAGCGATAGAGTGGCCTTTTATTGTGAGGAGGACAACGACAAAAGGCTAAGGGAAAGTCTGGATCAGGTAGGAGATCGAAGAGACCAAGCCTATGTACGCATGGCGGCGTATAAACAACGGATCGCCGCTTACCATGATAAAAATGCCAAGCTTGTGGATCTAAATGTGGATGATCTTGTGCTCCGAAAGGCCGAAAAAATCCAGTCTCGAGAAGGCAAGGGCAAGTTAGGGCTCAACTGGACGGGTCCGTATCAGATAGTGGACAAGATTGGATCCGCCACATTTAAAATTCAGGACATGGAGGGCAACACATTGCCGCGCACATGGAACCTCCAAAATCTCCGCAAATATTTTGTCAGAAAATGAGGTGTACACACGGTCTTGAGTACTCTTTTTCCTTTAGTAAGCTTTTTCCCATGTGGTTTTTCTTACTAAAGGTTTTAACGAGGCTCACCTATAAGACCTGCTTGCTGTAATAAAGCATTTCTCCCATTAATAAACATCATTTGTTCTATTATCTGTGTTCTTTTTAAAGTTTATTGCAGCAATATCAATATTCCAGTCTTAAAAAGAAGGGGGGCATCCAACGCTCTCCGCATTAACAAAGTATCGCTATCTCATAGCTACTTTTTCTCCTTAGACATAAGAGAATCTATCTTATGGGCGGATCCATCTCTGAGAGGATCCCAATCTCCGATAGAGTTAAAACGATCCTTGGACGCAAGGTCTTTACACTCTCTTACATATCCTTCCCAAAAAAGGATTCACAAGTCCTACGGGCGGATCACTTCACCTCAAAGACAGGTAGCAAATTGATCCCCTAGGCAGCTTTACTTCCTTCAATGGAATAAACCAGCTTCTAACCTTCACAAAGGTCCATGCAATGGAGTATGGCTGGCCACCTACTCCAAAATAAATCCTAGATGCCTATATATTTACTTACGCAAACGTAATAGTAAAATAAATAGCTTCCATAAAGGATTAAAACAAATTGTACTTAACAATTTTTTACAAATCACAAGTAAACAACTAAGTAATAATGGGAGCATCCTCCTTTACACTATCCTTGCTTACGGTGCTTGCCTGGGAAGCCTCCTTCTCCACAGCCTCAGATACGCCAACCAAAGGTACCTCCTTTTCCACGGAAGATGTGGGACCAAGAGGAAGGGCGTTATCAGTGATCGGTTCTTCACCCGCCTTGGGGGGCACTTCCTCAAGCTCCACTAGCGTGACATTAGTGGAAGGTTTGCTTTCTTCCATGGGTCCCTTCATCCATCTCCGAACATATTCACGGAGGTATTCCTTAGCGTCTGACATTTTGTCATATTTGGCTACGTCTTCTGGTTCGGGGACGGCGAACTGTGGATCTATAAAATCAATATTGGGATGCGCCAGGGAAAAGTACGCCATGAGCAGTTTGCCATAATAGAAGGCTTGCTCACCCGTCGTATATTCAGCTTCTCCTAGGGCGTCCTCATGGTTCTTGGCGTCTGTCACAATCTTTTCCTTTAGCTTCTCGATCTCCGCGTCTCTAAGGACTAAGGCGGCTGTGGCAGAGGCAAGGTTCGCATTAGCAGAAGCAATGTTCGTATTGGCATCCGCTACCTCTTTCTCCAATTTTTCAATGGTTACCTTATCCGCCACACCTTGAAGGAGCTCGGCCTCCATGGCACGTATGCGGGTATACATCTGTAAAAAACAAACAGTTTCGTTGAAAGAAAAGAGCAAAGGAACAACTTTCTCTACAAAAAGAAATCCTTTCTAGGGGACTCACCATAAGGAGCTCCGTTTTCCCCTTTTGCGCATGAATGGAACCAGGAATTTGGTTCTGATTCCTTTGCACTTTGCCCACCTGACCCAGGGCCTCATCCAAGTCGTTTATGATGGATCCATTCTCAAAAGATCCTTGAGCGCCATATTTAGCGGACCAGTATCCGCCCATATCAGGCTTCGCCATCTGCACAAACATTCAAGGGTCAAAACTCAAGTCCAAAACTTGATGAACAGATAAAAATAAAAGGCAACTTACCTGTTCCATCTCCCCTATAGGCTTGGCGGACTTCATGGCATCCGCCATAAGCTTAAAACCTCCAGAAGCTGCAGGTTTCCTCCTTTTTAGTGGCGGCTCAACCACTGTTTCTGCAGGGCGTTTTCCAGTATCCTTTTGAGGATTTGCCGCTTGATCTTTCCTACGCGCCTCAGCCTCTAGGAACTTCCTATGTTTCTCTGCAATAGCGTGATTGGCCTTAGATAAACCCCTGCCAAAGAAAACAGTAAAGTAATCAAGGTTCAAGACGAAATAAAGGTTACCTTGATCAAATTGCGTAATCTTCGAGTAAATGAACTGTTCCCCCTCTCGGCGAATCAACGGAATATCGCTCATCATGAAGGCTAAAGCATCTTCGTATGTCCATGCATCCGCCTTGATCTTCTTTATGAGCTCCGCCACCTCTTCATCACTATCGGTCAATATTCGCATATCGCCCGCCATGTGTAAAGGCTTGGGATTCCAAAACGAGGGAAATCCCAGTGATTCGCCCTCTTTTATCTTCACATAGAAGAATTTCTCATCCCAGCAATGGACATTGGACATTTTGTCACTAAATGGCGAATATACTCCGAATTTGGTGAAAGTGAGATAGGATTCGTACTTCCGTTTCGAGGGTTTATGGAAAGCTCTAAAGATACGACCCGTATATACCACTCCTAAATTTGAGGCGAGGTAGCAGTCTAAAGCAATATCCAACCAACCGTTGGGATGCAGTTGGCTGGCCGTAATATCAAAGTAGGAGAGGATGTCCGCCATCATCTTTGGGAGAGGAAGTCGGAACCCTCTCTCCACATGACTGCAATATACTGTTAGAAAACCGCTAGGCGGACAGGAGGGTCATTGATGGGCTGCGGCTAACTGAGTCTCATAATTATTGATCCAAGGGAAGTGATTCGCCAGATCCATTAGATCCGCGACACTCATACGCGACGGAGTAGTCTCTGCTCGAGGGTTCTTTTTCCTAGGTTGGATTGAAGAAGAGGCCATTGTCCCCAGAAAACACTTGGACTTAGCGGTCGGAGCGGTACCGGAGACAGAAGTAGAAAGAACTTGATTCCTAGTGGAACGAGTTTGGTAGCGATTACACGCCGAGTTATAAAACCCAGCTAACTCAGAGCTAATGGAGTCCTCGGAGGAAGATGATTTCTCCGATGACGAAGTGGTCCAACTAAAATCAACTACTATTTCAGGGGAAGGGGTCGAATTAAAAAGCTCCGAAGTTGATCTAGAAGATGAAGAGGAACTCCTAAACATTCAGAACAAATCAAGTAACAAAAGATGAACTTACATGAAATCGAAAAGCTTTGAACTCTGAAAATCCCAGGAAAAGCTTCGAGCAGTAAAGAAGAAAGTGAAGACGAAATAGAGAAGAGAGAGAAAGCAAGGGAGAAAGAAGGACGTCTTCTCTTTCCTAGGACAGTGTGCCCGTTACACGTGTCACTCCTCGATTAGCATCGAACAGAGTGCGCATTAATACAGGTGTTCATGACGGCGCGCGGAAGCTCAAAAGCCCTAAAGGACTTTAAGGGACTTTTGGGGGGGGGGGGGCTTCTGATAACATTGAGATATTATCCCAAGGACCGAAAGGGATATTCACCTGGAGAAACGCTGTGTACAGATCCCCAAAGAAGATCCGACGGGCGGATCTCCTTGATCCAGTTTGAAGGGATCCGCTGGCGAGCCTAGGAGGCGAATCTCCTCATTCACCTGATTCGTCACTGTAACGGCTGAACGCCGACTCGGCCATAAAGACCATTAATGAGCTATCAATTAGCTAACCGCCATGTTAAAGATAACCTGTAACCGCCATTAATGGAGCATTAATGGAGACTTTCTAGTTGCTGAAGGTTACGACTTCCTAGCTATATATAGCCTACATCCCTAGGCTATCAAGATACACATTCTTACATCCTTTGTCAATTCAGTTTGTTCCCTTGATTCACCTTACTGACTTTGGCATCGGAGCTTCCCCCCGTCGAACCCAACGACGCCCCCACAGGGACGGAAGTTGATCAGAATTTCTCTGCTTGTTATCAACTGGCTGCCGGTGCCGACCCCAGTTTTTCATGATTCCCGGTTACTGCGTTGAAATCCCCAATGAGCATCCATGCCTTCATCTAGGATCTAGTGAAAGTGATAAGGTCCTCCCAAAGGCTAAGTCTTTCAGCAGCGGTGTTCTCCCCATAGACAAAGGAAACTCTCTGGCTTATGGCTTCAGAACAGACGTCCAATGTGATATGCTGGTCGTGAAGCTTGATCGAAGAGACTGTTACAGCAGGCTTGGAGAAAACCCAAATGGAAGGGCGAGGGCAGACGTTGCTAGCCACTAGAGTGAGATTTAGAGAGGTCCAAAAGCAAGCCAGAATATTGTCAAAAGCTGTCATTGGTTCTGCAATACAAAGTAAATCTGGCCTGTGCGTCTGAAAGATCATTTTCAAAGTGCGCTGTGTTTTGGGGTTGCGCAGGCCCCTGCAGTTCCAAAAGAGGACTAACATTGGTACCTTTTAGGCGGTCTGCTGAGCCTCCTGACTCTAGTTTCTCTCATATGTAACTGCTTGTTATTTGATTTCTTTTTCTTTACCTGGGTCCAAGCCTCTTCGCAGTTGCCCTTCTGCTGTTCCGGTTCAGTGTGAATGACCAGTTCCATGCTAGGTTCTGGATTGTTATTATCATTATGTTGCTCTGACTCAGTGTGTGAATGACCAATTCCCTGATGTGA
This sequence comes from Euphorbia lathyris, assembly GCF_963576675.1. NCBI lineage: Eukaryota > Viridiplantae > Streptophyta > Magnoliopsida > Malpighiales > Euphorbiaceae > Euphorbia > Euphorbia lathyris. The sequence continues at coordinate 57,743,418 of NC_088917.1, forward strand.
TGGTTACTAAAAGAGTGCCCTGCAGGCTGTGCGATGTTAATAAGGGGGTTCCAATTCCATTCTGGCAATTTACCCAACTCAGAAAGCCCTGTGTCTGCAAGAGTTTGATGTGTTACCCCAGTGTAAATCTGGATTGTTTTGATCATGTTAGGTTCCTTATCCACTTCAGACTCATCATCTGCCCAAGCCTTAAGGTTCTCCATGTTTCGCACCCCCTGCATTTCCCTGTTCCCTTCCTCTGATGTCGTGGCCTCTGAATTAGGCACTGCTGGCTATCCTTGGACTGTACTAACAGGCTTCGGCTTCCATATTGGTCTAGATAAAGATCTGCCCCTGTGCTCTTCGTTCTTATGCTGTTTACCTTCCCTTTGGGTCTTAGGGAAATCCTCCCTGACTGGATTATGTCTACATTTAGGAGCCGTGTGCCCAACAGTCTTACAAATTGAGCAAAAAGAAGGGAGATTCTCATATTCAAGATCCACCCATTGCATCCTGGAATCAGTGTCAATTCTCAGCTTATACTGTAACTCCTGCGTTAAATCCACATCAACAAGCACCCTAGCAAAATGGCCCAACTCACCCTCAATTGTGTTTCTGTCAAAATGCAAAGGCACCCCTACAGCCCTTGCCATGCTTGCAATAATCCTTTTATCCCAATATTCCCATGGCAAATTATAGAAACGAACCCAAACCTGGGCCGATGAAGACTTAAAAGCATCCGGGTTAAATCCGGGAGTCCAAGGAGAGAGGCATAAAATACCTGGTTTCAGCTGAATAGCTCCTTGAGCCCAAACTGTCTGAACTGCTTCTGTAGAAGGCATGCTTATCTGATAGAAGCCGTGCCCAAGCGAGATGAGCTTCCAATCCATTTTGCGATTCCATATGGTGTTCAGCTTCAATTTCAATTCCACCTGCTTCCATGGGGTTTCCCCTTTTGAAAGAGAGATTCGACCGATAACTGAGTTTTGGCAAACCAGTAGCCGTTCTTTGTATATCGCCTGTGGGATTTTAATCGCCCGGAATCCACCTTCGTCAGTGATGTGCGCTTTCTCTGATTCGGGAATGATTGTGGAGTTGAGATTACCAGCGACCGCAGCCGCGAAAGATAAAGGGGCCGCAACAGGCCCTGATGCCGAAGGAAGAATTCCATTCGCTTTTGAAAAGGCCTCGCGGCTGAAGAGGTGGGAGATGCAAGATTGTGGGTCATGAGGTTTGTGGCGATGTTGGGTGAAGGATTGCCGTGAAAAAAGGTGGGCGATTGCAAAATCGGAGCTCATAGTCGCCGCTGCCGACATGGGGAGCTTAGGTCATCGCCTGTATATGTTTTTGCTTTGATGCTCCTTCATCCAATTTTAATTATGCATATCCTAATTAATTCGTATAATTCATTTAATGCTTTGAATTACTTATATCAAATATTTAGGTAAAACAAACTTTTAAATAAATTGGTTTTGATAATCAAAACAAATTATTATATTCTGAAACATATACATATATATATATATATATATATATATATATATATATATATTTAAAACCTGTGCCTATTTTAAAACAATTTTAAAACCCGTATCAGTGATTGGGCCGGGCCGATTTAATCGTCCCGACCCAAATGTTAAGGCCGTTGCCCTAGGGCAACAGCCGGCACCGCGGCGCTGCCACCTTAACGGCAGCAGCGTCGCACTGCCGCTAGTTGCTGCCGCTGGCAGCAACCAGCAACAGTGGCGTGGGGTGGCTGCCTCGTGGCAGCGACCCCGACGCTACTGTTTTATTTTATTTTTTTATTTAAAATTATATATATACATATAATTGTTTCAAAACGATTTCAAAACAATTTTCAGAATATCAGTTTTTATCTTTGAGATTTAATAAAACAAAACGTTTTAATTATCCAACCATAAAACCTTTAATGTTTTGTTTGAACGATTATCAACCGAAACAATTAGGAACTATGCATAATCAGTTTTAATTATCAAGTAATCAAAACTTATTTATCTTTAGATTAATTAATTAACCTAACAATAAATCTATTCAATCTAATTGAAAAACCCTTTTATTTACATATATGAAATAACAGATTAACATAGGCTCTGATACCAATGAAGGAAAATAGACAAGTCTAGGCGCAGCGGAATTATAAAGTTTTATCTATTTTATCTATTTCCCTTTTCCAAGATCTGTTAATTGTTATTTCATATAAAGAGGGATAGAACGAAATATCTTTATGACGATCTATCTACCGTTGCAAACGAAGTGCCCACAACTTCAAAAAAATAGAATCTGTCAATGAATCTGCCCCCTAACCGAACAGACCTTTCAGACCTCCGAATGAAAATCCCAACGGTGAAAACAAGGAAGAATATGTCTAGAAGCTCCTGTCCAAATATCGTGACGATCCGACGGTTCAATCTCCGGGAATCCGCGAAATTGTGAACTGGCCTGATGTAGGAGGAGCAAAACGATTTTCTCCTTTTGTTTGTCTTTTCTTTTTTCATGAGAACAACAAAACAAACGACACAGAAAAGAATAACTAATCATTAATCAACCTTAATAATAGCAATCGCAATGATTGCCTCTAACAGAAATCAATACGAGATCAAAGAGAGAGTAAGAAAGATTGTAATTAGCCGAGACGGTTTCGGAACGGTTCCTCTTGCCTCCTTATTGTGTTGGCCGAAATATGTAGGCTAGCGAGTCTATTTATAGACTTCTCAAAATCCTAATCCTAGTTGTGTTAGGTAATTAATTAATTAGAATCTTATTCAGAATAGGATTACTAATTAGATAATTAAATAAACACTTTACTATTATCTAAATAATAACTAATTATTTCTAGATAATTATTATTAATCAAATTAATAATTAATTAATATTAGGGATAATTAATTAGAGTTTTAATTGCATAAAACATCCAATTAATATTATCAGATAATTCTTTAGTTTAATTTATAATCATAATCTAATTACAATTATTAAATCAAATTAATATCCCTATTTAATTAATGAATTTCGGCCCATATATTGTGTCTCACTAATTTACACTTTCGTCCTCCGATTCCAAGTCCCATATGCGACCCATTAGGTTCCTTTATTGCCACTAGCCATATATATCCTTTGAAATTAATTCATTATGATTAATTCCAACATATATATAACAGAATACCGTCGCGAGCTGTTACTAGCAGAACCTATGATATTCCCCCAGAGCAATTAAGAAGTCAGGTTGATAACTGACGTTAACCTTTCTGCATTAGGTACAGTATAATACGACCCTTCATCAACTATATCCTGTCGGTCAATTCCTTATAACCATGGAACGTGTCAAGGTTACATATAACGAAGAGTCCGGTTTTACTTGTACGGGTTGAATTCACTCTGAAAGCTAAGTTAAGTGAAATGTTCATTTCTACTCTTAACTCTATCACCTTGCAAGGATTTCAGTTAATTCACCACAAGCGGCCATTTGGATATATCTCCCACTTATCGGGAGTGACGAATGCTCAATATGACATTAACTATTTTGCAATCACTTTGTGTGATACCCAACCCTGCTCTCACACACCCCAGGCTCTCACCTGTTGGATCGTGCTCGCACGGAATCAAAGTATCAGACTCCATAATCCAGAATCACTAATTAACGAATGTTTGAGTCTGAGGATTAGTTATACCTACTAATACCAATGAGATGAACAGTTGACACTTTTAGATAAATTAATCCATACTGCTATCTCAAGTCGGGTCCCAATCCTAATGAACTCATTCACCGGATCCATGTAATTGTCTAGATATCTAAATAGATAAAGCTTGTGAGATCAGCTTTCTGTCTCGATAGTAATATGCCAACCCCTATAACATATTACTTGACTTGGGTTGATTTTAAGTCTATTGGTCTATTATAAAGTATAGTCTCACTTCATGCTTGTATGAACACTTTATAACTACTTAAATAAACTTAGGATTACTTTCTTTATGAAAGATTTGTGCCTTTATATATAGTTACATTTTAATGCTATATATCTGATTAAACAAATGACTAAATAAACAATTTATTCATTAATATTTATATCTTAAAACAATTGTCTTTAGGACACTAAACTCCAACACATCACTCATCGCCTAACCAATCCATGACAAATCACAAGTTGGGGGTAAATAAATTTCATGTTTCCATTTTAATTTCTTTAATTTTTCGCAATTTAGTTTAGTTTAAATTTCCTTTTCTCACATCCCCTATTTTAGTCCCCTTTTTGAATAAATTTGTGTCTAAGTACATAGGGAAGTACGAACAATCATTCCTCTCACCTACTCGCATCACTCACGAGACACTCACTGCCTCAGCCATCTTGTCCTTTAATGCTACATTGTCAGACGGAAGACTTTCAACCACAACGGTCACAAGAATTGATGTGGCTACCCCTCTTTCCAAACAGGGCAATTTCATCCCCTATTCTTACGGTGGAATAAGGAAAATGATTGGTTCAAACGGTTGCAACCATCCTTGACGGTTCGCCTTTCTACACCATTTTGTATAAAGGATGGCCATTTTACTAAACACACACTTTCCTTCATTTCCCAACCCTCCTAACCGCTTTTGACATTCCTCCATGGCACAAAAGAATACAAGGTCGGCTACTGCCACCAAGGGCAAAGAAAAGAAACCCGATGTGAGTTCTAGCACCCAAACCTCTCTTGTCCTCTCCAAGCAACTTCTTACTTTCTCTGATGAAACCGAGCAAACCAATTATGAAACCTTCCAAAACACGGAGCTCTGTGCCACCAGACAAATCTATTGGGAAAGTTTGCGAGAGGTTGGTCTTGATGCGGAGGTTAAGCAAATGATTGAAGGTGCTAATCTGGCTAAATTTCTAGCCATTGAGGAGTTCACATACCAGGAACTCACAATGGAGTTTATTTCCACATTTCAACGGGATGCCAAGTACACTGACCCCAATCATCACAAGCGCTACCAATTTCGACTCATGGGAAACCATATGAACTGCTCCATCAACAAAATGAACATTTTTCTTGGCCTGGTCGACCAAACCAAACTCGAAGAAGAACCCTACTTATCGGCTTACCACGAGATTCCAAAGGAATTCGATGCTAGTGCCTTCTGGCATTCAATCACTGGTCACACCGAATATAACCCTAGTTTCTCTAAGGCCTCAGGTATCGAGAACTATTCACTGAAATATTTACACCGTGTTCTTGCTGGTTCACTTTTTGGCAGGGTCCATCAAGCCACAGTCCCATCCGCTGACCTATTCGCACTAGCATGTTTGCGTGACTGGAAGCCGCTGAATGTTGGGTACTATTTTGCTGAGTACATTGCCTCCTTACAACAAAAGAAGAATGTCACTGGCCTGTTCTGTGGACCATTCATCACCACCATTGCTCAGAATTTGGGATTTTTCGATCCCAAATTCACTACACTAACCCTTGGTCCAGTTATGGATCCCTTGAACTTACAGGTGATGAAGCGGATTGAAATCTGTTACGATATCAAAGGAGTTTGGTACCTATGGCGAGAGGCGGAACAACTCAAGAAAAAGGACAAAGACCCAGCTGGTCCGTCCAAGAGATGCAGATCCGAAGATTCCATACCAGAACCTGCTCATGTCACCCCCATACGCTCCGTTCCAGAACAACCACCAACCGGTGATGATGATAAAATCTACCGCATTGCCGCTAGCTTGAGCATGGAGACTGTCCTTATCAACATGCGTGTAATGGAGCAACGAATCAATGCCTACGAGCAAGAAGTGGAGATTTTCTAGAAGGGAACAACCAGTCCGCACCAAAGCCCCATGTTTCCGATGAATCACAGAAGAGCCCCATCAAGAATGAACCAGTTGACGTAGGTACCACACCCTCTGTTCCAAAGCCACAGGCCGATGAGGAGGCGGAGTCCTCCCAGTCCCCCACAGTGTAAATGTATCACTCTCTTTCTCTCTATCCTTTGTTCGACTTGCTGCTGCTGTTGTTTTCGCGTGACGTTGTTGACACCTGTCTCTTGTCCAATTGTTTTCCATTGAGGACAATGTGTTTGTTAAGTTGGGGGTAGGAGACTCGCGTCTTAGCGTTTGTTTGGCTGTTTAAAAATTTTGCTATAATATTTGCCATGCTCAAATCATTTTATTCCCACTTCTGATTTTTTTGCTTAGTCCTCGCTTCACGTCATGCACCACCCCAAAAAAAGAAAAACAAAGCACAATCACCATAATCACCCTGTGCGCTTCACCCACAACTCAACCATCCATAATCACTTTGGGATGATTCTACCAAACTTAGCATAGTTAAGTCACCATGCAATTGTTGTTTCCTTTGTGATGATTTGATGATTTGTTGATGAGTAGTTTAGGCTGAGTAATTAATTTGTGAAGTCCCTGATCAGATCAAGTATTGACTAAGTACAAACAACCAGTGAGACTTGTGCCTAAATTATGCATATTGTATGCAAACTATTTTTTTATTGAGTGGGCTTTGTGTATATTAGTTAAGTTAGATTTTGCCTTGTTTTCCCTTCAGTAGAAAGAAATGAATCTTGGCACATGAGGATGAACATCCAATCATTCAATCATTCACCAATCAAACAACCATAGCTGAGGGCTGGTAACAAAAGAAAAAGGCCCTGTTTCACTAAAAATATCAGAGGGGACGTTGTGAAATAAATAGAAGAGAACATGTCCCCTCAAAGCATTCAAAAAGAAAAAAAATGAAACAGGAAAGCCTACAAACAGAAAATGACCAGCTCCTCAAAGCTAAACCTATCCGCCAAACACAAAACAGCTACTCCAACCATACATTCCAACCAATTCACCATTCAAACCATCCTCACCCTTGTAAGGATTCCGAAGTGCCAAGAGTTGTTTCAAGTATCTGTTGGACAGGAAGGCAGGTCAAAACTTATTCTTTTTTATACATAGCTGTCGAGTGACTTAAACACCCTGCAATCAGAGAGCAAACACTGTGAGAGAGGAGCGAATTCCCAGAAGTACTAGGAAAATGATTGATCTTTGATTAGGGGATTCATTAACTAGTTATGTCAGCTAAATCTCTCATTTTTTAAATTTCAATCATCACAAGCAACGTTAAATGCATTGTCTTAACTGTTCTTTTGTTTATGTAATTTCATCCTGTTCCTCCATTTATTTTGATGTGTTGCTTGAGGACAAGCTTAAGTTGGGGGTATTTTGATGCGAGTAAAAAGAGCAAATTTATGAAGACGATCATTCATGGAAAAGAGCCTCAAAGTCATAGTTTTCAACCAGAAATGGAAGAAACAGCCAGAAATTACAGTTCAAGCAGGAATCTTCACGAACAGCCTCTCAATAGAACAGAACAGCTTAAACAACAGAATTAACGGGTCATTTGGAAGGAAATCGGATAAATGCGCGGGTCGAGCAAGTTACAGGAGAGAGAAAGAGAAGAAAAAAAACGTGGAAAGCAAGACAGCTTCCCATCTTGTGCCAAGTGTAGGAAGATTGTTTACTTATCCATACTTTTACCTTTTTGTGACTTTTTGCCCTTGTAATTAGGGTTGATGTAAGGGGAGTATAAATAGGAGGAATGTTTTTATGATAGGTACCTCGGCATTACCGCCACCATTAGCTTATATATTTTCTGTTTTTAGTTTCCATTAGAAGAATGTTTTTGGGAAGAACAAGCTGTTCACTCATGATAATGAGTGAGTAGTTCTTCTGCAGGCCTAGCCAGCCATTTAGACGGCGACTATAAGTATCTCTTATCAATGAATGAAGTATTTTTATCCATGATTGAGTGTTATTAGCATGCTTAAAAGAATAGATTACGATCGAATCTATTTGATAGTTGCCGAGGATGACATGATAGTGCTCCGACGTAACGGACATAGCTAATCGGCATATGTTGTAGTGGACGGATACGAAAACTACCACATATTGGGGTTTCTTATTGAATGCTCTCTGTTGCTTAATGCTTGTTTGTATGTTAGCGCAATGAGACTTGGTTAATATCACTTACTTAGTACCTTTGGAAATGGGACACCGGACCTTAGTGACCTTAGAGAGAGAGACCCAACTCATGAATATAAATTGATATCATTCAGCGGTAAAAGTTAGGCATAGTTGTTCGTTAGGCGTATGGCTAGATCTGTGCTTGTTTATCTTGAATTCATTCGTCTTACTTTCATCTTACTTTCCGTTTAAGTCTTTTATGTTAATATTTTACACACCAACCAACCAATTTAAGGATCTAACACTTAAGGTAACCTATTCTTCTCACTAGAGAACAATCCCTGTGGAATACGACACTTGGTCTTACCAAATACCACATTCGACCTAGTACACTTTCTAGCGTCCGTATTATACACACCAGCCTTCGACTTCCTTGTTTTTCTTTCCTTATGATTTTTTTTATCTGGGCCATTGTAGGATTAGCTAGTAATGGAAGAACTTTGTAGTCTTCTTCAACAGCTTCCTAAAGATCATTTGCCTCTAGGTATACCTCCATTCGAATTGCCCAGACTTGGTAATTTTCACCATTAAACACAGATGGTGCTACTGCTGTGAATGGTGTCTCAGACTCCATTTAGAAAAAAAGTTGAAAGATCTTGGATTTTGTGGGGAATCGATTACTCACAAGTCCCTTTAAGAAGAAAGCTCTGATACCAATTTGTTGGAATTTTAACAAAGTAATCTTTAATAAATAAAGGAGAGAAGTTTCAGAGAAGAAAAAGATGACAGAAGTTTATTTTTTATTGAATTAACCATTGCTTAAATACTTAAATTTACAACTGAAATATCTAAAATAAGGCTAACAACTTCTTAAGTTTTAGTTACTAACTTTAACAACTAGATTGTAACAGAAAGGATAAATCAAATCTCCTAAAAACTTGGTAAAAAATTATTCCCTGAAAATCTGCACTGGAATCAGTTGCAGTAAAAACAAACATTTAAAAAATATTGAAACACATCAGTAATTTGCATTCACTGATGCACACATTCAACATTCTCATATAAAGCAACATGCCTAGACGTGCTACTTTTTGGCACGACTTTCTACAAAGAATTTAGATAATTCCTTGCAAACATCCGACTTCCTTAATGCTTGGGTTAAGGAAGGAGTAAAGAAGTCGAACAAACTCCATCCGACTCGGATGATATTTGTCCGATTTGACCCTAGTTAAAATAATGCTCCAAACAGCATTATTCACAGAAAATATCTTTTCAAGAAACAACTTGAGTATAAAGATTGCTAATTCAACCTAGGATTTCCAACTGAGAATTTAGGTTACCAAAAAGAAAAATCAGTGAAATCTCCTCAAATTGAGTGTAAGTGGGCAATACAAGACAATGCAATGGATTATATCCATGATTGAGTTGGAAGTTCTAAATGGAAAAAAGCAAAGCAATCATATCAATCGTTACAAACCCCCAATAATTTCATATTATATTCAATGTCATCCTTACTTAATTGTGTCAACCTTTGTATGCTCCTTTTTTCTGACAAAATCCTTACAAAAAGAAGCCTGCTGTATTCGAATTTTTTTAACCATAATGCACAATCAATGGTGCCTGATATTGTCAATATAAAGCAACAAAAGATAGATAGAGCATATGTAAGGAATAATGTCAAACTAATAATCATCACATTCATATACAAGGACATTTACCACGGTAATTCAATACCATAAATCCAACACTTTAGGCATCATGATTTTAGAACGCGTTTAATGTATTACAAATCCACCTTGCTGATAATTTGATTTGACAGGGATTCAGTTCATTCTTACCATATAGTCATCCTTTAAAACCGTATCTTACTCAAATCTTCTATCCCGATGCCACACCACCCACTTTGGAATGTAGGCTATAAGTATGGAGATGCAACAACGTTTTTCCTTTCATTTCAAGTTTCACCCTTCCTCTTGCCATCATTTCATGGTGGGACCATTTTGGCTCCAGCCATAAAATTGCATTTTTCACCAATCTTTATCTAACCTCTTTTCTTTATTTGAGTGTCTCTGTAAATGCTAAAATCTGTGTAAGTATCAATCCTATAGGTGGCAACAAAGTAGTTGGCTTAGAGCGGTAGTAAAGTAAAGTAGGTGGAGTAAGAATGAACTAAATCTCGCGTTGGAATGGAGAGGAATGATAACGTTGTATTACTAAGGTTATACAGATGTGTTTTAAAATCGTGAAATCCAAAGAATGAAACTTGGACATATCTACATAATAGTGGGGCAGACTAGACTATTACATTACTATTACTAAGGTTATACAGACGTGTTTTAAAATCGTGAAATCCAAAGAATGAAACTTGGACATATCTACATAATAGTGGGGCAAACTAGACTATTACATTACTAGTGCATGTTGTTATGTTGTTTTGTTTGATGTTGAATGAGTAAGTAATTATTTAGGTGCAAGTTGTAAAAAGATCTGTAGGAGATATGAAGCAGAAGAAAAGACAATTGATCTGACTTAAAATGGACCCAAAATATAACTGTTACTACTCACGGCCATAAATTAGAATTAGTGCAATAGTATTTTCAACTAAGATTCTGAAACGTTGAAGCATGCTTACCCATGTGTTTTTAGTACACTTAAAAAAGTTACTTGTAACACAGCCCATCCATTTATGTCCCCACATTTCATTACATTAACATTAAAACTTCTACCTTCATTACCTCTCCTCTCCTCTTTTGATTCCATAACCAACCCATCAATCACATCGTCTCAACACTACCAACTAGCCAAAACCTTAATCATAGCTCATTTGATTAGCTAATTAAGCACCCCCTCTTGAGGCCAGGATGAAACGTCTGAGCAAGGAGCGTCTCTAAAAGATTTAGATGTGAGTAGGAATAAACAGAATTTGCGTTTCAAAACTAAAACGGACAATATAGACATGGTATCGGGTCAGACTGTTACAGTTTACTTCTTGTATATATCAGCTCAGCCTTTTTCTTTTGATTATGCCTTTCTAATCAAGAGGGCACATCACAATGTTCGACATCCACTTATATGAACCTCCTTAAATTCCAAAGCCTGTTACAAGTTGAATTACAAGATGGAGAAGTTTGAAGCAGAGAAAACACTTGAACATCAACACAAATCTGAGCCCAGAGATACTTACAAGATTGCTTATATAATTCATTTCTTACTTGGTGCTGGTAATTTACTTCCATGGAATGCATTCATCACAGCCGTTGATTACTTTGGCCATCTTTATCCAACCAACCACATTGAGAGGGTATTTTCAGTAGCTTACATGAGTTCTTCAGTTGTAATTCTAGTTGTAGTCATGAGTTTAGGTGGATGGAGCAAGAATTTTACTTATGGGTTGAGGATGAACTTGGGATTTTCCATGTTTATTCTTTCTTTAATGGTGGCTCCAATACTTGACTGGGCTGGGAGGCCTAGAGGGTCATACGGTGTAACCGTCGCGTCGGTCCTGGTTTGCGGGTTAGCCGATGGCTTGATTGCAGCAAGTTTGATAGGATCAGCAGGAAAGCTACCTAAAGAGTATATGCAGGCTGTGTTTGCTGGAACTGCCTCTTCAGGTATTGCATATTTATATGATTATATCCATTTCTTTGTGTTGTTTAAGGAAATAGAAGTACCAAGAATATAGTAGTATAATAGGATAGGGTTTGATTCAATTAAGGTAACATTGATTTAGCTTGGTTTTTTTGGGAAAGAATAATATCTTTTGGGGACTACTTTCTTCTTCTAGAGCCATAGATAGCAGATGTAGTTATCTACAGCTAGCTACAAGTAATAAAGGTAACTTTCCCTGGTATACATGTAGATAAGAATAAGACTTCTATATCAGCAAAAGATAAATTTTGGTCTCTGTATCTGGCAAGGATTAAGGGCGGCAATTTCGGTGTTATGTTATATATATGTTTCATATGGTTATATTATATATGATATAAATGCTAAAAGAATGATAACCATGTGGCGTCCTGTCATCCAATTGTTAAGTTTTTGCAACACATGGTTACAGAAAATTAAATCTCCATGAGTCATTAGCACTGAAACTGCATAACCTTTCCGGTCACAGGTGTTCTTGTTTCCATCCTGAGGATCCTAACGAAGGCGTCGCTGCCACAGACTCCGCAAGGTCTTCGGACGAGTGCTCACTTCTACTTTATAGTCAGCACAATCATTTTGTTATGCTGCACTTTGTTTTGCAACATACTGTACAAACTACCAGTAATGAAACAGCATCACAAGCTTCATTCACATGAGGTTGCAACAACTTCAAGGACAAAATTTTGGGCTGTTGCGAAAAATATAAGGTATTCGGTTTTCGGGGTTGTTATTATCTATGTTGTGACACTGTCAATCTTCCCTGGATTCATAGCTGAAAACCTTGAATCTAAGTTGCTGCGAGATTGGTATCCAGTTCTGCTGATAACGGTTTACAACATCTCAGATTTCATAGGGAAATCCTTAACTGCAATTTATGTTGTGAAAAGCATAAAGAAGACAACATGGGGTTGCATTCTTAGGCTTTTGTTCTATCCGCTGTTTGCAGCTTGCCTCAATGGACCTAAATGGCTGAGAACAGAAGTGCCTGTAGTTGCATTGACCTTTATGCTTGGAGTAACTAATGGATATCTAACGAGTGTCATCATGATTGTTGGCCCGAAATCAGTTCCGGCTGCAGAAGCAGAGTTGGCTGCAATTGTACTGGTTGTGTTCTTAGGAATCGGGTTGGTTAGCGGGTCGGTTCTTGGCTGGTTTTGGATTGTATGAGGTATTTAGAGTTGTCCTGAAACAGCTAGAAATTCTTGTTAGAAAGTTAATGTGTTTAAGTAGAGCAACCAAGTTGGAATTTCAGTAGTAATCTATTTAAAGACTTAATGATGATAATTAGATTGCTAATTAATCTGAGTAGCTCTGACTTGTTAATTATTCTGATTCGTACTTCAAATGAGTGAAGCATCAAAGGACATTTAGAATTTAGAATAGCTATGCTATGCTATGCTAAGCTAACTATTCGTAGCTGTAAAGTGTATGAAATGCAGCTTCTGATTCCACATCTCAAAGACAATTGTGAAAGACGCAAAGCAGAATATATATGTAATATTAAAGATATGTTCTGTTCATATTTGATAGTAGTTAGCCTATTTCCTTCCAAAATGGCTACATGGTTTCTGTTTGGAGTGAAAATACAAGAATGAGTTGTAAAAAAGAGAACCAGACCGGCACTAGGTATGCTATTACTGGACGTTGTGATACACATCTAAATATCTAATTGGCTAATTAGATCCTGGAAATGTGTTTCTAGTCCTGAGTTCAATATTGATAATCTTAACGAAAAGGACAAATTCCCATGTATGTATCCTTCACTTTTTAGCAGGAACCATTCTATCCTTAACCTATCCTAGATATATTTCACATTCCAGAAATTCAATTACTTCTTGGTTTTCAACTTTTCATCATCAAGTTCACATTTCAATTACTTCTTAGTTTTCAACTTTTCATCATCAGGCTGAAAAGGACGTTCAGAGAGAAATTATAGAGAAATTAAAATTTGAAGGGGCTGTTTTTATTAGGTATGAACACAGATCTTTGAGATTCTTGACTGCACTTAATATCTAAATAAAAAAATTATAGAATTGGATTGAATCATTAATCTTTAAAAATTGGATTGAACTATTGATATTTTTTTTTAATAACAAACTGAATTATACCGTTGATTTAATATTAGGTACAATTCTAGAGTTGAACCGGATTGAATATTTTTAAATCACCTGATTGTAGCAAACCGATCTCACCCCAAGTTTTTCCTATTTACACAATTCACGAAACTTAAACTTGACTTCTTAAGGGAAAAAAAGTCCTTCAGTGCTCCAACGAATTGCTTGGATGGAGTATATGATATAAAGAAGCCATTACGTCCAATAACAGTGATTAGCTCTATTTTCCCACTTAGAAGCACTTTAATCATGAGAAGATTCAACATTTTCAAGATGGTATCATGAGATAAAAGCTTTATAAAATAAAAATTCATTAGATATATAATTTCTCTTTTTACATAACAATTAAAAGGGCAAAACATAGCAACTGGTTAACATTAACAGACTCATGTCAGCAACGGGAGAGAAAGCTAAAAGGAGAGATATGAACAGAGGTCAGAAGTTATATGAAAGCTGTGGTGACAACAAGAGCAATACAGGAGGAGTAAATTTAAGATGCAGCAGCTATAGGAGGAGGCATAGGCCTAACTCCATGAAACTGAATTGGAGCTGAGGTTAAGCTCACCTCTTCTCCCTCTCCTTCCTCTTCATCTTCTTCTTCAGCGTCCCATAGAAACCGAGCATATGATGCTAGCACAAAACTGCAACATAAAACAGGTACCAACATATTCAATTAACACAGATATTCTACAAATGTTATCAAATACTAAGCAAACATGTATAAGCATAATCGATTTGATGGTTCTTCTCACCAATCATCAGGGGAAGCTTTGACAGCTTGGTCGAAATATGCCTCAGCTCGTGAAGCATCCTTGTGGCTTTGCCATATCAAATCAGCATACATAGATAAAACTTTCCCATCATTTGGGTTTGCTAAGATTGCTCTTCCACAATACTCTTCAGCCCTTTCATTATCTCCACGAACCTGTTTCCAATTCCGATAACAATACATTAGGAACAAACACAATTTACCAAGATTAACTCAGATTCGGATAATTCCCAGATGAATATCTCCAATTTCCCAAAAAAAAGGAACAATATAACAGAGAGGCTTTTCAACAAACAGTTGGTAGCATAAGAACTTGTCTTTTTCAGAACTAATTTTACAGATAAACAGTGAAAAAGCTCTGTGGTTGAGAATTTAAAAAGCAACAATTGCTTTTCATGGATAAACAGTAGAATCTTTATTGCAAAAAGAAGCCAAAAAAAAAGAAAGGTTTGCTAAAATTTCCTTTGGCCAGATGATTAAAAGTTACAGGAGAATACATTATGCAAAGATTCCCATTCTTTCGGAATAAAAAAAAAAAAAAAGAAATCAGCATGATCATGATCCAAGCAAAGCAATTCAAGGAAACGAACAAGGCAAAAGACTTTCCAATTTTACCTCTTTCAAAAATCTCGCGTAGTTGCTAAGAAGCAGCGAATTCCCTGGATTTGCTTCAATCATGTTCTGATAGTAATTTTCTGTACTATCCTTTCCACGATTTGAATCCCCAAACCCAGAATTTCCATTATCTCTGCTGTCCGATCCACCATTCCGGCCACTGCCGCCATTACAAGCTCCGCCACCAACCAAAAGCCCCAGTATGCCATTATTATTCTTCGTATCAACATCATACTCTTGATTCAACAAACTAGATCCCAAATCCAACGGAGAGCGGAACGAGTCCGTCTTTTCCTCTTCCTCCTCGAGCGTGATCCGATCCATGATTTTGTTGAAAGGTTTCCACTTAGGCACGGCAAGTTGCCTGAGGTCGGTCTCAGAAAAAGCTCTGGTCATTTTATTCATGGAATCGTCATGGGGAGAAGAAGAAATTGAAGTGGAGGAAGAAGCCGATAGTGTGAGCGATCTAGATTTGGGAACATGGTGAAAGATTTCGGGGTCAGGCGAGGGGTCAATTGAGTGAGGTATCCATGAATTGAGTAATGGCGCCGATGCAGTTCGGAGAAGCATCGTTCAGCTTTTTCTCTCTCTTTCTCTTTCTCAGTGCAGTAGTTCAGAAAACGAAGCTGAAAAAGGCAGACTTTTTTTTTTTTATAGGGAGCGAGGTTGACGTACATATTTAATCATGGCCGTTGATCATACACGGAAGAAACCTTAGTGTGGCGCACGTGGTTTTATTTTCATCAACTGGTTTTGATGCAAGAATTATTGTATTTGAATACTACTAGCGGTTAAGAAAGATAAATCCATTTCTTACTTTATTTTTTTTTCACCATGGTTTTTTTTATAAAAAAAAATTTAAAAAAGTTTTATTTATCATCCTATAGATCTGGTTGATTGATAATGAAATAATTCTTAACAGAAAAAACTATTAATGAGTTTGTTTCTTGAATTCATTATATAAAGAAGCTTTAATAATGTTAATTTTTAACAAGTTGTCACTTGCAGTGGCGAATACAGGATTACTCGGTTGGAGGGACCGATTTTACATGCGCGTTCGGAAAATTTTTTTTTGCTAAATCGAACTTGCTTAATTTTCTTTTTGTATATATACGTGTTATAATTTGAATGGTCAACAACTAATTTTAAGTATTAATGTACAATTTCTCAAAATTAAGCTAGATTTCATTTAATAGTCCTAATAGTAAAAAAATGGATTTAGAGAGGGCTGAACATGTAAAAAAATTATAAAATTTGATTTCAGATGGGCTATCAGGTCAAAAAAAAATTAGAAATTTGGATTTATGGAGGTCTAACAGACCAAAAAAATTAGAAATTTAGATTTAGAAATGTCTAACAAACCAAAAAAAATATGAAATTTGGATTTAGACAGACCTAAAAAATTAAAAATTTGGATTTATGGAGTATCTAATCAATCCAAAATTTTGAAATTTTGAATTTTGGACAAACTTAACACGTTATGTAATATATTTAATTTTTTTTTAATAGTTCAATGCTAGTTTCTAAAAAAAATTATAGCATTTTTATATTTTTTTTATTTTTAGTTTTAAAATTTTAAAATTTAATTTAGAAATTCAATTGTTTGAGTCTCAAAATTAAGAAATTATTTTTTAATAGAAAAGATATAATATAAATGAATTCAAAAGTGTTATGAAAATAAATAAATTAATTAATAATGGTTGGTGTTCGATATGGTTACTTTGTTTTTTACAAAGTACCGTTACTTGGTGTGGTTTTCACCATTGGATGATAGAGCATAAAATTAATCCAATGGTGAAAACCACACCAAGTAACGGTACTTTGTAAAATACAAAGTAACCATAGCGGGCACCTGGTTTTATAATTATTGAAAAATAAAATTTAAATAAATAAACACTTTTTAAAATAAATTGAAGTTGGAGGGAATTCAACCTAGGACCTTTAAAAAAAAGCAAGTGTTTCTAACCGTCTCATCTAGCTTTAAGCAATGAAATATTACTACATAAAGTTTATATAGACTATTACTAATATTAGAGGGGCCGAAACTACTCGTAACCATGGAAGTTTCGACGGTCGGAGGGGTCCGGACCCACCGGGTCCCCCTGTATCCGCCCCTGGTCACTTGTAAAAGTTATGCCATATACATAAACTAAAACAATAGTAATAAGCTTACTAGAATAGTTAATGAATAAAGAATTATCAGATTGACATGGTTTAAAACCATGATTATAAAAAAAAAAAAAAAATCTATGGTCTGTTTGGTATGATGTAATGAGCATTGTAATGGAATGCTCATTACATTGAAGAGTCATTGCCATATTTGGTTGCATATTAAAGTTTGGGTTAAGGTGCAAAAATACCCCTAACGTTTTGGGTCAGGAGCAATTTTACCCTTAACGTCTAAAATGGTGCAAATTTACCCCTAACGTTGGAACCTAAGAACAATTTTACCCCTAACGTTAATAAATTGGGTCAATTTCAGTCACTATTATAAAACACGGATATTTTTGTTCATTATTCTGCACCAATTGCATAATAATTCGTTCTAAAAAAAGATTTCATGTTTTTTATAATTTAATAATAGAATTTGAGATTAGTATTTATAAATTCGGTGAATTTTTTTGAATTTTTTTTTGTGTAATCCGTACAAAAAGACAGTATATTTTTTTATTTTTTTTATTTTTTTCACATCCCAACAAATGTTTGTGATTTGTTACTGATAAAATGACACATGTATGAAGTGTAGATAACAAGATTCATGACCGAGAAGACAGTTTGATGAATTATTTCTCAAATTGACCCAATTTATTAACATTAGGGGTAAAATTGCTCTTGGCTTCCAACGTTAGGGGTAAAATTGCACCATTTTAGACGTTATGGGTAAAATTGTTCCTGACCCAAAACGTTAGGGGTATTTTTGCACCTTAACCCTTAAAGTTTTATTGTAATGAAATGAGATATCCATAGATTAAATTTTGTTTAACAACTATTGTAATTCCCATTACATAAAAAAAAATGGCTTGAATTTTCATTACATCCAAAGCATGCGATCCTAATTTCTATCTTTAAAGTTTTATCTAACCTCTCATTTGTCAAATCTCACTTCTCATCATTCTCAAAAGCGCAAAAACTTGAAAAACTCAAAACGAAAAAAAGTGAAAAAAATGAAAAATGAGAAAATAGGAAAAAACGGTGAAAATGGAAACGAAAAAAACGAGAAAAATGTAAAGAAAATACTATGAAAACACGGAAATTATATACTAATTTCACGTTTTTCATGTTTTTTTTTGTTGATTTTAATTATGTAAATAAAATTTTACTATCACATTTAACTAAATAAATATAACTATTGTAATGGTAATTACATTGCATCATTTTTTTTATTTGTCAACCAAACATGGTAATGGAATCACTATTCCATTCCATTACGTTATAATTTTGATTACACTACGGCTTTCAGGGTAAATTACAGAACTAGGTCAAATGGGAGGTTCATTTACATATTTAACTCATTTACTCAACCTAGTACATATCTAGACTGATTTTGTGTGACTTTTCAATAATACCCCTAACATTTCCACTTCCCCCTTACGCGAACGTTCTCTCCCCTCTTCTCCTTGGGTGCGCGAAACGTTGTTGGCTCCTCCATTAATGATTCCAAGACTTTTGATCTTCTTATCTTCTTTTAAATTGCACGAAATCTGCACCATTTCTTCAAATCAAGATGTATTTCTCTTTTTCCTCTCTTCATCTCTTAATTCTGCAACTTCCTAATCCTAGAAAACGAAGCCATGGTTCTTTCCCTTCCTGTTCCTGCTCGTTACTTGGTTTCTTTCTTCTTGTTACTATCAAAGAAATGGTTATTCTACGTTATTTCCATCATTTTTTCCAGTTTATCATATTGTTATTGTCGCTTTTAAAGGTGAAAGGCGCGAAAAATGTAAGTATCTGATGTTTCTTTTGCGTTTTTCCATGCAATCACTTCGCGTAGTCGATGATTTCGCGAAGATCTGCGAAGAGAAAGAGCCTGAAACGTGTGGATCTATTTCACGAATCAATTAGTTCGCGAAGTCTGCGAGTAGAAAAGTTCATGATTTCACTCGCAGACTCGCAAAAGCATCGATATGTCAGACTTCGCGAAAACATCGATTCGCGAAGTTATCCTTTTCCCTGCACATTTACATTCGCATGCTTCGCTAATCCCCATTTCGCGAAGCCAAAATCGTCTTTTTCCCTGCCTAACACGATTACTTTTTCCTGAAGGTGGTTGATTACCTAACATTCCTTTCTGGAAGGCGGCGTATTGGGCTGCATGGGAGATAACTTTCCTTCCTGTATAGGGAGAAATTTCCCTCAAGATTGGCACATTCGCTTTGAAATGATTGGTTAGGAGAGATTGTGCCAATCTTGGTGTGCACCATGGGACACATCCATCCCAAAAGGTCTGGACTTCCATTTATCATCCCAAAAGGTCTGGACTTCCTGTAGAGCGAGAAATTTCCGTCCAGATTCGTCATGTTGACTTTGAAATGATTTGTTAGGAGTTTATTGTGGCATTCTTATTGTAAATTTTGATAATGTTATGATTTTAATGTTGTTATTATGACAATCTTGTTATAAATTTTGATAATGTTATGATTTTAGTGTTAGAATCCGTTGTTGTTTGACATTTTTTGTTATATACCACTTCGCGAATTAGCTTCAAAACACATTCAGGCTTCGTATATGCTAATTAAATTCAAGTAAACCAAACATTAGCTTCGCAAGCTTCACATATGGTCGAATATGTGAAGTCGGACGAGATGGAGATAGACGCACGTAAATATTGAGGGTATTATGGGAAAGTCACACAAAAACAGTCTAGATATGTAGTAGGTTGAGTAAATGAGTTAAATATATAAATAGGCCTCCTATTTGACCCATTTTTATAATTTACCCTTACATTATATTGCATTACGACATACCAAATGGACCATAAAAACCTAAAAACTTTGTCTAATGGCTTGTTTTGAGCCTTATAAAGACTTTGTTAATTTACAAACTAAATTGGAATGAGGTAAAATCATACCTGATGGTTTTTTTGAAGTCATAAGCTTATCAGAATACTTAATGAATAAACTCTGGAAACCTAGAAAATCATTGTCTAATGGTTTGTAATTTTAGCCGTATAACATAGACCAATTTTATGACAACAAGAGGTAAGATTAATTTGACAATACTAACTCCATAACAGGGGAAAGTATCTAGATAATCAATTCCTTCCACTTGTTTATAACCCTTTGCTATCAACCTAGCTTTATACCTTTCTATAATGCCATCACTCTTGAGTTTAACTTTAAAGACCCACTTTACAGTCTATTTTAACTTTGCCATGTCGTAAATGTTATGGTCCAAGTATGAGTGGCTTCTAGTGCTTTTAGTTCCATATCCATGGTTTGTCTCCAAAATTCATGTTGGATTGCCTCTTTATAGTTCTTTGGCTCTGCAACAATGGTCAGCTTCACAATCTAATGCTTATGAACATCAAACAGCTTACAATATCCTAAATTTAGCATATTATCAATTTCGTTAAAACCCCTAAACTAAATACAGTAAAACCTCTATATAGGAATACACTTGAGACCGGACTATTTGTATAACAATTGGAATGTTATTACTAAATAAAGTTTGGTATAATAAAATTTCTAAACACATATAATTTTAAATTTTAAATAATAACACTTGAAATTGGTTAAGATTATCATAGGCATGCATTGTTTATATTATAATGTATAACAATAGACATTAATGGAATAAATTAAATATTTAGAATTTCAATTTAGAGTTTAGGTTTTCAATATATAGATAATTGAAAGAGTTTTATGGGAAAAATGTAAACATCAATGAGAATACTAAATATGTATAATTTCAAGTTGTAGTTTGTGTTTCCAATTCATAGATAATTTCTACAGTTTTTTTTTTTAATATTTTATGATTATTTTGAATTCTTAATATATACATATAAATATATAATTATTACTATATGGAGGCATAATTTCTAAAGGTGGGACTTGAAAAGTGTATAACAAATAACGTTTGAGAGGTTATTCCTATTTATAACTGGTCCAAGTTGGGACCGAGTTTTTTTATAACAAAATAGACATTATTCCTATATAGAGTTTTCCTATATAGAGGTTTTACTGTATCATCAATCTAATCGAACCCCTAAATATCATATTATCAATTCAATGCAATCAAAATCCTAAAATCAAAAACCCTAAATATTACCAATTCAATTAGAGACACTAACTATCACATTATCAATTCAACTTAATCTAAATCTCTAAAATTAAAACCCTAAAATCAAAATCCCTAAATAATTAAAAACCCCAAATTAAAGATTTACCTTTATGTCTCTCTCTCCTTAAGCAGTGGCGTCGTCTCCTCGTCGGTCTTCTTCCAGGCAGCGTCTCCTCCTCTTGTCTGCATCGCAGGAAGTCACGAGCTCATCTTCTTCTTTTTGAGAAAGAAGAACAGACAACAATAGAGAAACTCTTCATTTATTTCGCGAAGAAATAGTTTCTCCTCTAGTATAATTGAGGAAGAACAAAAATGTCATTCCTTATTGTTTTTAATCAGATTGAATGGAATGAGGTATTTTTATTCAGTTTGCCCTAAAAAAAAATTAGACACCTCCATCTATCTTTATCAATCGTCGTAGCTAGGGACTCCCACCCATGGAGATTTAAGCCGAAATCTTGGACGGAGCACTTCAACCATAGGTTTTTTCAGTGGGTTGAAAGGTCGGTCGACCCTCCTTAACCCTCCCTAACTTTGTCACTCATCTTAAATCTTCAATTAGATCATTTATCATATACCTTAAATCTTCAATTAGATCCTTTATGATATACTTTAAGATTAAATTAATTCAATTTGACAACCACTAAAGTATCTATACTATTATAATAGCGGAAGCATAGAGAATTTACAAGAAGTGTTTTAAAGCATTTTTGGCTTAGTTGGCATCGTAGGAGCAAAAAGAATAAATGAGTTTTAAAAAAAAATGAGTTAATGAACTTTTATCTATATTATAAGTACTATATTAACACATTATTTATTATCAATTATTAGCCTATTAATTAAAGTAATAAAAGAAAGTATGAGTTATAAGAAGATGAAAAACTACTAAGCGAATGAAATCCAAAGTCACAAATAAACCTATATATAAAGCATGGTATATAGTATTCCATCATTATATTCATTGGCCACCGAAAATCAAAGACATCCTTTAAT
Organism: Euphorbia lathyris; assembly: GCF_963576675.1. NCBI lineage: Eukaryota > Viridiplantae > Streptophyta > Magnoliopsida > Malpighiales > Euphorbiaceae > Euphorbia > Euphorbia lathyris. The sequence goes on from NC_088917.1 coordinate 57,765,767, forward strand.
TTTGATTATGTATTAGTTTTGTTCTTAATCTTATAATTTTATTCTTACTTTAAATAATATAGTTTTATAATTTTTTTTCTTGCTTTATTAAGAGATTCAGATTTATTTAAGAGCGGTTTCCATTAATAAACTGTATTAATGGAATTTTTTCAAGAATTGGGTGAATTTAGAATTTGATGTCCCCAATTAAAGAAATCGGATGGAAATAGAAGAGATATAGACAACTGAAATCGGGAAAAGCAAATGTGTTAGAAATTACAAAAAAAAATCGTTATGTTTCCGAATGTAATTATTCGATTTTTTCATGTGTATTAGTTATTTTGATCTCAATTATGTTGTTCAACACATCTCACTGCCTTATCTATGTTTTCTTTTTTATTTGTATTTTTTTTCAAAATGACTAAATAAATATTTGTATATTTTCATTCTTTTTTAGTATAAGTTGCTAGGTGTAATCGTTGAATTGTTAGCTCTAACTAAAATATGGATTTTTGGTTTTATATGAACACAATTGTTAGGTTTAATTAGATTTAGATTAATTTCTCAAATTCAGAACCTTATGAAGTCGACTGATTTTTTTTTAATTTGAGTTTATCTAACTCATATGGATTGAAATTTTTTATTTTTATGCATTTTTTATATGAACAAATATAAAATTTCACACAATAGTTTTTTTATACGAACAAATATAAAATTTCACACAATAGTTGTTTATTGAAGTTGGAGACATATTGAAGAAAATAATTAAAAAGGTATTGAAACATTATACTTACAATGAAATTTATATCAATTATAAATCATGTTTTGTCATGATTACCATTCTAAGTTTATTTGTCATTTTCAGTGATGGATTCTATATCTATATCTAATAATGGAAGCAGAGTGAAATTAATGTGGAGAGTTTTAGAGGTCTTTTTGATTAATTGTCAAAATAGTAATAAAGAAAATTATAAATATTATATCTAACCTAATATATATTTAATAGATATAATAAAAATAACTTACAAAATATCCCAACAAAAGAAAATTATATGACGATAAAAAAAATATAAGGATCCATTCAAATTCCATTAATTTAACTTTAATAAATAACATTAAAACCAATAGAACTAAAAAAAATTATTACACATTAAATTTTTTTGTTGTAATAATTAACAAAATATTTAAACCTCCAAACTATTATATAAACCAAATAAAATTTAAAAAGGAAGACATGCTTATTTCAAATTCATGGATTTATCAAAGATTTTTGAAAGCACGAGAAAAAGAATTTTGAGGAGAGCTAGAATTTGATTGAAAAAAGATCGCCATAAAGTGTAGTAAATATTTTAAAATTGTAAGATTATATAGAAAAAATATTATACAAGAACGGAAAGGAAAGACCCTTGCAAACATGTCAATATGGTCAATAGATTATGACTTCAATAATTTCCAAAACCTATTATCAAACAATTATAAAGATATGTATGTTAATTTATTTACAATTTGTAAATTTAAATTATTTTTAAAAAACTCTTAATATCACTACATGTAAATGATATAAAATTTAAAAAACATTAAAATATTGTAAAAAAAAGTTATCCATCCACATAACACGTGGGTACAATACTAGTTTTATTTTATTTTATTTTTTGTTTTTTTATAATTGATTTACAGAAATAAAATAAGCCATCTAAAAAGAATATAATAAATATTGAATCAATTAACCGAATTCACTTCCTAAGAATATTTATAAATTGCTTAAACAAAAAAGAATATTTATAATTAGCCAAAAATAAAAATTTAAAACCATTAATTTAAAAATATATATTAAAAAACAGAAGTGTCTGTATTCATATGGGTGGAGTATATTGTAAAAAAGGAACGATTTCAATGCCAAATGGCAAATGCCAAACACGAGTTGAATAAATAAATATACGTTTGGCGTCTCTTTGATAAATTTGGTTGACATACTACGAAGGTAGACTGGACTCCAAGAAGCATGTCACGTGACATGGGTCCCCCTCGGAGTGGCTACTGAATGCACGTTCACGCCCCTAATTTAGTGTGACCACGTCACACCACTAGGACCAATATCTCGTGAGCAAGGACCAAGAGAATTCAAATGAAAACCTTCAATATTTACTTTGATAGGGAAGAGAGAGTAAAAGGTAAGTTTTCTGATTAAAGAAGTGAGTAAAACGTAAAAAAAAAAATTTTAAAAATCGATTTTTATTTTTAGTATGTTTTTTTAAGGGTGAAAATCAATCTTGAAACAACCTGTTGATAATAGATTTTGGTGTTTGGAGAGAAGTTCGATTTGGCGATTCTGATATTGCAAACGTAAAATTGAAGATGAGAAGATCGAATTTGAAAAAATCTACTGGAAATTAATTTTTATAATTTCTTTTTACTTTTTATTTCTCATAGTCAAGAAACTCTTATTTTTAGTTTTGGCCTAATACATCATCAACTCTCTGAACTTGTTCAAAATAGTAGATTGACTCCCTAAACTTTACAAATGTTTCACTGGCTTCCTAAACTTGCTTATTTCGTATCACCAGCTTCCTAAACTTGTCCATAAAAGTACATTAGCTCCTTAAACTTTGCAAGTGTCTCACCAACTCCCTAAACTTACTTATTCTGTAACAACTAAATACAAAAACTTATTAAACCTAAATTTTAAAAATACGTTTTCATCTATTCGAGATGTAATTTTTTCGCTTCTCCTACCTTTCAACCTATTATAAGAGTTAGTGTTGCAGGTTTGAGAGATTGAAATTGATGAGGATCGAGAGTTAGTATTATGGTTTTTATATTTAGTTGTTACATAATAAGCAAGTTTAGAAAGTTGGTGAGACACTTACAAAGTTTAGGGAGCTAATCTACTTTTATGAACAAGTTTAGGGAGCTGGTGATACGAAAATAAGCAAGTTTAGGAAGCTAATGAGACACCTATAAAATTCATAGAAACAATCTACTATTTTGGACAAGTTGAAGGAGTTTAGTGATGTATTAGGCCTTTAGTTTTCCATACCAAAAGGGTTTATACCATTAATTTTCCAAAATTACCTTTAAGGCTTTAACCCATTCCATTGTACTACTAGTCTACATCGGTATAGCTAGAAACATTACCTTCATTACTCAACTCAACTAATTCACAATTCAACCCAATGATATATAATCATAAATATAAATAATCATCACAATTTTGATATCCTCATGTTTGTCAACATTAGCTGTTAGCTGATAGTTGTTTACATTAGCTGATTGTGTGAACTTATTTGGTAAAACTTAGCTGATTGCTAATAGTTGTTTGTGTAAAATGACAAAAAAAGATATGATAAAATATTTATTTAGTGTTAAAGAGTATCAACTAGGGATAAAAATATCCACAAAAAGAGATAAAGCAATAAGCTAATTGATAAAATAAAACTCCTAAAATGAGCATTTTCAAAATTAGCTTTTAAGACCCAATAAGCTCTTTCAAATGTATATTCACCAAACACCACTATTAAAGATTTGACTAATCAAAACGCTCAAACCTCTAATTTTACTTCAAAAGCTTTTTACCAAACAGGATCATCATATCAATAAATTAATTGAATCAAAACAACCAATTATATATCATCATAAATATAAATAGTTATCACACCTTTATATCATATCAATAAATTAATTGTATAAAAAACTTATCTGGTGATTAAAATATAGGAAAAATTATAAAAATGGGTCAAATGGGAAGTTCATTTACATATTTAATCCATTTACTCAACCTACTACATATTTAGACTGATTTTGTGTGACTTTCTCATAATACACCTAACCTTCCCACTTCCTCTTATGCGAACGTTCTCTTCCTTCTTCTCCTTGGGTGTGCAAAACGGATGTTGGCTCCTCCATTAATGATTCAAAGCCTTTTGATCTTCCTATCTTCCTTTAAATTGCATGAAATCTGCACCATTTCTCCAAATCACAATGTATTTCTCTTTTTCATCTCTTCATCTCTTGATTCTGCAACTTCCTAATCCTAGAAAACGAAGTCATGGTTCTTCATCTTCCTGTTCTTGCTCGTTACTTGGTTTCTTTCTTCTTGTTACCATCAAAGAAATGGTTATTCTACGTTATTTTCATCGTTTTTTCCAGTTTATCATATTGTTATTGTCGCTTTTAAGGGTGAAAGACACGAAAAATGTAAGTATCTGCTATTTTTTCTGCGTTTTTCCATGAATACACTTCACGTAGTCGATGATTTCGCGAAGATCTGCGAAGAGAAAGAGCTTGAACTGTGACGATCTACTTCCCGGATCTATTAGTTCGCGAAGTCTGCGAGTAGAAAAGTTTATGATTTCACTTGCAGGCTTCGCGAAAGCATTATGCGACGTAGATCGTCACGTTTCAGACCTCGCATACCTCGCGAAAACATCGATTAGCGAAGTAAAATCATCTCTTTCCCTGCACATTTACATGTTTCGCTAATCCTCATGTCGCGAAGCCAAAATCGTCTTTTTTCCTGCCTAACACGATTAATTTTTCCTGAAGGTGGTTGATTACATAACATCTATTTCTGGAAGGCGGCGTATTGGGTTGCAGGAGAGATGACTTTCTTTCATGTATAGGGAGAAATTTCCCCCAAGATTGGCACATTCACTTTGAAATGATTGGTTAGGAGAGATTGTGCCAATCTTGGTGTGCACCATGGGACACGTCCATCCCAAAAGGTATGGACTTCCTGTAGAGCGAGAAAATTCCGTCTAGATTCCTCACGTTGACTTTGAAATGATTTGTTAGTAGTTTATTGTGGCAATCTTGTTGTAAATTTTGATAATGTTATGATTTTAATGTTGTTATTGTGGCAATCTTGTTGTAAATTTTGATGATGTTATGATTTTAATGTTAGAATCCGTTGTTGTTTGGCATTACACTTCGCGAATTAGCTTCAAAACACATCCAAGCTTTGCGTATGCTAATTAAATTCATCAAGTAAACCAAACATTAGCTTCGCAGGTTTCGCATATGCTAATTAAATTCATCAAGTAAACCCATCGATTAGCTTCGGAGGCTTCGCATATGATCGAATCTGCGAAGTCAGACGGGATGGAGACAGACGCACGTAAATATTGAGGGTATTATGGGAAAGTCACACAAAAAAAGGCTAGATATATAGTAAGTTGAGTAAATGAGTTAAATATATAAATGGACCTTCCATTTGACTTAGTTTTATAATTTACCCTAAAATATATTATTTCTGATATAGTTAAAGTGTAGCCTTTTTTGTGTGTTGAGAAATTGTTGTTTTATCAAATTCTATTTAATTAGTAATAACCTCTAAATTAGAATAGAATTCAATAAAAAAAAATGTAGTTTGATCCGATTCCCTTCATTATATTATATGAGACCTTCATTATATTATATGAGAGGAAAATACAAAACCCCATTGATATCTCCAACATTTACTATTTGGGGTTGGGTGGCATGGCATTTGCCTTTATGGTTTGTGGGTCCGGTGGAGCCCACTGGCGGAATTCAACGGTGCACCCCTTGAGAAATGGAGAGTTCCGATCAGGACGGATCTACAGTGGGGGCAATGGGGCACTTGCCCCCACTGAGATCTATAAAGAAATAGAATCATATGTATTAATTTTTTAAGTTTTGGACTTTGCCCCCTCTGAAACGCCATTGCTGCTGCTGGGAAAGCTTCTGTTGTCGCAAGGTAGGAGATGAATAGAAATGAGGGATATAATGGTAATTGTCTTGTATTTATTTTAGATCAAACGACGCTGTTTCTGTATGATAAATAAAAAAGCAGGGATATATTCGTAATTGTCTTGTATTTTAAACCAAGCGATGTCGTTTCTGTATATATAAAGCTTCACATGCATAATCACCCAAACTATTAGTAGCAACTTCTAATATTTCAATCATAAACCAACTTTTTAATATTTACTCGTAAACTTATGATATGAATAACTTGAGGTTAAATGCACTATTGGTCACTGAACTTATATAGTTATCTCAAAATAGTCATTCAATTTCATTTTATTTTAATAAAATCACTTAATTTTGAGTTTTGTCTCAATTAGGCCACTCTGCCGATTTCATTGATTAAAAAGCATCGAAATGATGACATACATGACACGTCTGCATGAGTCAACTCAAATCTTTGACCAAAACGACACATGACATCCACATATGCGTCACATTGCTATCACATATCGGTTATTTTTATGAAAAAAAAACAAAATTTAGTTTTTTTTCATAAAAATAACCGACACGCGGATATTATATGTCGTTTCAGTCAGAGATTTGAGTTGACTCATGCACACGTGTCACATATGTCATCATTCCAATGCTTTTTAATCACTAAAACGGTCAGAGTAACCTAATTGAGACAAAACTCAAAGTTGAGTGATTTTATTGAGACAAATAGAAATTGAGTGACCATTTTGAGACAACCATGTAAGTTCAGTGACCAATGGTGCATTTAACCCGATTAACTTATTAAATGGTTAACTAAATTATATGCTGAATTAAATTATATGTTTAACTAACTTAGAGTCCGTTTGTTTTAACTGTTATTTATTGTTGCTGTTTAAAAAAACTGCTTTTCCAAAAGCAGAGATTCTCTGCTTTTGTAATAGACTACTTTTCATAGGTAAAATGCAAATAGGAGGTTACTAGCTAAATACCTAAAACATTCCATTTTGAAGTGAAAGGCCAAACAAGGAACATGAAAATGAGCTATCAAACACACACTTATTTTATTATCTATTACAACAGATTATTCATAAACTTTAGTTATAAAAAAATACTTCACTAGAAAAGAGTTGATCGCTCATTAAACAAGCGATTGATAAAAATGTTAATGTAAAAGAAAGAGTTTGCCCCCACTATCTATAAATCCTGGATTCGTCCCTGTTCCGATCTTATGCCGGAAGGTGATGCAAATTATATTAAAGATGGAAGGGTGGGATGTCAATTACTGTATTATTACCCATTCAATTATAATTAGTGCTTTCAATTATTCGTTTTTAGGCATTAGCAAACTTGTACTTGTGTACTTGGGAAATACTTTATATTTAACAAATGGAAGACTTCACATGTTGCACATTGCCTGAATCGTATTTCATAAACAACATAATATTGGGTATTTTGGTAATTTTAATTGGGATCGTTTTGATTTGTCACTAGTAGATTTTGACTTATTAGAATTGTACAGTACCTATTAAAATTTTAGAATGAAATTCCAATAAGTTCATATTTAAGTTTTAGTTTTATTTTTATAGAAATTTGAATATGAATAGCAACTAATATGAGTTTCTTTGGGAGCATGTTGGTCCATAATCATTAGGAAAGTATGATCATATTAGAAAATTATAGTATTCTTGAGAAAATAAATTACCCCGATTGACGTTTAAACTCAAACGATTGTAAATGATAGGTTTAAACTCAAACGATTGTAAATGATAGGTCTCTGTCAAATTTCTAAAGAAATTCTAAAAAAATAAGAAATAATGTTACGCTCAAAATGAGAACAATAACCACCGATTTTTCTGTTAATAATTCGTTGTTCTATAACTATATAAAAAAGAAGAGTTTAAATAACAACTTTTCCTAAAAAAATTATACCTATTATTTAGCCTATTAAGAAATATAAAACTAATAAAACTAATAGATAATGCCTACAATTTAACTAACTATATTATTGAATTCAAAAAGCAAATAAGACTTTTACTTAAATTACACCCATACCCCTTCAACTTTACTCATTTTAACATTATGGTCACTGAACTTCAATTCTTAACGGTATGACCACTGAACTTTACACTTTTTAACATTGGTGGTCACTCAACGCCTCAAAACGACTGTTGCCGGGTTAAAAATAAAAAATCCAAAGCGTAATGATATTCTAAGAAACTTTAATTCTTGAAAATTTTCGTTTTGAGGTTATTTAGGTGTTGTTTTGTTAGGAGAGAGAGTGAATTTTTAGAGAGAGAAAGCTCCAAAAAATGTGATTTTGGAAAATAAAAAATGTGGTTTGATGGTATATGTCGTTTTGAACAATTTTAATTCTTGAATATTTTCATTTTGAGGTCGTTAAGGATCACTTTGAGAAGTTAGTTAAAATTGAGTGGCTACCAATATTAAAAAGTATAAAGTTCAGTAGCCACAATGTTAAAATGGGTAAAGTTGAGTGGCCATGGATGTAATTTATCTATCATTTCATTGCAAAATTCTACTTTAATCCACATACTTAGAATAATGCTTCACGAACTCAAATGGAGATAACGCTTGTAGGTAAATCATAAAGAGATCATAATTTGTTGAAATAATGAAGATGAAGAAGAAAGTATTTGTTCTTCATTTACAGAAAAGATCCATAGCAAGAAGAATAAGAGAAAGTCTTGGAAGTCCAAAAGGTTACGTATTGAAGATTGAGTTAATCTATCTGACTCAATACATAATAAGTAAAACTGGTGACTCTTCACTTGACCAGGGGCAGTTTGGTCTTTACGCAGGGGTGGAGGACATTTTGGTCTTTCACTCATAATTAGGGCATTCTAGAAGCAGTCCACCAGCTTATAATGATCACCACCTTACCCAATCAGCTCTTAAGAAGATCATCACCATTCATCATATCCAGACTTGATCAATGGTGATGATTCAGCCACTTGGCTTGTCCTTTCATACTTAGCCACCAAGATTACTTGTTCAATACACCTAGAAACAATATAAATGTAATAGTTAGCAAAGGTTATTTTTAATGAGAATATTGAGAATTTTATCCTAAGCTCATTCAAATTAATATGGTATCAGAGCAAAACTAACCCTAGAAAAGGCTATCCTTTCTTTCGGGGTGAGCCATGGCCGGACAAGTAGCTCCGATGATCACGTCGAGCAGCCCCTTTCATCTTCCTCAAAACGAAACTCCAGCGCTATCCCTGGTTTCGCAGGTCCTAACTGGACCAAACTATCACCACTGGTCTAGAGCTGTCAAGGTAGCTTTAATGTCCAAGAATAAGTTCGCCTTTGTAGATGGCACCATCACAGCTCCTGCAATCACTGATAATATGTATAATCAGTGGGAGAGATGAAACAATATGGTAATATCTTGGATTCATCATGCTTTATCACCTTCTATAGCGAGAAGCATAATGTGGTTGGACAAGGCAGACCAAATCTGGGCTGATCTGAAGGAACGTTTTGCGCAGACAGACTCGTTGCGCATACTGGAGCTACGAAGGGAGATTCATGGCCTGAAACAGGGAAATGGAAATGTCACAGAGTATTACACAAGTTTGAAAATACTCTATGATGAACTTTCTAACCTCAGACCTATGCCAAAATGTGTATGCAGGACACCATGCAGCTGCGATGCTTTCAAAGTATTGCGAGATCAGCAGGATGCGGATCAGGTTATTACTTTCATTCAAGGGCTAAACGACTCTTATTCGACTGTTTGCTCACAGATCCTGTTGATTGAGCCCTTGCCATCCTTGAACAAAACTTACGCCTTAGCCATCCAACACGAGAGACAGATAGGCCTTGCCCCTATCAAAGGAAACGAAGGAGGTGACAACAACATGTTTGCAGGTTTCACAAACACAAACACAAACAACAAGCAGAACAACCAGCAGAATAGGCAAAACAACAACACAAAATATAATACACGCAAAGGTAAAAGCTCAGCATTGTGCAATTTTTGTGGCTACACAGGACATACAGAGGACATTTGCTTCAAAAAACATGGTTATCCACCCAACTATGGCAACAAAAATAGAGGAAATCCTTTCAGAACCAATCAGCCCAAGGCCAACTCAGCAGTGAATCAGGGCAGAGAAGGTGGAGACTCTGGGGAGGAAGACAATAGGCAAGCCAACACATAACCGTTTTCTCTAACCAAGGAGCAGTATCAGACACTTGTTGCCCTATTGCCACTGAACCATCCGGGGAAGGTTCCAGCCTCGAGCAGCAGTGTCAACACATTTGTCAAGGGAGACAGTTCTGGTAACAGCCTAAAACCTAACCCTATCTCATCATGCTGGATAATTGATACAGGGGCAACGGATCACATCATTTGTGATGTGCGAATATACAGCTCATATGTCAAGATAGACAAGTGCTGGGTAAATTTGCCAAATGGGGAAAAGGTTAAGGCAAAGTACATTGGCACTGTGATACTAAGTCCACAGTTTATCTTGCATAACGTGTTGTGCATACCTGCTTTTGATTACAACCTTATTTCTACTAGTAAACTGTTAAGTGCTAGCAGACTGTGCGTCGTAATAACAGGATCAATGTGTGTGATACAGGACACCACAAGTTGGAAGAGGATTGGCTTGGCTAAAGAGCATGAAGGTCTTTATTATTTGGAGTACCCATTACCAAATGGAATTTCTGTTTTTTCAATTAAAACAAATGTATGGAATTTGCGCTTCGGCCATCCCTCTTATGAGAGATTGAAAGGCCTAAGCATATCATGTAATGATTTTGATTCCCACAAAGCAATACCATGTGATGTTTGCCAGAAAGCTAAGCAAAAGAAAATTCCTTTTTCACTAAGTCATAGCCTAGCCAAAGAATGTTTTGACCTTGTACACATGGACATATGGGGTCCGACACAGGAATCACATTCTAACAAACGTTATTTTTTAACCATTCTTGACGACCACAGCAGGTATACATGGATCACGTTAATGCAAACAAAAGGTGAAGCAAGCACAGCAGTACAACAATTCTGCAACTATGTTAACAGACAATTTAACAAAAATGTCAAGGTAATACGGACAGATAACGGCCCTGAGTTCATCATGAAGGATTTTTTTTCGAGAAATGGAATTACACACCAAACTTCATGTCCAGAAACACCACAACAGAACGGCAGAGTTGAAAGGAAACATCAAGACATTATGAACACTACTAGGGCACTCATTTTTCAAAGCTCGTTACCAAAGGAGTATTGGCCAGAGGCAGTCAGCCATGCTGTCTACCTCATAAACAGGCTGCCATCACAGCCTATTCAAGGGCAAACGCCATATGAGCGTGTATATGGCACAGTAGCAGTTCTCGAGGAATTAAGGGTGTTTGGATGTTTGGCATATGCCTCCACTCTGGACAGGCATAAGAGCAAATTCACCGAAAGAGCAATCAAGTGTGCATTCATGGGCTACAAACATGGCATAAAGGGATTCAGGCTTTTAAATCTAACAGATAATGTGTTTTTCTTTTCCAGGAATGTGAGATTTTTCGAACAATACTTTCCTTTCTCAGAAAAGGATCAAACGACAGAAACACCATATTGCAGCGAAGAGGAGCTAGACTCCCTACATATGGCATCTATCAATGAAGAAGATGATGAACATGACAACACAGGAGAGCAAAACACATTATCAGAAACAACACAGCATGTTGATGCAATTCAGACAAATGATGAAAGCCATGAAATCCTGGAACAAATCGAAACAACAGTACAACACAATCAGCCAAATACCACAAGACCTCAAAGGACAAGGAAAGTTCCAACCTATCTCAGGGACTATCACCTTGCACTAGCACAAAGCTCCACTTTGCCTTGCCTCACAAACTCTCCGCATTCATTATCCAAACACCTCTCCTATGACAAGCTCTCTCCGGCAAAAAGGGCATTAACGATCAACCTCACTTGTCACAAGGAACCTACAACATATCAGGAGGCACAGTCAGACAAAAATTGGGTAGAAGCCATGCAAACAGAGTTAACAGCCTTGAAAAATAATCACACATGGGACATAGTGCCATTACCTGCTGGTAAAAGACCCATAGGCTGCAGATGGGTTTACAAAATCAAGCACAACGCAGATGGAAGTGTGGCTCGATTCAAAGCTAGGCTGGTGGCAAAGGGGTACACCCAGCAGGAAGGCGTGGACTTCACAGCCACCTTTGCACCTGTAGCAAAATTTACAACGATTAGAACTCTTTTGACACTTGCTATTGCACAAAAATGGCACATTCATCAACTGGATATTGATAATGCATACTTACATGGAGAGTTATGCGAGGATGTGTACATGGTGATGCCGCCTGGGATGGGTGACACTCAACGAGTATGCAAGCTCAACAAAGCCCTTTACGGGCTTCGTCAAGCAGGGAGGCAATGGAATGCAAAATTATCAGCCACCATCAAAGCACTGGGTTTTGCTCAATCTGTAGCGGATCCATCCTTGTTTACCAAAAGCGAAGGTGGTAGTATGACCACATTATTAATATATGTGGATGATGTTATTCTCGCAGGAAACGACATGCAAGCCATCGCTTCGGTCAAAAAACACCTGGATGAGGCTTTTAGCATCAAGGACTTGGGGGCCATACACTATTTTCTTGGCTTCGAATTTTCTCGCAACCAGCAGGGGCTCCACATGTCACAAAGAAAATACACATTAGAATTGTTACAGGACATGGGGTTCATCGACTGTAAACCAGCCTCATCCCCAGCCTTACCAAACCACAAGCCCAACAAAAATGAAAAGCCACTTCCATCAGATACACCATATAGACAACTCATAGGAAAGCTACTGTATTTAACCCATACAAGACCAGACATCACACATATAGTAAATCAGTTATCTCAACACCTCACACAGCCAACCACCGAAGACCAAAATAGAGCTGGACGAGTGTTACGTTACCTGAAGGGGACCATAGGTCTTGGGTTGTTTTTTCCTGCATGCAACAACTTGCAGCTGCAAGCTTTTACCGATTCAGACTGGGCCACTTGCCCAGAGACCCGAAGATCAGTTACCGGCTATGTGGTGTTTCTCGGATCGGTCGTAATCTCCTGGAAGTCGAAAAAACAGAACACCGTCTCCAGATCTTCCTCGGAAGCCGAATATAGAGCAATGGCTTCGACATCATGCGAGCTCCACTGGCTCACTAATCTCTTACGAGATCTGGGTGCACCGCCGTCCACGGCATCCCTTCTCTTTTGTGACAACACATCGGCGATGCACATAGCACAAAATCTAGTTTTTCACGAACGAACGAAACACATAGACATAGATTGTCATGTGATCCGTGAACGCGTTCAAACGGGACTCATCAGGTTGATGCCAATTCCTTCTGCGTTACAGTTAGCAGATCTGTTTACGAAGGCCCAACATTCTCCGCAATTGAGATTTCTAGTAAGCAAACTAGGCTTGAAGAGTTTGTATCAAGCTTAGTTTGAGGAAGGGTGTTGAAATAATGAAGATGAAGAAGAAAGTATTTGTTCTTCATTTACAGAAAAGATCCATAGCAAGAAGAAGAAGAGAAAGTCTTGGAAGTCCAAAAGGTTACGTATTGAAGATTGAGTTAATCTATCTGACTCAATACATAATAAGTAAAACTGGTGACTCTTCACTTGACCAGGGGCAGTTTGGTCTTTACGCAGGGGTGGAGGACATTTTGGTCTTTCACTCATAATTAGGGCATTCTAGAAGCAGTCCACCAGCTTATAATGATCACCACCTTACCCAATCAGCTCTTAAGAAGATCATCACCATTCATCATATCCAGACTTGATCAATGGTGATGATTCAGCCACTTGGCTTGTCCTTTCTTACTTAGCCACCAAGATTACTTGTTCAATACACCTAGAAACAATATAAATGTAATAGTTAGCAAAGGTTATTTTTAATGAGAATATTGAGAATTTTATCCTAAGCTCATTCAAATTAATATAATTTTTTTTTAGATTCTCATTATCAAAATGCTATCAACTTTAAACAACAATTGAAAAACAAAAATGAATTATACCAAGCAACTAAGGAGATAATAAGCTTTAACTTGAATCGAAAGTTGAAGATTACAATTGAGAAAATTAAACTAGGAAATTTAAATTTCCTCTAGTGTAAAGAAAATTTGCCAGAGTTATTTGACTTATTTTTCTTTGGATGTGAGTTTGTAGAGTTTTGCCATTATGATGTTCTCACTTTTATAGATTTTGATGTTAACTTCTAGGTTTCCACTAAGTTGCATTATTCACTGTCAGATTATATCTCACGTCTTCGTAACTGCTCTACCTAATCAGAGGCAGCTCTAGGAGCAGTCGGTCTAAACGCCCGCCTAGAGCCTCCAATCCAAAACTTTTTTTATATGTATAAATTACACCGATAAACAATTATAATTACATATCTAAATTTAATAGTATTTATATTTAGAGGTAAAATTGCTCTTTGTTGCTAACGTTATGATTGAATCATTTGAAACAAAGATTATACATTCTTGGATCTAGAATCCAGTTATTATATTAATCAATCTTGATTGGAAGTTAATTTTGAATTACTGCTGATAATTCTCGGAACCTATATACTTTTGGAATCAAGGTATACCATTAACATAAAAACATGAATAAACAGTAATCATAATGATTTTATTCAAATAGATAGGATTAAGAAGACAGTACAAGAATATTATTAAGAGTCCCAAGGAAGACATTTGTTAAAATAAGGACTACCACGATCTTTCTTGCAAGGACCATCTGGTTGTATTAGCCAGCTACAAAGTCTAACTCCCTCGCAGTCTTTATCCCTCCTTTGGTCATAAAATTTAAAGGAATGCTCCACACCATTGGTAAATCTGACAGTACAATGAAACCTCTTATAACCAATAGTATTTGGGTGAAATGAGAATCTAAAACCTTGCCCTGAAAAGAGTAAATGCTCTCCTAAATCAGCATTATTTGTTATGCAATGTACCCCAACAACACTCCCTTGAGGCAATCCATTCAGCACTATCACTTCTATTAAAGGCAGATGCCCCATAACATATCCTGTGCTCACCACCAAAATCAACAATGTTACTGTAATTCTACTCATAATATTATTCATGTTTGCTGTTGTAATATTCAACGATTTTCTGTAGTTTCCCTTCTTGTGTTTTCTGGGGTTTATATAGATTTATTGTTGCCTTGTATGTTTTACCTTTTTGTAATGCATTTGTAACTTTTTGTATATAGAGATCTTAACCTTTTAACTTTAGTACATTTGTAACATTATTTATGAAAATTAATATTAGCAGATTGTGTTTTGAAACCTATAGATTTTAATAGATTTTCTAAATAAATGACTACTTTATAGAGATCTTATGTGAGTCCATTTGTCACTTCTCAATTCTGATAAATTACACTAATGGTCATTGGAGTTTGGGGTTAATTTCAAAAAATTCGTTGAATTTCGTTTTGTTTGAATAAAATCATTGAATTTTTCTTGATATTTCAGTAAAGTATTCTGATCATTTCACACAGAAAAAATCACAGGAATAGCGACGAAACATCCATTGTTAGAACTAATTAATTCTTACAGGGGAAAAAATTATATTTTCTATTTATTTAATTTAACTGAAGGCGAGCCTTGGTATAACGGTAAACGTAAAATTAGCAAGGAAAGACTTGTCACCACAACACTCTTATGGTGGGATCTCTCCCAAACCATCGCTTAGCAGGGACACATAGTATACCAGACCAACTTTCATTTATTTAATTTAACTGTTTGAAACTGCCATGTGGCAATATCACGTGACATACACCTGACAATTAATTTAACGATAGAATCAGAGATTAATATTTATAAATTCAGTGAATTTTTAAAATTTTTTTATTTAATTCGTACAAAAAAGACAATATACATTTGTTATTATTTTTTTTTCACATCCCAACATATGTTTGCGATTTGTTACTGATAAAATGACGCACGTGTGAAATGTAGATGACAAGATTCATGACCGAGAAAACAGTTTGATGAATTATTTCTCAAATTGACCAAATTTATCAATGTTAGGGGTAAAATTCTTGGCTTCCAACGTTAGGGATAAAATTATACCATTTTAGACGTTAGGGGTAAAATTACTCCTGACTCAAAACGTTAGAAGTATTTTTGCACCTTATACTAATCAGTCTATACATATATATTTTAAGATTTTTAAATTTTATCTTAATCAACTCTTTAATCCTTTCATTTATTTTTTTTATTTTTTTTTTATTTGTGAAAGTATAAAAATATATATTTTTTTTTTATATTATAAAAATATCCTTAGTTACATGAATAAAAAACTAGTCTTCTTAGTTTTCATATTTAATCATATTTATAATAAAATTTGTGTAGTGTATACAATCATATTTTTTTTATATATAAAAGAAATTTATTATTTAATATAATGTTTTTAAAATAATATTAAACATTATTGTAAATTTGGTTAAAAAAATTTCAAAATCGTACCATAAAGAATACTAGAGATCAGAAGTACACGTTTGTAATTTTATATTGTCTTATCTCCTAATTTTATAACTTTTGGAATATTTTTTGCTCATTTTTTAACAAAATAAATTCTATGCCGCCAAATCAAAATGCTATAATTATATAAAAATTTAATAAATAAATTCCTATATATTTTAGAGATTAAGATTATGTGAAAAATAAAATAAAATAAAAAATAAAATAAAATTATATGCATCTTGTAAATAAATTACATCAGTCCAATATGATATTAATATTGGTAAATGTTAACAAGTTAATTCAAAAAGGAAACAAAATATTTAAAAATATTATCATTAACCTTCTTCAAAAAAAAACCTCCTATATTTCTAAAAATCAATGATAAACATATAGTAAAATTATCTATGAGTGAAAACACAATACCAAATTGACATGATATAAATTCAATAATTGTCACCCTGCTATTTTGTACTATGGATCATTAAATTCAATAATTGTTACCTTACTATTTTGTACTATGGATCATTCTAGATTTAGTGAATTGAACCCTAATCTTTAAATTTTGTTACATTTATACCCCTAACTAGAAAAGTAAACTTTAAACCTAAAACTCAATTACTCGTCATTATTTATTTCATTACCATTCAAAGTTACATTTTTTACTGTTGAAAACAAATTTTCTATACATGTATAACGTGACTATAAAAAAGTTGTACAAATCTAATTTCGAATCATAAAAATACGATTTCAGATACATATGAGATGAGTAATGCTTTTTTTTATCTGATTTGCATATTCGGAACTAACTAATTTGTGATAGAAAAAACTCATAATAAATTAGACCACTGAACTATCATTTAATTTTCAATACAGTAAAACCTCTATATAGGAATACTCTATATAAGAATAACCTCCAATTTGTTATAAAAAATTTCGGTCCCAACTTGGGCCGGTTATAAATAAGAATAACCTCCCAAATGTTAATTGTTATACATAATCCAAGTCCCACCTTTAGAAACTATACCTCTATATAAGAATAATTATGTAAATAATGTATATATGTATTAAGGATTTAAACAAAATTTATTAAAAAATTTAAAAATTATTGAGATTAAATATGAATTGGCACACAAATTCCAACTTTAACTATAAATTCTTACCATTTTCCCATAAAACTCTTTTCTTTATGTATTGGAAACTAAACTCAAAACTCTTCCAATTCTTTAGGTATTGGAAATAAAACTCGTAGACTTGATATACAACAACAACAACAACAACAAAGCCTTAGTCCCGAAATGATTCGGGGTCGGCTAACATGAACCATCATATAAAACCGTGAAAATCAAGTCGTGTCAGCGACACAGATTCGCTCCCTCCACTCCGTCCTATCCACTACCATATTTTCCTCAATTCCCAATAAACTCATATCACTCTCGATCACCCTCCTCCAAGTTTGCTTAGGTCTTCCCCTACCCCTCACCACTACATCCCTTTGCCACTCTTCGGTTCTCCTAACCGGCGCATCAAGCGCTCTACGTCTCACTTGATATGCTAAACATTAATTTGTTTTATTAAACTAAACTCAAAACTCTTCCAATTAGAGAGTTCTTATTGTTGTTAAATTTATAAACTTTAAGTGTTGATTTTTTTTTTTTTGGGTACCAAACTCTATATAAGAATAACCTCCCAATTGTTATACAAATTGTCCGGTCCCAAACGTATTCCTATATAGAGGTTTTACTGTATTAAGTTTTCAATCATTGAGTTTGTTATTGATGTGGCCCCTTTTTAACACTTTCATCAAGTGTGTATTTAACCGAGCGACGTGCATTTTTTATTTTGAGACGTGGATATATAAAAACTGGTGAGTTGGAAAATGAATTGATGATTAGGAGAGAGTTAATAATTCTAAACCATGAGAGTCCCCAAAATCAATCTTCATCGTCTTCTTCCTTTCATCCAAATCAGAAAAAGGGTGCTTTCTAATTTCTGGACTGAAATAATGGGCAGCAACCACGATCTCACTCAAATTCTCTTCTGATGGCAAAGCCTCTTATTTGCTTCAAACCTGTGGCTCTTTCTAATTTCCTGTTTATGTTCTACAAACACTTTAGGTTTACTAATTGACCAAATCGATTTCAGGGAATGTCATGGCTGAAAATTATTAACTCTCTCTCCAAATCATCAATTCATTTTCCAGTTCATCAGTTTGTATATATCCACGTGTAAAAAAAAAAACACGGCATGTCATTAAATACACAACTTGATGGAAGTGTTAAAAAAGACCACATCAATAACAAATTCAATTCAATGATCAAGTGCTTAATGTTGAAAAATAAATTATCAGAGACTTTATCCTTAAAACTGATAAAGTTTAGATCATCTAATTATGTGTTTTGGGTTAGGCTTTTTTGACAAAGTAAGCCTTACTTTGTTTTTGACACCATTGGATGGTGATGAACTTTGACAAAGTAAGTTCATCCAATGATAGAAAAAACAAAGTAAAGCTTACTTTGTCAAAAACAAAAAACAAAGTAAGCATAGAAAACACCATGTGTTTTGCCTGATAAAATAAATACTAAATGATCAGCAATCTGATTTCTTAAAAGAAAATCAGGGATTTAATAAACTAAAATCGGAATGAATAATGATCAAGGCCTGACCAGACTCAAGACAAAAACCCAAAACTATGTCTTCCTTGCATATTATCATGAATATTATTCATCAACTAGGCTAAACACTGGCAAATAAAACAAACAGAGAAACTGTTCTTGGCTAGCCAAGATTTGCAACATACATATTGGACCGATATTTTCTAAAAATTTCTCACATGGAGAGCTTCTAGTATACTCTTCGTATCAAAAGAGATATGCATACAACTTCCTAGAAGATGATTGTGCCATCAATTGAATGGTTGAATATATTGCTCGCATCTTATTTAAAGAGATCCGTTCAAAATTAATCATACAAGTAAATACTAAAATAACCAACTATGCTAAAACAAGTATAGAATAAACATACTATCAAAGCCAAAATCCCTCATCTAATAAAGAATTGTGCAAAAGGCTAATTGGAAGTTATAGTTATTACATTAATCTCCCTAATTAAACTCAAAGAAGGAAAAATAAAACAAGATAAACTATAACCTGAGTATGGAAAAAAACTTGAAAACTTTTCAATCCAGCTTGACTGAAGAGAACAGGTAGTGCACAAACCAGAAGGAAGAAATGAAGCCGACGGTTCCGGTTGCAAACATAATTGCAAGAACCATTAAGAGCGAATATCCGAGATAAAGAGTCGCAGATACCGGGCCACTTAAACTCTTGAGATCAAATATGAGATAGTTAATGGAGTACAAGAAAATGTAAATGGCGACTGAACCGGAAGCAAAGAATGACTTCCACCACCATTTCCAGTCCTCCACACAGAGATGCATGTAGGTTAGAACAAGAGAAACTTCAGCACAAACCACCACAAGGAGAATAAATACAATCAAGAGAAACCCGAAAACGTAGTACACGCGACCCATCCAGATGCTAGACATGATAAAGAAGAGCTCAATGAAAAGAGTACCAAAAGGAAGAGTTCCAGCTCCTAAAACTAGAAGCCAAGATGGGTACTTTTGGGATGGAATTTCCCTAGGAATCTGATTTGTTCTAACAGGATACTCAATATGAGGTGCCTTAGCCCCAAAGTATCCTCCAATTAGGGTAAGTGGAACAGAGATGCAAAACCACAGCAAAATCAGGACAATAAACAAAGATATCGGAATGGCACCGGTGCTATGACTACTCCATAGTAGGAAATTTAAAAGGGTTAAGATCAAAAACGCGATACCGGGAAAGAAGCAAGCTGCCCTCCAGGAAACAGAGACCCATCCTTTGTGATCTCCACAGCCGATAGTCCTCCAAAGGCGAACTGCAACATATCCAGCTGCAACACCGAGTATCAAGTAGAAAATAAGCATACCTGTAATAAGAGTACCACGAGAAGCCGGAGACATAAATCCAAGTGCAGCAAAAAATATTGTCACAATTGCCATTCCTAGAATCTGAACTCCATCCCCAACCATAACACACAAGAGTGATGCATTTGTAGGAGCCCGGAAAACATCTCCCACAACAAGTTTCCACCCAGATAACTCCTCATTCATCTGTGCTTGAGCCTCCTTGTCAAGCTCCTCATAACGAGTCAAATCTCGCCTTACGGTCCTCAAGAAGATTACAAGGACAATACCAGCAAGGAAAGTGATAACCATCAGAGAATTCATGATTGAGAACCAATGGACCTTTGATCCCTCCATCTTCAAATAGGCATCCCATCTTGATGGCCACTTAATATCACTTTCTTCAAATGTAACCTCATAGGTAAAAACAATTGGCTCATTCTCCTTAACTGGCATAGCGACAGTTGTTGGATCACACTTGATTGGAGATGGGTATTTCTCATACATTTTTGTGTTCTTCACTGACTGAACATTATGCATAAAGTTACAAGGAACAACTTCAAACCCAACAACCATGTACCCGGGAATATCAGATCCACCACTCCCCATCGAAGGGATCACCTCGGCACCGTCTCCAGTTCCCATTACCCGAGCCACATTGGCCTCCTCATACTTATGAACAAGAACTGTTAACTTCAAATGATTGAACACATAATATGCATCCTGAACCTTAATACCAACAGGATAACCAGTCCACCTCAACAGATAAGAGTCCTTCTTAGTATACCTTATTGCAGGCAAATTATCAAGAATTAAATTAACTTGATACATCTCATCAATTCTCTTCTTCAAAAGCTTAAAGTGATCAGCAGATAAGGGATCGGTTTTGCACAAAAAGATCTCACTCTCATTCACATGCATCTTGAACTTATATGGAGAATTTTCAATCCTATCACCCATAAGAAGCTCACCTAAATTTTCAGCACTATCCTTAACACCCCCCTGGGGTTTGCAGAAAGGTAAACTGTAATAGCTAAATGGCATCTCAGTATCAATGGAGGTGATGGAATTCACCTTCACTAATAAACTTTCACCCACATTGTATTTGTGAGGGTAGCTACCAGGAAGGTAAAATCCATGTCCCAATTGGAATATCAGGCAAAGACTCAATATCAACATCTTAAATTGAGCCAAGGACTCCATTTTTTCACGAAATTTGAATTCAGATCTGAGTTATCCGAGTAATTGAATGAGCAAAGATCCAATCACAAGGAAAGAAAAGAAAAGAAAAGAAAAAAATCAGCAATTGAAAACAAATGGAATCAGAGATCAAAAACAAAAACCAGACAGATCTAACCTACCTTGTGAAGATACTGATGCAGAGAGAGAGGAAAGAGGAGATTCATACACCAAACAGAGAAATTCGGAGGTATAGAAATGTGGGATTATAGAAAATTGGAGAAAGAAATCGAGAGAGTTGAGGGTTGGAAGGCACGACAAGAAGTTTTATATGGTATACTATTCTATTCTTCCCTTTGAGGAACACTGCCGACGAGTCTCTTGCTTTTCACGGATTGACGATAATATCCATCACAATCAATTCTTTCCCAAGTGCCAAACACTTCTCTTCTAGTTAACTCTTCAAGGTAATTTACATTTTCAATCCTTCACAATATTTCTTTTATCTGCTGTTTACTTTTGTCTTTAACTTCTTTACTTTTTCGATGTCACCAAATTTATAATTTATATTAAGACCTTGTTTATTTATTGGAAAATCGGAAAAATATTTTTTTAATAATATTTTCTAATAGATAAACGAGACCTAATAGTTAATTATAATTGTTAGTAATATTTTGCGATAATGTCAATTTCACTCTTGTCATGTGTGGTTTGAGTGTAAACGTACTACAGAAATTAATGTTCAATTAATATAGACGGTTATGTTTATAAAAATGCGCACGAAAACTGTAGATCTAATTAAATCGATTGTCGAAGAACACAATGATTGAAAAAGTCCATTTTTGGTACTTAGATCCGCTATAGAAGTTTAGCTAATTAACTTAGGTTGCTACAAATATGGTAAAGGAAATGTAAATGCAAAAATCAACACCAAGATTTTGAGTGAAGTTTATTGGATGGGGGAGAATAATTATAATTATTTGGATAGGAAAGCAAGTGATTACAATCAAAGTTCTATACACAGTAGTTAACTCAATTGCATAATTAATTCTGAAATAAGATGATAATAGAATTGAAAATAAAATAAGGAAATTGAAATAACAACAATTGGAAAATGGAATTGAAATGACAAATTTGAAGGCAAATAAATTGCTAAATTGACGAGGAATCAACTTGAGCCTCACGAGCAAATGGATGAGTTGATCGAACGGTCGAAGATGATTGATTTACAGTGAGGCTTCGAGAACAATTTGAGCTATATACTTGGTGCGTTGTAGAAATGTTTCAGAATGATCTATGTCGGGCTTGGTAAAGGAATCAAAAGACTTGAAGCGATGTTGGGGAGGCTAAAATAAGGAACTTGTGCAGCTCAGAGTTGATTGTAAATGTACGAAAGAATTGATAAAATTGGTTTAAATTATTAATTCACCGAGTAATTATAATTGGATTTTGAGAAGTTGTATTTTCAGGGCTGTAAAAAAAAGTGATTATAAAATGAGTTTTCGAATACCGATTGAGGCGAAACGAAATAAATTTAAGATGTTAGGAAGAAATCTAAATAAGAATTTGGGACAGAAATAGACTGTAAGACATCGGAAAGGTTAAATCAAAATTGTTGGGCAGAACATAAAAAACAGTGTAGGAACTGACTTTTAATGAATTTTGTGTGAGTAAACCTAATTTTCGGACTCGGGGATTGATAAACGAATGTTTGGAGATTGAAAATTGGTGACTAGAGAGCGTTTAGAAGCTTGAGAACTCAAAAAAACGGTCTGAAATTCTGAGACAAAGTGTCATGAAGTTAGGTTGTTGTATTGATTTATTGGGTGTTTTAGTTGGTTGATTATCTGCTCCTATTTATAAAATTTTGGGGCTGATGATCAAACAAACAACTCAACCATCATCCCACCACTTCTTAAAAACAATCACCACTCTTCCTATGATCTGATGAATTGAAGCTTTAAGGATAAAAAAAAGTGGGTAATGGGAGCTATATTTTCAAATTGTTTAAGTGCAAAACAGAAAAACTGCACATATTTTACATGTAGTAAATCTTCAAAAAAAAATTATAATAAATCGAACAGCTCTGTTTTGGGACTACAAATATTCTTTAGATTCCTTGAGATACCTACAATAAAAATAAAAAAACCTCATCGCTTTGGTAAAAACCCGATGTTTGGTGTTCCAAAAATTAGTTGAAGTCGAAGTGGTGCTAGTAGAAAATAGGAAATTATAAAAATACTCTTTTTCATTTTTTCTCTCTTCTTTTTTTTTTATAAACCTTGTGCTAAATTATAACCTATGCTTTTAGTTTGAATAGAAATGAAACTTTTATTCTTGGACTAACAATAATGTATTTATTATTTAGTATAATAATTTCAGAATCCAATATAAACTACAAACTTAAAGCTTTTATCCTGAGATTATCTCCCTGACCTAAAGTGCTTTTATCCAGATAGATTTATTGGATTTTTCTTCATAAAAATCCTGGTTAATCGATATGCTCACTCTAAAGACTCTTGTTAATAAGGATGAAACTAGATCTTTGATTGCTCGCACTTCTTCATAATGACTCGTTCTCTTCTAAGTTT
This sequence comes from Euphorbia lathyris, assembly GCF_963576675.1. Classification (NCBI taxonomy): domain Eukaryota; kingdom Viridiplantae; phylum Streptophyta; class Magnoliopsida; order Malpighiales; family Euphorbiaceae; genus Euphorbia; species Euphorbia lathyris. Next base: position 57,789,688 of record NC_088917.1, read on the forward strand.
TTGTGATTTTTTGGGTATGTTATGAAAGCTTCCTGGATTTGATGCTTTTACTTACCCGTTTTTATTGGGTTCATATTATTTTGTTGTTAACTCAGTATTAAAAAAAAGAGGAGACTTTGTAATTTCCAATGGGTGTTTAGTGGGAAAATTGAAAGGGTTCTTGGATATTGTATACCCAAATATTTGGTATCCATTTATGCTTTTGTGTCAATAGTGTGAAATGAGGCAAAAGTTGTACATCATTGATGAAATTTACCCGTGAAACCGGACATCAAATTTCTATTTTCACCCTGATTAGTATGAACCCCAGAGTGGGCATATAAATTAATTAGGGTTGTTATGAGGAAATATCCTCATAAAAAGTCACATTCTGGGAAAAATTTGACAAAATTAGTAACTTTTAAAAAATTTCATCATTTGAAGTGGACGAGATAAGGTAAAAATGAGGTGGAAGCTTTTAAATTAGACATTTACGAGGCTCATGATCGTCTTTGAGTGGCCTTTTCTGGAATATACTTTATTGCAGCTTAACTTTGATAAGGTTCGAGTTAAAATGAGGTGGAAGCTCTTAAATTAGACATTTACAAGGTTTATGGTTGTCTTTGAGTGGCATTTTCTGGAATATACTATATTGTAGCTTAACTTTAATAAGGTTCGGATTAAAATGAGGTGGAAGCTCTTAAATTAGACATTTACAAGGCTTATGATCATCTTCGAGTGGTCTGTTTTGGAATATAATTTATTACAGCTTAGCTTTGATAAGTTCGGGTTAACCTGATTCTGAACTTCCCAAGTTCGGTTAGCTAATTAATACTTCTCAATGAAGTTTGAGTTTATCGTTCATGTGGTCTTAGGAAAGAGGATCCTTTATCTTCTTATCTCTTCATCATAGTAGATGAGAAATTGTCTACCATGATAAAAAAAAAAAAACTTAACAACATGGTCTTTTCCATGGTGCCACGGTTGTTAAGAATGTTTTGACGTTGTCTCATCTTTTATTTGCGGATAACCAAGATTATAGAAAAATGCTTAAAAATATGCAAACAACAACATTTAAGAGCCATATCACTGAAAAAAACTCAAACAAGTAAAACATAATGTCTATAAATATTATAATTCATAAAAAATTATGAAATAATTTCTTTAAAGTCTTAAATAATATCATAGAAACAAGTAACGCAATTTAATAAAAATATCTGAAAGTAATAAACATAATTCACCAACAAACATACGACGATGTTCAAAAGTGAATTATAATAAAGTAAAAAAATAATAATAATAATAATAAAACAATTTTTGTTATGGTCACCACGTAGGCAATGCCCACGCAGTCTAGGCGCCCCCAAGCAGTCAAAAAAATGTTTCGGGGACTAAAAAAGCACAAAGGGCCTAATCAGAAAAATTGGAACAAATTCTCGATTTTGAACTCCTAGACAGGGCCTAGGTGATCCATGCAACCATTTTCTTCAACATCGTGGATGACAGACTTTTTACCTTTAAAGCTTCAGTTGAAAAATGTTTCTAAATTAAGGATTGCTTATTGCGCTATTAATAAGCTTCAGATCAAGCTATCAATCTTCGTCATATTGTTTTTTTAGCAACATTGTGTCTCCTAATGTAAAAGGATGTATTTTTGCTCAGCTCGACATTTCTTCTCTACGATCTCTTGAAAATTATTTTGCCCTTCCTTCTTTAATTGGGAGGAAAAAAGAAGAAGAAATATTTAGGATAGAGTTTAACGTCATGTACGGAGTTAGAGTTACAAATTTCTTACTAGACCCGGCAAGAACATCTTTCTCAAGATTGTTATCCAAGCTCTTCTTATTTACACTGCAAGTGTTTATTCTCATGTCATCTATTTGTGTTAATTTTCATACATATTGATATCTTATTAGTGACTAGATAAATAGTTAATGAGAGGTTCAATGTGTATAAAAATTAAAGATGAATTTTAAAATTCAAAGAGTTAATAATGTATTTTTGAGATTATTTACCTAGTTATCTTTTTATTTTAAAAAAATAATTAATTAATACTTATTTTCCATTATTGTTATATATATATATATATATATATATATATAACAATTAAAGAAACCAAATGACGCCATTTGGTGGACTCTAATGCTTGTAATAGATGTAAAGCTCATGCGGAATCTAGCTGCCATGTTCTTAGAGATTGTGTTGGTAGTGCGGCCGTGTGGAGAAAAGTTTTGCCTGAAGAGTGTCTTTCTGCCTTCTTTTCCTATTCGGAACGAGACTGGTTCAGAGAGGGTATTGAAGGGAAGCTGTTGGCTGGGCTCGATCATGGAGTGATTCTGTTTGCTGTGGTCTGCCACCAAATTTGGCATTGGAGAAATGTAGAGGTGTTTGGAGAGGGAACTGTTTTCATTCCTAATATGATGGAGTTCTTCTTCATGAAAATTAAAACAATAAATGAGAGTTTTAAGGTAGATAGTTTGGTCGGGTCTAACCAAGGGGCGGATGTTCATTTGCTAGGTTGGGGAAGACAGGTGAAGGGGCGGTGAAGTTGAATACCGATGGGTCGCGTAAAGAGAACGGAAGAATTGCTGTCGGTGGTGTTTTGAGAGATGCGGGTGGTGCTTGGTTGTCGGGTTTTTCTCAGAATCTGGGCTTGGGTTCTTTGTTTACAGGACTTAGGATGGCAGAGGAACTGGGGATTAGAAAGCTGCTCGTGGAGTCAGACAATCTCGAAGCGGTTAATATGATTTCGGATAAAAGATCTATGTGTTTGGGGAGCCATAATTTAGTTAAAGCAATTAGAAGGATTTGCTCCTCTTTCGATACTGTCAACTTTTGCCATGTTTGTAGAGAGCAAAATCGGGTGGCGGATCGGCTTGCTGCGGAGGGCCATGAGAGGGCATTGGGTGTGTCTATTTTCTCTTTTCCCCCTGAGTTCCTGCTGTCTTTGCTTTTTGAAGATAACGTGGGAGTTAGCTTTCCTCGGCTAATCCCGGACTACTGTGATGTGGTGTTTTGTTTTATTTTTCTTTTCCTATCAAAAAAAAGAAACCAAATGAAAATAAATAAAAATAACTTTATGTTTTAACTTTAATCAATATTATTTAAATTAATTGATTATAGAATTTCTAACTCCAAACCGTAAAAAAGAATTAATAGTAAACTTTGTTATATACTACTAGACAATATACAAAAGTATATTAAATTAGTTAATTTATAATAAATTGATTTTATCTTATTTATGTTTAATAAGCAAAAATCATATTTAAACTCTTGATTTTTATAACATTTTTTTATTAAACCTTTAAGTTTTATAAATTTTGTAATCAAGCCGTTGATTTTTAATATTCACATGTATTGAGTGTTGAACGTATAGTTTGATATACAGAAGAATATGGAGATAGAGAGAGATAAGTAATAGGCACAATATTGATTTGAATCACCTTAATGATTATGGCTCTGAGGCCTTGTATTTATAGTGAGCCAATTATAGTTTGTATAGGAATACAATACACAAGTATAAGAGTATTGAAACTCTACCTAGCTAGGGATATAGAAAAATTGAAACTCTAACTAGATAGGAATCTATTTACAGGATAATAGGAACATTATCTCTAACACCCCCCTCAAGCTGATGGCGGGCACGAACAAAGAGGGTCATTCAACTTGTTATATACTACCACATGCAGGGCGTTGATAAGTCTGTAGTAGAATTGCATGGCATGTTGAAACTTGCTGAGCAATCCTGCAAGAGGACTCCAGAAGTGTTGCTGGTTAACAAAGGGAACGTACCTAAGGGAAAGGCCAAGTCCAAGTCCAAAGCGAAGGCCCAAAAGGCCAAGCCCAAGGCTAGGAAGGCGGCAGCTTCTAAAGGTAGGTTGGCCTCAGCAGATGATATCTGCCATGAGTGTAATGAGAAGGGACACTGGAAAAATGCGTGTCCAAAGCTAAGGGAGAAACAGAAGGACGGAGCTTCTGGTTCAGGTATTTATGTTGTTGAATTTAATCTGGCTATTTCTACATCTTGGGTTGTAAACACTAGATGTGGTACTCACATTTGTTCAAATGTGCAGGGACAAAGAAATAGGAGATTGCTGGGATCTGGTGAAGTGGATCTTCGAGTCGACAATGGTGCTCATGTAGAGGCCTTAAAGATCGAAGATTATTCTTAGAGATACCTAGTGGATTAGTTTTAGAAATTAGAAATTGCTATCTTGTACCTGCAATGCGCAGGAATATTATTTCAGTTTCTATGTTGGATATTTATGGTTTTAATTTTTAACATTGGACGTGGTATAATTTCTATACATCGTGGCAATATTGTTTATGGAACCGCATTTCTAGAAAATGGTTTGTATATCCTTGATCTAAAAACGTAGTGAATCAATCTATAACATAAAAGCTAAAAGGATTAAGACTAATGAACTGAATCCTACATATATCTGGCACTATCATCTTAGCCACATAAATGAGAAACGCATAACTAGGTTTTACTCTAGTGGAGTGCTAGGGTCATTCAACATGCAGTCTTATGACACGTGTGAATCTTGTTTAAGAGGGAAGATGACAAAGGCGCCTTTCACCAAAACTGGTGTAAGGGCCACGGAGCTGATACACTCAGATGTATGCGGTCCAATGAGCACCAGTGCTAGATCTGGTTTTCTGTACTTTGTTACCTTCACGGATGACTATAGCCGGTATGGGTATGTGTATCTGATGAAACATAAATCTGAAACTCTTCTGAGATTCAAAGATTTCAAAAATGAAGTAGAAAATCAACTTGGCAAGAAAAGTAAAAGCGCTCTGGTCTGATAGAGGGGGCAAATACTTGAGCCAATAGTTTGTCTCATTCTTAAGAGAGTGTGGGATCGTTTCCCAACTCACTCCTCCTGGTACACCCCAATGGAATGTAGTGTCAAAAGGAGGAACATGACCCTGCTCGACATGGTCCGCTCAATGATGAGTCAAGCTTCTCTCCCTATCTCCTTTTGGGGATTTGCTTTGGAAACTGCTACTCATATAATTAACAATACACCGAGTAAGGCAGTTGAAGGAACATCATATGAATTATGGACGGGCCGAAAGCCCAACGTTTCCTTCATGAAGATTTGGGGCTTTGATGCACATGTCAAGAAATTGATAAGTGGCAAACTAGAGTCCAGATCTGTTAAATGTCAGTTCGTGGGTTACCCTAGGGAAACTAAGGGTTATTACTTCTACAGTCCAGCTGAGAATAAAACATTCGTGGCTAGGTTTGCAATATTTTTGGAAAAGGAATTCCTTTCCAAAGTAGACAGTGGGAGTGATATTGATCTCGTTGAGATTCAAGACTCACAAACTCCTGCAGCTTATGTTGAGGATGCTTAGGGAACCGATATAGATCCTCAAAACATTAAGGAGGCTAAACCGGTTATACAGGTGGTGTTTCAAGTAGATTCATACAGAATTCTGATGAACCCTGTGTGTATATGAAATTCAGTGGGAGCATATCCACTTTCCTAATATTATATGTCGATGACATACTACTCATTGGAGGCAATATTAACACTGCAAGATCAAGCAGTGGTTGAGTAAATGCTTCACAATGAAAGACTTAGGAGAAGCCGATTAAGATCTACAAGGTTAGATCCAACCGACTTCTAGGCTTGAGTCAGGCATCGTACATAGATAAGAATCCATCATGTACTCTATGTTATGTACAAGGCCAAATGTTGCGTGTTGCACCAAATATGACTAGTCAGTGCCAGTCAGATCCCGATAAGGAACACTGGAAGATAGTCAAGGCAATCCTGAAGTACCTCAACCGTACCAAGGATGTTTTTCTTAGTATTTGATGAGTAGGAGGAATGGAAATATCAGGTTACACTGATCGAGACTTTAAGGATGATAACCAGTCACATACTGGTTATGGATTTCTCCTAAATGGTGATGCCATTAGTTGGAGATCCTTAAAGTAGCCAACCATTGCCGATTTTATGACGGAAGCTAAGTACATCGTTGCATGCGATGATGCAGAGGAAGTAGTTTGGATTAAGAAGTTCATAACTGATTTAGGAGTAGGTCAAACTCTCCTAAGATCAGTTGATGTTTTCTGTGACAATAATAGGGTCATAGCACAAGCACTGGATCCCATGTCACACAAGAGATCCAAATGCGTACTTAGATAGTAACACCTTACCCGGTGATATTACATTGTAGAGGGTTGACAATGAGAACAATGTCGCTGGTCAGTTTACCAAGGCAATTGGTAGTACTAGATCTATAGTGTTTAGGGCAATACCTGCTTGGAACTAGTTCAAGTGGGAGACTGTTGGTGTGCCCTAGTTCATAGGCATTGGTTCTTATAAAATGTATTTGTGTCACATTAATAAAGGCATTAATCTAGTTCATTTATATCTTGTGCTATAATATGAATAGAGAATCCATTGATTGATAATCGTAAAACCATATCCCAAGTCTATTCTATCATGGGAATGATTAGGACAACAGACTTGTATATTCGATGACTGTATGATAGTAATTGATACTAGCCATAGCACTTGATAAGTCAGTTGTGAATATGGGTACATGTTGTATACATGTGACTGGATCGATCCGCTCGAGAAAACTACATGGTGGATGTGTCATTAGTTTTCTTAAGTAGGTCTCTAACTGTCTTCAAGCCAGATTTCATTATAATATCAATGTGGGATCCGGTTCACTTTGACATACGCCTAACAGGTCTGTAACAGAATGCCAAATACGGGTATATTGGGTGAACATGTGAACACATTGGTATTGATAGTGAAGTGATGGAATTACCACTCACATAACAGTGAGATGATATCACAGGCCACTTGATAAGTGAGATTGATAAGTGCGTGGCCACACCCTGATAAGTAGTTTACTTATCTGATTCATTAATCTACTTAAGATCAAGAAATATCATAAACATCAGAGAGGATGACATCCGCCATGCCTCTAGTTTATAATATCGATATCAAATGGTAAAAGAAGTTAATAGATAACTATAGGGTCTCTGCATCTTTAGACTGCTGAAACTCTGTCTTAGTTAGGGGCAGTAATGGTTTGCTAGAACCCACTTACTGTCTGTGGGCCATAAGCCCGCTGCTAGCTAAGGACAAGTCCCATAGGATCGTGCACATCGAACATCTGAGTTAGAACTTATAGAACGGTATTTTGGAGAGATAGAATTAATTAATTGATTGACAGTAAAATGTCAAGGTAATTAATTGGTGGTTAATTAATTGATTAATTGATACTTTGTATCAAGGTAATTGATTAATGGTTTTAAGTGTTGAGTATTTAATTGATTAATTAGTTTGCGGAATGTAATTAATTAATTTGAAAATTAATGAAATTGCATTCGGTGAATAATTAATTAAATTAATACGTTAATTTATTAATTAGTGTTATTCATTAAATTGGGGTAATTAAATTTAATCTAATCATAATTAATTGCATAAAATAAATATTATTGGTATTTATTTATGTAATTAGATTATTAGTTTTGTAATTAACCAATTTAACCCTAAACCAATTAGGTTTAGGAATACACTATATATATAAATTAAAACACTCTAAACCTAATTAACCTAATACACATATTCGGCCAACATTTTATTTTGCTTTGAAGAACCAATAGTAAAAACGGAAGCCACCACCATTCATTCATGGAATAGTGGGATTTTATTGGTTAATTACGAAATCTCTCCAGTTCTTCTTCGTTCTTCGGCTAGCACCAGTTCTGGCGCAATAGCTGTTCGTGCACCTGACTACGGAGATCTTACTACCTTGTGGATTCTTCAGCCATCTCTAGAAGAGACAGTCCGGGTATGTTTATATCCTTAACGGATCAAAAGGTTTTATTCAATCAATGGTTAACGGACAAAGATCAACCTATAAGGGATTAGAAATAAATTTTAAACCGCAATTCCGCTGTGCTACAGTTGATTAACTGGCTATAATCCCTAACAAGGAGGAGGAGATAAGATCACGAGCTCCGGTCAGCTCAGAGGTTAGCTGGGAAAAATGTTGAGTAACCTCAGCAGAGGTTGCATATGTTGGGTTCACAGCGATAAGGCATTGAGTTGACCTTGGATGGCATTCATATGATTCACCATCATCAGCTGGAGTTCTGCCAGCTTCATTATTGATTCCTGCCTGGACTATTGAGAAGCAAAGGATGCCATGACACTCATTAAGTCTTTGAGACCTTTGATTTCAGTGAGAAGCTGAGTGACAGACGAGATTTGTGTTGGCTCAACATGAACAGACCCAGCAGCATCAGCCTGAGTTTGATGAATGTCCTGAAGGAGAGTTTGAGCTGAGTCGATAATTTTCCTGCCAGACTCAGAAGCATGCATGTAAGCATAGGATTCATCAATGTGTTGCTCAAAGGCCGGAGTCTTATCAGCACCAGATGGAGGAGGTGTGTGATGCTGAGAGGTAGAGGTGCCAGCTTGGTCAGCAGCTGCACTTTTGTCCAGGTCAGCAGCAAGAGCTGACTGGTTTTCATTCTGTTTAGTTGGAGTGGGAAGAGGTGGATCAGTAGAGATGTTGACCTGCTCAGAGTCAGTCTGAAGTTGAGGAGATTTTGAACATTGAGGCAATTTAGAGCTGACTTGAGCAGGGTTTTCCTTTGTCAACTCGTTGTCATGAGCAGCAGGGACTTCAAGCACTTTCTCGGCAGAAATAGGACCCTAATGAGCTTTGGGGTTGGCTTGTTCCTCATCTTTAGAAACAGAGGCTTGTTTTTCCTTTAGTTGGTCCGGAGTGGGCTCAGTGACAGTTGAGAAGAATTGAAACTGGAGTTTGGTCAGGTCGGTGATTGGATCCCTTAGTGGTGACTCATCCATGAGGTCGATGAATCTGGGTTTTAGAGCCTTACGTTTTAGCCGTTTGCCTGTGCTGTCCTTTTGAGGAGGGGGGTCAGCAGCAATGGAGTCAATGGACTAAGAGGCGGAGTTAGGACCAAGTTCGGCATCAATGCCTTCCACAACCTTGTCCTTTAATGGTTGCTCAGCTTGATTCTCAGTTTGCTCAGCAGTAACATTCACACTTGGCTCAGCAGATCCTGTCTTGTCAGCTTGAGGCTGACCTCCAATATCACCCAGTTCTTCCTCCTGGTCAGTAGGAGTCTTCTCAAGGTCAATTTCTTGACTCCGTACAAAGTGTGATTCCAGAGTGACCATGAAGTCAAGTGGGTTAGCTTCGATCGGTATCAACCCAGAGTTTTTCTTCCTCTTCAAAGGCATTTCCGGGGTTTCCTCACTTTCTTCCTCAGGCTCAACTTGCCTTTTCTTAGATTCCCCTTGAGCTTGCTCAGCGGCTTTCTTGGCACTAGAAACAATCCGAATCTTTTTCGGCGCTGTGTTAATATCTCTTACGGATTGGTCAGCTTTCTACTTCTTATCTTGCCTTGTTCGGTCAGCAGGTTCAACCATTACTTTCTTTCCTTTCTTGGTTGGCACATCCTGTGTTGCTTCAATCATATTATCCCCTTCTTCATTTTCTTCTGCACCTTTTCTTTTCTTTGACTTAATGGGTTGATCATAGGCTAACCTGAACAGCAGTGCCGTTGTGATTTCTATACCCCAAATCTCAATTTCTTCGACGGTGCTCACCTGGTGGTCCTGAAGAATTTTTGTAATGAGGGAGCCCATCCTAAGTTTCCCGGTACTCCATTAGAATGCTCCGATAAGAAAGACGGGCATATTGAGTGGGATATAATTCAGCATGTGCCAGATAAAGCACTGCTCGAAGTTAGACGCTGATGAGGAGGAGTTGACCTTGGGGAATATGAAGTTAGTCAGGATGTAATGAGCCATTTTCTGAGGCTGGCCCATGCAGGTGCTGGCTATTTTCCTTTTGTGATTCTTTGGTTTACAAAACTCAACAGGATAGTCAACTTTCGAGTAATCATTGGTGGTTCTGAGTTCTAAACCTTTGGTCTTCAGTTTTAGCAGAGTTCCGAGATAGGACGGAGTGATTGTAATGTCCTTGCCTTTGACCTTGGTGATTAAGTGGTCAGCATTGTCCTCGTCAACTCGGATATTAGCGTAAAATTCTCGTACCAACTGTGAAAAGGTGTTACCGGGAAGAGAGAAGAGTTCGGTCCAACCGTTTTTGGAGATCCACTCACAAAAAGGTTTCTCAGCCGTTACAAAGCTTGGGGAGAACCAACGGCAGCGAAGTACCTCACAGTTCTTTACGTTGTTGTATATCGGAATGAATGTCTTCTCCTTAGGTTGCTTGTTCTTCTTCTTTCTCGAAGGTGTTGCTTGGTCAGCTTTAGGTTTTTGCTAGGAGTGTTGACCTTAGATTGGTCATGCTGACCATCCCCTTGAGACTCAGTTGAAGTCTCCTCATAGACCTGCTCAGCAGGAGACGGAGGGTTTTCATCAGAGCAATTGTCGTCGTAATCGGCACCCGAGATGTTTTGAGAATCATCAGACATGATTCTTTGATAGAATTTTGAGAGGATTTGGGATTTGAGAGAGAGAGAGAGAGATTGAATGCCAAGGATTTCAGATGTAAAGAGGGATTAGTGGGAATTCGTCCACTATTTATAGAGGTTCCGAGTTGATCTGATAGGTCGAAATGGCGGTTTGACATCGAAATGATCAATCGACAGTTATCCCTGGCATTTATGACACATTCGGCGCATGTGTTTTCTAATTATTACGCTTACGTCATCCTAGGTGGCTATTTAATGCGCGTGCTAGCATTTATTTGTGTTACTGGCTGTACTCAGCATCTAGAATACAAAACGTTTTTGTCATTCTGAGTGCACAGTTTTACGTAGAAGGAATATTCGTATGCTTAGTAACTCAGCTTGTGATAATCACTCAATATGTATGTCTACTCAGCATAAGGTGATTTTATATAATTCATATTTAGCTCAGCATGGGATAGTCACTAGTTTCGCACAAATCACTCAGCATGGTAATCACTCAGCATTGAATCAAACATAGAATTTTATTGAAGAGGATTAGACATACCGACAGCTTCCCTTAGTATGTTGAATTGCTCACGAGCCAGAGGCTTCGTAAAGATACCTGAAAGCTGTTCATCGGTTGGTACGTAGGTCATCTTGATCTCACCCTTGAGTACATGGTCTCTAATGAAGTGATGCCAAATGCTGACATGCTTCATCCTGCTGTGTTGGATTGGATTTTTGGATAAGTCAATGGCACTCTTATTGTTGCATTTGACTTCAATTGTATCAGTTTGTACTCCATAATCCTCCAGCTGTTGCTTAATCTATAGGACCTGGGCCACACAGCTTCCAGCAGCAATGTACTCAGCTTCAGTTGTTGACAGGGCGACTGATGATTGCTTCTTGCTAAACCAGGATACTAGACAGCTTCCAAGGAATTAACATCCTCTTGAGGTACTCTTACGCTCTAGCTTATCTTGTCCATAGTCAACGTCAGTGTATCCAATGAGTGTGAAGTCATTTGTATTTGGATACCATAAACCTGCATTAACTGAGCTTTGCAAATATCTAAAAATTCTTTTTACAGCTATAAGGTGAGATTCTCTAGGGTCAGCTTGGTATCTTGCACAATAACATACTGAGTACTGAATGTCAGGCCTACTAGCAGTAAGATAAAGTAGAGAGCCAATCATACCTCGATATAACTTATTGTCTATTGACTTACCTTTCTAGTCAGCGCAAAGGACAGTGTCAGTACCCATTGGGTAGATATGGGCTTACATTCTTCCATATCGAATTTCTTTAACATTTCTTTGGCATACTTAGACTGACTAATGAAGATGTCGTTCTTCCCTTGCTTAATTTGGAGTCCAAGGAAGAAGTTGAGTTCGCCCATCATTGACATTTCGAACTCAGTTTGCATCTGTTTACTAAATTCTTTGCACATAAATTCATTAGTAGCACCAAAGATAATATCATCTACGTAAATTTGTGCCAGCAGAGTATCTTTACCCTTTTTCTTAATGAATAAGGTTGTTTCAGCTTTACCTCTGACATAGTTCCTGGTCAGCAGGAAACTGGTCAACCTTTCATACCAAGTACGCGGTGCTTGTTTCAGGCCGTACATGGCCTTTTTGAGTTTATAAACATGGTTTGGAAATTTTGGATCTTCAAACCCTGGAGGCTGACTAACATATACCTCTTCGTTTATAAATCCATTAAGAAATGCACTTTTGACATCCATTTGATATAGTTTGAAGTTCATGAAACTAGCATATGCACATAATATTCGTATAGCCTCTAACCTAGCAACGGGAGCAAATGTCTCACCGTAGTCAATGCCTTCTTGCTGACTATAGCCTTGAGCTACAAGTCGGGCTTTGTTCCTGACTACATTGCCTTGCTCATCTAGCTTATTTCTAAAGACCCACTTAGTTCCTATGGTCTTTTGATTCCTAGGTTTTGGTACTAAATCCCATACCTCATTTCTCTTGAATTGATCAAGCTCTTCTTGCATAGCGTTGATCCAAAATTCGTCGTGCTCAGCTTCGGTGAAATTCTTTGGTTCATGAACTGAGACAAATGCAACATTGCTAAGATATCTCCTGAGTTGATTTCTTGTCATCAGGTTGTTCTCAGCAGCATCAAGAATGGACTTCTCCGAGTGTCCTCTTGGAATTTTGATCTCTTTGGGTAATGTTGAGTTGTCAGGAGCAGGTGTTTCAACAATCTCTGCAGTTTTAGATTGGTCAGCAAAGGTAATTTCTGGTTCGTTTTTACCTTTGGTCAGCCCGTGTGGTAATGACTCAGCGGCTCCATTTTGATCAGCGGAAGCTGAGCTTGGGTCATCTTCGGCAGACTGTCTTGACTTTCCTGCAGGGTCAGTTTCATCGAGCTCGATATGGACACTCTTCTATGACTTGAGTTCGTTTATTGAACACCCTATATGCTTTACTGTTAGTTGAGTACCCTAGAAAGATCGCTTCGTCAGCTTTAGAATCAAATTTGGCAAGGTTGTCTTTTGTATTGAGTATAAAGCATTTACAACCAAAGGCACGAAAGTATCCAATGTTAGGCTTCGTCCTTTCCAAAGTTCATATGGGGTTTTCTTAAGAATAGGTCTAACTAAAGCCCTATTGAGTATATAGGGGGTTTTCTTAAGAATAGGTCTAACTAAAGCCCTATTGAGTATATAGCATGCTGTGTTGACAGCTTCACCCCAGAAATACTTTGGAAGCCTATTCTCACTCAGCATTGTCCTAGCTATTTCAACTAATGTTATGTTCTTCCTTTCAACTATCCCATTTTGTTGAGGAGTTCTAGGAGCATAAAAATTATGGTCAATGCCGCTGACTTCACAGAATTCATCAAACTGTTGGTTTCTGAATTCTCCGCCATTATCACTACGGATGTGAGCTAATTTTAAATCTCGGTCATTTTCAAGTTTTCTGATCAGTGTTGAGAATGTCTCAAAAGCTTCATCCTTGCTACTCAGCAAGATGACCCAAGTGTACCAAGAGAAATCGTCTACAATTACTAAGGAAAATTTCTTACGGCCCAAGCTGAGTGGCTGGACATATCCGAAAAGATCTAAGTGTAGTAATTCCAATGGACGCTTGGTTGAGACAATATTTTTACTTTGAAAAGATTTTTTGATTTGTTTACCTTGCTGACATGCATTACATAATTGATCTTTCTCAAATCTAAGTTTGGGAAAACCCTCAACTAATTGCTTTCTTGCTAATTTGGCAAGGAGGTCCATGCTTACATGACCAAGTCTCCTATGCCATAGCCAGGAGTTATCCTCCTTTGACACTAAGCATATGTTTTTCGAAAAACTCTTTTCTAAACTCAACATGTAAACATTGTCAACACGAGGGGCAGTTAAAATCAAATCGTTTGTTTTTCCCTTGAGTATCCGACACTCAGTGGCATCAAATACAACCTTTCTACCACTGTCACACAGCTGAGCCATGCTCAATAGGTTATATTTGAGACCCTTGACTAAGGAGACTGACTCAATAGTAGGGTTACCTCCGATAGTACCTGATTCTACTATCTTACCCTTTTTGTTGTCTCCGAAGCTTACACTTCCACCTCGTTTACGCTCAAGTGTGATGAATTGAGTTTCATCACCAGTCATATGCCTCGAGCATACGCTGTCAATGTACCAAAGCTTTGACTTCTCCACGCACCTCAGGCTCACCTGAATTTAAACTATTCATCTTTAGGTACCCAATTCTTTTTGGGTCCTTGTTGGTTAGCATGAACAGGTGTAGCATCATAATTTATTTTGTGACGACATACATGTATGGTGTGACCATCTTTACCACAAAAGTCACAAAAAATTTCCCTTTGAGGGTATTTCCTCTTTTGGTCAGCACGATGGTGCTGAGCATACCAACACGCCTATATAGTGTGTCCTCTTTTTCCACAACAGTCACACTGACTGTTCTGCCGAGTGTACTGTCGATGCTGACCAGCACCTTGATACTCAGCATTGGGATAGAACCTTTTCTTAGCCGATGTACTCAGCTGGTTCTGTATGTTTGTGATGTCATTTCTCAGCTTCTTGGAGTCTAATTGGACTTCAGAGACAAATTTATGCATTATTTTTAAATTTTCATCTTGCCTAGTGTTGTCCTGAAGCAGATGTCGGAGATCACTCAGTTTGACCTCCTCAATCTCATCATATCGCCTGCTGAGTGCTTTTATTTTCTTGTTACACTTTTTGTTCAGTATATATAGATCACTCAGGGCGTTAACCATTTCATTTCTAAGCAAGAGAAGAGATGTTACCTCATTGGAGTGTTCCTCTTGGTCAGATTCATCTGAGAGGTCAGCTTGCTCAGATCGACATTGGTCAGCAGCTTCATCAGCCATAAAACATATGTTTGTTGACTCCGTGGCATCAGCTTCTGATGAGGTTGACTCATCACTGTCACTCCATGTTGCCACCATTGCTTTTCTACTGCATTTCTTTTCTTTCTTTAAAGTGGGACAGCTTGATTTAATATGCCCAGTTTGGTGACATTCAAAGCATATGACAGGCTTCGACCTGTCCTTCTTGTATCTGTTGTCACTGGGCTCAGCTTTGTATTTGTCGCTTCTTCTGAAAGGCCTTTTACTGTTCTTGTCGTTCTTTCTGAACAGCTTCTTCCTCTTTCTTGTGAACATGGCCATCTCCTCATCATCTGATGAGTCAGCTTCTGTTGAGTCAGCTTTCATGACAAGTGATTTTTGCTTCTTGTCTTCTGACTTTTCTTTGGCTTCAAAGTTCTTCATTGAGATCTCGTGGGTGATGCGGATTCCGTGAAGAAGCCTCACTAAGGGATAAGTGTACCCCGTCGTTATCAAGTAATAAATTTCTGGTTAAGTCCAGGTTATCGTCCACAGGATTTATTTCTGCAAGTATCGAGTTACTTGGTTTCAGGTGTTATCTAGGCTTAGGGGGTTTTGAGTTGGTTTTTCTAAGTTAATCTACTCCTAGGTTGAATTATACTATTCCTAGCTAAGTTATCTGATTCTAACTAAGTTATTCTACGCCTAATTAAGTTACTCTACCCCTAATTAAGTTACTCTACCCCTAATTGATCTTTTACCAATGCAATTATCCGAAGGAACATGAAGGGATACGATGATAATGAAAATAGATTGTTTAAGCAATTGAATTAAAACCTAAGTCACTTGTGTCCGAGGCGATTAACCCGACCTATCCTCCTAAAGTTCCTAGTTCGTGATTCCCTTGTAAGGCCGAAACTAGCTCTAAGGCTCAGCAATTTGGGCTTAATCTTCTATAGGGTCGTCAATCCTATAGGCACTGACTAGGTCAGATTCAGCTCGCAATATGTGCCAACTTGATTTTTGGATTATCGAATGAGTTAAACCAATCAGACAAAGCGTAAGACAAAGATTCAAGCATTAAAACAATTGAATGAACAAGAACCATAATATATATCAAAGATGAAAGTATTGTCACGAAGTTACAATGAGCCTAGGATTCATAACATGTATCAGAGGCTAGACAGAATATAAAAGAAGAAAAATCCCTTTCAGGGAACCTGTCTACCAATGCAGGCGTCTTCCTAGGAGTTAAGGATGGAGCTTGAGCAATCCTCGGTGAACGGAGCTTCGGAGGTGTCTTCAATGGAGGTTTGAAGGATATGGAGGAGGTGGAGAGGATTTCTCCAGATGAAAAGCTAAGAAAATTACAAAGATAAAAGATACTAATTTACATTGGAAAAACTCTATTTATAGGCGTGGCTCGGCCCTCTTTTTGACCTATTTTCGTGTCCTTATGCAGGTAGGAAGTCGTGGGGTCCATCGTGGCTTCGTGGGGGCGGAATTGGTCTTTTTGACCAATTCCCGCAGGTCTGCTCGTCGAGCAGGGCGAGCTGCTCGGTGAGCAGGCGCCTGGCGGCCTGCTCGGCGAGCAGGCATTGCCTACGGAGGCCCGCTCGTCGAGCATTTTTTCCCGGTATGCCCCCGCGTGCTTGCCGACTGCCGTCGATGCCCTTTTTCGTCCGAACTTATACCTGCGCATGTACAGAAACTCCAGATAACATTAGTCCAAAGGCTAAATTGACCCGCCAATCGCTTATTTTGAGCAAACGCTTCGTTTGGTGCGACTTTTGACGGACTAATTAGCTTCAAAAGATAACGGAATTATACTATGCATGCTATTTTGGCCGTAATTGCCTAAATTGGTCATAAAACGAGCCTAAACAATGAAAAATAAATAAAACGTTTCCAATTCCTAACTAACTCACACAAAAGCATTTAAATGCGAGAAATGCTCGCTTATTAACTAAATAATGCTAAAACCCGTCCTAAAACCGTACCCAAAGATAGGGGTTTTTGACCCTTATCAAACCTCCTCGCACTTAAAACTTTACTTGTCCCCAAGTAAACTAAAAAACTAAACCCGCAATCACAAGCAAGCCAGAAAACCTCCCGGTTTGACTAGGTGCTTGACACAATTTCGAGCATCTGTAATTACATACATTCGAAAATACAAAGTAGAGACACGATATCCAAAAGCCGCATTTCAATTATCATAGGTCATATGTTTTAAGGAAAAGGACACATGTTCAATTAAACGAGCTTGAGGGGATCGCTAAGTAAAACACCTCACCATAGGTAGTTCACTCATTTCACACAATTTTGGTGGCTAAAGTGTTTACTCTCGGCTTATGTTCTTGCTTAGGATTACGTTGATTTTGCACGTTCATCCGAGTTCCTCTACTATGCTATATGACTCCGATGATATCAAAAACAGCCTCGAATTGGGGTTGTAATGTGGTTAGAGGGTTAAAGGTACAACAAGGGTTAATAGTTCTAGCGCTAGAAAAACAAAGTTCAAATGGCTTTAGCAAATATGAAGTGATTGAGCTTTTTATTCATCCATTATTCTCTTTTTGGGATGTTTTCTTGAGACGTTTTGATTTAAAGAACTAGGGGATGAAGTTCTCCCCTTTTAGTTCGTCTCTTTTCTTTTCTTTTCTTTTTTTCTGTTTTTCTCTTCTTCCCTTTTTTTTGGATAGTGATGCTCATTCACTTCTTAGCCTTTTGGCTTGCTACTATAATGCCATAAACAAAGAAAAAGCGCTAGAAGAAAACAAAGGCTCAATTTGAGCTTTGCAAAAATTTTGGGTTAAGTAGCAAACCAAGTTGTGGTTTGCAAAAATAGGTTAGAACGAAAGAAAAATCTATAAACTACAAAAATATAGGCTCAAAGGGGCTTCCTAGAGTGGATGAAAAAGAGAAAATAAGGTAAAGAAAAAGGGTTAATTCTAATGAGGCTGATTTCATCGTTTATCATCTCAAATCATTGCATGTAGGTTCAACACAGTATTAGGTGCAAAATCTGTAATCTTTCCACAAGTCAAAGCATTCACACAAAAATGTCAAGAAAAAGAGCTTTTTGATGTTCGCTCTTGGGCTCAAATTCAACTCACAATTCTCTGGGTTTCAATTTTGTGTTTACTAGTTCTCCCCAAACTCAAGTTTAACATCACATGCCTTCAATTCTTAAGTTATCTACCTAAGTAATGATTTTAGCATTTCTTCAAAAGTAGGGTCTAAATGCAAACTTTAGCTCATGCTTTTACAGATACAAGGATTGTGTCCTACACCTAAACTAGTTGTCATGCAATCTTAGATTCGGTTCTCAGCCCTTAAGGATAAATAACGAAGTTTAGATTCGAAGGAGGTTCACGGTTTTAGATCCTAAACATGCGAGAACATAAATAAAACCCGAAAACGCTAAACTAAACTAGACACGACGCAACAAAAATTTAAAAAAATTTATACAATTTTTGTAAGTTTGTCTACCCCTCCTCCTCACACTAAAAATATGGAATAAGTTCCAATATTGCATCACAAACCATAAAGTACAAGTGCAAAAAGTTAGGGTGGAGAAGACAACTTACTGATTTTATCGCAATCGCCAAAAATTTGATGATTTCCGGTGCCAATTTTCAGCCCTCAAGGACAAATAACGAAACATTAACTTCGGATAGAGTGTACAATTCTGCAAATTTTTATTAAAACTTGGGTTGCCTCCCAAGAAGCGCTACGTTATAGTCGGTGAGCTTGACATAGAATTCCCGCCTAGGTGTATGCTTCTACTCGCGTTAGGAATTCAAACTCCTTAACAAATAACCCGTACCTACAAAACGGATTAAGAGCCTCAAATAAGTGTAATGAAAGTAGGAGGCCGAATTTAAACATATTATGAAAAAGTTTGGTTTGCTCCCTTTTGGATTCTCTTGGTAGGTCGAAGAGAATGAAAACTTCTGAGCATGAAACAAACCTAAACTTTTCTAATTTTTGAGGAAAAGGTAATTGAGATACACAAGTTTTGATTTGATCTTTTATCTCTACCACATGATTTAGAATTTCAGATTTTGAACCGGGGTTGCTTACCGCTTCCGGTTCTTCACTTACCTCGAGTGATGCATGTGATAGTGGACTTGGTTCTACCTTTTTGTCATTCCTCAAGGAGATGGCTTGAGCTGATTCCCTTTGTGGGATTTCTATGTTTTCCTTTATGCCTGGGAGAGCATCTCGGGATTGCTCTTGCATCTCATGGTTTATTTGAGCCAATTGGTTGCTCAAGTCCGTGCAAACCTCCTCGTTGATTGTAAGTCGGGTTGATATTCCTTTCAAAAGGGATAGCACCTCATCTCGTGAGCTAGAGGGTTATGGAGGAACTTGGCTTGCTTGTTCGTAAGGGAACATTCCCAATTCGTTTTCCCTGTGCTCATCAACAAACCTATTTGGAGGCCTCAACATGTTAGGGTTCCCGTAGGACATATTTGAGTGTTGAGGTCTCTTCCAATCACTACCATAAAAGCTGTAAGAATTGGGGTTAGAATTATACCTTTGGTGATTACCCACAAAACTTACACTTTCATTGGTGTTGAGGCTCAGTTTCGCCATCAAGATATCCATTTTCTCATTTAAGTCGGCCATGGAGGGATTGGGAGCCTCATTCTCCAGGGCATGAATGTATTGTCTTGATGGGATAGTAAACTTTTGAGCTTGCCACTCGACTTTTTCTTGCCAATTCATTGATCAGAGAATGCTGAGAAAAAAGTGAAGTTCTAGCACAAAAGTTGATAAGTAACAGTATACAGATATGAACAAGTATAGAAAAGTATAAAGAAATTATATATCAACAAGTATAGAGAATAAGTATAAAGAGTTATGTATAAACAAGTATAAACGATATAAACAAGGATATTCACAAAAAGAATCGTATATAAACAAGTGTATGTATAAACAGGTATATGTATAAACAAGTATAAACGATATAAACAAGGATATTTACAAAAAGAATCGTATATAAACAAGTGTATGTATAAACAGGTATAAATATGAACAAGTATAAATATAAACAAGTATTAACGGTTATAAACAAGTATAGATAAAGAAGTATAGATGATATTCACAGAGATATTCACAAAGGAATGCCTAAACTAACAAATCGACCTTTGGTTCGATATTGCAGAAGAAATAAATCTCCGGCAACGGCGCCAAAAACTTGATGCGGATTCGGTGAAGAAGCCTCACTAAGGGATAAGTGCACCCCGTCGTTATCAAGTAATAAATTTCTGGTTCCAGGTTATCGTCCACAGGATTTATTTCTGCAAGTATCGAGTTACTTGGTTTCAGGTGTTATCTAGGCTTAGGGGGTTTTGAGTTGGTTTTTCTAAGTTAATCTACTCCTAGGTTGAATTATACTATTCCTAGCTAAGTTATCTGATTCTAACTAAGTTATTCTACGCCTAATTAAGTTACTCTACCCCTAATTGATCTTTTACCAATGCAATTATCCGAAGGAACATGAAGGGATACAATGATAATGAAAATAGATTGTTTAAGCAATTGAATTAAAACCTAAGTCACTTGTGTCCGAGGCGATTAACCCGACCTATCCTTCTAAAGTTCCTAGTTCGTGATTCCCTTGTAAGGCCGAAACTAGCTCTAAGGCTCAGCAATTTGGGCTTAATCTTCTATAGGGTCGTCAATCCTATAGGCACTGACTAGGTCAGATTCAGCTCGCAATATGTGCCAACTTGATTTTGGGATTATCGAATGAGTTAAACCAATCAGACAAAGCGTAAGACAAAGATTAAAGCATTAAAACAATTGAATGAACAAGAACCATAATATATATCAAAGATGAAAGTATTGTCACGAAGTTACAATGAGCTTAGGATTCATAACATGTATCAGAGGCTAGACAGAATATAAAAGAAGAAAAATCCCTTTCAGGGAACCTGTCTACCAATGCATGCATCTTCCTAGGACTTAAGGATGGAGCTTGAGCAATCCTCGGTGAACGGAGCTTTGGAGGTGTCTTCAATGGAGGTTTGAAGGATATGGAGGAGGTGGAGAGGATTTCTCCAGATGAAAAGCTAAGAAAATTACAAAGATAAAAGATACTAATTTACATTGGAAAAACTCTATTTATAGGCGTGGCTCGGCCCTCTTTTTGACCTATTTTCGTGTCCTTATGCAGGTAGGAAGTCGTGGGGTCCATCGTGGCTTCATGGGGGCGGAATTGGTCTTTTTGACCAATTCCCGCAGGTCTGCTCGCCGAGCAGGGCGAGCTGCTCGGCGAGCAGCACCCTGCTCGACGAGCAGGCGCCTAGCGGCCTGCTCGGCGAGCAGGCATCCTGCTCGCCCGAGCAGGCGCCTGGTGGCCTGCTCGGCGAGCAGGCCTCTGGTGGCCTGCTCGGCGAGTAGGCCTCCAGGGGCCTGCTCGGCGAGCAGGCATGGCCTACGGAGGCCCGCTCGTCGAGCATTTTTGCCCGGTATGCCCTCGCGTGCTTGCCGACTGCCGTCGATGCCCTTTTTCGTCCGAACTTATACCTGCGCATGTACAGAAACTCCAGATAACATTAGTCCAAAGGCTAAATTGACCCGCCAATCGCTTATTTTGAGCAAACGCTTCGTTTGGTGCGACTTTTGACGGACCGATTAGCTTCAAAAGATAACGGAATTATACTATGCATGCTATTTTGGCCGTAATTGCCTAAATTGGTCATAAAACGAGCCTAAACAACGAAAAATAAATAAAACGTTTCCAATTCCTAACTAACTCACACAAAAGCATTTAAATGCGAGAAATGCTCGCTTATTAACTAAATAATGCTAAAACCCGTCCTAAAACCGTACCCAAAGATAGGGTTTTTTGACCCCTATCAGTGGGTCAGTAGAGATCTGATCAGCTCGTCATATTTGTATGTGGTCAAGTCCTGAGCCTCTTCCACAGCTGTCTTCTTAGCTTGCCAGCTTTTGGGTAGACTTCTCAAGATTTTCTTCACCTGATCTTCTTCTGTGAACTTCTTGCCGAGTCTCTTCAGCTCATTTATGATGTTGGTAAATCTTGCGTTCATTTCCGAGATGTCTTCATTATCATTCATCTCGAACAACTCGTATAATCTCATATGTTGATTCATCTTTGATTCCTTGACCTTGCTGGTACCTTCATATGTCACCTCCAGCTTCTTCCATATTTCCTGTGCTGACTCGCAACCTGAAATTTTGTTGTACTCTGCAGCATCTAACGCAGAGTGAAGCATATTGATAGCCGAAGCATTATTTTGCAGTTTTCTAAGGTCATCCTCTGACCACTCAGTTTCACTCTTAACAACTTTCTCGTTGTCTACCGTTTTGTAAGGCACATATGGGCCTTGAACTATTGCAAGCCACGCACTCATGTTTGTAGCTTGAATAAAGTTTTTCATCATGTTCTTCCAAACTGTATAATTTTATCCGAAGAATAAATAGGCCGACTGATAGATAATCCCTCAGGGTGTATCTGTGTTGTTTGATTTCCAGGAAGGAAACGAGTGCTGTTCTTAGCCATTTATAGGGATCAGCTCAAGATAGTTTTATCTTTGAGTAGTGAGCTACTGAGCTCTGATACCACTTGTTGGTCCCGTGTGATTAGTTCCAAAGGGGGGGGGTTAGGAACTAATGTAACTTTTCTCTTAATTATGCTGACTTAATCAACTCTTTGAATTAATTAACTCAGTTTTGGTCAGCACGGCCGAGAGAGGTGTAAGACAGCTTTAGTCAGAGGCTGACTAGAACCGTTTTACTTATGAGTTGGGAATTAACACTTAAGGTCAGCTTCCAACTCAGCACTCTGATTACTCAGTGTCAGCTTATACAATTTATATCCTGAGAAATTTAAGCAAGCAACATATACATATATAGATTGAGAGAAAGAGTTAGAAATTACTCATCAGACTTATCCTGGTTCGGCCTCACTGCCTACGTCCAGTCCCCAGAATCCTTCCGGGCTTTTTCAATCCAATACTGAGCTCTTTAAAGGTAGAGCACAAACCGTTTACAAGCAATTGAGTATGCAAGATTACCTTCCTCTATTCGTCTACTCAACCCCTACTGAGCGCTATTACCAAACACTCAGATTTTCTCTACCGCTGAGTACTAAAACCGAGTACTCAGCACCACTCTCTCAACTTTTACAATTGATACAGATTTGTTCTTTCTAGATGAAGAACACTTTAGATGAATACAAATTCGATCTAGACTTTTACACAGAAATAGGATTTGGGTGTAAGTAGTTGCTTTTTCTTGTTTGTATGTGCTTGTATGTATGCTTTTCTGTTTTGTATTTTGGCAAAAGATCCAAGAGATGAACTTGTCCTTTTATAGTGAATTCTGAGGCAGCAATCATTTGAATTAGGATGTATCCGTTGAATTCAAACGGTCTTCTTGCGTCATTCACTGGTCAGCATACAGTTTTGCAGGCCAATCCTGTCGTCTGAATTTAGCAGGAATCAGGCTTGTCTTCTTCCGCCAGGTTCGTCTTCTAGCGCCAGTTTCGTCTTTTAGCTAGAGGCCAGTTGACCCATGCATATCGAAACTGTCTCCATGCGTAATTCCAAAGCTTCTGAATTGGCGCAGATCTCTGTCGGATCTTGTCTTTTAGTAAATGGATCATTGGCGCTGTCCTGATGAATACTTTAATAGACGTTGCCTTCGATCTTTGTTTCTGACTAGGTTGAGTCACATTATACTCAGCTTCTTCGGTCAGCTTCGTCTTCAAGCATTTGTTCTGAAGAAGACTTTTCTTCTATTATGCTGAGTCGTATTCTACTCAGCTTCTGTGCCTTATGCTGACTTCATTTTGTCGTACTTTTTATTTCTGTTCACTTATAATTATACTCAACATTGAACAACACATTAGTACAATTAAATCAAGGCACTTAAATTTAATTGCCTTAATCATGGATTAACTTAAATAATTTTGTCAAATAAAAATCATGTAGAAAGGTGTTTCAACAACTATCTGAGTAACAGTGAATGTGATCTAGTGGTTTGATGGACATGACTATCCCAAAGTCTGATGTGCCTTGAATGTAGCGTAGGACCCTCTTGACTCCTTTCTAGTGTTCATCAGTTGGATAGTGCAGGAACTGAAATAATTTGTTAACTGCAAATGCAATGTCAGGGCGAGTGAATTTTAAGTATTGAAGTGCTCCCACAATGCTTCGATATTCATCTCTAGAGGTTAAACTGATGTCGGGCTCTTTTGAAAGTGTTGGTGTGGTGATCATGGGAGTCAGCATGGGTTTGGAGTCAATCATCTTCACTCTGTCTAGGATGTCAGCCACATACTTGGCCTGACACAGGTGAATGCTATCCTTCTCATATCTTATCTCAATTCCCAGAAAGTATTCTACCTTGCCAAGATTGCGAATAGGAAACTCATGTTCAATGGCTGTAATTGTGTTAGTGATGTGTGCAGGGTGGTTACCTATTATGAGGATATCATCAACATAGCACAAAATGTAGGTCTTTTCAGTGTTGGTGCGTCTGATGAACAGAGAGTTGTCAGCATGTGACATCTTGTACCCAAGTGAGAGGAGAATGTTTGAAGCCGTGTGAACCATTCTCGCGGTGCTTTCTTTAATCCATAAAGACTCTTTTTAAAAAGACAAACATAATCCGGTCGGTCACTGTCCCGAAAACCCTGCGGTTGTTCCATATAGATTGTCTCTGATAAGTTTCTATGAAGAAACGCATTAGAGACGTCCAGTTGATTGATGAACCAGTTGTTTGCTGCTACAATGGCAAAGACATACCGAATGGTTGTAGCCTTGATTACTGGACTGAATGTCTCTTTGTAGTCAATCCCAGCTTTCTGAGTAAATCCCCGTGCTACTAAACGAGCTTTGTATCGATCAATGATTCCATCTGACTTCTTCTTTGTGCGAAAGAGCCACCTAGAGGTGATGACATGCTGATCATGTGGTCTTGGTACAAGTTTCCAGGTGCCATTGGCAAGAAGAGCTTGAATCTCGTCAGACATTGTAGTGCGCCATTCGGGTTGTTTGTTGCCTTGCTGAAGCACGTGGGGTCCACTGTGCTATTTGGATGTGTAGCTAGAAGTCCCTCAAACTGTCCCCTCGAGTGAAGAGACGACTGTTGAAGTTGCATATAATGTTGACGTGGACCAATCATTGATGCATTGCGAGATTTGGGTCTTGTAGTAGGAACAAGAGCAGGTGGTGCAGTTTCATGAGGAGGAGACTGTGTTTGTGGCATGGTGTGCTCTTCATGAGGTACTGCATTTGGTATCTCCGGTGTGTTGATGTCCATAGAGTCAACCGGTGTGGTGAGATCATTCCGAGGAACTGGTGTTGATGCAGCTGTGACGACTGGTGACAAACATTGGTGTGGAGCTAGTGGAGCAGTGTTTGTTGCTTCAGAGTCAGGGGGAATAATTGGGGTACCAGGATGAGGTCCAAAATGGACAGGTGTGATTGGTTGGGAACATAGAACCAAGTGTGAAGGAGATAATATAGGATTGGGATTAGAGAAATTACCTGGATACGGGCCGAGTAAAGATGGTAGTTGACAAGATGTGCTTACCCCCAAGTTGCTAGATGAAGGTGGTGATGCAGTGGCTGTTGATGCGGGAAATACTTCTTCATTGTGCTGCACAAATTTACAGATGTATATGCGTCCGGTGGCATACTTAAGACAAATATCCCCAGAATGATTTTCCGATGGACCAAGGTAGACACATAACTTAGAACGGAAATCAAATTTGTGCTGGTTGTATGGTCGAAGAAAAGGATAGATACCACTGCCAAAAATGCACTATGACTTATAGGCAGGCTGTTTCTTGTAAAACAGGAAATAGGGTGATTTGTTGTTCAGAATTTTGGTGGGCAGGTAGTTGATTAGCCTAATGTTGTGGATCATGGCATAGTTCCAGAATTTGAGAGGCAGAGATGCATTAGCTAACAGAGTAAGGCAAGTGTCAACTACATGTCTAATTTTTCTCTCAGCTATACCATTTTATGTATGAGTGTGGGGGCACGCAATTTTGTGTATAATGCCATGTCGTTTGAAAAAAGGTTGTAGTTTTTGAAATTCTCCCCCAAGATCTGAATAAATATTCTTAACCCTTGCACTATACTTATTAGAGATCATGGCATAAAAGTCACAAAAGGTTGAGAAAACATCACTTTTGTTTTTTAAACAGAAAACCCATCCAAATCTACTGAATTCATCAATGATAATTAAAAAATAACAGTAACCAAGACAAGAAACAACTAGAGCTGGTCCCCAATCCAAATGTAAGTTCTCAAAAATAAATGTGCTAGAGCGACTAATAGAGGGTAAAGAGCTTCTAGCAAGTTTGCCTAATGGACAAAAAGAACAATTGCTAACTGACTTTGAAGAGGATAGATTGTTTCCTTTGAGAACTGTGCTGACTGTCTGATTCTGACAATGTCCAAGCCGTGCATGCCACCTTTCAAAAGACACCTTCTCTCCTACTAGTGCCTCCTTCAGGGTGGGTGTAAGCACATAAAGCCCATCTTTACTCGGGCCTCGTAACAGGATTTTCCCAGTTGTTTGGTCCTTCACAAGAAAATGGTTAGGCCAAAATTCAAAGAAACATGAATTGTCATGGGTAAATTTGTGAACAGATAGTAAAGATTTAGTGAGCTTAGGAACAAGTAGGGCATCATTAATTTTCAGATTATTTATATTTGAATTTCCAAAGTGAGAAATTTGCAAGCCTTGACCATTGCCAAATTGAACTGTGTCATATCCTGGATATGGCTGCATCTGTTGAAGTTGAGCTGGATTTGCCGTCATGTGATTTGTTGCTCCAGTGTCAAGATACCACGGCTGATTAGGACCCATGAATGGATTTGGTGGTTGTTTCCACACCATGTGTGCTTATGGTCCAGGATTATAGTTTGAATGTGAATTGTTCTTCAGTCTTTTGCACTTATCAGCCCAGTGAATTAGATCACCACAGTTGTAGCACTTGCCACTTCTTCTCTTCTTTGGATTTTGCTTCTTTGATTGTGTTGGTTCTATGGTGGAGACGTTAGCTTCTCGGTGCGCTGGTATACCATCAGATTGAAGTAGAGTTGTCTTTCTTGTTGATTGGATCATGCCTTCAACTGTCTTCAAACTGCTCAAAATCTCCTGATAGTTGATGTTTGTGCCGCGCTGAGTGACAAGATTCTGAATGGTAGAGCGATACTCTTCTCCCAAACCCTTGTAAAGAACTGACGGTAGTAGGTGTCGAAGGTAAGGGTTCCCCGAGGGAGAGAGATCATCAAAAATAGACTTCACTTTTTGCATGTAAGCAGTTACAGACATCCCCCTTTGCTCAAGCTCATGCAGTTCAACACCTAACTGGAAATTTTTGGTTCCTGTAATAAGCCCATAAGCATCTTCCAAAGTTAGCCAAATGTCATGTGAATATTTGAGATATGAAATATCAGGAAAAACTTCTTCAGTGATGGAATTTAGGAGCAATGTCCTAACCATATTTTCTAAATCATCCCATTGGGAAAAAGATGGATTTATGATTAAATCCGCAACAGATGTCATAAAACCTGATCTAGAAATAAATTGAGGTGGAGGAGGTGTTGAACTGATAATATGGGAAAAAAGATGATAGGTTTTGAGAGTAGATTCCATGGACATCCTTCATGCTTTGTAGTTGTGAGGGGTTAATTTGATGTTAATGGTGATATTTGTGGGAGGTTCTCTTGGTTGGGTGATAGGGGTAGAAACAGGTTATGTATAGACATGATTGGTTGAAATAGGAGGATTTGAGGAAGGAATAAAATTAGGCCGAAAATTATTTGAAGGTGCATCTACAGTATTGTGAAACGAATTTGAGAAAAAAGATGGAGAGGGATCACAGGTTAATTGATTGTTGTAAACAAATGGTGAAGTATTGGATTCAGAAATAACCTGTTATTTATTACTGGCTTCGGCTGCCTGATAGGCGGCTAGGGCAGCAAGAACTAATGGAGAAAATAGGGTTTGAGTGGCCGTGGTGACCGATGGTTGTTGTGATTGGATTGGTGGCTGCTGAATCGGGATTTGTTGATGGTGTAGTGGAGGCGGAACCACTGTTTGGTATGCCACAAGAGCAGCCAGGACGGCAGCGTCCGCGGCTGAAGTCGTCGGGGTCGGCAGATGCGCAGGTTGCGCATTGCGCTGGGCAGCAACGGTTGTCGCGTGAGGCGTTGGAGCAGTCGCGGAAGGTGCGGGTTGCGTATTGGCATTGGCCGCCTGGTACGCCGCCAGTGCCGCGCGAACTGCCTGCGGGAGGGAATCGTCCACCATTGGTTGATTTTGCGGAACTACCGCAGCGTGAGGCGCTGCCGTTGTGGCGAGGAACGACAAGTCTTCGGCGACAAACGGCGAGGTGAAACGCCAACCTGATGCCGCGATGGATGCACCGGAGGCGTCTTCCATGTTTTGATCGGATGCGGTAGACAGAGCTGCGACGGAAGTGGCAGTGGCAGCGGCGGCGATAGCGGTGGCGGCAGCTTGGTATTCGGTGTACGAGGTTGATTGCGGATTATCAAAGGATTCGGAAGAGGCGGAAGTAGAGACTACTGATACCATGTTGAATGTATAGTTTGATATACAGAATAATATGGAGATAGAGATAGATAAGTAATAGGCACAATATTGATTTGAATCACCGTGATGATTATGGCTCTGAGGCCTTGTATTTATAGTGAGCCAATTGTAGTTTGTATAGGAATACAATACACAAGTAGAAGAGTATTGAAACTCTACCTAGTTAGGGATATAGACAAATTGAAACTCTAACTAGATAGAAATCTATTTACAGGATAATAGGAACATTATCTCTAACATTGAGTCCTTTATTAAGAACCGTTAGTAAATAAAAATTAACATTTAGAGTTGAAGGGTTTAAATTGATTTATAAGAACTATGTGCAACGGCTTTAACTCTAGAGTACTGGCAGAGGCTTCATGATCGACGGATGATGCAACCATGGTGACACATAGTGTTAAATTTTCTGAGTGTACTTCACTTCCGATGCTTGGGATTTCTTCAACAGAAAAACCTTATTTCTTGAACCCTAAAGATCGGTTTTTCCAATGGGAGTCGTCATCACTGTAGCTGCCTCTTAGTAGTATCCCTTTTAAATGTTTCGAATAATGCAACTTCATAGGAAATCAAAAGCTCTTCCTTCCTGTAGGAAGGTTTGTTTGGCTAATTCCTTGGGTTTGAATTGTTTGGTTTCTGAGAAAATAGTTTTAATTGCATTGTCTTCTTCATAATTTCCCATTCTGGATTCAGAAACTTTATTCCGTTTTGTACATTAAATTGTTTGTTGATGATGTTTTGTTTCTCATATTCACGTTCTTCTTCTGTTGGTCTATTCTATTTCAGGGAAAATTACATAGAAATGTATCTTTTAAAAACCTATTTACAATTATATCAAGTCATAATTTTAGATTATGTCAAACTAGTAAACTCAGTACTTTTAATATATTTTAAGAATTAGAATTTATAAATTAGAAGTTTAAAATATATTTTTCAGGGTTTATAATTTATGAATTGGAGTCTAGAATTTTTAAATTACGGTGTAAAATCATAATATATAAAGAATAATGACATATTAAGAATTAAGTTTTGTGATATGACTTAATTGTAATTTTGTACTTAATTATGATATTCATGTATTTGACCATATTTTAATCCTGAAAATGTAAGGCCAAAAAACATGAAAACTTTGTGTTTTAGTTGTGAATGCCAAGAACTAATGTATGTCTCTGAAGAGATAGCCCAATCCATGAGAAAAGTGGTGCCCAGGCTGCTTTGGATTTTTTAGGAGAGTTTTAGGTATTTGGATAGAATTTACTATTTATCTTTTATACATAAAAAATAGTTTTTTATAAAAATAGAGAATTTGTGCTTTTTGAAAAA
This sequence comes from Euphorbia lathyris, assembly GCF_963576675.1. NCBI lineage: Eukaryota > Viridiplantae > Streptophyta > Magnoliopsida > Malpighiales > Euphorbiaceae > Euphorbia > Euphorbia lathyris. The sequence goes on from NC_088917.1 coordinate 57,819,386, forward strand.
ATAGATTTTTCCAACAGCAAACAGCCGATAAAACAAACTCTAATTCTGTTGTGGTTATATTTGAAAAACCAAGAAATAGGTTCTGATAGAGTGCAACGAAATTCAGAGAAGGCTAATATAATAGGTAGTGGATGAGCTAGCCATGAGCTTGGAGGCGTCTTCTAGAGGCCGTTTGAATGGTTTGGCTTGATTAGCTTTATTTTCACGTCTAACTCAAAGTAAAGTAAAATTTGTATAGGAAGGAATTCAAACCTAAATTTAACATGCATACCTTATAACTCAAATTTGACCTTTGGTCCTTTTTCTTTTTCGATTCTCGGATAGAGCCCATTTTATTTTATATAAATCCCAATTTCTTTTTCGCTTTACAGTTGCCATTTATTAGTAGATCCAATACCGTCAGTAGCTCATTCATTTATGTTGTAAAAAAAATAGTTATCTGTATTATCGTATTAGTAAAAAATTATTTTAAACATTTTTCAATAAAAAATTAGATTATATATATAGAAGTTAAAATTAGCATCCAAGTAGTAGGTTCCTAACTACGTCACTGTCTAGAAGTGATACAAATTATTGTTGTTAGTGGAATAAATACGTATTTTTAATGAATCGTCTTAGAGATCAATATGCTAATATTTAGAGTTGGTCCGAGTGATGAGAAGTTGATCGACTGACCAATCCAAAATTAACCAATATGGGTGCTTGGGTTGTTTTTTTTATTGATTAATGTGTGGTCAATGTATATATATATATATATATATATTTGGTGGTTTTGCATAAAAAAAATAAAACTCAACCTCTACGAAGTTTTACTAATATTTTCAGATAGCAAGTGGGTGCTCAAGTCAAGCCCTCCTTCCGCTCCCCCTACATGGTTGTCACTCAAAATTGTATAGTTAGACTAAGTAATGATGCGAACATCTCCAATACAAGACCAAAGCAAGGAGAGAAGATGTCTCACACACCGTGTGCCAGCAGCCACACACCCTGTGAGACTCGAACTATAGAAGAATTGTGAGATTTTATTCCCACACGGCGTGTCATCAGGGGCACACATCGTGTGGTATTCTGGTTGAGCCCTGCAACCTTTTCGTTTCATTTAGACAGATTGTGAATATCGTCACACGTTGTGTGAGCTTCGTTGGAGGGTTGAGTTGGTAAGGCTTGGAAGAGTTGGGATGACGTAGTTTAACAGCCATACGCCGATTGACACACTCACATATCGTGTGGAGTGGCTTTTCCAGCAAGGTGGATTAAAAGACAAGACCTGTCAGAATTCTACCTTTTACTGTTTACGCCACTGCCCTTATTTGTTGTTTTGCTATTTAGAATTATTAACCCAAATGCCATTTTGCCACTTAAACTCTCCTTATCCCTCTCATTTTCTTTATGCTTTGTAACCTTGGCTATGGTATTTTAGTCTTTTGCATTTTAAATTGGGAGAGGTAGTTAAGCTTTCTTATTTATAAAAATGGAAAACTTTTTATTAATAAAAAATTCCAAGCCTCTATTGTAGCAAAGTTCAATTTTTTTTGGGATTAACTTCTTTTAAGTCTAGATTGAAAAAAGAAAACTCTTTCGTTGATTTATAAAATCAACAAGTTGGTGATTAATTGTTGTTAGGTAATAAGTTTCACTATAAATTTGTTGTTTGACTTACCTATCATTCTTTATTTTTGTTAAGATCTAATTTGATTTGTTTGACTACTAGCTATATGTAGTCATAATATGCTTCACCCTTTGAGCGTATGCACGGCCCATTGTTGTGATAAGGATTGCCTAATTGGTTAGACTCTTATCCTTTTTTAGGCCCGCTAATTCCACATACATCTCATTTCATTTTGTTTTAACAAAAAAAAAAAAAAGGCTTTTCAAAAAAAAAAAAAAAATGGCAAAAGCAGTATTAGAATCTTTCATTTTTTTTTTCATTAAAGAGTTTATTTTGATACATTAAATCATTAATCATTTATTTTTAGTCCTATTAAACCTGACTAAAAAATTATTTTTAAACATAAATTTTGGTTAACAGAGTATTATTCACTGTACTTGCATTCGAAATTCGTGTTTTTTCACTGTTTAA